>NC_035443.2:91766723-93192060 GCF_002127325.2 Helianthus annuus
GGATGAGTTTAGTGAATTAATCAACAGGGTTAGAGAAGGAATAACAAAGATTGAAGAATCTAAGAAGGATAAAACTTCAAAATGTGAAGTTGTATGCTCGAAATGCGAAAAATCAGAAGCCGACAGTGTGAAACTCATGAAGGGTGTGGAAAGCTTGACCTTGGAAAACAATACTCTGAAAAACGAGAAGAAAGCTGATGATGAACAGATTCAGGGCTTACGTTCAAACTGTGAAAAATTGAGATCTGAAAATGACAAACTCTTAAAGAGTCTTGAGAGTTTGTTATTGGAAAACAAAAATTTTAAAAAATTGGAAAATGATTTCAAAAGTCAAATGAAGATTTTACAAGATGAGAGAGATATTTTTGGGAAGAATAATTTGGAAAAATAAAGCGAAATAAACTCTCATCTTGCTAAAATTATTCGACTTGAGCATGAAGCTGTAGATGCTCAAAAGAAAATTGTTGAATTTGAAAAAGATTTTGAAAGCAAAAGCAAATCTTCAGAATCTGAAGATTTCTGGATTAAACTGGAAAACAAAAATTTAAAAGAGAGTGAAACAAGATTTCATGAACAGTTAAAAGTCTTGGAAAATGAAAAATCTGTTCTTGAAAATCTTAAAATTGAAAATGAAAAATCAATCAAGTCTTATCGTGAGAGAATATCACAGCTTGAAAATGAAGCTGAGAATTCAAGGATCAAGATTGATGAACTTGAAACGAAATTGAAAGGTTTTGTGACTTCATCAGACAGGTTGAATTTTCCTTGTCCAAAACCGATCAATTCTGTTCCAATAAGTGACAATGTCACAAACTTTGACAATGTTAAAGTTGAAGATTGTGATGCGACATCTGATGATGTAAATGAAAAAATTGAAAAACAAAAATTGTTTTTAGAATAAAAAGAAAAATTCAAAAATACTGTTTTGCAATCTACTGAAATAGGTGAATGCTCAAAACAGAAACCTGTTAAGAAGAGTGCAGAACAAAAACAAATTGTTAAAAAATCGAAAAATCCTAAAAAGGAAAATAAAAGCTCATCAGATCAATCATCCAATCATTTTCAAAAATCACAAAAATATAAAAATGAAAACTCACAAAATGTTGGTAATAAGTGGTGCAGGTTTGACCACAGTGCTTCAAAGCCAAATCCAACATTGAGGAGGAGTGCAGATTTCCACAATGCCAGACAGTGTTATGATCTGAGCGTTTGGAGTGAAGGTGATATATGGTATGATAACAGAGTGTGTTACTCTTGTGGAGTTAGAGGTCACATTGCTGTTAACTGCCAGAATTGGAGTTATGAAACGCGAAGATGCTTTAACTGTCAAATTCGAGGACACATTGCCAGAGATTGCCCAAGGAGATCAATGGGAATATCGAGGGCTGAATCTCAAAGTAAGGCAAAGAAACCAGTCAAAGTCAAGCCCAAAGGACAGAAAGTTCAAGAACCAAAAGTTCAAGAACAGAAAGTTCAGGAAACGAAAGTAAAACTTTCTCAGGGGCAAAAAGACAGACTGCGTAAGAAGAGGAAGAAGGCCAGAGAATATCTGGAAAGGATTTTGTCCTCAGGTTCTTCAGTTGGTAAGAATAAAAGTACTGATGAATCGCTTCAATTGACTGCAAAGTCAAACAAGCCGAGTTCATCAGTTACAAATTTGAGGACAACAGAGAAAAAGGAGAAAAAGGAGAAAAAGAAGAAGGTAACATTTAGTGGCAATGAATCTGTTTCTTCAGGAACAAAGGAGCCACATGTCGGCGATGAATCTGACAGATCAAAGTCGGACAAGCCACATTCAGGCAATGATTCTGGTTCGTTAAAACCAGAAGAGCCAAGTTTTGAGGTAAAATTGTCAAAATCACCCAAGACTGGTCAGGCTTGGGTGAATCTGTTTAAATGAAAAACCCTGACTTGCCGGAGTTCCCAGGTTGGTAAGCGTGGAACATGAATCGGCACATTTCTTGAGAAATTTCACTATGGTGATTTTTCGTCTTTCAAAAGATAAATCAGGGACATTAAGTTGTACTTGATTCATCTTTCCTACAAGTGATAGTATAAAAACAATGTGATGAAACCCCGAGTTTATGAAATGTCACACAAAACTAATTTTCCGGAAAAACCATATTGATTAAAACAAACTTAAGTGTTTTGAAATCAAAATGGGAAAATAGTTTGTTGTGAGGGGGAGTTCTGATTGTTTATGCCAAATGAATGGCGAATTGAAGTGATTCGATATCAGTTTGTCATTTTATTTGTACAGTTTTCAAATTTTCCTTGAAAATCAAAATTGAAACATAATTTGATTTTAGGGGGAGAAAAATTTTAAAAAAAAAAAATTAGAAAATTTGAAAATTCCAAAAACATTGAAAATGCAAAAATGAGTTTTGTTGACAATAGAGGAAATGATAGTACATCAGTGGACTATCACAGCACGCTAAAGAAATGTAATGTCAAATGTGATAAACGGTCTCACTGATAATGTGACGATAGGTTTTCGTACATTTAGTAGATTTATTCGGGATATAAACCTAAAATTTCAAACTTGCGAAATTTGTGGGGAACACTACTTGGATATATAGGTAACCCCTGAAATCTCGTTTGAAAGGTCTCGTATTCTGATATACTAGGTGTTAATACTTTATGATGTCTGGGGTATTATTCCGGGACTTCTGCTGAACGGTAGTTCTGACCTAGTCCCTGGATAATGCTTTGCAGTAAATGCTTGAAACATAGCATTCTAGCCCTCAGTGATTAGACAATAAAATTGATAATCATCTGTTGTAGCTAAAAAGATCCTCTAAAGGGGACACACTGCTAAGTCGAAGCTGATATCTCTCTGCTGAACGGAAGTTCTGACCTGAGATCCCTCAGTTCTCGCATTTAACCCCTAAATTATGTACAGACATCATTGTAGTATTCTTGCCTGTAAGACTGAATATTGAGATTCTGGATACGGGAGTATATTCAAGAGGTGGGACACATGAATTGAGCTAAGTTCCTAAAACATCTAAATCGTATCCTGAATAGATTGAAAAGTGTGTGAAAATTTAAGAGGACAACTATATCGTCAATCGAGGTGAATCGTTTAGAACTTAAAATGATTAAAGCCTAACGGTGCTAGTGATTTGTCTCATGAACTGATATGATCCTCTTACACAAACTCACAAAAATATTATTTGTATATATTTGTTTACTACATTTCTTTCAAAAACAAAAATCCAAAAATATTTTCGGAGTGTTTTAGCATAAATTCTTTGAAAAGTCAAAAAGATTTTCGACAACTGATGTTGAAGAGCTGATATTCAAAATTTGAGTGCTAATCATGATGAACAGGATTGGGAGAATATGATTGAAAACTTTGAATGTCATATACAAATATTTTAAAAGATTGTGTATATTGGTTAATCAAGGTCATTTATTTGAACTTGATGTAACTAATATGTTTGTTGAAAATGATATCTACCAGTAAGTTTACGGGAATTAATTGGTTATAAATTTGTGAAACTTATTGTGAGGTAGAGGATATGCAGGTTAACCAGGTTTCAAATCCTGAGCAGATGCATAACAAAGCCAGGAATTGATCCTGAACTTGTGAACCAATGAAAGCCAGACTACGATCCCGACAGCCGAGTCTAAGGGGGAGTCTGAAGACGAGCTCAACGCAAACGAAAGCGTGGATTCAAAGAGACAGGTATCGTTCCTGGAAGAGCTTGTAATCGGAAAGCAGGTGTCGATCCCAAAAGCACGGAAGCTTGATGAAAGGGGGAGCCTGAAGAAAAAGAGTCTAAGCGAGAGGGGGAGCAACGGAAGCTCAAAAACAGATCCACGGGGATTTTGTTCGAGAAAGAGGAAGTCTATGGTTGCTAATACCATCAAACCTTCAAGAAGACTCAGAGAGAGAGAGAAAAACTAGTCGCTACAAGTTTGACTACAGATTGACTGCGGCAATATCCAAGGGGGAGTCTGTTAGTGCAGTAATGTCTATCGCCTGCGTCAATCGGAACCGTAGCTGAAACTGTAGTAAAATAGGCTTTATATTGTAATTATAAGAAATAGGCAAGGTGGCAAACTTGTAAATAAGAGGGAATCTCTTATAACCTTGTGCCTATAAATAGGAGCCTTAGGTTTAGAGTTAGAAACTTTTGCCACATTAGAGCTTTGAGAGCTAGGTGCTTAGAGAGAGAAACTAGAGAGAGAAAGTGGCAAAACGTGATTCACGGAGCTTGTACTTGTCAGATTATCAATAGAATCACGACATTTGTACGATCTCGTGTGTTCGGTCACACACGTTCACGGATTCCGCACGTCGAACGTGTCGTTACGCAATCGAATCGGAGCGAAACCGGACCTAACAACTCTACTAGTCTTCGGAGGTAAACGGGGTATTTCTTTGGAGAAGATAATCAGGACACATGGAGATTACAGAGATTTTCCAAATCTCAGGCTCCGGTGCATCTATCATTGCCTGTGTCAGATAGGTGACACATTTACTTTACAAATCTATGGATACCTTAATCAGAGACACTTACCTGGACATTTCCCTTCTGGATATCTCTTTGAATACCATTAGCTGACTTTATTATAATATAACCATTGGGATATCTCAGTGGTTCCATGCATTAAACCACTATACTGATCATGCATGGAAGCAATCTATGGAACATATTAAGATACACCAATTCTCATATGGCGCTTTTATCATGCAGTCTGGTATTCGCAGTTGATAGAAATCAAAGAGATATCAAGCTAACATATACTGACGTACTCCATCTGGAGAGAGGGTACTCTTAAAATTTTACGAATGAAGATTTCTGACAGGAACAGAAGAAATGGTTTCTATGATTTTTGTTTGTAAGTTTTACCTTACACTTAATCTCCAAGGTTCTAATGGAAGATTTTAAAAGTTTGCTATACTTACAAATTATGAAGGATTTATTGGTATCCGAATCAAAACAGAACTCTTAGCATTTATATTCCAATAAATGTTAAAGAACGTACCTGATGTCATTATTGATATGAACTACTTCTGGCACTCTTTAGGAGAGTTTAAGCGCTTTCATTCTTAGGCTTTCCATCCTTAACCGCACTTCCCTTGACAGATGCAGGGCATGTAGTCTTGATGTGGCCTTTCCCACCACAGCCGAAACAGACTGCTTTCTCCATGTCCTTGCAATCCAACGTTCTATGCTCTCTTGATTTTCAGATCCCACAAGCCCTAGGCTGTGATTGGGATTTTGATTCGAACCTGCACCTCCCTAGATGGCGCTTCTTGCAGGTCTTGCATACAGGTTTCTTATTGGACTCTTGCTTACCCTTTTTCTTAGAACTCTGGGAGTTATCTTCCTTCCTTTTCCTTTTTAGTTCATCCTTTGCATTCGAGGCATGAACAAGATCCTTCTCGTGAGTAAGGAAGTGTGGTTTTAGATGGGATTTGGAGCAAGTAGCATTGGGCTCCTTGAACTTTTTCACGGCCTTCCTCACCGCCTTTCCAACAGCTGCGTCTATCATAGCTTGGAGAACATCTTTGTCAATTCTGAGGTTCACAATCGTGGCATTTTTAGCATGTGTCGCATCATCAATGGCGCGATTGACGGTTGTCTTATCCGAGTTTGTCATACTCGAGACTTGGTTCCCAACACCAAATGAAACAATTACTTAGTTGCAATCCAACAACCGCTATTCATCATCCTGATGACCTAACATATATTAACCATGGTATCATTAAACCATACAGGCTAATATAGCACGAACATTCTTAATGAATGTTATTTAAATATATATCAATTATACTTAGCCTAGGCCATAAAAAGACCATCAATGGCAATTAAGGTTTGGACCTAGTCCATCACCTTTTTGACAGGGGATCAAATGTCATATCTGTTTTGACCATATTGATGATTTTGGATAGCTTGAAAGCTTGTCATAAGGATATCGGAAAAGAGTGATTCCTAATAGATATAAAGCATCCATCTAAATTTGTTGAAGCAGTCTCTAAAGTATCATCGGCCAATTCTACCTCGCGTTATATGTCTAGAGTCCTAATCAGGCGGATAACCGTTTACAACATTTATTGTCCACAATAGACTTATCTGCGCCAGAATCAAACAAATTCCTGCATAAACATCATTGATAAGGAAAGGTACCTATTATGATGTTATCTTTCTGTACTGCCTCCAAGGTGTTCATCTGGAAGACTCACGCGTTTGTTTTCTTGACCTCTTAAGGCTTCTTCTGATTCCTAGGGTAGTTAGTCTTGATATGCCCCTTCTCGTTGCAGCCATAACAGGTTGCATCTTTCAACTTCTTGCGATCCAAGGTTTTATGTCCCTTAGATTTGCAGGTCCCACAAGGTAGAGGCTGAGATTCAAATCTGCACTTCCCGAGATGGTATTTCCTACAGGTTTTGCACCTGGTCTTTTCACCCGACTGCTGGTTGTCCTTCTTAAACCCGGAACTCTTCTTATGATCAGAGTCCCACTTTTTCTTCTTATCGGAGCGATGAGAATTCTCATCCTCCCTTTTACGCTTTCCTTCATCAGAAGCTTTGGCAGCCTTGTTTCTGACTACATCGAGTGTGAGAGATAGTGACAGATCTGCCGCTGACCTGAACGTAGTAGGTATCGATGCTTTCTTCCTTGCCTTGATTTCTGGGGCTAGATGTGACACCTGTGTCACCGCGACCATCAAACAAATACCAAGCCGATGAGATATTGTATTTCATACTTGGGATCTTATATAAATATGTATATCTTTTGCACATATCAATTCTTGTTCAATTTCAAACTTTATGTCGCTTTCTGGAGAATTATACGCAAACTGGTGCGTAAACGTACTCAGTTTAAATGCGAAAAATACTCCAGAACATCAAGATATACTTAACATACCTTAAATAACCTTCACATAACTTAGAAATAAGTTTTGAAGGCTTTGGTATGGCAAAAACAAGTTAATTCGCTTAGAGGGACTAAACCTGACAAACTACGAAAGTATGCCAATTTGAACTGTAACGAAAAATCTGAAACATGTCCATAAGTTAAACATACCCTAAATATCCTTTAGATAACTTAGAAATAGGCTTTGAGGGGTTTGGTATACTAAAATAAACTTTTGGATCATTCAGGGGCTAAAAGCGTCAAAAAGTGCACAAGTTTGCACTTTCACGCATAACTTACGTTCTGAATACATCCGGACATCCAAAAATTTATGTAAGCATCTTTATATTATGCCTTAGTGTTTGGCATGAGAAAAATCCATTCGTCGCGTCATTTGGATCGTTTTTCGCACTTATGCGCATTCCGTCGTAATTAAGCGAACATCGCGTTCGTACGGCCAAACGAACCAACATCCGACATATTTTTGAGCATGTTTCATGTCCACAATGTTTAGGCATCATTTTAAGGCCTTAAAGTTGGCTTTACGGGCCTTAGAAGTGTCGGAAATGGCTTAAACATGCAACAGGGACCAAAACTGTCATTTACTGAAAGTTGTGCAGATCAGACAAAGCCAGGCGACCCGCCTGAGTTTTGTCTGATTGCTGACGCGGGCCGCGTGGCCCCTGCAGATGCAGAAAGTTGTTTTTCTTGCAAAACTTGGCCTTTCAAACACTCCAAAGGGCAATGCCCTATCACAATCTGTAGAGTTAAGGTCATTTTAAGCCACCACAATATCTTGACAAGTGTACGCATAAGATCGTGGCACGATATTCAAGAAACGATCCTAACGGCTTTGCTTTTCCTATAAATACCCCCCCCCATTTTTGTTAAAACCCACAAAACTGATCAAAGAGCTCTAAGTTGATGCCATTGCTTCATACCTGAGCTCCTGGATCAAGTTTAGCTTTCGAGGACCCTTCGTAAGTGTTCTTTCGTTCTTTTAATCGCTTTCTAGTGCTAAAGTCAAACTTTGTTTGACTTTCTGCGTTGACCAGCCTATGGTCAACACGAAGTTCATTGGAACTTCATAACGTGAGCGTGATCACGATGGTTATAGTCCATGGCGACTATACCTACTGATTACCACGTTATCTAGGCTCAGTGACGAGTCGTAGTTTCGGCCAAAATGCGCATTCTTGCGTATTTTGTAACCAAACTACTCGAGAGTATCAAAACCGTTTGCTTTGATACCAAACCTGTTTTCTAAACTTAGTTAAGCGTGTTCTAACATGCTTAGCTCGTCACTTTTAGTTTAGTGCTTATATAGGGTCGTAAGGTAAGCGATCTAAACAATCGCTTATACTTTCGAACCCGACCCATTTGGTCGATCTTTAGGATCCGACCAAACACATTAGGTGACCATAGCTGTAACCTTCCGAGGTTATACCTTATGGTCACGATGTTAGGCGTTCTAAACGCGTTCTACGCAAACGACGCGTTAAGGTAGCATAAGCTACCTAAACGGGTCGTAATGGGCCGTAAGCACTTAGGTTAGGTTTCATTTTAGTATGTAGGCTTTGCTAAACCATATTACACGAGTCTTTATACTCGTTTGGTTTACGAACCCGCATACTATCCGATCCTTCCGATTTTGGTCCGGTATATTAATATAGCTACCTATTAGGTGCCGTTTGATATTCCGAGATATCTAGCATTATTTCGTTGTTATACAAGGACTTCAAAGCAATCTCAGGTGAGTACATAGAACCCCATCTTTTACATGTTTTCGAGGAGTTTATGTGAGTACATAGACCCCTCTTTTACTGTTTTCCAAACATTTTGGGGTGAAACACATGTGCCTACTTGTTACTTTCATGCTTTCCCTGTTTTCACATCATATACCTGCTATGTTCGTTAGTACATATATAGTACATGATTTCATTGTGTTTATGCTATGTATATCCATTGTGTGCATACTTAGTACAACCAATTTACAATACATTTCATGCTATGTACGCCCATTGTGTGCATACCTAGCACAATCGATTTACAATACATTTCATGCTATGTACACCCATTGTGTGCATACTTAGTACATCACTCTACAATACATTTCATACTATGTACGCCCATTGTGTGCATACTTAGTACATCACTCTACAATACATTTCATACTATGTACGCCCATTATGTGCATACTTAGTACACCAATTTACAATACATTTCATGCTATGTACGCCCATTGTATGCATACCTAGCACAATCGATTTGCAATACATTTCATGCTATGTACGCCCATTGTGTGCATACTTAGTACATCACTCTACAATACATTTCATACAATGTACGCCCATTGTGTGCATACTTAGTACATCACTCTACAATACATTTCATACTATATACGCCCATTATGTGCATACTTAGTACATCAATTTACAATACATTTCATGCTACGTACGCCCATTGTGTGCATACTTAGTACATTGTTTCACATTGCATTTCTGTTGCATATGCTCATCCAGCATATGAACACATTATACTACATTTTGAACCGTTGTAACCATTTGACTATGTGAACCGTCTAAACCCTTTGATTATATGAACCGTTCGTAACCTTTGAACCGTGTGAACCAGTTGTATCTGTTGACATGATTTACATTTGACAATAGACATTTGACTATACATAAACATTTCTACAATTGTTAAACATTTTATCTTGATGGTTTGGTTTGAGTAAGTGATCTAAGTAACGAGGCGTGTGTAATATGATACAAGCATGGTGGATACGCCGCTGGTACTTCCTATATATAAGTGTTTGTGTGGTATTACATATCGTAGTGTTATTTGAATCATTTCAATTTGAGACATATAACATTTTATACAAATAACACACTTTTCACGAGACATTGATTTACAAACGACTTATCTTATACAAACTCATTTTACATGGTTATCCATTTAACCATACAGTGTTCTCTTATTTATACATATCATCTGATCTTATCGTTTTTCAAATGATTTACAAGACAAAGCAAATTACAAGGTTCGTGACTAAACATTTTCGCAAACATAAGTCATGAATTCCGTTTTCACAAAACCAATGTATCTCACAGGCATTTTTATGCTGACGTACCTATTTTCACATGTGTTTTCAGGAGATGATGCATAGGACTTATCAAGACATACTTAGGCGGACCTGTGCCTTAGTGACTTAAAACGAGACAAGAACTAGTTAAATTATGTTATGTACTCTTTGGTTCTTGTTTAAAACAATGTAAACTTTCATGTTTGATTAATAAAACGAAACTTCATTTGCCATGGATTTGAAACAATTGATTCTGTTACAACACTCCCCGACGTTTCCGCCACGTTTTGTATGTTCTACGTGGTCGGGGTGTGACAGAAAAGTTGGTATCAGAGCCAATGGTTATAGGGAATTAGGTTATTAGTAATACTTTGACCTAGTCTATAACCTTCTTAGGACCCTAACGCGAGTTCACTTGCGTTTAGTCATAAAACAATACTGTCACCTATCCTTAGGCGACGACCACAACAAGAACATAAATTTCAAAACCGTTTTGAAAACTAATCATCTGTTCTAGGATGATTGATTACTAGGTTTTGAACCCTCTATTGTAAGGTTTTGAACCCTCTGTTATAAGGTTTCGAACCCCTTTGAGTTTTCAAAACTCTCGTCAAAGTTTTTGGTCCTAAATAGTGTGAACACGTGCAAACTGGAAGAGTGAATGCCTGTACCTTGAGTTTTCTGTCTAAGGCTAGAGTGTTCGTACAAATCCACATAATCGGACCAGACACTCTTACCTGGGAACTCTTGGGGTGAGTGTCCACTTATAGGCGAGCATGTCTTCGCGATGCATTATGAGGATCTATTTGCTTTGATTCAGCCTTTGTGTGTCGTTTGTTTGCTTCGTGGTTCAAACAAATGACCATCACCCATGATTTTTGGTTGGTAATTGCAACATCCTATTCTTACCCCATGCCATTTCATTTGTTTTCTCTCTTGTTTCCCCTTTTTAGAATGCCTCCACGACGCGAAAATCCGGTATCTATTGAAGATCTGGCAGCTGTCATTACACAGCAAATAACTGCTGCAATCCCGAACATCGTTGCCCAATGTAACCAAGCCCTCAACAACAATAATGCCCCCTGCTGCTTCAAGACGTTCAACTCGGCTAAGCCATCAAAGTTTTCTGGGTCTCAAGGAGCGACTACACTTCTGCAATGGTTTGAGAGTTTAGAGAGCACCTTCAGACATGTTCAATGTCCAAACGAGCGAAAGGTAGATTTTGCATCTAGTGTCTTTGAGAAACGAGCTTTGACATGGTGGAACGGTGTGATGAGAGATAGGGGTGCCGAAGTGGCACTGGCTCAAACGTGGGAAGAACTTCGAGCACTGATGATGAAGAAATTCTGTCCTTGTCACGAGATCAGGGCCTTAGAAAGGGAATTCGACGATCTTAAGCAAGACAGCGGCAAACATCGAGCATACCCTGATCGATATGAGGAGCTGAGCCTGTTGTGTCCTTCCATGGTTACGCCTTTGGATAAGGCGATCGAAAAATACATTGATGGCCTCCCTGACTCAGTTCAGGACATTGTTACTGGTAGTAACCCCACTACGGTTAGGTAGGCCTTTGAGCTATCTGCAACCTTGACTGAATCTCAGATCAGGAAACATAAGCTTTTCCGAAAGGGTGACAAGAAACCGGTCGAGGAATCGAAACCAATCGAGGAATCAAAGACCATGGATGAACAGACTGGATCCCCTAAGAAGTCAAAGAAGCGAAAGGCTTCTCAGAACTTCGCCATGGTTACTCACAATGATCAAGCTGTCCCCAACCAACCAGCTCAACCCCCTGCTAGGAAGCCATACAATGGAACTTCACCCTTGTGCAACCAATGTAACCTTCATCATCAAGCTGGGGTGAAGTGCCGCGAATGCCAAATTTGTGGACTTAAAGGTCACACAGCAAAGGTTTGCCGAACTACAGTTGCACCAAATCAAGCTGACAACAATCCAGCTCAAGCTCGCTTTCCACCAGGTTCTTGCTACAATTGTGGCGAGATGGGTCATTTCCGAAGAAATTGCCCAAAGCTTGCTAATGCTAATCCAGCACAGTGATGAGCATCTGACCGACTAGAAGACAACACCCTTTAGAAATAATCATGTCTTGTGTATTATTTTCTTTTGTTGTCAAGGTCTATGAAACAGTTGTTATCATTGTTTATAAATAAATCTTTTATTTACATTGCAATGTATTTATGAGGTTGTATGTATAAAGAACATATCCCTTACAATACCGACAATTAAGGAATCGTATTCCTTGAAAAGCAAACTACCACCCAAATTTTTTTCCATTTTATGATATCTTGCATTTCCATGAAGTTCCTAAGTACTCGTTTCTTCTAAGGAAAACGAAGTACAAGGCGCAAGTTACAACACTGGACGAATACCCAAAGTACCACTATAAATCATTAATAGGGTACCTAAGGTATTTCCATAAATCCAAAAAAATTGATGTGTTCCTTAATTCGAATATTACGTTTCTTTGGAAACAAAAATCGAATTTTTGGAAGATCTTCCTATCTTTTTAGATAGATCCCAGGGGACATTAAAGTCCATCTACTGGTTTCCATATCCATTTTCAATCGATAACAAGTTAATAACAAATTAATAACCAAGTTGAACAACTATGTGATTATGTGCTTATGTGTTCCCTTTTATGTTTTTGGTGTAATCCAAGTTTTTGTTATCCAAATCCTCGTAGAATCTTCCATATCATTCAAGGGGCTATATTAAATCCTCAAGGGGCTTTTACGTGATAGTAAAGACCCTTGGATTATATTGTACTATTCCATAATTAGACCCCTTGAGCGGTCTAGTTAAACAGATTGATCCAAAAATCTAGTTAGGAATATCATGTGATGATATAGCTGAAAGGACTCCTTGGTGGCCTAGTTAAAAAAGATCATCTGTCGATCTAATTAAAAGGACCCTATGGTAGTCTAGTCACCCTCATCACAAGTTTGATATTCTTCCCCAAAACATTACAAAACAAACTGTGCGGACTGTGCAAGGAATTACGTAATTATGGATGCATACATAATTATGGAATTTAGTGCACAGAAACCACAACAAGTTTTGTCGTGTATCTAGAGTTAACCCTATTCATTTTAATTTCTGAATAAATTGTGGAAAATGACTCGTTCCGTTCATTTTTGTTTCTGAAGAAATTGTGGAAAATGACTCCTTCCGTTCATTTTCGTTTCTGAAGAAATTGTGGAAAATGACTCCTTCCGTTCATTCTCGTTTCTGAAGAAATTGTGGAAAATGACTCATTCCGTTCATTTTCGTTTCTGAAGAAATTGTGAAAAATGACTCATTCCGTTCATTTTCGTTTCTGAAGAAATTGTGGAAAATGACTCATTCCGTTTATTTTCGTTTCTGAAGAAATTGTGGGAAATGACTCATTCCGTTCATTTTCGTTTCTAAAGAAATTATAGAAAATGACTCATTCCGTTCATTTTCGTTTCTAAAGAATACCCACTAAGGAAAATGACTCATTCCGTGCATTTTCGTTTCTAAAGGATACCCATTAAGGAAAATGACTCATTCTATGCATTTTTCGTTTCTGAAAATTTTTCATCGAAGGGAAATGAATTACCCTGATTTTTCCTTCATTTCCATTTCTGAAGAGTCTCCGTTAAGGAAATGACAGGATATCGCCTTGCATATCACTGATGGTTGTTTGGCAGAGTCACAAATAGACTCCTACGAATAAATTTCGGGACGAAATTTCCTAAAGTAGGGGAGACTGTGACACCTGTGTCACCACGACCATCAAACAAATACCAAGTCGATGAGATATTGTATTTCATACTTGGGATCTTGTATAAATATGTGTATCTTTTGCACATATCAATTCTTGTTCAATTTCAAACTTTATGTCGCTTTCTGGAGAATTATACGCAAACTGGTGCGTAAACGTACTCAATTTAAATGCGACAAATACTCCGGAACATCAACATATACTTAAAATACCTTAAATAACCTTCACATAACTTAGAAATAAGTTTTGAAGGCTTTGGTATGGCAAAAACAAGTTAATTCACTTACAGGGACTAAACTTGACAAACTACGAAAGTATGCCAATTTGAACTGTAACGAACATTCTGGAACATGTCCATAAGTTAAACATATCCTAAATATCCTTTAGATAGCTTAGAAATAGGCTTTGAGGGGTTTGGTATGCTAAAATAAACTTTTGGATCATTCAAGGGCTAAAAGCGTCAAAAAGTGCACAAGTTTGCACTTTCGCGCATAACTTACGTTCTGAATACATCCGGACATCCAAAAATTTATGTAAGCATCCTTATATTATGCCTTAGTGTTTGGCATGAGAAAAATCCATTCGTCGCGTCATTTGGATCGTTTTTCGCACTTATACGCATTCCGTCGTAATTAAGCGAACATCGCGTTCGTACGGCCAAACGAACCAACATCCGACATATTTTTGAGCATGTTTCATGTCCACAATGTTTAGGAATCATTTTAGGGCCTTAAAGTTGGCTTTACGGGCCTTAGAAGTGTCGGAAATGGCTTAAACATGCAACAGGGACCAAAACTGTCATTTACTGAAAGTTGTGCAAATCAGACAAAGCCAGGCGGCCCGCCTGAGTTTTGTCTGATTGCTGACGTGGGCCGCGTGGCCCCTGCAGATGCAGAAAGTTGTTTTTCTTGCAAAACTTGGCCTTTCAAACACTACAAAGGGCAATGCCCTTTCACAATCTTTAGAGTTAAGGTCATTTTAAGCCACCACAATATCTTGACAAGTGTACGCATAAGATCGTGGCACGATATTCAAGAAATGATCCTAACGGCTTTGCTTTTCCTATAAATACCCTCCCCCCATTTGTGTTAAAACCCACAAAACTAATCAAAGAGCTCTAAGTTGATGCCATTGCTTCATACCTGAGCTCCTGGATTAAGTTTAGCTTTCGGGGACCCTTCGTAAGTGTTCTTTCGTTCTTTTAATCGCTTTCTAGTGCTAAAGTCAAACTTTGTTTGACTTTCTGCGTTGACCAGCTTATGGTCAACACGAAGTTCATTGGAACTTCATAACGTGAGCGTGATCACGATGGTTATAGTCCATGGCGACTATACCTACTGATTACCACGTTATCTAGGCTCAGTGACGAGTCGTAGTTTTGGCCAAAATGCGCATTCTTGCGTATTTTGTAACCAAACTACTCGAGAGTATCAAAACCGTTTGCTTTGATACCAAACCTGTTTTCTAAACTTAGTTAAGCGTGTTTTAACATGCTTAGCTCGTCACTTTTAGTTTAGTGCTTATATAGGGTCGTAAGGTAAGCGATCTAAACAATCGCTTATACTTTCGAACCCGACCCATTTGGTCGATTTTTAGGATTCGACCAAACACATTAGGTGACCATAGCTGTAACCTTCCGAGGTTATACCTTATGGTCACGATGTTAGGCGTTCTAAACGCGTTCTACGCAAACGACGCGTTAAGGTAGCATAAGCTACCTAAACGGGTCGTAAGCACTTAGGTTAGGTTTCATTTTAGTATGTAGGCTTTGTTAAACCATATTACACGAGTCTTTATACTCGTTTGGTTTACGAACCCGCATACTATCCGATCCTTCCGATTTTGGTCCGGTATATTAATATAGCTACCTATTAGGTGCCGTTTGATATTCCGAGATCTCTAGCATTATTTCGTTGTTATACAAGGACTTCAAAGCAATCTCAGGTGAGTACATAGAACCCCATCTTTTACATGTTTTTGAGGAGTTTATGTGAGTACATAGACCCCTCTTTTACTGTTTTCCAAACATTTTGGGGTGAAACACATGTGCCCTACTTGTTACTTTCATGCTTTCCATGTTTTCACATCATATACCTGCTATGTTCGTTAGTACATATATAGTACATGATTTCATTGTGTTTATGCTATGTATGTCCATTGTGTGCATACTTAGTACAACCAATTTACAATACATTTCATGCTATGTACGCCCATTGTGTGCATACATAGCACAATCGATTTACAATACATTTCATGCTATGTACGCCCATTGTGTGCATACTTAGTACATCACTCTACAATACATTTCATACTATGTACGCCCATTGTGTGCATACTTAGTACATCACTCTACAATACATTTCATACTATGTACGCCCATTATGTGCATACTTAGTACACCAATTTACAATACATTTCATGCTATGGACGCCCATTGTGTGCATACCTAGCACAATCGATTTACAATACATTTCATGCTATGTACGCCCATTGTGTGCATACTTAGTACATCACTCTACAATACATTTCATACTATGTACGCCCATTGTGTGCATACTTAGTACATCACTCTACAATACCTTTCATACTATGTACGCCCATTATGTGCATACTTAGTACATCACTTTACAATACATTTCATGCTACGTACGCCCATTGTGTGCATACTTAGTACATTGTTTCACATTGCATTTCTGTTGCATATGCTCATCCAGCGTATGAACACATTATACTACATTTTGAACCGTTGTAACCATTTGACTATGTGAACCGTCTTAACCCTTTGATTATATGAACCGTTCGTAACCTTTGAACCGTGTGAACCAGTTGTATCTGTTGACATGATTTACATTTGACAATAGACATTTGACTATACATAAACATTTCTACAACTGTTAAACATTTTATCTTGATGGTTTGGTTTGAGTAAGTGATCTAAGTAACGAGGCGTGTGTAATATGATACAAGCATGGTGGATACGCCACTGGTACTTCCTATATATAAGTGTTTGTGTGGTATTACATATCATAGCGTTATTTGAATCATTTCAATTTGAGACATATAACATTTTATACAAATAACACACTTTTCACGAGACATTGATTTACAAACGACTTATCTTATACAAACTCATTTTACATGGTTATCCATTTAACCATACAGTGTTCTCTTATTTATACATATCATCTGATCTTATCGTTTTTTCAAATGATTTACAAGACAAAGCAAATTACAAGGTTCATGACTAAACATTTTCGCAAACATAAGTCATGAATTCCGTTTTGACAAAACTAATGTATCTCACAGGCATTTTTATGCTGACGTACCTATTTTCACATGTGTTTTCAGGAGATGATGCATAGGACTTATCAAGACATACTTAGGCGGACCTGTGCCTTAGTGACTTAAAACGAGACAAGAACTAGTTAAATTATGTTATGTACTCTTTGGTTCTTGTTTAAAACAATGTAAACTTTCATGTTTGATTAATAAAACGAAACTTCATTTGCCATGGATTTGAAACAATTGATTCTGTTACAACACTCCCCGACGTTTCCGCCACGTTTTGTATGTTCTACGTGGTCGGGGTGTGACATAGACCCCCAATAAAACGGGCTATCTGTTTTGGTTCCGGTGTAACCAAGTAAGGAACCAATCTAGACATGGTATTGAAACTAGTGAGATATGCCTGACAGTCTAAATTCTTCATGACCAAGGTCAAGAAGTCAGTTTCAATTTTCTCAACTTCATGTTGAGGACAGTAATTTTCTTTGATAAGAGCAACAAACTGATCCCAAGTCAGGTTGTACAACGGGATCATCCCTGTAGCTTGGATCAGTGACCTCCACCAAGCTAGAGCTTCTCGTTTAAAATATTGTGAAACAAATTTCACAATGTTCTGCTCTGCACATCCACTAATATCATTAACGGTGTCCATCTCATCGAGCCACGTCATGCAATCGATGGCTCCCTTTTCTCCGATGAAGTCTCTGGGCTTGCAGGAGACAAAATATTTATATGAACAGGTTTTAACACGTGGCTCTTCATGAAGCACAACCTGTCTAGACGGAACATTCCTCTGATTTGACGAGTGATGAACATCGTCCTCCTTTGACTCATGTGTTTTAGAAGGGGGCTTACTACGAGCCACAGATAGAGTATTAGAGTGTGTACCACTTGATTCATTATACTGTCTGTCGAGAGTTTGAGTAACGGCATTATCTATTAATGCCTGCAGTTCTGCACCAGCTATATTATCTCTGGTAGTATCATTGTTCTCCCTCGGGTGGCTGTTAACCTCATCTGATCCAGCCATGTAGCTTGATTGCTACATAAATATTGACAATGATTTATTCAGAGGTTATTATGGAATCATCGTTTTTTGACGATTCGTTAACCATGGTAATACAAACCATATTGGTTAATTTGTTAATTATATTTAATTAGTATTTTCATTATAATTTATCCTAGTTATAAAACATTAAGGATATTAAAGTGGCACAAAAGGCCTAATCACAAGGACAGTTTTAAATTTATAAGCCACGATTTCAGAGAATCGAGGCATTAAGGTTTAAACATAGTTCATTACATTTTCTTGATAGGGAGTCATAGACTACCATTGTCTCTTGTCTCGTTAGACATTGTATATGGCTCGTAGGCACTTTATCACAAATAGATGTTTGTAAAAATGATCATCTTAATTAATGAATTAAGCCACGATTTCTAGATCATTGGGCTATTTAAAGATTTGGAAGAAATCTAGTGTAAAGATGACAAGTGTGATTTCATCGTATCACTGTTTTCAGGAGTGCTAACATGTTTTCAGATGTTAACAACGAATTGAATCTTTTAAATAGGTTTCACTATTATGGCCATGTCTAAAATAACATATCGGCTAGGTTACCTTTAAGATTCCTTTCAATATATAGGCTGATTAATTATAAAAGAAGAAAAGATGGACATTATGATCTATTTTATATAATATATTCATTTATATATATCGGTAATGAATTTTTGAATCATTAAATGGAAGAAGTACATAGATGCCCCTAAACGGGACTTAAAAGAAATAACATTGCCCACTCAGGGACTTAAAAGATATATATGTCCTTTAGGGACTACGATAGTAATGAAACGTAACGAGGAGATTCCATCTTCGTTCTATTTCTGAAAGTTTTCTCCTTGGTTCTCTGAGTGCGGTAAGGGTTCTGAAGGTCTTTGTGGGTAATCGAATTCCTCTATATTAGGAACTTTCGCAAAAGTGGAATCCAAGGATTCCTTGGTTAATGAATAATATAAATCATGAATAAGGTTAGAACAGGGATAATCCAAGTTTGGGATTTCAAGACTCGGAGGTAACAAAAAAAAAATGAGTCCCTTGGGGTCCATAGGTGTTATCTTTGGAGCGAGAGCTACAGGGACAACTGGTATGAACTCCCTCGATGTTGGCTTCTTATTTGAAGTTTCAAAAGTCTTGAGTATAGAATTTGAAATATGGTTAATGGGTTCAATGGTCCTTCCTCCATACTGGCCGTATGCTAATTCGAGCTGTAGTACGAAGCTTTGCATTTTTAAACTTCGGATTTGGAGAGCCTCCACAGATGGCAGCTTTGCTCAGCGACATATTCCTGAAGTACGAAATATCGAAAACAACGTATACATATAACAGGGATGAGATCATTCTTATGTTTAAGTCTACACTCGGAAGTCAAGGAATGTGCTACTGTGTCATTGAGATTAAACACAAAAGGCTAGTGTTTAATTCACTCAATGTTGGCTCTGATACCAACCTGTCACGCCCCGATATTTCCACATATTACCGATGGGCGTGGTGGGGAGTATTGTGACGTAGTTGATATCATCATAGTCAATAATCACAGTTCAAATGCACAGCGGAAGTCTAAAGTAAATATATTACAAACCGTTTCAAAAGTAACATCAATATTACAAACGGATCGTAAGATGGATCCATAGGTGGATCTTAAAATAGAAAGATAAACATTGTTCGATAGACTTTAGACGTCTAGAACTTCCAAGATTCCCTATTAACGCCCTGAGCTCCCAGCCAATTACGTACAGTACCTGTCACTTAATCTTTTTGGAAAATACGTCAGTTTACACTGGTAAATACAATTAACTGACTCTTTTGAAAACATTTATGAAAATTGATTTAAATGCACAAGGCACAAATATCCTTTTATAACTTGGGACAATTATATAAAAATAATCTTGTATACAGATTTACATAATCGTTATACATTCAGGGCCCGATGTAGAAACCGAGTCAAGATTAACAGACACACCATAAGTATAGGCCCACAAGAGAGTGAGATACCGTTTTTCTTACGCAACTGTCAGGTGTATGCCTACACCCCGTGCTTAAGACGTGGCTATTTTCTTAATAATGATGCCAAGGATATCTGGGACATGGTCATTAACCCCCAAAGTCTTTATTTCAAATAAGACAGATTGAAACGGGTTACCTCAATAATTTAACCACTATTCGATTAAACATTCAATACCCGACCAAGCGGTTTTATTATAATACCGTATCCCAAGCCCATATAGGGAAAATAAGTTAAAAGTACTTACCTGAGCTAAAATGTAATCTTATTCTCAGCCGTATATTCAAATCAGCAAGCACGAGTACCTCTACTGGGGCTCTCAATCTGGAACGAAGGTTTTATTATCCTCTTAGATTCCTAACGGGTCTTATTTAAGTTGTAACTTAGACCGGTTAGTTTTAAGGAAAGGTTTACGGTTCAAAACGCAAGATTAAGCAAAGACCGGATTTGAATGTGATTTAGACCCGAAAAGTATGGAGACTTGTATAAAATGGGTAAACTAAACACATTCTGAATTTTGAAGAGAAAATGATAAGGTCTGACCCGTTTCGGTTAATTCATGTAAACTAGTTACATAAACCGTACCAAACGCGTAAAATGCATAACGAGTAACCAATTGAGTCATGAACATGTTTCACAAGTTAATATGCCTTAAATATGTTGGGATATCAGTAGGATACCTTCCATATGCCCAAAACGAATTTAAAACCAATTTATGCCCCGTAGGGGTACTTTGGTCATTTTAATGCTTATAAAAAGAGGTTAAATAATAATTTGAGTTTCTGGTCTAAATAATCAGTAAAAATATTTATTTTATCAAGTTATATCAGTAAGATATCTCACATATGTGAATTTTATCATTCATGGCCAAACTATGCACCGTAGGGGCATTTTGGTCATTTCACACATGCTTTAAGGGTTAATTTTGGAAATCTGAGTTCAAAACTTTTATTTACTGCTAAAGTATAAAAACTTATTCATAACATGAGTAGGTATCAAGCTTTGGATGCTTAATAAGGTTTTAAACCATACTATGCGCCTAAATCGCATAAGAGTCGGTATTTGACGATATTCGGCTTGATTAAGGAATTCTGAGTTTTTGTTCAGCCTTTACTGTTTAAAATAACTTATTTAGTATATAAAATCAGTAGAAAAAGGTTTGGTATGTAAAGGATGTATAAAACTCAATTTATTAGCAAAAAGGGCGTTATCGTCAATTACCGAGCCTATGCGAGAACTCTATGTTATGATCATCTTAAAATAATAAAAATTTCCAAAAATCCCAAAGTATTATATTACATCAGTAGGTAAAAGGTTTGATGTCAAAATTTTATTTTAAACAGGATATATATCAAATATGCCGTTTAATTAATAAAAAGCTTTTAATTTACGATATCGAGCATAACTCTTAATTTAGACCTCAAACTGATGTCAAATCTTTAGGACATGTTCAAAATTCAGTAATAAAGGTTTTTGTCCTCTCACATTTTTAAAAATCTCGTTTTAATATCAAAAGGGCATAATGGGCAACTTTTAGGCATATAACGGAAACATGCATATGAACTTAAATTCTAAGGGATCATGTAGTATAACTTCACGGGGTTATACTAACATATAATATGGTCACAAAGGAACCCTACGACATAACTATACTAAGCTAATTCAAGTCAGAACTGAAAGTCAAAGCAAAAGTCAACTTTTGCGACTTTCGGTTGCGAACCGATCCTAAATTCAGAATTGTCGGGTTGAACATGCCTAGACATGTTCAATTAATATTTACCAAGTTATTAAAGTGACAAAACTGATTTTTTTGCCCTTACATCATTAGTTATGAATTTTATTCAAAAACTGACTCGTTTGACTTTTACTTTGACCCGACAATTAACTAAGCAAACATGGTAATTAGGAGGTGCCCTTTTGAGGGTTTAATACCTACCTAATTACGATCACGTAGCCATGTTCGTTGCGAACCATGGCTTGACCATACAAGGTCTAACTAAAAGTCAAAGCGTTTATCAAAAACGCTTGACTTTTCGGCTTTAAGAGCCAAACAAAATAATCAAGCAAGAAAGGAACACTTACAAGTGGTACTTAGGATAGAAGATAACTCAAAAGGAGGTTCGCAATGACCAGGATCCTCAGATTTGAGAAGAAAGCAAGGAAGGAAAATGAATATGCAACTTATGAGCCAAAACCCACTACTATTTGTAGTGTTTGGAGGATGATTGGATGATGACAAGTGTTATGGAAGCTTTTAAGATCATGCCAAGTGCCCTAACAGGTGTCTAATACCATTAAGAAGCCCATAGATTCGAAATATGTGAGATATGGCTGCATACCAGGGCTGCATACAAGTTTCTGAAGCTGGTAATCAGCTTACGGACCGCAAAGGTCCACCCATACGGTCCGTATGGGGCTGGGTTCAGCACAGCAACTTTCATAAATTACAGTTTTAGTCCCTGTAGGCTTGTACGGCCCTTTTTGACACGGTTAAGGCCCGTTAAGCCATTTTCAAGGCTCTACAATGATGCCTAAACATAGGGAACATAAAAAATGCTTAAAAACATCTCGGATGTCGGTTCTTTTGGTCGTACGGTTGCGTTGTTCGGCTAATTACGACGAAACACGAACGTACGCGAAAAACGATCCAATTTATGCGACGAATGGAATTTTATCATGCCAATCATTAAAATAAAATATTTTAATGATTACATAAATTTTTGGATGTCCGGATATATGCAGAACGTAAGATATGCGCGAAAATGCAAACTTATGTACTTTTTGACGCTTTTAGTCCCTGTTGATCAAATAAGTTTATTTTTGCGCACAAACACCTCTAAGTCTATTTCTAAGCTATGTAAAGGATATTTAGGGCATGTTTAACTTATGATCGTATTCCGGAAGGTCCGATACCATACGAATTGACATACTTTTGCAGTTTAACGCAAATAGTCCCTCTAATGCGCAAACTTGCGCATATCATCGTTTAATAGCATCGAAGACTTATCTAATCCATATTAGGCATTCTTAAGAGTATTAATAAACATCACGATTCTTCGGGTTCGTAAAAAGGTCATTCAGAGGTATAATTGAATATACTGACACTTTTAATCCCTTAAACTTGCAAAGTTGCGCGTAATGTCACTTAAAGGCATAAAAACCTCAGACGGCCAATAATTGGCATTCCCGAGAGTATAATCAAATATCATGAAGTTCCCGGTTTGTTAAAAGGTCACTCAGAGGTAAGAATTAACATGTTGACGCTTTTAACCCTTCATCGCGCAAACTTTCAACTGATTACACAAACGGCTACACTCGATCAACAAGTGGCTCATTTGTGAATATAAATACCATAAGAGGTTATTCAGAGACTTATTTTAAGTATGATAACACTTCCAGTTCTTCCATAATCAAACTTTTTGATTTTTCGCAAAATTAGTCCCTCAAATTCAACGTTTGACTTTATTAGGGTTTATTACACGTGTCAATATATCATTGGACGTGACTTTACGAGGTGTTACATAACGCGCTTTATATATACCGTAAAGACACGAATGAGCAAATCAATGACATCATGAAGAAATGGTTAGGAAAATTCACTTTCAACATAAGAAACTAGTTATTAAATTCATTACTACATACCCAATTAAAAAGTGCCGAAAGATTAAAAATCAAAAGTAATACATTAAACACTTGTCTTCACCAAGTGATGTAAGAGATTAGCTAAGCATGGCCTTTGATTGACAAGAACTCTTACTATCAATCTTGGATCCCGAGACTACTACACACTATAAAGATGAAAGATGGATGATGGTGGTGGGTGTTGGTGTTGTAGTGGTGGTGGAGTGGTGGCAAAGTGAGAGAGAAGTGGCTTGCCATAGGATACCTTTGAAGTGAACCAAGCACCAATATTTATAGTCAGAACAATACCCCGGCCACGACCCTGTGTCCAATGGGCATGGCCCGTGGCCAGCTCCTTCTCTTCCTTCATTAATTGCAGCTGTCAGCAGAGGGCCCCACACAACCCCGTGGCTTTTGGACACTGCCCTGTGGTCAACTCTTTGTTGTACTATCAAGATTCTACAAATTTGAGAGTTAACCACGCCCCATGGTGAGCTGGGCACGGCCCCGTGGTAGGTGTAGAAGCTTCTACTGGTCTTGTCTTTATGTGTGAGGTCTGACCACGGCCCATGCCTGGCTGAGCACGACCCCGTGGTCAGCTTCTGTTTTCTTGTTTTTGTCTTGGGAGATGCTGCCGAGGGGTCGGGCATGTCACGTTATTCCTTCTTCTTGTATTTATGTTCGTTTTTGGCTGCATATTTGTTCCTTTTGTTCTTTTTAGCTCATTTGGTTTTGTAAATTGAAAAGGAAGAAAGAAACGTGTTTTTTTTCCAACATTAGTACTAAAAAGGGGTTGGTTTTATGCCTCTATTGATGTAATTTATATGTTGCATTTTGTACACATCAAATACCCCACACTTGAATCTTTGCTTCTCCTCAAGCAAAACTCTATAAATGTGGCTTACACACTCAAATGGAATAGATAGAGAAGAAGTTTTGTGTGTGACAACCCTCACAAATCCAGCTATCCGTACAAATTAATTAATATTTAGTTGGTGCTTAATTACTGTGCTTGATTACAATTATGAATAAACTTCTTTCTGTTTTCTGATACAAACATACTCATGCATCATACTTTATTACTGTCACTCCATTTATTACACACAAACAATAGTGACAAACTTGATGCACAAAAGCACAGTTAGCACAGTGAGCGGATAACCCACTAAACATGCTGACATTGCCAGCACTAGACAGACATTGTTTCTGAGGCCAGTATGAGCCAGGAATGGAATAGTACACTAGTAGGGAGTGTAGGGAGGTGAGGACCATAAAACTGCGTCACTAGGTGATAGTTATAGTGACCGGAAGTGCCTAAAACGTACTTTAAGTGCAAAATTCTGCACTAAATACCAAAATTCAGCATTTAACAATGCTAGTAAAGTGCAAAAACTTAGCAAAATAGTTCCAGACACTTTCCAAAGTGTTGGGAATTTATTGTATCACTAAAAACAATATAAACGACACTTTAAAGCTTTATTTAGCACTTTAACGGATCAATATCCAACCGAACAACCGGACTTTACCCGGAACATAAAAATATTACCAAATACATTGTTTCTACTTTTCTGAGCTAGTTAGGGTCCCCGAACACCCTAACACACTTTATATTAAATAACACACACTAATATACTAAATTTATCATCCAAACTCAACTAAACTTGTAACTAGATCATCACCACCCAACCCTATACCCCCCCCCCCACATCAACGGTCACCTTAGGGTGACCCACCCTTGCATTTTCTTGATTATTAAATTGCTAATTGTTGGACCATGAGGAACACTTTGCATGTTGGGTAAATCTTGAAGTTGGTTTATAAATATGTTTAGTAGATAACCCTTCTCTTTCATCAAAACACCCAACTCAAAGCTTTCTCTCCTTCCCTCCTACACCATTCACGGCCGCCACCACCTCACGACCATACACCCACCATCAAGTTTCTTTCTAGCCATTTCTCATACACACAAAGGTGCAAGGAGTCCTACAAACAAGCTTGGTGCACTCGGAAGTTCAAGGACCGCTCTTGTTTTCTTTTATCCACCACTTTTACGCCTTGTTTCTCCCCTAGCCTTGTGCTAGTAGTAAGTGTTGTAAAACATCATCTTGTTCTTGATTTTAATGGTTAATAGATGGTTGAATGATGAAATGATAAGAAACTCTAATGAACATAATCTAAAGTCTTGAACATAAGTGTTAAAGGGTGGATAAAGAGAAGATATATGGGTAAATCATGTAGATCTTGTGTAGTTATGATTATTTGATGTTGTTTGTTAGTATAAGTAGGATGGATCATCATCTAGACATACTAGATCATGTTCAAGAACATGGACTAGTGAGATGTAAGTGTTATAAACATGAAGGATGATGAAACCATCCACCCATGAACTTGAAACTTGAATAAACATAATTTTTCTTGAAAAATAAGGTTACAAACTTGTGGATCTAAAGATCTACAAGTGGTTTTTCGGAAGAACTAAGCGAAAAATATTAATTTTTCTAAAACCCGGATCTTGTATGAACTAAAAGCATTTTTAGTAAATAAACAAGTGTGTGAACACTTGTGAAACAAGAAAATTTAACAAGGAAATATTTTTGTAAATCATGACTAGAAGTTGTGAAAGTTCAAATTCTTTAAAAATAAAGTTTTCAAGAAACCAAACTTATTTTTTAAAGATAACAAAACCTACTAAATGTGTTAGTAATTTACTACATATTTTTACAAACCTTCAAGTTCATGAGTTTATGATTTAGGCTTATTATTGTCAAGAATAGTGATTAAAGATCGTTTATATTGTTGGTTGATGATTGTTGATTGATTTTTCAAAAGAAAATGATATGCTAAAAGCATGGACACCTCCATTTACAGAGGAAACTCTGACGAAATTTTCCTAGAAATATAACACTTAGAAATATTTTTCTAACAAATGTTTACATATATTTTTAACTTGGTTTTCAAAATAAACTTCGCCATGATTTTTATTTCAAAAATTACCAAGTATCGGAGGTGGATTTTCGTAAATAAAACTTGATAAATATATATTTAGAATATATATTTTATAGTAAAACGTTTGTGTGATTATGTGATTAATTTGTGAACTAGATATATTATTTTTAGGGTAAAAATAATATAACTTGAAAATACCGTGAGATTACGACTTCAAAATAATACCAACGCTCTCACAAAACAAATATTTAAGTTACACAAGTATTATCATTACAACTCGAACTTTAAAACGTAACTTATGTATATTTCGGAAAAATACTCTTATTAGTATATTTTTGGTGAAATATTATTTTGGAAAACTTATGAAATAAAATATAATATTTTTGGGAAAAATATATATATTTTGGAATTAAAACATTTTAGACAAAGTAATTAAAATATATTATTCAAGTGAGACTTAAAAATATATTTTCGGAATTATAAAGCATACATGTATTATTACCCCCCATCATTGGGAAGGAAATACGAATATAAAATAATTTAGAAGTGTGAATACGAAATAGTTGTCTAACTATTTCCCCAAAAACATTAAACCTTAAGCCAAGGCACGGCCGTCCGTCTAATAGGAATTAGTACGTGTAGGTCGTCGCGCAGCAGGTTGAGTTGGGATCGACTATTTCACGAGACACACTTCTGTGAGTTCATGTCCCCCTTTTCTCTTAACTGTTTTCAGTTTTACAACTTCAGGGGTGAAATACAGTTACAATTATTTAGAACATTTTTATACATGGTATGGTTAGCTTAAGGAGGGTTGGGACGTTCATATCATGTGAGTGGTGGGTACAACACTTAAAGCCATTAATCCTCGTTGTTAGGACCGAGGGCACAAGAGTGATAGATCTATTTGGGTGTAGTGAGCCCACACCCGTGAGGTCAGGGTGACCCATAGGGGTGACTGTGTCTTACAGCCGAGGCCCGGTACAGATTTGCTAGGTTTGAGTTTTCCTGCATCACTTCACACATACCAGTGGCTTTGCAACCCAGTAGTGATCTCTTTTCCTTAATTGCTACATACCAGGAACATTTATACATTGGGACGTACTTTAACGATTTATAAACATACTCACTTTTACATGAACTCGCTCAACTTTTTGTTGATTTTTCAAACTGCATGTATCTGGCAAGGTATGCTATGTCGTCAAGCTGCGTAGGAGAAATGATGTCATCCGAGTTTAGGGATTGTGACTTTTGCCTGGACGAGTCACAAGTCTTAAACTGTGTTTTTAATTCATGTCTTTCGTTATGTCGTTGAACATGTTTCTTTATGTCATGATTGTAGTTGGTTGTTATGTCGACTTTTAAAAAAACAATGTTGTCGTACTTTACTTTTTAAACTTGAATTAGTGGATGATCATCATGGTTTTAATTCATATAGCATTGTTGTGATTATGCTATGGTATTAAGAAGTCACACCAAATAAACCCACGCTTCCGCAAAGCCAGGGTGTGACAGCTTGGTATCAGAGCATTGATCATAGCGAACTAGGATTCTTTCTTGAGTCTAGACTATGATCACTAGGGCTCTCACGAAAAAATTTTTACATTGCATACACGAAACATCCAGATCCAGGACACAAAACATTTTTACGAACAAAAAGTACAAACACTTTTTCAAAATTTATGGTTCAGTCTTGGCGACTGAGGGAGTTCAGTCTGAGAGGCTGGGAAGGTTCAGTCATAAAGACTGAGGGGCCAATCTTAGAGATTGGGGAGGTTTAGTCTGAGAGACTAGGGAGTTAGTCTGAGAGACTGGGAGGGTAGTCTAGAGAGACTAGGAGGTTCAGTCTGAGAGGCTGGGAGGGTAGTCTAGTGAGACTAGGAGAATTACGTGTTTGCTTATTGGTGACTAACATGTTTATTTGACTATTTGTTGATTATTTGTGCATATGTGTGGTTGTGTTACAGACATCATGCCATCATCCTCAGACACGGGAGTTTCAGACACTTTGGATCCTATGGCGATCGTATCAGATGACGAGATTCCATCCGAGCGAGAGGTCTACACTTCAGACACCACCAGCACTGATGACGACGATTTTTAGCCCTTCGCGCTGCCGGACGTCGGAGCTGAGCCTGCTGATGGCCTTCCTGCCAGGGATTTGCCACTTGCGGTGATCCCTGCTCCTATACCTCTTGCTGCTTTTCTAGTCGTAGACATGCCACTCGATGTTGTTTCTGACGACGACATCGATCTGTTTGAGGAGGATCCACGTGAGGCAGACCATGAGGGCGGGGCCCCTATTGTTGCTGATGTTATCCTACCCATTGCTGAGGCCCCTGCAGAGGAGCTTCCTGCTGATTCACCTGTCCCAGATTCCTTAGAGTCTGTGACACCTGCGTCCATACACACTCAGGGAGTGCAGCATCACTCTTCAGACGCCAACCCAGATATGGCGTTGTCAGCTGCACCCGGTCCCGCACATGACTTTGAGTTTGATCACGAGGTTGACGATGATTTTGAAACTGTCTTTCCCCCTGGTTTTGATCCTGACCAGGATATCGAGTTCATTCACTTAGACCAGCCCCTAGAGGCGCCTGTAGCCCCTATCGATCATTTTTTGATGATCCCGCTGATTTTGACATGGATTTTGTTGACCTGGAGCCTGTCGTGGCCCAGAGCTTTTAGCTGCTCCTGACCCTGCATTAGAGCATGACCCTGTTCATGATGACGCACCAGCCATTGCACCCTTTGTTGATGATGTACCCGTTGCTGACGCTCCTGTTGACACTCCACTCTTAATAGAGGATCCTGTTGTTGCACCATTTCATGATCCTGTGCCAGAGCTGTTCGACCGTGCACCTTTTGCTACTCATGTAGATCCACGTTACGCCGACACCCGTAACGGGTGGATCGACAACGATGACGATTACCCACCATTTGTGTTACCTGTTACACATCTAGCAGCCCCCGTTTCAGCACCCGTTTCAGCACCCACTAATATCCCATTGATTCCCCCACACACCACAGATGCTCACTGCACTGATCTTCCTATTACGTTCCTTCAGGACATACCGCCACCACGTCCTGGAGAGGGGTTATCCAAGCAGTCGCCTGTTCCTGTTCCACCCATGTTGTCATCCCCTTTTCTATTCGCGTCTCAGTTTCCCACTGTTGCACCACCTACTGCACCGTCCTTCACTCCGTCGAGCGAGCTATTTTTATGGACTACGCCCCCTATGATGCCACTGTCTGATCCGTATCACCCGTACCATGTTGGGTATTCTACGGAGGACATACTCACATCATTGATGATATAGCAGGAGGCACTGACCCGTCGTATACAGGAGTTGGAGAGAGCTCAGGGACCACCTTGCCATTGATAGACCCCATTTGCAGCACCACACACTCCTCGACCACTTTCACCTGATTCAGACGTCCGTTTCTTGACTTCTGAGCAGCAGATAGCATATTTGTTGCGCGTCTGTCATGCTTTAGAGGAGAATTGGTTACATATGCGTCGCCTGTATTACTCTCGTTTTCCTCCTCCTCCTCCTCCGCCATCAGCATAGGCATTCTGATTTGACACAGGTAGACTTTTGGTGAGAAGACCGCGATTGTGCAGACTATACAGCTTTTTGAAGACCGCATTTTGATATCATGACTTTTGATGTTTAGTTTTGATGGTTGTTGTAGTTGATTAGACAGTTTAGACAAGGGCGATGTGGCCCTTAGTCACTTTTGATGTACGATACAGTTACAAAACTTGTAAACATTATTGTGGTCTTGATTTATGATAGCGCAATCGCAGTATTCTCATTATATGTGATGTTGGATTTATTGTTTTAAAGTTATAACATGAGATGTTATGTGCTTGATAATGTTGTTATGTACGTATACCATTTACTTATTATGACCTGACCAACGTGAAACATCTTTTAGAAAATGCCACCAAGACGTGATCCGCGCATGCCCACTAATGAGGCGGAACTTCAAGGAATCATTGCCGCCGCTATCGCGCAATATGCTGCTTCTCATGCAGAAACGAGTGGAAATATCTCTCAAAACCACGGCAATAACAATCCACCTAATGGTAATGTTAAGTCGTTTGAGATATACTACGATACATTTGGATATTTATACGACGTTCGCTAATACCATCTGTAAATTCAAACGTATTTGCAGGGTGCACTTACAAGCTATTTCTCGATTGCAAGCCCGTGAATTTCGACGGCACAGGAGGTGTTGTTGCGTTTGTAAGAAGGGCTGAGAAGACTGAGTCTGTTCTTCAAATGAGCAAGTGTGCTCCCGAGCAACAAGTGACCTACATCTCAGGGCTATTTCTGGATGGAGCCCTATCTTGGTGGAATTTGCAAGTGCAAACTCTTGGTGAAGCTGCTGCTTATGCGATGTCACGGAATGAGCTGAAGGAGCTCATGAGAAGAAAATACTGCTCACGTGCTGAAATTCAGAAGCTGGAGACGGAGTTCTGGCACCTAAAAATGGAAGGTCCCAGGATTGCAGAGTATGTTCAGAGATTCCACTATTTGTCCCATGTAGTGCCATACATGGTCACACCGGAGTTTAAACGTATTGAGCGCTTTATCTAGGGATTGGCACCTCAGATCATGAGTATGGTTACCACATCCAAGCCTGCGACAATTACAGAAGCCATTGATCTTAGTGTGGCACTTACTGAGGAAGCTATTCTCTTGAACAAGTTTTCGAATTCTGAGCATAAGAAAAAAGAGACTCACGTGGAGTCGTCTGGTGAAAACAAAAGGAAATTTTCGAACTTCAAACAAGGTACAAGCAAAGCGAACAAGAAGGGTGAATCGAGCACACTGGCAAGAGTTGCAACCGGTGTTGAGAACAAAGGAAAGGGTTACGTGGGCACTTTGCTTAAGTGTGGATTAAGCCAGTATCATCATGCTGGTCAGTGCAGAAATAGAAAATGTGAAACTTGTGGGAAAATTGGCCACTTGAAGGATACTTGCTGGATTGGTTCAGGCCAGGGTGGCAAAAGGGGTTTTGGTAACAACAACCGCGGTGGTAATGGAAACCAGCCGCAAGGGAATAATGGAGGAAATAGTAATCGTGGAAATCTTGCAAATCAAGTTGGAAACCGAGGAGCAGATGGAAATCGGGGTGGAAATGGAAATGGAAATGGGAATGGTCGAGGACCAGGATGCTTCAACTGTGGAGAAGTCGGGCACTTTAAGAAGGAATGCCCAAAGCTGAATCAAGCCCGTGGAAGAGTGTTTAACATAGGAGCGAGGGAAGCGCGCCAGGATCCCAATGTTGTCTCTGGTACGTTCCCTATAAATCAACGCTTTGCATCTGTTCTGTTTGATACTGGTGCCGACTATAGCTTTGTATCGTTAGAATTTAAGAATATGCTTGGGTTAACTGCTAGTAAGTTAGATGTTCCTTACTCAATTGAACTGGCTAATGGAAAGCTAGTTGAAGCGAATGAAGTTGTCAGAGGTTGTGTAATTGTGCTGGGAGAACGCGAGTTCACTTTGGATCTACTACCAGTCGAGTTGGGAAGCTTCGACGTGGTAGTAGGGATGGATTGGTTGTCAAGTAACAAAGCTGAGATTGTGTGTCACGAAAAGACCATTCGCATCCTAATAGAAGATGGAGAGACGATCGTGGTTCACGGAGAGAAGAGCGATACGCCCTTGAGAATCATCAACTGTCTGAAAGCTCGAAAGTGTTTACAGAAGGGATGTGTTGCCTTCTTGGCACACATCGTGGATAAAGAAGCTGCTGAGCCGAAGATCGAAGACATCCCAGTAGTAAAGGAATATCCTGAAGTCTTTCCAGAAGACTTGCCAGGATTGCCACCTCAAAGGCAAGTTGAGTTCCACATAGACTTAGTTCCAGGCGCCGCGCCTGTGGCTAAGGCACCTTATCGACTTGCGCCTTCAGAGATGCAGGAGTTGTCGACGCAACTCCAGGAGCCGTTAGATAAAGGATTCATCACACCAAGCTTCTCGCCTTGGGGAGCTCCAGTTTTGTTTGTTAAGAAAAAGGACGGTAGTTTTCGTATGTGTATTGACTACCGGGAGTTGAACAAGTTGACTATCAAGAATAGATATCCTCTGCCGAGAATTGATGACCTGTTCGATTAGCTTCAAGGTACAAGTTACTACTCTAAGATCAATTTGTGATCAGGTTATCATCAGCTGAGAATACAAGAGGAAAGTATTCCCAAGACTGCTTTTAGAACTCGACATGGACATTACGAGTTTCTGGTGATGCCGTTTGGGTTGACAAACGCGCCAGCCGTTTTTATGGATTTGATGAACAGAGTTTGTAAGCCGTACCTTGACAAGTTTGTGATTGTGTTCATCGATGATATCTTGATCTATTCGAAGACGAAGGATGAGCACGAACAACATTTAAGAGCTATCTTGGAGCTACTTAAAAAGGAAAAGTTGTATGCCAAGTTCTCGAAGTGCGAGTTTTGGTTACGCGAAGTCTAATTCCTTGGACATGTGATTAATGGAGATGGAATCCATGTGGATCCCACCAAGATTGAAGCGATAAAGAATTGGGAGACTCCAAAGACGCCAACCGAGATTCGGCAATTCTTAGGATTGGCTAGCTACTATCGAAGGTTCGTTGAGGATTTTTCAAAAATCGCTCAACCTTTGACTTCCCTCACCTAGAAGGACAAGAAGTTTGATTGGGGAATCAAACAGGAGGAAGTGTTTCAGTTGTTAAAGGACAAGCTTTGTAATGCACCGATCTTATCGCTACCCGAAGGAACGGATGATTTTGTGGTATATTGTGACGCCTCGCGTCAAGGGTTAGGATGTGTGCTGATGCAGCGACAAAAAGTTATAGCATACGCTTCTCGCCAATTGAAGGTTCATGAGAAGAATTACACCACGCACGATTTGGAGTTAGGCGCAGTGGTATTTGCGTTGAAAATTTGGAGACATTATTTATATGGTACGAAGTGTACAATCTTCACGGATCATAAAAGTCTGCAACACATATTTGACCAGAAGGAACTAAACATGAGACAAAGACGCTGGGTTGAACTGTTGAACGATTACGACTGCGAAATTAAGTATCATCCAGGGAAATCGAATGTGGTCGCCGATGCCCTAAGTCGAAAGGAAAGGATCAAGCCCATAAGGGTTAGGGCTCTAGAGATGATTATCCAGACAGATCTCTCATTGCGCATTCGTGCCACGCAGAAAAAAGCTCTCAAGGAAAGGAACATTGCTGAGGAATATCTCCGTGGGATGGAGAAGCAGTTGGTACCAAACGAGGAAGGAACGTTATGTTTCATGAGACGGATTTGGGTTCCTATGTTTGGTGGTTTAAGAAAGGTTATTTTCGATGAAGCTCACAAGTCACGGTACTCTATCCATCCAGGAGCGGATAAGATGTACCAAGATCTTAAGGACTTCTACTGGTGGCCTAGGATGAAAGGCGATGTTGCAGTATATGTTAGCAAGTGTTTAATGTGCGCCAAGGTAAAAGCCGAATACCAGAAGCCTTTAGGACTTTTGCAGCAACCTGAGATACCCAAATGGAAATGGGAACAGATTTTAATGGATTTCATAACGAAACTGCCAAGAACACCCAAAGGTCACGATACTATTTGGGTAATAGTAGACCAGTTAACGAAATCTACACATTTCTTGACAATCAGAGAAAAAGACAACACGAGCAAATTAGCTGAGATATACATGAGAGAGATCGTTGCACGTCATGGAGTGCCTCTCTCAATCATCTCTGATAGAGACGGAAGGTTTGTGTCAAGAATTTGGCAGTCCTTTCAGGAAGCATTCGGATCTCAGTTGAACCTGAGTACAGCTTTTCACCCACAAACTGATGGACAGAGCGAGCGAACGATTCCGACATTAGAAGATATGCTGCGATCTTGCGTTATGGATTTAGGTAGAAGTTGGGATACTCACCTACCATTGGTCGAATTTTCATACAATAACAGTTATCACACAAGTATTCAAGCCGCACCGTTCGAAGCTCTTTATGGACGCAAATGTCGATCACCGATCTGTTGGGCTGATGTAGGTGATAGACAATTAATTGGTCCGGAAGTAGTACAGGAAACTACAGACAAGATTGCACAGATCCGAGAGCGCATCAAGGCGGTTCGCGATCGACAAAAGTGTTATGCAGATCGGAGAAGGAAACCTCTGGAATTCGAGGTGGGAGACATGGTTTTATTAAAGGTTTCACCATGGAAGGGTGTGGCACGCTTTGGAAAGCGTGGGAAGTTGAATCCGCGCTATATTTCAAGATTCTGGAGAGAATTAGTTTGGTAGCATACAAGTTGGACTTACCTGCTGAGCTTAATGGTGTTCATGATACATTTCATGTATCGAACTTGAAAAAGAGTCCAACACAAGAAACTGTTGTCATTCCTGCTGACGAAATTCATATTGGCGACACGCTCCACTTTGTCGAAGAACCCGTCGAGGTTACTGATTGGAAGATAAACAAAACGCGCAGGAGTAGTGTCAAGCTCGTCAAAGTTCGTTGGAATGCAAGACATGGTCTAGAATACACAAGTGAACGTGAGGATCGTATGAAAGAAAAGTACCCCCATTTATTTCCTAAGACCCCTGCAACTAGAGCAGGGCCTAAAATTTCGGGACGAAATTTTCTTAACGGGGGGAGAATGTGACAACCCTCACAAATCTAGGTATCCGTACAAATCAATTAATATTTAGTTGGTGCTTAATTACTGTGCTTGATTACAATTATGAATAAACTGCTTTCTGTTTTATGATACATACATACTCATGCATCATACTTTATTACTGTCGCTCCATTTATTACGCACAAACAATAGTGACAAACTTGATGCACAAAAGTACAGTTAGCACAGTGAGCGGATAACCCAGGAAACATGCTGACATTGCCAGCACTAGACAGACATTGTTTCTGAGGCCAGTATGAGCCAGGAATGGAATAGTACACTAGTAGGGAGTGTAGGGAGGTGAGGACCATAAAACTGCGTCACTAGGTGATAGTTATAGTGACCGGAAGTGCCTAAAACATAGTTTAAGTGCAAAATTCTGCATTAAATACCAAAATTCAGCATTTAACAATGCTAGTAAAGTGCAAAAACTTAGCAAAATAGTTCCAGACACTTTCCAAAGTGTTGGGAATTTATTGTATCACTAAAAACAATATAAACGACACTTTAAAGCTTTATTTAGCACTTTAACGGATCAATATCCAACCGAACAACCGGACTTTACCCGGAACATAAAAATATTACCAAATACATTGTTTCTACTTTTCTGAGCTAGTTAGGGTCCCCGAACACCCTAACACACTTTATATTAACTAACACACACTAACATACTAACTTTATCACCCGAACTCAACTAAAATTGTAACTAGATCATCACCACCCAACCCTATACCCACCCCCCCCCCCCACATCAACGGTCACCTTAGGGTGACCCACCCTTGCATTTTTTTGATTATTAAATTGCTAATTGTTGGACCATGAGGAACACTTTGCATGTTGGGTAAATATTGAAGTTGGTTTATAAATATGTTTAGTAGATAACCCTTCTCTTTCATCAAAACACCCAACTCAAAGCTTTCTCTCCTTCCCTCCTACACCATTCACGACCACCACCACCTCACGACCATACACCCACCATCAAGTTTCTTTCTAGCCACTTCTCATACACACAAAGGTGCAAGGAGTCCTAGAAACAAGCTTGGTGCACTCGGAAGTTCAAGGACCGCTCTTGTTTTCTTTTATCCACCACTTTTACGCCTTGTTTCTCCCCTAGCCTTGTGCTAGTAGTAAGTGTTCTAAAACATCATCTTGTTCTTGATTTTAGTGGTTAATAGATGGTTGAATGATGAAATGATAAGAAACTCTAATGAACATAATCTAAAGTCTTGAACATAAGTGTTAAAGGGTGGATAAAGAGAAGATATATGGGTAAATCATGTAGATCTTGTGTAGTTATGATTATTTGATGTTGTTTGTTAGTAGAAGTAGGATGGATCATCATCTAGACATACTAGATCATGTTCAAGAACATGGACTAGTGAGATGTAAGTGTTAGAAACATGAAGGATGATGAAACCATCCACCCATGAACTTGAAACTTGAATAAACATAGTTTTTCTTGAAAAATAAGGTTACAAACTTGTAGATCTTTAGTGGTTTTTCAGATGAACCAAGCGAAAAATATTAATATTGCTAAAACCCGGATCTTGTATGAACTAAAAGCATTTTTAGTAAATAAACAAGTGTGTGAACACTTGTGAAACAAGAAAATTTAACATGGAAATATTTTTGTAAATCATGACTAGATGTTGTGAAACTTCAAATTCTTTAAAAATAAAGTTTTCAAGAAACTAAACTTATTTTTTGAAGATAACAAAACCTACTAAATGTGTTAGTAATTTACTACATATTTTTACAAACCTTCAAGTTCATGAGTTTATGATTTAGGCTTATTATTGTCAAGAATAGTGATTAAAGATCGTATATATTGTTGGTTGATGATTGTTGATTGATTTTTCAAAAGAAAATGATATGCTAAAAGCATGGACACCTCCATTTACAGAGGAAACTCTGGCGAAATTTTTCTAGAAATATAACACTTAGAAATATTTTTCTAACAAATGTTTACATATATTTTTAACTTGGTTTTCAAAATAAACTTCGCCATGATTTTTATTTCAAAAATTACCAAGTATCGGAGGTGGGTTTTCGTAAATAAAACTTGATAAATATATATTTAGAATATATATTTTATAGAAAAACGCTTGTGTGATTATGTGATTATTTTGTGAACTAGATATATTATTTTTAGGGTAAAAAATATAACTTGAAAATACCATGAGATTACGACTCCAAAATAATACCAACGCTCTCACAAAACAAATATTTAAGTTACACAAGTATTATCGTTACAACGCGAACTTTAAAACGTAACTTATGTATATTTCGGAAAAATATTCTTATTAGTATATTTTTGGTGAAATATTATTTTGGAAAACTTATGAAATAAAATATAATATTTTTGGGAAAAATATATATATATTGGAATTAAAACATTTTAGACAAAGTAATTAAAATATATTTTTCAAGTGAGACTCAAAAATATATTTTCGGAATTATAAAGCATACATGTATTAGTACCCCCATCCTTGGGAAGGAAATACGAATATAAAATAATTTAGAAGCATGAATACGAAATAGTTGTCTAACTATTTCCCCAAAAACGTTAAACCTTAAGTCAAGGCACGGCCGTCCGTCTAATAGGAATTAGTACATGTAGGTCGTCGCGCCGCAGGTTGAGTTGGGATCGACTATTTCACGAAACACACTTCTGTGAGTTCATGTCCCCCTTTTCTCTTAACTGTTTTCAGTTTTACAACTTCGGGGGTGAAATACATGTTACAATTATTTAGAACATTTTTATACATGGTATGGTTAGCTTAAGGAGGGTTGGGACGTTCAGATCATGTGAGTGGTGGGTACAACACTTAAAGCCGTTAATCCTCGTTGTTAGGACCGAGAGACACAAGAGTGATAGATCTATTTGGGTGTAGCGAGCCCACACCCGTGAGGTCAGGGTGACCCATAGGCGTGACTGTGTCTTACAGCTGAGGTCCGGTACAAATTTGCTAGGTTTGAGTTTTCCTGCATCACTTCACACATACCAGTGGCTTTGCAACCCAGTGGTGATCTCTTTTCCTTAATTGCTACATACCATGAACATTTATACATTGGGACGTACTTTAACGATTTATAAACATACTCACTTTTACATGAACTCGCTCAACTTTTTGTTGATTTTTCAAACTGCATGTATTTCAGGGAATTAGTGGATCTGGCAAGGTATGCTATGTCATCAAGCTGCGTAGGAGAAATGATGTCATCCGAGTTTAGGGATTGTGACTTTTGCCTGGACGAGTCACAAGTCTTAAACTGTGTTTTTAATTCATGTCTTTCGTTATGTCGTTGAACATGTTTCTTTATGTCATGATTGTAGTTGGTTGTTATGTCGACTTTTAAAACAACAATGTTGTCGTACTTTACTTTTTAAACTTGAATTAATGGATGATCATCATGGTTTTAATTCATATAGCATTGTTGTGATTATGCTATGGTATTAAGAAGTCACACCAAATAAACTCACGCTTCCGCAAAGTCAGGGTGTGACATTGTGGCTTGTCTTGAGTGTCGGGAATTCAAGATCTTTATTTAATTTTGTTTTTATTTTATTTACAATCATATTCGTCATGATTTATTTAGAACAACTTGTTAAGAAAAATTTTTTATTTGGGGATAAAATGCCTCTTTAAAATTCAATTTATTTATATACAAGTTCACATACCTCACGGGAGATCACTCAACACTCGGCCGAAGATGTATTTTGTGAAACACTCGATTCCGGCGTGGGACATACTTCTACCATATGCTTGCCAAGCGATCAAACCTCCTCCTTTTTAATGATAAACCTTTGTAAATATCAAGAGGACTTTAGAAAGGGTTAGGCTTGGGCTAAGGGTAGGTGCTTTTTGGGTTAGTAGTTAGCGAAATGGCGAAAAGCGTAAAAAGCGTCGGTTGTCGTAATTTTTTTTTGTTTTTGTGACATTTATTCAAACTAAACTTTAACATTGAAAAACTTATTGTCAGGTTAAAGTGGGAGTCTGTTTGTGTTTTTAAATTTGTGTTTTTAAAACTTGTTCCATAAAAACAAAAATTCAGGGGAAGAAATTTCCCTAAGCCAAAAAGAGTTTAGATAGTGCGTGAGTTTAGGGGGAGTAAGTTAAAAAGTTTAAAAAAAATACAAAAACTTTGAAAAATGAAAAACAAAAAAAATTAGAAAATAAAAAATGAGTTATCACTGTGTGAAAGAGAAGAAATGATAGTACATCAGCAAGTTAGATTGTCACACTGAAACTGAACTAAATTGCTTAAGTGTGATAGCAGCTTCATCATATGATGTACCAGTAGGCAAAAGCATGAAATAATCAACTTACCAAAGTGATATAAACATAACGAACTGAGTATGAGTGGGGAACATATCAGTGGCGTATGGTTTCATGACCTTAAATCTTGTGTTGATAGATTGCCAAATTCTGAGGTTTTAAGTCTTTATATTGTTATTTCATCCGGGGGTATCAAGGTTGTCCTTCTGCTGCATCCAGATATATGTTGACCTAGGCACAACCAGGATATCTTGAAAGAGCTAAAAATGCCAAAAACCAAGAAAATGAAGAAGCTCTCATAGAGAGTCATTCAAATGTGGAAAATGCATAAATTGTACCAAATTGGTATTTGTCTTAGCCCTCGTTAGTTATTGGTCTCTTTGCTGTATGAAAGTATTGACCTGATCACCAATTATCTAAAGTTGTAAAACAAAAAAGGATGAATTCGGTATACTCACCTACTATGATGAAAGTTTTTGAATACCTTGATCGCGGGGGTATGTCCTGAAGTGGGACACACTAGTACATTAGTATAATGTAACTTTAATCATATCACAAGGTAAAGGTACTTAAAATGTTCATGTGTTTTGTTTAAGTGGACAAACAATACTGGTAATCGTCTTGAACTGCTTTTCACGAAAATAAATAAAAGAATTAACTGCTTGTGTGAAACAATTTGATTTTGTTGATATGATCTTCTTGCACATGATTCTCACAAAAAGATATATTGTAAATATTTTCTGAGTTTTGTTTAGTTGTTTTATATATAAATATAAAACCAAAAATATTTTCTTTTTAAAAGACTTCCATTTTGAAGTGGTAGGTTGTTGTTTTTGCATGATGAGATAAAATATTGGTTTATCTTTAATGTGAAAAAGACAAATGGTTTTTCTAGATACTTGCTTGCGTTTCTAAACAGATTGATGCAGTTATCAACATGAAGTGCAAAATACAAGTGCAGATTGAGAGTGAAGTAAAGAATGTGTGAAGATGCATGGTAGGATCCTTCTACTACATTGCAGAGAGAGAAAATGGAAGATTTGGAGTTCACTTACTTAACCAAAGATTGCTAGTTCATCGATCTACAACGAAAGAAAGTTTTGGAGATTGGAAGCATCAGCTAAGGGGGAGTCTGTTGATGTCAGAAATTGTGTGTAGCCGACGCTATCCAAAGACCAAAAGACTACAAGATGTTTGAAGACAAAGTTACACCATGAAGCTATTGTCAAGGGGGAGTCTGTTGGTGCATATTCTGTGACAACAGCTTAATAGTTTAATTGTTTAATCTTTAGATATTTTCTAATGGGCTTAGCATACTGGTTAGCCCAGTAGGAAGCCCATTTCACAGACATGTGGTATATAAACATGTTTTGTGATTAGGGTTTTAGATGTCTTGGAGAACTAGAGAGAATTTCGTAGAGAGAGAGAGAGAGAGAGAGAGAGAGAGAGAAACGAATTAGGGTTTGAAACAAGATCACAGAGAGAGGCTGTGAGGTTGTGTGAGTCTTGAATTGATTATAAAACTAGAAGTTTGGATAATCAAAAGAAGACTGTTTAATTGTGAATTTCTACTATTTTCTTTAACAATCTGATCTAGGGGATTCCATACTCTAGGTTAGATAGACGATTTTGTAAAAGATCCATAGGATTAGGGGACCTACATACACTACTTTTTACATTACCAATATTAAAAATCCACATGCGCATCATTATGTATAACCATGATATAACATGTTTTGCTACAAAAAGTTTGTGATTTTAAATGATGAAGTAGGCCCATATACATGTTTTTTGGTTAGTTGTATCTAGTGGTTGATGGTTTGATTATATTTGTCACTGTATGATGTAATATGTTGTTTGGATGGTATAAAGGGTGTTGATGTACATGTAATAAAGTGAAATATTGGTAATGGTATTGTATTATAAATGGTAGGAGGTAATGGTATTGTATTACAGATGGTAGGAGGTATGGTAGTGTATTATGGATGGTATGGTAGATGAAAGGGAAAGTGTATTCAAAGTAGTGTACCAAACACGTTATAACATGTTCATACATATAGATGCACATGTGCATTTCTAATATTGTTAATGTAAAATATAGTGTATTATGAATGTTAGTGTAAATGAAAGTGCAATTGTCTAATATTAGTAATTTATTACGGAAATTGTCAAATACATGATACATATGCACATGTGAATGGATAATTGTTACTTGAAATATATATATATATATATATATATATATATATATATATATATATATATATATTTGGTTTTTTTAGTGGTGAAATACAACTCGATTTTTTTATATCTAGTGGTTGATGGTTTGATTATATTTGTCACTTTATAATGTAATATGTTGTTTGGATGGTAAAAATGATGTTGATGTACATGTAATAAAGTGAAATATTGTAATGGTATTGTATTATTGATGGTAGGATGTAATGGTATTTTATTACAGATGGTAGGAGATAATGGTATTGTATTATGGATGGTATGATAGACGAAAGAGAAAGTGTATTCAAAATAGTGTACCAAAACACATTATAACATGTTCATACAAATAGATGCACATGTGTATTTCTAATATTGTTAATGTAAAAAGTAGTATAATATGAATGGTAATGTAAATAAAAGTGTAATTGTCTAATAGTAGTAATGTATTACGCAATGTGTCAAAGAAATGATACATATGCATATGTGAATGGATAATTGTTACTTGATTTTATTTTATTTTTTTTGGTTTTTTTAGTGATAAAATATAGCGATTTTTTTAAAAAAAATTAAAAAAAAAAATTTGAGTGTTTTTTTTATTTTTTTTAGATTTTTTAAAGTATTCTTAGTTGTGTTCACACTGTTTCTCACGGTTCTCGCAATAAATGGTGGATCCTAACGGATCCTTCTCATATATATATATACATACATATATATATATATATATATATATATATATATATATATATATATATATATATATATATATATATATATATATATATATATATATAGGGGTGGGCTCTATAAGAAACCCCATCTTTTTTAAAAAACTTTGGAAACTCTATGTGGTCCATTGATCTTGTTTCATCTTAATGATTAAGGGTCATGATTTGTTTAGACAACTTTTAGCATTTAAAACATTAAAATACTCTATGCTGGTACAATTATAAGGGCATTTTGGGTAGTGAAGAATCACCTTTTGAATTGGAAAGTACCATCAGTGCAATCAAATCACCAGAACACTTCTCATCTTTCTCTTACCTCTTTCTCTTTCTCATTTCTTCTACCCCAATCTTGAAGACAAACAAACATGAGAAACAACCACCATCAGCAACCATCTTCTCCATGAGAAATAAACAACCAGCACCAGCAACCACCTCCTCCGGTGAAACTAACCGGACTTCTTCTCCGGCCCTCTCTCTCCTCAATAAACAACAACCACCAGCAACCACCTTCTCCAGCGAAACTCACCGGACTTCTTCTCCGGTGCTCTCTCTCCTCTCGGTCTAATTGCTCTTGGTAATTTACTATTTTCCAATTTGGTTCAATATGCTTTCAGTTATATTCATTTTCAATAGAAAACTTGGACCAAGATACTGTCGAAGAATCGAAGAACCAAGATCCTGTCAATAATAAGTTGGTTTTGATTTTTAATTGTCATTTACTTTGATTTTCGTTCTTCACAATTGGTTTTATTTTTTCCAGAATTAAGAATGTTGCCAAAAGATTAATTATTTTTCAATATCACTGATTATTGTTTCAAAAAAAAGAATGACGTTTATAGGTAATAAATTTCAATACTATTGATTTTAGTTTGGTTTTCATTCTTCTGGTGTTTATAAATTTTGATTTTGATTCATGGATTACTTGTTTTGGTTTCAAACTCGTTTGATTTTGATCCATGGATTAGTTATTTTTGTGTTAAAAAAATGTGTTTGGTGGTTTGGGGATTTTGATCTGAACAGTAACTGTTTTTTTTGTTGGTTTGGTTGCCTTGTTTGGTGCTTTTTGATCTGAATAGTAACTGTTTTTTGTTAGTTAGGTTGCTTTGTTTTGGGCATTTTGATCTGAATAGTAACTGTTTTTGTGCTTATAGTACAGAAACAGACCCATAACATGTGTTAATCCCCTGTTAGAATGATTTATAACGTGTGTTGCTTTACAGAAACAGACCAATAAAGATATCCAATCGACAAGCTGGATGGATGTAGACGACGTTAATGCGGGGACATGTGTTAAAAATAAAGATATTCAATAGGTCACATTTTTTTGGGAAGGAACTCTTCGTTCATTTATAACTTGTGTTAGTGGTTCATGCTGTAACAGAACACCATGATGTAACCTGACATCTGTTCATGTATAACTTGTGTTAAGCCACTGTTAGAACGATATATAACGTGTGTTAACCTTGGTTACTAGTAATATGTAATGTGAGACTCTTATTATTTTATCTAGGACGTGTTGTTAAAAATGTTCCGGATGTTAATGAAAACAAATGTGAAAACAAACGCTGACATAAACGTAACACATGTTAATGAAAAAAAATGTGACCTTACATGTACACTAACACATGTTAGTATCTGACCAACTATTGGGGGCAGTCATTTTTCCATCGTGCGATCCATTCGGCCTTAGAGAAACAAAAATGATATTTTTTGGATTCAACAACACGTACCAGTAACACATGAACCACCTAAGAATTTATACACACGTACCAGTAACACATGAACCACCAAATATCCCCTGGAAGTCATTGTCCATCGAAGGAAAAATTACTGCGTTTCATTTTATTTATTCCCAAGTTACCTATACATGTGTTACCATACATGGTCCGCTATTCATATTTCACGTTACCTGCCATCCTCCTGCTGTCTGTACATGTTAACACACGTTATACACATGAACCACTAACACAAGAGCCACCAACTATCCCCTGGTACTACTGGGGAAAGTCATTTTTCCATTGAAGGAATAAATACGGCGTTTCATTTTATTTATTCCCAAGCTACCTATAAATGTGTTACAATACGTGATCTGCTAATCATATTGCACATTTACATGCCATCCTCCTGCTGGCTGCACATGTTAACACACAGTATATTTCATGTATATCGAGAACTTAACACATGTTAATGAAAACAGGTATGTTACACACGTTATATTTTTGTTTGTGTGTACCATGTGCCATTCTCAAATGTTGCTGCTTTTGCACTCGTACTCAGTCATCCCCTACGTAATTTCGTCAATGTTGTACACTCAGCAAAATAGAAAACAAATGCAGGAATCTCTGTTTGGAAAATTACAAATAAAAGTTTTGTGTGTTTGTACCATGTTGGCGCCATGGTTCAGGATGTTTGCTTTTGAACTACTGGTTTATTTAAATGTTATAAATATACCAATTAAATGACAACCATAGATCTAGTTAATAAAACATAATCAATGGTTGATCTTTGGCTTCATAGAATTTCACAATGATTTCGAATGTCAATCTAGTCAAATGAAATAAAATACATGGTCTACATTTATCCACATGGTCAAAGAAGTAATCATGTTCTTTTTGTCCTTTGTACATACTTTTTAAATTAACAAAGGTTAACACACGTTATATATCATTCTATCAGGGGCTTAACACATGTTATACATGAACACATGTCAGGTTACATCATGGAGTTCTGTTACAGCATGAACCACTAACACATGTTATAAATGAACGAAGAGTTCCTTCCCAAAAAATGTGACCTATTGAATATCTTTTTTTAACACATGCCCCCGCATTAGCGTCGCCTACATCCATCTAGCTTGTCGATTGAATATCTTTATTGGTCTGTTTCTGTAAATCAACACACGTTATATATCATTCTAACAGGGGATTAACACATGTTATGGGTCTGTTTCTGTACTATAACGCACAAAAACAGTTACTATTCAGATCAAAAGCCCAAAACAAAGCAACCTAACCAACAAAAAACAGTTACTATTCAGATCAAAAAGCACCAAACAAGGCAACCAAACCAACAAAAAAACAATTACTGTTCAGATCAAAAATCCCCAAACCAACAAACACATATTTTTAACACAAAAATAACTAATCCATGGATCAAAATCAAACGAGTTTGAAACCAAAACAAGTAATCCATGAATCAAAATCAAAATTTATAAACACCAGAAGAATGAAAACCAAACTAAAATCAATAGTATTGAAATTTATTACCTATAAACGTCATTCTTTTTTTTTTTGAAACAATAATCAATGGTATTGAAAAATAATTAATCTTTTGGCAACATTCTTAATTCTGGAAAAAAATAAAACCAATTGTGAAGAACGAAAATCAAAGTAAATGACAATTAAAAATCAAAACCAACTTATTATTGACAGGATCTTGATTCTTCGACAGTATCTTGGTTCTTCGATTTCTTTTAAGAAATTAACATGTAAAGTTGAATTAGGGGTGTAAAAAAGAAAAAAAAACTCGAACCCATAAAAAAAGGATGAAAAACCTTGATCATTCTTGTCCTCGTCAGTATGGAACTCGTTGCGAATAACGTTCCCGTCAGTGGGGATCTTGAAATGGAGGTTTTGAAATGGTGGATCTTGAAACCGAAATGAAGTTCATGGAAATGGATCTTGGGTAGAACTTGAAACAGATATGAAGTTAATGGAAAATGGAGGTTTTGAAAGGGTGGATCTTGAAACACAGAGATGAAGTTAATGAAAAAATGGAGGTTTTAAATGGTGGATCTTGGGATTTGAAAGTAGATTTGGATGTGATGGGTATTAACTATTGTCAAATCAAATAGGGGAAAATATCTAAGATAGATGTGAAAATACCATAATGCCCTCAAGGACAAAAAGAATATGATATTTACTATGGACACGTGGCAAAATCTAGACCATGCATTGGGTTTGCAAATTTTCTTAAATTCAAGGGTTTTTTATAGAGCATTGCCTTATATATATATATATATATATATATATATATATATATATATATATATATATATATATATATATATATATATATATATATAGGGGATGGATCATGAGAAAACTAGTTTAAATGAGAAAACCAAAAAATAACTAAAAAAGCCAAAAAAACATGCCAAATTTTTTTTAATTTTTATAAAAAAATCGCAGCTTTTTATGAATGGAAAAATTTTTTCAAAAAAAAAAAAATAATAAAAAAAAGGTTTTTGGTTGTATTGCACATGTGCACTATTACGGATATAGTGCACATGTGTAGTACACATATAATCACATATATTGCACATGTGCAATACAACAAAAAATTTTTTTTATGTATAATAGCGATTTTTTTTGTTAAAAAATTGTAAAAAAATTTGGTATGTTTTTTAGTATTTTTTAGTTAGTTTTCTAGTTTTCTCATTTATATGTAGTTTTCTCATGATCCTCTCTCTCTCTCTCTATATATATATACATACTAGTTACGTATGTTGGGGAAGGTTAATTGGGGAACACTAAAAAAGTGGGAAACAACGGGGAACCGACTCAAACGAACTCCGATTGGACTCATTCCAGCGGCGTTGGAACCGGCTCGTCGAACCTTAACTAAGATCTTTTAACCCTAAACCCTAAATCCTAACTCCTAAACTCTAAACCCTAAAGCTAAAAAATAAGGCTAAAACCCTTAGCTAAACCTTAAACCTTAAAGCTAAACCCTTAACTCTAAATCTAAACCTTAAAGCTAAACCCTTAAGCTAAACCCAAATATATTTAGGGTTTATGGGTTATAATTTAGGGTTCAGGGTTAAAAGATCCTAGTTAGGGTTCGACGAGCCGGTTCCAACGCCACTGAAATGAGTCCAATCGAAGTTCGTTTAAGTCGATTCCCCACTGTTCCTCACTTTTTTAATGTTCCCCAATAAAACTCACACTACGTATCTTATCATCATCGTAGAAGATCACTAAACTAAATTGCACATATCATTTTAACTTTTTTAGTGTTTACTTACACACATGTGTAAATAAGGCATAGATATTATATCCTAGACATGTATATATGTTAAACAATGTATTTTTTTCTAATTTTCAAGTGAATAAACATTACTGTTCAACAATCTTCTTATATTTAAAAAATTGAAAAAATAAATAAGCTATTTTGTTAGCGTGTTATTGTACTCTTTACACATTCCTTTCATGTTTGTGTGTATATATATATTATATAAAGAAATAAATTTACTGTAATAAGTTTCACTGTTTCATACGAGAGGAAGTACGACTTTGAAATTAACCATTTGTCTTCAAAATATTAAATAGCATTAATTAATACAGAATGGTGAAGAAGTCCTCTTTAAATTATAAATTTCCTCTTTGAAAACTTAGACCTAGCTAGCTTACCCCTCTTCATGCTTAAAAATACTTGATCTATAGATTAAGTCCATTCTCTAGTCTTACAAACCATGTCCACACTTGATACATATGGTCCCATTCATTTATTGTATATTTAATTAATTATTATATTTATATATATGTATGTACATGCAATTAGAATAGAATATTTTATTTGTTTAATTAATGTAGCATACATATAGACAAGTCCATCCTTAGACTTTTAAGGGTCTTAGTCATCATGCCCATTTCTTTAGTAAATTAGCTTTCAGATTCAAAGCTAAATATATCATGTCAAGACTTGCTGATTTGAAAAAGAAAACTGTGTTCTAATGATGATTCTTTAAAGATTGAATAATTAAAGAAAACCAAGCTTGTTATCAGTTACTTTCTGATCTCAAAACCTTCAAAAGGTTCAAGAAAGATGATCAAAGATGGTGATTGTGATGGTTCAGATATGAATGATCAGCTGTGTTGCAGGAAAGTTGAAGATGATGATGAAAATAATACGAAATCGGGCGAGAGCTCAGGGACTAACAGCATGGCAGATCGACGAGAGGATGGGAAAACGGATACATCGACTCGAGTTAGACAATATGTTAGATCTAAGATGCCTAGATTGAGATGGACTCCAGAACTTCATCACACGTTTGTTGGCGCTGTGAAACGACTCGGTGGTCAAGAAAGTAAGAATATCAGTTAAATCTTTCTTAAAATTCAAGTTAAATTTTGTTTTATTTAATCTTGTAAATGATCTTTCATAATTGATTTACCATGTATCTGTGTAGGAGCAACCCCCAAACTGGTTTTACAACTTATGAACATAAAGGGTCTCAACATTGCTCATGTAAAAAGCCATCTACAGGTACTAATATAATAAATAAATAATTTTATTGTATTTTCATGATTGTTGACTTATTTAATTCCTTACAAATATAGATGTATAGAAGCAAAAGGATAGATGATCAGGGACAAGGTATGTTTGAAATTCTATCTTACTATTAACCGTTGCTCCATATTTTTTTTTTTTCAGATTAGGGTTTTCAAGATTCTTGATCTTTCTTGTATACAATGGTTATAAAGTTAAAATCTTTTACTTTCTTTTTTCAGTAATAAATGAGGGAGACCACTATGCTATAAGTAACGATCACCATATGCACACTTTATGGCAGCTTCCTTTCAATCCAAGATCATTTAGAGCAAATCCAAGGTACCCATTTCATCAATACAAAATAAAGGAGTATCACAGACGATTCAATCCGTCGGTGAACGTTATTGATGTAGTCTTTAAACGGAAAGTGTGAGATAAAAAAGATAGAGTGACGTGACGTTCAATCGGTGATACTCCTATATTTAGTAGTGCATTTTCTTTTTTAAATTACTTGTTTAATTAACTCTTATTGTTCTTGAACTAACGTGGTTCATCACATCATTAATCAATGTAGTAGTTATGCGGCACTCTTGAGATCTCGAGACAACATAAACAGTAGAATGACAACAAATCATGAATTGGTCAATGACATTGGAGCTTACTGTACTAGCAAGATTTTGAACTCATCTATGCAGGAACAAAATTACAAGATTGCCCATTATGACCAGTTTCAAAATGAAGCAAGATTGATGCAACAATGGGTGATCAAACAAGCCTTTTTCAACGCTAGATCAACACTTGTAGACCATCAACTCATGAATACTCAAAGATGTGATAACTCAACCGAAACAAAGAAGAGAAAAGCAGTAGACAATGATCTTGATTTGAATCTATCATTAAGTGTGAAGGTAAGTTCACAAGAAGATGAAACTGAAGAAGTAGATAGCTCTCTGTCACTTTCTTTATTCCCAAAAAAGAAAGAACGTTTTAACTTGTTAGAAGATGGTGAACGTGCAAAGAATCCAAGATGGGCGAGTACTCTAGATCTGACTATATGAATTTGAGAGTTCTAGTGAGATGTTGTTGGTACTCGCTTTTATTTAGGGTTTTCTTAAGGTTGTTTTTAAATATTATTACTACTATTTACAAGCATATATTAGTATTTTAGTTCGTATCGAGTTTCATGAATTCTTCGTTTTTGAATCTATCGTTGCTTTGTTTGTGATTCGTCCTTTAATCTTTACTTCACTGTTGAAGACTTGAAGTTTCTACTGATGAGTTCTAGAGTCTATCCTTGGATCTGATTTGATAATCAACTTACTAGGTTATAGAACCTAAGTATTACACATGTTAAATAAAGGAAATATCTAAGTAAAAGAAGATAAATATCATTAAAAATGCTTAAAATCACCCATAATCAGAAAAATATCAATTTCTTTGATATTTAAAGAAAAATAAATTAAATTAAAATAATTTAAGATGCTAATATATTAAGGATAATTATTGCTATTTATCAATAAATACGTAATTTAAAACTTACAATTTACATACCTTGAATTATGAATAATTGGAAAAAGAAAGCTACACATGATAAATTTTCTAGTAGGCCTAAATTTTAAATATTCGTTAAGGCACATATTTCATTAATGAGTTTCACTTATCATGTTTTGTTTTGTTTTTTTGTGTAAAGAATAGTAAAAAGAAAATAAATTACCACAAGATTTTTTTACTCTAAGGTTTAACGGTTTTATTTCATTGGTTTTTTCTTTAGTTGCTATACCGAGTGCCGGTATCGTAATGAACCAAACCGATATCAATCGAAACTGAATTCCTACCACATCGTGTGAAGAATTCCACTATTTATAAATTTAAATTATATATTTGTTATTGCTCATAACCAAAAAATTATAAACCCATCCCATTAGTTTATCTCATCGCTCAAATGTAAACTCAAAGAGCTAAGTACATATCTTCTACAATAATAAGAAATAACTTATATACACACACACACACACACACATATATATATATATATACATACATACATATATATATATATATATATGTATATATATATATATATATATATATATATATATATATATATATATATATATATATATATATATATATATATATATATATATATATATATATATATATATATATATAGGAGAAGGAGGTAGAGGTTCCTGTAAAAAAATAAGTTTTTTTGTGAGAAAGGTAAGAAAGAATCTATACCATTAGATCTTTGATCTAATGGTTGAGATTGTAATGGCAAAACTGTAAATAATGTTTAGTATTAAAAATATTAATTTTCTAGATTAAGGGTATACATGTAAATTTAACATTTTTAAATTAAGAAACTAACATTAATGCACATGCAACTCCCCCCTGTCTTTTTTAAACGTCAATAACGTTTTATACGTAACTTTTTTTTTTTAAATTACACCATAATAACGAGCGTTTTTTTATCTTTAATATGAGTATCATATTGCTATACTTATATAGAGAAAAAAATATGTTTCGGTCAGATGTTTAGTCCATGATGTTTTGTCTATGTTCATATAGTGGTGTTTTAATTGTATTGTGATTCAAAACGTGGTATTTCAAACACATACTGGAATGCAGGTGTAAAACACTATACGATGGACATTCGAAGAACATTTACTGGAATGTAGGTTAAAAATACCATGGTGTTTTAACATATGGAATATGGAACATCTACTAGCATGCAGATGTAAAACACAATGCATGCAGGTTTAAAAGACCATGCATGCAGGTTTAAAACACACGTACAATAACCATACTAAGAACACATTCTGGAAATGGAGGTAGTGTCTTTAATAGTGTTATTGTTGGTGCACTACATCTGTCGACTTCGTCTTGGATCGAGTCATAGATTGGATTGTATAGATTAGGGCGCGTTTTACGAGAAAACATGAGATTGTATGTGTTTAGGTTACTGGTTTCGCTCATAGGGACATTAGCTGATAGTTTCGCTTATATGTACATGATAGGTTTCGCTTATATGGACATGTGTCCATTGGAGCGAAACTATCATGCCTATATATAGGTGTTCACATGAGCGAAACCATAAGCATCTCCTTGTATTCCATGCCGAAGTGCTGCCGGTGTGAGGTTTGAGCTGTAAACATTGTCAGATCAATAAAATCAGCATATTTAGTGAAGAACAAGCTGTTTCTACCTTCGTTTCTTGTTATTCCGCACCTGAAACGAAGTTGAACGCCTCCGAACGACTCAATCGGGTCAGAACACGATCCTACAGTTATATACTTATTGAATGGTGTTATATAATTATTGAATGGTGTTATATATGTGCTGAATGGTGATTTTGCAGTGTTATTCGTAGTGTTTTTATAGAGATCTTTAAAATGGTGTTATATACTTATTGAATGGTGTTATATAATTATTGAATGGTGTTATATACGTGCTGAATGGTGGTTGCAGTGTTATTCATAGTATTTTTATAGAGATCTTTTAAAAAAAAATCATATTCCTATAAATAAGGTGGCGGTTTTGGAAGGTTTTGAATTAATTGAATCGATGATAAAATTACTTGTTTACCCTTTTGAATTAATTTAGATTGAGGACACATGTCATCTCCACAATATTTCTCACACTTCTCAAACTCTTAACCTTTTTTACGATAACCTTACCCAGGAGAAGGATCCGTTAGAAACCACCCTTTATTGCGAGAACCGCGAGAACCGCGAGAACCAGTGTGAACACAAACAGTAATACCTAAAAAAAATAAAAAACACCCAAAAAAAATTTTTTTTTTTTACTATTTTTTCATAAAATTCAATTTTAGCTCTGTGATCTAAGCTTTCTTCTATCAGTAATTGGTTTTCAAGTATAACTTTTTTCATGGTGTAACACCCCGAAAATATAAAACTTTATATTGAAATTATAAAGTATAAAATAAACAAAAAAATAATAATAAATAATAAACTAACTAACCTGTGGATATTATTCAACCATGTTGTGATACTCAATATTACACTTTTATTCGGTTGAAATAAAAATCTATCTTTTGCTTCCGCTATGCATTTAAATTTGTGTTATTTGACTATGATGATATCAACTACGTCACGATACTCCCCACCGGGCCCACCAGTAGAAATACGTGGAAATATCGGGGTGTGACAAAAATGCATGAAAATTGGTTTTGATGATAACCAAGGATCAAGATTTTATTTATCTAAAGATAAAACAATAGTTTTCTGATAAAGGAAATCATCAATCTGATGAAACATCAGAAAATCTGATAAAACATCAGAAATTCTGATAAAACATCAGAAAGCTTGTTAAAACATCAGTATCATCCTTGATTATCAGAACAATTCATGCATGTCACCATCTTTATTCATATCTCATATTTGCATAAACATAACTGTAGATTTTTCGTTTTTTTAATTCATATTATTTAATATTGCATTTTTTTAGGCTGATAACGTCATAGACATAAAATTTTCTAGGAACTCGTTAATAGTAGTTAAACTTTTTCTCTCCTTCATTCAATACACCTCATCAATACTAAGGAGATAGAAGTGACATATAGGCAGGTAATCATGATAAATTATCAGAAAATGGCCGCCTAAATCATTTAATGCAGGAGAGTATATCTCAGTTATTCCTTATGCCATCTGATAGAAAATTAAATAACAAAGATTGTGATGAAACAAAATCTATAAGTAGTTAGATATCATTTATGGCAAACTTCAAGTTTACTATAAATGATCATCAACTTGAGCTAAGACTGTCACCATCACATAAAGGAAACCCTAAAAAATTCAACTTCATCTTCTTCTTCATACTCACACTTCTTCATACTCACAAACATGCTTACCATCAATGCTGATCGATTCCCACTTTCTCACCATCGTTATCACAATATTAGACTGAGGACCAACCTTGAGGGTTCTCAATGGGAAGGATACCAAAACATACTGAACCTGATCATGGGAAGTCGTTCGAAATATGCCCTCACAGCCCACATAATGGTCTACCCAGACATTCTTCAAATGTTCTGAAAAAATGCAACATTATTAGAATATAAGGGTAGAGGACAGATTTCTATCGAAAGTACCAAAGAATTCTGGTAACTGAAGATATCATCTGTGACACCCGACTTTTCAGGTCGTACTGTACAATTGTAACACGTGTTGTGAATAGATAAAAAGGTTGTATTTGACTGATTATGATGTTTATATATGATATTTAATGAATTGGTAAATCCAAACATTGGTAAAAATTATGTTGGCAACGATAAGATAAACGCTTATCAAGTAACGATTAAAATGCGAAACGAACGTCGGTGACCACCCGATCAGTGTTAAAATCCTAAAAATAGTCTGTTATGATTAGAATAGGAGTTTTAATCATATTCGTGGGGAAAAATAAATTAAAACGCTAAGAAACTCTATTTTTCGAGTTTGAGCGCGTACCGCACGATACTGCGCGTATTAGACAAAATACTGTCAACGCAGCCTGTCAAGGCAACTGGTAATTATTTCAGTAATAAATTTGAGTGATTATTTTTATAGAATGTTAAAAATAATTTAAAACGCACTAAAACGGGATTAAAATGTTAGATAAAATACCCGGTATCCAGTAAAATACCAGTTTTTACTCTATATTACATAAATATATGTATGTATATGTGTAAATTCGTATATATGTTGGAGTGGTAAAGAGATGGCAGCCATGCAAGGCCTCTCTCTCTCCTCTCTCTTCCATTTGTTGGGTGAAAAATAGGTGCAATCATGGCAATCTTACACAATATTCCCATATATTGCAATATTCAAGAATTATGTCTCAAACACAATCAAAACTCTCTCTCTCTCTCTCTCATACAAATCAGCCGAACACCCCCTCTAACTCATCCATTTTTGAAAATTTTAACTTGTTCATGAAGATTAAAGTTAAATCCAAGAAGGTTTCAAGGTGTTTTAAGGATCTAAAGGAGGTTTCTTGGTGAAACAAGCTTTCAAACATCAAAATCTAGTCAAAACCCACTAAGAACTTGAAAGGTATAAATTTATTTTTAAAGATACATTCTTGATTTTTAGTGATGATAGAGATGATGTAAAGTTTCTCTTGAATTTGGAATTTAACATAAACTTGAAAACGATAAAGGATGAGATTTCAATCAAAATGAAAATGGGTGTGTATATGTATATATGTATGGCCGTGAGTATGTAGGTGTGTGTATGAGATTGTGTTTTTGATTTTGATTAAAAGATTCTTGATAAACATGTTACTTGAAAAGTAGGATTTATGTAAAAATCAATATATGTCATAAAAGAATGTTTTAAAGGTAATTCAAGATTTGAAAGTGATATGAGAAAAATTGAACTTTGGAAGTTCATATGTATATGTGTGCATGCAATTAAAGTTTTGTTGTTAGTTCATAAATATGTGAGAACATGCTTCTTGTATTTATGGTAAATGATGAGGATTAACCATGTATACCTGATGATGTTCTTGAATACCAGAACATGACTTAAATGTATGTTGGATATATACTTTAGATCATAAAAATGATAATAATGCTATATGAATGCATTAGAGGCATTTATTTGAACATGCATGATGAAAGATGAACATAAAATGATGATTTGAGGATGATTTGATAAAAATAGATTATGACCAGATTCTAAACACTAAAAATATGATTATTTTGAAGTATTTAATGATATAAAACTTTGTTACAAAGTTTACTAATCTTGCATGTTGTACTTGGTGCATTAGGAGTTGTAAAATACGTGAAATCGCATGATTTATGTGACTTACACAAAAACTGCACTAATCTGAATATAATCATCATTTTAATAAGTAAATAACATGTTTGGTGTTAAAATGTGTTATGTGATTTAAATATGTGAATGTGAAAATATGTTAAGTTTTAACATGATAGTGGGAAATTTAGACTATGCATGTACACTTATGTGTTTTATGTAGTAGAAACGGTAAAATCGCCTTAAACGTGTAACTTGTTTGTCGAGCATGAAATTTGAATACATATGAGATATTTTATGTATACTTGCCTTAAAAATGACAAGATAAATAAGTTAACGAGATTACGCGCGTTTTGATAATAATTTATGTGAACGTTTATGTATATATATTACGACGCGCAAATAGTAGATATATTACGTATAAACGGGTGTGTTAATGGATTTACATGATAACGGTCACCAATAAAATCGTTCAAGTTGCAAAATGTTAAAAATATATATATATCTATACTATATATAAAAGCATATTAGAAGGGCAAGATGAATGTGTTGAAAACACCTTTAAAGCATGAGGTACAACTCTCTAAAACACAATACCATTTTACCTTTCCAACAATACCCTTTATACCCTAACCCGCTTCATCCAATCTTTGGGCGGCCAACAAAAACCCAAAATTTCATTTCAAATTTATAATCCAAGCCCTTGATTTTCGTTCTCTCTCTCTCCCTCAAAGATCTGGTTGGATCTGGATTGGATGTGCTATCTTTTCACAATTCACCACAAGTCATGCCGGAGGTCAAATCTCTAATCTGAAATGTGACACCTGTGCCTCCACGGCCATCAAACAGATACCAAATCAATGAAATATTGTATTTCATACTTGGGATTTGTATAAATATGTGTATCATTTGCACATATCAATTCTTGTTCGATTTCGACCTCTAAATCGCTTTCTAGGAAGTCAAACGTGAACTGATGCATAAACGTAATCAGTTTAATGCGACAAACACTCCGGAATAGTGACATGGGCTTAACATACCTTAAATAACCTTTACATAACTTAGAAATAAGTTTTGGAGGGTTTGGTGTGTCGAAAACAAGTTTATTCGCTTACAAGGACTAATTTTGACAAACTGCGAAAGTATGCCGATTCGTACTGTAACGAACATTCTGAAACATGATCATAAGTTAAAAGAGGCCTAAATATCCTTTACATAGCTTAGAAATAGGCTTTGAGGTGTTTGGTGCACAAAAATAAACTTATTTGATCAACAGGGACTAAAAGCGTCAAAAAGTGCATAAGTTTGCATTTTCGCGCATATCTTACGTTCTGAATATATCCGGACATCCAAAAATTTATGTAATCATTAAAATATTTTATTTTAGTGATTGGCATGATAAAATTCCATTCGTCGCGTAATTTGGATCGTTTTTCGCGTTCGTTCGTGTTTCGTCGTAATTAACCGAACAACGCAACCGTACCACCAAACGAACTGACATCTAACATGTTTTTGAGCCTGTTTCATGTTCCCTATACTTTAACTTCAATATTGAGCCTTGAAAATGGATTAACGGGGTTTAAACGCATCGAAAATGGCTTAATAGTGTTGCAGGCACCAAAACTGTCAATATTTGAAACTTTCTGGAACTGGGCATGTGGTGGCGTCACACCACCACTATCTGATGTTGCTGTGGCGGCACACCACTACCTTATCTAGGCAGAAAACTCATTTTCAGATCCTCCAAGTAGAGGGCGGAGTAAAAATCCTAATGCTCTCTCCTAGCATGGCGACTTCTTCCTCTTTCTGATCCTTCCTTCTTTTCGTAATCAGATGTATAACAGTCTGTGATCATTGGTTTGGTTCGCTAAATCTTTGTAACGAACTAGTTAGCATTTGTGTCCGATCGGAAGTAGGGTTTTTTTTTCTGATTCTCTGTCGCCATCCTGGTCTTGTGTTTCGAACAAACTGCATAGAGTTGTTGGTTAGTCGATACCTAGATTTACCAATCTCGCTATACAATTTTGTAAGAACAATGGATTAGGGTTTGCTAGTTTAGGATTTTATGTTTTCTTTGTTCGCTGTTTTTTCGTTTTCCTCGGCTTTCTTGTGTTGCATGGTCTTCTGAGTTACGTTGGTTTTGAGAGAGGTGTTTCTTCCCGGATGGATGTTCATAAGAAATCTGATGTCCATCCTGATCGTGGTAAGCCACCACTGGTTTCTAAGGGTGGTGGTAGCCGTGGACTGAATGATGGCAATCCAAAACTTGCACGAAGAGGAATTTACAAGTCGAATTCAGAAATAAGACCGATTAAGGTAATTGATGAGCTTGAAAAGATCTCTGTTCCGGTTCCTGTGGACTATGATGTCAAGGAATCTTCACCGGACATGGAGGGTTTAGATAATACCATACATGAGGATGGGAGTATTCAGGAGATCTTTCATCAAGATACGGAGCGGAATGCTGGTGGAATTCCAGCCCACATACAAGTTACGGATCCGGTTGTCGGTGGAAGCAATCCGATCCAAGTTCAGATTACGGAGCCGACTGTGGGTAATTCAGAGCTTAATTTGGATGGTGTTAATTTGAGGAAGCAGCTGTCTTATGCAGACACGGTTCTTAGGCAGGAAAAGAAGGTTAATTTCCATTCTCTTGCTTGTAAAACTCAACATGAGGGATGTGATGTTGTGCTCCCAAAGGAATCCGTTCGTGTGGTCCAAGAGAAACTGTTGGGATTGAACCCTACCAAAGGAACAGATAATGAAAGCCAAAACTGGATCAGGGCAGTGGATCCAGAATAAACAGATGTTTGATTGCAAGTCTCTCCCCTTAAAAGTGGTTTCAACATCTGCTGACCTCCTATCTGCTGATCATGCAAACTGCTGACCTACAACTGCTGCTCAAGTTAAGGTCTGACTGAAGAACTAAAGCTCCGCTGCTCAATCTACTGCCATGGTTCAAGCACTGCTGATCATGACAAGTACTGCTGGGTTCACAGCAGTGGAAGGATGCAGCAGCAGTTTATATTTGCTTTATGTATTGAATGTAATATCAGTAGTTAGCATAGCAGTGTGTGTATCAATCAGAGGTTAGAGTTTGTTAGGAGGTTAGATGTCACTTTCATGGTGACGTCAGCTTAGATGCTCAGTGGTTTGCAAGTGCCTATAAATAGAACAGTACTCTGTACTGTTCTGTTAGCTGTTTCACCATCTTCTTTCCGCACGAACAAACACTGAGCTCGGGCTGAGGGGGAGTTTGCATATCATACACACATTGTAATCTGAGTTTGAAAATAAATTTAATCATTTGATTCAGTGTTGAAAATGTATGATTGAAAGCATTTCTTCTATTTGATTGTGAAAAGTTTGCTTCCATTTAAATTCCGCTGCACTACTCTTTCATTTGTTCATCTAAATTCAAACACAAATCACAATCAATCCAAACTCAGATCCTAACAATTGGTATCAGAGCGAGGACAGTCAAATTTGATTTAACAATCATTTCGACGTAAATAGTTCAGCTCGAAATTGTTGATACTGATAGTTTGTTTGTTGTGTTGAAAAACAGAGTAAGGTTTAATCACCGATAAAGTTGATTAATCAGTGCCTGTAAAACAACCGGAAAGATGTCGCAATCACAAGATGATAAAAATAACATTGGCTCTTTGTTTAAACCACCTATGCTTAAAAGAAATGAGTACAACATCTGGGAGCGAAGGATGTGTCACATCCTCGCTCAACAAAACATTGGATGTTGGAGGTCTGTCGTCTACGGTCCTCATGTTCCTCTGGTGCCAAGCGTAGAGGACACTAAAAAGTTCGTTCCTAAACCAACTGAAAATTACACTGAATTGGATTTTCAGAAGTTCGAACTTGATGCCAAAGCGTTTAGCATTATATCCTCTGCACTACCCAACGAAATCTATGCTGGGCTGTTACATTGTAACAGTGCCAAAGAATTGTGGGATGCATTGAAGGAACAATTCGGAGGAACGGAAGAGGTTATTGAAAACAACAGGGAAATTCTGAATCAGCAGTATGAATCATTTTGTCATATCAAAGGGGAGTCACTAACCCAACAATTTGAACGTTTCAGTTGTCTCATCAGTGAACTAAGGCTTGTTAAGGTTACATTTCCGAATGCAACCCAAAATAGCAGGTTCCTTAGATCACTGCTAGAAAAATGGGACACAATTGCTTTTGTCACCAGAAATTCAGCTGAATTCAAAGATCTGACCCTGACCCAACTCCATGGTAGACTCCTGACCTATTAAAGGGAGTTAAACCAGAAATGGAAGTTGCAAGAGTCTGGTAAAGTTGCTGATGACTATTCATTTGGCAGCACAGCTCTGTTTGGTCAGGAAGAATCTGGTAGCAGTAGTAAGGATCAGAGTTATGATCATTTTATTGACATAAATGCTGGGGGTAACTTTGTCAACTCTGATTCTCACTCTGTAAATTATGCATTCACTGCAAATACTGAAAACCAGATGTCAGATAATTTGTGCTTTGAGCTGAATGATTTGCAACATTTTGATCCCACTGACTTAGAAGAGATGGATCTTGCATTAATTTGCTTTGCTTAGTGTTAAGGGTGAAAATTCCCAGGGCTTCATGGGAATTTAAGGGTGGGGTTGGATAAGTTGAAAATCAAGTGTTACAAGTGTAATAGGCTGGGTCACTTTGCTAGGGAATGTAGGAGTCAAACCACTGGCCCCATAATTACTCACCCTGGCTCAAACCCTAGACCACAACAACAAAACACTGTGCACTATACCCAATATGCCCCTGCAGCACATGTTAACACTGCTCATTATGCTGCAACCCCTGTGCCTGTGCATTATGTTCAAACCACTGTTCCACAAATTCAGTATGTTCAAACCCCTGTTCCTCAGGCACAAGTGCAACCTGTTGCACCTCAACCAGCTGCTCCAACAGTGACACAACCAGATCAGCAAAGCTTCTTCACACAAGGCTTTGTTGATTGGAGCAACATGCCTGATGAACTTGGTGATGAAAATTTTGCCCTCCATGCTTCTAATGATGCTTAATAATGAATTTTTTTTGATGGCATTAGAGTCAATACCAGAAGGGGCTGAAACTGAAGGTGAACAGCTAAGTGTTGAAACAGTGGATGAAGTTGCTGAAGCAGTGGTTACTGCAGTTGCTGGTGAACTACTGCTGGAAGAGAATTCAGAAATCCTGGTTGAACCACTGACCGACCCTTGGTCCACAGATTACAAAAAGAAAGAAGAGTTGAAGAAAGCTGGTGAGGAAGAAGAAAGAGCTGAGGAAAAGGATGATTATCAATGTGATTGTGCCATGATGGCTGCTGCTAAGGTATCACCTCAAGTTCTTGAAAAAACTGTGTTCAGACAATTGTATTATTGCATTTGCTAACATTAAAGAGGTGAATGAAAATCTTAGGAATAAAATCTTGTCTGATGAGGTCAAATTTGAAAAGTCATTAAAAGAACTTAGAAACAAATTGGCTGAAAAAGATAAAGAGATCAGCAGTCTTAAAGAAGAGCAGAGTGTAACCAAAACTCAACTCCAAACTATGGTAGAAACATACCAAGTTTGCAAAAAGGAGTTGGAGTCTACCCAAATTACATGTGAAAGATGGGTAGAGTCTTGTAAAGGGTATGAGGTTATGCTTGCAAAACAGCTTGAAAGCAATGTTAAATTTGGTATTGGACATAGAAAATATGATGATCTTGAAAACACTGCTGGGAAACAAGCTGGTTCAACTGAGATAATTCCAACCAACAAAAATGGCCAAGAGGTTAAAATAACCGACAAACTTGGTAACAAAATATCTGTGGGATCCTCAACTTTTGAGGAAATTGAGAAATACCAATTTAAACCCACATGGTCTGATTAGTGTGATATCCTGGAAAAGTTCAAACCAATGGATTTCACAACCACTGATGGTGTCAAAGCTCCAAAAGCAAGAATCATTCCTATCAAAGATATCACAACAGAGGTTCAAAAATATGTTGCAAAGGAATCTGAGAAAAGGAAGAAAAGAGAAAAGATCAAAAACTGGTTTTGTGAATTCTATGAAAAGAAGAATCATCTTGTGACAACCCTCAATTTACATGTATTCCGTACAATTCATTAATGATAATTAAAGTGCTTGACGACTGCGTGGAAATATTTAACTGCTCTCTGATTTCCGTGTTATATTCACATGTGCGTGTTAACATACTAGTAGTATGCAGAAAACCTGACTAAATGGTCCTGAATATTTTCCTGAGTGTTAGGAATTAACCGTGTTACGAAAATATATTTAAAAAACACATTACGGTATAATTAAACGCTTTAACGGAACAGTATCCGACAGGATAACCGGACATTACCTGGAACACTAAATTTTTGTCATGGACATAGTTTTATTATTGTTGGCTAGTCATGGGTCCTGTATACCACAGCACCCACTATTTTCTCTACTAGCTAGTATATTGAATTATATACTTGCTATCTAACTAAGACTTGCCATTTAGTTACAAACTTTGCAAATAGACCCCCCCCCCCTAACCGAAAATTGGTCCATGTGGACCCACCATATCATCCCTCCATACTTCCATATATTTGTTTAGATTTTAATTCAATTGTTTAATTGATTTCTTTCTTGTAGAAGAGAGTAAATCATTCCCTCCATACTTCCATATATTTGTTTAGATTTTAATTCAATTGTTTAATTGATTTCTTGCTTGTAGAAGTGAGTAAATCATTCCCTCCATACTTCCATATATTTGTTTAGATTTTAATTCAATTGTTTAATTGATTTCTTGCTTGTAGAAGTGAGTAAATCATTCCCTCCATACTTCCATATATTTGTTTAGATTTTATTTCAATTGTTTAATTGATTTCTTGCTTGTAGAAGTGAGTAAATCATTCCCTCCATACTTCCATATATTTGTTTAGATTTTAATTCAATTGTTAATTGATTTCTTGCTTGTAGAAGTGAGTAAATCATACATAAGTATGGCTACATCTTACACACATCATTCTCATCCTTACACACTCCATCTCACTACTCCTTTCTCTATCATTCGGTTCCCCTATGACCGAAACCCATCACCACCACTTCATTCATCCATCTCTTCCATTAACAAGTTCATTCTAAGCTTGAAGTTCATCCATGGAAGGTGCAACTTGAAGGACTTTCTAAGGAGCTTGTTCTAGTCTTTTTCACCATCATATTCTCAATAGATTCTACCCTAGCTATAAGCTAGTAGTAAGCTCTCGTTTAACCCTTGATTATCTTACTTTTATGGCTAATATTTGTAGAATGATGTTTATTTCACAAGAACACTAAAAAGGGTTTAACCAAGAAGATGAAACATGATGTACTTGTGTTAGTATGAAGTTGTTTTGATATGTACTGAGTATTTTCTGATTTACTTGTTGATATTGATGTGGGATATTGTTACGATCACTAAATATAATTAACGGGATCAACCGAACACAAACTAGTAAGCTAGAGACCAAACACAGCAATCTGTCCATACTTTACAGCCAACTTCAGTTGGTTGTAAACAGGTCATAAACTCAACGAAAAACCGATATTTTGAATCTAAAATATTTCATTATGAAATATGGTTCTAATGGCACCGGAATCGTAATTTTTGGACTTCGTTTACTATTTTTAAAGAACCGATTCGTAACAGCAGCTTAGGCTGAGTTTTTACAGCAATAAATGAGCGTTGTATTTTCTGTTGTAACTTGTATTCTGTGTAGAATCGGACCATGAAATTTGTACAGTAGATGACAACCGATGCATGTGTAATTACCCCACTGGAATTTCGTAAATCGGACACTCGATGAGTTTTTAATAAATTGTTCCGTGAACTGTGGTCAGAAAATACATAAATCTGAGTTCAGTCCAGAAAATGATTTTTAATAAAATATTGGCGATGAATTAGATCCCGAGATTTTTACACAATAATATTTGGGTCATTTAGCATCTTCTGTAAAAATTTGGGAATTTTTGGAACAAGTTAACTATTTTATTAAAACGTCCGAAAACAGCCGGTTTTGAATATAAATGCTGAATTGAGATAAGTTGTGACTTGTGTGTCTAAATGTCGAGTATGCTATCCGTGAATGATCTAACATGTTATGTATATGTTATGTGCATTATCTTATGTTTGATTTTGAGTGGGGAATGGATGGGAAACTTAGATGGGCATAAACCGTTAAAACGATGCATGTTGTGTGATAGATACGTGTAGGAACTTTGTGTTCTATTTGAAAGCCACTAAATGACTAACTGGTAAATTATATTAGGACGTGATTGACCGACCTTGACTGTTAGCTATATTTGAGAATCTAACCGAGCAAACCGAGGTGAGTTCACACACTTTCTAAGGCATGGGATTCCCGGTGGTTTGGGAATGGGTTAAAGAATTAAAACGGAATCTACATATCTTACTTAGGTAGGATATGTACGGCCATCCTCCTCGGGTAGGATGCCAGTATTAATCCTGCGTATTCTCTTTAGGAGAACTATGTACATTCGTCCTCCTTGTGTAGGACAACAACCTTAAACTTACTAGACAAAACTCTAGCATAAGTCCCTCATTTTATATCGACTTAATCGCCGAGGCCAATGGCGAGCGGGTCATTAGTTAATAGCGCTATTAGGTTTAACAAACCTCACACCGTGCCAGTCGGACGGGCGTGTACTAATGGACTATGGCAAACCATCAGTGATGATAGACACTGATGTAGGGCACAACTTACTTGCATAGTAGTCGATATCATACGGTCTAGTAGTTCACATGGGGAATCCCCCACTAATCCTGGACAGGGTATGGGTAATAAAGAATGAACTGGTTAAATTTTCTTTCAACTACGGGGTGACCCCCACGGCAATTACGCCAACGAAAGACAAACCACATTTTCGGAAACAACTTAAAACTAAACAACCAAACGTGAACTCACTCAACTTTGTTGTTGACTCGTTGTTACATGCCTTACAAGTCGCTAAATGCATGGAGCTTGCACGAGGAAGGAGTCGTTGTGGTGCGCGGACTGTTATGTTCCATGCGTAATATTTAAATCCTTATGAACTTATTAAACTTGCGTTTTGAACTTTAACTTATAAACTATGGACTTATATTTTGGACTTTACGTTTATGCTTCCGCTGTTTAAATTAAAACTTGGTTAACTAGCTTTTGGTCACCAATCGTATTGTGGTTGGCTTTAATTACTTAAATACGTAGTTCAGTTTTTGATAAAACCAGACTATAACCGGTACAGTGCTCAACGATCCACAACGACGCTTCGCTCCACGTGCAAGACTCGACACCATAGGTGGTATGATTTATGTTATATTGTCGGTTAGATAGTTTACACTATGCATTAGTTAACGTGATAATTGCTATTTGAACCTTGTGTGCTTACTCTCTTCTGTCACCCCACACTTACGCATGTTGCGATACCTTTCTTACCTGTGTTCCCCTCGATGTGAAGATCAGGAGTGGACGTCTCAACATGACCCAGGGTCAGCTGACGACCTTGATTAACGAACGGATTGCTGAAGCCTTAGCAACCCAATCAGGGAGTCAACCCATGCACACCCGATCCCGCATGGGCACCTTCAGGGCGTTCTTGGAGTGTAAACCTCCCACTTTCGATGGCACTGGAGGGACAATCGACCTTCTACACTGGATCCGAAGAATCGAATATACGTTCGAAGAAAGTGAAAGTCCTGCTGGCAAACGAGTAGAGTACGCTACTGCCATGTTGCAAGGGAAAGCGTATTCTTGGTGTAACACACAAGTTCAGATGCTCGGTTTGGCAGACGCGAATGCCACCCTCTGGAGCGACTTCAAGGATTTGATTAAGGAAGAATTTTGCCACCTGGACGACATTCTGAAACTTGAAATAGAGTATTATGGTTTGAAGATGGAAGGATCAGAGATTGAGGCGTACACAAAGAGGTCCAACGACTTGGCTGCCTTATGTCCTAACATGTCACAACCCATATCTAGGCGAATCAAGCTATACCTCAGAGGCTTAGTCCCGGAAATCCAAGGGTCTGTGAGTGCGGCCAACCTTCCCACAATCCAGCAAGTCGTTCGTTTGGCGCACCAACTCATCGATCAGGCGGTGGAAGAGGGCAAGTCGCCCAAGCGTAGCTCTTCCAATGCAAATGCTCTAATGAGTAACAAGTATATTTGGGGTGAGTACCAAGGTGAGGGTCCTAGCTCTATACGATGGGAACCGCACAGGAAACTCGGGCTGAACTACCAAAATCAGGGGGGATACCTAGGGAATAAACCGAGATGCCCCAAGTGCCAACGGCACCACAACGGGTCATGTGCGGAATCGTGTTGTCATCGGTGCAAGAAGTTGGGACATATGGCTAGAGACTGTAGGAGCCCATATCCTGCAAACCGGAACCAACGGCAACACCAGCAGGGTAATGAGAGATGTTACTAGTGCGGTGCTGAGAGTTACTTCAAGAGGAACTGTCCGCAGATGAGACAGAATCGTGACAACAGCGGCAACCAGGGCAACGGGAACAATAACGGAGACAATAAGGATAACCGCAGGACTGGTAAGCATGAGCTTCTGAATGGACAAGAGAAAGAAGGAAACAACCTCAACGTTGTGGCAGGTAAGTTCTATTTTAGTTAATTCGGGTACATATATGTGTCCCTAAGAGTTAGTCAGGTGCTTAAGAGTACCCCATTACCCTTAAAACATCAAACATGTTATGGAACTAGCTAATGGTGAAAGTCTTAAGGGCACACACGTAGTTAAGGGTTGTAACCCCGTCTTAGCTGGTCAGACCCTCTTTATCGACCTCATTCCTATGGTTCTGGGTAGTTTTGACGTTGTCATTGGGATGGATTGGTTATCTCGACGCCAAGCGGAGATTATTTGCAAGAAGAAAATCGTCCGTATCCCTCGTTCTGATAAAGAACCCCTCGTGATTTGTGGCGACAAGAGTGGTGCTGTTGTAGGCATCATCTCTTTCCTTCAGGCCCAGAAGTGTTTGCGAAACGGGCACACCGCTATTCTAACCCTCGTCTCTGATACATCCGTGGGAGAAAAGAAGATTGAACACATTCCTATTGTACGCGACTTTCCAGAGGTATTTCCTGAGGAATTACCTGGCCTTCCGCCTCATCGACAAGTCGAGTTTCAAATCGAGCTAGCTCCTGGAGCAGCACCAATAGCTCGTGCGCCTTATCGACTTGCTCCATCAGAACTCGAAGAACTGTCTACGCAACTACAAGAACTTCTGGAAAAGGGTTTTATACGTCCTAGCTCTTCGCCATGGGAGCTCCAATGCTATTCGTGAAGAAGAAAGATGGTACCTTCAGAATGTGTATTGACTACCGCGAACTCAACAAGGTGACCATGAAGAATCGTTATCCTCTTCCACGTATTGATGACTTATTCGATCAATTGCAAGGGTCGAGTTTCTATTCTAAGATTGACCTAAGGTCAGGCTACCATCAGCTGAGAGTCCGAGAGGAGGACGTCTCCAAAACAGCATTCAGGACTCGTTACGGCCATTATGAGTTTCTGGTTATGCCATTCGGGCTGACGAATGCACCAGCGGTCTTCATGGATCTCATGAACCGAGTGTGCAAGCCTTACCTAGATAAGTTCGTTATTGTGTTCATCGACGATATCCTGATATATTCTAAGAGTCAGGAGGAACATGAGCAGCATCTACGACTTATGCTGGAACTTCTTCGAAAAGAGCAGTTGTATGCCAAGTTTTCAAAATGTGACTTCTGGCTTCGCGAAGTCCACTCTCTAGGCCATGTGGTAAACAAGGATGGAATTCATGTGGATCCATCTAAGGTTGAATCGATCAAGAACTGCCCTGCACCCCATATACCAACAGAAATCCGCCAATTCTTGGGTTTGGCAGGATATTACAGAAGGTTTATCAAAGATTGCGCAACCTCTCACTTCACTGACTCAGAAAGGTGTTACCTATCGTTGGGTTGATGCACAGGAGTCCGCATTTCAGCACTTGAAAGACAGACTCTGTAGCGCGCCTATCCTCTCATTGCCTGAAGGCACAGATGATTTTGTGGTTTATTGCGACGCTTCCATCCAAGGACTTGGTTGCGTGTTGATGCAACGCGACAAGGTCATTGCCTACGCATCACGCCAACTTAAAGTTCACGAAAGGAACTACACTACTCACGACCTGGAACTGGGAGCAGTTGTTTTCGCGCTTAAGATATGGAGACATTACCTGTACGATACCAAGTGCACCATTTACACCGATCACAGGAGTCTCGAGCATATTTTCAAGCAAAAGGAATTGAATATGCGACAACGGCGATGGGTAGAGCTCTTGAATGATTACGAATGCGCTATCAAGTATCATCCGGGCAAAGCCAATGTTGTGGCCGACGCCCTCAGTCGAAAGGATACTATACCTAGGCGTGTACGTGCGCTACAGCTTACCATCCAATCTAACCTTCCAACTCAGATTCGCGATGCTCAGGTTGAAGCATTGAAGGCAGAGAACATCAGAGCTGAGTCCCTAAGAGGATCGAGGCAACGGCTAGAACAAAAAGAAAATGGCGCCTACTATGTTAACGGACGCATCTGGGTTCCACTGTATGGAGACTTGCGCGACCTTGTGATGGATGAAGCGCATAAGTCTCGTTACTCAGTACATCCTGGTTCGGACAAGATGTACCATGATCTCAAGACTACATACTGGTGGCCTGGTATGAAAGCCAGCATAGCAACCTACGTCGGTAAATGCTTGACTTGTGCCAGGGTCAAGGTCGAATACCAGAAACCATCAGGCCCACTTCAACAACCAGAGATCCCAAAATGGAAATGGGAGCAAATATCCATGGATTTCGTTACTGGCCTGCCAAGATCACAACGCGGAAATGATACCATTTGGGTGATCGTGGATCGACTAACCAAGTCTGCACATTTTCTGCCTATCAAAGAAACGGATAAGTTTTCTACCCTAGCAGACATCTACCTAAAGGAAGTGGTATCAAGGCATGGAGTGCCTACCTCCATCATTTCTGATCGTGATGCTCGTTTCACCTCTGAACTGTGGCAAGCTATGAATAAGTCTTTTGGCTCACGTTTAGATATGAGCACCGCTTATCACCCACAGACGGATGGGCAATCTGAACGCACCATCCAAACCCTTGAAGACATGCTTAGGGCATGTGTAATCGATTTTGGTAACGGTTGGGAAAAACATCTCCCGTTATTGGAGTTTTCATATAACAACAGTTACCACACCAGCATCCAAGCCGCTCCATTCGAGGCATTATATGGACGTAAATGCCGATCACATCTCTGTTGGGCGGAAGTTGGTGACAGTCAAATCACTGGTCCAGAACTCGTAGTAGATACAACCGAGAAGATTGCTCAGATACGACAGCAAATGGCGGCAGCTCGTGACCGTCAGAAAAGCTATGCCGATAAGCGAAGAAAACCACTCGAGTTCCAGGTTGGGGATCGAGTGCTGCTCAAAGTCTCACCTTGGAAAGGTGTAGTCCGGTTTGGCAAACGGGGCAAGCTCAACCCGCGTTATGTCGGACCGTTCAAGATCATTGAGAGAATTGGCAAAGTCGCTTACAGGCTGAACCTACCTGAAGAACTCAGTGGAGTTCACAACGTATTCCATGTGTCGAATCTGAAGAAGTGTCTGTCAGATGAGACCCTCATAGTTCCTCTCAAAGAGCTCACATTCGACGACAAGCTGCGATTCGTTGAGGAACCAGTAGAGATTACGGATCAAGACGTTAAGATTCTCAAGCACACCAGAATACCTCTCGTCCGAGTTCGTTGGAATTCCCGTCGTGGCCCAGAGTATACCTGGGAACGAGAAGACCAAATGAAACTCAAGTATCCCCAGCTGTTTAAGAAAAATGCAACCACTACTGAGGCTGAAGCTACCGCAGAATTTCGGGACGAAATTCCAAATCAACGGGGGGATGATGTGACACCCCAGGAAAATCAGGAAAACAACGCAACTTAACTAGCTTCCTCAGTAACCACGTGCTAAATTTCGGGACGAAATTTTCTTAACAAGGGGAGAATGTGACAACCCTCAATTTACATATATTCCGTACAATTCATTAATGATAATTAAAGTGCTTGACGACTGCGTGGAAATATTTAACTGCTCTCTGATTTCCGTGTTATATTCACATGTGCGTGTTAACATACTAGTAGTATGCAGAAAACCTGACTAAATGGTCCTGAATATTTTCCTGAGTGTTAGGATTTAACCGTGTTACGAAAATATATTTAAAAGACACATTACGGTATAATTAAATGCTTTAACGGAACAGTATCCGACAGGATAACCGGACATTACCTGGAACACTAAATTTTTGTCATGGACATAGTTTTATTATTGTTGGCTAGTCATGGGTCCTGTATGCCACAGCACCAACTATTTTCTCTACTAGCTAGTATATGGAATTATATACTTGCTATCTAACTAAGACTTGCCATTTAGTTACAAAGTTTGCAAATAGACCCCCCCCCCCCAACCGAAAGTTGGTCCATGTGGACCCACCATATCATCCCTCCATACTTCCATATATTTGTTTAGATTTTAATTCAATTGTTTAATTGATTTCTTGCTTGTAGAAGTGAGTAAATCATTCCCTCCATACTTCCATATATTTGTTTAGATTTTAATTCAATTGTTTAATTGATTTCTTGCTTGTAGAAGTGAGTAAATCATTCCCTCCATACTTCCATATATTTGTTTAGATTTTAATTCAATTGTTTAATTGATTTCTTGCTTGTAGAAGTGAGTAAATCATTCCCTCCATACTTCCATATATTTGTTTAGATTTTAATTCAATTGTTAATTGATTTCTTGCTGGTAGAAGTCAGTAAATCATACATAAGTATGGCTACCTCTTACACACATCATTCTCATCCTTACACACTCCATCTCACTACTCCTTTCTCTCTCATTCGGTTCCCCTATGACCGAAACCCATCACCACCACTTCATTCATCCATCTCTTCCATTAACAAGTTCATTCTAAGATTGAAGTTCATCCATGGAAGGTGCAACTTGAAGGACTTTCTAAGGAGCTTGTTCTAGTCTTTTTCACCATCATATTCTCAATAGATTCTACCCTAGCTATAAGCTAGTAGTAAGCTCTCGTTTAACCCTTGATTATCTTACTTTTATGGCTAATATTTGTAGAATGATGTTTATTTCACAAGAACACTAAAAAGGGTTTAACCAAGAAGATGAAACATGATGTACTTGTGTTAGTATGAAGTTGTTTTGATATGTACTGAGTATTTTCTGATTTACTTGTTGATATTGATGTGGGATATTGTTACGATCACCAAATATAATTAACGGGATCAACCGAACACAAACTAGTAAGCTAGAGATCAAACACAGCAATCTGTCCATACTTTACTGCCAACTTCAGTTGGCTGTAAACAGGTCATAAACTCAACGAAAAACCGATATTTTCAATCTAAAATATTTCATTATGAAATACGGTTCTAATGGCACTGGAATCGTAATTTTTGGACTTCGTTTACTATTTTTAAAGAACCGATTCGTAACAGCAGCTTAGGCTGAGTTTTTACAGCAATAAATGAGCGTTGTATTTTCTGTTGTAGCTTGTATTCTGTGTAGAATCGGACCATGAAATTTGTACAGTAGATGACAACCGATGCATGTGTAATTACCCCACTGGAATTTCGTAAATCGGACACTCGATGAATTTTTAATAAATTGTTCCGTGAACTGTGGTCAGAAAATACATAAATCTGAGTTCAGTCCAGAAAATGATTTTTAGTAAAATATTGGCGATGAATTAGATCCCGATATTTTTACACAATAATATTTGGGTCATTTAGCATCTTCTGTAAGAATTTGGGAATTTTTGGAATAAGTTAACTATTTTATTAAAACGTCCGAAAACAGCCGGTTTTGAATATAAATGCTGAATTGAGATAAGTTGTGACTTGCGTGTCTAAATGTCGAGTATGCTATCCGTGAATGATCTAACATGTTATGTATATGTTACGTGCATTATCGTATGTTTGATTTTGAGTGGGGAATGGATGGGAAACTTAGATGGGCATAAACCGTTAAAACGATGCATGTTGTGTGATAGATACGTGTAGGAACTTTGTGTTCTATTTGAAAGCCACTAAATGACTAACTGGTAAATTATATTAGGACGTGATCGACCGACCTTGACTGTTAGCTATATTTGAGAATCTAACCGAGCAAACCGAGGTGAGTTCACACACTTTCTAAGGCATGGGATTCCCGGTGGTTTGGGAATGGGTTAAAGAATTAAAACGGAATCTACATATCTTACTTAGGTAGGATATGTACAGCCATCCTCCTCGGGTAGGATGCCAGTATTAATCCTGCGTATTCTCTTTAGGAGAACTACGTACATTCGTCCTCCTTGTGTAGGACAACAACCTTAAACTTACTAGACAAAACTCTATCATAAGTCCCTCATTTTATATCGACTTAATCGCCGAGGCCAATGGCGAGCGGGTCATTAGTTAATAGCGCTATTAGGTTTAACAAACCTCACACCGTGCCAGTCGGACGGGCGTGTACTAATGGACTATGGCAAACCATCAGTAATGATAGACACTGATGTAGGGCACAACTTACTTGCGTAGTAGTCGATATCATACGGTCTAGTAGTTCACATGGGGAAGCCCCCACTAATCCTGGACAGGGTATGGGTAATAAAGAATGAACTGGTTAAATTTTCTTTCAACTACGGGGTAACCCCCACGGCAATTACGCCAACGAAAGACAAACCACATTTTCCGAAACAACTTAAAACTAAACAACCAAACGTGAACTCACTCAACTTTGTTGTTGACTCGTTGTTACATGCCTTACAGGTCGCTAAATGCATGGAGCTTGCACGAGGAAGGAGTCGTTGTGGTGCGCGGACTGTTATGTTCCGTGCGTAATATTTAAATCCTTATAAACTTATTAAACTTGCGTTTTGAACTTTAACTTATAAACTATGGACTTATATTTTGGACTTTACGTTTATGCTTCCGCTGTTTAAATTAAAACTTGGTTAACTAGCTTTTGGTCACCAATCCTATTGTGGTTGGCTTTAATTACTTAAATACGTAGTTCAGTATGATTGGTGGTTCGATCCTGGTCACGTCACGCCTCCAAGCGGTGGTACTCCGCATTGTGGATTTTGGGGGTGTGACACATCTAACAAAAGATTGTTTTCATCTAAAAGCATGTGATATAAACAAAACAAGCATCATTTTACCTGCTGAAAGCTGCACCATCTGTGGTAAAGATAATCACAAAACTCAAGAATGTGTGTATCTCAAATACTTTGATATAAAAAAGAATAAGTACACTTCAAAAACATCCTTGAGTCCATCAACATCATCTGTCAAGTTCACCAAGAAACAACCACTGTTTGTCCCTGTCCAAACTGCTGTCACTAAACAGTTGAACCAAACATCTGTTCAAAGGGATGTACAGGTGACTGATGCACCTCCAGCCAATCATTTCAGAAAAGGCAAGTACAGCATCCCTAGAACACCAGAGCAAAATGGGGTTGTTGAAAGAAAGAACAAAACACTGATTGAGGCTACCAGAACCATGCTTGTAGATTCAGGTTTGCCATTAACTTTTTGGGCAGAGGCAGTAAACACTGCCTGCTATGTCCAAAACAGAGTTTTGATCAACCCCAGGCACAAAAAGACTGCTTTTGAAATTCTGTATAAAATAAAGCCATTAATCTCATATTTCAAAGTTTTCGGTTGCCCATGCTTCATTCTAAACTTAAAAGATTCTATCTCAAAGTTTGCAGCCAAAATTGATATGGGATACCACCTGGGATACTCAACCACTGCTAAGGCCTACAAAGTGTTTAATACACGGACCAAAGCAGTGGAAGAGACTTTGAATGTAAAGTTCAATGAACTTTCTTCAATAAAAATCCCTGCAAATCCTGCAGAATTGTTTGATCTTGAAAAATTCACTTTTGAAAATACTGCTGTCAAGACTAACAGTGCAGGTCCATCAGAAGATTCATCACCAGACTATGGATATGAGATCATCATTCCTCAAAAGTCTGCTTCAACAGGAAGAGCATCAGTTGTTCAAAACAGTTGTCAAAGCTCAACCACTGCTACCTCAACAGTTGTTGACCAAAGTAGCCCTTTAACCACTGCTTCCACCTCATCAAACACTGCTGACAAAAGTCCTCAAACAGTGGATCAGAGTCAGCAGGTGTCCACACCTTTACCCCCAATTCCACCACCTTTTGAAGCCACTGCTGGGTCATCAAAGTCTCCAGCAGTGGTTAGCTCAGATGATACACATCTGCAGCCCTCACCACTCAATGCCATTATTCCATACCAAGGAGAGCTAATCTTCTTGAAATCTCATCCACCAGATCAAATCATTGGCAACATCAATGAAGGGGTGCTCACAAGAAAGCAGTCCCAAAACATTTGTCTTTTTGCTGGCTTTCTATCACTCCATCAGCCAGTCAAGCACCAAGAGGCACTTAAAGACAACAGCTGGATAGAAGCCATGCAAGAGGAGCTCCAACAGTTCAGAAGACAACAAGTATGGGAGCTTGTACCACTGCCAGAGAATGTAAGTCCTATTGGCACAAAGTGGGTCTTCAAAAACAAAACTGATGAAAGGGGTATTGTTGTCAAGAATAAAGCCAGGCTTGTGGTTCAAGGTTACAGACAAGAAGAGGGCATTGATTATGATGAAACATTTGCCCCTGTAGCAAGACTTGAAGCTATCAGACTTTTTTCTGGCCTTTGCTGTCAACCACAACATCAAGGTGTGTCAAATGGATATCAAATGTGCATTTCTCTATGGTAAGATTCAACAGGAGGTTTATGTGTGTCAACCTCCAGGTTTTGAGGATCCATTTAATCCAGATCATGTCTACAAGCTAAACAAAGCTTTGTATGGCCTGAAACAAGCACCAAGAGCCTGGTATGAAACTCTGTCCACCTTTTTACTTTCCATTGGTTTCACCAGAGGCAGGATTGATAAAACACTGTTTTTAAAATGGAGAGGGAAGGATTTGATGATTGTCCAGATTTATGTGGATGACATCATTTTTGGAAGCACATGTAATAAAATGTGTGAAGAGTTCATGCAACTCATGACAGCTGAGTTTGAAATGAGTGCAATGGGTGAACTCCAGTGCTTTCTTGTTTTCCAAGTAAGGCAGCTGCAAAATGGTACTTTCATCTATCAAGGCAAATATGCCAAAGAAATTTTAAAGAAATTTGATATGGATGATTGTAAGCCATGTAGTACACCCATTGCAACCAATAAATTGGTCATGTCTGAAGAAAAGGATGATTTGGTTGATCAGACCTTATATAGAAGCATGATTGGGTCTTTATTGTACCTAACTGCATCTAGACCAGATATCATGTTTGCAACATGTGTCTGTGCAAGATCCCAACCAGCCCCTAGAAAGTCAAACCTTATTGCTGTAAAAAGGATATTCAGATACCTCAAAGGTGCTCCCACACTTGGTATCTGGTATCCAACTGACGGTAAAATTAAGCTTTCAGGTTTTTCAGATAGTGACTTTGCTGGATGTGATAAAACAAGGAAGTCCACTTCCGGAGGGTGCCAATTCCTAGGCAACTGCTAAGTGTCTTGGCAAAGCAAAAAGCAAGCAGCTGTTTCCACATCCACTACTGAGGTAGAATATATAGCTGTTGCAAGCTGTACAGCCCAACTGCTATGGCTTCAAAATCAGTTACTGGATTTTGGTATCACTGCCTTGAAGACACCACTTATGTTGGACAGCCAGGCAGCAGAAAATATCATCAAAAATCCAGTTTCCCATTCAACCACCAAACACATCGACATCAGACATCACTTTGTGAGGGATTGCTATGAAAAAGGTTTGATTTCTCTGCATCATGTTCCAACTAAGGATCAGCTGGCAGATGTTCTAACCAAAGCATTAGACACATCCACCTTTGAAAGCTTGATCTCTAGGATTGACATGCTCAACATGGAATAACAGGCAAAATCCTGTTTTTCTATGAATAAAAGCATTAAAATGTTTTCAGAAAATCAAAAATCCATCCTTAAAAATAGCTAAAAATGAATTTTTCATTAAAAATCCTAAAAGTCTGCCATAACCACTGATGGGTTCAAAAGTCTGTGCTACTACAAAAGTCTGTCCACTGCTGAAAGTCATCCCCTGTTCTTATTTTCCTTTGATAACCACTGATGGTCATAATCAGTGTTGTATCCACTGCTGAGCTATCTACTGATAGTGAAAAGCATCCACTGTCCTCCATTACCATTACAACTACTTCCTTCACCAGTTGTTTTCACAAATTGTACTGTTCAAAAGTACTGTCCTTCACTTCACCAGGGGATGGCATGCGGACAGTACTTAGTGGTCAGACCTTTTGTAACTGCTGCCACGTTAGCATTCACTTTTCATCAATAAAACCCCCGTTCAAAACCCAAATAGGGTTTCACTGTCAAATTGAATTCTTAAAAATTCTCTTCTCTCAAAGCAGTTTCCAATCCATTCCATCAAATTTCTCCACATTCTCATCTTCGATTCTCATCTTCAAAATGACAAAATCGAAATCATCCGCAAAATCTTCCAAAGGGGCCTCTCAAAAGGCTACCTCCACCGAAATCCCACACAAACCGTCTCATAATCTACTGGGTCTTCTCACAAAACCCGGCACCATCGATACATTTGACTCCATCCTCGATATTATCAACGCATCAAAGTACAAAATTTTGTTAACCGTGGATGCACCCATTTACCTGCAAACTCAGAGAGAGTTTTGGAAAAATTGTACCCTTGAAAAACAAGGAGAAGATGCCATAGCCATTAACTCTACTCTGTAGAAGAAAGAAGTCCGAATAACACCGCAATCCATATCTGAGGTCTTTCAGCTTGCTGATCAGGAAGGTACAGATTCTTTCCCTAAAAACGAGTTAAAAATTGACTTCATTGAGCGAGGGTATGCAGCCACAATGATGAAGAGGGATACCTTAGAAAAAGGCTTCTTCCCTCCCGCAACAAGATTTTTATTCCATACCCTCCTCGTGTGTGTTTCAAATAAAACCACTTCTTTTAATGAAATACCACTGAAGATTCAACACTTGGGATATGCTATTTTACAAGGAGAAAATTTCAACTATTCCAAGGTAATCTTCAATGATTTGGTTAAAAATGTTGAAACGAAATCATTCTTACTGTTTCCAAGATTTTTAAGCTATTATTTTGAGAAAAAGTTCAGTAAGAATGATATTGTGGTAATAAATCAAGGTGACTCTTTTCAAATAAAAAGCTTAACGTCTAAAACATTTACAAGAATGTCAACACCTTGCAAAACACAAGCAGAGGTGCCTGAGCAGATTTTAGCAACAAACACTGCTCCTCAGGTACCTACTGCTGAGCCCACTGCTCAAGGTGATCAAGGTAGCCAAACAACTACCTTGAAACCCACACCTAAAATCACCAAAAAACCACCGAAAAACAAATATCAAAAACCCACCAAACCCATCAAAAAGGCAACTCTGGAGGCTGAGATACCAGAGCAACTGCCTGTGACAACACAAAAGTCACAACAAACCACTGCTGCTACTTCCTCACAGCAGTTGGTAAAAATATCTCAAACCCTAGCCGAAACTCCTCATGTCTCTTCACAAAAAGAACAGGTTGTACAACAAGGGTCACCACATCATGAGGCTCTGGAAGCACTCGTTTCCATCCTCCACAGCCCAATACCCGGGGCAATTTTGCTTTCTAAACCTACCTTCACATCCCCAATTCCCCCAAATACCAAACTACTGTTGGATGCAATTGATCTGAACCTGGCACAAACCAGTCCTTCTCAATCACCTGTCCATGAGAATATACCTCAACAAAAGACTAGGCCTAATGTATCAATCTTTGCTAACCCACCAACACAACCTGAGGAGGTTACACCCCAAGAGTTACAAGTAACTCTTGGTGGTATTCCAAATGAAGCAACCACTATAAGTGTTGAACCTACAGGTTTACACTTGGACAGTGGTTACATCAATAAGACTTCCTTGGAGGCAATTCCTTCCATAACACCTCTGTTATCTGCTAGTGAGTTTATATTAACCACTGGTTCCATCAAAAGATTATCAAGTGTTGAAGGAAGAAGACCCCAGTACCAAGAAAAAGGGGCATCAGTTGTTGACGTTTGGAGTCCACTCCCTACCTCAACTTCTGATAAAACCACTGCTAGTGGGAAATCAAATGATCCCATTAAATTGGGTGATGGTTTAAAGTACCAAGAATTGACGGACAGAGTTGAAAAACTGGATACCACTGTTGCAGAAATCAAAGACATGCTGCATCAGTTGTTGACAGTTCAAATGGTACAATCCACTGCTGTTCCACCTCAAGCACCTGCTCCACCACCAGCAGATGTTACAAATGAGCTCTGGAATCTTTTTCAACCATTTCTCCACCAACAACACCAGATGGCTGAGCAGCAGCATGAAAAACATGTTCAAGAGCTCAAAAATGTAATGGAGTCTAGGTACAAAGATACAAAGGTTGACATTATGGCTCTCAAGGCCCATCTGTTGACAACCACTGGCACTGCTTCTCCGACAGTTCTCTTCATTGATGAAATCCCCTCAGATAATGCCAAAAAGGGGGAGAAAATTAAGGAGTGGATAAAGAAGGGATTGATAATGGGCTATATCTTGATACAGAAAAAGATGCAATGCTCAGAGAAATTCCCTTGCCAGATGGAAGCAAGAAGGTTGATGTGACCAAGAATGCACTTGATGATAGTATCATAAGTGTAAAAAGGGATAGAGCGGCAAAGGATCTATCAAGGTGGAATGAGGAGAAGAGAGCTGTCATGGAGCTGAATGAACAGGGTTGTTCTGGTGAAAGGATGATCAAAATCCTGTTCCAAAAAGAAATCTTACTAGAAAAGTAAGGAAACCCAAATCCACACCATCCAGTTTTCAAAAGCATACTCCAAAACCACCATCCAGAAGCCACCAACATCAAACCTCCACCCAAACAGCAGTTGCAACCTCTGTTGTACCAACATCTGCTGGTACCTCAGCTGTTACAACAACTGCTCTCACTTCAACACACACCACTTCAACACACATCACTACCACTGCCTTATCACCACCAAAAACAACATCTCTACCATCACTTCCTGCCATAAAGCAGAAGACATCAGATGTTACAACATCTGCTGTAATGAAAACAGTGGTTGAAACACCAGTTGTTTCAACAACTGTTAGTTAGTCACAAACCACTGCCATTCAAATCTCTTCCACTGTTCCACCCAAAACATCATCTGCCTCTCCTAAAATAAAAAGGAGAAGGGTTATCATATCAGATGATGATTCTCCATCACCACCACCAACAGCTTCAAAATCCCAAGCACTTGTCACAGTTTCAAAACCCATTCCTCTCTCTTCAACTCAAATTCAAAAGCCATTACCTCCTGCAGGTGTTGTGTTTCCTTTAGAACTCATAGCAGTTAGAGATGAAATCAAATCTTTCTACTATGAGGACAACCCTGCCAAAAGGAGCTTGCCTTCAGTTAGAGGATATCCTAGGCCAAACAACATTGAAGAATACTTGGAAATCAAAGCCAAGCAAGCAGAGGATATTGATAACAAAAATAAACAAGGGAAATCTGATAGGGAATTTCAGCAAAACTATCAGTTTCTCCTTACACAGGTCAGATCAATGGAACAATTTGCCAAAAATGTTAGTCAACAAATTTCAGAAAGGGTAGATGAGACCCTAAGAAAAGACTACATTGAAAATATCATGACCTACAAGAAATACAAGGGGGAGAAACACATGTATAAAAACTGGACCATTCCTGAGCTTGAAAAAGAAGTAGCCAGGATTCATGAAATGATCAAAGATAATGTCCAGCAGACTCCCCCTGAAAAATTCAAATAGGTTGAAGCTGACAAAGCCTTAGAGCTGAAGAGAATGAAAGTGGAGCTGATAATTGCTGAATATGGGTCAAAGAACTCTGTGTCTAAGTGGGGAGAAGCGAGGGTCAGGGCCACCTATAAAAGGTTGGAGGAACTTAGGAAGAAAGATCCAACAGCTCCAAAAAAACCTGATTACTCCAAAGCAGAGGTTTCAAAAAGACCACCAAAGCTGCAAGTCAAGAGAACCACTGCTCCTACTGGTGCTGCCATCTACAAAAGAAGGAGTCAAAACCAGTTAGGTGCTGAAACAGTTCAAGATCTAATTGCCAGAAATGACATTGTGAAAAAGGGCATTATGTTAATGTTGAAAGAAGAATCTGAACTGGAACAATCTGCAAGTACTGCTCAGCCAGTCATGAACAGGCCAGCATCACCAAATTCCTCTACAAATAAAAATCTCCCAAGAAACCCATCAGGCTCAAAAGTACAAAAGTGGAAAACTGATAAACAGACCCACGTATTGACTATGATCAGGTCTGATGGCGAAGTGAAGAAATTAACAAGAGAACAAGCTCTTGGCCTGAGTCTTGAAGATTTGCAGGATCTCCTTGATCTTCCACTTAGCAGGGATGATGATGATACAGATCCCTTAACTTTTGGATTGCAATTCAAAGGGCAAATAAGGGAACTGTTGTTGAGGCAATAAAGATCTACAATAATGAAGAGTTTTGGCATTATCTATTCCAGGGGAGATTGTTGGGATTGAACCCTACCAAAGGAACATATAATGAAAGCCAAAACTGGATTAGGGCAGTGGATCCAGAATAAACAGATGTTTGATTGCAAGTCTCTCCCCTTGAAAGTGGTTTTAACATCTGCTGACCTCCTATCTGCTGATCATGCAAACTGCTGACCTACAACTGCTGATCAAGTTAAGGTCTGACTGAAGAACTAAAGCTCCGCTGCTCAATCTACTGATGGTTCAAGCACTACTAATCATGACAAGTACTGCTGGGTTCACAACAGTGGAAGGATGCAGCAGCAGTTTATATTTGCTTTATGTATTGAAATGTAATATCAGTAGTTAGCATAGCAGTGTGTGTATAGATCAGAGGTTAGAGTTTGTTAGGAGGTTAGATGTCACTTTCATGGTGACGTCAGCTTAGATGCTCAGTGGTTTGCAAGTTCCTATAAATAGAACAGTACTCTATACTGTTCTGCTAGCTCTTTCACCATCTTCTTTCCGCACGAACAAACACTGAGCTCGGGCTGAGGGGGAGTTTGCATATCATACACACATTGTAATCAGAGTTTGAAAATAAATTTAATCATTTGATTCAGTGTTGAAAATGTATGATTGAAAGCATTTCTTCTGTTTGATTGTGAACCGTTTGCTTCCATTTAAATTCCGCTGCACTACTCTTTCATTTGTTCATCTAAATTCAAACACAAATCACAATCAATCCAAACTCAGATCCTAACAGAAATCGTTGAATACGCTGTATGGGTATTTTTTGGGTGACCTAGTGGCATATCCTGTGGTTGAATATTTCGTCAGGAACAATTGGAAAAGATATGGATTACAAAAGTCCATGATGAATGCTAACGGATTTTTCTTCTTTAAGTTTACGGATCAGAAAGGTATGCGTGATGCTCTCTCTTCAGGTCCTTGGATTATACGCTCACAACCTTTGTTCCTTCATGAATGGTCGCCTACTATTAAACTTGAGAAACAGGAGGTAACGAAAGTTCAAGTCTGGGTGAAAATACATGAGGTCCCTATTACGGTTTATACGGAGGATGGTCTTAGTATGATTGCTACGGCCATTGGGGAACCTAAGCTTCTTGATTCTTACACGTCTTCAATATGCATGGACTTGTGGGGGCGCAGTAGCTATGCAAGAGCTCTTATTGAAATATCTGTGGATAAGGATTTTAAAGAGGAAATAACCTTGGCGATTCCTGAGGTGGAAGGTGATGGTTTTATTAAGGAAACCATGTATGTGGAGTACGAATGGAGCCCGCTTAGATGTTCGTCGTGTTGTGTCTTTGGGCATACAAATGATTCATGTCCAAAGATGCCGAGAAAACCAGTTGTTAATGTTAAGCATGACCGTATGCTAGGTAATCAAGGAAGTCGGAAAGGGAAAGAAATTCCTAGAGTTGATGAGGAGGGATTTATGGGCGTCCAGAGTAAGAAAATTGCAAGGAAAGGAGGTATTCAGGTGAACAAGCAGAAACCAAAGTTTGAGTATAGACCAATTATTACAAAACGTAAAGATGATTCAAAAGGGAAGCCGATTTCATCTAACTTCCTTTCTAGTAAGCCTTTTGAGGTTTTGAATGAGGTTCATATCGAGAAAGGCCAAAGTAGTAATGGGGGAAGTGGTGGTCGAGAGGACTCTGATGATGAAGAGGTGGTTGAAGTTTATAATGAAATGGATATTTTCTCATGGAAGGGACTCAAAAGTCTTCTAAAGGAGCAAGCACTCCTTCAACCGGGGTTCCCAATGGTTAGTATTGCAGCATGGAATATAAGGGGGTTGAATCGCCCGCTTAAACAAAAGGAGGTTCGCCAAATTCTAAAGGATAGTAATCTTTCTTTTTGTGCTATTTTAGAGTCTCATGTTGATGTTGATACTCTTGCGAAAGTATGTAATTCTGTTTTTCGTCGTTGGTCTTGGATCTCGAATGGGAGTTGCTGTGATAAAGGAACGAGAATTATTGCTGGGTGGAATTCGGATATTTTTGATGTTATTGTGATGGCTCAAACCTCTCAAGTTATGCATCTTCAAATTATCTTTAAGCTTGATAAGAAGGTTTTATTTTGTTCAGTTGTGTATGCAGCGAATTATTATGTCAACCGAAGAGATTTATGGCATCAATTATCTTTACATAAAGCTCTAGTTGGTGATAAGCCTTGGGTAATCATGGGTGACTTTAATTCGGCTCTCAACTTAGAGGATCATTCTATGGGAACTTCCTCTATTTCGATTGGCATGAGAGAATTTCAAGAATGTGTTTCGGATATTGAGGTGTTCGATATTAATCGGTCAGGTTGTCACTTTACGTGGAATCAAAAGCCAAAAAATGGTGTTGGTGTGCTAAAGAAAATTGATAGAGTCATGGGTAACACTTCGTTTGTCTCTGAATTTCCAAACTCGATTGCTTTGTTTCATCCTTACAGACTTTCAGATCATTGCCCGTGTATGCTAAATATTCCCACCCTGGGAAAATTGAAGCCTAGATCGTTTAAATTTACTAATTTCTTAGTTTTTAAGCCGGGTTTTACGGAGATTGTAAAGCGTGTGTGGGATACTCAAATTGATGGTGTCCTTCAGTTTTGAGTGGTGAAAAACCTCAGGTTGTTAAAGTCGCCTCTTCGGGGTTTATTGTTTCAACAAGGGAATTTGCACAAGAAAGTTGAAAACATTCATCGGGATTTGGATGCGATTCAACTTGAAATTGATATCAACCCAATGAATGCGGATCTTCAAACCCATAAAGCTAAACTCACAGCTGATCTTCAGGTCACTTGTTTAGATGAGGAACGGTTTCTGAAACAGAAATGAAAGGTGGATTGGTTACGTGCCGGTGATGCTAATACAAAGTTTTTCCATGCTTCGCTGAAAAGTAGGAATCACATGACACGTATTGAGGTTATTTCGAACTCTCATGGAGTTTTATTTCAGGGAGAAGAGGTTTCAAAGGCTCTAGTCCATCATTATGAGAATCATATGGTTGCCGTCATTAATTTGCATCCTACTCATCATCTTTTTGCTAGATGCTAATCATATGGTTCGCCTGGTTACTAGTGAAGAGGTTAAGTTGGCTATGTTTTCCATTGGCAATGATAAAGCTCCGGGCCCTGATGGATACACGGCTGCATTTTACAAGCATGCGTGGCAGATTATTGGCCAAGAGGTGTCGAGTGGCATCATTGATTTTTGCAGGTCTGGTAAGTTTCTTAGGGAGCTCAACAACACGTTAATTGTTCTTATTCCGAAGAAGCCTACTCCGTCGACTGTCACGGATTATCGTCCTATAGCATGTTGTAATGTTTTTTACAAGTGCATTAGTAAAATTATTGCGGACCGTATAAAGAATTACCTGAATCAGATTGTCAGTATTAACCAGTCCGCATTCGTTCCAGGAAGGAAAATTTCAGATAACATCTTGCTTACGCAAGAATTGATGCATAATTATCACATGAATAATGGTCCTCCGAGATGTGCTTTTAAAGTTAATATCCAGAAAGCTTATGATACAGTTGACTGGAGATTTCTCAAGCAGGTCCTTATTGGTCTCGGCTTTCATTCGAAAATGGTAGATTGGATTATGACATGTGTTTCCACTCCTACCTATTCGATTTGTGTTAATGGGGAAGTTCATGGATATTTCAAGGGGAAACGTGTCCTAAGACAGGGTGACCCTTTATCCCCATATTTATTCACGCTTGTTAAATTTTGACATGCATTTTGCAACAGGCTTCTCAGTTGGATTCTTCGTTTGGATTTCACAACAAGTGTGAAAAGCAAAATATTATCAATCTCTGTTTTGCAGACGACTTGTTTTTATTTGCTCGGGGTGATGTTCGGTCAGCTCAATGTATCATGGAGTCGCTTACTCGATTCTCTAGCATGTCCGGCTTGGTCCCTAGCATCCAGAAAAGCACAACTTTCTTTTGTAATGTCTCATCTCATGTGAAAGATGCTATTTTGGATATCATGCCATTTAAGGAGGGTCTGTTACCGGTCAAATACTTAGGGGTACCCCTTATTTCATCGAGGCTTCATGTAAAAGATTGTAGTGTTCTTCTTGAACGGTTGGATCAAAGGATTATGAATTGGAAAAACAAACTTTTATCCTTCGCGGGCAGACTTCAACTAATTATATCGGTCTTGTCGTCTATGCACGTTTACTGGGCTTCGGCTTCTATTTTACCCACTCAGATTTTAAATGACCTGGAGGTGAGAATGAGGAACTTCTTATGGTCTCAGGAGGGTTCTTTTCATAGAGGGAAAGCCAAAGTTTCGTGGAAAGCTATTTGTGTGCCTAAATATGAAGGTGGTCTTGGTATTCGTCGGGTCGGAGATGTAAACAAGGCCCTCATGGTTTCTCATATATGGAGTATTCTTAAGAAGAGAGATTCTCTGTGGGTGCAATGGATTTACTCGTATCGTCTTAAAGGCCGGAGCTTCTGGGTTTGCAAGGATATTACAAATTGCAGCTGGAGTTGGAGGAAAATCCTTCAACTGCAGCCGCTGGTTAAGGAGCATATCTGGACTTCTTTGGGCGCTGGTAATACTATTTCAGCCTGGTATGACAATTGGTGCCATCTTGGTCCTCTTTCAAGTTTATTATTTCCTCGGGTTATTACTAGTGTAGGGTTTCGGTTGGATGCAATGGTTTCGGATGTATATAGAGATGATTCTTGGGCATGGCAGGCTACTTGGAGGGATTTATTTCCGGTACTTAATCAGCTGGATCATCTTCGTCCGGATCAAAACTAGCTAGATCGGTTGCTTTGGAAGGATGGCGATCATATGCTTGATCACTCGTCTTATACGGTTTGGAACACGCTACGGATTAGAGAGCAGGAAGTTAATTGGGCAACAATTGTTTGGTTTCCTCAATGTATTCATAGGCACACTTTTTTGGTGTGGCTGATTATGTGACAGAAACTTTTGACGCAAGATAAAATCTTAAAGTGGGAATTAGCTAGGAGGAAGAACATGAATATTATGTGTTGTCTCTTATGCTATGCGGATGTCGATTCTCATAACCATCTCTTCTTTGAATGTAAATTCTCTTCTCAGGTATGGAACTTGGTCCGAGTTAAGGTTGATAGGGATAATGCAGAGCCTAAATGGGCTTCGATTGTCAATTGGTTGATGGCGAGAAGTCAGTCAAAGACGACAGCTAACTATGTGACTCGTGTGTTTGTAGGTGCGACAGCTTACATTATTTGGCAAGAGCGCAATGCTAGACTCTTTAAAAATCAAACACGTCCACCGGATTCCATATGTAACATAATCCTAAAGACAGTTCGATACAAATTGATGGGAGTGAAATTCAAACCTTGTGCGAATGTAAGGCGTTTGCTTGGGAAATGGGAGATTGATGAAGACGCTATGAAGGACGATGGGGGCTTATTAACTCATTTTGTGTCTTTTGTTTTGTTTCTAGATGTTAGTCTACTCGTTGTCTTTTGTTTTTGATGGTATGTTCTTGGTTTATGCTATTGAGGCATGTCTCTTGAGTGAACTAGTGAGGATGTCCCCTCTCTACTTGTTTTATGCGTTTGTGAATATATAAAATCACCGGGGTAACCCTTTACCCAAAAAAAGAAAACTCATTTTCAACAACAGCAAGTCCATTTTCAGCATTTAACTTGAAGTTTAGGGTCTTTTTTGTAACATTTGCAATATTGTATGATGGTTTTTGGGCACCCCTAGTATTCCAAAACCTTGTGCCAACATGTACGGTCCAGATTGAAGCTCAATTATCGAGGAACGATCCTAACAGTTCTTAAAACTCTATATAAACCCACTTGATCTTCATTCATTCCTCACATTTGCTCTCAAATTCTTCTCGAAGTTGAAGCTCTCACCTTGTGAAGCTTCATACCTCAGAATTTTGAGATCAAATCTTCATAGCTTGGACCTTTTGTGCCGTTTGATTTCCGTGATCCCTGTAGCTTTGCTTGGTTGTTATTCAAGACTTCTAAGCATCCTCAAGTGAGTACATAGTCCCCTCTTATACGTTTTCAAATGTTTTGGGGTGATACACATGTGCCTACTTGTTACTTTCATGTTTTTATATCATATGCTTGCTATGTTCGTTAGTACACATATAGTACATGATTTCTTCCATGTTTTTGCTATGTATGTTTTATTGGCATGCTAGCACATTGATTTACATTGCATTTCTGTTGCATATGGTCACTCAGCATATGGACACATTGATTTACATTTCTACTTTTTATGTTCATTTAGCATATTAAAGTACATTATTTTCATAAAACATGCTTACATTTGGTATGACATTTGGTTTGTTTAAATGGGACAAAAATACATTCATTAACATTGATCGCGCCGCTTGGTAGTAAGTAATGGTACCATAGGAATTGACAACTCCCGTTCCTGAAATCTTAGGTTTGTTTGGGTGGAAGGAATGACTGAATCCAATATTCATAATTTAGATAAACCTTTAATTTCGTTTAAGGGTCTGTTGCCACAGTCGCAAGGCTTGAATATATGCATTTTAACATTACCGCATAGATGTTTGTATCAGTAAAGCATGCATGGATTTTACAAAACATAACTTTTGATTTATTCAATTACCTTGTTTTGTGCATTTTTACATATGGTTTAAGTAGTCACTTTTTACTTGCCATACATGAGATTTGTTTACACATTACATGATTTACATTTGACAGTAGACATGATTTACGCATAAACATTTGACAGTTTTTTTTAAAAAGACATTGTTGGTGGTTTGTTTGGGTAAGTGATTTAAGTAACGAGGCGTGTGTAATATGATAAAAGCATGGTGGATACGCCGCTGGTACTTCCTATATATAAGTGCTTTTATGATATTACATATCGTAACATTATTTAAACCATTTCAAGTTAGACATATTACATTTTACACATATATTATATCTTCATGAAACATTGTTTTACAAACAACATATTTTATACAAACTCATTTTACTTGGTCATTTATTTATCTGTGCATCTTTCTTTTATATCATCTGATTTTTTTATCACTGTTTGTGTGATTTATAAAAGAAAACATTTTACAAGGTTCACGACTAACTTTTGACAAACATTTTCTTAAAACTTACAAGTCATGAATCCTATTTTAATAAAACCTATGTATCTCAGAGGCATTTTTATGCTGAGGTACCTATTTTCACATGTGTTTTCAGGAGATGATGCGTAGGATTGATCAAGATACACTTAGGCGGATTTGGGCCTTAGTGACAATAAAAGATGCAAGACTAGTTATTTATGTTATGTTTCTTTGTTTTTAAGATGTTATAACTTCTCTTATTCAATAAAACAAAATTTCATTTTCCATGTGTTATGAAACAATGATTCTGTTACAACACTCCCCGACGATTCTGCCGCGATTTGTTGTTTTACGCAGTCGGGGTGTGACATGAAATCTTTCCCTCTCATTTACAATCTAGGTTTTCATTTTCAAATTCTCTACCTAGGTCAAATATCAGATTCTTAGTTTTTAAGTTTCTCGAAGAACCCTAATTGATCTGGTTTTGTTTTCATGGAGATTTGATTTGCTGAAAGATCAAGACCACGATCAGTTACGCCCCTGGTATAGTTTTTTATTTATTTTCAAGTTCATGTATGATGCTTTTGAGTTCATGTTGTTGTCGTTGTTGCTTCCAAGGTTTTAATCTTAATATCCAGTTTCGTTTTTTGGTGTTTTAGATGATGAAGAAGACGAAGATGACATTGATGGTGAGTTATGTATCAGAGATTCAGAGCAAGCCCTAACCCTAGATTTCAATATTGTCATCCAAGCAAGGTTCTGCACAATTGTTCTTCTCCATGGTTTTTGTTTACATGAATTTTGAAATTTTACTAAGGTTAGTATGTTATGTCTCTGTTATAATTTGACTTATAAAAAAAATAAATAAATAAATAAAGATCTTGCTGCAAAGGTGGAAAAGTGAAGCCACTGAAGCAAACAAAGGCTGAAAAGAAAGAATACAACGATGTATTGTTCATAACCCTGATGGGTTACTTCTAATGTATTTTTTTATTCATATTTATGTTCTCGATTGAAACAATTTTCTCGATTGAAACCAGATCTGTGGCGCGATGGTGGAGCTTTTCAAGGGTGGGGTAGATTGATGAGGTTTTCGTTCGTGCGCAACTCATGCTTGATTTCAGGCAACTAGGGTTTCGTAAGTGGAGATTTTGACGATCTAGGGCTTAAACAAGCTTTATTTCATGTATACTTGAGTTCATCATTTTTTCTAGATTCTCCTATGATTTTGATGTTCATTATCGTTTATCTGTTACATATTTGTACAGGTATGATGCCAAGTTATGAATTAATCATCAATTAGGATAAAGAAGTAGAACTTCTTATGCCAAACAAGGAATTATACGAGGAAAAAGAGCACTTATCACAGGTGGAACTTTCACTGTGTCCTTGTTAATAATATTTTTATGAATTGTATGTCATATTGTCATGAGTTTTAGTGTTTGACTGCTTACGCCTATGTACAGGGTACATAAAAGTTCTGCTGAACTGTTACGCCTTTGGTGAACTGCTTATGCCTACAGGTTTTTTTATTTGTTATCTCCCATAGTACTATATTTATGTAATCTATTTTATAATCATATATGAATTTTTTATCATCTTAACAGGCGTAGCTTTGTTTTCCCATCGTTTCTTGCTTTAGATATTGCAAGCCATTGGTTGCCAATGTACAGGTCTGTACACATCATTTTCATTTCTTTATGTCATCTGATTGTGAGATGGGGCTCAAGTCTTCATCAGCTGTGCAAATTGTGTTCTTGAACAATTTCGACTTATATATACATATACAAGTTTAGGCTCAAGTACATTTGAGCTAAGCGAGCGAGCTAATCTTAATCACAGTTGGTAAATGTTTGTTAGTGGAATCTAGCATAACCTTAAGCCTGTTCCTGTTTGATGTTATTATTTTAGGTAGCAACTTTAATGGGAGTATCCGTGAATTGGGGATTCACAAGAAGGAAAGGAGTCGGGTGGAAATCGGTTGGTGTTATTTCAAAGGATTCTACTTGGGCTCCAAGCGCGCGATACATCAAACTTCTTCAACGAAAAGATCAGCAAAAAGATGCAGTAAGGTTGCAAGTTACTTTAACTAATAATAACTTTTCACATTTAAGATCATGTTTCTTTAAGTAGATAACATATAACAAACACACAGATCTGTTTCTATATAGGCTGCGTGAGGTACTTTACATTCAAGAAGGTTAATCATCACACGATGAAGAGATGCCTTTCATACTTAAGAAGGTAAATTATCATACCTAATCTGTCGAGCCAACAGAGCTTTAGCTGGCTGATACAGAGCCACCGCACCTCGTGTAAGACTCAAATACTTCCTAATATCACCTTCCGCTTTTCATCGCTTCTCGCCAACAAATGAAATCTCGCCATCATTTTCGCACACTCTAAAACTTGTATCTCACTAAACCCGGTATGCACTTCGAACGTCTTGTGCACACGGGGCTCTTGTTCATCGTAGCGCGTGCAGTATACACCGCTACAGTTGTAAACATCAACAGAGAGAATTTGATGATCCCGTAATGCATCATTCCCAATTTAGCGTAAAAATAAACCATATTCTCCATCTGCAAACATTAAAATCAGTATCATTTCACAATGAACTAATAGAATTTCATCGCGAATTTTTATAATAAACACTTACGGTGATCTCCGGTGAGGTGACGCTCGCTTTAATGAACCTGGTGAGAAACACAAACGGAGTCGGGACGGTTAAGTTCCACTTCAATCTACCCAATATCCTCTTCTCCATAACCAACACATGTTAATGTTCGTAAGCACGGTCAGAAATGTGGACGAAACCGTTTACTTCTGGGGCCCAAATCTCCTCGTACTTTGAGGCAATAAGCATTGCACTCATGCCTACACACTGTAACTCTCTTCTAGAAACGGTTTTGGAAGCCAAGAATCGATCAACTATGTTGATTGTTAGGAACAGTGTTTCGTTAGAGAGCTCGAATTTGTTGTGAACTTCGATCAGTCAGTCGATTAAGATCGCCCTCATCTTTTCGTTGATTTCGGGTTGTGAGTTCATGTAATCATGAACTTTGTTGTCATTCTGCAACAATCCCATATCAAGAAATAAACAATAAATTAACAAAAAAAAGTGACTATTTTGACAAAACAAATCAAGAAAATTCAATAAAACAGTAAACTAACCCAAATTTGTGACCTTTTTGACAACCTACATCAAGAAAACAGTAAATTAATCCAACTTTGTGACTTTTTAACAACCCACATCAAGATACTTAATACAACATCAAGAAATTCAAGAAAACTGTAAATTAACCCGAATTTATGATGGCGGGATTTCATTTGTTGGCGCGAAGCGATGAAAAGCGGAAGGTGATATATAGGAAGAAATGCCAACAATCAGTTCGCTACAACAGCCAACAGAGCTTTAGCTGGCTGATACAGAGCCACCACACCTCGTGTAACACTCGAATACTTCCTATATAATACTTCCTATATATCACCTTCCGCTTTTCATCGCTTCGCACCAACAAATGAAATCCCGCCATCATTTTCGCACACTCCAAAACTTGCATCTCACTGAAACCGGTATACACTTCGAGCGTCTCGTGCCACACGGGGCTCTTGTTCATCGTAGCGCGTGCAGCATACATGATTGGAGACTCTCATTTCAAAACACAGAGGTAGATTGCTTTGGGTTTAACCTTCTCTTTAGAGGTGGCAAGGCGGACGGGTTGGGTAACATGATAAAAGGAGCCTTGGCGAGTATAATTATAAACACCTTTTCTCCAACTTCTATGATTGTAATTAATAATTAGTGTGTTAATCGTGGTAACCAAAAACATATTAATAGAATAAAATAATTCAAGTGGTTGTATACACTACATATTGATTTTAAGGACTTTCAGCCTGTTTGATTTTATCTTCTCATGTTCCTGTTTTAGTTCTTTTTTACCTGACCTGGTTGTCAAGGAAACTTACAGGATTAGCAGAGTTCCCTGATGCCATTCAGTTACTGAAACTAGTTGGTGTTGCTATGACGGTATTTATTATTTATAAAGACTATATTCATTGTTTCATTTGTCAGTCAGCAGGTTAAGTAGTTTTCGTTTATCAGGATAAATTAGCAGATGTTCGTAAAGCAGCAGAGGCGTGCTTTGGGGATATTGTTTGTGGACCAGAAATGGTGTGTAAAAGAGCTTACTTTTAAATTTTAATATTCATATGTTTTATTTTTGCATAATCGTTTTGAACCAATTTTCTCATCCACTGTAGGTCATGAAGAATGTAAGAGATATTCAAGGTCCCGCGTTGGCAATTGTGCTTGAACGATTGAAGACACATGGTGCATTTCCAGAAGTGCATGAGAACACAAGAACAATCCCAGCTAGATAAACATCGAAAACAGGTTCAAATATTGGCAAACCAAACGGTCATGCATCAAGGCATGGAAGCACATATCAAGCGCGTATAGGCTTAATGACAGCTGGCTCTTGTGGACTCCCACAGTTCCGGATGTGAATGTTTATGTGGGGTGCTAGGCCCAATGAGGTGATCTTTTAAACCTATCAGGTTCTTGTTTTTGTAGTTCAACAATTCAACCTTTTAATGTTAGTTTTCTATTGCAAAAACTACCACAATACCCGTTACCCACACTGGTGAGAAGTGTAGGATGTATATTGGGAGTGCCCTGCTACTAAATATAGTTACTATGAGGTAATCAATCTTTCCTGGTGCGGGTCAAGACTGTTTTGGTCGAGTTAGGTTACACTTGAGATGGGACAGGTTATAGATTACAAAGCTTAGTGCCAATAAGTGCTACATGTAGTTTTCTGAATCTTGACTGTTATGGCATTCACCAAATGCCATATTGCTGTTATCATCCTGAACCGATCCATCTGCACAGCTTTAAACATTTGACCAGACACCTATTACTTAGTTTGACCTGATATCTATTACATAATTTGTTGTTGGTGCATTTGTAGATAACTCCATTAAACTTGGTTCTGGTCTATATGTATTTAAAGTAAGCGATTAGCTTTGTCATCACATTGGTTCTTTATGCCCACCATCTGGTGAATGACCTCGCTTCTTACAAATGTACGTTTACGACGCTAGGCATGAGATTCTACTCATACTTATTTGTATTTTATTTTTGAGAAAACTGACCTTCCATTTTGGATGTTGTGACAACTGGCACCAAACCGGTAATTTCCATACACATTAATTACTATTTAATGACTGCAGTTATGTGCTTAAATGTCAACATTGTCTGATGACTTACTATACAAGTGAATTCATGCACGTTTTATACTACAAGAATTACTTTATGTATTAATGAACAGCGGTGCGTCTAAAATACTAGTAAACTCACCGGTAAGACACATTGTGTCAACAAATCTGCAGAAAGCAGTCAGACAATAGAATTGGAGCCTAGGTGTAGGTCCAACGACAAGAATTCATTAAAACCCAAGAGTACATACAAGGGTTTATATATAGACTTTCCGGAAGCCAAAATGCACACTAAAAAGCACCCGAAGCGCACTTTAAGTGCAGAATTCTACAGAATTCAGCTATAATCAGCTTTATAACCTCAAAATATTATGCAGAATTCATGTTTTATCATCCAGAATACTTCCCTAAGTGTTGGGAATTAAAAGCGTCACAAAAGGATACTTAAAGGACACTAAACGGTGCAATTTAGCACTGTAACGAACCGGTATCTAACCGAACAACCGGAAACTACCCGGAACATCAAAATATTACTAGAAGCATTGTTTTAATATTTTTGAACTAGTTATGGTCCCCGAACGCCGTAACACCCCTTATAATGTAACAACACATTAAAACCCTAACCAAGACACTTGAAACTTAACTTATTATTGTAACTAGGGATTAAAAGTTACACATTATCCCCCCCCCCCTCCCATTCTTGTCTACGGTTACAAGGGGTGGCCCCCACCAAATATTTGCCAAATCCTACTAAATCCCATTTGATATTATTTTGATATTACTTGGATTTGTTTTGATTTTTTAAGATATGGTGAGATCTCTTTAGATATGTTAGATCTTGCATAGATTTCTTTGGATATTCTTTAGATTTCTCTTGAATATTATAAGTACAAAAGATCTTACAATATCCCTCATGATCTTGCTTGGTAAGATCACATAAGATATGGTAAGATCACATAAGATACGGAAGATCTTGAGTGCACTATAAACATAACCACTCACTTCATTTTCTTCACAACACAACGACCTCTCCCTTGCCTCCCCACTCACGGCCTCCATCCACCATCATACTACCACCATTTTCATTCAAGCTTCATCCATTCCAAGCTTCACTCAAGGTATAAGGTGCAAGATTAGAAGGTTTAGTGCTTGAAGAACTTGAAGGACCTCTCTTGTGTGCTATTATCCACTTCATATTCTCCATTGTTCTTCCCTAGCTTTAAACTAGTTGTAAGATTCTTGAACACCCTTGTTTACTTCATATTTTTAGTGGTTAAAAGATGATACATATTGTTAAGCATAAGAACACTAAAGAATATGAAAATAAATCCTTAAGATAAGCATAAAAAAATATAAGAATACATGTTGAACATGTTGATTTGCTTTTGGTTGATTGATTATTAGTGTTAGTGATGTTAGACATCATATGGAAACTACTAGATTGTGATTAAACACATGATCTAGTAAGTTAAAGTGGTGATCTTGTGTTAGACATCATATGGAAACTACTTTATGTCTTCATGAACTTGAATGAAGAAAGTGATTGTCATATGTAAAATATGATTTTTAGTAGAACTTGATTCTTACTTAAATGTACACTATTTTTGGCGAAGAAATAAGTGTAAGAACACTTTATTTACAAGAAGAGTTCAAAAGAATAATTTTTGTAAAAAGTGATTACAAGTTGTAAACACTTAGTTTCCTTAAGAATGAGATTTTTAAAGGAATAAACATACTTTAAGGGTAACAAAACCTACTAAATAACATGGTAAGTTACTACAAGTTCTTAAGAAACTTCAAGTTCATGATGTAGCGAAATTACTTGATTTTGACACTCGGAAAGTGTTGAATAAGTTGATGATTGTTGTGTTGATTTTAAAAGAAAATAAACACATGTTTTGAAAACATGGGAAACCTCCATTTTTATGGGAAACTATGCCAAAATTTCTATAAATTTTGACACTTAGAAAAATATAAGTTTTTGAGAAATTTATTCCCTAAAAATGTGTCTCAAAACATTTACCAAGGTTTCCCTAATTTTTGTGTTAAGAAATGATGATTTCTTCAAGACTAAAATTGATATTAAGTATGTATATTTTTGAGAAAAATATATATATTTGTTGATCACCAAATTTTGTGCTAAGTGTATGTAGTATGTACTACATGTAATAGTGTATTAGGACTTGAAAATACGCTAAATACTCATAAGAAGTAAAAACACAAAAATACACATACAACATACTTAGACAAATACAAGAAAATATATTTATGAAAATATATTACTTGATAGAATAAATAACTTGGACAAGTTATGAACATGAAATGAAGCTTTGAACAAAATACATAACTCGGGTGAAAAATACAAGATACTTACATTTATTTTTGAGAAAATAATATAAGTAAGACACATAGTTAAAAATATAAATTATTTTTAATACAAGAATACATACATAAAAGATAGTGACTTGTACTTGTGCGATACAAGTCTAGTGACTAACGTTAATAAAACACGTTTAGGTCACGACGCTAGATAAGCAAATCCGGTGAAGTTTACGGCGCAAGGAACGCAAAGTTGTGAGTTCATGCTCCCCCTTTTCTTTTAATTGTTTTCAGTTTTATAACTTCGAGGGTGAAATACATGTTACAATGTTTACAAATGGTATGATGGATACAAAAACAAGAAGCACTCTTGGTGATAACTAGTACCAAGTATGATGCGTTTTGAGAAATGATACGAGAAATGATACGAGAAATCGTGTCACGAATAGGGTACCATAAGCACCATTAATCAACAATATACCTAGACCGCAGAACAAAAGGTTAGATCTAACGGGTTTTCGGGCAGCCACACTCTGTGAGAACGAGTACCGAGTAGTGCTTTTGTATCTCAGTCGTGAATCGACAACTAGAAAAATGCCTATGGTTTGGATGCTTCCTATGTCGTGTCACATGTTAATGGCCTTGCAACCCATTAACAACTTGATACATACAGAAATACTTGATTATACAAGATACATACAGAAATACTTGATTATACAAGATACATACAGAAATACTTGATTTATACAAGATACATACCATGTTTTTCATACAAAGTATACAAACGTTCAATACAAGAACTGCATGAATTCACACCAACATTATGTTGACGTTTTTCCAAAAACTCACATGTATTTCAGGTAACTAAGGTGGATGTGCACGCGGTCTTACTCATGCTCTTGGATGTCGTTTATGTTTATCGTTGAATAAAGTTGTAAACTTTTCAGACAATATGTCGTCTTGTGTTGTAAACACTATGTTTTCAGTAATGTAATGTTACCAGCATTTGAAGGTTATTTTTTTTCGAGCATGTAGTATGTTTACCTTTCGTATGCAATGAGAACCTTTCATGATCACACCTCGTGCTTCCGCCTAAGAAAGGGGTGTGACAGATGTGAATGTTGTAGAAGAATTATTTAGGATATTGGACAGAACTAATGAGTTGTTTCCGATCCCATTACCATCACGCAAGAGACCAGTACATTGATTGCAGGCGATATCGTAGCTATGGTAAAGAAATCATTTTGCTTAATTAAACTTAAAATGTTAACACTCGACCCACCTTCCACATATTTTTTTCTTTTAATACATTTATAATTAGTTTTAATCCATATTAAATAAAATAATTCGAGCTGGCTCGCGAGCTCACGAGCCAAACCAGGCCTAGCTTAAGCTTGGCTCGTTTACAATTCGAGCCTAGCCGGCTCATTTACAACCGAGCTTTTTTTTTCAAGCCGAGCTTTTTCCAAGCGAGCCACGAGCTGTGAGCATTTTGAACACCCTTATTTATATTACACTGGCTTCGAATATATTACTAATGTATGAATGACTTGCAGATTACTGCAGCACTAGGCACTCATGTTCCAGTTATTACTAATCATCCCGACGGAATAATTGGAAAGGGTGCAATTTCTGATACGAGGTTAATTCTATTATATTGATTGATAATTTTGCCTCTGGCTTGTTATTCTTTGGTGTTTGATAAGAAAATAACGTATTAAATAATCTGCTGCAGGTTGAGTGGTATTTTCGTCCAGACGAGGTTGATTCAGTAATGTTGATTGTTGGATTTCTACCAGGGTTGAAAGTCACAATAATCTCGCTTTTAAAGCAAATTCAGGTTATAAATCTCGTCTTTTTTCCTATAGTGGTTTAATTGTTCTTTTTAACAGACATCAGGGAGTTCTCAACTTCGGTTTCAGGGTGTAACTCCCCTGCTGCCATAATAATGTTCGATGTAAGTCTTTCCTCATGTTCTTTGTGCCATAATTAAGTATGTTTTATAGAATTTGATGATTTTTGGCTTTCTTGGTGCGGGTACTTGTTTTGTTTTATGAGAAGGCAAGGCTTTGGAATTTCAAACTTACGTATCAATGAATTGTTATTTAACCTTGGTTAAGTTCGATTTTGATTACTTATTTTTAATCACAATTTCATATTCTGCAGTTATCGTTAAATGGAGAATTGAACCTCTTACAATACTGATTATAAGTGTAAACACACATAGAGCACCTGTTTTGTTGTCTTTATAAAAGATGATAATAGACGAATTATCTAACTAGGCTCTGTTTTTACTTTGTTTAAAGTATATTCCAGTTTTCATGATAATATATATTCATCTGTTTTTGTAGTTGCTTTTCGCTGGTCAAGCCGATGATGACGATCTATCGGACAATTTCATTGTGAAGACATGCCAAAGATGCATTCCAGTAACATGTAATAATGAAGCCGGCGAGTCTATGGAAGCCGGCGTGTGTGATTGGTGTGAGTTGGGTAGTTTTTATGGTTATTCTTGTTGAGCCTTGGTTTAGTGGTTTTCCAATTGGGTTCGTTTCAGGTATCTTTTGGTGCAGTGTAGGTGGTTTCTTTTCTCGGGTGGGTTGTGTTTAGAAAGCGCACTTCATATATCGTTTTCTGAATGATGCAGATGTTTTGGGCCTGGAAGTTGCCCATATAAATGTGTAACATGGGCAAGAGGATTGGTTGACGAAGAAGATGACCAATTTCTGGTGCATTCTTTCATCGCCCCTATTTTTTCAGTGGGTCACCATCAAGTAGAGTTTCTTACTCGCGAATACAGGACACACCATTTGGGGATGGCGACAATATCTTATCTTTCTCTTCACATGTTATTTGATTTTTTGTATGAATTTGATTTACTCTTTCACTTTTAAAACCAAGTTCCCGTCCCTTTAATGGGTCGTTGCTTGTTTCCTAACTTCTCTGTTGTATATGTAATATTTTGACTAGCTTATTTGACCACTAAGTTTTTTTTGGACTTCATGAACTTGTAGTAAAGAATGAAGATTATGTGGTTGACTTTTGCTGGGTAAACCTAGAAAAAAATATAGTTTATTTTCCTAATTATGCGAACTCAGAAAAAAGTAAGAGTTATTTTTAAACAATTGCACATTTTATTTGGTCAAGTTTTCAATCAATTTCATTTGATATAGTTTTCTTTGAACATCTAAGCATAACTTCCGATTAGTTATTACACTTTTATATGCTAATGCCCATGTGATGTGTCACACCCCGACCACGTAAAACAACAAATCGTGGTGGAAACGTCGGGGAGTGTTGAAACAGAATCATTGTTTCACAACCATGGATCAAATAGTTTTGTTTTATTGAATTATTGAACTCAATGTTTTGGTACAATTCAGATAAATACAAATAATTGTCTCTCAGTTTTAAAGTCGCTACGGCACAAGTCCAGCCTATGTGTAGCATGCATCAACAATCATCACATAGCAGTACCTGAAACATACATGAAAATAGGTACGTCAGCATAAAAATGCCTGTGAGTAACATAGGATTTTATGTATTAGATTCATGGCTTTGGGTAATGGAGGAAAAAGGTTTTATGTTTTCAAAATAGCAATGAATCCAACGTAAAAGTTTTGTTTCTGAAAACGTGTCGTTTTGGAAAAAGGGTTTATAGTGTAGACAAAAATATACTTCGGTTTTGATAAGTTTGTATAAATAGTATAACAAAGTATACTTTAGTTTTGAAATAGTTAAATGAATAGTATGTCCAAATATACTTTAGTAATTAAAATAATAGTTTTGGTAGTATATCTCAAATATACTTTGGTGTAAGGATAAAAGTATTGGTAGTATATCAAATTATATTTTGGTTTGAAAAAGCATATCAACTATGCTTTGGTTTAAAAATTGCATATCAACTATGCTTTGCTAGTATATCAAATTATACTTTAGTTTATGAAATAACAAAGTAGGTAGTATATCAAACTATACTTTGGTAAACAGTAGCATATCAAACTATGCTTTGGTAAATAACCAAGTAGAATGTTAAAACATATGTTGGATTTTGTACTTAGTATATTTAGATCACATTTGAGAGCACATCAAACTGTACTTTTGTAGTATATCAACATATACAAGGAAAGTGTGATTTGGTATTCAATCAAGCCTTAGTGTATCAAACTACACTTTGGAGACTATAGAAATACCACCAAGGCAATTTCTATTTGGTTAAAATTTGGTTTCTGACATTCCATACAACAGGAATGGGGTGTCTGGTCCTATAGCGCTATATCATACTACTAATCGGCTGGGTGAATGTATAAAAATAGGTACAATCCGACAATTAGTTTTATAAGTTTTGAAAATCAGTGTTTAAACCATAGGTAGTTGTTTAATTTGTCAAAAGGATACGTATTAAGAATGTGTAATCATATAGTTTAAAATCATGAAAATAACAAATAAGCATATATGTTTCACCCCAAAACAATTGAAAACAGTAAAAGAGGGGACTATGTACTCACTTGAGATTGCAAGTATCCTTGATTAAGTGTCCTAACAAAGCTCGGGAAATCAAGGAATCAAGTGGCACCTAGTATGGATCACTATGTTAAACAATCGGATCCTAAATCGGGAGATAGGATAGAATGAAGTCCTATAAATCAAATGAGTATTAAAACTCATATGGCATGATTTAATAGTCCTAACATTCTGATTTGGAAGTCTACCTAAGTGCTTTTGACCCGTTTCGACCCATTATGGTAGTATAAGCTACTATAATGCGTCGTTTGCGTAAAACTATGTTCGGATGGTTAACTATGTGCTATGTCAAGTCTTACATGCCCAATTATGCCTAAACATGTTACTAATTCAGATTATATGTCAAAAATATGTTCACATAGTCAAAATACGGATTTATGCTTTAAAAGGGCATTTTGGTCATTTCCTATGGGCATACAAGCTAACTAGCATACGACTAACCAATCCTATGTGATCATAAGGTATAACCTCAGTGGTTATTCCCTATGCAACTATTATCACTAACTAAGCTTGGTCGGATCCTAAAGATCGACCAAACGGGTCGGGTTCGAAAGTGTAAGCGGTTGTTTAGACCGCTTATCTTACGACCCCAAACAAGCACTAACTAATAGTGACGAGTTAAACATGTCAAAACATGTTTAACATACTGATTTGGTATCAAAACAAAGTGTTTTGGTACCTAAAAGTAGTTCCGAAGCAAAATGCATGCTAAAACGCATTTTGACCGAAACTTTGACTCGTCACTACACCTAGTTAACGTGGTAATCAGTGGGTATAATCACTAAGGATTATAACCAACGTGATTACAATCACGTTGCAAAGTTCAACCGAACTTTACGTTGACCAAAGACTGGTCAAATTGAAAGTCAAACACTTGTTTGACTTTTTAAATTAGGAAGAAATAAATAGAATGAAAGAGTGCTTACTAAAGTCTTTGCTATCTTTTCTACAAAGAAGACAAGTCCCAAATTCAGTTGAGAGAGCTCTAAAGCAGATAAGAGAGGAGAAATGAGGGAATAAGCAAATGAAACAATGGATGGCTTGACTATTTATACTTGTAGTGAACTCACAAGATCATTCCATGTGTTTGTTTGGCCACCAAGAATGAAATCTCATCCATACAAGTGTTAGGAGCAGGTGCAAAGCCTTGGAGAGGTGATACTTTGGCTACCACACAAAGAACTTTGCATAACAGCCCCTGAGTTATCAAGCAAATTGCAAAAATCAACTTTCTGGTCGCTGGGCAACTCACACGGCCCGCGTAAGGTGTAGGGGCAACCTTACGCGCCCCACCTGGCCTCCCCAGATCAGCAGAAGTTTGCAATTTGGCAGTTTAGGTCCCTGCACTTGTTTTGAGCTCATTTCAGGCCTTTTTGACCCTCGTTAAGCCATTTTCAAGGCTCTACAAGGTTAATAAAGTTTAGAGGACTCAAAATATGCTTGGAAAAGTCTCGGGTGTCGGCTCGTTTGGTCTTAGGGTCGCGTTGTTCGCTAAATTACGACGAAACTCAAACGGACGCGAAAATAAACCAAATTAAGCGACAAGTGGAATTTTTGCATGTCGATCACTAAAATAAAAATATTTTAGTGTGTTCAAAAATTTTGGATGCCCAAATGTGGTCAGAACGTAAGATATGCGCGAAAATGCAAACTTACGCCGTTTTTGACACTTTTAGTCCTTGTAAGATCATGTAAGCATATTTTCGCACACCGAACCACTCAAAGCTTATTTCTAAGCTATCTTTAGGTCATATGGGGTATGTTTAGCTTATGATCAAGTTCCGGACCGTACGTTGCTTTAGGAATCGGTAAAGTTCCGCAGTTTGACGCAAATAGTCCCTGCGATCGAATAAACTTGTTTTTGCCATACCAAACCTTCCAAAACTTATTTCTAAGTTAGGTAATGGTCATTTAAGGTATGTTAAGCCTATTTCACTATTCCGGTGTGTTTGTCGCGTTAAACTGATTACGTTTACGCACCAGTGCGTGTATAACTTACAGAAAGCGATTTAAAGCTCGGAATTGAACAAGAATTGATATGTGCAAAAGATACACATATTTATACAAATCCCAAGTGTGAAACACAATATTTCATTGATTTGGCATTTGTTTGGTGCTCGTGGTGACACAGGTGTCACAGTCTCCCCTACTTTAGGAAATTTCGTCCCGAAATTTAATTTTTGAGGAAACTTGTGAAGACAACTGTGATTGTTTTGCTTTCGAATGAATCCTCTGTTTCCCAAGTAAAACTCTAGGTCATGTTTGGATTCTTAGCGAATCTGTTAACTGCCAAAATGTCGTTGTTGCATTAACAAAAACATGGAGTTTCGAGTAATGGATAGGAGGAGGTTTCCTAAGATGACTATTATAGGAAACTTGTATGTGCTCGAAATCAGAGTCGAAGATTGCAAAATAAAATGACATTGGCCAAGGTCCAGGACTTCTAGTTATTTAAATAACGCTACTTTCACAATGTAATAAGGAACACTTATATATAGGAAGTACCAGCGGCTTATCCACCATGCCCTTTTTACATTGTTACCGTCTCATTATTCTCATCACTATAGGTCTTATCATATGACAAAACTAGCTGTGGTTTCTGTGTACTGAATTCCATAATTACGTATGCATCCATAATTACATAATTCCTTGCACAGTCCGCACAGTTCATCTTATAATGTGTAGGGTAAAATCAACCGAATAAACATGAAATGACTTGACTGGATCACTAAAAGATCTTTTTAATTAAATCGACGAACGATCTTTTTAACTAGATCAACACTTGATCTCCTTATCTAGATCGTCGTATGATCTCTTTAAATAGACCATTTAAGGGATCTTTTCTATTTTTAACCAAATAATCGTTTTGATACAGCACTTTGGAATCCAAGGTTCTTACTATTTGCATAGAAGCCCCTTAAGGATTTAAGACAGTACTTTGAGTATCCTTCTGAGAATCTAACATATGAAAATACGGAAGGTTCCACCAGGACTCAGATAACGAGCTTTAGGATTTACATGTAAACATAAAATCACAAAATTGTGGATTTACAAATTTAGTTATTAACTCGTTTGTGAATTAATGCATTTGAAGTACACCAGAAATCCAATCACGGACTTCATTTAGTACTTTAAAATATCCTCAAGAATCTAACTATGAAGATAGGAAGATCTTTATAAGGATTTGGAATTTGTTTCTGTCGTGTTATAACATTCGTATTAGGACACATAAAGAATCCAATTAAGGACTTACGATAGTACCTTTATCAAAGATTTGAAATGGTACTTCAAGTATCTGATTAAGAATTTGAAATTTGTACATGTACTTTGTTTCTTAAAAGAAACTAGTACTTAGGATTTTTGGAAAGATCACAAATGATCATAGAATGAAGGAACCACATGAGAAGTTTGTCCTGGAAAGAACATGGTTCTTTGGTGTCGGTATTGTAGAGGTATGCCAACACATATACAATCGGATCAGTTTTGGAAATAAAATTGGAACAACCATTTTATTTATAATAACTAAATTGTCTCAAATGTCAAAAGATAACAAACAAAGGTAATACAAAAGTCTAATAGTTCACTGCTGCATTGTCATTTGCATTTGCGTTGTTTATGTTAAATACTCGTCCGCATGCTGGATTTGCATTAACAAGTCTTGGGCAATTGTTCCGGTAGTGAGTGAGATCACCACAGTTATAGCACGATCCAGGTGGAAACTGTGCTTGAACAACAGCAGGATTTGCAGCATTCTGGTTTTGGATAACATGGCGACATGTATTGACCAAGTGTCCCAATCGCCCATAGTGGGTACATTTGTGACACGGTGTCTGATTCACATGATGACGGTTGCATTTGTTGCATAAGGGTTCAGTACCAATATAGTTCTTCCTAGCATGAGACTGTGCTGGCTGATTTGGTGCAACCTGATCATTCTGAGCAACCACTGCAAAGTTTTGTGAAGCCTTACGCTTCTTCGACTTCTTAGAGGACTCGGTCTGTTTATCCTTTGGTTTTTCTTGTGCTGACTTGTTAGATGGTTTCGGATCGCCTTTTCGGAAAAGTATACCCTTCCTGATTTGAGATTCAGTCAGGGTGGCAGATAGTTCAATGGCATATCTGACGGTAGTAGGGTTGCTACCAGTAACGATATCCTGAACTGGGTCAGGAAGGCCATCAATGTACCTTTCAATCGCCTTATCCAAAGGCGTAACCATGGTAGGATATAACAGACTCAAATCCTCGTAACGATCAGTGTAGGCTCGATGCTCACCGCTGACTTGTTTGAGATCATCAAATTCCCGTTCTAAAGCCCTAAGCTCATCACGAGGGCAGAATTCCTTCATCATTAGAGCTCGAAGCTCTTCCCCGGTTTGTGCCATCGCTACATCGGACTTCGATCCCTCATTATGCCGTTCCACCATGTGAGTGCTCTTTTCTAGAATCCACTCGATGCAGACTCAACTTTTCACTCGTTTGGGCATTGTACATGACGAAACGTGCTTTCGAGACTCTCGAACCACTGTAGGAGCCCAGTGGCCCCTTCAGACCTAGTAAATGTGAGTGGCTTAGTTGAGTTGAATGTCTTAAAGGTGCACTGAACATTGTTATTGTTATTGTTTTCCTGATTTATCTGGGTGATAAGGTTCGGGAGTACAGCAGCAATTTGCTGAGTGATTAAGGCTGCCAAAGCGGCATCCTGAGCTTGATCACGTCGAAGAGGCATATTCTAAAAGAGCAAAGAAACATGAGGAAAAACGAGTGAGATGTTATTGGATATTCAAAACTGGATGTTAAGAATATCAACAAGGCATAAGGATTGTGAGCATTTGTTCGTTACTTAAAACAAACAAACGACACTGTGACAAATCAAAGTAAATAGGTCAATATAATGTATCACTGAAGACATGCTCACCTATAAGTGAACACTCACCCCAAGAGTTCCCAGGTAAGAGTGACTGGTCCGATACTGCGGATTTGTACGAACACTCTAGCCTTAGACAGAAAACTCAGGGTACAGGCATTCACTCTTCCAGTTCGCACGTGTTCACATTATTTAGACCCAAACTTTGAAGAGATTTTGAAAAACACCAAAGGCTTAAAATCCTAAAAACAAATCATCTAAGGATAGATGACTTCTTGTGATGTTTTGAAAGATTTTGACTCGAGAGAATGAATTGTGTTTTGTTTTTGTTCACCTAAGGATAGGTGAGTGTATTGTTTTAAGACTAAACACAAGATAACTTGTGTTAGGGTCCTAGGAAGGTTATAGTCTAGGTCAAAGCATTACTAATAACCTAATTCCATATAACCATTGGCTCTGATACCAACTTTTCTGTCACACCCCGACCACGTAAAACAACAAATCGTGGCGGAAACATCGGGGAGTGTTGTAACAGAATCATTGTTTCACAACCATGGATCAAATAGTTTTGTTTTATTGAATTATTAAACTTAATGTTTTGGTACAATTCAGATAAACACAAATAATTGTTTCTTAGTTTTAAAGTCGCTAAGGCACAAGTCCATCCTATGTGTAGCATGCATCAACAATCATCACATAGCAGTACCTGAAACATATATGAAAATAGGTACGTCAGCATAAAAATGCCTGTGAGTAACATAGGATTTTATTTATTAGATTCATGGCTTTGGATAATGGAGGAAAAAGGTTTTATGTTTTCAAAATAGCCATGAATCCAACGTAAAAGTTTTGTTTCTGAAAACGTATTGTTTTGGAAAAAGGGTTTATAGTGTAGTCAAAAATATAATTCGGTTTTGATAAGTTTGTATAAATAGTATAACAAAGTATACTTTAGTTTTGAAATAGTTAAATGAATAGTATGTCGAAATATACTTTAGTAATTAAAATAATAGTTTTGGTAGTATATCTCAAATATACTTTGGTGTAAGGATAAAAGTATTGGTAGTATATCAAATTATATTTTGGTTTGAAAATAGCATATCAACTATGCTTTGGTTTAAAAATAGCATATCAACTATGCTTTGGTAGTATATCAAATTATACTTTAGTTTATGAAATAACAATGTGGGTAGTATATCAAACTATACTTTGGTAAACAGTAGCATATCAAACTATGCTTTGGTAAATAACAAAGTAGAATGTTAAAACATATGTTGGATTTTGTACTTAGTATATCAAAATAAACTTTGGTAGATCACATTTGAGAGCACGTCAAACTGTACTTTTGTAGTATATCAACATATACAAGGAAATTGTGATTTGGTATTCAATCAAGCCTTAGTGTATCAAACTACACTTTCGAGACTATAGAAATACCACGAAAGCAATTTCTATTTGGTTAAAATTTGGTTTCTGACATTCCATACAACAGGAATGGGGTGTCTAGTCCTATAGCGCTATCTCACACTACCAATCGGCTGGGTGAATGTATAAAAATAGGTACAATCCAACAATTAGTTTTATAAGTTTTGAAAATCAGTGTTTAAACCATAGGTAATTGTTTAATTTGTCAAAAGAATACGTATTAAGCATGTGTAATCATATAGTTTAAAATCATGAAAATAACAAATAAGCATATATGTTTCACCCCCAAACAATTGAAAACAGTAAAAGAGGGGACTATGTACTCACTTGAGATTGCAAGTATCCTTGATTAAGTGTCCTAACAAAGCTCGGGAAATCAAGGAATCAAGTGGCACCTAGTATGGATCACTATGTTAAACAATCGGATCCTAAATCGGGAGATAGGATAGAATGAAGTTCTATAAATCAAATGATTATTGAAACTCATATGGCATGATTTAATAGACCTAACATTCTGATTTGGAAGTCTACCTAAGTGCTTTTGACCCGTTTCGACCCATTATGGTAGTATAAGCTACTATAATGCGTCGTTTGCGTAAAACTATGTTCGGATGGTTAACTATGTGCTATGTCAAGTCTTACATGCCTAATTATGCCTAAACATGTTACTAATTTAGATTATATGTCAAAAATATGTTCACATAGTCAAAATACGGATTTATGCTTTAAAAGGGCATTTTGGTCATTTCCTACGGGCATACAAGCTAACTAGCATACGACAAACCAATCCTATGTGATCATAAGGTATAACCTCAGTGGTTATTACCTATGCAACTATGATCACTAACTAAGCTTGGTCGGATCCTAAAGATCGACCAAACGGGTCAGGTTCGAAAGTGTAAGCGGTTGTTTAGACCGCTTATCTTACGACCCCAAACAAGCACTAACTAATAGTGACGAGTTAAACATGTCAAAACAAGTTGAACCTACTGATTTGGTATCAAAACAAAGTGTTTTGGTACCTAAAAGTAGTTCCGAGGCAAAATGCATGCTAAAACGCATTTTGACCGAAACTTTGACTCGTCACTACACCTAGTTAACGTGGTAATCAGTGGGTATAATCACTAAGGATTATAACCAACGTGATTACAATCACGTTGCAAAGTTCAACCGAACTTTGCGTTGACCAAAGACTGGTCAAACTGAAAGTCAAACACTTGTTTGACTTTTTAAACTAGAAAGCAATAAATAGAATGAAAGAGTGCTTACTAAAGTGCTTGCTATCTTTTCTACAAAGAAGACAAGTCCCAAATTCAGTTGAGAGAGCTCCAAAGCAGATAAGAGAGGAGAAATGAGGGAATGAGCAAATGAAAAAAATGGATGGCTTGACTATTTATACTTGTAGTGAACTCACAAGATCATTCCATGTGTTTGTTTGGCCACCAAGCATGAAATCTCATCCATACAAGTGTTAGGAGCAGGTGCAAAGCCTTGGAGAGGTGATAACTTGGCTACCACACAAAGAACTTTGCATAACAGCCCCTGAATTATCAAGCAGATTGCAAAAATCAACTTTCTGGTCGCTGGGCAACTCACATGGCCCGCGTAAGGTGTAGGGGCAACCTTACGCGCCCCGCCTGGCCTTCCCAGATCAGCAGAAGTTTGCAATTTGGCAGTTTAGGTCCCTACACTTGTTTTGAGGTCATTTCAGGCCTTTTTGACCCCCGTTAAGCCATTTTCAAGGCTCTACAAGGTCAATAAAGTTTAGAGGACTCAAAATATGCTTGGAAAAGTCTCGGGTGTCGGCTCGTTTGGTCGTACGGTCGCGTTGTTCGCTAAATTACGACGAAACTCAAACGGACGCGAAAACGAACCAAATTAAGCGACGAGTGGAATTTTTGCATGCCGATCACTAAAATAAAAATATTTTAGTGTGTTCAAAAATTTTGGATGCCCAAATGTGGTCAGAACGTAAGATATGCGCGAAAATGCGAACTTACGCCGTTTTTGACACTTTTAGTCCCTATAAGATCATGTAAGCATATTTTCGCACAACGAACCACTCAAAGATTACTTCTAAGCTATGTTTAGGTTATATGGGGTATGTTTAGCTTATGATCAAGTTTCAGACTATAAGTTGCCTTACGAATTGGTAAAGTTCCGCAGTTTAACGCAAATAGTCCCTGCGATCTAATAAACTTGTTTTTACCATACCAAACCTTCCAAAACTTATTTCTAAGTTAGGTAATGGTCATTTAAGGTATGTTAAGCCTATTTCACTATTCCGGAGTGTTTGTCGCGTTCAACTGATTGCGTTTACGCACCAGTGCGCGTATAACTTTCCAGAAAGCGATTTAAAGCTCGGAATTGAACAAGAATTGATATGTGCAAAAGATACACATATTTATACAAGTCCCAAGTGTGAAACACAATATTTCATTGATTTGGCATTTGTTTGGTGCTCGTGGTGACACTGGTGTCACATGATGTATACCAATAGAAAATGTATGTACGAAGTGCAGAAGAGTTGATTTTTGGTGAAGATGAAGTTACTTCATGTGCATCTTCTTAATCAATAGCGACAACGTCTTGCCCAACTGAAATCACAATCTACACCGAATGTTGATGTGCCTACAGCAACAGCCACCGCCAGTGCTGCTTATGTTTCCGCTAAGGAGAAATGCATTGCTTTTGTTGGATCTTAGCATTTGATATTTTGTCAAAATTTTGAAAGAGTGCGCATATTAAATTATGTTTTCTATACACTTGTTCTTTATGGCTGCCACAAAGGTTTAAGTAATCTTTAGACATAAAAGATAGTCATAGAAGTTCAAATCTAGCAGAAGTGAGCATTTTTGAGTCAACATGTTCCCCTCTCCTAAAACAATATCCATGTTTAATGCCCATTTGGATATGGCTCAAAGCCGAACCGCCCCGTACATAGCCCTGAACTCACTAACCTAAGTGATATGTTTCCCTCCACATCGCGCGGGTAAATGACTAGTATATGTATGTATATATATATATACTAGGTTATATACCCGTGAGTTTCACGGGTTATGGGTTGTGTTAAAAAAAATCTATTAAGTAACTGGAATGTGGGGTTAGCTCATTTGGTAGAGGCTTATGGTGACAACCCTCAAAATCCCATGTATTCCGTAAAATTTATTTAATAATAATTTAAGTGCTTGATGACTGTGCTAAATTATTTAGCTGCTCTCTGATTACTGTGTTGTACTTACATGTGCGTGTTAACATACTAGTAGTATACAGAAAAATTACTAAATAGTCTGGTATGCTTTCCTGAGTGTTAGGAATGAATTGTGTTACAAAAATATACATATAAGACACTCTACGGAACAATTAAACACTTTAACGAAACAGTATCCGACCGAACAACTGAACATTACCCGGGACACCAAATAATTGTCGAAACCATTATTTAATTAGTCTTGACTTGTCGTGATCCCCGAATACCATAACACCCACCAAAAATCATCACACAAACATATACTATCAAGTTACTTGCACCCTAACTATCAATTACCATTTAGTTAGAAAAATTGAAACAAGACCCCCCCCCAACCGATTTTTGGTCCTATGGACCCCACCCAAAGATGTACAAATCTTTCCTAATATCTTCCTAAATCTCTAGTGATCTTCCATGAGATCTTGATTGGATATGATAAGATCTTGGAAATATTTTGCTTAGATTTCTTATTGATTAAAGTTTACACATAGACCCCTCCCCATATCTTCACAAAATCGGCCCACATGCCTAAATACAAGATTTATGTAATCTTCTCACAATCCTAGAAGATTCATTTTGATTTGGTGAAAGATATTGTCATGTACTAACTAGACATAATACCCTATGAACAAAAGAGTTTAGAAAATATATATTGGATCATAAGTACCCATCTTCTTCACATCACCACAACTCTTCTCTCTCCCTCCCAACAAGCTCACGGCCAACACCCCCTAACCTCACTTCCATCTTTCTTTGATCCTCCAACACAATCTAAACACTCCTTAAGGTGTAAGAAGATTATCTAAGGAAGCTTGAAGCATTGAAACATGAAGGACCTCCATCATTAGCTTTTAACCACCAACTTTTTCATCTTCAATACATAGTGTTCATCCCTAGCCTTGTGCTAGTTGTAAGTGCTTCTAATCACTTTCTTGATCTTGTCTAATGTGGTTAATAAGAGATTCGTCGGATAAAAATCATAAACACTTAAGAACCTAACATAAAGTCTTGGACAAAAAAATGAATAAGTTGGATAAAGAAATGTTATGTGTGTAAATCATGTAGATCTGGTGTGGATATGATTATTTCTGATTTCCTTGATAAGTTACGAGTTAATATTAATGTTTGATGTGTTGTGATCACTAAACTTGTTAACGGTATCGATCGAACACGATTTAGAAGGTTAAACACTGAAAATCAGAATCTGTCCAAGTTTTACAGCCAACTTCAGTTGGCTGTAAACAGGTCATAAACTCAACGAAAAACTGATATTTTTAGTCTAAAATGTGATATTATGAAATACGGTTCTAATGGCACCGGAATCGTAATTTTTGGACTTCGTTTACTATTTTTAAAGTGTTAATTTGTAACAGCAACTTAAGCTGAATTTTGACAGCAATAAATGGGTGTCGTACTTTCAGTCATAACCTGAGTTTTGTGATGAATCGGACCATGAAATTTGTACAGTAGATGACAACCGATGCATGTGTAATTACCCCACTGTAATTTCGTAAATCGGACACTCGATGAATTTTTAATAAATTGTTCCGTGGACTGTGGTCAGAAATTCATAAATCTGAGTTCAGTCCGGAATATGACTTTTTATAAAATATTGGTAGTGAACCGGACCCCGATATTTTTACACAACAAAATATGGAAAGTTTAAGACATCTTGTAAAAATTTGGGAATTTTTGGAATAATTTAACTATTTTATTAAAACGTCCGAAAACAGCCGGTTTTGAATATTAATGCTGAATTGATATAAGTTGTGACTTGCGTGTTTAAATGTCGAGTGTGCTATCCGTGAATGATCTAACATGTTATATATGTTATGTGCATTATCGTATGTTTGATTTTGAGTGGGGAATGGATGGGAAACTTAGAGGGGCATAAACCGTTAAAACGATGCATGTTGTGTGATAGATACGTGTAGGAACTTTGTGTTCTATTTGAAAGCCACTAAATGACTAACTGGTAAATTATATTAGGACGTGATTGACCGACCTTGACTGTTAGCTATATTGAGAATCTAACCGAGCAAACCGAGGTGAGTTCACACTCTTTCTAAGGCATGGGATTCCCAGGAGTTTGGGAATGGGATTGATTAACTACTTGTACTATCATTACTATTAAACTACTTTTTACTGTCCTCGGATTGAAGGGCACGTACGTAAAACCTACGAACACGATCCTAAGACCATCAACTCTATCACTTTAAGTCCCTCATTTATCGACTTAATCGCCGAGGCCTATGGCGAGCGGGTCATTAGTTAATAGCGCTATTAGGTTTAACAAACCTCACACCGTGCCAGTCGGACGGGCGTGTACTAATGGACTATGGGCAAAGGATCAATGCTGATAGACATTGACTTAGGGCACCTCTTATATTTTTGTAGCAGTCGATACGCGTGGTCTAGTAACATATGGGAAACCCCCACTAACCTTCGCAAACATGTCAGAAAGACCGCGATGCAAACTCATACGATACATGGTTTTCAAAACGAACAAATGCTTTACGAAACGAATGCAATAACTAAACAACCAACTGTGAATTCACTCAACTTTGTTGTTGACTCGTTGTTACATGCCTTACAGGTTGCTAAATGCTTGGAGCTTGCACGAGGAAGGAGTCGTTGTGGTGTACGGACGGTTATGTCCCGTGTTCAATATATAATCCTTATGAACTTATTAGACTTGTGTTTGAAACTTTAACTTATAAACTATGGACTTATAATTTGGACTTTACGTTTATGCTTCCGCTGTTTAAATTAAAACTTGGTTAACTAGCTTTCGGTCACCAATCGTATTGTGGTTGGCTTTAATTACTTAAATACATAGTTCAGTATGATTGGTGGCTCGATCCTGGTCTTGTCACGCCTCCGAGCGGTAGTACTCCGCATGGTGGATTTTGGGGGTGTGACAGATTGGTATCAGAGCCATTGGTTATAGTGAACTTGGTTTAGAAAGGGAAAAGATTTTGATAAAACCAGACTATCACCTGTACAGTGCTCAACGATCCACAACGACGCTTCGCTCCACGTGCAAGACTCGACACCATAAGTGGTATGATTTATGTTATATTGTCGGTTAGATAGCTCACACTGTGCATTAGTTAACGTGATAACTGCTACTTGAACCTTGTGTGCTTACTCTCTACTGTCGTCCCACATTTACGCACTTTCACAACACTTTTCTCACTTACGTCGCTTCGTGTTGAAGATCATGAGCGAACGCGGAGGACGTATCAACCTCACTCAAGCCCAGTTGACGGCTTTGATCAACGAATGAGTTGCTGAGGCACTCGCAGCTGTTCCCGCAGTAGGTATAACCTGCTACTTCAACCCATCTTAGGACGTTTAGATCCCACCTTCGTGAACCAACTCTTGTGCTTAACCTTGTCCTTTATTATCGCACCACAGGTCAACATGCCCAACCTCCCGTTCCTTCGATCAGCAACCGATATAACGAAACGCTAATAACCACACCGCGATTTCCACCAATCACAAGATTACCCCCTCATTACCTTGTTGGGTAGTTAATTATCTTATTTTGATCTACACCCTCGTATACCCAACGTAGCAAGCGGATGCCTCCTAATGATGGGATAGTCTTTGGGACATTCGAGGACGGCGATACGGATTACTCAACTTACATACGGACACGACAAGCTACACATTTACCTCACCCCTTTTCCCCCTTACACTACAAGAGTCGCACTTTGATCCTACGATGGTTTATCATAATTATGTGAAATCGTTTCGCTAGCCTTTGTACCGACCTATGCTTAACGCAATGCCTAATTTCTACTATTGACATACACAGAACCATCATTCCTTTACCACAGTGACGCTAGACACTAATGCGAACTCACTCTAGATTAGAGGGTTTGGAAGGCTCGAATTTCTATCATTGGTGATCACTTATTGAAACCTTGAGTGTGATGGTGCGTTTATACTCTCTTGAACGCGTTTTCGCGTCCTTTCTTTGGAACCTCATGATTACACGAACGTATTTTTAAATTCATTCACACGACCTAAGGAAACTCCTCCAAACTTGATTGCTTACCGACTTGATAAATTGAAAACTCATCTAAGCTTGTGGATCTAGGTGAATTATTCCTCCTTCGCATGTGGGTGATACAAGGAACGACCCCAACGTTGTGATGGGTAAGTTTCTTCTGGATGATTTCTTTGTTACTGTTTTATTTGATTCGGGTGCCGATACTAGCTACGTGTCCTTAAAAGTTAGCCAAATGCTTAAGCGCACTCCAACACTTTTGAACACCAAGCACACGGTAGAAATAGCAAACGGTAAAAGTCTTGAAGCCACACACATAGTTAAGGGTTGTAACCTCGTCCTAGCTGGTCAGACCTTCTCCATCGATCTTATTCCTATCGTTCTGGGTAGTTTCGACGTTGTCATTGGAATGGATTGGTTATCTCGACACCAAGCGGAGATTATTTGCAAGGAGAAAATCGTCCGTATCCCTCGTTCTGGTAAAGAATCGCTCGTGATTCGTGGCGACAAGAGTGGTGCTGTTGTAGGCATCATCTCTTTCCTTAAAGCCCAGAAGTGTTTACAAAAGGGCCACACTGCTATCCTAGCCCTCGTTACTAATGCATCCACGGAAGAAAGGAAGATAGAAGACATTCCTATTGTACGCGACTTTCCCAAGGTATTTTCCTGAGGAACTACCTGGCCTTCCGCCTCATCGACAAGTCGAGTTTCAAATCGAGCTAGCCCCTGGGGCAGCACCAATAGCTCGTGCGCCTTATCGACTTGCTCCATCAGAACTTGAAGAACTGTCTACGCAACTACAAGAGCTCTTGGAAAAGGGTTTTATACGTCCTAGCTCTTCGCCCTGGGGAGCTCCAGTCTTGTTCGTAAAGAAGAAAGATGGTACTTTCAGGATGAGTATTGACTATCGCGAGCTTAACAAGGTGACTGTGAAGAATCGTTATCCTCTTCCACGTATTGACGACTTATTCGACCAGTTGCAAGGGTCGAGTTACTACTTTAAGATCGATTTGAGATCGGGCTACCATCAGTTGAGAGTCCGAGAGGAAGACGTCTCCAAAACAGCATTCGGAACTCGTTACGGCCATTACGAGTTTCTGGTTATGCCATTCGGGATGATGAATGCACCAGCGGTCTTCATGGATCTCATGAACCGAGTGTGCAAGCCTTACCTAGATAAGTTCGTTATTGTGTTCATCGACGATATCCTGATCTATTCTAAGAGTCAGGAGGAACACGAGCAGCATCTACGACTTATGCTGGAACTTCTTCGAAAAGAGTAGTTGTATGCCAAGTTTTCAAAATGTGACTTCTGGCTTCGCGAAGTCCACTTTCTAGGCCATGTGGTAAACAAGGATGGAATTCATGTGGATCCATCTGAGGTTGAATCGATCAAGAATTGGCCTGCACCCCGCACACCAACAGAGATCCGCCAATTCTTAGGTTTGGCAGGATATTACAGAAGGTTTATCAAAGATTTCTCCAGGATTGCGCAACCTCTCACTTCACTGACTCAGAAGGGTGTCACCTATCGTTGGGGTGATGCACAGGAGTCCGCATTTCAGCACTTGAAAGATAGACTCTGTAGCGCACCTATCCTCTCATTGCCTGAAGGCACAGATGATTTTGTGGTTTATTGCGACGCTTCCATCCAAGGACTTGGTTGTGTGTTGATGCAACGTGACAAGGTCATTGCCTACGCATCGCGCCAACTTAAGGTTCACGAAAGGAACTACACTATGCATGACTTGGAATTGGGAGCAGTTGTTTTCACGCTTAAGATATGGAGACATTACCTGTACGGTACCAAGTGCACCATTTACACCGATCACAGGAGTCTCGAGCATATCTTCAAGCAAAAGGAGTTGAACATGCGTCAACGCCGATGGGTTGAACTCTTGAATGACTACGAATGCGCAATCAAGTATCATCCGGGCAAAGCCAATGTTGTGGCCGACGCCCTCAGTCGAAAGGATACTATACCTAGGCGTATACGTGCGTTACAGCTTACCATCCAATCTAACCTTCCCGCTCAGATTCGCGATGCTCAGGTTGAAGCATTGAAGGCAGAGAACATCAAGGCTGATTCCCTACGAGGATCGAGGCAACGGCTAGAACAAAAGGAAAACGACGCCTACTATGTTAACGGACGCATCTGGGTTCCGCTGTATGGAGACTTACGCGGGCTTGTGATGGATGAAGCACATAAGTCTCGTTATTCAGTACATCCTGGTTCGGATAAGATGTACCACTACCTAAAAACTACATATTGGTGGCCTGGTATGAAAGCCGGCATAGCAACCTATGTTGGTAATTGTTTAACTTGTGCGAGAGTCAAGGTCGAATATCAGAAACCATCAGGCCCACTCCAACAACCAGAGATACCTAAATGGAAATGGGAGCAAATTTCCATGGATTTCGTTACTGGTCTGCCCAGATCTCAACGCGGAAATGATACCATTTGGGTGATCGTGGATCGACTGACCAAGTCTGCACATTTTCTGCCTATCAAAGAAACGGATAAGTTTTCTACTCTAGCAGACATCTACCTAAAAGAAGTGGTATCAAGGCACGGAGTGCCAACCTCCATCATTTCTGATCGTGACGCGCGTTTCACCTCTGAACTGTGGCAAGCTATGCACAAGTCTTTTGGCTCAGGATTAGACATGAGCACCGCTTATCATCCACAGACAGATGGGCAATCAGAACGCACCATCCAAACTCTTGAAGACATGCTTAGGGCATGTGTAATCGATTTTGGTAACGGCTGGGAAAAGCATCTCCCGTTAGTGGAGTTTTCATATAACAACAGCTACCACACCAGCATCCAGGCCGCTCCGTTCGAGGCATTGTATGGACGCAAGTGCCGATCACCTCTCTGTTGGGCAGAGGTTGGTGACAGTCAAATCACTGGCCCAGAACTAGTAGTAGATACAACAGAAAAGATTGCTCAAATACGACAAAGAATGGCGGCAGCTCGTGACCGTCAGAAAAGCTATGCCGATAAGCGAAGAAAACCACTCGAGTTCCAGGTTGGGGATCGAGTGCTGCTCAAAGTCTCACCTTGGAAAGGTGTAGTCCGATTTGGCAAACGGGGCAAGCTCAACCCGCGTTATGTCGGACCGTTCGAGATCATTGAGAGAATTGGCAAAGTCTCTTACAGGTTGAACCTACCCGAAGAACTCAGTGGAGTTCACAATGTATTCCATGTGTCGAATCTGAAGAAGTGTCTGTCAGATGAGACCCTCATAGTTCCTCTCAAAGAGCTCACAATCGACGACAAGCTGCGATTCGTTGAGGAACCAGTAGAGATTACGGATCAAGACGTTAAGATTCTCAAGCATACCAGAATACCTCTCGTTCGAGTTCGTTGGAATGCTCGTCGTGGCCCAGAGTATACCTGGGAACGAGAGGACCAAATGAAACTCAAGTATCCCCAACTGTTTAAGAAAAACACAACCACTACTGAGGCTGAAGGTACCGCAGAATTTCGGGACGAAATTCCAAATCAACGGGGGATGATGTGACACCCCGGGAAAATCAGGAAACCAATGCAACTTAACTAGCTTCCTCAGTAACCACGCACTAAATTTTGGGACGAAATTCTCTTAACAGGGGGAGAATGTGACAACCCTCAAAATCCCATGTATTCCGTACAATTTATTTAATAATAATTTAAGTGCTTGATGACTGTGCTAAATTATTTAGCTGCTCTCTGATTACTGTGTTGTACTTACATGTGCGTGTTAACATACTAGTAGTATACAGAAAAATTACTAAATAGTCTGGTATGCTTTCCTGAGTGTTAGGAATGAATTGTGTTACAAAAATATACATATAAGACACTCTACGGAACAATTAAACACTTTAACGAAACAGTATCCGACCGAACAACTGGACATTACCCGGGACACCAAATAATTGTCGAAACCATTATTTAAGTAGTCTTGACTAGTCGTGATCCCCGAATACCATAACACCCACCAAAAATCATCACACAAACATATACTATCAAGTTACTTGCACCCTAACTATCAATTACCCTTTAGTTAGAAAAATTGAAACAAGACCCCCCCCCCCCAACCGATTTTTGGTCCTATGGACCCCACCCAAAGATGTACAAATCTTTCCTAATATCTTCCTAAATCTCTAGTGATCTTCCTTGAGATCTTGATTGGATATGATAAGATCTTGGAAATATTTTGCTTAGATTTCTTATTGATTAAAGTTTACACATAGACCCCTCCCCATATCTTCACAAAATCGGCCCACATGACTAAATACAAGATTTATGTAATCTTCTCACAATCCTAGAAGATTCATTTTGATTTGGTGAAAGATATTGTCATGTACTAACTAGACATAATACCCTATGAACAAAAGAGTTTAGAAAATATATATTGGATCATAAGTACCCATCTTCTTCACATCACCACAACTCTTCTCTCTCCCTCCCAACAAGCTCACGGCCAACACCCCCTAACCTCACTTCCATCTTTCTTTGATCCTCCAACACAATCTAAACACTCCTTAAGGTGTAAGAAGATTATCTAAGGAAGCTTGAAGCATTGAAACATGAAGGACCTCTATCATTAGCTTTTAACCACCAACTTTTTCATCTTCAATACATAGTGTTCATCCCTAGCCTTGTGCTAGTTGTAAGAGCTTCTAATCACCTTCTTGATATTGTCTAATATGGTTAATAAGAGATTCGTCGGATAAAAATCATAAACACTTAAGAACCTAACATAAAGTCTTGGACAAAAAATGAATAAGTTGGATAAAGAAAAGTTATGTGTGTAAATCATGTAGATCTGGTGTGGATATGATTATTTCTGATTTCCTTGATAAGTTACTAGTTAATATTAATGTTTGATGTGTTGTGATCACTAAACTTGTTAACGGTATCGATCGAACACGATTTAGAAGGTTAAACACTGAAAATCAGAATCTGTCCAAGTTTTACAGCCAACTTCAGTTGGCTGTAAACAGGTCATAAACTCAACGAAAAACTGATATTTTGAGTCTAAAATGTGATATTATGAAATACGGTTCTAATGGCACCGGAATCGTAATTTTTGGACTTCGTTTACTATTTTTAAAGTGTTAATTTGTAACAGCAACTTAAGCTGAATTTTGACAACAATAAATGGGTGTCGTACTTTCAGTCATAACCTGAGTTTTGTGATGAATCGGACCATGAAATTTGTACAGTAGATGACAACCGATGCATGTGTAATTACCCCACTGGAATTTCGTAAATCGGTCAATCGATGAATTTTTAATAAATTGTTCCGTGGACTGTGGTCAGAAATTCATAAATCTGAGTTTAGTCTGGAATATGATTTCTTATAAAATATTGGTAGTGAACCGGACCCCGATATTTTTACACAACAAAATATGGAAAGTTTAAGACATCTTGTAAAAATTTGGGAATTTTTGGAATAATTTAACTATTTTATTAAAACGTCCAAAAACAGCCGGTTTTGAATATTAATGCTGAATTGATATAAGATGTGACTTGCGTGTTTAAATGTCGAGTGTGCTATCCGTGAATGATCTAACATGGTATATATGTTATGTGCATTATCGTATGTTTGATTTTGAGTGGGGAATGGATGGGAAACTTAGAGGGGCATAAACCGTTAAAACGATGGATGTTGTGTGATAGATACGTGTAGGAACTTTGTGTTCTATTTGAAAGCCACTAAATGACTAACTGGTAAATTATATTAGGACGTGATTGACCGACCTTGACTGTTAGCTATATTGAGAATCTAACCGAGCAAACCGAGGTGAGTTCACACTCTTTCTAAGGCATGGGATTCCCAGGAGTTTGGGAATGGGATTGATTAACTACTTGTACTATCATTACTATTAAACTACTTTTTACTGTCCTCGGATTGAAGGGCACGTACGTAAAACCTACGTACACGATCATAAGACCATCGACTCTATCACTTTATGTCCCTAATTTATCGACTTAATCGCCGAGGCCTATGGCGAGCGGGTCATTAGTTAATAGCGCTATTAGGTTTAACAAACCTCACACCGTGCCAGTCGGACGGGCGTGTACTAATGGACTATGGGCAAAGGGTCAATGCTGATAGACATTGACTTAGGGCACCTCTTATATTTTCGTAGCAGTCGATACGCGTGGTCTAGTAACATATGGGAAACCCCCACTAACCTTCGCAAACATGTCAGAAAGACCGCGATGCAAACTCATACGATACATGGTTTTCAAAACGAACAAATGATTTACGAAACGAATGCTATAACTGAACAACCAACTGTGAATTCACTCAACTTTGTTGTTGACTCGTTGTTACATGCCTTACAGGTCGCTAAATGCTTGGAGCTTGCACGAGGAAGGAGTCGTTGTGGTGTACGGACGGTTATGTCCCGTGTTCAATATATAATCCTTATGAACTTATTAGACTTGCGTTTGAAACTTTAACTTATAAACTATGGACTTATAATTTGGACTTTACGTTTATACTTCCGCTGTTTAAATTAAAACTTGGTTAACTAGCTTTCGGTCACCAATCGTATTTTGGTTGGCTTTAATTACTTAAATTCATAGTTCAGTATGATTGGTGGCTCGATCCTGGTCATGTCACGCCTCCGAGCGGTAGTACTCCACATGGTGGATTTTGGGGGTGTGACACTTATGCTCTAAGAGGTGAGGCCCCAATTTTAAACCCGGGAAACAGATTAATTTAGGATTATTAGAGTATGACGTTGGAGAAAAATTTATTTATATGTGACACGGGTAGAAAAATTTATTTATATGTCAAACCATGTCACTTCGTAAATCGAGTCACCTCTACAAAAAGAACCAACCAAATCACAAGTGTTTAAATATATAAAATAAACTTTGGTGTCGATACTTTTCTACTATACGGTACCAATGGTGGACCCATGATTTTTTTTTTCATTGAGGGTCAATCACATGGCTTAACCAAACTTTTAGTTGGACATCATCTCCTTAGGATGCTAACGTAGATTTCAAGATTCATGCCACAGATTGTATAGAGCATACATATCCAATTTGAGGTTCGGGCAATAGTATAGTCGGTTAATGAACTTCCCGGTTAGGAAAAACTAATTTACATTAATCGAATTATGTCATTAAATAAGATAAAAAAACGTTATAAGTGTTTAAATATATAAATTAAACTTCGGTGACGATACTATGCTACTATGTGATACCTTCTATCGTATTCATGCCATTTCACGAATTCCCACTCTTGATACGTATTTGTAGATTTTCTTGTAGTTTTTTTGTTAAAACCTCAATAAGTTGAATGGAAAACAATAGCTAAATAGAAAAAAATAGCTACAAGGACATTCACATTTAAAGTTTAACGGCAAGAAAGCAAAATTGGACCTTTGTTGACTTTCATTATTTTACATTTACAATAATATAGATCCAACCTTCTTTTAACATAAAGGGAAACATTCTACACCTTGACTTTTACTCCTAGAATTACCTATTCACACCTTGACTCGTGCTGACTTTCCACCATTTGACCACCAAAGGATGCCAGTTGACTTTCACTTACCCTTAGCAAATTCTTGCAGTTAATCAAAAATACCGTCAGTACATTGTCTTCCTTTATTAGGCTATTCCAAATAGTACCCCAAGCACTACCATTTCCATCTCAAAAAGTTGACAAATTATTTGAAAATCCATCTCCAGCATTCGTAACAATCCACATTATCTAAATCTGCATTGACACAAAAGACTCAATTTTGGAAAAACTGAAGGCTGTGTATTGCATATCACCATAAGTGCCTATACCAAAAACATCAATTCCATGTGGACATCGAACTTTCTATTACCATCAACATTAGTGGCGAGGAGAAATAATCATGAAACATTAAGTAAACATATACTAATACTGATAAAAAAACTAATAACTAAATAATAATTTTTAGGTTACTCTTCATCACTAATGAGTAAACTTATCTTCAGGAGACTCACAATGCTATTAGATGCTTTACCACTCACAATCACACCTTGAAATCACACCTTGTTCATCAGCCATTAAATATCCCATGACACAATTCTAGCATTTAAATACTTACATTACAAAGTGGAGACACAAAATAATAAGGGGGTAACATGTGCAGCCATAAAATCATTACCAAATCCACTAATACATCCTAGCATATCAAACGATCATATCCTTTAATCGACTCAGTTTCGACTTATACATCCTAAAATTGCATCTATATCTTCTAACCCATTTCGACACATAACAAAAAAATTGACTCGTTGCTTAACAGGCTCGGCCCACCAATTTTGACACATCTAACAATAGATGTATTGTTTCATTTGTTGATTTACTATAGGCATATGAAGTTTTAGTGAACCTTAAGGGATAACGGCAATTGATAGTCATAAAAAAATCAAGTCACTTTGAAACTCTCTCCAGTATAACAAAATGAACCGAAACATATGCTAGAGAAAATACATACTAAATTGAAAAGGCAAGACAATGTTTTTGCTTTAAGTGTACCAACTGGCAACAAATGTCGGAAAATTAACCAATTAGTGTTTATTAAGCACCATCAAACAACAGTCCGTCCTGTCCTGGGACTATTTGCTGTTGTGGGACAAATTGACCCATTTAATCCCTTCTCTTTTGGCTAGTTTTTTTGTTTGACACATTAAGAAATGAACGGGTCGAAGTTACAAAAAAGACAAAATGTAATGATAAATCATACCGGACGGAAGCTCTTGCTCTAATTATACTAACATTTATTGTTGAAAATCAGCCACAAATCCAATACCTCTCTATTCACTTGCCCTAACACATGAAAAGATTGCAACGTCTTTTTCTCGGCCCTGCATTTAACAGGTTTAAAAACAATGTTCATGTTGCTATTGAAGTTTTAGAAATATAAAGACGTGTTACTACTTAGTAAACATATAAAAATAAAAAAAAAAAAACATAACAAAAGATGTCTCTTCCTTTAAATCTAATACAATTCAAATCTAATATAAATTTAAAGTAAAATTTGAAAGAAGGAATTGACAACATAGAGCAAAGAATATAAATACAAATCGTATCGGTAAAATGCTATAATTATTTGACCTTTTTAATTTAAAAACACCATGTTAACTAAAGTTAAAACCGCCCAGCAGTGGTAAGGGTGTTCGAAAAAAATTGAAACCAAATAAAAACCAAAAACCGAACTCAATGAACCAAAAGAATTTGAAAGTAAATAAACAATCTTAGTAATTTAGATAATTGATCCTGATCTGAAATGACTCAAATACCCTTTGACTTTACAGAAAAAATAACGGATGTTAGTTTTAGTACCCCCAACATGTTTACAATATAGAACCTGAACCTGTTACTCAAAAACCTTAATACCTAAAAGCGTTATTTTTGATAAATCACAAGAATTATTTTTGTAGTTAACTCTAAATAGTTAGAAACCAAAGTAGACCATGGATTGGAAAAAATGGTTCATTTGTTTCGATTCTCACTTGAAATTCCCTTTGTATAGATGCTCGTGAACAAAGATTCGCCATGTACATTATAGAATTTAACTAACGAAAAAAAAAACATGAGATCTCGTATACCATGACAGAGCCAAAAGGTTTAAAACATGTAGAAAAAAACTTGTTTATGTTGCAACTTGTGGCTCGAGCGATTGAAGAAGGAGAGTGGAAAAGTGACACTGAATAAGGGTTCTGAACACGAATTGGTAAGGGCGTTTTGTGCACCAAAGTGTTTAACTAAAGTTACATAAAACGAAGTTGAAATTGACCGATACATAAGTAAGTGAATCATAACAGCCCTATCAATAGCTTCGCTATAGGTGAGATTATACTGGGTATGGTTGTGGTTGTTGTTGTTGTTTGGGTCACCCCGTCGCGGAGCGCGGATGTAACCCACAAGTTTAGTAAACAAAAAGCACGATCTTTTACCTGAGGGAAAGCCATTCTCTCCAAATTGGCAACATAAGGTGTGGGAACATCGGCCCCTACAATCCTCTCGACTGGTGCATCGAGATAACCAAAGCTATCTTCAACAATAGATGCACCGCAACCAACAAACAAATAATAATGTAGCATACCCCACATCATAAATTGAAACTCAACAACCTTCTTACGGCATATAGTAACAAATTCTTAAAAAAAAAGTCATGGCCACGGGACACCTTGAAAAACTAAAGGATTATCATTTTTTAAGTTATAAATAATTAATATGTTAATTAAAGACTAAAAACTAAAAATTATTACAGCAATAAACCAAAAGAATTTGAAAGTAAATAAACAATCTTAGTTATAATACCTCACCCCTTGACATGACTAACATCCTTCCAAATCCGAGGCTGCTTATGTTTATCCCTACAGACTTGTAAAACCAAAAAAAAATCATATGTATTCATACATCTTCACACCAACACTAAACCACAAGAAACTCCCCAAATCACAACCAAAACCTAAACCTAAACCACACCCCCAAACAACACAAACCCAAACCTTTCTCGAATGTTAAACCAAAACAAACCTAAAACACACAAACTAACAAACCGATATTCTCAATATCAAAACAAACTCATCCAACTCAACCCCACTTATCAAAATCCAAAATTTCAAAACCCCTTTTACCCATACCTTACAATCCATCATCTGTTTAACCCTCATAACTGAACCGCATCTTCTTTAGCAATTTTAAGCTCGTACTCCAACCGAACAACTTTCCGTTCAGACACCATAATCCTCTTCGCTGCTTCTTTCTCCGTGTTCAGAATAATATCCGCATACGCCTTCTTCAAAGCCATTAATCTCTGCAACAATCAAACACCAACAATCTTTAACAAAAAAGATCGAACCCCAACAATCTTTAACAAAAAAAGATCAAACCCCATTAACATTTTTTGACAAAAAAACGGTTAAAGTTTGTGACTTTACCTCTCGGCGTCCATTGTTGTTGAAGAACAAACTCAGATCCCACTAAAAGCCCAATTGCTCTCATCATCAAAACCCTGAAAACCCTCATCAAAACCCTGAAAACCCTAGATGAAGAACAAACTCAGATCCCACACCAGCTCTGTATCAAGTCGGAAGATGAAGATGAAGATGAGGATTTTGATTCCACTCTGATATTGTAGATCAACAACACGTCTCTACATCTCTGATTCTTTTTCCTTTTGAATCCACAGATCAAAATCCACTTTGAGGGAGAGAGAGAACAAAATGATTCTTTTTCCTTTTGAATCCATAGATCCAAATCCACTTTGAGGAAGAGAGAGAACGAAAATGAAAAGGGCTCGTAGTTTGAAATTTGAAAAGGTTCACGTGGTGAGTTATAGAGCTGGTCAGGAGACTTTTTGTCTTTAGCCTGTTCTCATTTAGCAAATATATTAAATAAATTAACACCTGAACGGAAGAAGGAGAAGAAGACACGTGGACCAAATGAAGGAGGGAGTGACAAGTAGGAAAGAGGTAAGGGAGGAGGGCTGTTGGAGTGACACCTAGGATTTTTGAGGTTTGATTTATTATAATAGGAAGATATATAAACGTGCCAACATAATAAAAAATGGTAACTTTTCGAGAAAATCTCAAAGTTATGTGAAATTCTAAGAAACGGAGAAACTTAGGATTTTTGCGATATATTGATTTATAAATTGTTCCTACGTATAATAGGACGTGTAGAAATCAATCTATGGGATTGCACTATTTAAAAATACGCACCCAAAGGTGAGTGTCACTAAACCCCTCTTTTTACTGTTTTGTATATGTTTTGGGGAAAGAACATGTCTCAAAGGGTTTAATAATGTTTTTAAATTAAAACATACCTTTTGATATAAATTATATATTTTCATTGAAAATATATGGAGTTTTGATAAACTATACGTTTTCGAGATAAAACGTTTTTGATAATTATATGTTTCGAGGAGAAACGGGGATGGTACGGTGTTTCAGAAACCGACCGTGTTGTTGAGGACGGGTTTACTTGGTACAAGGGATTTCAGTAAATTTTCGTACAACGATTTATATTAAATTTGTCTTATTAGTAGGATATATATATATATATATATATATATATATATATATTGTACGTGAGGCAGACATCATAGATGGTCTCGATATGGACCATGCGCCAATGATGTCGTTTAATCATTTGAGTATTGCACGCGATGAATTGTTGGTAGATCTATCGGGTTGACAACCCCGTCGTGACCGGTCGCCTCGTGTCAAGTCAAACGACGAATTGAAATTCTGTTTATAGTCTAGCATTGATTATCCCTACATTGTAAAATATATAGTTCGTAATGTCTAGCTAACTTACGAGTCCGAACACTTGACGCTATAAATTTAATATACAAAACTTGGGAAAATGCCCTGATGTCGAGTTTTCAATTTACGCCGGATGACCCATGGATTTTATTAAGGAGATAAATGGGCTTTCTAAAATTATATGGATGTTTTATAATAAACACATAATTAGAAAGCTTTTCTTTAGGATCAAATTGTTTAAATTTGAATATGTGAACTCACCTTCTTTTGTGTTGACACTTGATTTTAACGTGTTCTTCTGGTACTTGAGTCCGGCTTCGGGAATTATGGCGTATCTTGTGGTTGTTGATGCATGTTTGGTTTGATAATGTTTTGGCAAACTTTTAAAACTAATTTGGACCAATGTAATAAGATCCATACGGATCAAAACAATTTAACTATGGTGTGGATGTGACGAACTTTAAGACTTTATGATTTAAAATCTATGTTTTAATTAAGTTGAAATGTCCAACATTACGATGCATCGTTCAGCAAGATATAAATGGGCACCAGCTTCTGTCACCACTACGTTTTATATTCCGCTGCGACGTTTTTGGGGTGTGACAGAAGTTGGTATCAGAGCCAATGGTTGTTAGCGAACTAGATGTTTTCGAGGGAAAGCTCTAGACTTCAACCGGAGAATTTTGAGATTTAAGTCCAAAATTCGGGAAGCCAAAATTTTTAAATAAACATGGAGATTTTATCATGTATGAAAACCATTTTGTGTTTATGTGCATACGTGACTATCTATTTATTTGGGCCTTATGTGTTATTTTTCATTTGAACACACACTTACTTTGTACGGTTACGTTACGTCACGTCTCGGCCTACTGAGCCTTAGTAGTCTTACTCACTGATATTGTCCAGCCTACACTTGAGATTCCTTCGCCCGTCGTTACAGAATCGTCTATTCCGTTATTCGAGTCACGCGTTTTGCTACACCTCTTTTACTCTACACTCGTCGTAGGAAGAGGACTCGACCCGTTGGAGAGATCGCATCAACTTCGAGAGCTGAGAAAGCGTCCACTTTGAAGAAGAAGAAGAAAGGGATTTTGGTGTGACACTTGTGCTCTGTAAACACACACAATGTAGGACACTATCTTTTATCAAAGAAACAATGTGTTTTTGTCACACCCCCAAAATACCACATGCGGAATCACCGCGGGACGTGTGACGTACCAGGATCCAAGCCACCAGTCACATTGAACCAATAATAAATATATAGATAAAACATTCGATTCATTTCATAAGATAAAGTCAAGTCATTAGTTTAAACCAAAGATAACATTCAGTGGAAGCATATAGTAATTTGTTAAACAACTGTTTCCAAAATAAAGCCAAGAGTCTCGATCCATGACCACTCCAGCAGTCCCAGATAGCAAGTCCATGACAAGAATCTAACGACCTGCAAGCATGCAGACAAGTGTGTCAGACGACGCTGGTGAGTCCAAAGTTTTGCTAACGCGTTTAGTTACCAGTTATGTGTTTAAAACAGTTCAACGTTTTGTTTTGATGTTGTTATTAACTCGATTACCGTAAGTGGCTACTAGATGTGTTTGCCCAAACCCCAATGCCTCTATCAAAGCATTGCTCAAGTGGTCAAGGTAATTAGTTCACGCCCGTCCTTTCCGGCACGGTGTGAGGGTGCCAATCCTAATAGCGCTATCAACCAAATACCTCGTTGCCTTCCCGGTAACTATCGGTAGATGTAAGGGGTCTTATATGATAGAAACTGAGTAATAACCAACATCCCATTAACCTGGCATTCCTCCCTGGAATGTTACCCGATATCCGTTCCCGGGATGCATGCTTGGAAAAGTGCAGTGAACTCATCTTGGGTTGCTCGGTAATGAAATTTACTTGTTCACAATTGATCTACCAACCACGTCCTAATCATGGTTATCAATGTAATCAGTTTCATTTACTATTGAACACGTGTTTAACAGATATATCACATAGCATGTAACAGATGGCACATAGCATGCAAGTCCAATACAATTTCCACTTAACAGTCCAGGTTATCAAAACAAAGCCACATTCGGCCCAGGCATTCGGGCCTACTTATCTTGTGCGACCCGAATGCCTTGTGCGATTCAGAAACAACCAGGCTCAAAAGTGCACAAGGCCCAATTGGCTTGTGCGACTGTTATCCCCTTGTGCGATCCACACTGGGCTGCGGTTCAACCACTTATGCGATCCACAGGGCTTGTGCGATTGCAGCCCAACTACCCGGCCCAATTTCCTTAACAGCCCAAGGTCTTGTGCGATTGATCTACATGTTGTGCGAGTCAGCCCACTTGTGCGACTCGGGGTTCTTGTGCAATTGAATGGGCTTGTGCGACTAAGCCAAATCTCTAATTCGGTTACATGGTTTCCACATTTACAGCCCTTCAATTTCGCCATCAATTGCACAAGATCCGAAACAGTTATTCCACAAATCAATTTACTCAATTTGCCATCTCATGATTAATTCATCATTCTAATTTACAATGGATCATTCAAACGAACATAACTCAAAATCCATACTAAGACATCGATCATCTTTATAACACAATTCCTAGTTTTGATTCACATCAAACTACCATCAAGAACACTAGCAATTTATAAGATATCTTCGTATTTTAATCATGCTTCTCTAACGTCCATTCATATAAATTACCATTATCTAACTTCATGTATAGCAATCATACTTGTTTCTCATAACATGTGTCTCAATCACCACACAAACAGTTTCATCATATGCATATCTAAACCAAACTCCATGACAACAATATCATGAACCCTAGTTTTCATATATAACAAATATAGAAAATCGAGATCATAATAATCATTAAGAACGTAACACTAACTAGAAATCAAGGATACTAGATCGATCGAGATACAAGAACTTCGAGTGGGAAGGGCTGCCGTCGGGTTCGAGTAGAGAGGAGAGAAAGCTAGGGTTTAGTGTGTGTGTTTATGTTTTGCAAAGTTGTGAGGGGTAAACACTCACCCCCATGATGTTATGCGCATAAAGGAAAATGGGTCGAACCTATTCATGGGTTGCCCTTCCTTTGGGCCACGGGTTCAAGACGAGTGGAGTTGGCCCAATTTCTTATGCGTTTAACTTACTAACTCATATACACGTAACATATAAACTATCATATTTATCAAACTCAAGCACATCAATTACTCATGTATATTCATACAAGTTACATCTAGGCACCATAGAAGGTTCGTAAAATATGAGTTGTCACAGTTTTGGTCTCAAAAATTTGTTTATTTTTGTTTTACAATTTCACATTTTGATTCTAGTTCATTTTCAAGCTTTAAATCGCTTTCTGGAAAGTTAAACGCGAACTAATGCATAAACGTAATCAGTTTAATGCGGAAAACACTCCGGAATAGTGACATAGGCTTAACATACCTTAAATAACTTTTATATAACTTAGAAATAAGTTTTGAAAGCTTTGGTGTGTCAAAAACAAGTTTATTCACACTCAGGGACTTTTTGCGTCAAACTACGAAAGTCTGCTGATTCACAGAGTATTGAACATTCTGGAACTTGATCATAAGTTAAACATGCCCTAAATATCCTTTACAAAGCTTAGAAATAGGCTTTGAGGTGTTTGGTGCACAAAAATAAACTTATTTGATCAACAGGGACTAAAAGCGTCAAAAAGTGCCTAAATGACCAGATTCAATGTATCTAGTCCAATTTTGATACTTTGATGGTTTTTACCCCTTTATTTCAATACCATTTGCTTGTTTTGAGTGTCCCATGGTTTAGAAATACCCTGTGCCCACATGTAAGGTCTAGATCAAGGTACGTTTTGTGAGGAACGATCCTAACGGTTCTCCAAAATCTATAAATACCCATGCTTTCATTCACTTCAACTCACACTTGATTCATTTTGCTCTAAGTTGAGGTTTAAACACTTCATACTTGAGCAAACTCGGATCAAACTTCCTAGCGTGGACCCTTTGTAAGTATTCATTCGTGTTTTTATTGCGTTTTCAAGCACGAAAGTCAAATAGTGTATAACTTTCTACTTTGACCAGGTTATGGTCAACACAAAGTTCGTTTGAACTTTGCAATGTGAGCGTACTCACGATGGTTATAGTCCCTTGTGACTATACCTACTGATTACCACGTTGATTAGGTGTAGTGATGAGTCATAGTTTCGGTCAAAATACGTGTCTATGCGTATTTTGCAACCAAACTATTCTTGGGTATCAAAACCGTTTGTTTTGATATCAAACTTGTTTTCTAACTTCGTTAAACGTGTTTTAACATGTTTAACTCATCACTTTTAGGATAGTGCTTGTGTAGAGTCTTAAGTCAAGCGGTCTTGACAACCGCTTAGACTTTCGAGCCCGACCCGTTTGGTCAATCATTAGGATCCGACCAAACATATAATGTGACCATAGTTGTATAGGGAAAAACCTTCCGAGGTTATACCTTATGGTCACTTCGTTTAGTTAGTTGTATGATAGGTAGTTTATATGCCTTAGGAGAATGACCAAAATGCCCTTTTTCGCATAATTTCATTTTAAGCATATGTAACACATGTTTTGACATCTAAATTGATTATATAACATAATTAGATATGTTAAGGCATATAATACTTGTCATAGGACTATTTAGGCGTCTCGAACGTGCTTTCGCGCGAACGACGCGTTAAAGTGGCGTAAGCTACCTTAATGGGTCGTAATGGGTCGTAAGCGCTTAGGATAGGTTTCGATTTAGAATATAGGCTTTGTTAAACCATATCACATGAGTTCCAACACTCATTTGGTTTACAAGACCTCATTCTACCCGATCTTCCGATTTAGGTGTCGATTCCCTAATATAGTATCTGTTACCCTAGGAACCGCTTCAACACTTGAACTCTTGGTCTTTTGAGCTTTGTTATACCCTTTGAACTGGGACTATACGCAACCCCAGGCGAGTATATAGCCCTCTCTTTTACTGTTTTCAAATGTTTTGGGGTGATTCATATGTGTAATCGATATGTTTTCAAAATGTATGGCATATGTGTGTTCACTAAGTGCTTTTATGTGTATTATTCCGATTATGCAAAAGTAATGTTTTATCCGTAAGTGATCTACCTATCTTCATAGTTAGATTCATATAGGATATTTGAAGTACAGTCTTAGATCTTCCTATCTTCAAAGTAAGGTTTTTAAGAAGTACTTTGCGACTCGATGGTGGGTTTTTGTGTAGATTGTTGGTGATTTAGATAACGAAACTAGATAATACAATAAGCACATGGTGGATACGCCGCTGGTACTTCCTATATATAAGTGTGCTTATTGTATTACCTTTCGTGGCGTTATCCCGAATCACCATTAGGATTTAGGATTGTTTTGATTCAATGATTCAATGTGACAGAACCCAGATCCGTATAGCATCTATCTATCTTCATAGGTTGATTCTTGTCGGATGTTTAAAGTACCAATATTGGAGTCCTTTATTGGATTCATTGTGTGCTTTAATGCGTGTTGAGTTAGACAATGTTATGAGAACCCAGGATCCCTGTAGTATCTATCTATATTCATAGTTAGACTTATATGGGATGTTTAGAGTACTGATATTGGAGCCCATGTTGGATTCTTGTGTACTTTAATGCATGTTAGATTAGACAATGTGACAGAACCCGAATCCTTATAGCATCTATCTATCTTCATAGGTTGATTCTTGTAGGATGCTTAAAGTACTGATAATGGAGTCCTTGATTGGATTCATTGTGTGCTTTAATGCGTGTTTACAAGTTGGTACAAGTTGGTTGGTTTATGTGTTATGTGGTTGTTGTGATTTAAATAACGAAACAGGTATAATAAAATAAGAACATGGTGGATACGCCACTGGTACTTCCTATATATAAGTGTTCTTATTTTATTATTCTTGTTGCGTTATCTGGATCACTTTAGGATTTTGTGTACAATTGTTTCAATGTTTGATTTTCATAATCTTTGAAGAATCTCCCATATTTTTATATGTTAGATTCCTAGAAAGATATCTGAAGTATTATCATAACTCACTGATTTGATTTATATAATATTTATATAAGTTTTGATTTATTTCAAAACAGTTATTATTAATCCTTGATTGGATTCCTAATAACACGTTGTCAAGTTTTTACAATGGTTTAATCAAGATTTCAATATAAGGCATAAAATGACTTAGTAAATATCATATTGCCATATACAAACCTATTTTGTCACGAGTTTTCACAATTAAGATTAATACCAAATGTTTTGCCATTTATTTGGCTAATAAAACCTATGTATTCGCCGGCATTTTTATGCTGACTGTTTTTGCATATGTTTCAGGTTTTCGACTTTTCAAGCATGCAACGCATAGGACTGCATACGGGCCTTAGACTTCTAAAAAGAACAATTACATGTATTCTTTGTTTGTAAAACAATGTTAATGATATTGAAACAATTTAGTACCAGTAGTTGTGAGCAATTTGTTACGTGACTCCCCGATATTTCTGTCGCGTGTTGTTATATTACGCGATTGGGGTGTTACAGATTGGTATCAGAGCACTAGTTATAGGGAATTAGGTTATTAGCATGCCTTAAACCTAGTCTATAACCTTCCTAGGACCCAAACATGAGTAGACTTAGGACTTCTTTCCTAATCCTCATCCTTATTCGTGCCACAACTACTCCATGATTTACGAATCATCTAACCTTAGATGATTTATCCTAAACCCTTAGGCTTTATGCCTTAAGGTATTCCTCAAAATGTTTTTCTCAAAACGTTTTCATTAGAATTTTTTTTTCCAAAATGTTTTCTCAAACGTTTTTGTCAGAATATTTCAAACATGTTTTATCTCAAACGATTTGTATCAAAAGATTTCTTAAATGTTTTCTTCAAACGTTTTTCATCGAAATCTGGGGTTTTAATAATGTGAACACATGCAATCTGGAAGGGTGGATGCCTGTACCCCGAGTTTTCCGTCTAAGGCTAGAGTGTCCGTACAAATCCGCATTATCGGACCAGTCACTCTTACCTAGGAACTCTTAGGGTGAGTGTCCACTTATAGGCTAAAGCATGTCTTCATGAAGCATTATAAAAACCTGTCCGTCTTAACCCTACCAATCGATTCCTAAACGACCTTTGTAACCCTAGTCATTCATGTTACCCTCGGTAATGTGTCTGCTCTTCATGACAATCAAAGCATCCTTCCTTTCCCAATACCATTTCATCATATTACCTTCGGTGATATGTTTGGTTCGATACAGTTGAAATGAATCTCATTTCATTTCACGACTCTATGAGATCTTATTTTATTTTCAAAATACTACCTTTGTCTTTTAAAATTTCAAATTTTTACCATTTGGATGAGAATTTTCAAAATTTCAACACAAAGTTTCTTTATTTTAAATTTTTAATTTAAAAACATTTTGTATTATAAATTTTTAACAGGTAAAGAATTTATGATGCAAACCATTAACCTGGTTTGTATTCTCTCATCCAAAAATATTACAAAAGTTTATTTTCAAACAACTCGTGTTTTAAAACAATAATGTTACAAACTCATAACAAATTGAATGAATCTAACTTAATTGGTTTTTCTTTATAGCTGAATTTTCAAAATGCCTCCTCGACGAGATGCACAACCTCAAACAAATGAAGAAGTCGCAGCCCTAGTCACTCAGCAAATGGCTGCAGTGCTTCCAGGCGTAGTAACCCAAATTCATCAGATATACAACAACAATGCCCAATGTAATTTCAAGACCTTTAATTCAGCCAAACCGCTAAAATTTTCTGGGTCTGAAGGAGCAACCGCACTCTTACAATGGTTCAAAAGTATAGAAAGCACATTCCGCCATGTTCAGTGTCTCAATGAGCGAAAAACAGATTTCGCTTCAAGTGTCTTTCAAAGGAGAGCACTCACTTGGTGGAATGGTATTATGAGGGACCAAGGTGCCGAGGTAGCAATGGAACTGACGTGGGAAGAATTTAAGGATCTTATGAAGAAAGAATTCTGCCCACGAAGCGAAATTAGGGCCTTGAAAATGAGTTCCATTATTTAAAACAGTATAGTGGGGAAAATCGTGCCTACACTGACCGATTTGAACAGTTAAGCCTACTTTGCCCCACCATGGTCACACCTTTGGATCGGGCCATTGAGAAATACATCGATGGTTTACCTGACCCTGTCCAAGACTTTGCCACTGGCAGCCAACTTGCAATTCTTAGGGAGACTAAGGAATTAGCTGCCATCTTGACTGACTCACAGGTTAGAAAAGGTAAGTTATTTCGACAAGGAGATAAGAAACAAGACACCAAATCCGTTACCGAGAATTTGAAAAGATCAAAGGCCGAATCTTCTAAAGGTTCTAGGAAGCGCAAGGCTTCAAAGAATTTTGCAATTCCTACACCTGCTCCACTGAACTCAGTACCCTTTAAGGGATTTTATCGTGGGAAGCAACCTCGGTGCAATCTTTGCAATTATCATCATGCGTCAAATTCCCCTTGTCGCCGGTGTACAATTTGTGGTTTATTTGGACATCTAGCTGTGACATGTCGTATCCAGAGCCGAGCAGCCCCTACTCAGACTCGCCAAAGAGCATGTTTCAATTGTGGTGACTTAAATCATTTCAAGCGAAACTGCCCCAAGCTTGCCAATGCTAATGGACGAGTATTCAACATCAACGAGGCTCAAGCTAATGATCAAACGCTTATGATCATTTGAACCTCTAAATTTCCTGTTTATTTTCAAGATCAATGTACATATTTTTATTATGTTGTAATGACAATATAAATTTCAAGAAGTTTATCTTTATCTTTGTTAATCAATTTTCTATTTCAAATTCTAATGTGATTGCACTATGTGTGATTTCAGATTTATGCTGATTTTTGAGGATTCCGTTCTTTAGGAACTAAATCTTATAATTTATTATAATGTGATTGCACTCTAGTGCATTTGTACAAATTTGATAACACATTCAATATAAGTAAGTTAATACTGTTTTAGTGCATTTGTACAAATTTGATAACACGTTCAATACAAGTTAATACTGTTTTAGTGCATTTGTACAAATTTGGTAATACGTTCAATACAAGTTAATATTGTTTTATGATCATAGCATTATATACATGATTTGTTTATCTAATATGTATAGCACATGATTATAAATTCAATTTGCTTCGTACGTTGATTTAACGTACTTAGTTTGTTAACTTAGCATACCTAGCACATGAATGGAGAACATTTTCTTGATATGCTTACATTATGATGATAATGTGTGATTAGTATATGTTGCATTCTACCTGTTTGGTTAATATGAAACATATATATTTGTACTAGAATAAAATACATACTACTAAATTTGTCGTAGGCAAAATAAGTAGTGTTATCATTGCTAGTATGAAATACAATTCAATTTGACAGATGTTATGTTGTGACAATGTTTATTTGATATAGACGATAGTTTGACCTTATTATTTGTTTACCCTTGCTTAACAAGAGGAGTTATTTGGACCATGTGACGAAACGAGTAATTATGGGTGCACACTTAATTATAAGTTTCGACGCATGAGAATCATAGTAAGCCTTGTTAAGTATGGTGGCATAAAATCTAGAATGATTAAGGTAACGGGAGGGGTATGATGCGATAAGAACACGGTGGATACGCCGATGGTACTTCCTATATATAAGTGTTCTTATTGTGTTATTCCTCAGAACGTTGCTGAGGTCATTTGGTGATTTTATGTTATCTTGGACCATTATGTGATTATGTGTTTGTTTGTTATTTGAGTGTTTGTTTCTAATAGATAATAGCAAGTACATTCATTAACTCAAATCGAGCCGACTAGGAGTATGATATGGTGTTAAAGGTGACGATCTTGATACCATAGGTATGTTGACCCGTCTCCTATGCATGAGATGCTCATGGTGCATTGGATGTACCTCGTGGGATGCTAGAAACCGTGTACGTGAAGGGCTTGAATGTACACCCTTTTGTTTGCTAGGAATTACACTAGGAGCTTAGTATAACATAGTGCCATACTTAAATGATTTTTGAACACTAGTCGACTATCACAAGTTTCAAAGGGTTGGATACCTTGAGATACTTTGAATATCCCAAATCACATTTTGAATTCCCTTCCAAATGATGCTTCGCATCTTTGGGATCTAGCAATCTGCTTATCCATTAGTTGTTTCAATTCCACTATATGGTCTCCTTCGAATAAATTTCGGGATGAAATTTCCTGAAGTAGGGGAGACTGTGACACTTGTGCTCCGTAAACACAAACAATGTAGGACACTATCTTTTATCAAAGAAACAATGTGTTTTGGTCTCAAAAATTTGTTTATTTCGGTTTTACAATTTCACATTTTGATTCTAGTTCATTTTCAAGCTTTAAATCGCTTTCTGGAAAGTTAAACGCGAACTGATGCGTAAACATAATTAGTTTAATGCGGCAAACACTCTAGAATAGTGAAATAGGCTTAACATACCTTAAATAACTTTTATATAACTTAGAAATAAGTTTTGAAAGCTTTGTTGTGTCAAAAACAAGTTTATTCACACTCAGGGACATTTTACGTCAAACTGCGAAAGTCTGCTGATTTACATAGTATCGAACATTCCGAAACTTGATCATAAGTTAAACATGCTCTAAATATCCTTTACAAAGCTTAGAAATAGGCTTTGAGGTGTTTGGTGTGCAAAAATAAACTTATTTGATCAACAGGGACTAAAAGCGTCAAAAAGTGCCTAAATGACCAGATTCATTATATCTTGTCCAATTTTAATACTTTGATGGTTTTTACCCCTTAATTTCAATACCGTTTGCTTGTTTTGGTTGTCCCATGGTTTAGAAATACCTTGTGCCCACATGTAAGGTCTAGATCAATGCACGTTTTACGAGGAACGATCCTAACAGTTCTCCAAAATCTATAAATACCCATGCTTTCATTCACTTCAACTCACACTTGATTCATTTTGCTCTAAGTTGAGGTTTAAACACTTCATACCTGAGCAAATGTGACACTTCGGGTTTTCCCGGACAACCTTTAGATGTAACATGTGTGTACGTAAACTATTAAGTGAAAAATTATGAATTGCTTGTTATTACGTGTTGGGTGCATATGTGTACGTATAGATATATATATATATATATATATATATATATATATATATGTGTAAGTTATATGAGCCGAAACCTCAACCCGACTCGAGACCCGGAGTGGTCTCGAGTGAACAATGAACGTGGGCCGGTTTGGGCCGGTTAGGGCCTTGCGACCGAGAACCCAACCCGGAAACCCCTAAGCCCACTCGTGACATTATATAAACCAACCCTCCCCTCCCTTAACCATTTTTACAACACTCTCCCTCACTCACTCCTTCTTCCTCACTAAAACCCTAAAAACCTAAGAACTCTAGCAACCAAAACCATCTCCTTCTCCCTCTTCCTCTCTCGGATCAAGTAGACAAACGACAAGGAGGATCGGCCGGATCAATCTTCACCCGAACACCCCTTTCTTACACCTCGAGCTAACCGGTTAGTGGTTTGAGCTCTCTTCTAGATGTTCATGTGTTGATAATGTCACTAGGATGAATATATATTATGTGTTACTATGATCCTTGTGTATGGATGATGATTGTTTGCCATGATTTGTGTGAATCAAAATATGTGAAATGGATAACCGGTTAACATATTTTTGTCCGGAATGTTTGGATAGAATGAATATTCATGACTTTGGTTGAATGGGTAGCATCCGTTTATGCTTAGGAACCGAGAATGTTAATGTCTATTATGTCCGTTCATGTTGTGATGTTTAGTGATGAAATGTGTTCTAATATTTCTATGAGGGATTTGATGATTTTGTTATCCGAATGATATTAAAGTAAAGTTAGGGATTGAATGTTCATGAATGATGTTGAATGTTATTTGAATATGATGAACAACTTGAATGTCATATAAATATTTTCAAATATGCCTTGTTTGATCTGTTTTGTGCACATTTTAGACAAGAAAACATGTTAGTGGATATAGTACACAATTTGCATGAAATTGCAATCCTATTGGTCAGTACATTGCAGGTTCTAGAAGATTTGCTGCACGTAATCACGGTTGCGAGTCGCAACCTTTGGTTGCGACTCGAGACCACATCAAGTCTTGTCGAGATCTCCCGGTTGCGAGTCGCAATCAACGCGTATCGAATCCGGTTGCGAGTCGTAACCACTGCTGCTAAGTCGGAACCGCTAGTTGCGAGTCGGAACCTCTGGTTGCGACTCGTAACCAAAACGTGATGAACCGAGACCTCGGTTGCGAGTCGTAACCTCGGTTGCGAGTCGCAACCACCCTTGTCTCGACTGGGCTATTTTGGTGTTATTGGGCTTTGACTGTTGGGCTTTCTGTTGACTGGGCTACGTGTTGTTACTGCTGATTGTATGTTTAGGGCTGACCCAATAACCCAACTGTTTGTTGTTACGCATGTTATACGTGTTTGCTATATACGTGTTCACCATGTGTTTATTTGTACCCAACTTGACCCATACTTGGTAACCATGCTAGGACGTGGTGACCAACATACTTGACCGGGTAAAATAATCTACCGAGCAACCCAAGGTGAGTTCACAACTTAAAAGCATGCGTCCCGGTGGTTTGGGACACGAGACTAAAACAACCCTATCCCCTTGTAAAGGGGATACCATTTACATTCCTTCCCTAGTTATTGGGAACAAACTTACTTTTCCTTCCCTTGTCATTGGGAAACCTTTTAGTTAATTACTGTTTATACGGAATGCAACCAAACGGCACTAAACGCAACTCTATCACTCAAGTCCCTACTACATAATACCGATTAGTCGCCGGGGCCAGGCGAACGGGTTATTAGTTGATAGCGCTATTTAAGTTTTACCAACCTCACACCGTGCCATGGTATGGGATCGGTCGTGAACTAATGTACTCAGGCATCCGTCAATGATGATAGAACATTGACATCGGGGCATCCTGCGGAAACGCAAACGGTTACCTAGTGTTCGGTATTGGAAAAACAGTTTAGTCGCTAACTTTTGGGGTAGCTCCCCATGGCATGTATAAACGGATAAATTAACTGGTGAAGCGAGTTTTTGGTAATTAAAAACTGGACAACTAGTGAACTCACTCAGCATTATTGTTGACCCCTTACTGCATGCTTTGCAGGTAACCAGTGACGAAGGAGCTTGCTGCTTGGGAACGAGTAGTGTCTGTCCACCCTTGTGTTGGGAGTTACCTTATTTTGAACTATGAACTTTGTTTAAACTACCTTACTTATGCTTCCGCTACTTATTACTGTTTGAACTTGGAACCTTAAACTCTGAACTTGATATTTGCTAATCTTATGGTTAGTAAGTATTACTTTTGTTATAAATTTAATTATTCAGTATAATTGGTGGCTGGATCCTGGTCAGTCACGCCCTCGAAGCGGGTGTTATCCGCAGGTGGATTTTGGGGGTGTGACAGCAAACTTCCTAGCGTGGACCCTTTGTAAGTATTCTTTCGTGTTTTTGTTGCGTTTTCAAGCACGAAAGTCAAACAGTGTTTAACTTTCTGCTTTGACCATGTTATGGTCAATACAAAGTTCATTTGAACTTCGCAACGTGAGTGTAATCACGATGGTTATAGTCCCTTGTGACTATACCTACTGATTACCACGTTGATTAGGTGTTGTGACGAGTCATAGTTTCGGTCAAAATACGCGTCTATGCTTATTTTGCAACCAAACTATTCTTGGGTATCAAAACCGTTTGTTTTGATATCAAACTTGTTTTCTAACTTCGTTAAACATGTTTAACTCGTCACTTTTAGGATAGTGCTTGTGTAGAGTCGTAAGTCAATCGGTCTTGACAACCGCTTAGACTTTCGAACCCGACCCGTTTGGTCAATCATTAGGATCCGACCAAGCATATAATGTGACCATAGTTGTATAGGGACAAACCTTCCGAGGTTATACCTTATGGTCACTTCGTTTAGTTAGTTGTATGATAGGTAGTTTATATGCCTTAGGAAAATGACCAAAATGCCCTTTTTCGCATAATTTCATTTTAAGCATATGTAACACATGTTTTGACATCAAAACTGATTATATAACATAATTAGATATGTTAAGGCATATAATACTTGTCATAGGACTAGTTAGGCGTCTCGAACGCGCTTTCGCACGAACGACGCGTTAAAGTGGCGTAAGCTACCTTAATGGGTCGTAATGGGTCGTAAGCGCTTAGGATAGGTTTCGATTTAGAATATAGGCTTTGTTAAACCATATCACATGAGTTCCAACCCTCATTTGGTTTACAAGACCTCATTCTACCCGATCTTCCGATTTAGGTGTCGATTCCCTAACATAGTATCTGTTACCCTAGGAATCGCTTCAACACTTGAACTCTTGGTCTTTTGAGCTTTGTTATACCCTTTGAACCGGGACTATACGCAACCCAGGCGAGTACATAGCCCTCTCTTTTACTGTTTTCAAATGTTTTGGGGTGATTCATATGTGTAATCGATCTGTTTTCAAAATGTATGGCATATGTGTGTTCACTAAGTGCTTTTATGTGTATTATTCCGATTATGCAAATGTAATGTTTTATCCTTAAGTGATCAACCTATCTTCATAGTTAGATTCATATAGGATATTTGAAGTACAGTCTTAGATCTTCCTATCTTCATAGTAAGGTGTTTAAGAAGTACTTTGCGACTCGATGGTTGGTTTTTGTGTAGATTGTTGGTGATTTAGATAACGAAACTAGATAATACAATAAGCACATGGTGGATACGCCGCTGGTACTTCCTATATATAAGTGTGCTTATTGTATTACCTTTCGTGGCGTTATCCCGAATCACCCTTAGGATTTAGGATTGTTTTGATTCCATTATTCAATGTGACAGAACCCGAATCCGTATAGCATCTATCTATCTTCATAGGTTGATTCTTGTAGAATGTTTAAAGTACCAATATTGGAGTCCTTTATTGGATTCATTATGTGCTTTAATGCGTGTTAAGTTAGACAATGTTATGAGAACCCAGGATCCCTGTAGTATCTATCTATATTTATAGTTAGACTTATATGGGATGTTTAGAGTACTGATATTGGAGCCCATGTTGGATTCATTGTGTACTTTAATGCATGTTAGATTAGACAATGTGACAGAACCCGAATCCTTATAGAATCTATCTATCTTCATAGGTTGATTCTTGTAGGATGTTTAAAGTACTGATAATGGAGTCCTTGATTGGATTCATTGTGTGCTTTAATGCGTGTTTACAAGTTGGTATAAGTTGGTTGGTTTTTATGTTATGTGGTAGTTGTGATTTAAATAACGAAACGGGTATAATAAAATAAGAACATGGTGGATACGCCGCTGGTACTTCCTATATATAAGTGTTCTTATTTTATTATTCTTGTAGCGTTATCTGGATCACTTTAGGATTTTGTGTACAATTGTTTCAATGTTTGATTTTCATAATCTTTGAAGAATCTCCCATATTTGTATATGTTAGATTCCTAGAAAGATATCTGAAGTATTATCAAAACTCATTGATTTGATTTATATAATACTTATATAAGTTTTGATTTATTTGAAAACAGTTATTATTAATCCTTGATTAGATTGCTAATAACACATTGTCAAGTTTTTACAATGGTTTAATCAAGATTTCAAAATAAGGCATAAAATAACTTAGTAAATATCATATTGCCATATACAAACCTATTTTGTCACGAGGTTTCACAATTAAGATTAATACCAAATGTTTTGCCATTTATTTCGCTAATAAAACCTATGTATTCGCCGGCATTTTTATGCTGACTGTTTTCGCATATGTTTCAGGTTTTCGACTGTTCAAGCATGCAACGCATAGGACTGCATACGGGCCTTAGACTTCTAAAAAGAACAATTACATGTATTCTTTGTTTGTAAAACAATGTTAATGATATTGAAACAATTTATTACCAATAGTTATGAGCAATTTGTAACGTGACTCCCCGATATTTCCGTCGCGTGTTGTTATATTACGCAATTGGGGTGTTACATTTGGGTCAATCACTCTCACTGCGATCGTCAATTCATCACGTTACGCGGAGACTTGGAGACGACGAAGGGCAAAATGAAAGACTTAGAGGGATAGATAGACTGGTATGATAAGCTTATGGACTTGGATAACAGGGCTAGAGATCAGATGCACTGGAGGATAGTTGAACTAGAAGAGCTTGGTAGAAAACTGCTGGACTTCCTGGGATTGAAGCATTAGTTGTTGGTTTTTTCTGTTGTTTGATTTGTATGTCTCATTTAATGAACCCTATTTATGGCTTGCATGCCAAATTTTCAGATATTTAGGAGGAAGTTTCATATAGACTTGTTGCGAGTGTTGATGTAGACACGCCAAATTTTGATTAGTCTTTGTACTAAAAACAAGCTTTGTAAATTTCTGGTATAAATATCGAATGGGTTCCTTTTGGTTTAAAAATTATTCTCATTAATATGTGGATATTATACATGCGCAATGTTTGGTCCACTAGCATTTAATGATTGAATTATTTTTGGATATCGTCTTATGCTGATATATATTGTAATAATAGAAATGACGATATGCCGCCAAAAGCGAGACATGATTCTAAACTACCCATCACCCCGGAAGAGTTGGCAGAACTCATACCCCAACACGTTAATACTGCCATGGAACAGGGTGATGCTAACCAGAATAATGGCCAGGAATGTGGACGTGGTGCTCATGGGCATGGTCTTGGTGGGACACAGATCGGAAACCCTCCAGATAATATAATGATCGGAAAGTTTAGTAGTTCATGTGTTATGATATAATCAGAGCGTTTTCCTGATTTTCATTAACCTTGTGAACAGTACACAGATGTACACGCAAAACAATCCAGGGTTGTAACCCAAGATCATTTACTAGTGCCTTATGCAATGACGTGGCAACGGTATGCGTGATGTCGGGCCGTCACAACGGGTTAACCATTCAAATAATTTCGTATTCCGAGCCTAGATCTCGAGATTCGCGAAAGCAAAAGTTTGAGAGTTGAGAAAGGAAACCGATAAGAAGCGTGAGAGGAAAAGCAGTTCGAGGAAGGCGTATATAGCTAGTTCTAGCAGTTCTAGAAGGGATAATGCCAGGGATAACATGTGTGGTCCTGAGAAGAAGACTCACGAGGATGAGTAGAAAAAGTGCGCCAAATGTGGTCGAACTGGGCATGTTACCCGCGAGTGCCATACTAAAAGTGCTTCGGAGGGAGCGAAGCTAGAGGAATGCTTCTAGTATGGTGAACAGGGACATTTCAGGAAGGATTGTCCTAAAGCAAAAGGTTAGAATGCCAAGGGCAGAACTTTTGAGATGAATGTTGGGAAGGCATGTAACGATCCTGTTGTTGTTACCGATATATTTTTTATCAATAACCATTCGGCGTTCGTACTCTTTGATACTTGGACTGACTTGAGTTTTGTTTCGAAAAACTTTAAACCATTTCTGTGTTCTCCAACAAGTAAGCTAAATAAAAAGTACTCAATAGAACTAGCAAATGGTAAATTGATAGACACTAGTGAAGTCGTTCGTGATGGTAGTGTTTGATTAGGCGATCGTAGTTTAGCATCGACTTATTTCCGGTGGAGCTGGGAAGTTTTGATGTAGTCGTGAGGATGGATTGGCTCTCCAATAACAAAGCTGAGATTATTTGGTCGGAGAAGCAAGTGAGGATACCTCGTCCTGATGGTGGTGAAGCGATAGTTGTACACGAAGATTGATCGAGTCGAGTGTCGTCAGTGTTATGAAGATGCTCAAGATGTTAAGAAAGGGTTATCCTGCGTTCTTAGTTAACGTGGTGGATACGAACGCCGAATGTAGGAAGATTGAAGAGATTCCTATTATCGCGATTATCCAGAATTTTTTCCTGAAAACTTACCTGGATTGCCCCCTGCGAGACAAATCGAATTCTGAATCGATCTGGTACCCGGTGCTGCACCAATTGCAAAATCTGCTTATAGATTAAGCACCGTCTGAAATGAAAGAAATGTCGAATCAGCTTCAAGAGCTACTAGGCAAAGGTTTCATTAGACCAAGCTTTTCGCCTTGGGATGCACCTGTTTTGTTGTGAGGAAGAAGGATGGATCCTTCAGGAAGTGCATTGATTTTAGAGAGCTGAACAAGTTGATTATCAAGAATCGGTACCCTTTACCGAGAATTGACGATTTGTTTGATCAGCTACAGGGATCTAGCTACTACTCGACGATTGACCTATGATCAGGATATCATCAGTTCAAGGTTGCCGACGAAGATATTCCAAAGACTACCTTTCGAACACGATATGGCCATTACGAGTTTTTAGTCATGCCTTTTTTACTTAACTAATGCGCCAGCTGTATTCTTGGTTCTCATGAACAGGATAAATTCGTGATAATATTCATCGACGATATACTTGCCTATTCGCGAACCAAAGAGAATCATGAGTAACATCTGAAGTTGATTATGGAGCTATTGAGGGAAGAGAAGTTGCATGCCAAGCTCTCTAAATGTGAGCTTTAGATTCGAGAAATTCATTTGCTTGAACACGTCAAAAATGAGGAAGGTATACACGTGGATCCGTCTAAGATCAGAGCAATCAAGAATTGGGAAGCGCCAAAGACCCTGTCGGAAGTACGACAATTCATAGGACTTGCTAGGTACTACCGGAGATTCATTGAGAATTTCTCTAGATTAGCGCAGCCTTCGACACTAATGACCTAGAAGGAAAAAGGGGATTGATTGGACAAAAAAGTAGGAGGAAGCTTTTCAAACATTGGAGGGAATGTTGAGAGCGTGTGCGATTGATTTTGATGGAAGTTAGGATACTCACATGCCATTGGCAGAGTTTTCTTATAATAATAGTTATCGCGCTAGTATTAAGGCCACTCCGTTTGAAGCCTTGTATGGAGGGAAGTGTCGGTCGCCACATTATTGGGCTGATGTAGCAAAAGGCAACTAACCAGGGCCAAGTTTATCCAGGAAACCAGCGACAGGGTTTGCCTAGATCGAGGGAAGGTTAAAAGTCTCCACTAATCAACAAAAGGATTACATGGACAATTGAAGGAATACATGATGTGTTTCATGTGACCAACCTGAAAAAGTGTATAATGGATGATACACTGATCATATTCTTTGTTGAGGTTTATTTAGGCGATAAACGAAAGTTTATCGAAGTACCGTAGAAGTTGTAAATTCAGTTAGAAGAGTTATGTTGATAATCAGAGAGACGAATTACAGATTCCTAACGGTATATGCGATCTGTTGACTGTGCAATTCGTGGAGAGTAGATATTTAAAATAGATGCAAGAAGGGAAGAAACGAGCTCATGGGATTAGATACTTTCGAGAGCCCATCTCGAGTTTGATCAATCGTATGTAGACTCAGATTACCTCAGATATAGGACAATGTATATGTAAATATACGTATGCCAAACCTGAAATGGTGGGACATTGACTTAACCCTTTCTGATTGAGTACTCGTAAACGATGAACCTTGGAAAAGGTAGAGAGCATTGAGACGTGAAATTAGGAAATGAGATTATATAATATATGTCTACGAGGATTCTTCGTAAGAATCAAAGTTTCTCGCAGAAACTACAAGACCATATTCAATAAGACTGTTCTTACTAATTCCACCAGGTGCGAAAATAAAACCTGTAGAGTCAAATTTCAGGGACGAAATTTCCTACACAGGGGGAGACTGTGACACCCGGCTTTTTAGGCCATACCGTACAATTGTAACACGTGTTGTGAATAGATAAAAAGGCTGTACTTGACTGATTATGATGTTTATATATGATATTTAATGAATTGGTAAATCCAAACATTGGTAAAAATTATGTTGGCAACGATAAGATAAACGCTTATCGCATAATGATTAAAATGCGAAACGAACGTCGGTGACCACCCGATCACTGTTAAAATCCTAAAAATAGTGTGTTATGATTAGAATAGAAATTTTAATCATATTCGTGAGGAAAAATAAATTAAAACGCTAGGAAACTCTATTTTTCGAGTTTAAGCGTGTACCGGACGATACTACGCGTATAAGACAAAATACTGTCAAAGCAGCCAATCAAGGCAACTGGTAATTATTTCAGTAATAAATTTGAGTGATTATTTTTATAGAATGATAAAAATAATTTACAACGCACTAAAACAGGATTAAAACGCTAGACAAAATACTTGGTATCCAGTAAAATACCAATTTTTACTCTATATTACACAAATATATGTATGTATATGTGTAAATTCATATATATGTGGGAGTGGTAAAGAGATGGCAGTCATGCAAGGCCTCTCTCTCGCCTCTCTCTTCCATTTATTGGGTGAAAAATAGGTTCAATCATGGCAATCTTACACAATATTCCCATATATTGCAACATTCAAGAATTATGTCTCAAACACAATCAACACTCTCTCTCTCCCTCATATAAATCAGCCGAACACCCCCTCTAACTCATACATTTTCGAAAATTATAACTTGTTCATGAAGATTAAAGTTAAATCCAAGAAGGTTTCAAGGTGTTTTAAGGATCTAAAGGAGGTTTCTTGGTGAAACCCACTAAGAAACTTGTATAAATTTATTTTTAAAAATACATTCTTGATTTTTACTGATGATAGAGATGATGTAAAGTTTCTCTTGAACTTGGAATTTAACATAAACTTGAAAACGATAAAGGATGAGATTTCAATCAAAATGAAAATGGGTGTGTATATGTATATATGTATGGCCGTGAGTATGTAGGTGTGTGTATGAGATTGTGTTTTTGATTTTGATTAAAAGATTCTTAATAACATGTTACTTGAAAAGTAGGATGCATGTAAAAATCAATATATGTCTTAAAAGAATGTTTTAAAGGTGATTCAAGATTTGAAAGTGATATGATAAAATTTGAACTTTGGAAGTTCATATGTATGTGTATATATGTCATATATGTATGTATATGTATGCATGCAATGGAAGTTTTGTTGTTAGTTCATAAATATGTGAGAACATGCTTCTTGTATTTATGGTAAACGATGAGGATCAACCATGTATAGATGATGATGTTCTTGAATACTCGAACATGACTTAAATGTATGTTGGATATATAATTTATATCATATAAAATAATAATGATGCTATATGAATGCATTAGAGGCATTTATTTGAACATGCATGATGAAAGATGAACATAAAATGATGATTTGAGGATGAATTGATAAAAATAGTGTAGGATCGTGTTCTCGACCTAACGAGTCGTTCAGAGGAAATCTCCTATGTTTCAGATGCGGAATAATAAGAAACGTAGGTAGAAATAGCTTGTTCTTCACTTTAATCTACTGTTGTATTGATTTATCAACGTTTACAGCTCGAACATCACACCGGCAGCACCTCGGTATGGAAATCACACACGTTACAAATGAATTCGCTTCAATGGTATATATAGTGATCAGGTTTCGCTTGATGTGACATGTTCACACAAGCGAAACCTTATGTGAACACTCAAGCGAAACCAATCACTTGACATACAAGCGAAACCTTCTAAGACCATTTAAGCGAAACCTTCTCCTAAACACATACATTCTCCTATTTTCTCGTATATTGAGCCCTAGTCTATAAAAACAATATATGACTCGATCCAAGACGAAATCAATAGATGTAGTGCACCAACAGACTCCCCCTCAGATGTTGATGGAGTCGTTCATCACCATGCTGTGACTTCACATCTTCTGTCTTGATCAGTCTCTGGGCTTTTCTCTTTTCACCAACAGATTCTTCTTACTCTCATTCTGCTCAGGTATCTTTAGACTCCCCCTCTCGATTTGCTGGCATTCCTTTGTTCCTCAGCAACATCTTCAGGATCGTTGTCTGGCCTATTCAGGATTTCAGGATTGATCAGCCTGGCTCAAACATAGGTTTTCAGTAATCGAAACCTGGCACTCTATCTTCTGATCCAAGATCACCTGGCTATACCTGCACATTCTTAACCTAACAATAAGATTTCTAGATTAATCCTCTTAAGTGCACCAACACTGACTCCCTCTCTTATGCACCAACAAACACTCTTCCTCAGATCATGATGAACCACTCGAAGATTTGACAGATATTTTTTTATAATTTTAAGCACTCCCCCTCACAACAACTTCATCATGTCTAGCACTCGGAATTTTGAAAATCAGCTTTCCAATATCAGTTGTCGAAAATCTTTTTGAATTTTTTAAACTTTATGCTAAAACACACACAAAATCTTTTTGGATTTTTGTCATAACGAAACATGTAATGCAGTAAAGAAATATTTACAAACAATATTTTTGTGAGTTCGTGTAAGAGGATCATATCAGTTTTAAAACATGTCACTAACACCATTAAGCTTGATTTCATTTTCAGTTCTAAACAATTCACCTAGATTGTCAGTATATCGGTCCACTGAAATTTTCACACAAAGTTCAATTGATCCGAGATACGATATTAATGTCTTAGATACTAGCTTATTCGTGTGTCTCACTACTTGAATATACTTCCGTATCCAGATCCCAATATTCAGTCTTACAGGTGAATATACCACAGCTGATATCTGTAAGGGGTTAGGTGCGAGGGCCGTGAGAGCTCAGGTCGATACTGCCGTATACGCAGAGAGATGACGGCTTCGACTTTTCGGTGTGTCCCCTTTAGAGGATCTTTTTGTTTCAACAGCAGCGACTATCAATTTTATTGTTTCATCAGCATGCTGAGGGTGAAGCTATGTTTCAAGCTTTTGCGGAAAGCATTATCCGGGGACTAGGTCAGTACTTCCATACAGCAGAAGTCCCGGGATAATACCCCAGATATCACTGAGCATAAAGACCTAGTATCTCAGAATAAGGGACCTTTCAAACAAGATTTCAGGGGTTACCTATATATCCAAGCTTGTGTTAACCCACAGAATAAGCAAGTTTGAAATTTAATTTATATCTCGTCACAATTTACTAAGTGTGTAAAAACCTACTGGCACATCCTCAGTGAGATTGTTTATCACATTTTATCTTTCAATTTCTTTAGCATGTTGTGACAGTCTACTGACGTACTATCATTTCCTCTTTTCACAACGAAACTCATTTTTGAATTTTATCATGTTTTTGTATTTTTCAAATTTTCAAATGTTTTTGGATTTTGAATTTTATCATGTTTTTGGCTTTTTCAAATTTTCTATTGTTTTTGGATTTTCTGAAATTTATCATGTTTTTGGCTTTTTCAAATTTTCTAATGTTTTTGGATTTTCTGAAATTTCCCTACTCCCCCTAAAATGCAAACACATTAAAGAAATTTGAGAACTATCTAAGCTCTTGACCCACTAGAAGAAAATTTAAAACAAACTGTACAGAAACATGACAACTCACATCGAATCACATCAAATCGCCATTCATTCGGCATAAACAATCTGAACTCCCCCTATCAACAAACCATTTTCTCATTTAGATCTCAAAACACTTAAGTTTGTTTTAATCAAAACGATTTTTCCGGAAAATGAGTTTGTGTTTACCACTTGTAGGTTAGCATCAATTTCGGGGATGTGGTTCATCATTTTGTCTATTTTAACCATATTTAGTAAATCAAGTACAACTTAATGTCCCTGATTTATCATGCACAGTTCACAAACCTTTGTACCACTTGTAGAAAAAAAACCACTTGTAGGATCACAACAAATACCACTTGTAGGTATGGTAAACCAATACCACAAGTAGGAATGTTACGTCTACACATTATTCATCAAAATGCCGATTCCTACTTCGCACTTACCAACCTGGAAGCTCCGGCGTAGTCATTCAACCTGCAAACATTCAAATACTATTGAAAATTTTTCAAACAAATTTTTCAAACACTAGAATGATGCCGATTCCTGATCCACGATATAAGCTTGGGATCTCCGGCATAGTCCTTAGACTTATGGAAAGCAAACTTCCATCCAATTCTTTTCAGACTTGATAGCTTTCAACTCTTGCTCAGTGGGGTTGTATGTTGCCTTTTTGGTAGCATAAAAATCTTTTACCCCCTTTGCTTTTCCACTCAACATTTTCCCAAAAATCTTTTTAACATTCCCGTTGAATGTTTTCTCAACATCAAAATCTTTTTTCTCATTGTAAAACTGATTTGAAATCTCTGTTTTACCAACTTTCTTTTTAACTTCTTCAAATTTCAGTGACGGAAAATCATCATCATTCACTGAAATTTTCTCCTAAACCTGTGGCTCTTCTGGCTTTGTGGAACCAGATTCATCGCCGACGTTCACATCAACCTTCTTAGCAACCCACAGTTGGTTGTCTTTTCCTTTCTTTTCATACCTATTCTTCTTTGAACATTCACCAACCTCATAAGTTAAATTTTCAAAAACTTTAAGTTTTTCAGTTGGTGGTTCTATATCAACAACTTTTTCTTTTAATTTCTGAGAAACTCCCTGTTTTGTTTTTGCATTCTTTGAGCAATTCCATGCAATGTGACCAGCTTCATTGCATTTGTAACAGGTACGATTCTCTCTTGGATGAAACACTCCAGTTCCATTCCTTCTCTTCTCAGCAAAAAACTCCTGGTTCGATTGTTTCCAGAATGGTTTCTTCTGTTCCTCATCTGAACTTCCACCTGAAACAAATTCTGTTTTTGTGTTAGAATTTTTCTCATTTTTATCATTTTCTGGTGGAACAAAACCTAAACCTCTCTTTTTGTAGCTACGATTTTGGTTGGGTTTCTTTTGAAAACCAGGTCCAGAATTGTAACCCTTTTTCTTGTTTAGACGTTGTTGAACTCTTGAAGTATATTTTTTTAGATTTTTCAAAACTTTTTAAAACTTTCAATTCAGGAATATTAATTTCTACTAATTTGAAAGTTTTGTTAATCAATTCTGTTTTAATACTCATAATTGGAAACTCTTTGTTGTAATATAATTTGTCAGAACCATTCAAAGTATAAACAACTTCGAATGTTTCATCATTCAAATTTTCCTTTGATAACAAGAACTCTTTACTATAAGATCGTTTAACCGACGAATTTTCCCTGTTGACTGACGGTTTTGACTTTCCAGACTTAGATTTAGACTCGGACTCCTCATCAGTATCCAACACTTGATCGACCACCATTTTGATTTACTCAGACTCATGATCAGTATCGAATGAGGTAAACGTGACATCAATATTATCTGGTAAAGCGTCAGTAGTGTCGGTTTTAAACTTTATATTGACTGCTTTTTCAAGTTGCTCCTCGTTTGGTTTTCTAGGAGAGTATCCTTCCCAAATCGGAGGTGGACATTTGTTATAGCTAACAGTCGGTTTCTTACCACAATCTTTCTTTTCCTTCGACTTCTCGTCTTTAAAAGCTTCCATACCTGCAATAGTTGGATAAATACGATCAATGAGATAGTCAGAACTAGAATAACTAAGCAGTAAACGTCTAATCCTCTCATTTTCGATCTTCTCGGTCTCCAACTCTTGCTTCCACTTAGCACTCTCTTCGATGTAAAAGTTTATGGCTTTTTGTTTTGACATCATGACTGCATTCATCATCGTTAGTGCTTGTTCTCTTTCTGAGTTTGTCTTTTGGAGGCCAGTTACTGTTTTGTTCAAGACATCATATGATTCTTTCACGTAGTTGAGGTTGAACAGTAACTGCTCTTTCTTCTTCTCATACTCAGCAATAATGTCGTCTTTTGCTGCACAGTCCTTGCAAGCTTCCAAACACTTCATACAAGGCTTGACGACCTCAACAATCTTCTCAACCTCAATTGTTTTTACAACTTCAATCACTTTTTCTTCTTCTTTCACCTTCTTAGCTTCAGATATCTTTTCTTCACTCACCAGCTCAGTCTTATCATTCTCTTCAGCAACACTTTCGGTCTTCATTTCCATTTGTTCTTTTGCAGCTCTCTTTGCCTTCAACTTTTCCAAGCGATCTGCAAAATAGAAATGAAAACTTTCAGGAGAAAGATGAGATTTTGCAACATTTATATGTTTCTCTTCCTCATCATCACTACTACTTTCAACAGGTGACTGATCAAATTGTACAGATTTTTCAGAATCAGCATCTGAAACACCAGAATCAGATGGTGTTTGATCAAAAACAATTTTCATCACTACTTTCTGAATTTTCATCAGATGTAACAGACTTTTCATCCTCACTCGTCACATTCACTCCGATAGACTTCATCCATGTAGCAAACAAGTCTGGCTCTTTGACAATCTTGGCAATGAAAGCCTTGAACTCTCCTTTCTCATCAACAAACATATCCCAACTAAAACCATCAGGTAGTCTCTCATCATCTTGATCAACTATACAGGCTTTGCTGTCAGGAGATATGTATTTGTCCCAGCTAAAGTCCACTAAGCATTCTCTCTTTGAATCTTCAATCTTCCTACCATGAGCCGTCTGTGAATCTTGTGATTGACCAACCTGCTGATAAATGGCTTTCCGGTAGTAGTCCTCTTTTCCAAACGGATTCTAAGCACAACTAGCTTCTCTACCCTTGCACTCCCGTTTGAAATGGCCTTTCTCCCTGTATCGAAAACAAGTAACTTTAGATTTATCAAAACCTAAAGTAGATACATGAGCATCAAGAAAGTCATTTCTCCCGGTGATTGTTTTGAACTTCTCAGCACGTCGAAGAACACTTGCAAGACACCATTTGATATCCATGAGTTCCATTTCTTCGGCGTCTATCTGATCGTAATCCTCCTTTGTAAGCATAGGATTTCCGATCCAACCAGCAACAAGACCCCTATAGGATAATAATACAGAACCAAGTAGAGCCATGTGGTCTTTAGCAGTGTCTTCTGAGAAGCTTTGCCCTTCTGGAAGATTTAGAGCTATGTTGCACTGAATCATGTAGCCATTTCCTGTTTTTTTACCCTGAGACTGAAAGCTTGAGTTTGATTCTTTAGGATTGACACTCGGAAATGATGTGAATCCGCTGCTGCTTTTTGTTGAACTCTGATCAGCTTTTTCCGTAGAATCACCAGCACTGAAAGCAGTTTGGATTTTTGGACTTCTCTCAGCTTCAGGAACTGGAATGCTACCTTTGTAGTACATCTTCACATCCTGCTGACCACTCGGACTGTTCATCCTAGCGATCTTCTGTTGTTCTAGATCCTGACTTTCAATCTTTTCGATGAACTGTGAGATCGTCAACCCATCATAAACACCCGTGTTTTTCAAAATCATCAGATAAGTTCCCCACTCTTTCTGTGATAGTGCATCAGCCAACTTATCTACCCACTCTTCACAATCTTTTTCAACTCCCAACATCGACAATGAACGCACTAAGTGACAGTATCTCTCAATCAACTTCTTTGTATCCTCTCCCGGTAAGCTGCTGAACAGATCAAACTCTTTCTTAAGTAGCGCCTTCTTGCTCTTTATCATGTTTTCACTTCCCTCAAACTTAACTTTAAGAGCATCCCATATTGACTTTGCAGTTTTGTCATGCTGTAGCAGAATCAATATATCTTCTTTGATCGCTTGCTGCAACAAACTGATCATCATCTTCTCGGCTTTGTACATTACACGTTCTTGATCCGTGAACTCCGATAACTATTTGATAACCTGCAACTCCGTTCTAGGTAACACATACTTCTTCAATATACACTCCCATGATCTAAGATGGTTTGCCTGAACCCAGTTCTCGAACCGATCTTTCCACCCGTAGTATTCTTCGATACTCATCAACTTTGGGGACTTTTGGGTGGTTCCCGTCTCGTTCTCTAAATTCATGGCCTGAGCAATCGCAGCTAGACTAGACGAAGTAGCGAACGCGTTGTAAAACTCGGAATCCATAATGATTTTGCACGTTTTTCAATAACAGTGACAAATAAGCGAAACTATAATGATCTCAGAAGCGAAACTATAAAATGCACTTGAAGCGAAACTGTAGCTGACCAATGAAGCGGAACCTAATAAGCGAAACACCAAAACAGTCTCTTGAAGCGAAACCTTCACTTACTAATGCCAAACAAGCGGAACTAGTACACAGTTTCAAGTGGAACTGTCAAGCGAAACTTCCAAAATGTCAGTTGAAGCGAGACCTAGAAACGAAACTACCAAGAGTCCAAACAAGCGGAACCTAGTTCGAAGATGTTTTGACCCATTTTTAGTCCGAATTTTTGCATGAAACTTTCCAAGGTTTGTATTTGATCTATTTCGCACAATCTGTGAAATTTTGATCCAATTCTGACCGATAAAACTTTCCGATTTAATAAAAGAAGGGGTAGAAACAAGAAAACAAGATGAAATCCAGCTAATTTCTGTAGAAAACCTCCTCCCAAGCTCTGATACCACTTGTAGGATCGTGTTCTCGACCTAACGAGTCGTTCAGAGGCAATCTCCTATGTTTCAGATGCGGAATAATAAGAAACGTAGGTAGAAATAGCTTGTGCTTCACTTTAATCTACTGTTGTATTGATTTATCAACTTTTACAGCTCGAACATCACACCGGCAGCACCTTGGTATGGAAATCACACACGTTACAAATGAATTCGCTTCAATGGTATATATAGTGATCAGGTTTCGCTTGAGGTGACATGTTCACACAAGCGAAACCTTATGTGAACACTCAAGCGAAACCAATCAGTTGACATACAGGCGAAACCTTCTAAGACCATTTAAGCGAAACCTTCTCCTAAATACATACATTCTCCTATTTTCTCCTATATTGAGCCCTAATCTATACAAAACAATATATGACTCGATCCAAGACGAAATCAACAGATGTAGTGTACCAACAAATAGATTATGACCAGATTCTAACCACTAAATATATGATTATTTTGAAGTATTTAATGATATAAAACTTTGTTACAAAGTTTACTAATCTTGCATGTTGTACATGGTGCATTAGGAGTTGTAAAATACGTGAAATCACATGATTTATGTGACTTACACAAAACTGCACAAATCTGAATATAATCATCGTTTTAATCAGTAAATAACATGTGTGGTGTTAAAATGTGTTATGTGATTTAAACATGTGAATGTGAAAATATGTTAAGTTTTAACATGATAGAGGAAATTTAGACTATGCATGTACACTTTTGCGTTTTATGTAGTAGAAACGGTAAAATCGCTTTAAACGTGTAACTTGTTTGTCGGGCATGAAATTTGAATACATATGAGATATTTTATGTACACTTGCCTTAAAAATGACAAAATAAACAAGTTAACGAGATTACGCGTGTTTCGATAATAATTTAAGTGGTTTATGTATATATATTACGACGCGCAAATCGTAGATATATTACGTATAAACGGGTGTGTTAATGGATTTACATGATAACGGTCACCAATAAAATCGTTTAAGTTGCAAAATCTTAAATATATATATATATATATATATATATATATATATACTATCTATACTATATATAATATACATATCCAAAGGACTTCTTAAGGTCAATAAAATTTCCTTAAAACATCCCTAAAGCATAATATACAAGTCTTTTAAGCATCAAAAAAATCACTTTCCATTTATACCCTTCTACTAAAAAAAACACGGGATATCATTAGGGTTTCACCTTCTTTCATTTCAAAATCGCCCAATTCCCTGCTCTTCTCTCTCTGGCGATTCGAGAGATCTGGATCTAGGGTTTTTCCCCAGACGATTCAAGATCTAGCCTCTCATTTACACCAGATCGATAAACAAATCTCACTGTATTCTCCATTCAGATCTCAATCTCATCTCACACCTGCTCTCTCTCTCTCTCTCTCTCTCTCCTTAAACCTTGGTGATACGGCTGCTACTCAGAAGGATCTTATATCTGTTACTAGCGTCAATGTGTGGTGGTGGTTCTGCGACTCGGCAATGAGAACGGGTAATTTTTTTTGCTGAAAGTTTTCTCAGATCTGCTGTACTACCGTCATTTTTTTGAGGATTTTTGTTGTAGATGAAGACACGAGCCAATGAGGTTACACGACTAAGGAATATGACAACCAAAACTTTGCAGATCTGAGTTTTTAGAGGAATATTAACAGCCCAGATCTGTGTTCCGGTATGGAAAACTTTTAGTGCTTTACACATTAACTAACTTTATGGTATGTATACATGATAAATGTCACAAGCAGGGAAGTGTTGTAAACTTGTAATGTGCTGATCCAATTTTGCGTGGGTCTTCAGTTGGTTTTTGCTTATTTAGTATAATTGGAATATGCTAATATGTTTTAGTGATTACTGTGCTTAGCAGGTTTGTTGTATATCTATGTGAAACTGGAGTGTGTTTTATTGTACTATTGTTGCTTGTTATTGTAAAGCTATATAATATATCCTTTGGGCTTGCAGGTGGTTTCTGCAGAAGTCACACGTAACAAGCAATCTGGTCAATCTGAGGGTTATGGTTACATTGAGTTTGTTAACCGAGCAGCTGCAGAAAGGCATCTACAAGCATATAATAGTACTTTGATGCCCAATGTTGAGCAGCTCTTTAGGTTGAACTGGGCTTCCTTTGGTGTTGGTGAAAGAAACCAAGATGACACACCCGATTACACTATATCTGTGGCGGATTTGGCAGCTGATGTTACGGACGATACCTTACTGGAGATGAGTTATTGTATTCTGTTTAATCCTTCAAATATTGTCATGGTATACTTTCTCTTAACTTTTCTTAATAATATAGATTGCTTTGATTATATCTTGAATGATTCAAGTTGAATTGAGTTATTGTACACAAAGCTTGCAATTGTTGTTGAGTTGTGTTGAGAACTTATGATCCACTTATGCATACAGTTAAGTGTTTTGAACGTGTTTGATTCTGTTAGGTTTTGGATATGAATAGTTGCTCTATTATGTGTTGTTTTGTGCATCTGTTTAGAAATGGAGGTCTGTTTGGCTTGATTTGTGTAGATTCAAAATTATTATCAACATAGGGCATATTTGAGATATGAAGATTGAGTGATTGGTATATGTGTTACATCTCGCAAGTCGTGACAGAATGAGTGTTTGCTTTGCTCACATTATGAATTAAGAAGACTTTTATATGCTTATTCAGATGGATTAATCAATGTTGACAGCATACCATGAAAAGTGGAATAAATCTGTTGGATAGCTTGCTATAGGTGGTTATGGGTTTACTCTTTATCTATAGGTGTTTGTATGACCTAAACTGTGAAACTATATACATATATGTGTGTGAGAGAGAGATTGAGAGAGAAAAGTTAAGACTAATCTATAACTAGGTTGAAATTGCTCAATTATAAGGAGCAAACAACTTCATGCTTTACTACTGAACCAGACAAAAAGGGAAGAGGTCAAAGCTTGAAAAGAAAAAGCAGAGATGCAGGGATCAGAATTGGCTCCAACATATGTGACTTTTGAATTTTGAACTTGAATTCCTTCCTAAATCTCTGCTCTCTCCTCAACGCCATTCCTTCTTCATCTTATTCTCTCTCGATCTGCAACATATGAACACCTATTTGAAGCAATCCCAACTGATTTGTAGGTTTGTTGCTATACTTGCCCCGATCTTGTTTCACTTCTTGTTCTTGTTCAAATATTGTTCTAGAATCGATTTCATTATATAGTAAGTTTCTATAGCTATACACTATTTTCAGCCATTAACATATGCTTCACGCATTTGTTATTTATCTTAGTAATTATAACTGAGTTCTCCTCTGTGTGACGATTGTTTGTTCGTTCGATGTAAAAGAATAGACGAGTCCAGATTTTGGTGTGTGTTTGTGTGTGGCGATGGTTGTGACAACTGTGATATATAATCATCGTATTATGTAAAACAATGTCCGTTATCAATAAAACAATATGCTTTGGTGTTATTATGTTTTTTTTTGGTGTTACTATATGTGCAATTGTGTTTATTAATTTTACAATTTGATTCGATACCAATTTCAAGCTTTAAATTACTTTCTGGAAGGTTATACGCAAACTGGTGCTTAAACGCAATCAGTTTAAAGCAACATACACTCCGGAACTAAGCCAAACATACCCTAAATATCCCTTACATAACTTAGAAATAAGTTTCGAAGGATTCGGTATGGCGAAAACATGTTTATTTGAACTAAAGAACCAATTACGACAAAACTGCGAAACGAACGTTGGTGACCGCCCGGATAATATTTAAATCCCACAAATATTCTATTATGATTAAAATCTTATTTTAATCAGGTTCGTGTTGAAAAATAAATTAAAACGCTTAAAAACGTTATTTTTCAAGTTTAAGCGCGTACCGTGTGACACAGTGCTTATACTGCAAAACACAGGCAACGCAGCAAACCTAGGAATATACCAGGAATATACCAGGAATATGCTAGGAATATACCAGGAATATGCCATGAATATGCTAGGAATATACCAGGAATATGCCAGGAATATGCCAGGAATATACCAGGAATATGCTAGGAATATACCAGGAATATGCCAGAAATATACCAGGAATATGCCAGGAATATGCTAGGAATATACCAGGAATATGCCAGGAATATGCCAGGAATATGTCAGGAATATGCTAGGAATATACCAGGAATATGCCAGGAATATGCTAGGAATATGCCAGGAATATGCTAGGAATATGCTAGGAATATGCTAGGAATATGCTATATGGAAGGTCTATAAATACCACCATACCATAACTCCATCATTCCACACTCAACACTACACTCCATCTCTCCCTCTCTCTATCTTAATCTTCTTCATATCTTCAAGTCTTGTTCTTGAAGATTCAACATCCTTTCTAGTAAACTTCAAGATAGTGTGAAGATCTAAGGTTGTTCCCAAGGTGTTGTCAAGTGAATACAAGCTTCCTATCATCCCATAACTTAGTTGAATCTTGAAGGTATAACACTTATATTTAAATCATACCTTTGGTTCATAGTTGTTCTTGATGATTTGAAGTTTCTCTTGAGTCTTGGGATTTTCACTAAACTTGAAATCTAAAAGAAATGGGTCATGAAACAAATAAAAAAAGACGATGGTGTGTATACATATGTATATAACCGTACATATATATGTGTGTATATGAGTTTGAGTTTTGAGCTTTATTTTGATAAAGTACTTGTTTAAGTGTTTCATGTTCTTGAATGATGGAAAAAAATGCAAGTATTTTGTGATTTATGTATGATATGTTAAATTTAAATTACTTCAGCAAATAAACCTAAAAACAACACATATTTGATGCATTTAGATCAACATAAAATGTTGATGCTATGTTAGTATGCTTTAGGCACTTGTACATGAAGATACATTTCGATTTAAAGATCAAGAAATGGTAAAAAGGGGTTGTATGGCAAAAATGTTTTAGATCAGGTTATAAACACTAAAAATGACATTATTTAGTGTATTATAATGGCATGAAACTTTGACATAAGTTTGATAGCTTTGCGTGTTGTACATATAGCTTAAAAAGTGGTAAAATATGTGAAATTTACATGATTTATGTGCTTTACTTAAGACCTGCACTATCATGAGTATAACCATTATTTTATTCAATAAATAACATGGGTTATGTTAAAATTTCAAGTCGTTTCGATTTGGGATGGTTCGGGTAATGTTTGATGCAAAACTATGCGGTAAAACGGTTAAAAATCGCCTTTTCGGAGGACTTTTACAAAAATTTTTTTGATCAGTAACCAAACTGATATTTTTGGTATAAAAACAAGTATTTTAACTTATATTAAGTTTACCTTGTGTTCGGTTAGTCATACGTGACTTCCGACGCTCAAAAATGTTACCGAAACGCTAAAATAAGTGTTTTTCGACATAACTATAATGGGTTGGTCATGAGTAAATTTTATGTGTTACAATGTGCTATGTGTTTTATAATATGTGTATGATGACATGATAATACTTGACAAGATTATTTGTTTTACGCTTGAGTACATATACGCGAATATACCAAAATAATCAAAAATAATAACTTTTCGGGGAATCTCAAAGTTATGTGAAAATTCTAAGTATCAGAGAAACTTCATCATTTTTATGAATTTTGTTTATTAAATCATTCTTATTTAATTTAGGACAAATAAATAATTTGAGGGATTGTGTTAGCATATAAAAACGCACCCAAAGGTGAGTACATAGTTCCCCTATTTTCCTGTTTTCAATTGTTTTGGGGTGATTCATATGTATCAAAACGATTTCGATGTTTTAACGACGGTTTCACAACGAGTAAGATGGTTTATATCAAACTAATAACTATTTCGATAATGTGAACGAGCTTGTTGGTTGTATTTACATAACGAATGACATTCATTAATTTCGGCCAAACCGACCAGTATTAGGTTATGGTACCATAGGATCCGACAAATCCCGTTATCAGACTGGACCCATGGTTATGTGTGGGTTAGGTGGGTAACGACCGAATCTGATGATTGTTAACTTACCCTTTGGTGGTTTGTTAATACGAGAACAAGTGGAACGATGAACGAGTCACAAAGGTTTGAATGTTGTTAAAGAGACGACCAAAAGTAGTTTCACAATCTAAAACGAGAATGATTTAAACGACTAAAGAGATGTTTAACTAATTAAACGATCTGGGTAAACGATTGGAAGCGATGTCACACAAACGAGGTTTTCGAAACGATATAAACTATACGAATTTTATTACGAAAGTGATTTACGATTTGGTTTACGAAAAGCAAATGTTTTGGGTAAAGATTCATGGTCTCGAGGTTTACAAATTATAACCAAACTATTTTGATTCGGTTATTCATTTTACGATACAAATATTTTACAAAAACAAGATTTCTAATGTCGATTAACGAAGTTATACGACTTATTTCGACATGCAAACGAGCCATGAATCTGACACTCACGCAAAACCTGTGTACTCGCCAGCATTTCTTTGCTGACTTTGTTTTTACATATGTTTCAGGTGAAGTTGCTTAGTCTTGATTGCGAATAGGAAGCATGCTCACTTAGGACCGGACAAGGCCTTAGTGATTTAATAATGATATTAGTCTATGTTTGATTTGCTTGTTTAACTTTAAAACCATGTTTAATATTTAATGAAATGAAACTCTTCGTATCCATGGTTTGAAACAATAATTCTGTTACAACACTCCCCGGCGTTTCCGCCACGATTTGTCGTTTTACGTGGTCGGGGTGTGACAGAAGAGTTGGTATCAGAGCCAATGGTTATAGAGAATTAGGTTATTAGTAAAATTTCGACCTAGACTATAACTTTCTAGGACCCCAACGCAAGTTGAATTGCGTTTAGAATTTTAAAAACGAAATCCGAATCTGCTTCAAGAATTAATCGTCCGTTCTAGGATGATTGATTACTAGATTTTGAACCCTCCCATTTTGATTCATTTTTGGCTTAGTGCCTCCTGAGTTTTCAAAATCTCGTCAAAGTTTGGGTCTAAATAATGTGAACACGTGCAAACTGGAAGAGTGAATGCCTGTACCCTGAGTTTTCTGTCTAAGGCTAGAGTATTCGTACAAATCCACATAATCGGCCCAGTCACTCTTACCTGGGAACTCTTGGGGTGAGTGTTCACTTATAGGCGAGCATGTCTTCGCGACACATTATTTCGATTCATTACTTTGATTAGTCACTGCGTGTTGTTTGTTTGTTCGAGGTAACGAACAAATGATCGCCTTCCTTATATTTCGTCGATATTTTCAAAACCTCTTTTGTTTTTCCTAATCGTCGACCTCACACGTTTCCCATATTTCCTTGTTAGACGATGCCTCCTCGACGTGATGCACAACCTTTTACCGCTGAAGAAATCGCAGCCCTTGTCTCTCAGCAAATGGCTGCTGTGCTCCCAGGCGTTGTGACCCAAATCCACGAGCTGTACAACAACAATAACGATAACAATGCACTTTCAAGAGTTTCAACTCTGCTAAGCCACTAAAGTTTTCTGGGACACAAGGTGCGACTGCACTCCTCCAATGGTTCGAAAGTACCGAGAACACATTCAGACATGTGCAATGTCCGAATGGGCGTAAGGTTGAATTTGCATCAAGTGTGTTCGAGAAGCGTGCCCTTACTTGGTGGAACGGAGTGATGCGCGATAGGGATGCTGAAGTAGCGTTGGCACAAACCTGGGAAGAGCTTCGAGCTCTCATGATGAGAGAGTTTTGTCCCCGTCACGAAATTCGAACTTTGGAACGAGAGTTTGACGATCTAAAACAAGATGGGGGAGAACACCGTGCGTATACGGATCGATTTGAGGAGCTCAGTCTTTTGTGTCCTACTATGGTTACCCCATTGGAGAAAGCGATAGAGAGGTATATCGATGGGTTACCCGATTCCATACAAGACATTGTGACTGGTGTTAATCCTACTACTGTTCGCCAAGCGATCGAGTTAGCTGCTACCCTAACTGAGTCGCAAGTCAGGAAGCGTAAACTTACCTGCAAAGGTGATAAGAAGAAGTCAACTGATTCTGCTAAAGACAAGGAAAAGGGTAAGGGTAAGAAGGATTAGACATCGAAGAAGTCGAGGAAGCGAAAGGGTGCTCAGAACTTCGCAGTAACTGCACAAACTGCTCAGAACCCTCAGAACCCAGCAGCTCAACCTCCTGCTAAGAAAGCATATGCTGGTACTGCACCCCATTGTGCTCGCTGCAACGGTCATCACGTTGCACAACAAGCTTGTAGGCAATGCACAACGTGTGGTAAGCTTGGGCATCTGGCCAACGTCTGTCGTTTTGGTCAGAATCAGATTGTTCAAAATCAAGCTCCAGTACAGGGGAATGTTGTTAGATTCCCACTGGGTTCGTGCTTCAATTGTGGAGAGTATGGTCATTTCCGCAACAACTGTCCGAGGTTGGCAAATACGAATGCAAATCCGAACGTGAATGTCAATGTCAATGCAAATGCGAATCCCGCTCGTGGACGAGTATTCAATCTGAATGCAAACGAGGCGCGAGCTGACAACCTCTTCGTCAATGGTACGTTTCTTGTTAACAATCGACCTGCATCTATTCTTTTTTATTCTGGTGCCGATAGAAGTTTTGTTTCATTATCTTTTGAGCCTTTGCTTGCGATACCTAGAACTAAACTAAGGAAACCCTTAACTGTCGAAGTTGCTACTGGTAAACCTCTCGTTCTTGATTCTGTTATCCGTGATTGTCAGTTAAACCTTGATAACCATCTTTTTCCCATCGACCTCACACCGATGCAACTTGGTAGTTTCGATATTATCGTGGGGATGGATTGGTTAACCAAACATCATGCTGAGGTGGTTTGTTTCGATAAGATAGTTCATATTCCTCTTCCATCTGGTGATGTTCTGGAAGTTCGTGGCGAGAAACCATCAGGTGGTTTGAAGCTTATGTCGTGTACGAAGGCTCAAAGTTATTTGCGAAAGAGATATATCGCTTTCCTGGCACATATCACCGAGGAGAAAGGCAAGAGCAAGAGTATTCAGGATATTCCGATTGTTCGGGATTATCCAGAGGTGTTTCCTGATGAACTGCCTGGGTTGCCTCCAGTTCGTCAAGTCGAGTTTCATATTGACCTTGTACCCAATGCCAACCCAGTTGCGAAGGCGCCTTATCGTCTTGCACCATCGGAAATGCAAGAGTTATCAAAACAACTTCAAGAGTTGTCTGATAAAGGATTCATCCGTCCGAGCTTTTCACCTTGGGGAGCTCCTGTCCTCTTTGTGAGAAAGAAAGATGGATCTTTTCGAATGAGTATCGATTATCGTGAGCTTAATAAGCTTACCATCAAGAATCGATATCCCCTACCTAGAATTGATGATCTCTTCGACCAGCTGCAAGGCGCTTCATGTTTTTCCAAGATCGACTTACGTTCTGGGTATCATCAACTTCGTATTTTCGAAGAAGATATTCCCAAAACTGCTTTCCGTACAAGATATGGGCATTACGAGTTCACTGTCATGCCTTTTGGTTTGACGAATGCCCCAGCTATCTTCATGGACTTAATGAATAGGGTTTGTAAACCTTATTTAGATAAGTTCATCATTGTGTTCATCGACGATATTCTCATTTATTCAAAGTCTCGAGCCGATCATGAACGACACCTTCGTTTGACATTGGAACTCCTAAGGAAGGAACAACTTTTTGCTAAATTCTCCAAGTGTGAATTCTGGCTTAAGGAAGTTCAGTTCTTGGGTCATATTATCAATGAGAAGGGTATTCATGTAGATCCATCCAAGATTGCTGCAATTAAGGATCGGAATACACCAACGACACCAACAGAAGTTCGTTCTTTTCTTAGTCTTGCTGGTTATTATCGTCGATTCATTTCTAATTTCTCGAAGATCGCGGTTCCGCTCACTGCTTTGACTCAGAAAAATAAGCCTTTTGAGTGGGGACCTAAGCAAGAAGAAGCGTTCCAAACACTGAAACAAAAGCTCTGTGATGCTCCTGTTCTATCTCTGCCTGAGGGAAACGATGATTTTGTTGTCTATTGTGACGCGTTGAATCTAGGACTTGGTTGCGTTCTTATGCAACGTGGTAAAGTCATAGCTTATGCGTCTAGACAATTAAAAATTCACGAGAAGAACTATACGACTCATGATCTTGAGTTAGGAGCTGTAGTTTTTGCACTTAAAATCTGGAGACACTACCTCTATGGAACGAAGTGTGTGGTTTTCACAGACCACCAAAGTCTCCAGCATATTCTCAATCAGAAGGAGCTGAACATGAGGCAACGACGTTGGGTTGAACTCTTAAACGATTATGATTGCGAGATCCGCTACCACCCTGGTAAGGCGAATGTCGTAGCCGATGCGCTTAGTCGAAAGGAACGAGTCAAGCTTCATTCTGTTCAAACCCTATCTGATATTCGATCTCGCGTCCTTCAAACTCAACGATCTTGTGTGATCAAAGACTTATTTAAGTATGAGCTACCACTCCAACTTGAGCTTAAACTCGAAAGGAAAGACGATGGTTTACTCTATTTTGAGAATCGTTTGTGGATTCCGAATCAGGACGATCTTCGCACCTTAGTAATGGACGAATCTCACAAGTCTCAATATTCTATCCATCCTGGTGCTGATAAAATGTACAAGGATCTTCGTACCTAGCATTGGTGGCCTGGTATGAAGAAAGATGTTGCCTTGTATGTATCGAAATGCCTAACTTGTCTCAAAGTCAAGGCGGAACATCAACGACCTTCTGGTTTGCTTGTACAACCAAAGATACCGGTTTGGAAATGGGAGAACATTGCAATGGATTTCATCACCAAGTTACCGCGTACGTCTAAAGGTCACGATGCTATTTGGGTCGTAGTTGATCGTTTGACAAAATCTGCTCACTTCTTACCAATCCGTGAGGATTTCTCTGCTGAAAAGCTTGCCAAGATCTATGTAGACGAGATTGTATCACGACATGGTGTTCCCTTGGATATCATTTCTGATCGTGATGCTCGATTTTCATCTCATTTTTGGAAGACCATGCAATCTGCTTTGGGAACCCAACTGAATCTAAGCACTGCTTATCATCCCCAAACAGATGGTCAATCTGAGAGGACGATTCAAACCTTGGAGGATATGCTTAGAGCATGCGTGATAGACTTTGGTGGTAATTGGGATTCTCATTTACCATTGATCGAGTTCTCATACAATAATAGTTATCATGCTAGCATTAAGATGGCACCATTCGAAGCTCTCTACGGTCGAAAATGTCGTTCACCTGTCTGTTGGGATGAGACCGGTGAAGCTCAGCTTACTGGACCTGAGATCATTCTGGAAGCAACAGACAAAATCAAGAAAATTCGCGATAATCTTGTGACAGCTAGAAGCCGTCAAAAGAGTTATGCGGATATGAAACGCAAGCCCGTAGAATTTCAAGTCGGAGACCGTGTCCTACTCAAGGTGTCGCCTTGGAAGGGAGTGGTGAGATTTGGAAAGAAAGGAAAACTTGCACCACGATATGTTGGACCATTTAAGATTGTTGAAAGAATTGGAAAGGTTGCCTATCGACTAGAACTACCTCCAGAGCTTGGAAATGTTCATCCGACTTTTCACGTGTCTAATTTGCGAAAGTGTTTAGCTGATGCTGATCTTCACGTCCCTCTCGACGAGATTCAAATCGATGAAACGATGCACTTTGTCGAGAAACCTGTGGAGATAGTGGACCGTACATACAAACAGTTGAAAGGCAAACGGATTCATTTGGTCAAGGTTCGCTGGGAATCCAAACGAGGCCCCGAGTTTACTTGGGAACATAAGGACCAGATGAAGGAGAAATATCCGCATTTGTTTTCACAAGATTCCTCTAAGTAAAATTTCGGGACGAAATTTCCTAAAGTAGGGGAGACTTTGACAACTGTGATATATAATCATCGTATTATGTAAAACAATGTCCGTTATCAATAAAACAATATGCTTTGGTGTTATTATGTGTTTTTTTGGTGTTACTATATGTGCAATTGTCTTTATTAATTTTACAATTTGATTCGATACCAATTTCAAGCTTTAAATTACTTTCTGGAAGGTTATACGCAAACTGGTGCTTAAACGCAATCAGTTTAAAGCAACATACACTCCGGAACTAAGCCAAACATACCCTAAATATCCCTTACATAACTTAGAAATAAGTTTCGAAGGATTCGGTATGGCGAAAACATGTTTACTTGAACTAAAGAACCAATTACGACAAAACTGCGAAACGAACGTTCGTGACCACCCGGATAATATTTAAATCCCACAAATATTCTATTATGATTAAAATCTTATTTTAATCAGGTTCGTGTTGAAAAATAAATTAAAACGCTTAAAAACGTTATTTTTCAAGTTTAAGCGCGTACCGTGTGACACAGTGCTTATACTGCAAAACACAGGCAACACAGCAAACCTAGGAATATACCAGGAATATACCAGGAATATGCTAGGAATATACCAGGAATATGCCAGGAATATGCTAGGAATATACCAGGAATATGCCAGGAATATGCCAGGAATATGCCAGGAATATGCTAGGAATATACCAGGAATATGCCAGGAATATACCAGGAATATGCCAGGAATATGCTAGGAATATACCAGGAATATGCCAGGAATATGCCAGGAATATGCCATGAATATGCTAGGAATATACCAGGAATATGCCAGGAATATGCTAGGAATATGCCAGGAATATGCTAGGAATATGCTAGGAATATGCTAGGAATATGCTATATGGAAGGTCTATAAATACCACCATACCATAACTCCATCATTCCACACTCAACACTACACTCCATCTCTCCTTCTCTCTATCTTAATCTTCTTCATATCTTCAAGTCTTGTTCTTGAAGATTCAACATCCTTTCTAGTAAACTTCAAGATAGTGTGAAGATCTAAGGTTGTTCCCAAGGTGTTGTCAAGTGAATACAAGCTTCCTATCATCCCATAACTTAGTTGAATCTTGAAGGTATAACACTTATATTTAAATCATACCTTTGGTTCATAGTTGTTCTTGATGATTTGAAGTTTCTCTTGAGTCTTGGGATTTTCACTAAACTTGAAATCTAGAAGAAATGGGTCATGAAACAAATAAAAAAAACGATGGTGTGTATACATATGTATATAACCGTACATATATATGTGTGTATATGAGTTTGAGTTTTGAGCTTTATTTTGATAAAGTACTTGTTTAAGTGTTTCATGTTCTTGAATGATGGAAAAAAATGCAAGTATTTTGTGATTTATGTATGATATGTTAAATTTAAATTACTTCAGCAAACAAAACTAAAAACAACACATATTTGATGCATTTAGATCAACATAAAATGTTGATGCTATGTTAGTATGCTTTAGGCACTTGTACATGAAGATACATTTCGATTTAAAGCTCAAGAAATGGTAAAAAGGGGTTGTATGGAAAAAATGTTTTAGATCAGGTTATAAACACTAAAAATGACATTATTTAGTGTATTATAATGGCATGAAACTTTGACATAAGTTTGATAGCTTTGCGTGTTGTACATATAGCTTAAAAAGTGGTAAAATATGTGAAATTTACATGATTTATGTGCTTTACTTAAGACCTGCACTATCAGGAGTATAACCATTATTTTATTCAATAAATAACATGGGTTATGTTAAGATTTCAAGTCGTTTCGATTTGGGATGGTTCGGGTAATGTTTGATGCAAAACTATGCGGTAAAACGGTTAAAAATCGCCTTTTCGGAGGACTTTTATAAAACTTTTTTAGATCAGTAACCAAACTGATATTTTTGGTATAAAAACAAGTATTTTAACTTATATTAAGTTTACCTTGTGTTCGGTTAGTCATACGTGACTTCCGACGCTCAAAAATGTTACCGAAACGCTAAAATAAGTGTTTTTCGACATAACTATAATGGGTTGGTCATGAGTAAATTTTATGTGTTACAATGTGCTATATGTTTTATAATATGTATATGATGACATGATAATACTTGACAAGATTATTTGTTTTACGCTTGAGTACATATACGCGAATATACCAAAATAATCAAAAATAATAACTTTTCGGGGAATCTCAAAGTTATGTGAAAATTCTAAGTATCAGAGAAACTTCATCATTTTTATGAATTTTGTTTATTAAATCATTCTTATTTAATTTAGGACAAATAAATAATTTGAGGGATTGTGTTAGCATATAAAAACGCACCCAAAGGTGAGTACATAGTTCCCCTATTTTCCTGTTTTCAATTGTTTTGGGGTGATTCATATGTATCAAAACGATTTCGATGTTTTAACGACGGTTTCACAACGAGTAAGATGGTTTATATCAAACTAATAACGATTTCGATAATGTGAACGAGCTTGTTGGTTGTATTTACATAACGAATGACATTCATTAATTTCGGCCAAACCGACCAGTATTAGGTTATGGTACCATAGGATCCGACAAATCCCGTTATCAGACTGGACCCATGGTTATGTGTGGGTTAGGTGGGTAACGACCGAATCTGATGATTGTTAACTTACCCTTTGGTGGTTTGTTAATACGAGAACAAGTGGAACGATGAACGAGTCACAAAGGTTTGAATGTTGTTAACGAGACGACCAAAAGTAGTTTCACAATCTAAAACGAGAATGATTTAAACGACTAAAGAGATGTTTAACTAATTAAACGATCTGGGTAAACGATTGGAAGCGATGTCACACAAACGAGGTTTTCAAAACGATATAAACTATACGAATTTTATTACGAAAGTGATTTACGATTTGGTTTACGAAAAGCAAATGTTTTGGGTAAAGATTCATGGTCTCGAGGTTTACAAATTATAACCAAACTATTTTGATTCGGTTATTCATTTGATACAAATATTTTACAAAAACAAGATTTCTAATGTCGATTAACGAAGTTATACGACTTATTTCGACATGCGAACGAGCCATGAATCTGACACTCACGCAAAACCTATGTACTCGCCAGCATTTCTTTGCTGACTTTGTTTTTACATATGTTTCAGGTGAAGTTGCTTAGTCTTGATTGCGAATAGGAAGCATGCTCACTTAGGACCGGACGAGGCCTTAGTGATTTAATAATGATATTAGTCTATGTTTGATTTGCTTGTTTAACTTTAAAACCATCTTTAATATTTAATGAAATGAAACTCTTCGTATCCATGGTTTGAAACAATAATTCTGTTACAACACTCCCCGGCGTTTCCGCCGCGGTTTGTCGTTTTACGTGGTCGGGGTGTGACAATGGTGTAGAGAAAAAGAGGAGTAAAAAGAGTTTTGATGATCAAGAGTTGAAGCCAGAATTGCATCAGAAGAGATATCAAGATTTAGTTCTTGTAACCTTAAAGACCCATTGTAAGTATCATCTTCTTTCTTATAACTCTATTTTTGAAGTAAAGCTTAGCAGTGGGTAATGTCAATTTTGGTTGAATTTAGATGTTATATGATATTATCTACTTTAAAATCCACATATGTTATGTTAATATATCGTTGGAAATCATCAATTATATTGTCCAATGAAATTTTGGGTAGAAAAAGAACTAGGGTTCTTTAACAATTTTTGGGTTTTGAACTATAACAGATTTACATGCTCTTAAGGTTAAAAATAAATAAATAATAATTTTAACGAGCCGGCTTGATTTGGCTTGAGCTGGCTCGAACATTTTATGAGCCGAGTTCGAGCCCCATTTTTTAGCTTGATTAAGTAAACGAGCCGAGCTGGCTCGTTCAAGTTCGAGCGCAAGCTCAACCTAGCTCGGCTTAGTTACAGCCCTACTTAAAAGTTGGGATATATTATGTGAAAACTGTAAATATAAAGAGACTGACATCAACGTTTCATAATTTAGAAGTAATCATTTTATACAAATTTGTATTTTTTTTGTTGTAACTTTGTAATTTTAGAGTATTGATATGCTAAAGATAAAAAACGAAAAATATTTCAGGGTAAACGGACCGTGTTCATGTCAAGCCACGAATCTTCTTGTTGCATGCCAGTTCATGTGTCCGACAAGGTTCATGCCGTGTTTGGGTTTGACCCACGAACACGACCTTTTTAATAATAGTGATTTATTTGGTAGGTTCAGGGAGCATATTTGAGATGCTAAGGTTGGCAAAACCGTTAATAGTGGTAGTAAACGAGGGCCTAATGGACCCACGAACACGACCTTTTTACAATTTTTTTAACAAAAAATCGCTAGTTTTATACATAAAAAAACATTTTCAAATTTTTTTTTTGTTGTATTGCACACGTGCAATATATGTGATTATATGTGTACTACACATGTGCACTATATCCGTAATACTGCACATATGCAATACAACCAAAAATCTTTTTTTTATTTTTATTTTTTTGAAATTTTTTTCCATGCATAAAAAGCTGCGATTTTTTTATAAAAATTAAAAAAAAAATTGGCATGTTTTTTTTTGGCTTTTTAGTTAGTTTTTTGGTTTTCTCATTTAAACTAGTTTTCTAATGATCCATCCCCTATATATATATATATACACATATATATATATATATATATATATATATATATATATATATATATATATATATATATAGAAAAGGTATATCGTGTTGGACCGTGTTCCGACCCTAAACAGTCAGTTGAGAACGTTCATCTTCACATACAAAGGCGGAATCAATGCACATGAAGTTACACAACTTTTCCTTTTCAATTCCTTCTCTTTTATTGCTTTCTAATTCAAATTTGACAGAGTTTGATTACAAAAGCAATGATAAGGTTCCGCTCCAACGTTCTGAATGAATGATCACATCAGGTATATATAGGGCAGTAGGTTTCGCTCTTATGGCAGTCCATATGAGCGAAACTACCAAGTGACAAATAAGCGGAACTACCTGATGACCACATGAGCGGAACCATATGTACATATAAGCGGAACTACTTCTAACCTATGTATATAAAAGCGAAACCTCCTCTAAACCTATGTACACATAAGCAAAACCTCCTAATTTGACGCTCAAGCTCCAATCTTGACCTATCTTGACCTAAGACTTAATGCAGACGAAGTCAACAGACATTCGGTGCACCAACAAACTCCCCCTTGGATGTTGACGAAGTCTTCAGCTCCGAGTTTTCAGTCTTGGTCTTTTCTCCAACTCTCTATCTTCTCATCATAGGCATTCTATCTTCACAGGTTCACAATCTTGTCCTAGCTCCATCTTCAGACTTCCCTTTGGATGTTAATCCAGACTCCCCCTCTCGATATGCTAGAGTCTGAGGTCTTGATCTGGTTCAAGCTTTGACAATTAGCTCCTGTGGGAATGATGAAGTCCAAAACCTGTTTAACCTGCACATTCTCTACCTCAACATAAGTTTCACAAACTTATAACAATTGAATTTAGTAAACTTACTGCTAGACATCATTTTCAACAAACATAATAGTTACATCAAGTTCAAATGAATGACCTTGATTAACTAAACACACAATCTTTCAAACCATTTATATATGACATTCAAAGAATTTTCAATACAGTTTCCCAATCCAATTCATCATGTATAGCACTTAGTATTTTGAACATCAGCTCTTCAACATCAGTTGTCGAAAATCTTTTTGAATTTTTGTTTTGAATGAAATGTAGTAAAACAAGTATACACAAACAATATTTTATGAGTTTGTGTAAGAGGATCATATCAGTTTATGAGACAGATCACAAGCACCGTTAAGCTTTAATCATTTTAAGTTCTAAACGACTCACCTTGATTGTCGATATACTGATCCATCTTAAATTCTCACACAAATTTCAATTTACTCAGGATACGATTTAGATGTCTTATGAACTTAGCTCATTCCTGTGTCCCACCTCTTGAATATACTCCCGTATCCAGAATCTCAAACTTCAGTCTTACAGGTGATTATACTACAATGATATCTGTGCATATATTAGGTAATGCGAGAACTCAGGGATCTCAGGTCGATACTTCCGTATGCGCAGAGAGATATCAGTTTCGACTTTTTAGTATGTCCCCTTTAGAGGATCTTTTAGCTACAACAGCAATGATTATCAATTTTATTGTCTAATCAGCTGAGGGCTAACGCTATGCTTCAAGCATTTGAGGCAAAGTATTATCCAAGGACTAGGTCAGAACTTCCATCAGCAGAAGTCCCGGAATAATACCCCAGATATCATCTAGTATAAAAACCTAGTATATCAGAATAAGAGACCTTGCAAACGAGATTTCAGGGGTTACCTCTATATCCAAGTAGTGTTCCCCACAAATTTCGCAAGTTTGAAATTTTAGGTTTATATCCCGAATAAATTTACTAAATGTGCGAAAACCTATCAACACATCATCAGTGAAACCATTTATCACATTTTACATTTCATTTCTTTAGCGTGCTGTGATAGTCCACTGATTTACTATCATTTCCTCTTGTCTTCAACAAAACTCATTTTTGCTTTTTCAATGTTTTTGACATTTTCAAATTTTCTAATTTTTTTTAAAATTTTTCTCCCCCTAAAATCAAAATATATTTCAATTTTGATTTTCTGAGAAAATTTGAAAACAATAAACTGTACAAAGTAAAGTGACAACATGATATCGAATCGCTTCAATTCGCCATCCACTTGGCATAAACAATCAGAACTCCCCCTGACAACAAACTATTTTCCCATTATGATTTCAAAACACTTAAGTTTCTTTTAATCAAAATGGTTTTTCCGGAAAATTAGTTTTGTTTGTCTTTTCACAAACTTGGGGTTCTTTCATCACATTGTTTTCCTTTAATCACTTGTCGGAAAGAGAAATCAAGTACAACTTAATGTCCTTGATTAGTCTTTTGTAATTCGAAATATCACAGTTACCAACCTGTGAATTTCTCAAGAAAGATGCCGATTCCTACTCCCCACTTACCAACCTGGGAGTTCCGGCAAGTCAGGTTTTTCTATTTGAATAGTTTCACCCAAGCCTGACAGTCCATGGGTGATTTTCAATTCTTGTTCAACAATGGTGGAAAATTTGCATCATCCATTGTTAAACCTGAATTCTCAAATTTTACCTCAACAAATGGCTCTTCTGGTTTTGACACACCAGAATCATTGCCTGAGTGTGGCTTGTCTGACTTTAATGAGTCAGATTCATTGCCGACAACTTTCTTTTTCTTCTTTTTCTCTTTTGTCCTCAGATTTGCATCTGATGAATTCGTCTTGTTTGACTTTGCAATCGAGTGAGTTGATTCATCAGAACTCTTATTCAACCTATCCGGTGAACCCGAGGACAAAATCTTCTCCAGATATTCTCTGGCCTTCTTCCTCAGTCTGTCTTTCTGCCCCTGAGAAAGCTTCACTCTCTTTTCTTGAATTGTCTGTTCTTGAACTTTGGGTTTTAGAACCTTCTGTTCATGGGGCTTGACATTGACTGGAATCTTTGCCAATTTTTGAGAGTTAGCCCTCAATCTGTCATTCGATCTCCTTGGGCAATCTCTGGCAATATGACCTCTGATATGACAATTATAGCATCGTCTTGTTTCATAATTCCAATTCTGGCAGTTAACAGCAATGTGTCCTCTCACACCACAGGTGTAGCACACTCTGTTATTGTACCATTCACCATTTCCACACCATATGCTTAGATCATAACATTGTCTGGCTTTGTTGTAATCATCACTCATCTTGAAAACTAAATTTGACTTTGAAGCACTGTGGTCAAACCTGCACCACTTATTACCAACATTTTGTGAGTTTTGAAAATGATTGGATGACTTATCTGATGAGCTTTTATTTTCCTTTTTAGAATTTTTCAAGTTTTTATCTTTTTGTTTCTGTTCTGCATTCTTCTTAACAGGTTTTTGCTTTGAGCATTCACCTATTTCAGTAGATTGCAAAACAGTATTTTGAAATTTTTCTTGTAAATCTAAAAATATTTTTCTTTTCTTTTCTTCTACTTTTTCATCATCAGATATTTTATCACAATCTTCCATTTTGACTTTGTCAAAATTTGTGACATTGTCACTTATTGGAACAGAATTGATCAGTTTTGGACACACATACGATGAAGAAGTCACAAAACTTTTCAACTTACTTTCAAAATCAGCAATTTTAATTCTATGACATTCGGCTTCTTTTTCAAGTCGAATGATAGTCTCAAGATGAGAATTTATTGAAATTTGGTTTTCCAAATTATATTTTTCAAAAATTGATTTTTCTTTTTCTAAAATTTTTATCGGATTTTTCAAATCATTTTCTAATTTTTTAAAATTTTCTTTTTCTAATGACAAACTCTCAACATTCTTCAAAAGTTTGTCATTCTCAGACTTTAATTTTTCACAGTTTACGTGCAATTCCAGAATTTGTTCATCAGCAACTTTATTTTCATCTTTCAAAATTCGAATTTCTTCTGCCAGTTTCTTCTCCTTCTGAACAATCTCATAGACTGATGTGTCTTCTTCAAACTCTTTCTTAATCACTGTTTCAGATTTCACAGATACAGGCTTTACAGATTCTTCTTTCTTTGAAATTATTTCCTCAAACACCTGCTGTTTTTAGAAACAGCTTCTTTTACAACTTCTTCAGTCATCACATCTCCACATTTTGTTTGACTTGAAATCTGCTCCTCCTCAGAATCTGAATCACCATGATCAAATATTGGCATGTTCTCAGCTTCTTGATCATCATTCACTGCCAACTGATTACCAGTAGCAACTTCATCATCATGATCACCAGCACTACTAGGATCTGCTTCATTGTCATTTAAAGTTTCATCTTTTTCTTTTTCCTTTTCATTCTCTTTGTCACCTCCCCACCATTTTCTCTGTAAAGCTTCTTCTTCTTCAGCAATACATTCAACTAGAGCTTCCTCACTAAGAGTTTTATCATCAATAGCAATGTTTCCTTCAGGATCAAGATAACATTCTCTATTGACATCCCATCTTTCCGCCATCTTAGCTTCATAGTAAATACGAGAAATATGCATCATCATCCAGTGAGCTCTCTGTTTTCTGTATGATAATTTTTGTTCTTCTGTTCTTCTATCTTTGAAAGGTTTTATTTCATCCATCTTGTATGTTCCTGAAAAATCAGCAAACACTTAGAAAAATTTTCGAGATGTTTGAAAACTGGGACAAATGAGCGAAATCAGTCTGAGTGACTGATAAGTGAAATATGCTAAGTGTCAAATAAGCGAAACCACTCTTGACAGAAAAGCGAAACCACACTTGTCCGTATAAGTGAAAGTTATAATGTCCGGATAAGTGGAACTACTCAATGTACAAATAAGTGGAACTACAATGTACGAATGAGTGGAACTACAATGTACGAATGAGTGGAACCACAAAGTACGAATAAGCGGAACCACAATGTACGAATAAGCGGAACCACAATGTACGAATAAGCGGAACCACTCAATGTCTGTTTGAGCGGAACTATCAGGTTATTTCGAGCGAAACCTTTGATATTCAAATAAGCGGAACCAGGTTTCTAACTGATTTTTACCATTTGTAAGCCGTGTTTTAACCTGAATCTTTCTAGGGTTTGTTAATTGTATGTTTCACACGTTATATTCAAAAATCAGGACATTTCAACCGTAGAAACCAGTTCAAATTGAAAAAGTATGAGAGCAAATGAGTAGAAATCAAAGAATTCGGTAGAATCAAGCTGTAGTAGTATGAACTCCTCGTCCTGAGCTCTGATACAACTTGTTGGACCGTGTTCCGACCCTAAACAGTCAGTTGAGAACGTTCATCTTCACATACAAAGACAGAATCAATGCACATGAAGTTACACAGCTTTTCCTTTTCAATTCCTTCTCTTTTATTGCTTTCTGATTCAAATTTGACAGAGTTTGATTACAAAAGCAATGATAAGGTTCTGCTCCAACGTTCTAAATAAATGATCACATCAGGTATATATAGGGCAGTAGGTTTCGCTCTTATGGCAGTCCATATGAGCGAAACTACCAAGTGACAAACAAGCGGAACTACCTGATGACCACATGAGCGGAACCATATGTACATATAAGCGGAACTACTTCTAACCTATGTACATAAAAGCGAAACCTCCTCTAAACCTATGTACACATAAGCTAAACCTCCTAATTTGACTCTCAAGCTCCAATCTTGACCTATCTTGACCTAAGACTTAATGCGGACGAAGTCAACAGACATTCCGTGCACCAACATATCGTACATTACGACTTAACGTACTTCACGTACAACAACGTGCGTGATTTGTTCTATAACATGTGTGATTAATGTTTTCAATATGCGTGATTATTGTGTTTCAACATGCGTGATTTTGGATTTTTTAGTTATAACGTGCGTGATTTTAAAATGAACGTGCGTAATTACCTGTCATACGTGATGTACATTAACCTTCCTATATATATATATATATATATATATATATATATATATATAGGAAGGTTAATGTGCCAACATATTCAAAAACGGTAACTTTTCGAGAAAATCTCAAAGTTATGTGAAAATTTTAAGAAATGGAGAAACTTAGGATTTTTGTGATATATTGATTTATAAATCGTTCCTATGTATAATAGGACGTGTAGAAATCAATTTGTGTAATTGCGCTATTTGAAAATACGCACCCAAAGGTGAGTGTCACTAAACCCCTCTTCTTACTGTTTTATATATGTTTTGGGGAAAGAACACGTCTCATAGGGTTTAATAATGTTTTTAAATTAAAACATACCTTTTGATATAAATTATATATTTTCATTGAAAATATATGGAGTTTTGATAAACTATACGTTTACGAGATAAAACGTTTTTGATAATTATATGTTTCAAGGAGAAACGGGGATGGTACGGTGTTTCAGAAACCGACCGTGTTGTTGGGGACGGGTTTACTTGGTCCAAGGGATTTCAGTAAATTTTCGTACAACTATTTATATTAAATTTCTCTTATTAGTAGGATGTATATATTGTACGTGAGGCAGACATCATAGATGGTCTCGATATGGACCATGCGCCAATGATGTCATTTAATCATTTAAGTATTGCACGCAATGAATTGTTGGTAGATCTATCGGGTTGACAACCCCGTCGTGACCGGTCGCCCCGTGTCAAGTCAATTGACGAATTGAAATTCAGTTTATAGTCTAGCATTGATTATCCCTACATTGTAAAATATATAGTTCGTAATGTCTAGCTAACTTACGAGTCCGAACACTTGATGCTATAAATTTAATATACAAAACTTGGGAAAATGCCTTGATGTCGAGTTTTCAATTTACGACGGATAACCCATGGATTTTATTAAGGAAATAAATGGACTTTCTAAAATTATATGGATGTTTTATAATAAACACATAACTAGAAAGCTTTTCCTTAGGATCAAATTGTTTAAGTTTGAATATGTGAACTCACCTTCCTTTGTGTCGACACTTGATTTTAACGTGTTCTTCAGGTACTTGAGTTCGGCTTCGGGAATTATGGCGCATCTTATGGTTGTTGATGCATATTTGGTTTGATAATGTTTTGGACAAACTTTTAAAACTAATTGGGACCAATGTAATAAGATCCATTAGGATCAAAACAATTTAACTATGGTGTGGATGTGACGAACTCTAAGATTTTATGATTTAAAATCTATGTTTTAATTAAGTTGAAATGTCCAACATTACGATGCATCGTTCAGAAAGATATAAATGGGCACCAGCTTCCGTCACAACTACGTTTTATATTCCGCTGCGATGTTTTTGGGGTGTGACATCATCAGGACGGTTTTGCAACTCAATGATGATAATGAAGTTGTGATGTTCACAAAAGCACAGATAAATGAAACCTTGGAGCAGATGGGTTACAATCCTGCAAACCCACTAGGAGCAATCACCAAAAATGGCTTCATCAAGCCATGGCAATATCTGATCACACAAATGGAAGCATGCTTCTCAAAGAAGATTATCAACCATCATGAAGCCTCCTATAGGTTGATGGAGCCTGTACGAGCACTCATACTAGACACACCTTACAGTTTCTCTTATTATATAGTAAAAGATATTGCAAGCAATCTGTGGCCTGGCAAGCCATTCTTGGTTTATCCTCGTTTTCTGATGAGGATAATCACAAGTCAGCTAGGCTTTGGAGGTGTTCCTGCAGGTTTTCCAAGAGCTGAGATGAGACTTCAACAAAACATGAATCTCAACATGCTCATAACTACTGATCAGAATTCTGGTTTGGTGACTGAACTATGGTTGCTCTTTGAAATGATTCATGGAGAAGGGATGGACCTTGATTAGCTCATTTTTGTTTAACTTAGTGTGTGTAGATATTTTCCTTGTTAACAAGTTAATGTAGTGTGTTTCTAAAGTTGTTTTATTTTCTGGTTCATGGACTGGGGGGAAGCAAAAACAAAAATGGGTAAAGATATATGAGAAGTCAAATATTCACAAAATCATTGTATGATCATCAGAAAACAAATAATTTGCCACAAAACTCTGCGTTTCTGATGACACAAGACTGAAATCTGGTAATGTAACTTAAAATTTCTTTCTCTGAATTTTTTTTCAGATAAAACTTCAAAATGATAAATAGCTTTAGAAAATATCAGAAAAAGTTAAATTTCAAAGTTTTTTTCAAAATTTTTTGACGTTGAAGAAAGCACAAGAGACTTAGATACCATCAGAAAATCATATGTAAGTCTGCTAATCTCAACTCATTCCCTCTCATCTCAAAAAAAAAAAATAGAATATCTTTCATCCAATCAAAAGAGAAACTTCAGAAATCTGTTGAAAGAACTCACATGTTAAGGGGGAATTTCAATTAAGAAATTCTGTTGAAAATTGTTGAATTCTATTGACCACATTTGAAAGGTTAACAGAATTCAAATCAGAGGAAAATATAAATTCTTAACAGAATATAAGTTGAAATTCTGATGATAGCATCAGAATGGAATTTTGACTATGAAAAAAGAGGAATTTTAAGAAGAAAGCTGATTGGACCATTGACAAAATGGGGTCCACAAAAATGAAAAGGTGTCATGTGACCGATAGAATTCTCCAATCAAAATTTAGTTTAAAAGTTTTTTTTTTGGAATGATTGAAGAAAATACAATTTGAGAAGGTATAACCACGATTACACGATCAACCGTCATTAAATGTCTTGATACCCACGATCCAACCGTTACATTCTGAACCGCAGTTCACATCACACGATCTAACGGTAGTAAAGGTAATTAATGATCTTTTAACCGCCATTACAATACACGTTCCATGTCCCCTCAACTCCATAAACCCACAAATCTCTTCTAAAACCCTCACTATATAACTTATACTTAGCAGAAATCCAAAGATCACTCACCTTCTTCACAAAAACTTCAAACCTCAATATCCCCTGTTTTCACTCAAAATCCAAAATTCCTAAATCTCAAACCCTAACTCACAAAATCCAGCGATGGCAGAAGTAAACCTCAACATCCCAATTGTTTAACATGATGTACCTTTTGTTGAAGACACAAAATTCTTACCAATGAAAGAAAATAATCTACTGATGAATACAGAGCACTCAGAATATGATGAGAGATGTCAACTTTTGATAGAATATCTCGTAAAGTGTCCAATCTCAAGTGGATTAACAAAGGAAGAGAAATACCAGAAAAGTTATTGCAGCAATTTGTTCACACTTTCACTGAAGATGGAGAAAATCAGGTCTCTGCTCACGTATGGGGAAATGTTTCAGTAACATTAACTCCTGCAAAGGTAAGAGAATAGCTTGAACTTCCAATTTTTGATAACTACATTGAAGCACCAAAAGGAGAAGACTTGATAAGCTTTATCATTGAGCTTGGTTACAAGAACAAGAAAATTAACAAAATTGGAGCAGTGAGAAGAAATGAAATGCCAGCCTTCTGGCAAGTGATGATGGAAATATTGAACAAATGCCTCACATCAAAGATAGGAGGAGCTGATCAAGTCAGTCAAGCTATTCTGACAATCATGTATGGACTCATAACAGGGTTCAAGCTTGATTATGGGACAAAAATCTTCAACCTACTCAAAAGATCAATCCTTACCAGAAATGGAAGAATAACCTCACACCTGCCATACCCAAGGTTCATTTCAATTTTCAGTTCTAAAAATTTTGCTGAAAGAAACATAGAGATTCCAATTTTGGATGATGTCTGGAGTTCAAACACCATGAAAGCCTGGAATGCCACTCATGGATGGGAATCAGATAAAGATGTTCCTGAGTTACCAGAAAGTATGCTATGCCTTATTGCAACAGACTCTCAATACAAACTACAACATGAAGAACTTCTTGCCAAATCAGATACTCCAACAGAAGAACCTAGCAAAGAAGTCTTTAACTGCTCCTGTTCACCAGAAGAAGAAGTAGAAGTTGAGAAGTCATGGACATCAGAAATAGAGGCCGCAGGAGAAGAAGGAATTCTGATGATAACCAACTTACCAGAAAATAAGACAGAAACTGAACATGCTGAAAGTCATCAAATTCCTAAAGTTGGAACTCATCTTGAGTTTGAAATTCATCAAGAAACAGAACATCAACACTATGAAGAATCTCATATTGCTGGAGGAACTCATGAAGAGGCTGAAGGTCAACATTATGAAGAAACTCACTTTGTTGGTACAACAAATGAAGCTACTGAAGTTTTACATCATGATGAGTCTCGGGTTGCTGGTACATCTTTTTTAAACACAGTTTTAGTTGATACTTCTTCAAAAAGAACAAACTCAGAAGATTCAATTAATGTTTCTTACAAATTAGAATATAGAAACACTGATGTTAATGAGGAGGTTACTAGTTCCATTCATCTCAATTCTGAATCAAAAAATGAGGAAGAGGTTGAGATCTCAACAGATAGAGATCAGGAAACTGATCAAGGAAATCTGGTAAAAGGTAATCTGTTTACCTCAATAACTTATAGAGAATCATACACAGATATGATTCAAGGACATAAGGAAATCCTGGATGAAAATGTGTTTTCACCTCTGGTGGAGATGATTCTGGTAAACTTATGGTTGCACCAAAATCTGGTAAAGCCAAAAGTGACCCTATCATTTCCAAAATAGCAGCAAATGTATTTACAGCTGGAATGTTAGAAGGAACATCTGTTGTTCCAAATATCCCTGAAACACCCATGACACAAGAAAATTTGGAATCTGTCCTAGAAAATGTTGTCAAAACCTGCAAAAAGAGTCCAGTGGAAGAAAAGCTTGATTTATTGCTGACAGAGATACAAGGTCAAAGGGCAGATATGAAAACTTTATCAGAATCAGTGGAGGTCATAAAGGCACAAAATGAAAGAAACACTGAAGCACTAAAGTCTCTGCAAAAGCTAAAGGAAAAGGCACTAGAAACCAGCATCTCTGCATCAAAAATTCAGAAGATTTTCACATAAATGGAAAAGATCAAGACACAAGTTACAGATGCTATGGAGTCAAGACAATCAAGCAGTGCAAACAAGGTCTTGGAGGAAGTCACAATTCTAAGGGCAAGCAACAACAGTATCACAGATGCCCTTGAAAAGCTGATAAAAAAAGGGTTGCCATGCAGGAGAAAAATCAAACTAAATTACAGAAGTTCAGAAAAGCATAGCCAGCAACTCAAATCTGGTAGGAGAAGTGTACCATCCGATGAAGAGAATGCACTTCAACATTGCCAGATTGGCTAAAGTGGATCCCAAAGAAATCATGAAGGCAATTCCTGTTGAAGGATCTCACCAAGAAATTCCAAAGTCAACCCCCCCAACAATCATCTGCTACACCAATCACTGAAGCTGGAACCACTATAATGGGTCCACCTCCAAATGTTTCAAAGGATGAAATGCTGAAAAGGTTAGCAACTTCATTATAACTTCTCAAACTGTTCCAAAACCAACTTCTTCTGATGACACTGCCATAAGTAAATTGATGAATCTGCAAACAATGAATCAATGGGAACAAGAAGCTGATTCAAGAAAACCACAGATTGTCAAAAGAAAAATCTCTGAAACTCAATCTGTCATGGTTAGAGAGAGATTGACAGGGATATAATGATATTCCCTGAATACAATCTGGTGAAATACTATTGGTCAAAGGAAGATGTACCAGAAAAGCCACCAACTCCTTACAGATTGGCTATAAGGGCAGAGAGATTAGAAAGAGGTCCAAGAAGCATTCACTACATCAATGAGAATCAAGTAACAAGAATCATGAAAGTGGATGAAGTAAAAATTGAAATTGATGGTGTTGGAGGAACTTATCTGCATAACAGATACACACTTCTCAGAGAAAATGAGGAAGAAGAAAAAGTGACTAATGAAGAAATTGCTGATAGATTACATCCTTTGGACATCCTGTTCATGAAGGATCATTATGAAAAAGAAAAGAAAAACACAAAAGTAATCAGAAGAGCATTGAAGAACATATCAAATGCTGGAATAAAGCTGTTTGAAAGAATGGCTTTTTCTGACTTTGATTTATGCATCAACTATGATTATGTGCACAACAAAAAGGTCTATCTCAGTGCACCAAAAACAAGCATTCCCTCAGACCTGATAGAAGATGCAAGATCTAGAGACATCATTGAACTGCCATTGATAAAAGACAGACATAACTATGGTGTAGTCTACAGAGACTTTGAGAAGAACAAGGCTCTGTTCAGAAGTGTTGATATCTGCAAATACTCAAATTAGACTCTGAAGTTTATTATGAAAAGTATGAACAGGAGACAAGAACAACTTCAGAAGACAGGAATGAACAAAGAGAATCAAAGGCAGGAAATTGAACAAATGATCGAAGATTGGATTCAAGCAAGAAACTGGTACAAAGACATGTATGACATCTGCAACAAATACATTTCTTACAGAAAGAAATTAAAGAATGGAGATGTGCTAAAGAGGGCAAAGCTGTTTTGAAGAACATATTTGTTTTAAATTTTATTTCGTCATGTTATTTGTTTTTCAGAATAGTAGCAACTTGTTTGATTTGTAAATTTTAAGTTTCTAATGTTTGGAAATTTCATGAGAGAGTTCATTTTCTTACAATACTTAGGGGGAAACTGTTAGGAAACTTTTTTTTGTAAGTATTAAAGAAAATCAGATTCATCTTGATCTGTGAAGAAGATAAAAGTCCTAAAGATCAAAACAACAAGAAGAAGACCAGATAGGACAATTGAAAAAACAATATCTACTCTAAAGAATCATAAGCCGATCAAAGAACTGAAGAAGATTATCAGAGAAGGTTTTTCTGATGGATCTGATGATATTTCTGATGAAATATCATGAGTTTCTGACAATTCTGATCATCAGAAATTCTGATGATTTGTTCACCAGAAATTTTGATGAAGTGGTTATTAGAAATTCTGATAAAACCCCACTTGTCTAAAAATCAGTTCTATCCTGCTACAATAACTGAAGCAACTTGACATTATTGGATATCATGATGACAAAGGCAACTTGATTATTGGAATCAATGAATATGTCAAGAAGCTACTTTTTGTCGGGAATATATATGAATAAACAAAAGTTTATTCATGTACTTAAGCCGTCTATATATAGAAGGCTCATCAAGCAGAGAACAATGAGTTAAGCTTAGCATTCAATATATACTACAAACTCCATTGTCCTTTCACCTCAGAATTCACAAGTATTCATTTGTAATAGATAACAATCTTACAATCACCTTGTAAACCAATTTGTTTCAAAGTGATATAAACTTGAAAATTCTGCTGGTCTTGTTTCTTGAAAGTCTGATTTCTATTTCCGCACACTATTTTCACATCCGCTGAAATGACTTGCCATATTACGTGGAAGGAAGTTTTTAAGTCCAAACTGGGACCAATAATTTGGACTTAAAAACTTTTTTTCAAGTAATATGACAAGTGATTTCAATAGATGTGAAAATAGTGTACGGAAATAGAAATCAGACTTTCAAGAAACAAGACCTACAGAATTTTCAAGTTTATATCACTTTGAAACAAAATGGTTTACAAGGTGCTTGTAAGATTATTATCTATTACAAATGAATACTTGTGAATTCTGAGGTGAAAGGACAATGGAGTTTGTATTATGTATTGAATGCTAAGCTTAACTCGTTGTTCTCTGCTTGATGAGCCTTCTATTTATAGACGGCTTGAATACATGAATAAACATTTGTTTATTCATGTATATTCCCTACAAAAAGTTGCTGCTTGACATATTCATTGAATCCAATAATCAAGTTGCCTTTGTCATCATGATATCCAATAATGTCAAGTTGTTTCGGTTATTGTAGCAGGATAGAACTGATTTTTAGACAAGTGGGGTTTTATCAGAATTTCTGATAACCACTTCATGAGAAATTCTGGTGAACAAATCATCAGAAAATCTGATGATCATAATTGTCAGAAACTTATGATATTTCATCAGAAATATCATCAGATCCATCAGTAAAACCTTCTCTGATAATCTTCTTCAGTTCTTTGGTTAGCTTACGATTCTTTGGAGTAGATATTATTCTTTTCAGTTGTCCTATCTGGTCTTCTTCTTGTTATTTTGATCTTCAGGACTTTTATCTTCTTCACAGATCAAGCTAAATCTGATTTTCTTACAATATTTAGGGGGAAACTGTTAGGAAACTTTATTTCTAAGTATTGAAGAAAATCAGATTCAGCTTGATCTGTGAAGAAGATAAAAGTCCTGAAGATCAAAACAACAAGAAGAAGACTGGATAGGATAACTGAAAAGAACACTATCTACTCCAAAGAATCATAAGCTGATCAAAGAACTGAAGAAGATTATCAGAGAAGGTTTTTCTGATGGGTCTAATGATATTTCTGATGAAATACCATTAGTTTCTGACAATTCTGATCATCAGATTTACTGATGATTTGTTCAACAGAATTTCTGATGAAGTGGTTATCAGAAATTCGAATAAAACCCCACTAGTCTAAAAATCAGTTCTATCCTGCTACAATAACCGAAGCAACTTGACATTATTGGATATCATGATGACAAAGGCAACTTGATTATTGGATTCAATGAGTATTTCAAGAAGCTACTTTTTGCAGGGAATATACATGAATAAACAAATGTTTATTCATGTATTCAAGCCGTCTATAAATAGAAGGCTCATCAAGCACAGAACAGCGAGTTAAGCTTAGCATTCAATACATACTACAAACTCCATTGTCCTTTCATCTCAGAATTCACAAGTATTCAGTTGTAATAAATAATAATCTTACAATCACCTTGTAAACCATTTTGTTTCAAAGTGATATAAACTTGAAAATTCTGTAGGTCTTGTTTCTTGAAAGTCTGATTTTTATTTCCGCACACTATTTTCACATCTGTTGAAATCACTTGCCATGTTACGTGAAAAGAAGTTTTTAAGTCCAAACTGGGACCACCACCCAGACTGCGCTTTCCTTGTGCTACCGGCTCTACTGAAGGTCGAACATTCAAGCAATGTTCCATCACCTCTCTTGATACGCCGGTCATGTCCGCTGGGGAACATGCGAAAATATCCATATTTTCGAATAGAAGCTCTTTCAGTCTTGCGTGGATTGCTGTTGATATGGTGTGTCCTTGCAAAATAGTTTGCTCAAGGTACTCATTGTTGAGTATCCACCTCTCTGGTTCGTTAGATGGAGATGGCTTCGCGGCCTTTACTGGTGGCTCATCGTCTACAGACATGACTTCTTTGCTTGAATATAAAATTGCTACTCCAGTTTCTGTCAGAAAACCGCGCGCAGCGTGTGGTATGAAGGTAATTATGCTAAACTCCCTTTGCGAACGTCTGCCCAACAGTACATCATGGCGGGATGTAGCTGGCATAACCATGAAATTGACTAGAACGGTGCACGAGTGCTCACCATCAGAGAGTGTGACGGGAAAGGAGATCTGACCCAGCGGAAATACGGCTCCATTGCAGAAACCAGTTAAAGGAAAATCGACTGGTTTCCATCGCGCCTTGTCCTCTGGGTCTTTGCTTGAAACACTGCTCATTGATAATATCCATAAAACTACCAGGATCGATGAACATGTAATCAGTACGATAATGACCAAAAATACCAGTAATGATGACCGGTCGTTCTTCTTGGGGACCTCCTGGTACGACAGGAAAAATTACTTGTTGTTCGCTCTAGTTTTTATTATAACTTTGTTTGTTGTTGCGCTTGGCGATGGCCATCCCTGCACCATATGTGTCTGTTCTGTATTGTTATTACTTGGACTGTTACTTTCGCGAATAATCCTTCGGACGTCTTCTCCCACGTTTTGTACCACGTGGCTGAGCTTCCCTAAGTGTTTTTCGTTATTGAGTTAGGTGTCCCACTGCTGTGATAGATGTGGGCCCAGCTTTGTATGATCGGATTGCTTCTGAGAGTTTTGCTCTGCAGGAGATTCCCGACGTCCGGATCTGAGATGAGTAAACTCGTGTTTGGTGCTAGACAGAAAGTACCCTTTTGTGTCTTTGGCCGACAGATGTGATGATAAATCGCAACAGGATACTCAAGATGCAGTTGTGATTTGCACCTGAGTTGCAGATTCTTGTGCCTGCGATGCTATTTGAGCCGCTAATTTACAAGGTTATGCAAAATTTGCATTCAAAGCGTTTTTAAATTTGACAAACCAAAAAGTCAGAGTTTCCCTGGAAGTGGATTTAGACTAATCAGAGTTCCGAGTTGGGCTTCCGAGGTAACAAGAGTGTGCACCTGATTCACCTCATGATGAATATCGTCGTTGTTAAACAATTTTCCCACAATTCCGTCGATATTAGGAGCATGGGCCAAAATGCCCCTATTCTCGAGTCGAGGACTTGGTGGGTAATTTGATGGAGCTTCTGCCATTGAAAATAGAAGAGAAGAAGAAATGAATCGATCGAGAAGATTAAAAATGAAAATAGAAAAAGTGGTGGGCACCAATGAAGAAACAGCGATCTAAATTGACTGGAATAATCAGATCGAGGGTTTTGTCTCTGCATAAAAAAAGGTTAATCTCCTCATTGATTCGGTGATTAGGGACTACTTCACCGGAGAACACTTCAAAACAGAAAGCCGTTAGACTCGACACGGGGAGAATGGGGGTTCTCTCCGTGACCACCCTCCGACGTGAGAATAGGTACAGTGATCTCAAAGGAAAAAGATGAAATAGTAAGAGTGAGAGTAAGTGAAAGTAGCCTCCGAGATCATACCTGAAGTATCTTATTTATAACCAGAATTTGGTGGGAAAATATATAACGAAGATAGTAACAGGAGGTACTTTTCCGTTGGCGGTTATATCACTTTCTGTTAAATGATTAACTCCACATCCATGCACAAGGATCATGGGTTTGATCAACGGCTGGGGAGATGCCACGAGGAAAGTTATTTTGTGTAGATCTTTCTTCAAGTTGTTGCCATCATCTTGATTCAAATGAAGGCTCAGGATCGTGCCATGTCACATTCGGTTATAACCGAATGAAGCCATGCACGATGAGCATGTAAGGCCTTCTAGAAGAACTACAACTGTAAACCATTGTATTATTGCCATGTGTCCATTCTGTTGCAACCGAAAAGATTCCTTTTGTTTAAGTCCTGATTTTAGGCACGCAGAGATGTTTAGGACTTCCACTTCAAGCTTAACTGTTCCCTTACAGGAGCCCGCGCAAGGGTGGAAGTTGAATATTTGTCTTTCTTTTCTCTGTCGCATGGTCATCGAAGACTGTTCTTTTCCAAACCATGTTTAGAACCGTTGCGCGACCGCGTAGTGTCTTATTTAAGATGCTTTTGGAATGGAGTTATGGTATGGTCCTATGCGCTTGCGCAAGGTTTTTGGGACCATACCCTTTCAATTATCCAACTTATCAACTTTTTAAATTTTCATTTTAAAATTCAAGATTCAAATTAATGAACTTGTTTATGTTCAGTATCTTCAGATTTTAAAATTCAGCTTTCCATCATCGGTTGTCAAAAAATAAAGTAGAAACAAAATTATTTTGTATTTTACAAATTTACGCTAAAACATACCGAAAATCTTTTTGTGATTTTTCTATAAACAAATGCAGTAAAGAAATATTTACAGAGAATATTTTTGTTTGAGTTCGTGTCAGAAGATCATATCAGTTTATGACATGTCAATAGCACCTTTGAGCTATAAACACTTTAAGTTTTAAATGATTCACTTAGATTGTCAGTATACTGATCCACTTAAATTCTCACACAAAGTTTAATTGATTCGAGATACTAGTTTAATGTGTTAAGTACTTAACTTATTCGCGTGTCCCACCTCAGAATATACTCCCGTATCAAGATTCCCTAAATTCAGTCTTACAGGTTAATATGCTATATTGATATCTGTTCTCTGGGTAGTGCGAGACCTTGAGAGCTCCGGTTAGAACTTCTAATCAGTCAAAGAGATGAAGGCTTGACTTTAGGTGTGTCTCACTTCGGGATCTTCTTTACAACGACACTTGATTTATATCTTTCTATATTTTCTCAATTTTTATGCTGAGGGAAAGCTATTTAAAGCGCATAAAGTATTATATGAGGTCTAGGCCATTGCTTCCACAATATCAGAAGACCATGTATAATACCTCAGATATCACTAAGTATAAAGACCTAGTATTTCAGAATTAGGCAACCTCTCAAACTAGATTTCGGGGGTTACCCATATATCCGAGAGATGTTCCCCACGAGATAAGCAAGATACTGATTTTATGTTTATATCTCTAAATCAATCTACTAAATTTGTAAAACCCTACTGCCATATCATCAGTGAGATCGTGTAAGACTTTTTAGCTATCCATTTCTTTAGCGTACTGTGACCGTCTAGCTGATGTACTATCATTTCCTCTTTTAACACAAAACTCTTTTTCATTTTATCATGTTTTTTTACTTTTTCAAATTTTCAAATGTTTTGGTATTTTCAAAATATTTACTCCCCCTAAAATCCAAAACATTTAACGAAAATTTGACAAACCGATGCAGATAGCTTCATCTCGCCATCCATTTTCTGCTTCACATTCTCTGTTTTTCTCATATACACCCCCATGATTTACAAACCACTTGATTATAACATTTTAAAACCATTTTTCAATCTTGTTTTATCATGTGTTTGTTCAGCCGTAAGGGTTTTGGCGTATTTCTTTTAAATTTCTGAAAAACTTTAACAATTTAAACGAAACACTTCCTGTTTTAACAAATGTTTTCTCCTCGTGTGCCAGACTGTTTCAGCATTGAAGCTTTAAGCATTCTTCAAATTTACCGCAATGTTGCAATGAACAACATTCGGATTAGAATTACTTTGATTTTTGTTGAGTTGAGTTTGGAACATGCTGTGATTGTGGAGTTGAGTTTGAACCTTGGTAACCGAATCCACTACTCCCTGACGATCCATTGCTAGAACCACTGTTTGGTGTATTGTTTGAATTACTGGCGCTGAAGGTTGTCCCTATTTTCGGTGATTGAACATTCGGTTACAGAAGACTACCTCTGTAGTAGAGATCTATATCATACCGGACAGAAGTTTCGCTAGGTAATATGTTAGGCCAGGTTACGATACGGTACGGCACGGTGCGAAGATAGCAGGTATGATCGGGAATGATGTCATCACATTTATGTGATGACATCATAATTACTACATCATAATTACATCATAATATACATTTCATGCATAAAAATGGGAGAACAAATATTGCATGAGAAATTACGTATGAGGAAAGTCAACATGCACGGATGGAACAATTAAAACTCTCACAATTGTGCATGCATGAACAGTCAAATATCAACGGATGCGTAATTTCTGCTTCGTCCGAATGAGGAATCTTCTTGTTGGTCCGGATGGAGGATCATTATAAATATCACACAAGTCCATCCGGACATATGACAACACAACAGAACACACAGCAAGTCCATCCGCTCATCCGTTCAAGTTCAGATCTTCACGATTTTATTATCTACAACACAAGAACATCTCTCGGTTTCATCACGATTCTTATATTTTGAATGTCTAGTTGTAGATCGAGCCGAAACTCTGTCCGGTTGTTACATAATAAAACGTCATTTATTTACGTTTTCGGTCACAATTACCGTTCGACTATGAAGCACAGGGACGTGATGGAACCATGAGTACCCGTCCTGGGGACGGCGTGGGGACGGAAACGCGCCGGAAACGCCATGGGGACGTCCCCCGGACGTTTCCGGGAATAAGGGGACGGCAGTTCCGCGTTTCGGGGACGTTTCCTTATTAAAATTAGGGTTTTAATTATAAATAAAACCGAATCAAGGCCTTGGAGATTCTATAATGTCGACCGATGATAAGAAACAAAGAACAAAGAGATCGGTTATGGAGTTCAGGTGGTGGCGGCGATGGAAGTTACAGGGTTGAGGAAGACGTGGGTGATATTTGAAATGAATAAAAACCAAGTTTCACATTAAACCCTTTAGTTCAAATAAAATTACAAATATAACCACCTTTTAGTTCAATTTTAATTTTAAACTTCCCTAAAGTTAACTTATATCAGGTGTTAATATAACTAATTACACAAGTGGTGAGTTTTATATTGGATAATGGATAGTCAATTGTGTTTAACAGTGTGTTTTTTGTTTTCTAATTTTTGGTTCACAAGTTTTTTTTCGTTTTCAATTGTTTATATATCTATTATGGTTAAAAAATCGGATTTGTGTTAGAATTTTATCAATAAAAATTTCATGTACTTTATCTATATGTGTTTAATTTTGATTGAAAGACGCAGACAAGGTCATTATGTATGAATAGTTTTATAATATAATTTTATTTTTTTTATATTTTTTTTGCCGTACCCGTATCTTGAATTTTTGAGTTTTACCGTTCCCCGTACCCGTATCGTCCCCGTACCCCATTCGCGTACCCGTTTCTGTGCTACATAGCCGTTCGATTTAACGGATTCCGCACGTTAGATTGAATCCACCGCAGAACTAGTGATCGTTTACGATCCGATCCTGATCTCACAAGTGGTAGCAGAGCTCAGGAAGCTCTGGGTGTAATCGTTTGCGAATCGGACGATTTGCGAACGATTCCGATCAAGTTTCAGTTTGTTTCGGTGTGACGTATGTGTTTTCGAATTTTTTTCTATGATAAAATCGGCTGAAAGCAGGAGCGGACCCACATTGGTGCCACTGGGGTCCCCGGACCCTAATCTTTTTAAAAAAATAGTAGATTCGGTATATTAAATTGTATATGGACCCCATAAATACAATTAGGTGGACACCATAGAAATAAAAAGAAAGCTAGTGTAGTGGTAAATCTCCCTCTTTTCCACCAAGAGGTCATGGGTTCAACCCTTGATAAGCCCATTTTTCTTATTTTTTTAAAAAATCTAGTTCAAACCTCACTTTAACTCGACCCGAACGAGGACCGACCCGAAAATGGACCCCATTGAAATAAAATCCTGGGTCCGCCACTGGCTGAAAGTGTTGTGTTGTGTTCATAATATCACATTCTGTCTATAATCAGTAAGAACTTACATGTTTCATCAATCAAATTCACAAAAAGAGAAAATGATAAAATTTCCGAAACAACAGTTTGAGTGAATTGTTACACATGCGTATTACTATTTTTCATAATGAACAATGAGTTGAATACATCATAGTTTCAGATCTGAATTTGAATTTGACAAATTTGAGTTGCAGATTACTATGTTTTAAATCGCAGATCTGTAATAGAAAGTGCTAGTGTTTCGACGATTAGTTTTGTGTATTTCAATCAGATTTTGACTGAAAACGATTGAGTTTTGATGTGATTTCAACCAGTTTTGATTAGTTTCGGAGGGTTGTATGATATTTTTCAACTGTTTCGGTGTGATTTCAATAAGTTTTGGTGAAATTTTGATCAATATTGAACAAGTTTCAGTGAATTCGGACTGTTTTAGTTGAGATTCGGTGTGATTAGAATGTGTTTCGATTAACGTTTGATTTGTTTCGAACATTGAAGATACATATCCGGGTCCGGACATGATCCTTAAGGATGGACCGAACATTTTATTATGTCCTGGACGAACATTCTGAAGATATCCGTTCCCCATGTCGCCGAGGACGGACATCCGTTCAAGTGCGTCTGGACGAATGACATCATCACAGTTGACCATTATAAATACCCAGTTCAAGTACATTGCCAAGTACGATTTTCTAAACCTTCGCCCCTACTTTCTCTCTCTATTTTCTCTCTCTACCAATACTTATCCCCACGCTGGAGGGTGGTCGCAGACGGGCCCTCCCATCTCTGCGACGAGCCTAATGGTTTACTGTTTTGCATGTGAAGGTTCTATCTCCTATAAGATCCAAACCCTCCATTTACAGGCTCCGGTCTTGTTCTGATTTTTGGATCTTCAATTGGCGCCATCCGATTTCACAGCTCACAGTCCTTCACTCTAGTGAATTTCTTGAGCAACGAAGTAAACTGATCTATGGCGGCCTCGGGTTCTTTGAATTCGGGATCCATAGCTACTAGTACACAAACTACAGCTCCAGCAAGTATCACATCTACGGTTTCAGCTCCTTTGAGCTCGGGACCAAGCACAACTCTGCCATTCATACTGATGCCAACTTCACAGACATCGGAGTTTGACGCGGAATTCTTTTCCAAGAATGCAAGTCTCTTGCGCCGCTTAAAGGCTCAACAAGCTAGAGATGAACAAATCCTTGGTTTACGAACCAGGCTTTTTTATGATGAAACTCCGGTAAGGACTATGGGTCCTGGAATTTCTGCTTCTCCTACTTTCTCCACAATTATCACTTCAGAAGCTTATAACAATTACGTGCAGGTCTCATCCGGACCATCTCCAGCAATCATGATACGCTCTGATTCTCAAATGGAAGTAGTCAATGATTCGGATCTCACAAAGCCGTATCATCGGGTTTCGATGACGGCGAAATCCAAATTCAGTGCTCGCATCACACATACTAAGCTTCCTCCAAAGCTCAAAATGCCAACTACAGTAAAAAAATACGATGGCACTACAGATCCGGAAGATCACATGTTTGATTTCGATGGGGCCGCACGAGTCCAGCAGTGGCCGATGCCAGCCTGGTGTTTCTTGTTTGCACAAACATTAACCGGAGCTGCACGTGTGTGGTTTGATGCGCTGAATGAAGGGGAAATCAATGATTTCGAAGAATTCCAAAGGTTATTCCTCCAGAACTTCAGTCAACAAAGGCACTACTCCAAGGAAATAACCGAAGTACATAACATCCTAAGGAAGGATGGCGAGTCCCTAGACAGCTTCATCGATCGTTTCAATCGAGAAAATATGCAGATTAGTGGAGTCGTAGAACAACTGAGGATATCCGGCTTTTGTCATGGTGTCCGGGATAATCAGTTGGTAGAAAAACTACACGAAAACCTCCCTAAAACAATGGAAGTGCTCATGGAGCGAGCCCGAGTCTTCGCTCGAAGAAAGAATGCCTGTAATCCGGCGCCAGAGATGGATTAAAAGATGTCCTCTTGGAAGAAGAATGGTGGGTCCGTATTCGATAAAGCTTCATCCGGAAATAGGGGGAAATCGCACCCTTACAACAGAAATGACCGATCCCAGCGCGGAAGAGGTTCTGGATCACGGTTTTATAATCTATCAGATCTCTCCAAAACTCCTAGTGAGATCCTTAGTGCCGAAGTGGCAAACTTCCCCACACCTCCGAAGCTTCGAAATCCGGGGGATAAAAAGTCTAAGAAGTACTGCGACTACCACCATGCACGAGGCCATAACACGGACGATTGCTGGTCTTTAAAACAGGAGATTGAGAAAGCAGTCCGATCCGGCAAGTTGTCACATCTGGTGAAAGAAGTAAAGGAAGGAAAGTCTTCTGGCAATTTGGTGGATAATCCGAACAACCAGTCGGCAATCTACATGATAAGAAAAATGAATAACCAAGGCATCAAACAGACCAGTCATCATATGGCCGCTTGGATGCATCAGCCATCGTTTTCCCTCCGATCACTCCAGGTGAAATCAAAGATGGACCGATCATTTTGTCTGTGGTAATAGCAGGACACAAGGCCCGGAGAATTTATGTTGACAGCGGAAGTGCTTCCGAGATCATGTACCAGCAGTGTTTCCAACAGCTAGCTCCGTAAACCAAGGCAAAGTTGATACATGTATCTATGCCGTTGGTAAGTTTCTCCGGAGAAGTGGTTCAGCCGATCGGACAAATCACGTTACCAACCACGTTGGGCACTAGAAGTTTGGCTAGAACTGTCAACTTAACATACCTAGTGGTGGGAGCTAGATCCGTTCATAACGTCATATTAGGGAGACCAGGGATGTGTGCTTTCGGCATTATCAGCTCCACCATTCATGGATCGTTGAAATTTCCCACCAAAGCTGGGGTAGCAACCTTGCATTCTGAGTCCACCATGTGCGTAGCAGAAATACGACAAAGCTAGGGGAGTAGTATACAGCCTCCGTCTCTCCTTACGAAGGAATGGCCTATTCACCCACACTTTCCGGAACAAAAGATTGCTATCGGAGCTCAACTCCCCGAACGTACCAAGAAGAGACTGTGGAAACTATTAACCAGTTCCCTTGATGTATTTTCCTGGCAAACTTCCGACATGGTCGGAGTCCCTCTCTCCTTGGCTGAACACAAGTTGAAAGTGTTAAATTCGGTAAAATCAATCGCTCAGAGGAAGAGAAACATGGCTCCAGCTCGTCACAAATCCATCGCTGAAGATGTACGCAAGTTGCTAAACGCCAGAATTATCAGGGAGGTGCGATATCAAACCTGGGTTTCCAACCCGGTGATGGTTACTAAAAAAGATGGCACCTAGAGGATGTGTGTTGATTTCTCCGACCTTAATAATGCAAGTCCGAAGGATTGCTACCCTCTTCCGGTGATTGATCTAAAAATTGATTCCTTGGCAAGCTTTCATCTTAAATGCTTCTTGGACGCATACAAGGGTTACCATCATATACAAATGGCTCTGGGAGATGAAGACAATACGACATTTGTGACAAATGAGGGCCTCTTTTGTTACACTAAAATGTCGTTTGGTTTAAAGAACGCCAGAGCTACCTACCAGAGGCTGATGGATAAAGCATTTAAGGGTCAAATTGGAAGAAACTTAGAAATTTACGTGGATGATCTGGTCATCAAGAACGAAGCCAAAGATAACATGATTGACGACATATTTGAAACCTTCACTAGGCTTCAGAGTATCAATCTCAAGTTGAACTAAAAAATGTTCTTTCGGATTAGAAGAAGGCAAGTTTCTGGGTGTACGGATAACACAATCCGGAATCCAGGCGCATCTGGATAAGATTCAAGCGGTAATCTCCATGCAACCTCCGAAAATGGTAAAAGAAATCCAATCTCTGAATGGCAACCTAGTGGCTCTTCACCGTTTCATTTCCAAGCCAGCTGGCCGCACCATTCCTTTCATAAACGTGCTAAAAAAGCATACTGGTAAGGGTCAGATAGAATGGACGACAGAAGCTGATTCAGCATTTCAAGAATTAAAAGTTTGTCTTGGGTCCTTACCCACGTTAACCATACCAATCACCAGGGAAAGCGTCACTGTATATCTCTCCGCTTCTCATTTTGCCATCAGCGTAGTACTCGTGGTGCACCGAAATCAAGCACAAATACCGGCTTACTATGTGAGCCGCGTCTTAAAGGACTATGAAACCCTGTACCCGATGATAGAAAAATTGGCACTCGCCTTGGTACATGCATCCAGACGACTCCGAAGTACTTCCAGGCCTTCAACAAAGAGGTATAAACTAATCTCCAAATCCAGCAAATCCTAAGAAAACCGGAGGTCTCCGGATGACTCACCAAGTGGGCAATTGAGCGCAGTGCTTTCGACATTTCCTACCGAACCCGAGGTCCGGTAAAAGGCCAAGCGGTAGCAGATTTTCTTACGGAAGTCCCTACCGGAGAAAGCACCAAGGAAAACCCCATTCTTTCAAAAGTTTGGAATCTGTACACAGACGGAGCCTCTAGCAAAGAAGGGTCCGGAGCTAGTTTAATCTTGATAGATCTGGAAGGGATAGAATACACCTACGCTCTGCGTTTTGAGTTCAAGACTTCAAACAATGAAGCAGAATACGAAGCTCTTTTAGCCGGGCTCCAGACAGCGGCCAAAGCCGGTGCAAGTTCCGTCCTGGCTCACGTTGATTCATTACTGGTCGCCAACCAAGTCAATGGAGAATACGAGGCAAGCGAAGAAAACATGATTCGGTAGTTAAACCAAGTCAACAGTTTAATGTCCGCGTTCGATTCATGCAAGATAGTCCACATCCCGAGAAGTAAGAACAAAAAGGCTGATGCTCTAAGTAAGCTTGCATCCATCGCATTCTGTCATTTGTCCAAGGAAGTGCTGGTTGAAACTCTGCAAGCTCCGGCCATCAACCAAGCGGAGGCCGTGATGTCAATCTCCATACAAGAAAAATCATGGATGACCCTGATCCTAGACTATTTAAAAGACGGCATACTCCCGGAGGATAAAGCTCAAGCGCAAAAGATGAAAGTAAAAGCACTTCAGTACCAAGTTCACGATGGAAAGCTTTACCGAAAGACGTTCTTGGGTTCGCTCCTAAGATGCCTAACTCCGGAGGAAGCCAGCTATGTCATAAGGGAAATCCATTGGGGGATCTGCGGCATCCACTCCGGGACTAGGATGGTCATAACTAAAGCAATGAACGCAGGATATTTTTGGCCATGCATGCATCAAAGTGCTGTTAGTGAGTTGCAATCATGTGAAGATTGTCAGCGGCACACTCCAATCAGTCACCGAGCAAAAAACGACCTCGTACCTGTAACTTCAGCTTGGCCCTTCCAGAAGTGGGGAATTGACATCGTCGGTCCTTTCCCCGTCTCCACCGGAAGAGTAAGGTTCCTATTGGTCGCAATTGATTACTTCACAAAATGGATCGAGGCTAAGCCACTCTGAACTATCACAGGGGATCAAATAATGAGGTTCGTATGGGAAAACATAGTGTCTAGATATGGAATGTCGCTATGCATCGTAAGTGACAATGGGAAGCAGTTCGCGGAAAAACCGTTCAAGACCTAGTGCGAAAGAATGCACATTGAACAAAATTTCACTTCGGTAGCCCATCCCCAGGCTAACGAACAGGTAGAAAGAGCCAGCCGCAGCATCGTAGAGGGTATTAAAAAATGCCTGGGGAAGGAAGGGGTCGCCTGGGTAGACGAACTCCCGCACGTCTTATGGGCGCACCGAACAATGCCCAAGACAAGTACAAGGGAGACCCCCTTCAGTGTAACATATGGCTCCGAGGCAGTCATTCCCGTCGAAGTTGGCATTCCTACTCCCCGCATGCGACAAAGTCAAGAAGAGAACGAGCAGCAACTCCGTCTGAACCTTGACCTAGCCGAAGAACGAAGAGAGCTCGTGGCTATCCAAGAAGCAAAGTACAAAAAAGAGTTGGAAAAACAATACAACTCAAAAGTAAAGGAGGTTCGGTTCAAAGAAGGGGAATACGTCATGCGAAGGAACGATGCTAGCCTAGCCGAGGGTACGGGAAAGATGGCTCCGAAGTGGGAACGGCCCTATCAAATCAAAACCTCCAGAAAGAATGGTGCCTATAAGCTAACCAAGATGGATGGAACTCCCGTTCCTCATACCTGGAACGGGATGCACCTCAAAAGATGCTTCCTATGAGGAAAAGTCTTGAAAGTTTTTTTTTAATAAATTTGCAATGCAGAGGTTATGGCCCACACTTTTCTGCCTTTCATGTATTGCGGAGGGTATTACCCGAATCTTTTTACTTTCCATGTATTGCAGATGGTATTACCCACACTTATTGAACATTTTTACTAGTATGTATTATCCGGAGAATATACTCCGGAATATTTAAATAGAACGCATGAATTTTCTATCATTAAGTTGCAACATAAAAATTGTCATCGGCCGAATCAGGGACGCTAACCCTAAAAAGTAAGAACGAACTGGCATCGTTCGCATCTTTATTTTCACCTAAAAATAATCCTAAGTGTATAAACAAGACGGATCCGCTCATCAAAAAGAACGTTCTAAAGAAAAAGAAAAAAATGCAATCATAAAAAGCATGGACGCATGTAAAAAAAAGTGATTACATCAATAATAACCGGATTAGTGCAACCGGAAGACATTCAAACCATTTACCAAAAAAAGGATAATTTTCAGATATACAAAATGGTAAAAACGAGATCATTACAGGATTTCGAATCAAACAAGGTGCGTATCCCAAATTGCCAGATATGTCCACCTTTCCAAATAGTTAACCAACTAAAACTTACAAAGGTGCATACCCCAAAGAGCCGGGTATGTCCACCTCATTCTGTTGAAGACTTCCCACCAGAAATAAAGAGAGCATCCTTGATCTTTGAGAGCGGTGTGTTGATAAGCTTCGGAAGATCATTCACCACCGGAAAAGTCAAGGAATCGAAGCATGCGATGGCCATATTTAGCTCTGCTTCAGCATTCCGATTCAGCAGATGAAGTTCGGCATAAGGAGTTTTCTTCTTTAATGCATGAACATATCCATTTTGCAAACCAGAATTGACGCCGATGGCACTCATGGCGTTGTTCACTGCGGAAACGGCTAGCGTCATTTCTGGTCCCTTATGGATGTTCTTGGCCAATAGCTGTGCTCCTTCCGACAAAAGCCATGCCTTGGTCTCCTAAAGATCATCCACCTTCGCTGCTAAGTCAGCGCTTTCCAGCTTAAGCTCTGTCACACCCCGATATTTCCACATATTACCGGTGGGGAGTATCGTGACGTAGTTGATATTGAGTATCACAAATTTAAATGCACATCGGAAGCAAAAGATAGATTTTTATTTCAACCGAATAAAAGTGTAATATTGAGTATCACAACATGGTTGAATAATATCCACAGGTGGATCAAGAAAAGAAAACATAGTTCAACAGACTTAAATGCATCCAAGCTTGCGAGACTCTTATTGATGCTTAGGAGAGGCCAGCTTATTACGAGTAGTACCCGCACTTAGCCTTTTTGGGAAAATACGTCAGTTTACACTGGTAAATACAATTTAACTGACTCATTTTGAAAAGGTTTAGAAAATTGTTTTGAATGCACAAGGCACAAAAACATTTTATAACTTGGGATATTTATTTATATATAAACTTGTAAAATAATTACATGGTTGTTATGCGTTCAGTTGCCCGGTTCATGCCGGGTTAAAGATTAATAGACACACCACATGGTATAGTCCCGCGGTGACTTATTCTCGTAACCGGCGGTTATACCTTATTAATTTTAAATGCACTGACGGGTGTACGCCTACACTCGTGTGCTAAGGTCGTGGCCATTCTATGAATGATGCCAAGGATATCCGGGACATGGTCATTAACCCCCAAAGGCGTTAAGCAAACAAAACCAAATTTTTAAACGGGTCATCTCGATAATATTTAACCACCAAACGATTAAAGTCGAATGCCCGACCAGGCGGTATTTTATATACCGTACCCCAAGCCCGTATAAGGGAAAATAAACTAAAAGTATTTACCTTTGCAAGTAATAATCACAACAAGCAAGTGCACGTAGCTTTTACTGGTGCTCCTAAGCTAGAACGAAGGTTTTTAATAACCTATTAGATTCCTAACAGGTCTTTAATTAAGCCTAAACTTAGACCGGTTAGTTTTAAAGGAAGATATGGTTCAAACGCACGATTAAGCCAAGACCAGGATAGAATGTGGTTTAGAACCGAAAAGTTTGGAGACTTGTATAATATGGGTAAACCAAACACATTCTGGATTTTGAGACGAAAATGATAAGGTTTGACCCGTTTCGGTCAATTTATGTAAACTAGTTACATAAACCGAACCGAACGCGCAAATTGCGTAACGGGTAACCATACGAGTCATATACAGGTTTCCTAAGTTAATATGCTTTAAATATGTTGTGACATCAGTAAGATATCTTCTATTATGCGCCAAATGATTTTAAACTCAAATTATGCCCTGTAAGGGCATTTTGGTCATTTAAAAGGTTATAAAAGAGTTTAAATATAAATCTGAGTTTCGGGTCTAATGAAATCAGTAAAAATACTTAATTTACTAAGTTATATCGGTAGGGTATAACCTATGTGTGAAATTTATCATTTCTAACCATACTATGCACCGAAATGGCATTTTGGTAATTTCACCTAAGGTTTAAAGGTCAAATCTAGAATCTGACTTCAAAAAATTTTACTTACTATTAGAATATAAAAGTTTACTTAAAATATCAATAGGTATCAAGTCTTACATATCTAATATGGTTTTAATACATACTATGCGCTTAAAACGCGTAAAAAGGCGATTTTAAGCGATTTCCGGGTTTTATAAGAAAGGCTGATATTTTTATTATTCCAAAAGGCTTAAAATATTCTATTTATCATATTAGATCAGTAGAAAAAGGTTTGGTATCAAAACGTTTGGTAAAACTCATTTTATAGCCTAAAAGGGTAAAACCGACAACTACCGAATTAAGCTTAGAACTCTAGGTTATGTTCAGCCTAAAAATCAATAAAAATCTCCAAAAATTTCAAAATATTATTTTACATCAGTGGGTATAAGGTTTGGTATCAAAATTTGGGTTTAGTTAGGCTAAAAGTTAATTACGCCATTTAATTACTAAAAAGCTTTCTAATTACGCTAATGAGCATAACTCTTAATCTAGAACTCAAACTGATGTCAAATTTTAGGTACAAGTTTATAAATAAGTACCTAAGGTTTCTACTCTTTTACATTTTCAAAATTCACGTTTTAAGGTCATATGGGCGTAAGAGTCAACATTTAAGCAATTAACGGAAACATACATGTGAATCGGATAACTAATGAATCAAGTTGTATAATCACAGAGGGTTATACTAACATGAAACCTAGTACTAAATAAGCTCTCAGGCATTTCTATACTATGATCAAATGGGTCAGAACTCAAAGTCAAAGCAAAAGTCTTCTTTTGTGATTTTCGGTTCCGAACCGAGCTTAAACTGAAAATTGTCGGGGTGAACATGTTTAGACATGTTCTTACATTCATTGCCAAGTTATATTAATGATAAAACAGGTTGCATGGCTTCTACATTGCTAATTATGCATTAATGTGAAAATAAGCTTTGTGTTGACTTTTTTAGGATTAACTTTGACCCGACAATTGACCTAGTTAGAATGGAAATCAGAGGGTGCCCTTTTGAGGGTTTATTGCCCACATAATTACCAACTCATAGGTACTTTCAATTTGAAATTTGACTGGACAAATTAAGATTAATGACGAAGTCAAACCTTAATTACGACGGTTTGACTTTAAGCTAATTAACTAAGCTAAACTGAATAAAAGAAGGTTAAGGACACTTACAATAGTCCTAAGTACGACTAGTGACTTGTGGGAAGTTACAAGTGAATGTGATCAGAATGTTGCACAAAGAGGGAGCTTATATAGAAAAATTGGTGCCATTAGATCTTGCCATGCAAGTCCACAAGTGTTACAAGATGGTCCCAACTGTCCCTAGTGCATGAAATACCAGTGGGGGAGTCCCTGGTATAAGAAAACAAGGCTTTAAGTCGGTTACAGACCTGAACTGGCAGCTGCAGGTCTTTTTCTGTCGCTATGCTGCTCACGCGGGCCGCGTATCCCCTAAGGGATTCTTACGTGGGCCGCATGGCCTCCCATAACCTGTCAAACAAGTTTCATTTAATTGCATTTCAGCCCATGGTCCTTTCTAACGTGGTTTTAAGTCTTGTTCTTGCATTTTTGGCCTCTAACCTTACTTTTAAGGGCTCCATGACATGTTTAAACATAGGCAAGTCCTTGGTTAACTTTGTGATCACCCGAAAAGTCATAAATTTCAACGTTGACGCTTTTAACCCCTCGTATACGAATATTGTCATAACTTTCTCATATTTTATCGAAAACTTGTGAAATTTTTATCACACATTCTAGTGAGAATAATTTATCGTTACAAAGCTTCGGGTATGCTAAAGGTCACTCAGAGGTATATTTTAACATGTTGACACATTTAACCCTGTAGTTTGTAGTCTCTCACTTTCTTTCACATTTAGCTTCGTATGATCCATGATTTATTCGTTTAAGGGTATAAACATCGTGTAGGGCTATTGTGAAGTATATTTATCCATTGTTGACACTTTGAACCCTTTTATTCACAAACTTTCCATGTTTGTCAACTTTAGTCCTTCATAAGTGATCTTTTACACGTTTAATACTTATGACACGTGTCGATACTTTATTGGACATAAATTTACGAGGTGTTACATCCTCACCCCCTTAAAAGAAATCTCGACCTCGAGATTTACTGAAATAAATGAGGGTATTTTTCTTTCATTGTGGACTCTACCTCCCACGTGTATTCGGGACCTCTACGGGCATCCCATTTAACCTTTACAATAGGCACATGCTTCCTCCGAAGCTTCTTAACCTGTCGATCCTCAATCGACAAAGGTTTTTCCACAAATTTCAAGCTCTCATCTATGTGCACATCTGTATGTGGTATGACCAACGATTCATCTGCTAGACATTTCTTCAAATTGCAGGGGTGGAATACATTGTGAATACCACTGAGCTCTTCAGGCAAGTTTAACTTATAAACCACTGTTCCTACACATTCGATGAACTCGAATGGTCCTATATATCTCGGGCTTAGCTTACCTTTCTTACCAAACCGCATCACCCCCTTCCAGGGTGATACCTTAAGCAATACTTTATCACCAACCTCAAACTTTAGAGGTTTTCATCTTTTATTAGCATAACTTTTCTGCCTATCCCTGGCAGCTTTCAGGCGGTCATGAATCTGGACAATCCTGTCCGTCGTTTCAAAGACTATGTCAGGTCCTGATAATTGAGCTTCCCTTACTTCCGCCCAACAGATAGGCGTTCTGCATTTCCTACCATATAATGCCTCAAAAGGCGCAGCTTGAATGCTTGTATGGTAGCTATTGTTATAGGAGAACTCGATCAATGGAAGGTGGTTATCCCAACTACCACCTAAGTCAATCACACATGCACGAAGCATGTCTTCCAAAGTTTGGATGGTACGCTCACTCTGCCCATCCATCTGAGGATGGTAAGCCGTACTAAAATTTAAGTACGTGCCCAAAGATTGTTGGAAACTTTTCCAAAAAAGTGATGTGTATCTGGTATCTCTGTCCAAGATAATAGATACTGGTACGCCATGAAGAGCTACAATCTTATTTACATACAATTGGGCTAACATGTCGGAGCTATAAGTCTCTTTGCTGACATAGTCAGTCTATCTACTATCACCCATATAGTATCATTTCCTTTCTTTGTCTTTGGCAACTTGGTGATGAAATCCATTGTCACCATCTCCCACTTCCAGGTGGGAAGTTCAGGCTGTTGTAGCAAACCTGACGGCTTCTGATGTTCAGCTTTGACTTGCGCGCACGTCAAACATTTAGCTACGTAGGCAGCTATAGACTTCTTCAAGCCTATCCACCAATAATTTGCCTTCAGATTCTGGTACATCTTATCAGCTCCAGGATGAACGGAATATTTAGAACTGTGGGCTTCCTAGAGGATAACATCCCGAAGTCCCCCATAAACTGGAACCCATATTCGTCCATTTAACCTTAGGATTCCGTCCTTGCCATAGGATAGCTGCTCTTCAGTTACTACTAGCTTTTCATTAGAATAGTTAGCTTCCAATATGGCTTCCTTCTGTGCAGCTAACAGCCTATCATTCAAATTATTCTTTAATTCAATGCTCTTGGCATTGATTCTTATGGGCTTAACCCTTTCCTTCCTACTTAAGGCATCGATAACCACATTCGCCTTGCCTGGATGGTATCTTATCTCACAATCATAATCATTCAAAGTTTCCATCCATCGTCGCTGCCTCATGTTTAAGTCTTTCTGATTAAACAGATATTGAAGGCTCTTGTGATCAGAATAGATCACACACTTAGTCCCATACAAGTAATGCCAACATAGTTTTAGTGCGAATAAAACGGCACCCAACTCCAAGTCATGGGTGGTGTAGTTCTTTTCATGCACTTTTAACTGACGTGAAGCATAGGCAATAGCCTTGCCTTTCTGCATAAGCACACATCCCATACCTGTGTGCGATGCATCACAATATACTACAAATTCATCAATTCCATCAGGCAAAGTCAACGCAGGGGCGTTGCTTAACTTCTGCTTCAGAATATCGAAAGATTCTTGCTGCTTAGGCCCCCAATCAAACTTGCTATTTGTCACACCCCCAAAATCCACACGCGGAGTACCATCGCTTGGGAGCGTGACATGACCAGGATCAAGCCACCAATCATATAGAACATTGTATAAAGTAAAAGTGATTGCAACATAAACCAAACCAATTCCATATGAAGGGTGTTTCCAAAACATAAGTAAAATATCATTGCGTAGCGGAAGCGTATTAATAAAAACCCATCGTAAATAAGTATCAAATAATCAAAAGTGTTTAACAGGATAATCACGATCCAAGCCCACAACGACCTGCTCCTCCATGTGCAAGCTCCTTATACCTAACGACCTGCAAGGCATGTAACAGAGGATCAACAACTAGTTGAGCGAGTTCACAGAAAGTAAATGCGTAATAGTAAGTTCGTTTGTAACAGGTGGCTCTACTGGGCCGTTAGTACGTTCTATTTGTGGGGGCATCCCATGTTGTATAACCACTAGACTACTCGTAACCATAAGTATCCTTCACAACCGAGGATAGTAGTAAGTATAAGTATCCTTCACATCCGAGGATAGTAATAAGTATAGGTATCCTTCACAACCGAGGATAGTAGTAAGTATAAGTATCCTTCACATCCGAGGATAGTAATAAGTATAGGTATCCTTCACAACCGAGGATAGTAGTAAGTATAAGTATACGTAGGTTGTAAGTATGTGTCCTGCACAACCGAGGACGGTGAATAGCATAAGTATGTGTCCTGCACAACCGAGGACAGTGGTACGGTAGTCTAGTAACAGTGTGTACACGAATCTAGTCAATATCATTCCTTTAATCCCATTCCCAAGCCCTTGGGAATCCTATGCCTTAGTAAGGGTGTGAACTCACCTTGGTTTGCTCGGTATGCTAGGTTTTTGCACTCACAAGTAATCAGTCAAGTCCTATTGTGTGCACGTGTAATAAATCAGTTCATGTTCGTGTTAATACGCATACAATCTATGTCATAACATGTACTTAAGCCATTATCATGTATCACGTAAGCAGATAAACCAAGTCGTGCAGTTCATGTTTCACGTATGTGTCAATTATAGTCCGCACTATCATGGTTGTTCATCTTGTACTTGACAGAGTTAACATACGTAACGAAAGTGACAAATTAGCAGAGTTAGCAAGTTAACACATTCACAACCCATTAGGGTTTCATGTGTCACACCCCCAAAATCCACACGCGTAGTACCACCGCTTGGGAGCGTGACGTGACCAGGATCAAGCCATCAATCATATCAAACATAGCATTTAATAATAAAAGTCATTAAAGTAATTCATCAAGACATGATCGATGTTTCAAAACCAAGCATTGTTTAAGTAGCGGAAGCATTGTTATAAACCCAAGTTAAAATACTGAAATGTCATAAGTGTCTAAGCGAAGTAATACGATCCTTGTCCACAACGACCGGCTCCTCTTTGTGCAAGCTCCATGTACCTAACGATCTGCAAGGCATGTAACAGAATGATCAACAAACTAGTTGAGCGAGTTCACAGTAAGTAAATGCGTAACAGTAAGTAACGGGTGGCTCTACTAGGCCGATAGTAAGTTATATAGGTGGGGGCTTCCCATGTCATGTGACCACTAGACTATTCGTATCAACTACTCGTATCATCCCTGCTCTTCTTCCGAGAACAGTAGCGCGCATGGGGTGTACGTAGGTTTTACGTACGTATCCTTCATAACCGAGGATAGGAGACGCGGGGGTGTACGTGGGTTTCACGTACGTATCCTTTGTACCGAGGATAGAAGTAAGTAATGCGTACACGTAGGTTTTACGTGCGTGCCTGACATCCGAGGCAGTAATTGGCATATGACCACGTAGGTGTTATCCTAACCTACGGAACCGTCCTGACATCCGAGGACCATGGTAGGTGATAGTCTAGGAAAAGCATATGTTCGTTCTTAGTCAATTGTAACCTTTATCCCATTCCCACTACCCGGGAATCCCATGCCTTAATAGGAGTGTGAACTCACCTGGGTTTGCTCGGCAGACAGTATAATGCTCAAGCATACAAGTAAGGAATCAACCACGTCCTATCATGGTTACTATGCAAGTTAGGTTCGTATATAACACGTAAGTTACTAACACGTATGGATCATGGCAAAGTACACGTATTTCAATAACAGCTCGGTATAACAGTAAACAATTAGCCAAGTATCCGGCCCAATTCAGTTGGGCCTGAACAGTAAAAGTCCAGTAACGGTTGGCCCGTTACGAGTCGCAACGAGGAAAACTTGAGTCGCAACCAGACTCGTAACTGAGGTGTTCTCGAGTCGTAATAAGGCTGGTCTCGAGTCGCAACCGGCGATCTCGAGTCGCAACAGGGGTTTGCGAGTCACAACAGCTGATTACGAGTCGCAACAGGAGGTTGCGAGTCGCAATGGTGATTTCGGCTCATCATGGTCCGGTTACGAGTCGCAACAGGACTCGCAACCGTGGTCTCGGCTTGTGCTGTTGTGGTCTCGAGTGGGGTTCCGACTCGCAGTCGGTGATACCGAGTCGCAACCGTGTGTGTAACTGGTTTTCCCTGATTTCATGCAATACGTGTTAATGCAAATCAATTATCAGTTTCCAAATTCAATTCAACTAATATCCCGTAAATTCAGCAAACAAGTTTAGCAGTTTCACCAACCGGATCAAACACCGAAATCAAATCCAGAAATCAACCGATTCATGTTCGTTCATAACATATCAAGAACATCTACGATCGGATTCATGTGATATAATTACTCTTAACAAGCAACATAAATCTAAATCTCCACTTAACAGCCAATTATCACAACAACATCATACCCGATTAGACACGATCATGCATTCAAGAATCGTTTAAGCAAACAAAATTGTAAGAATATCAACCACAAACAACAATATTAACTCGCATATAAGGCATAGCAATATCAATTCGGTTTTAACTTAACATCATGCAATACTATGTACAAGAACAACACATATCCGATTCACAGTGTACATCATACAAACAAGTACCAATCACTAACCGGATGAATGTAGAAGATCGATCCAGTTCACCACGTCGGGTTCCAAGCAAGGCCGAGAGAGAGAGGTGTTCGGTGTGTGTGATTTTTGGTTGCAAGAGTTGTAAAAACCTAAAACCCTATGATATGTGTGTGTATATATACATGTGCGGGAGATGTGGGCCGAAACCCCACATGGTTTCGAGTCGGGTGTAAAACCGAATGGGCTTGTATGCGGTTGGGTTATTATTTGATTCACATAACATATGCACTCTCATTAAATCAAATAGCACATATTAGCACACGTAGTCACATAATTATAAAAATCCGGTTTACATAAGCACGTAACGTTACATCACAGTAAGTCTAAAGTACGAGTTGTCACATTATCCCCAACTAATTGAAAATTTCGTCCCGAAATTTGGTATGCACTCACTGAGGAAGCTAGGTAAGTTATAGCATTCACTGGTTTTCCTGGGGTGTCACATCCTCCCCCCGTTGATCTGGAATTTCGTCCCGAAATTCCGAAGTAGTAGCTTCAGCCTCAGTAGTGGTAGCATTGGTTTCAAATAACTGGGGGTACTTTTCTGTCATTCTGTCTTCGCGTTCCCAGGTGTACTCTGGGCCACGTTTGGAGTTCCAGCGAACTCGAACAAGAGGAATTCTCTTGTGTTTGAGGACCTTCGCATCCCGGTCCGTGATTTCAACTGGTTCCTCGACGAACTGCAGCCGCTCGTCGATAGTGAGTTCCTTAAAAGGAATGATGAGGTTTTCATCTGATAGGCACTTCTTTAAGTTTGATACGTGAAAGACATTGTGAACTGCTCCGAGTTCAGCTGGTAGGTTCAACTTGTAGGCTACCTTGCCAATCTTTTCTAAGATTTCGAATGGTCCGACGTACCGCGGATTCAGTTTGCCCCGTTTGCCAAAACGTACCACACCCTTCCAGGGTGAAACTTTCAATAAAACACGGTCTCCGACCTCAAATTCCAAAGGCTTTCTACGCTTGTCCGCGTAGGCTTTCTGACGGTCGCGTGCTGCCGCCATGCGTTGTCGTATCTGTGCTATCTTTTCTGTGGCGTCCACTACAATCTCTGGACCCGTAATTTGACTATCCCCCACCTCTGCCCAACAGAGAGGTGACCGGCATTTACGTCCGTACAATGCCTCGAATGGAGCGGCTTGAATGCTGGTATGGTAACTGTTATTGTATGAAAACTCCACCAAAGGGAGGTGCTTTTCCCAGCCGTTGCCGAAATCGATAACGCATGCCCGAAGCATGTCTTCTAGAGTTTGGATCGTTCGCTCAGACTGCCCATCCGTCTGAGGGTGATATGCTGTGCTCATGTCTAATCGTGAGCCGAAAGATTTATGCATTGCCTGCCATAGCTCTGACGTGAATCGTGCATCGCGATCCGAAATAATAGAGATGGGCACTCCGTGCCTCGAAACAACTTCTTTAAGATAGACGTCTGCGAGAGTGGAGAACTTATCCGTTTCCTTAATCGGTAGGAAGTGTGCAGACTTGGTGAGTCGATCAACTATGACCCATATTGTATCGTTCCCACGCTGAGATCTAGGTAAGCCTGTAACAAAGTCCATGAAAATTTCTTCCCATTTCCATTGTGGTATCTTAGGCTGCTGAAGTAGACCAGCTGGTCTCTGATATTCAACTTTGACTCTCGCACAGGTCAAACATTTTCCAACGTACGTAGCGATGTGGGCCTTCATGCTAGGCCACCAATAAGTAGTGCTGATGTCGTGATACATTTTATCTGACCCTGGATGTACCGAATAGCGAGACTTGTGAGCTTCATCCATTACAAGTTCGCGTAAACCGCCATAGAGAGGGACCCATATCCGGCCCGTTACATAGTAGGCACCGTCTGCCTTCTGTTCCATCTGTTGTCGTGAGCCGCGTAAGGCTTCAGCCTTGACGTTTTCGGGCTTCAATGCTTCTACCTGAGCATTTCGTATCTGTGCTGGAAGGCTAGACTGAATCGTAAGCTGTAGCGCTCGCACGCGCTTCGGTAAGGTGTCCTTTCGACTCAAAGCGTCAGCCACAACATTGGCTTTGCCTGGATGGTACTTGATGGCGCATTCGTAGTCGTTAAGTAACTCGACCCATCGTCGTTGACGCATGTTCAAATCCTTCTGCTTAAGGATGTGCTCGAGACTCCTGTGATCGGTGTAAATCGTGCATCTGGTACCGTACAGGTAGTGTCGCCATATCTTAAGCGCGAAAACAACAGCTCCCAGCTCTAAATCGTGCGTCGTGTAGTTGCGTTCGTGAACCTTGAGTTGCCGAGAAGCGTAGGCTATCACTTTATCACGTTGCATCAACACACATCCAAGACCCTGGATGGATGCGTCACAATATACTACGAAGTCTTCTGTGCCTTCTGGCAATGAAAGAATAGGTGCGCTGCAGAGCCTATCCTTTAGATACTGAAAAGCAGTTTCCTGCGTGTTGCCCCAACGGTAGGTGACACCCTTCTGTGTCAGTAGCGTAAGTGGTTGCGCGATCTTTGAAAAGTCTTTAATAAACCGTCTGTAGTATCCTGCCAAACCCAAGAATTGACGTATTTCTGTCGGTGTACGCGGTGCAGCCAATTTCTAATCGAATCTACCTTGGATGGATCGACGTGAATCCCATCCTTGTTTACCACGTGGCCTAAGAAGTGGACTTCACGAAGCCAGAAGTCGCATTTTGAAAGCTTGGCGTACAACTGTTCCTTTCGAAGGAGTTCCAATATCAGACGAAGATGCTGCCCGTGCTCCTCCTGACTCTTGGAGTAAATCAGAATGTCGTCGATGAATACAATGACGAACTTGTCGAGATAGGGTTTGCACACCCTGTTCATAAGATCCATGAATACTGAAGGTGCGTTCGTAAGTCCGAACAACATAACCAAGAACTCGTAGTGACCATAGCGAGTTCTGAATGCTGTCTTAGAGACATCCTCCTCGCGGACTCTCAGTTGATGATAACCTGACCATAGGTCGATCTTGGAATAGTAACACGACCCTTGCAACTGGTCGAATAAGTCGTCTATGCGTGGAAGAGGATAACGGTTCTTCACCGTCACCTTGTTCAGTTCCCTGTAGTCTATACACATCCTGAACGTACCGTCTTTCTTTTTCACGAAAAGCACTGGAGCTCCCCAAGGCGAAGAGCTTGGACGAATGAAACCCTTTTCCAAGAGTTCTTGCAGCTGCTTTGACAATTCTTCCAATTCTGATGGAGCCAGACGATATGGTGCGCGAGCTATGGGTGCTGCTCCTGGAGCGAGCTCGATCTGAAATTCGACCTGACGATGAGGCGGTAAGCCAGGTAAATCTTCAGGAAACACCTGAGGGTAATCACGTACAATTGGAATATCCTCCAATTTCTTTTCCTTTGCTGTTGCGTCTGAAACAAGAGCCAAAATGGCTGTGTGACCTTTACGTAAGCACTTCTGAGCCTTTAAGAATGAGATGATGCCAACCACTGCACCACTCTTGTCGCCTTGAACTTCAAGAGGTTCCTGACCAAAACGAGGAATGCGAATAATCTTCTCGCTGCATAGGATTTCTGCCTGATGTTGGGATAACCAATCCATCCCAATCACGACGTCGAAACTTCCCAAAACTATGGGAATGAGATCAATAGAAAAGGCTTGACCAGCTAGAATAAGGTTACAGCCCTGAACTACGTGCGTGGCTTCTAGACTTTTACCGTTAGCTAACTCTACTACATGTTTGGTGGGTAAAAGTGTTGGTGCACGTTTTAGCAGTTGACACATTTTCACAGACATATAGCTTGTATCCGCACCCGAATCAAACAAAATAGTAACGTAAATATTGTCGAGGAGAAACTTACCCATAACAACGTTGGGATCGTTCACTGCGTCGCCACGACCTAGTACGAATGCACGGCCCCTTGCCTCGTTGCCGTTGTTGTTTCCCCCATTGTTGTAGTTGTCGTTGCCCTGGTTGTTGTTGTTGTTGTTCTGGTTCCTGTTGAGCTGTGGGCAGTGTCTCTTGATGTGGCCTTCAGCACCACAATTGTAGCATCCCTTGTTGCCCTGTTGTTGGTTAGGCTGAGCGTGAGGCTGCTGCTGATTTTGGTTCGCAGGACGAAGGCTTCTACAGTCTTTGGCCTCGTGACCCATCTTGAGGCATCTTTGACAACGACCCTTGTTACACTGACCGTTGTGGTGCTTGTTGCAGTTGTTGCATTTTGGAAGATTTCCGCGATATCCACCCTGCCTGTGGCTACCTGACGACTGCTGGTTAGGGCTTTGATAGTTGTCAGTCTTTCGCTGCTGATTCTGGGACTGAACCGAAACTGATGCTTTGCTTGAATCCCCCTCCCATTTCCTCTTGTTGTCACTGAGGGTAACGGGAGTAGCTGAAGGAGTGACTGTAGTAGTAGTGCTGACACGCTTAGGCAGTTTATTCTGTTCCACTGCCTGATCGGTGATGCGATGAGCGAGGCGTTGGATTTCCTGGATGTTTTCGAGGTTAGCCGATGTCACGTGGCTCTGAATTTCTGGAGCCAATCCCTTGAGATACAACTCAATGCGCTTGTATGGGGGGTCCACCATAGTTGCACACAGCACGGCCAGCTCGTTCGACCGTTTAGTATACGCTTCGATCTCTGACCCAACCATTTTCAGATTATACAGCTCGTCTTCTAGCTTGTGAATGTCTTCACGCGTGCAATACTCACGCTTGATGAGTTCCTTAAAATCGTTCCATGGGGTGGCGTTAGCAGCTGCCAACCCAAGAATCTGCACCTGCGCGTTCCACCAGGTTAGCGCGATTCCTTCCAAGGTGCCAGTAGCAAACTTGACCTTGCGAGCCTCAGGGCACTCGCACATCTCGAATACTGATTCTAGCTTCTCGAACCAGTGGAGGAGTCCAACCGCTCCTTCTGTGCCGCTGAAAGAGTTTGGACGACAGTCCATGAAGTTCTTGAAAGTGCAGACAGGCTGCTGCGCGTGTTGACCTATTGTGTACGAATAGGACGAAGTTAAATACAAGAGTGAATGTAGGATCTAGGGATCCTAGTGTGTGCCTATACTGCAGGATATACTACCTGCTTGAGCTGCTGCAACTGCCGCAGCAACTTGGGCTTGAACAAGAGCCTCTAACTGGGCTTGTGTCATGTTAATTCTTCCAGCCATTGATCTTCATGTCAAAGGCGAAATAGGTGAGAAAAGTTCGCGAATAGTGCGATGACAGAAAAGCGTAAGCACGTAAGGGTTCTTAAGCAATAGCAAATAGTGAGCATTGTAGTCTAAGCATACCACGAGCAAAGCTCTAAGTAATTCTAGCAAGTAGGCAATAAACATAAACCTTATTACCTAAAATGTCGAGTCTTGCACGTGGAGCGAAGCGTCGTTGTGGATCGTTGAGAGCACTGTTCTGGTTATAGTCCGGTTTTAATAAAAAATGTTTTCCCATATTAAAACCAAGTTCTCTATAACCAATGGCTCTGATACCAATCTGTCACACCCCCAAAATCCACACGCGTAGTACCACCGCTTGGGAGCGTGACGTGACCAGGATCAAGCCATCAATCATATCAAACATAGCATTTAATAATAAAAGTCATTAAAGTAATTCATCAAGACATGATCGATGTTTCAAAACCAAGCATTGTTTAAGTAGCGGAAGCATTGTTATAAACCCAAGTTAAAATACTGAAATGTCATAAGTGTCTAAGCGAAGTAATACGATCCTTGTCCACAACGACCGGCTCCTCTTTGTGCAAGCTCCATGTACCTAACGATCTGCAAGGCATGTAACAGAATGATCAACAAACTAGTTGAGCGAGTTCACAGTAAGTAAATGCGTAACAGTAAGTAACGGGTGGCTCTACTGGGCCGATAGTAAGTTATATAGGTGGGGGCTTCCCATGTCATGTGACCACTAGACTATTCGTATCAACTACTCGTATCATCCCTGCTCTTCTTCCGAGAACAGTAGCGCGTATGGGGTGTACGTAGGTTTTACGTACGTATCCTTCATAACCGAGGATAGGAGACGCGGGGGTGTACGTGGGTTTCACGTACGTATCCTTTGTACCGAGGATAGAAGTAAGTAATGCGTACACGTAGGTTTTACGTGCGTGCCTGACATCCGAGGCAGTAATTGGCATATGACCACGTAGGTGTTATCCTAACCTACGGAACCGTCCTGACATCCGAGGACCATGGTAGGTGATAGTCTAGGAAAAGCATATGTTCGTTCTTAGTCAATTGTAACCTTTATCCCATTCCCACTACCCGGGAATCCCATGCCTTAATAGGAGTGTGAACTCACCTGGGTTTGCTCGGCAGACAGTATAATGCTCAAGCATACAAGTAAGGAATCAACCACGTCCTATCATGGTTACTATGCAAGTTAGGTTCGTATATAACACGTAAGTTACTAACACGTATGGATCATGGCAAAGTACACGTATTTCAATAACAGCTCGGTATAACAGTAAACAATTAGCCAAGTATCCGGCCCAATTCAGTTGGGCCTGAACAGTAAAAGTCCAGTAACGGTTGGCCCGTTACGAGTCGCAACGAGGAAAACTTGAGTCGCAACCAGACTCGTAACTGAGGTGTTCTCGAGTCGTAATAAGGCTGGTCTCGAGTCGCAACCGGCGATCTCGAGTCGCAACAGGGGTTTGCGAGTCACAACAGCTGATTACGAGTCGCAACAGGAGGTTGCGAGTCGCAATGGTGATTTCGGCTCATCATGGTCCGGTTACGAGTCGCAACAGGACTCGGAATCGTGGTCTCGGCTTGTGCTGTTGTGGTCTCGAGTGGGGTTCCGACTCGCAGTCGGTGATACCGAGTCGCAACCGTGTGTGTAACTGGTTTTCCCTGATTTCATGCAATACGTGTTAATGCAAATCAATTATCAGTTTCCAAATTCAATTCAACTAATATCCCGTAAATTCAGCAAACAAGTTTAGCAGTTTCACCAACCGGATCAAACACCGAAATCAAATCCAGAAATCAACCGATTCATGTTCGTTCATAACATATCAAGAACATCTACGATCGGATTCATGTGATATAATTACTCTTAACAAGCAACATAAATCTAAATCTCCACTTAACAGCCGATTATCACAACAACATCATACCCGATTAGACACGATCATGCATTCAAGAATCGTTTAAGCAAACAAAATTGTAAGAATATCAACCACAAACAACAATATTAACTCGCATATAAGGCATAGCAATATCAATTCGGTTTTAACTTAACATCATGCAATACTATGTACAAGAACAACACATATCCGATTCACAGTGTACATCATACAAACAAGTACCAATCACTAACCGGATGAATGTAGAAGATCGATCCGGTTCACCACGTCGGGTTCCAAGCAAGGCCGAGAGAGAGAGGTGTTCGGTGTGTGTGATTTTTGGTTGCAAGAGTTGTAAAAACCTAAAACCCTATGATATGTGTGTGTATATATACATGTGCGGGAGATGTGGGCCGAAACCCCACATGGTTTCGAGTCGGGTGTAAAACCGAATGGGCTTGTATGCGGTTGGGTTATTATTTGATTCACATAACATATGCACTCTCATTAAATCAAATAGCACATATTAGCACACGTAGTCACATAATTATAAAAATCCGGTTTACATAAGCACGTAACGTTACATCACAGTAAGTCTAAAGTACGAGTTGTCACATCATGCTTAACAGAGTTAAACCAGAACCATCATACAAAACAGAGTTCCCAACCTGATAGGGTTGCATATGTACATTCACAGAGTTATTTGAACATTAAAAAGGTAGGATACAAGGTTACACACTTAAAAAGTCGGACCTAGGGGATTTGGGGAGTTAAAACTCGGACCAAAGGACCTCCCCCTCACAAAGTCGGACACCCTTGAGCCATGCTAAAACAATCGGACCAAAGCCTTATGGCATTAAACTCGGACCAAAGGCCTTATGGCCTTAAACTCGGACATAAAGTTAAACTCCGGGGGGGGGGGGGTATGAAGGTTGAAAGTCGGACCATGTCTAGCATTAAACTCGGTCCACTTGTGTTTGGTTATAAACTCGGACCTTGTGTTTTGTTATAAACTCGGACCTTGTGTTTTGTTATAAACTCGGTCCTGGTGTTTCATTTACAATCTCAGACATAGCGCTTCATTAACAAACTCGGACATGCAGACTCTACAAACATCGGATCCTTAATCATAACATAAACTCGGGTCATTCACATATATTATAACTCGGTCATATATCCGTTCAATAACTCAGACTATATAGTTTGCATAAAGCTCGGACTAGACATCATGTTATTATAAACTCAGACATATGTTTTCACAAACTCTGGGCAACATTAATCATATGAATCGTAAAGATTAAAGCAGTTACGTTTTCCATGTTTCATCATTCTAAAAACCCTAACTTCATACGCAATGACGGCAGAACCTAACCAATCATCAAATGCTAATCATCAACAACAATTATCACAATAATAATCTATCCAGCATGTATCTAATCATGTCATAATCTCAACTATTCAAGATCAAATCACAGAATATCACATGAGAAACTAGGGTTTTCCATGAACACATAATCAAGAAATCTATAATCAATAATCATTCGATAGAATCAAGAAATTAACAAACAATAATCATTTACCTTGTGATGATCTTAGAGAAATGTGGAATCAAAAGTGATGATTAGCTTGTCAATGTTGATGGTGATGATTGCTATAGAGCCAAAGAAATGAAAGTACGTGCTTGGATTCTTGTGAGAGGTTTAGTGAATGATTTGGGGTTAAGTATAGTTTAAGTTCACTAATGGCCCTCTACACCCTTAACTAATATATTTTACAATAGTACACCATCTCAAATAGTTTCACAGTTCCATCACCAAGTTTATGCATTTGACAAGTTTATCACAATTAACACATAATCATGCACAATCACACAACACACTTCATTGTATCAAAACATATACAAATTCCATAACAACTAATTGTGAAATCAATCGACTAAATAATACAAGAACGTGCAATAAATGCGAAATAGAAGTCTTGGAATTTCGAGTTGTCACATTATCCCCAACTTAAAAGAAATTTCGTCCCGAAATTTGGTACGCACTCACTGAGGAAGCTAGGTAAGACGTAGTGTTCACTGGTTTTCCTGGGGTGTCACATCATCCCCCCGTTGATTTGGAATTTCATCCCGAAATTCCGCAGTAGTAGCTTCAGTCTCAGCAGTGGTTGCGCGGTTTTCAAATAACTGGGGGTACTTTTCTTTCATCTGGTCTTCGCGTTCCCAGGTGTACTCTGGGCCACGTCGGGAGTTCCAACGAACTCGAACAAGAGGGATTCTCTTGTGTTTGAGGACCTTAACATCCCGGTCCGTGATTTCAACTGGTTCCTCGACGAACTGCAACCGCTCATCGATAGTGAGTTCCTTAAAAGGAACTATGAGGGTCTCATCTGACAGGCACTTCTTCAGATTCGACACGTGAAATACATTGTGAACTGCACCGAGTTCAGCTGGTAGGTTCAGTCTGTAGGCTACTGGGCCTATTCTTTCAGTGATTTCGAACGGTCCAACATACCGTGGATTGAGTTTGCCTCGTTTACCAAAACGAACCACACCCTTCCAGGGTGAGACTTTTAATAAAACCCGGTCCCCGACCTGAAATTCCAAAGGCTTGCTACGCTTGTCCGCGTAGGCTTTCTGGCGGTCGCGTGCTGCCGCCATGCGTTGTCGTATTTGTGCAATCTTTTCCGTGGCGTCCACTACAATCTCTGGACCCGTAATCTGACTATCCCCCCCCTCTGCCCAACAGAGAGGTGACCGGCATTTACGTCCGTACAATGCCTCGAATGGAGCGGCTTGTATGCTGGTGTGATAACTGTTATTATACGAGAACTCCACCAAAGGGAGATGCTTTTCCCAGCCGTTGCCGAAATCAATAACACATGCCCGAAGCATGTCTTCAAGAGTCTGGATCGTTCGCTCAGACTGCCCATCCGTCTGAGGATGATACGCCGTGCTCATGTCTAACCGAGAGCCAAACGCTTTGTGCATCGCTTGCCATAGCTCTGACGTGAATCGTGTATCCCGATCCGAAATGATAGAGGTTGGTACTCCGCGCCTCGAAACAACTTCTTTCAAGTAGATGTCTGGCCACCAATAAGTTGTTTGGCCACCAATAAGAGCTTTCATGTTTGGCCACCAATAAGTTGTTTTGATATCGTGGTACATCTTATCCGACCCTGGATGTACCGAGTAGCGAGACTTGTGCGCTTCATCCATCACAAGTTCGCGTAAACCGCCATAAAGTGGGACCCAAATACGCCCCGTTACATAGTAGGCGTCGTCTTCCTTTTGTTCCATTCGCTGTCTTGAACCGCGTAAGGCTTCAGCCATGATGTTTTCTGGTTTCAGTGCTTCTATCTGAGCAGCTCGTATCTGTGCAGGAAGACTGGACTGAATAGTAAGCTGTAGCGCTCGCACGCGCTTAGGTAGAGTGTCTTTCCGACTGAGGGCGTCGGCCACAACATTGGCCTTGCCTGGATGATACTTGATGGCGCATTCATAGTCGTTCAGAAGTTCAACCCATCTCCGTTGACGCATATTCAAATCCTTTTGCTTAAGAATATGCTCGAGACTCCTGTGATCGGTGTAAATCGTGCACTTGGTACCGTACAGGTAGTGTCGCCATATCTTAAGCGCGAAAACAACAGCTCCCAGCTCTAAATCGTGCGTCGTGTAGTTACGTTCATGAACCTTGAGTTGACGAGAGGCGTAAGCAATAACTTTATCCCGCTGCATCAATACACAACCAAGCCCCTGTATCGATGCGTCACAATAAACCACGAAGTCATCTGTGCCCTCTGGCAATGAGAGAATAGGTGCGCTGCAAAGCCTATCCTTTAAGTACTGAAAAGCGGTTTCCTGGGAATCTCCCCAGCGGTAGGTAACACCTTTCTGTGTCAGCAGTGTAAGTGGCTGAGCAATCTTTGAGAAATCTTTGATAAACCGTCTGTAGTAACCCGCCAAACCCAACAATTGGCGTATTTCCGTTGGTGTACGCGGTGCAGGCCAGTTCCTGATCGAATCTACCTTGGATGGATTGACATGAATCCCATCCCTGTTCACCACATGGCCTAAGAAGTGGACTTCACGAAGCCAGAAGTCGCATTTGGAAAACTTTGCGTACAATTGCTCCTTTCGAAGGAGTTCCAAGATAAGACATAAGTGTTGCTCGTGTTCCTCCTGACTCTTGGAGTAGATCAGGATGTCGTCGATGAAGACAATGACGAACTTGTCAAGATAGGGTTTGCACACCCTGTTCATAAGATCCATAAAAACTGCAGGCGCGTTTGTAAGCCCAAAAGGCATGGCTAGGAACTCGTAATGGCTGCAGCGAGTTCTGAATGCTGTCTTGGAGACGTCCTCACCCCGGACTCTCAGCTAATGATAACCAGACCTTAGATCAACCTTGGAGTAGTAACTCGACCCTTGCAACTGGTCGAATAAGTCGTCAGTGCGTGGAAGAGGATAACGGTTCTTCACTGTGACCTTGTTCAGTTCACGGTAATCAATTTCACATCCTGAAGGTGCCATCCTTTTTTTTCACAGATAATTGGTATCCAAGAGTTCTTGTAGCTCCCCAAGGAGAAGAGATAGGTCGGATAAATCCCCTTATCCAAGATTTCTTGCAGCTGCGTCGATAGTTCTTCCGATTCTGGTGGAGCTAAGCGATACGGTGCTCGAGCTATGGGTGCTGCTCCTGGAGCGAGCTCGATTTGAAATTCGACCTGACGATGAGGCGGTAGACTAGGTAAATCTTTAGGAAACACCTGAGGAAAGTCGCGTACAACTGGATGGTCTTTCAACTTCTTTTCTTTCGCTGATGCGTCAGTAACGAGAGCCAAAATTGCGGTGTGGCCCTTCCGTAAACATTTCTGAGCCTTCAAGAAAGAGGTGATGCCAACCACAGCACCACTCTTGTCGCCTTGAACTTCGAGAGGTTCTTGACCAGAATGAGGAATGCGAACAATCTTTTCTTTGCATAGGATTTCTGCTTGCTGTTGCTGCTGGCGATTCCGATTTGCAAGCCGTGGGCTCCTGAATCCTTAGCTTCATGGCCCATCTTGAGGCACCTATGGCAACGTCCCTCGTTGCACTAACCACCGTGGTGTCTGTTGCATTAGTTTCAAATTGGGTGAATTCCCCGATATCCACCCTGCCCCTGACCACCAGAAGTTGGCTGACTCGGCTCTGGTGATCACTATTCTTGCGCTGCTGCTGTGCTTGAGACCGAACGGTAGCTGAACCCTTGCTGGAAAACTCATCCCATTTCCGCTTGTTGTCACTAGGAGTAGCGGGAGTAGCAGAAGTGATAGCGGTAGTAATAGCGCTAATACAACTAGGCAGCCTGTTCTGTTCCACTGCCCGATCCGTGAGGCGATGAGCAAGACGCTGAATGTCTTGGATATTGTCGAGGTTAGCCGATGTAGCATGGCTCTGAATCTCTAGGGCTAGACCCTTGAGGTACAATTCGATACGCTTGCTTGGAGGGTCCACCATGGTTGGACACAAGATGGCCAGTTCGTTCGACCGCTTCGTATAAGCATCAATTCCTGACCCCGTCATTTTCAAATGGTAAAGCTCCACTTCCAACTTGTGGATGTCATCACGCGTGCAGTATTCCCTTTTAATGCGTTCTTTAAATTCGTTCCAGGGGGTGGTGTTAGCAGCTGCCCACCCTAGTATCTGTACTTGCGCGTTCCACCAGGTTAGCGCGATCCCTTCCAAAGTACCAGTGGCGTACTTGACCCTGCGAGCCTCAGGGTGTTCACACATGAAGTTCTTGAATGTGCACTGTATGTGCTTGGACGACAGTCCATGATGTTCTAGAATGTGCAGACAGGTTAATGTGCGTTCTGACCCGTTGCGCGAGAGAGATAGGTCACGGTTAAGCGCGAGAGTTGGGTCACGAGAGTAGGATCTAACGTCCTAGGATAGGTTTGGAATAGCAGGTTATACCTCCTGCTGGTGCGGCTGTAAGCGCCGCAGCGACTTGTTCGTTAATGAGAGCCGTCAACTGGCTTGAGTCATGTCAACACGTCCAGACATGATCGAACAGTAAAGGTAGCATAAGTATGAATGGTTCGCGAGTAGTGCGATGACAGAAAAGTGTAGGCACATAGGTGTTCTCAAGCAATAACAAGTAGTGAGCAAAGTAATGTAAGCATACTACGAGCAAAGTTCTATGCAATTCTTGCATGTAGGCAATAAACATAAACCTTATTACCTAGAATGTTGAGTCTTGCACGTGGAGCGAAGCGTCGTTGTGGATCGTTGAGAGCACTGTTCTGGTTATAGTCTGGTTTTAATAAAAACGTTTTCCCCATATTAAAACCAAGTTCTCTATAACCAATGGCTCTGATACCAATCTGTCACACCCCCAAAATCCACACGCGGAGTACCACCGCTTGGGAGCGTGACATGACCAGGATCAAGCCACCAATCATATAGAACATTGTATAAAGTAAAAGTGATTGCAACATAAACCAAACCAATTCCATATGAAGGGTGTTTCCAAAACATAAGTAAAATATCATTGCGTAGCGGAAGCGTATTAATAAAAACCCATCGTAAATAAGTATCAAATAATCAAAAGTGTTTAACAGGATAATCACGATCCAAGCCCACAACGACCTGCTCCTCCATGTGCAAGCTCCTTATACCTAACGACCTGCAAGGCATGTAACAGAGGATCAACAACTAGTTGAGCGAGTTCACAGAAGTAAATGCGTAATAGTAAGTTCGTTTGTAACAGGTGGCTCTACTGGGCCGTTAGTACGTTCTATTTGTGGGGGCATCCCATGTTGTATAACCACTAGACTACTCGTAACCATAAGTATCCTTCACAACCGAGGATAGTAGTAAGTATAAGTATCCTTCACATCCGAGGATAGTAATAAGTATAGGTATCCTTCACAACCGAGGATAGTAGTAAGTATAAGTATCCTTCACATCCGAGGATAGTAATAAGTATAGGTATCCTTCACAACCGAGGATAGTAGTAAGTATAAGTATACGTAGGTTGTAAGTATGTGTCCTGCACAACCGAGGACAGTGAATAGCATAAGTATGTGTCCTGCACAACCGAGGACAGTGGTATGGTAGTCTAGTAACAGTGTGTACACGAATCTAGTCAATATCATTCCTTTAATCCCATTCCTAAGCCCTTGGGAATCCCATGCCTTAGTAAGGGTGTGAACTCACCTTGGTTTGCTCGGTATGCTAGGTTTTTGCACTCACAAGTAATCAGTCAAGTCCTATTGTGTGCACGTGTAATAAATCAGTTCATGTTCGTGTTAATACGCATACAATCTATGTCATAACATGTACTTAAGCCATTATCATGTATCACGTAAGCAGATAAACCAAGTCGTGCAGTTCATGTTTCACGTATGTGTCAATTATAGTCTGCACTATCATGGTTGTTCATCTTGTACTTGACAGAGTTAACATACGTAACGAAAGTGACAAATTAGCAGAGTTAGCAAGTTAACACATTCACAACCCATTAGGGTTTCATGCTTAACAGAGTTAAACCAGAACCATCATACAAAACAGAGTTCCCAACCTGATAGGGTTGCATATGTACATTCATAGAGTTATTTGAACATTAAAAAGGTAGGATACAAGGTTACACACTTAAAAAGTCGGACCTAGGGGATTTGGGGAGTTAAAACTCGGACCAAAGGACCTCCCCCTCACAAAGTCGGACACCCTTGAGCCATGCTAAAACAATCGGACCAAAGCCTTATGGCATTAAACTCGGACCAAAGGCCTTATGGCCTTAAACTCGGGGGGGGGGGTATGAAGGTTGAAAGTCGGACCATGTCTAGCATTAAACTCGGTCCACTTGTGTTTGGTTATAAACTCGGACCTTGTGTTTTGTTATAAACTCGGTCCTGGTGTTTCATTTACAATCTCAGACACAGCGCTTCATTAACAAACTCGGACATGCAGACTCTACAAACATCGGATCCTTAATCATAACATAAACTCGGGTCATTCACATATATTATAACTCGGTCATATATCCATTCAATAACTCAGACTATATAGTTTGCATAAAGCTCGGACTAGACATCATGTTATTATAAACTCAGACATATGTTTTCACAAACTCTGGGCAACATTAATCATATGAATCGTAAAGATTAAAGCAGTTACGTTTTCCATGTTTCATCATTCTAAAAACCCTAACTTCATACGCAATGACGGCAGAACCTAACCAATCATCAAATGCTAATCATCAACAACAATTATCACAATAATAATCTATCCAGCATGTATCTAATCATGTCATAATCTCAACTATTCAAGATCAAATCACAGAATATCACATGAGAAACTAGGGTTTTCCATGAACACATAATCAAGAAATCTATAATTAATAATCATTCGATAGAATCAAGAAATTAACAAACAATAATCATTTACCTTATGATGATCTTAGAGAAATGTGGAATCAAAAGTGATGATTAGCTTGTCAATGTTGATGGTGATGATTGCTATAGAGCCAAAGAAATGAAAGTACGTGCTTGGATTCTTGTGAGAGGTTTATTTGGGGTTAAGTATAGTTTAAGTTCACTAATGGCCCTCTACACCCTTAACTAATATATTTTACAATAGTACACCATCTCAAATAGTTTCACAGTTCCACCACCAAGTTTATGCATTTGACAAGTTTATCACAATTAACACATAATCATGCACAATCACACAACACACTTCATTGTATCAAAACATATACAAATTCCATAACAACTAATTGTGAAATCAATCGACTAAATAATACAAGAACGTGCAATAAATGTGAAATAGAAGTCTTGGAATTTCGAGTTGTCACACTATTCTTGCGGGTGAGAAGAGTCAGGGGTGCTAAAATTCTTGAGAAGTTTTCAATAAATCGCCTATAATATCCTGCTAGTCCTAGAAAGTTGCGAATCTCCGTAGGCGTCTTCGGCTCTTGCCAGTTGGTGACAGCTTCAACCTTAGCGGGATCTACTTGGATACCACGCTCACTGACAACATGTCCAAGAAATTGGACTTCACGAAGCCAAAATTCACACTTTGAAAATTTAGCATAGAGCTTTTCCTGTTGAAGCAGTTTAAGAACGCAACGAAGGTGCTTCTCATGGTCAGCTTGATTCTTCGAATAAATCAGAATGTCGTCAATGAATACGATAACAAATTTGTCCAAGTATGGCTTGAAGACACGATTCATGAGATCCATGAATGCTGCTGGGGCATTAGTGAGCCCAAAAGGCATCACTAGGAACTCGTAATGACCATAACGAGTCCTAAACGCAGTCTTGTACACATCTTCATCTCTAACCTTCAACTGATGGTAGCCTGACCTCAAGTCGATCTTGGAGAAATAACTTGCTCCTTGCAGTTGATCGAACAAATCATCGATCCTGGGTAAAGGATATCTATTCTTGATAGTGACCTTATTAAGCTCGTGATAATCGATGCATAGACGCATCGATCCATCCTTTTTCTTCACAAATAGGATTGGTGCTCCCCAAGGAGATGAACTAGCTCGTATAAAACCTTTTGCCAACAAATCATCCAGTTGAGTCCTCGGCTCTTTCATCTCTGTTGGTGCCAACCTGTAAGGTGCCCTTGCAACAGGTGCAGCTCTTGGAATGATGTCGATTCTGAATTCTACTTGCATATCTGGTGGCAAACCAGGTAGTTCTTCAGGGAAAACTTCAGGGTACTCAGAAATGACGGGGATGTCTTCAATCTTCGGCTTCGGCTCGTCAATGGTCACTTGTGCCATATAGATGACACATCCCTTTTTCATACATCTTGATGCCTTAAGCATAGACACTTGCTTAGGCAGTCCATATTGTGTATCTCCCTGAATGGTAGGTGGCTCACCAGACGGAGTCTTGACTACTACTTGCTTCTTGTTGCACACAATCTGAGCTTGATTATGGGATAGCCAATCCATGCCTATTACTATATCGAAGCCGGCTAACTTCGAAGGAAGTAAGGACAAAGGAAAAGAGTGGTTCCTAATGGATATGAAACATCCTTCTAACACGGTTGATGCGGTTTCTATGGTGCCATCGGCTAATTCAACCTTATATTTTATGCTTAGGGTTCTAACAGGTAGGTTTAACAACTTACAAAACTTATCATCTACAAATGATTTATCTGCTCAAGAATCAAACAACACTCTTGCATAAACATCATTAATAAGGAAGGTACCTGTTATCACATTGTCGTTTTGGATCGCCTCCTGTGCGTTCATCTGGAAGACCCTAGCATTGGTCTTTTTCCCTTCCTCAGCTTTCCTTGCAAACTTCGGGCAGTTGGACTTAATGTGCCCCTTTTCATTGCAGTTATAGCACGTAGCATCCTTGATCTTCTTCCAGTCCAAGGTCTTGTGCTTAGAAGATTTGCAAATCCCACATGCTTTCGGTTGTGACTGGGATTTCGACTCATACCTGCACCTCCCAAAATGGTGCTTCTTACAGACTTTGCACTTGGGTTTATCACCCGACTGTTGACCCTCCTTCTTATTTCCAGAACCCTTTTTGTGGTCATTATTTCCCTTGTGCTTCTTGTCTAAGCGCCTTGAGTTGTTATCCTCATGTTTCCTCTTTTCAGCATCTGTGTTTCTCAGCGATCACTGCCTGACCGCGTCCAGAGTGAGAGAAAGTGCTATATCAGATGCAGACCGGAAAGTAGCTGGTCGAGAGGCCTTCACACTCAACTTGATCTCTGGGGCTAAACCCCCAATGAAACGAGCTATCCTCTTGGGTTCCGGTGTTACAAGATAAGGATCTAACCTTGACATGGTGTTGAAGCTTGTGAGGTAGGCCTGACAATCTAGGTTTTTTATAACCAGATACAGGAAATCAGCTTCAATCTTCTCAACCTCGTGCTGAGGACAGTAGTTCTCTTTGATCAATGACACAAACTGTTCCCAAGACATATTGTACAATGGGATTTTCCCTGTAGCTTGGATCAAAGACCTCCACCAAGCTAATGCCTCACCCTTGAATGACTGAGATACAAACTTCACCACATCCTTATCAGCGCATCCACTGATATCCACCACAGTGTCCATCTCATTCAACCAGGTCATGCAGTCTATAGCTCCTTTCTCCCCAGTGAAATCCTTGGGTTTGCATGAAACAAAATATTTATAGGAGCAACCCTTATCACGGGGTTCTTGATTCAGCACTATTCTTTGAGATAGGACACTCCTTTGGTTTGATGAGTGATGGGAGTTATTGTTATGAGCATTGTGAGTTCTAGAGGGTGGTTTAGAGTGTGGTACAGATTGGGTCCTTACATGGGTACCACTGGATTCTTGGAATTGCCTATCCAAAGCTCTTGTAACAGCATTGTCTATCAATGCTTGTAGCTCTACTCCTACTACGTTGACCCTGGAGGCGTCATGATTATCTCTGGGGTGACTGTTGACCTCGTCAGACCCCGCCATGTAGCTTGATAACTACATAAAATAATGATTCTAATTTATTCAGAGGTCTATAGCAGTTTTATCATTCTAGATGATCTATTAATCATGGTGTTTAGAAGCCATTTTGATTAATTTGATAGGCATATATATATTCAGGAATTTTCATTATAATCCCTAGTTATAATCAAATTATTTTAATGACATAAAAGGTCAAGTCACATGGACAGTTTTAATTTTTTTTATGATCTTATAGGGTCATGGTATTGAGGGTTTAATTATATTTTATTACCTCTTCTTAACAGAGGTCGAAGACCACTACTGTCTTTTGTCTTATATGACAATGAGTAGAGCCCGTAGGCATTACATCCCTATTGGATGTTAAATAATAAAAGAATTTAGAATTTCTAATACAAGGATGACTTATGCGATTTTATCGAATCACATTTTGTCAGGAGTGTTAACATATTACAGATGTTAACAAGGATTTGAATCTTTTAATTAGGTTTTACCATCTTGGCCATATCTAGAACGACATGTGGCTAGGTTTTACTCTTAAGATTCTTTTTAATATTTAATGCAGAAAATCCTAAATTGAGATATTAATATGGACCTGAATCTAATTTGAGAACTACCATCCTAGCCTTGGCTTAAAATGACACATGGGCTAAGTTTTTTTTGTTCTTTTTAGATTTTATCACTTAATTATAATGATAGGTCTTTTAAAAAGGAATGTTATTTTTATTTATTTCACATTTTATGTTTATGCATATTAATAAAAATGAAAATTTAAACTAACCATTCCATTAAAAATTTAAACAAGTACAATTTTGCCCTAAACGGGACTTCTACTGAAATAACATGCCCACGCAGGGGCTAAACAGAAAGACACGTCCACGCAGGGGCAGAATACAGAAACAAAAGTCCACGCAGGGACTGATTACAACATAAATAAAGACCAAGGATCTTCAATAATCCCTTCTCTTGGACTTCCCCTTGATTAGGCCTGCCAAACCTTTAAAGAAGCCTTGACGTTCCCTGCGGTCTCTCTGAACCTCCCGCTCAACTTGGTTCAACCTTTCGAGAACCTCTTGTTGTTGCTCCAGTGGTATTAATTGTGGCTGTGATGGCTGGTGATGCAGAGGTTGAGGAGGTGGCGGACGCTGGTACCCATAAGTTGGGTAACCAGTGGTCCAAGGACCTCCATAGGGCCCTTCAGGGTGAAGAGCGTTATAGTCCCATGCTGCCTGATAAGGATCCACATCTGCATAGTTGTAGTTTGTGTGGGCCGGGTGCTCAAAGGGGTTGTACGCCGCTGAACCGGCGTATGCAGGGATTGGGTTATCGAAACCCAACGGTGGCGCGACAGGCGCAGAGTCTACTTCCAAGACGGGGTTTGAAGGCCCACCCATCTGCGGGTCTTCATGGAGTGGCGGGTAGTGGCTGCCACTTGATGATTGAGGAGTGCTGATGCGGACTCCTCCTCGCACGGACATCCGTGCGTTTGATCTCCTCCGCCTCGGTGGCTCCGGAAGCGGTTGCTCAACTAATGGTGGTGGTGGCGGAGTAACTGCCGCGAATCGAGAATCCTCGGAAGGATCCTGCTGCTGCTGCTGGTGGGGCGAGGAGTGGTACGAAGGTGTAAAATACCATTCATACTGGGCGAATCTCGCCTGGTAGCTGTCAGGACCACGGTAAGGTGATCCATGAAAGGTAGACCCATCAGAGATTTCGATGGGGTGGTTCGGGGTTCCAAACGGTGGCTCTGTAGGGTCAGTGTCCTCGTCCATATCCATGATATTGTCACCGGAGAAATGGTCCTCTGGTCCCAATGGGTTAAAACCTACTGGTTCTTGAACGTAGTTAGCCGGGTTGAACCGGCTCTTGAAAACAGGAGTGGGGTCGCCAAAAGAATGGTGCGAATTGGACCGCTGGAGAGGTATGAATGAAGGTTGCGGGTTGTTGGGCTCCTTTTCAGACTGAAGCCCAAAGGAGTGAAGGTAGGATGGTGATGAGCTGAGAGAGACAGATCGCCTCCCTAGTTCAATGTAAGTCCTCCAAGGTTCTTGGGGACTGGTGCTCATGGTGATGGATGGCGTGCGCCGGTGGGAAGGTCGGGCCTCGCGATCATGGCCCGTCACTGGAGCTTTGCCTCTACCTCTTAACAATCGTGGCGGCATCTTTAAACCTGTCAACATAAATAAAGATAACAACAAGAAATATATATATAAAAGACAAAATAAAACAAACAGAGTTTGTCCTATGTTATTTGTTTAGACTCAAGGATCGAGGAATGTGCAATTTGTGTAACTGAGATTAAACACAAAAGGCTAGTGTTTAATTCACTCAGTGTTGGCTCTGATACCAACCTGTCACACCCCGATATTTCCACGTATTACCGGTGGGCCCGGTGGGGAGTATCGTGACGTAGTTGATATCATCATAGTCAAACAACACAAATTTAAATGCACAGCGGAAGCAAAAGATAGATTTTTATTTCAACCGAATAAAAGTGTAATATTGAGTATCACAACATGGTTGAATGATATCCACAGGTGGATCAAGAAAAGAAAACATAGTTCAACAGACTTAAATGCATCCAAGCTTGCGAGACTCTTATTGATGCTAAGGACAGGCCAGCCTATTATGAGTAGTACCAGCACTTAGCCTTTTTGGGAAAATACGTCAGTTTACACTGGTAAATAGAATTTAACTGTGACACCTGTGTCACCGCGACCATCAAACAAATACCAAGCCGATGAAATATTGTATTTCTTACTTGGGATCTTGTATAAATATGTGTATCTTTTGCACATATCAATTCTTGTTCAATTTCAAACTTTATATCGCTTTCTGGAGAATTATATGCAAACTGGTGCGTAAACGTACTCAGTTTTAATGCGAAAAATACTCCGGAACACCATCATATACTTAACATACCTTAAATAACCTTTACATAACTTAGAAATAAGTTTTGAAGGCTTTGGTATGGCGAAAACAAGTTAATTCGCTTACAGGGACTAAACTTGACAAACTGCGAAAGTATGCCAATTCGTACTAAAACAGACATTCCGGAACATGTCCATAAGTTAAACATGCCATAAATATCCTCTCCAAAGCTTAGAAATAGGCTTTGAGGTATTCGGTGTGCTAAAATAAACTTTTGGATCATTCAGGGACTAAAAGTGTCAAAAGTGCATAAGTTTGCACTTTCCCGCATAACTTACGTTCTGAATACATTCGGACATCCAAAAATTTATGTAAGCATCCTTATATTATGCCTTAGTGTTTGACATGAGAAAAATCCATTCGTCGCGTCATTTGGATCGTTTTTCACGCTTATGCGCATTCGGTCGTAATTAACCAAACATCGTATTCGTACGGCCAAACGAACCAACACCCGACATATTTTCGAGCATGTTTCATGTCCACAACGTTTAGGCATCATTTTAGGGCCTTAAAGTTGGCTTTACGGGCCTTAGAAGTGTCGGAAATGGCTTAAACATGCAACAGGGACCAAAACTGCCATTTCTGAAAAATTGTGCAGATCTGACATGCCCAGGCGGCCCGCCTGAGTTTTGTGCATATGCTGAAGCGGGCCACGTGGCCCCTACAGATGCAGAAACATGTTTTCTTGGCTGAACTTGGCCTTTCAAACACTCCAAAGGGCAATGCCCTTTCACAATCTGTAGAGTTAGGGTCATTTTGAGCCACCACAACTTTGCGACAAGTGTACGCATAAGATCGTGGCACGATATTCAAGAAACGATCCTAACGGCTTTACTTTTCCTATAAATACCCCCCTTTGGTTAAAATCTCACAAAATCTGATCTAAAGCTCTAAGTTGAGGCCTTTGCTTCATACCTGAGCTCCTGGATCGAGATTAGCTTTCGGGGACTCTTCGTAAGTGTTCTTTCGTTCTTTATTCACTTTTCGAGTCCGAAAGTCAACGTTTTGTTTGACTTTCTGTGTTGACCAGCCTATGGTCAACACGAAGTTCATTGGAACTTCATAACGTGAGCGTGATCACGATGGTTATAGTCCATGGTGACTATACCTACTGATTACCTCGTTATCTAGGCTCAGTGACGAGTCGTAGTTTCGGGCAAAATGCGCATTCTTGCGTATTTTGTAACCAAACTACTCGTGAGCATCAAAACCATTTGTTTTGATGCCAAACCTGTTTTCTAAACTTAGTTAAGCATGTTCTAACATGCTTAGCTCGTCACTTTTAGTTTAGTGCTTATATAGGGTCGTAAGGTAAGCGATCTAAACAATCGCTTATACTTTCGAACCCGACCCATTTGGTCGATCATGGGGATCCGACCAAACACATTAGGAGACCATAGCTGTAACCTTCTGAGGTTATACCTTATGGTCACGACGTTAGGCGTTCCAAACGCGTTTTACGCGAACGACGCGTTAAAGTAGCATAAGCTACCTAAACGGGTCGTAATGGGTCGTTAGCACTTAGGTTAGGTTTCATTTTAGTATGTAGGCTTTGTTAAACCATATTACAGAGTCTCCATACTCGTTTAGTTTACGAACCCGCATACTCTCCGATCCTCCGATTTAGATCCGGTATATTAATATAGCTACCTATTAGGTGCCGTTTGATATTCCGTGATCTCTAGCATTGTGTGATTACTACACAAGAACTTCAAAGCAATCCCAGGTAAGTACATAGACCCCTCTTTTACTGTTTTCCAAACTGTTTTGGGGTGAAACACATGTGCCTACTTGTTACTTTCGTGCTTTCCTGTTTTCACATCATATACTTCCTATGTTCATTTGTACATTTATAGTACATGATTTCAATACATTTTACGCTATGTATGCCCATTGTGTGCATACTTAGTACATCACTTTACAATACATTTCATGCTATGTACGCCCATTGTGTGCATACTTAGTACATCACTTTACAATACATTTCATGCTACGTACGCCCATTGTGTGCATACTTAGTACATTATTCTACATTGCATTTCTGTTGCATATGCTCATCCAGCATATGAACACATTATACTACATTTCGAACCGTTGTAACCATTTGACTATGTGAACCGTCTGACCCTTTGATTATATGAACCGTTTGTAACCATTGAACCGTGTGACCCAGTTGTATCTGTTGACATGATTTACATTTGACAATAGACATTTGACTATACATAAACATTTCTACCGTTGTTAAACATTTCGTCTTGATGGTTTGGTCTGAGCAAGTGATCTAAGTAACGAGGCATGTGTAATATGATACAAGCATGGTGGATACGCCGCTGGTACTTCCTATATATAAGTGTTTGTATGGTATTACATATCGTAGCGTTATTTGAATCATTTCAATTTGAGACATATAACATTTTATACAAATAACACACTTTTCACGAGACATTGATTTACAAACGACTTATCTTATACAAACTCATTTTACATGGTTATCCGTTTAACCATACAGTGTTCTCTTATTTATACATATCATCTGATTTTATCGTTTTTCAAATGATTTACAAGACAAAGCAAATTACAAGGTTCATGACTAAACATTTTCTCAAACATAAGTCATGAATTCCGTTTTCACAAAACCAATGTACCTCACAGGCATTTTTATGCTGACGTACCTATTTTCACATGTGTTTTCAGGAGATGATGCATAGGATTTGTCAAGACATACTTAGGCGGACCTGTGCCTTAGTGACTTAAAACGAGACAAGAACTAGTTAATTTATGTTATGTACTCTTTGGTTCTTGTTTAACAATGTAAACATTCATGTTTGATTAATAAAATGAAACTTCAATTGCCATGGATTTGAAACAATTGATTCTGTTACAACACTCCCCGACGTTTCCGCCACGTTTTGTATGTTCTACGTGGTCGGGGTGTGACAGAAAAGTTGGTATCAGAGCCAATGGTTATAGGGAATTAGGTTATTAGTAATGCTTTGACCTAGTCTATAACCTTCCTAGGACCCTAATGCGAGTTTACTTGCGTTTAGTCATAAAACAATACCGTCACCTATCCTTAGGCGACGACCACAACAAGAACATAAATTTCAAAACCGCTTTGAAAACTAATCATCTGTTCTAGGATGATTGATTACTAGGTTTTGAACCCTCTGTTATAAGGTTTTGAACCCCTTTGAATTTTCAAAACTCCCGTCAAAGATTTGGGTCCTAAATAGTGTGAACACGTGCAAACTGGAAGAGTGAATGCCTGTACTCTGGGTTTTCTGTCTAAGGCTAGAGTGTTCGTACAAATCCACATAATCGGACCAGTCACTCTTACCTGGGAACTCTTGGGGTGAGTGTCCACTTATAGGCGAGCATGTCTTCGCGATACACTATGAGGATCTATTTGCTTTGATTCAGCCTTGGTGTTGTTTGTTGGCTTCGTGGTTCAAACAAATGACCATCAACCATGACTATGGTCGGTAATTGTAACATCCTATTCTTACCCGATGCCATTTCATTTGTTTTCCTTCTTGTTTCTCTTTTAGAATGCCTCCTCGACGCGAAAACCAGATAGCAACTGCCGAACTGGCAGAGATCATTGCGCAGCAAATGGCTGCTCAATTCCCAAACCTCTTTGCCCAATGGAACCAAGCCAACAACAACAATAATGCCCCCTGCAACTTGAAGACGTTCAACTCAGCTAAGCCATCAAAGTTTTCTGGGTCTCAAGGAGCGACTGCACTTCTGCAATGGTTCGAGAGTTTAGAGAACACCTTCAGACATGTTCAATGTCCAAACGAGCGAAAGGTAGAATTCGCATCTAGCGTCTTTGAGAAACAAGCTTTGACATGGTGGAATGGTGTGATGAGAGATAGGGGTGCCGATGTGGCACTGGCTCAAACATGGCAAGAGCTTCGAGCTCTGATGATGAAGGAATTATGTCCTCGTCACGAGATCAGGGCCTTGGAAACGGAGTTCGACGATCTTAAGCAAGTTAGCGGTGAGCATCGAGCCTACACGGATCGTTATGAGGAGTTTAGTTTGTTGTGCCCGGATATGGTTATTCCTTTGGATAAGGCAATCGAAAAGTACATTGATGGCCTCCCTGACTCAATACAAGACATTGTGACTGGTAGCAACCCTACTACAGTTAGACAGACCATTGAGCTATCTGCAACCCTGACTGAATCAAAGATCAGGAAAGGTAAACTTTTCCGAAAAGGTGACAAGAAACCGGTCGGGGAATCGAACCCAGTCGTGGAATCAAAGACCATGGATGAACATACTGAATCCCCTAAGAAGTCAAAGAAGAGGAAGGCTTCTCAGAACTTCGCCGTGGTCGCTCACAATGGTCAAGCCTTCCCCAACCAACCAACCAGCTCAGCCCCCTGCTAGAAAACCATACAATGGAACCGCACCCTTGTGCAACCAATGTAGCCTCCATCATCACGCCAATGTACAGTGCCGCAAATGCCAAACTTGTGGACTTATAGGCCACACAGCAAGAGTCTGTCCAGCTGCAGCTGCGCCAAACCAAGCTGGCAACAATCCTACTCAAGGTCGTTTTCTACCAGGCTCTTGTTTCAACTGTGGCGATATGGGTCATTTCCGAAGAAATTGCCCAAGGCTTGCTAATGCAAATCCAGCACAGGGATAAGCATCTGACTGACTAGAAGACAACATCGTTTAGAAATAATCACGTCTTATGTATTATTTTCTTTGGTTGTCAAGATCCAAGAAACAGTTGTTATCGTTGTTTATAAATAAATCTTTTATTTACATTACAATGTATTTCTGTGGTTGCATGTATAAACGACATATCCCTTACAATACCGACAATCAAGGAACCGTATTCCTTGAAGAACAAACTACCCCCAAAATTCTCCCATTCTATGATCTCTTGCGTCTTCCACGAAATCCTAAGTACCCGTTTCTTCTAAGAAAAACGAAGTACAAGGCGCAAGTTGCAGCACGTGACGAATACCTAAAGTACCACTATAAATCCTTAATAGGGTACCGAAGGATTTCCCGTAAGTCCTTAATTGTTGTATGCCTTAATTCGAATGTGGTGATTCCTTGTAATCAAAAATCGAATTTTGGGAGATCTTCCTATCTTTTTAGATAGATCCCAGGGAACATTGAAGTCCATCTACTGGTTTCCATATCCATATTCAATCGATAACAAGCTAATAACAAATTATAATCACGTTAAACAATTATGTGACTTTGTGCTTATGTGTTCCCTTATGTGTTGTTGTGTGATCCAAATTATGTTATCCAAATCCTCGTAGAATCTTACATATCCTTATACAAGAGATTCATAGTAGGATACCCAAAGGTATTAGTTAAAATCCTCAATGGACTTCTATGTTATAGTTAAGTCCCATGGATTATAAAGTACTACTTCATAATTAGACCCCTTGAGTGGTCTAGTTAAACAGATTGATCCAAAAATCTGGTTAGGGATATCATGTGATGATATAGCTGAAAGGACTCCTTAGTGGCCTAACTAAGAAGATCCCATGTCGATCTAATTAAAAGAACCCGATGGAAGTCTAGTCACCCTCATCACAAGTTTGATATCCTTCCCCAAAACATTACAAAACAAACTGTGCGGACTGTGCAAGAGATTACGTAATTATGGATGCATACATAATTATGGAATTTAGTGCACAGAAATCACAGCAAGTTCTGTCATGTGTCTAGAGTTAACCCTATTCATTTCCAACTCTGATGAAGCAACCGTTGAAAATGACTCCGTTAGTTCATTTTCGTTTCTGAAGATTTACCCGTTGAGGAAATAAATATCTGTTGTGTAATCCTTCATTTCCAACTCTGAGGAAGCAACCGTTGAAAATGACTCCGTTAGTTCATTTTCGTTTCTGAAGATTTACCCGTTGAGGAAATGAATATCCGTTGTGTAATCCTTCATTTCCAACTCTGATGAAGCAACCGTTGAAAATGACTCCGTTAGTTCATTTTCATTTCTAACGATTTATCCGTTGGGGAAATGAATATCCGTTGTGTAATCCTTCATTTCCAACTCTGATGAAGCAACCGTTGAAAATGACTCCGTTAGTTCATTTGCGTTCCTGACGATTTATCCGTTGAGGAAATGAATATCCGTTGTGTAATCTCTCATTTCCAACTCTGATGAAGCAACCGTTGAAAATAACTCCGTTAGTTCATTTTTGTTTCTGAGGATTTGTCCGTGGGGGAAATGAACATTCGTTTGCTTATTCTGTCATTCCCATTTCTGAAGAATACTCGTTGAGGAAAATGACTCCGTCTGTTCATTTTCGTTTCTGAAGAATGACCGTTAAGGAAATGACAGGATATTTCTTTGCATATCGCTGATGGTTATTTGGAAGAGTCACAAATAGACTCCTACGAATAAATTTCGGGACGAAATTTCCTAAAGTAGGGGAGACTGTGACACTTGTGTCACCGCGACCATCAAACAAATACCAAGCCGATGAAATATTGTATTTCTTACTTGGGATCTTGTATAAATATGTGTATCTTTTGCACATATCAATTCTTGTTCAATTTCAAACTTTATATCGCTTTCTTGAGAATTATACGCAAACTGGTGCGTAAACGTACTCAGTTTAAATGCGACAAATACTCCGGAACACCATCATATACTTAACATACCTTAAATAACCTTTACATAACCTAGAAATAAGTTTTGAAGGCTTTGGTATGGCGAAAACAAGTTAATTCGCTTACAGGGACTAAACTTGACAAACTGCGAAAGTATGCCAATTCGTACTAAAACAGACATTCCAGAACATGTCCATAAGTTAAACATGCCATAAATATCCTCTCCATAGCTTAGAAATAGGCTTTGAGGTATTCGGTGTGCTAAAATAAACTTTTGGATCATTCAGGGACTAAAAGTGTCAAAAAGTGCATAAGTTTGCACTTTCGAGCATAACTTACGTTCTGAATACATTCGGACGTCCAAAAATTTATGTAAGCATCCTTATATTATGCCTTAGTGTTTGACATGAGAAAAATCCATTCGTCGCGTCATTTGGATCGTTTTTCGCGCTTATGCGCATTCCGTCGTAATTAACCAAACATCATATTCGTACGGCCAAACGAACCAACACCCGACATATTTTCGAGTATGTTTCATGTCCACAACGTTTAGGCATCATTTTAGGGCATTAAAGTTGGCTTTACTGGCCTTAGAAGTGTCGGAAATGGCTTAAACATGCAACAGGGACCAAAACTGCCATTTCTGAAAAATTGTGCAGATCTGACATGCCCAGGCGGCCCGCCTGAGTTTTGTGCATATGCTGACGCGGGCCGCGTGGCCCCTACAGATGCAGAAACATGTTTTCTTGGCTGAACTTGGCCGTTCAAACACTCCAAAGGGCAATGCCCTTTCACAATCTGTAGAGTTAGGGTCATTTTGAGCCACCACAACTTTGTGACAAGTGTACGCATAAGATCGTGGCATGATATTCAAGAAACGATCCTAACGGCTTTACTTTTCCTATAAATACCCCCCCCCCCCTTTTGGTTAAAATCTCACAAAATCTGATCTAAAGCTCTAAGTTGAGGCCTTTGCTTCACACCTGAGCTCCTGGATCGAGATTAGCTTTCGGGGACCCTTCGTAAGTGTTCTTTCGTTCTTTATTCGCTTTTCGAGTCCGAAAGTCAACGATTTGTTTGACTTTCTGCGTTGACCAGCCTATGGCCAACACGAAGTTCATTGGAACTTCATAACGTGAGCGTGATCACGATGGTTATAGTCCATGGCAACTATACTTACTGATTACCACGTTATCTAGGCTCAGTGACGAGTCGTAGTTTCGGCCAAAATGCGCATTCTTGCGTATTTTGTAACCAAACTACTCGTGAGCATCAAAACCATTTGTTTTGATGCCAAACCTGTTTTCTAAACTTAGTTAAGCATGTTCTAACATGCTTAGCTCGTCACTTTTAGTTTAGTGCTTATATAGGGTCGTAAGGTAAGCGATCTAAACAATAGCTTATACTTTCGAACCCGACCCATTTGGTCAATCATGGGGATCCGACCAAACACATTAGGAGACCATAGCTGTAACCTTCCGAGGTTATACCTTATGGTCACGACGTTAGGCGTTCCAAACGCGTTTTACGCGAACGACGCGTTAAAGTAGCATAAGCTACCTAAACGGGTCGTAATGGGTCGTAAGCACTTAGGTTAGGTTTCATTTTAGTATGTAGGCTTTGTTAAACCATATTACACGAGTCTCCATACTCGTTTAGTTTACGAACCCGCATACTATCCGATCCTCCGATTTAGATCCGGTATATTAATATAGCTACCTATTAGGTGCCGTTTGATATTCCGTGATCTCTAGCATTGTGTGATTACTACACAAGAACTTCAAAGCAATCCCAGGTGAGTACATAGACCCCTCTTTTACTGTTTTCCAAACTGTTTTGGGGTGAAACACATGTGCCTACTTGTTACTTTCGTGCTTTCCTGTTTCCACGTCATATACTTGTTATGTTCATTAGTACATTTATAGTACATGATTTCAATACATTTTATGCTATGTATGCCCATTGTGTGCATACTTAGTACATCACTTTACAATACATTTCATGCTATGTACGCCCATTGTGTGCATACTTAGTACATCACTTTACAATACATTTCATGCTACGTACGCCCATTGTGTGCATACTTAGTACATTATTCTACATTGCATTTCTGTTGCATATGCTCATCCAGCATATGAACACATTATACTACATTTCGAACCGTTGTAACCATTTGACTATGTGAACCGTCTTAACCCTTTGATTATATGAACCGTTTGTAACCATTGAACCGTGTGAACCAGTTATATCTGTTGACATGATTTACATTTGACAATAGACATTTGACTATACATAAACATTTCTACCGTTGTTAAACATTTCGTCTTGATGGTTTGGTTTGAGCAAGTGATCTAAGTAACGAGGCATGTGTAATATGATACAAGCATGGTGGATACGCCGCTGGTACTTCCTATATATAAGTGTTTGTATGGTATTACATATCGTAGCGTTATTTGAATCATTTCAATTTGAGACATATAACATTTTATACAAATAACACACTTTTCACGAGACCTTGATTTACAAACGACTTATCTTATACAAACTCATTTTACATGGTTATCCGTTTAACCATACAGTGTTCTCTTAGTTATACATATCATCTAATTTTATCGTTTTTCAAATGATTTACAAGACAAAGCAAATTACAAGGTTCATGACTAAACATTTTCTCAAACATAAGTCATGAATTCCGTTTTCACAAAACCAATGTATCTCACGGGCATTTTTATGCTGACGTACCTATTTTCACATGTGTTTTCAGGAGATGATGCATAGGATTTGTCAAGACATACTTAGGTGGACCTGTGCCTTAGTGACTTAAAACGAGACAAGAACTAGTTAATTTATGTTATGTACTCTTTGGTTCTTGTTTAAACAATGTAAACATTCATGTTTGATTAATAAAACGAAACTTCAATTGCCATGGATTTGAAACAATTGATTCTGTTACAACACTCCCCGACGTTTCCGCCACGTTTTGTATGTTCTACGTGGTCGGGGTGTGACATTAACTGACTCATTTTGAAAAGGTTTAGAAAATTGATTTGAATGAACAAGGCACAAAAACATTTTATAACTTGGGATATTTATTTATATATAAACTTGTAAAATAATTACATGGTTGTTATGCGTTCAGTTGCCCGGTTCATGCCGGGTTAAAGATTAATAGACACACCACATGGTATAGTCCCACGACGAGTTATTCTCGCAACCGGCGGTTATACCTTATAAATTTTAAATGCACTGACGGGTGTACGCCTACACCCGTGTGCTAAGGTCGTGGCCATTCTATGAATGATGCCAAGGATATCCGGGACATGGTCATTAACCCCCCAAAGGTGTTAAGCAAACAAAACCAAATTTTTAAACGGGTCATCTCGATAATATATAACCACCAAACGATTAAAGTCGAATGCCCGACCAGGCGGTATTTTATATACCGTACCCCAAGCCCGTATAAGGGAAAATAAGTTAAAAGTATTTACCTTTGCAAGTAATAATCACAACAAGCAAGTGCACGTAGCTTTTACTGTTGCTCCTAATCTAGAACGAAGGTTTTTAATAACCTATTAGATTCCTAACGGGTCTTTAATTAAGCCTAAACTTAGACCGGTTAGTTTTAAAGGAAGATGCGGTTCAAACGCACGATTAAGCGAAGACCGGAATAGAATGTGGTTTAGACCCGACAAGTTTGGAGACTTGTATAATATGGGTAAACTAAACACATTCTGGATTTTGAGACAAAAATGATAAGGTTTGACCCGTTTCGGTCAATTTATGTAAACTAGTTACATAAACCGAACCGAATGCGCAAATTGCGTAACGGGTAACCATACGAGTCATATACAGGTTTCCTAAGTTAATATGCTTTAAATATGTTGTGACATCAGTAAGATATCTTCTATTATGCCCCAAATGATTTTAAACTCAAATTATGCCTTGTAAGGTCATTTTGGTCATTTAAAAGGTTATAAAAGAGTTTAAATATAAATCTGAGTTTCGGGTCTGATGAAATCAGTAAAAATACTTAATTTACTAAGTTATATCAGTAGGGTATAACCTATGTGTGAAATTTATCATTTCTAACCATACTATGCACCGAAAGGGCATTTTGGTAATTTCACCTAAGTTTTAAAGGTCAAATCTGGAATCTGACTTCAAAAACTCTTACTTACTGTTAGAATATAAACGTTTACTTAAAATATCAGTAGGTATCAAGTCTTACATATCTAATATGGTTTTAATACATACTATGCGCTTAAAACGCGTAAAAAGGCGATTTTAAGCGATTTCTGGGTTTTATAAGAAAGGCTAATATTTTTATTATTCCAGAAGGCTTAAAATATTCTATTTATCATATTAGATCAGTAGAAAAAGGTTTGGTAAAACTCATTTTATAGCCTAAAAGAGTAAAACCGACAACTACCGAATTAAGCTTAGAACTCTAGGTTATGTTCAGCCAAAAAATAAATAAAAATCTCCAAAAATTTCAAAATATTATTTTACATCAGTGGCTATAAGGTTTGGTATCAAAATTTGGGTTTAGATAGGCTATAAGTTAATTACGCCATTTAATTACTAAAAAGCTTTCTACTTACGCTAATGAGCATAACTCTTAATCTAGACCTCAAACCGATGTCAAATTTTAGGTACAAGTTTATAAATCAGTACCTAAGGTTTCTACTCTTTTACATTTTCAAAATTCACGTTTTAAGGTCATATGGGCATAATAGTCAACATTTAAGCAATTAACGGAAACATGCATGTGAATCGGATAACTAATGAATCAAGTTGTATAATCACAGAGGGTTATACTAACATGAAACCTAGTCCTAAATGAGCTCTAAGGCATTTCTAAACTATGCTCAAATGGGTCAAAACTGAAAGTAAAAGCAAAAGTCTTCTTTTGCGATTTTCAGTTCCGAACCGAGCTTAAACTGAAAATTGTCGGGGTGAACATGTTTAGACATGTTCTTACATTCACTACCAAGTTATATTAATGATAAAACAGGTTGCATGAATTCTACATTGCTAATTATGCATTAATGTGAAAATAAGCTTTCTGTTGACTTTTTAGGATTAACTTTGACCCAACAATTGACCTAGTTAGAATGGAAATCAGATGGTGCCCTTTTGAGGGTTTATTGCCCACATAATTACCAACTCATATGTACTTTCAATTTGAAATTGGACTGGACAAATTAAGATTAATGACTAAGTCAAACCTTAATTACGACGGTTTGACTTTAAGCTAATTAACTAAGCTAAACTGAATAAAAGAAGGTTAAGGACACTTACAATAGTCCTAAGTACGACTAGTGACTTGTGGGAAGGTGCTTGAGCTCCAAAATACTCCAGAAGTGAGTTTTTGAAGTTACGAGTGAATGTGATCAAAATGTTGCACAAAGAGGGAGCTTATATAGCAAAATTGGTGCCATTAGATCTTGCCATGCAAGTCTACAAGTGTTACAAGATGGTCCCAACTGTCCCTAGTGCATGAAATACCAGTGGGAGAGTCCCTGGTATAAGAAAACAAGGTTTTAAGTCGGTTACAGACCTGAACTGGCAGCTGAGGTCTTTTTCTGTAGCTGTGCTGCTCACGCGGGCCGCGTAGCCCCTAAGGGATTCTTACGCGGGCCGTCTGGCCTCCCATAACCAGCCAAACAAGTTTCATTTAATTGCATTTCAGCCCCTGGTCCTTTCTAACGTGGTTTTAAGTCTTGTTCTTGCATTTTTGGCCCTCTAACCTTACTTTTAAGGGCTCCATGACATGTTTAAACATAGGCAAGTCAAGTCCTTGGTTAACTTTGTGACCACCCGAAAAGTCATAAATTTCAACGTTGGCGCTTTTAACCCCTCGTATACGAATATTGTCATAACTTTCTCATACTTTATCGAAACCTTGTGAAATTTTTATCACACATTCTAGTGAGCATAATTTATTGTTACAAAGCTTCGGGTTTGCTAAAGGTCATTCAGAGGTATATTTTAACATGTTGACACATTTAACCTCTGTAGTTTGTAATCTCTCACTTTCTTTCACATTTAGCTTCGTATGATCCATGATTTATTCGTTTAAGGGTATAAACATCGTGCAGGGCTATTGTGAAGTATATTTATCCATTGTTGACACTTTGAACCCTTTTATTCACAAACATGTTTGTCAACTTAAGTCCTTCATAAGTGATCTTTTACACGTTTAAGACTTATGACACGTGTCGATACATTATTGGACATAAATTTACGAGGTGTTACAAGCTCTTTGATCTCGGCTTTGTGATGCCCCTTCATCTCCTCAATACGAGCCTTTAAATCAGCCTCCCCTGTTTTGAGGGCATCCCGCTCTGACGAATGTGTTAGAAAAATATAAAAGATGTGAAAAATTAAATTAAGTAAAGTACAAACCTGCCATCATCTTCTCATAAGCTGAACGAGCATTTGAAATAGACTCTTCCATCTTGGATAAGACCTCCTTGTGCTCCTCATCCTTTTTCTTGGAAGACTCAGCAAAATTCCGCAACTCCGCTGAAATTTTGTCCCGTTCTTCCGCAGCAGAGGCAGCAGCAGCCTGAGAGGATTGATTCTGAGTAGTTAGAGATTTAACTTTCTCCTTCTGAGCCTGAAGGTCTTGAGAGACTTGGGAGAGCTTCTTCTCAGCATCCAGTGTTCTTTTTATTTTGTGTTTCAGGGAAAGAGTTTCCTTCTCCAGATTTTCCCTCACTGACTCCGCTTCAACCCATCGGCGGTATAATTCTGTCACATAAACGTTAGATTGAGCTTGATTAGATAGCACCGCCGCACCAAGATCTTGATTTTTCATCTTCCAGCTTCGGGCATGATCCAGAGGGGTGCTAATATTGAAAAGAAACGTTCTAGCAACAAGTTCATCCATCACCGAGTCCTTATTCCGGATATCCCACTCCGGTACAAACTTTTCATCGGCCGTTGCCGGATCTATCTCCATATCATCCGCGAATACATCTGCATATAGAAAAAAGGACATCAACTCAGGTCCGAACCAAGATGGAGGAAGAGAAGTTACTTGATCTCCCTCATCATCAATAAAACAGTCCGGACCCAAAGATGAGTCCAAAATTGTACCTGAAAAGGTCACCATCTTCGGTTCACTCTGAGCTTTTTCATTCCCTTTGCTTGTAACAACCTGATCCTCTATCTCCATATTGTCGGATTCATTTATTGGAAGATACCCTTTGGAAAAAGCTGGAGTCGGGGCGGAACAGGCCAGTGCAGCCTCCTCCCGTGATGATTTACCACCGGAAAGATGTTCATCAAGCTCAGTAATGACATTACCACTGGAATGAGAGGAACTTTTCTTGTTTTCCTTCACCTTCGGCATGGGAAGAGGATCGGATGAACGGATTTGAAGAGCCTCATTCTTTCTCTTACGGATAAAACCCTTTGACTCAACATTAGAAGTAACACCGTTGCTTTTTAGGGAACCAGAAGAAGGTTGATACTGCAAGGCTTCGTCCAAACTTCGTACCTCCGGATCACTATCTACATCATCCAGAATGGACTCCTTCCTAGCTTGAGATCCGGATGACCCAGCAACACCTTTTGTAGGTTTTGGCACAGAAGAAGTAGCATCAGCAGCAGATGGTTCAGAAGTACCTTGACCAGTCAGAGAACGAATCTCCTGAGCTGCCGAAGCCACTTGCCGCATAAAAGGAACTTCGCCTTCAGCCTGTTCGTCCAAGTCAAAGTCCAGAACGTTGAAGTTTGGAACCTTCAATGCGTCCCTGAGAGACATTTCGGCTCCTACATTTCAGAAGAAAAAGCAAGTCAGAAAATAATAAAAGAAAAAATGCCGAAGGGAAGGTAAAGGGCCGGAAACTTACGTTCACGCTTTGTGCGGATAACCAGCCAATCCCTATGTAATATCTCAAATTATATCATAATAACATTAATCATATAGATCATAATTGATACATTTTAATGCGGTAAATGAATGAGTTGGGTCAAATACATTTTTTTAAAATTTGGTATATAAGTTTTATCTACATTGAATTAATATACATATGACTGGTAATAATTATTGTATATATGTATATATACACATATGTCATCAAAGAGAGTTATGATTTACGTTGGGGAATATATATGAGGAAAAAAATCTTATTAAAAGCTTAATATTATATTAGTTATTAGTTCCGGATAATAAAACTTGACTAATTTACTAATATTGACCTGGATCATTTTTTAACTGTATATACACTTGAAAATTTGAGATGTATTTTTGTAGTTAAGTTTAAGGGTCAAGAATAAGAATACACGGTCTAATGGTTGCATGATTGAGTAACTTGTATCAATTTGGTACATTCTTTCAAATCAATAAATAAATTTAGGCAACGTGGATCCATACTAATAGAGAATTATGTATGGTAATAGTGTATTCTTTAGCAAGTGTATATTTGTACTTATTATTTCCCTCATTGTTTTTGATATTAATATATTTAATCATGAATATATTAAATGGGATTATATTAGAGATATTGGTTGACTTTTGTGTTTTATAAAATAAACGAGATAGAGATATAATAATAATAATAATAATAATAATAATAATAATAATAATAATAATAATAATAATAATAATAATATGAATCTAGATGTAATTGAGTTTGGTAAACCACATAACCGAAAATCAATTCATTTCCTTTTTAAATGAAACAAACTGGCGAAGTTTGTGGAATTGATGGACGTATGCTATTTTTTTTAAAACCTTTGACCCCTTTTGGCATTCGATGGGATCTTTTTGGATTAAAATACACCACCACCCCGCAGTGATCATCTTGGCTCGACTACTCGTCGCCGTTGTTCAGGCCACACAACTACCCATAGTCGCTAACACACACCAGCCAGATACCACCGTAACCACTTCCATACTTTGATTTGTATTAGCCACAGTCGTAAAGCGCCATTGCCTTTGGGAACCTCGCCACCATACAACCCCGGATTAAGTCACGACTCGCCGCCAAGAACAGGAAACTTTCGTCGCTACAGTTTGCATACCGCAGACAACCCGACAACTCCGAGCCACCACGACACCGATTGACTTTCATTAGCATAGTCGGACCCGTTGCCTCACGATCTTGTAGCACGTATTCAGGATTTTACGGTGTAGGATTCAAGTTTTGGATTTATCATGGTTTCTTGTTATTCGTTTAAGGTACGGATTCTGTTTTCTTTTAAATTGTAGTATACTTTTATTTTTCATTACCCGTTGGTACGGATTCTTTGGTCTTCTCATCAAAGTATTTATTTATTATTTTTTTTATCATATCCGTTACTTTGCAGTACGGACTTTTGTCTGTTTCTGTTTCTGTTCACATTTATTATTTGATAAGTTCGTAGTAGCATGCAATACACCGTAGTAATTGTAATCATTGTCGCATGTTCTCGTTAGCATTGTGTTCAGTTGCCTGTAAATGGCTTTAGTTTTTGTACTCTGTCACCCGAGCATGTTTGGTTTGGTTTGGTTCGGTTCGGTTTGGTTTGGTTTGGTTTGTGGAGATGGAACAATGGGTGCACATCGCACTTACCGTCTCATAGGTGCATGGACTAGCTAGTTGTGTACCTGTTTGGTTGTTTAGGCTCGTGGGTGCTTCCGTCTGACGTGTCTTGATTTATTTTTAACTGTAGTCACGTAGTGCGACATCTATATTTGTTTGACATGTTTCTGATTTTGCCATGATATGTTTCGATATGTGTTCGTTTATGTTCCAGTCAAGTATTGGGTTATACCTTGGACTCTGATCAGTTTTGTTTTGGTAGAAGTTTGGTTTCTGGTCTGAAATAAAGTCTATTTGGATTTTATCCTTTAGTATGCCTGTTCTTTACTTGTACTGTTGTTTTCTCCGTTACTGAGCAACCATTGGCTCAGCCGTAGTTTTCTTTGTTGTGTTGTCTTTTTGTTGTCAGGTAATCAGGAGAACTTGGGGAACCAGTGATGATGAGAGTTAATGCAATTCAAGAATAAAGGAGTTTTCTTTATTTCAGTATTTAAATTAACTAAGACCTTAGGATTCTTGGTTTGTTTTAAGACTTTGTTTATCTTTCGAATTCAACTTTTCTTCGTTAAATGGATTGTGTTTGGTTTTTGATATCTATGAAAGTGACACGTCAGCCCTATCTGGCTTGGGGTGTTACAGTTATGGTATCAGAGCTAAGGCTCTTTCCTGTAGAAAACTTAAACAAAAAAAAAAACTAAACCTGTGAGTTAATGGGTAGACGTTGGGTTAGGTATTCGACTTTTGACCGATCTTCGTAATCATCACTTTGTTATCTTCAATCTTTCCTTTAGAGGTTATTTGTCGTTAATTACTACTTCTATATTCTACATCTCAATTGTATGGGATACATTATTCCCTCGTCATTGTGGTTTCTTTATGGAATTCATGAATAACTCGAAACATAGTAGACAACACGATTGAAGTGATTGTCATCGAACGGACATGAGTATGTGTCATGTGGACCTTGCTACCGCACGTCCTTTAAGAGTTTTCTTTTCCATATCGGTAAGACGTATCGTCATGAAATCAATACATCTACTTTAGTTACCATCTCCTTCTTTCTTAGAGACTTAACATATGACTATTTATCATTCCTTTATTATCTCTTTGCCTACCTTACAATTTGGATAAGTCATCGAAATGCATGATGGGAGGACAATTAGGGCATTGATGTAAGGTGATTGACAATTACGGTCATGAACGTAATTGTGAATTACAAGTACATACGTGCGCTTTTGGTTTCCTATTATGTAGATTGGTGAACATCTGAATTCGTTTACATTCTAGTACTCTGAATTCTGATATGGTTGAGTTAGTTTTGGTTGTATTTTAAACTAATTTGATTCGGTCCACATTTACCTTGTCTTGTCGGTAACGTCATATTATTTAAATAGTTTTGATACACATTTATGAAATCGGAAGTCAGTTCCGTATGCCTTAGATGCCTTAATTTAATAGACGAAAGACACTTACTCATCTTCCAGCATTTATAGAATATAGAAAAAGGGGTTAGTATTACTATCAGTGAGGTTACCACTATAGTATTAAATAATACACTAGCTTTCGATGCACACTACTAAGAGATAAACTTTTGTTAGTGACAATTGAATTGAATGAGTTAGAACTTATGTATAGAATATTGAACAATACGACCTTTTGAATAATCTAAATTTTATTTTGAACTTTGAATTAATAGGATTTGTTATCGTAACATGTTGTTTCGGGTATAACATTAATTCCAAGGACAAAATTATTTTAAAAGGTGTAGTGTTGGAACATCCTTAGAATTTAAATATTGAGTAGTAAAATAATGAAAAATAACAATATTATATATTTTGAATATAAATTGTTAATTAAAAATAAGCTATTAGTGATTTGGTTAATTGCATCATTAATTAATTAAATGTATTTTATCCTATTATAATTATACATGTTTTATACAAACCTATTTATATCTTGATGTACACAATTTGTAACTATCGAAAACAAGTCTGTTTGAGTTTGAATTTTAATAAAATATTATTTTTCTCACATTTACATTAAAAGTATGAAGTTTTAATCCTAGAATCATACGGTTGTAATACTTCGTGATCTGGATTCATGTTTTGTGAGGTATTCTAGTTAACAATTTCGAAAACAAAATTTTTTTTAGAGGAGAAGAATTGTAATATCTCAAATTATATCATAATAACATTAATCATATAGATCATAATTGATACATTTTAATGCGGTAAATGAATGAGTTGGGACAAATACATTTTTTTAAAATTTGATATATAAGTTTTATCTACATTGAATTAATATACATATGACTGGTAATAATTATTGTATATATGTAAATATACACATATGTCATCAAAGAGAGTTATGATTTACGTTGGGGAATATATATGAGGAAAAAAAATCTTATTAAAAGCTTAATATTATATTAGTTATTAGTTCCGGATAATAAAACATGACTAATTTACTAATATTGACCTGGATCATTTTTTAACTGTATATACACTTGAAAATTTGAGATGTATTTTTGTAGTTAAGTTTAATGGTCAAGAATAAGAATACAACGTCTAATGGTTGCATGATTGAGTAACTTGTATCAATTTGGTGTACATTCTTTCAAATCAATAAATAAATTTAGGCAACGTGGATCCATACTAATAGAGAATTATGTATGGTAATAGTGTATTCTTTAGCAAGTGTATATTTGTACTTATTATTTCCCACATTGTTTTTGATATTAATACATTTAATCATGAATATATTAAATGGGATTATATTAGAGATATTGGTTGACTTTTGTGTTTTATAAAATAAACGAGATAGAGATATAATAATAATAATAATAATAATAATAATAATAATAATAATAATAATATGAATCTAGATGTAATTGAGTTTGGTAAACCACATAACTGAAAATCAATTCATTTCCTTTTTAAATGAAACAAACTGGCGAAGTTTGTGGAATTGATGGACGTATGCTATTTTTTTTAAAACCTTTGACCCCTTTTGGCATTCGATGGGATCTTTTCGGATTAAGATACACCACCACCCCGCAGTGATCATCTTGGCTCGACTACTCGTCGCCGTTGTTCAGGCCACACAACCACCCATAGTCACTACCACACACCAGCCAGATACCACCGTAACCACTTCCATACTTTGATTTGTATTAGCCACAGTCGTAAAGCGCCATTGCCTATGGGAATCTCGCCACCATACAACTCCGGTTTAAGTCACGACTCGCCGCCAAGAACAGGAAACTTTCGTCGCTACAGTTTGCATACCGCAGACAACCCGACAACTCCGAGCCACCACGACACTGATTGACTTTCATTAGCATAGTCGGACCCGTTGCCTCACGATCTTGTAGCACGTATTCAGGATTTTACGGCGTAGGATTCAAGCTTTGGATTTATCATGGTTTCTCGTTATTCGTTTATGGTACGGATTTTGTTTTCTTTTAAATTTTAGTACACTTTTATTTTTCATTACCCGTTGGTATGGATTCTTTGGTCTTCTCATCAGAGTATTTATTTATTATTTTTTTATCATATCCGTTACTTTGCAGTACGGACTTTTGTCTGTTTCCGTTTCTGTTCACATTTATTTCGTAGTAGCATGCAATACACCGTAGTAATTGTAATCATTGTCGCATGTTCTCGTTAGCATTGTGTTCAGTTGCCTGTAAATGGCTTTAGTTTTTGTACTCTGTCACCCGAACATGTTTGGTTTGGTTTGGTTTGGTTTGGTTTGGTTCGGTTTGGTTTGGTTTGGTTTGGTTTGGTTTGGTTTGGTTTGGTTTGGTTTGGTTTGGTTTGGTTTGGTTTGGTTTGGTTTGTGGAGATGGAACAATGGGTGCACATCGCACTTACCGTCTCATAGGTGCATGGACTAGCTAGCTGTGTACCTGTTTGGTTGTTTAGTGATGTGTGTAAAATGCAACATATAAACTACATCAAATAAGGCATAAAACTAACCCTTTTTAAGTACTAATGTTGGAAAAAGAGTGTTTTTGTCTTCCTTTTGTATTTTCAGGATGAAATGAGCTCAAATTCACAAAAGAAGCAAAAAGACAGCTAATTCTAACATAAATACAAGAAAAGGAATAAAAGTAGACTGCCCGAACCCTCAACGGCATCCTCCCAAGCGAAGAAGAGAAAAAAGAAGCCTGAACACGCCCCGTGCTCAGCCAGCACGGGGCCGTGCCCAAGAAGCAGCAGAAAAGACAAACCTGTAGAAGCTTCTATTGCCCACCACGGGGCCGTGTCCAGTGAGCACGGGGGCGTGGCGAAAGTACAGCAGGCGCATTAATTGTAATTGCGAATTACAATTAATGAAGAGAGAGAGTGTCAGACGGGCACGGGGGCGTGTCCAGCGGACACGTGGCCGTGCCCAGCCTTCTGTTCAGCCTATAAATAGGAGTGCTTGGTTTCATTCCAACTCATCCCTTGGCACACCACCTCTCTCACACTTCATCCACCACCCACCACCACCATAACACTGTCATCCACCACCATCATCCATTGTCCATCGTAGAGTGTGTGAGTCGTCTCGGGATCCAAGATTGATCGTAAGAGTTCTTGACAATCAAGGCCATGTTTGCCTAAGTCTCTTACATCACTTGGTGAAGACAAGTGTTTACTATAATACTTTTTATTTTTAATCTTTTGCACTTTTTATTTGGTTTTGTATTAATGACATTAATAACTAGTTACTTATGTTGAAGGTGATCTTTCCTTATCGTTTGTCCGTGGTGTCTTGGCATTATTTTACGGTCTATATAAAATAAAAGATTTTCACCATTCATATCTCCACGGTCTATATGGAGGTATGTTGGCTACCTGGTCGGGGGTTAAGGGAACGGTTTGGTAAGAGTCTTGCCCTTGTTCAGCGTTTAGAGGTCCTGCAAGGGACCTGGGTCAAATTTAGTAGGATCTCCTTCAATACCCATAGGTATTGGATGGCGGGGATCCAAACTCTTTGACCCCCTCATAAGTTAACTACTATTAATACTATAACCCGGCTATTTAGGACTGTATCCCTGCTGACTCAGACTACTTAGTCGAGGGTAACGTCACCGCCAAAAGCGGGGCCTACCATAATTTGCATTAATAACTTAATTCATTATCTTCCAATAATCCAACCCTTTAGGATTGTATCCTTGCTGACTCAAACTACTGGGTTGAGGGTAACGTCGCCTTCAAAAGAGGGGCCTACTACAATAACTAAGATAATCTCTTAAACAAGTGCAAAAGTGCGAAAATAATCAAAGGTTATACTAATACACAAGTCGGATCCAAGTGATTCATCTTGTCTATCTGTTTTTATTTTATTTTTATTTTTCAGCATTTAGTTAGTTTTTATTTTCTTAGTTTAAAAACATTTTTCTAACTTTTTGATTTGATTAGACGTTGAGGATAAACCGGTACTAAAAGCTCTTGTGTCCTTGGACGACCTCGGTATCTTACCAACACTATACTACGTCCACAATGGGTGCACTTGCCCATATGTGTGTTTAGTGTTAGTGAATATCGTGTTTTATAAATTTAAAACTTGGCTAAAGGTGTAAAAATGGCTTAATTATATTCTAAAAATATATTACACTACACACGCATCAAGTTTTTGGCGCCGCTGCCGGGGACACAAGGATTTTAAGAAAGTTAGGAATCAACGGCCTAATCATATTTTTATTTTTCTTTTTAATCTTTTAGGATTTTCTTAGTTTTTCAGCTTCTGCAGAGCTCAGCACGGGCCGTGCCTGGTCGGACACGGGCCGTGCCCAGCATCGTTACTGGCAGTTTTTAGTTTTCCAAGTTACAGAAGGTTGACCACGGGGCCGTGTTGGTGCAACACTGTTACGCCCAAATTACACATTCCAAAATGTAATATTATCATACTATTATTTAACAAAATTCGGGCATGACCCGTTCGTAATAAGAACAATTCCCTGTAAGACTAACGCGTAATAACTTAAAATACGACGCAGCGGAAAACAAGAGCCCAAAAATTTCGTTCTTTAATAGACATATCAAACACATGAAAGTTCAAATGCGAAATGCCATATATTCATTAAAACGGATTTATAACGTTTTATAACATTAATACTTCAAAACCTATATGAGTTACACTATGTGACCATTCTACCCCGTACAATCCTTGCTCTCAACTCGAACTAAGTCCGCTTCACTTCAATAAAAGTAGAGAAAACCCAAGCGATACCTGTGGACACCACGTACAACCAAACCATTAGTTATTAACATACCATTCAACATTAAACTATATAATAAAATTTCGTAGAGCATTCTATAAAGTAGTCGTGGAATTGTCCAAGCGCTTTCTTAAATACTCTTATCCAAATCCAGCTCCATTTCTTCATGAAGCCAACGACCCCATACCTACATTACATTCCAACTCAACGCACATCATTAGTATCCATAAATACTCGAACCCTTTGATACGTTCATGCATATGTCTTAAGCATTGAACATTCATTCACACATACATTCACACCTACGTACTTATTATCATACATACATACATACATATATATATATATACACTTATATATATATGTGCGTACCTTCATTCATGCCAATGTTCCTTCCTTCGCACAATCAATTAATCACGAATATATACACAAGCTTCTTTTACATGTAGGTTTATGCCGGAATGTCACATTCAAAACTTTACATAGTATAGACAATCTACGATTCAACCCACGTGGCCTTTGGATTCCTATACACATATACTTATAAAATTTCCTACACTAAAACGAAACAATCCGTTCATTCATTGACCGACAACCGAATCATATAAAACTTGTACCTAATGGTCCGGGAAATGTTCCCCTTACATAATGACTAAAATTCTTACCCAAGGTCTTAACCATAACGAATTTCATTTCATTACGCAACATATGCACATAAAATTCGACCCGTTTAAACCCACCAATTTACTTTCGGCTTAAATACAACCTTCTTCAATAATGAGGCATTATTGGCTTTGTACTTCTGATTATTACATGTTCTTTCATGATGTTTCGTAAACATAAGTATTAAAATCTATTAAACTTACTAAAAAGTGAATCGAAATTCACTTACCTCGAGTACTCCAATAAGTGTATTTGTCATCTTGCCTTATCTTGACCCGTTATCCTCCTATGCTTGACCTCTCCTTGACACGTTCTGTCACACCCCCAAAATCCACCCGCGGAATACCACCGCTCGGGAGCGTGACTGACCAGGATCAAGCCATCAATCATATCAAACCATAGCAATTAATAATAGAAGTAGTTAATATAAGTCACCATGACATGATTGATATTTCAAAAACCAAACACTGTTTTAAGTAGCGGAAGCATAGTAAAGTAAATCCAAATAGTTTTACAAGTTATGAGTTCAACATCATTACGATCCATCTGCCCACAACGACCTGCTCTTCCCTGTGCAAGCTCCAAGTATACCTAAGGTCCTGCAAGGCATGCAGCAAATAATCAACAAACTAGTTGAGCGAGTTCACAGAAAGTAAGTTCATAGTGTAATGCATAAGTATAGCTAGTGGGGGCTTCCCATACTAGTGTGTAATAAAGGTGGGGGCTTCCCATGTTCATCCTGGTTAATGAGGGCTTCTCATTAACGGTACTTACTAGACTAACATCCGACCATGTGTTCTTCTTTACCGAGAACAGGAATACGTACAGGGTCACGTAGGCTTTACGTGACGTGCCCTTCCCCGAGGACAGTGGTACGCGTGGGGGCCACGTAGGCTTTACGCAGCGTGGCCTTCCGACCTGGAAGCCAGTAGATGGTATTGGGTTACGTAGGCTTTACGTAACGTGTCCTCCCGACCCGGGAGACATAAGGCAAGTATACTGGGTTACGTAGGCTTTACGTAACGTGTCCTGACTAACCTGAGGACGAATGGTCTATAGTCTGGTGTATGCGTAAGTACGAGTAATCATTCCATATCCATCATATCCAACCCAATTCCCAACCCGGGAATCCCATGCCTTGGCTGTGTGAACTCACCTTGGTTTGCTCGGCAGATACACAGAGAGTACAAGTAGCAAGTAAATGGTCACTCACGTCCTACCATGGTTATTATACGAGTCAGGTTCGTATATAGCACGTATATAGTAATCACGTATAGTCATGGCAAACATGTACGCACGTAAGCAGATAAGACATAGCATGCGTGATCCAATTGTCTAAGTCCAACAATACCCGGCCCAAAGACATAAGCAGCCCAATAACAAAACAGTCCAGATTCTCAATCGGCCCAAATAGCAAACACATTCAAGTCCATTAATAAACAGTCCACAGTTCAAATCGTTGGGCTCAATAGATTGGGCCCGTGACAGTGAAGGCCCAACAGTGTGCGTGTAAACGATGGTCTCGAGTCGCAACGGAGATCTCGAGTCGCAACCGGAGATTACGAGTCGCAACAGCTGGTTGCGAGTCGCAATGGAGATCTCGGTTCATCATGGTCTGGTTACGACTGATCATGTGCTGGTTACGAGTCGCAACGGGACTCGCAACCGTAGTCTCGACTTGTGCTGGCTTGGTTACGAGTGGGATTCTGACTCGCAACTATGGTCCCGACTCGCAACCAGGTGTCGAAACCGCGTATGTAACTGATTTCCATAATTCCTGCATTGACTTATCCGTGATTCTAGCAAACATCTAAGGCAGTTTCGAAATCAGATCAAACACCGAAAATAGCAGTTTCATAGCAATCTTCAAACATGTTCATATGCTTAAACAAAACAGCCTAGATAACAATCAATCGGATCATCAAACAGCCTAAACCGAATCATGCAGAAACGTTTTGATTAATCAATTTCATGACAGCCTATAACCATGCACCTAACCGGTTCGAATCAAACAATAAGTCGAGCATAAAACGTAACCGTACATGTTATCCGATTAACAAACATCACTATTATAAGTACTCGCATCCAACATCAACAACCAATCAATATTACAAGCATACACCTTAGTTACATCACCTAACAGAATGATAGCAATCACATAATATCACAAATAATCCAAAAAACATAACATCATCACTAACCGGATGAAGGTAGAGGATCGATTCGTTTCACAAGCTTCAAAGTGTGTGTGTGTGTGCCGTCGGGTTCCAAGCAAGCCGAGAGAGAGCAAAGCTTCTAGGGTTTGTGTGTGTGTGTTTGTGATTTGCAAAAATGGTGAAACAAGCCCCTTGTTCCGGTTTTGTGTTGCGAATGGGGAGTGGGCCGAGCCCACTCGGTTGTCTAATGGACCCGAGAACAAGGAGTGGCCCCAAGGGCTTTGTGTGGCCGGTTCACATACATACGACATACATACACACATAATGCATATAACATAACATATATCATGAAATCAATTAATCATTCGGGTTTATAAAATCACATATCGTGCACAAACGTTACATCAAGCAAGCTTAAAGTTCGAGTTGTCACATTATCCCCAACTAATTGGAAATTTCGTCCCGAAATTTGGTATGCACTCACTGAGGAAGCTAGGTAAACTGTACTGTTCACTGGTTTTCCTGGGGTGTCACATCCTCCCCCCGTTGATCTGGAATTTCGTCCCGAAATTCCGAAGTAGTAGCTTCAGCCTCAGTAGTGGTTGCCTGGTTCCCGAATAACTGGGGGTACTTTTCTGTCATCCTGTTTTCGCGTTCCCAGGTGTACTCTGGACCACGTTTGGAGTTCCAACGAACTCGAACAAGAGGGATTCTCTTGTGTTTGAGGACCTTCACATCCCGGTCCGTGATTTCGACTGGTTCCTCGACGAACTGCAACCGCTCGTCGATAGTGAGTTCCTTAAAAGGAATGATAAGATTTTCATCTGATAGGCACTTCTTTAGGTTCGATACATGAAAGACATTGTGAACTGCCCCGAGTTCAGCTGGTAATTTCAACTTGTAGGCTACCTTGCCAATCTTTTCTATGATTTCGAATGGTCCGACGTATCGCGGATTCAGTTTACCCCGTTTGCCAAAACGAACTACACCCTTCCAGGGTGAGACTTTCAATAAAACCCGGTCCCCGACCTCAAATTCCAATGGCTTTCTACGCTTATCTGCGTAGGCTTTCTGACGGTCTCGTGCTGCCGCCATGCGTTGTCGTATTTGTGCAATCTTTTCTGTGGCGTCCACAACAATCTCTGGACCCGTGATCTGACTATCTCCCACCTCTGCCCAACAGAGAGGTGACCGGCATTTACGCCCGTACAATGCCTCGAATGGAGCGGCTTGAATGCTGGTGTGATAACTGTTATTGTAAGAAAACTCCACCAAAGGGAGGTGCTTTTCCCAGCCGTTGCCGAAATCGATGACGCATGCCCGAAGCATGTCTTCAAGAGTTTGAATCGTACGCTCAGACTGTCCATCCGTCTGAGGGTGGTATGCTGTGCTCATGTCTAGTCGTGAGCCAAAGGATTTATGCATTGCTTGCCAAAGTTCTGACGTGAATCGTGCGTCGCGATCCGAAATGATGGACGTGGGCACCCCGTGCCTCGAGACAACTTCTTTAAGATAGACGTCTGCAAGTGTGGAGAACTTGTCCGTTTCCTTAATCGGCAGGAAGTGTGCAGACTCAGTGAGTCGATCAACTATGACCCATATCGTATCGTTCCCACGCTGGGATCTAGGTAGGCCTGTAACGAAATCCATGGAAATTTCTTCCCATTTCCACTGAGGTATCTTAGGCTGCTGAAGTAGACCAGCTGGTTTCTGATATTCGACCTTGACTCTTGCACATGTCAAGCATTTTCCAACATACGTAGCAATGTGGGCCTTCATACTAGGCCACCAATAGGTAGTGCTGATATCGTGGTACATTTTATCCGACCCTGGATGTACCGAATAGCGAGACTTGTGTGCTTCATCCATCACAAGTTCGCGTAGACCGCCATAGAGTGGGACCCAAATCCGGCCCGTTACATAGTAGGCGCCGTCTGCCTTCTGTTCCATTTGCTGCCGTGAGCCGCGTAAGGCTTCAGCCTTGACGTTTTCGGGCTTCAGTGCTTCTATCTGAGCAGCTCGTACCTGAGCAGGAAGGCTAGACTGAATCGTAAGCTGTAGTGCTCGCACGCGCTTCGGTAAAGTGTCCTTTCGACTGAGGGCATCAGCCACAACATTGGCTTTGCCTGGATGATACTTGATAGCGCATTCATAATCGTTTAGTAATTCGACCCATCGCCGTTGACGCATGTTCAAATCCTTCTGCTTAAGGATATGCTCGAGACTCCTGTGATCGGTGTAAATCGTGCACCTGGTACCGTACAGGTAGTGTCGCCATATCTTAAGCGCGAAAACAACAGCTCCCAGCTCTAAATCGTGCGTCGTGTAGTTGCGTTCATGAATCTTGAGTTGACGAGAGGCGTAAGCGATAACCTTGTCGCGCTGCATTAACACACATCCAAGTCCCCGAATGGATGCATCACAATAAACCACGAAGTCATCTGTGCCCTCTGGCAATGAGAGGATAGGTGCACTGCAAAGTCTATCCTTTAGGTGCTGAAAAGCAGTCTCCTGGGGCTCTCCCCAGCGATAGGTAACACCCTTCTGTGTCAGTAGCGTAAGCGGCTGAGCAATCTTCGAGAAGTCTCTAATAAACCGTCTGTAGTAACCTGCCAGACCCAAGAATTGGCGTATTTCCGTTGGCGTACGCGGTGCAGGCCAGTTCCTGATCGAATCTACCTTGGATGGATCGACATGGATCCCATCCTTGTTTACCACGTGGCCTAAGAAGTGGACTTCACGAAGCCAGAAGTCGCATTTAGAAAGCTTGGCGTACAACTGTTCCTTCCGAAGGAGTTCCAAAATAAGGCGAAGATGCTGCTCGTGCTCCTCCTGACTCTTGGAGTAAATCAGGATGTCGTCGATGAACACAATGACGAACTTGTCGAGATAGGGTTTGCACACCCTGTTCATAAGATCCATAAATACCGCAGGCGCGTTCGTTAACCCGAATGGCATGACGAGAAACTCGTAGTGACCGTAACGAGTTCTGAAGGCTGTCTTGGAGACGTCCCCATCCCGGACTCTCAACTGATGGTACCCAGACCTCAAGTCTATCTTCGAGTAGTAACACGACCCTTGCAATTGGTCGAATAAGTCGTCTATGCGTGGAAGAGGATAACGGTTCTTCACCGTCACCTTGTTGAGTTCACGGTAGTCGATGCACATCCTGAACGTACCGTCTTTCTTCTTCACGAAAAGTACTGGAGCTCCCCAAGGCGAAGAGCTTGGACGAATGAAACCCTTTTCCAAGAGTTCCTGCAGTTGCTTTGACAATTCCTCCAATTCCGATGGAGCTAGACGATATGGTGCGCGAGCTATGGGTGCTGCTCCTGGAGCGAGCTCGATCTGAAATTCGACCTGACGATGAGGCGGTAAGCCAGGTAAGTCTTCAGGAAACACCTGAGGGTAATCGCGTACAATTGGAATATCCTCCAATTTCTTTTCCTTTGCTGATGCGTCTGTAACGAGAGCCAGAATGGCTGCGTGACCTTTTCGTAAGCACTTCTGAGCCTTCAAGAAAGAGATGACGCCAACCACAGCACCACTCTTGTCGCCTTGAACTTCTAGAGGTTCCTGACCCGAACGAGGAATGCGAATAACCTTTTCGCTGCATAAGATTTCTGCCTGGTGTTGGGACAACCAATCCATCCCAATCACGACGTCGAAGCTACCCAAAACTATGGGAATGAGATCAATAGAGAAGGCTTGACCAGCTAAGATAAGATTACAACCTTGAACTACGTGCGTGGCTTCTAGACTTTTACCGTTAGCTAACTCGACTACATGTTTGGTGGGTAAAAGTGTTGGTGCACGTTTTAGCAGTTGACACATTTTCACAGACATATAGCTTGTATCCGCACCCGAATCAAATAAAACAGTAACGTAAATATTGTCGAGGAGAAACTTACCCATAACAACGTTGGGATCGTTCACTGCGTCGCCTCGACCTAGCACGAATGCACGACCACGAGCTTCATTGCCGTTATTGTTGTTGTTCCCGCCGTTGTTATTCCCATTGCCCTGGTTATTGTTGTTGCGATTCTGGTTCAACTGAGGGCAATCGCGTTTGAAGTGACCTTCAGCCCCACACTGGAAACATCCTCGGTTCCCACGCTGTGGCTGCTGCTGCTGCTGCTGGTTTTGTGGAGCTGGTTGCTGAGGCTGCTGATTCTGATTCGCAGGACGAGGGCTCCTGCAGTCTTTGGCCTCGTGCCCCATCTTAAGACACCTTTGACAGCGACCCTTGTTACATGGGCCGTGGTGATGCCTGTTGCAGTTGTGGCACCTGGGTTGACTACCCTGATATCTCCTCTGTCTGTGACCACCAGAGGATTGCTGACTGGGACTCTGATAGTGGTCGATTTTCTGTTGCTGAGCTTGTGGCTGAACGGTCGCTGAACCTTTACTAGAATCTCCATCCCATTTTCTTTTACTGTCACCAGATGTAGCAGGAGTAACTGAGGTGGTGACGTTAGCAGTAGCGTTAACACGCTTGGGCAGTTTATTCTGATCAACTGCCTGATCGGTGATACGGTGAGCAAGGCGCTGGATTTCCTGGATGTTTTCGAGGTTAGCCGACGTCACGTGGCTCTGAATTTCTAGCGCCAATCCCTTGAGATACAACTCAATGCGCTTGTATGGAGGGTCCACCATAGTTGGACACAGAACGGCCAGCTCATTGGACCGTTTGGTATACGCTTCGATTTCCGATCCAACCATTTTCAAGTTATAAAGCTCATCTTCCAGCTTGTGTATGTCTTCCCGCGTGCAATACTCACGCTTGATGAGTTCCTTAAAGTCGTTCCATGGGGTGGCGTTAGCAGCTGCCAACCCTAAGATCTGCACTTGTGCGTTCCACCAAGTCAATGCTATCCCTTCCAAAGTACCGGTAGCAAACTTGACCTTGCGAGCCTCAGGGCACTCGCACATTTCGAATACTGATTCTAGCTTCTCGAACCAGTGGAGGAGTCCCACTGCTCCTTCTGTGCCGCTGAAAGAGTTCGGACGACAGTCCATGAAGTTCTTGAACGTGCAGACAGGCTGCTGCGCGTGTTGACCTAATGTGTACGAATAGGACGAGAGTTAAATACGAGCGTTAATGTAGGATCTAAAGATCCTAGTGTGTGCCTATACTGCAGGATATACTACCTGCTTGAGCTGCTGCAACTGCCGCAGCAACTTGAGCTTGAACAAGAGCCTCTAGCTGGGCTTGTGTCATGTTGATTCGTCCAGACATGATCTTCATAGTAACAAGTAGCATACGTAAGAATGGTTCGCGAGTAGGGCGATGACAGAAAAGCGTAGGCATATAGGTGTTCTCATGTAATCAAAGCATGTGTATCTAAGCGTAATGCGAGCAAGGTTCTAAGCAGTTCTAGCAAACAGGCAATAAACATAAACCTTATTACCTAAGATGTCGAGCCTTGCACGTGGAGCGAAGCGTCGTTGTGGATCGTTGAGAGCACTGTTCTGGTTATAGTCCGGTTTTAATAAAAACGTTTACCCATATTAAAACCAAGTTCTCTATAACCAATGGCTCTGATACCAATCTGTCACACCCCCAAAATCCACCCGCGGAATACCACCGCTCGGGAGCGTGACTGACCAGGATCAAGCCATCAATCATATCAAACCATAGCAATTAATAATAGAAGTAGTTAATATAAGTCACCATGACATGATTGATATTTCAAAAACCAAACACTGTTTTAAGTAGCGGAAGCATAGTAAAGTAAATCCAAATAGTTTTACAAGTTATGAGTTCAACATCATTACGATCCATCTGCCCACAACGACCTGCTCTTCCCTGTGCAAGCTCCAAGTATACCTAAGGTCCTGCAAGGCATGCAGCAAATAATCAACAAACTAGTTGAGCGAGTTCACAGAAAGTAAGTTCATAGTGTAATGCATAAGTATAGCTAGTGGGGGCTTCCCATACTAGTGTGTAATAAAGGTGGGGGCTTCCCATGTTCATCCTGGTTAATGAGGGCTTCTCATTAACGGTACTTACTAGACTAACATCCGACCATGTGTTCTTCTTTACCGAGAACAGGAATACGTACAGGGTCACGTAGGCTTTACGTGACGTGCCCTTCCCCGAGGACAGTGGTACGCGTGGGGGCCACGTAGGCTTTACGCAGCGTGGCCTTCCGACCTGGAAGCCAGTAGATGGTATTGGGTTACGTAGGCTTTACGTAACGTGTCCTCCCGACCCGGGAGACATAAGGCAAGTATACTGGGTTACGTAGGCTTTACGTAACGTGTCCTGACTAACCTGAGGACGAATGGTCTATAGTCTGGTGTATGCGTAAGTACGAGTAATCATTCCATATCCATCATATCCAACCCAATTCCCAACCCGGGAATCCCATGCCTTGGCTGTGTGAACTCACCTTGGTTTGCTCGGCAGATACACAGAGAGTACAAGTAGCAAGTAAATGGTCACTCACGTCCTACCATGGTTATTATACGAGTCAGGTTCGTATATAGCACGTATATAGTAATCACGTATAGTCATGGCAAACATGTACGCACGTAAGCAGATAAGACATAGCATGCGTGATCCAATTGTCTAAGTCCAACAATACCCGGCCCAAAGACATAAGCAGCCCAATAACAAAACAGTCCAGATTCTCAATCGGCCCAAATAGCAAACACATTCAAGTCCATTAATAAACAGTCCACAGTTCAAATCGTTGGGCTCAATAGATTGGGCCCGTGACAGTGAAGGCCCAACAGTGTGCGTGTAAACGATGGTCTCGAGTCGCAACGGAGATCTCGAGTCGCAACCGGAGATTACGAGTCGCAACAGCTGGTTGCGAGTCGCAATGGAGATCTCGGTTCATCATGGTCTGGTTACGACTGATCATGTGCTGGTTACGAGTCGCAACGGGACTCGCAACCGTAGTCTCGACTTGTGCTGGCTTGGTTACGAGTGGGATTCTGACTCGCAACTATGGTCCCGACTCGCAACCAGGTGTCGAAACCGCGTATGTAACTGATTTCCATAATTCCTGCATTGACTTATCCGTGATTCTAGCAAACATCTAAGGCAGTTTCGAAATCAGATCAAACACCGAAAATAGCAGTTTCATAGCAATCTTCAAACATGTTCATATGCTTAAACAAAACAGCCTAGATAACAATCAATCGGATCATCAAACAGCCTAAACCGAATCATGCAGAAACGTTTTGATTAATCAATTTCATGACAGCCTATAACCATGCACCTAACCGGTTCGAATCAAACAATAAGTCGAGCATAAAACGTAACCGTACATGTTATCCGATTAACAAACATCACTATTATAAGTACTCGCATCCAACATCAACAACCAATCAATATTACAAGCATACACCTTAGTTACATCACCTAACAGAATGATAGCAATCACATAATATCACAAATAATCCAAAAAACATAACATCATCACTAACCGGATGAAGGTAGAGGATCGATTCGTTTCACAAGCTTCAAAGTGTGTGTGTGTGTGCCGTCGGGTTCCAAGCAAGCCGAGAGAGAGCAAAGCTTCTAGGGTTTGTGTGTGTGTGTTTGTGATTTGCAAAAATGGTGAAACAAGCCCCTTGTTCCGGTTTTGTGTTGCGAATGGGGAGTGGGCCGAGCCCACTCGGTTGTCTAATGGACCCGAGAACAAGGAGTGGCCCCAAGGGCTTTGTGTGGCCGGTTCACATACATACGACATACATACACACATAATGCATATAACATAACATATATCATGAAATCAATTAATCATTCGGGTTTATAAAATCACATATCGTGCACAAACGTTACATCAAGCAAGCTTAAAGTTCGAGTTGTCACACGTTCCTATTATCTCATTCCATTACATCCATTCAATAGTTAGTATACATAATCATACGCATCACTAATCACACTTCTATTCACGTGTCAATCGCTTAACGAGTTCAACATGTATCATAATACTATAATGCTAATCAATCTAACAATTTATCATTCCATCATCACAACAGTCATACATGAGCTTCTAGCATGCATAATTATGTATTTACATCATGTTCGTTATTCTTTCAAAATTCCATACTTAGAATGATAACCTTTTCTAAGTTAGGCAACTTGCTTCATATGTTAAACATTTCATACCATTCTACTATTTTCTATCAACAACCCGTTTCGACCCGTTGGTGCAATTATATGCATAAACTAGTTGGTAAGTGTTTTAGACACTTAAAACAATCAAATAACTTACTAATAATTTATTAAAATCAGTAGTTCATGATTCATACAAGTGTGCATAACAATACAACTATTTTTACTAATTGTTTATACTAAAATTTGTGCAGCAACTTTCTGCGCAGCAGCTGTTCACGGCACATTTTAACCCATTTATCTTCTGATTCAGTTCTTCATGTTCAAATATGATATGATCTACACTCAGAGATCTTTCTAAGCATATAAAGATCGTAACAATCGGACATTCCTATGATTTTATATGATTTTTACAAAATCAGCACAGAAGCTGAAATGCTTCCAAACAGCTTGCTGTCAAAACGAATTTACTAACTTTTTATGCTGTTTTGACCCACTAAATCTCATAACCAGCCTCTTATGACCAAATATGAAATGTAATATGCGAAACAACCTTTTCAACGATATATCATATGCCTTAAACCGAGCTACGGTTGATTTTATACGAATTTTTCAAAACAGGTGCGCAACAATAATTACTTCCAATCAGCTTTGTAAATCTTTGGAATTATGAACTAAATCTCGACTTTAAATCATCAATTCATGTTCACAATTTATGCTAAGCATCATAAACTTGTTAAAGACCATATGATACAATAATTCTCACAAATTCTTACATAGAACATGAACCACATTGAAACTACACATGCGTGAATGTATGTGTGCATTAGCTAATGATTCAAGCATTTCATCAAACGCTTGGTGTGCATACAACATTATAAACACATTGTACAAGCTCTTAATACATGAATTCAACCAATTCACATAATCATCTTCAACCAACATACATTCATACTTCAACTTCACATAAATTTCACTAACATAAAATTATTAGATTCCACCATACAACTAGCACAAATGGGTTTCACTATAATTCTTCATTATTACATTCTATACTTTTTCCCATCCATCATTATACATAATTCATCTAAAATCGTCACTTAGGCATTTCATCATACACTTGGTGGGCGTACCGTTAATTAAGCATAGTGTACAAGTATTTATAGCATAACTCTTCTTATTCACCTTCTAATCTAACAAGAATCAATCAAGTTCATAGCTTTCTTCCATCCTACACCATCTTAACTAATTTTTCTATCTCTATTCAAGATCATAGCATACATGCAAAACATTGGGTTTATGATTTCTTCACAACAATTGGGTAATATACTTAAATCATTCAATCAATCAGAAATCAAGCAAAGATTTCGAACCATTATGAAACCCTAACCCTCTATTACATATAATTTCCACATAATTTCATGATTGGGTGTAAACCCACTTCCTACAATTCATTCAAAACAGAAAATTCGACTTACCGCTTGTTGTACAAGCTTAGATGATTGAAGTTTCGAGTTCATGCATTAGTTTGGGCTCCTAATCTCTTTCAATTCTTGAGAATTTCATGAAGTTAGGGTTTGTCTTCTCCCCCCTTTGCTCTGATCGATCCACGCCATCACACCAGGGTGTGTGTTTTTTATTTTTTTCTTTTATTTATTAAACTTTCAACCTTTTAACAAGTTTAGTCCTCCTATTTACTTAGATATTTTATTTGTCATATAACCTTCCTTCTAATCAAGTTACTAACATATACATACTTAACTAGGTAAAATAATACATGACTAGACATCTTAAGTAACATAATTAATTTGCATAATTTTGGGGCGTTACAAGTCTACCCCCCTTAAAAGAGGTTTCGTCCCCGAAACCTTTCTCATTCAAACTAGACCATTCTACTCTTACCTCTTTCAAGTTGTTCATCCACTATACTTACTACAACCTAAACGCATTTGGGATCTTGGCAAATGTTTAATTCATGTATGTACGTAATCGTACACATCGTTCCTATGCCCTTATAATAAGTAAGTTACTTTCATAACTATACTTATGTTAGATTCTGCTCCAGAGCTCTTATTAGTGTCCTTCATTTCATATTGCTAGTTTCTAGCACATATCATCCCTTGCATTTCATTCATTGAATCTGTTCCAATTGTATACAATTATTATTCATACAAACTTAAGTCTACGGCTTGTTTCTAATTTCCTATTTAAGCATATTACATTCATACATTTACTAATCGAAATAAATCGATTTATTTCATTCTACTCATACATCATATATGTACTTACATACTCATATATTTATACATCTACATACGTACACACATTTCCTATATTTTTCGCATACATGCATACGCTCATACATATCATCATGCATACATACGTACACATTTTCATATTCATTCGCATGATGCTTGTGCTCTTATATAAATACTTGCGTACCTACATAAACCGATATCTATACATACACATTTATACATACATAACTAGTACTTGTTCCCACACTATAAACTTACATACTTTCGCGCATACCTACTTGCATAAGTTCTACGTACATATACGGTTACATATAAACATACTTACACGCTTATCTACTTATGTACATCCCTATATGCTCATAAGAAACTTTACGAATCATCGGAATGCGTTACGGATCATTTGGAAATGCAAAATTAAGCAAAACGGAGAAGTGGGCTAGACAGCCCGTCGGCGACGGGGTGGGCACCCGTCGGCGACGGCCTCTTAAAATGCCCGTCGTCCAATTTAACCCGTAACCAGTCGGTTAGGCCGTCGGCCTCTTTCACACTTTTGGGAGCCCGTCGGCGACGGGGTGGGAACCCGTCGGCGACGGCCTCTAGAAAAGTCCCTTTACTGCAGATCCGTTTCGTCGTCCGAACGCACTAAAACGCGCGTGTCTTTTGAACCGTTTACTCGTTTAACCTCCCGTTTCTTCCTACACGCTTGTAAATTCACATTCTATCATATGAACTTAAAATCCCACATCCGCCTTAAGGAAAAATCTTAACTTACACACTATCGGCTTCAAACATATCATTCGTACCTTTTCTTTCTTACATGTGCTCTAGCAAAAAAAACTTAAAGTTTTACCTACCTTCGGCAACAAGATTTTAAAGTTAGTCATCTCAGTTGTCGAATCATAATCACTTCATTTTAGTTCCATCCACATATGAGCTTTCTTCTTTCTTACACATTCGACTACCCAAGTAATTGGGTTTGGCATAAACACTCTCAAAGAGAGTTAAGCATACACATTCGACTACCCAAATAATTGGGTTTCGGCATAAACACTCTCAAGGAGAGTTAAGCATACACATTCCACTACCCAAATAATTGGGTTTGGCATAAACACTCTCAACGAGAGTTAAGCATACACATTTTCCACTACCCAAATAATTGGGTTTTTCACATTTAATCATAACTTCTTCTTTCAATCCGTATAACGGATTAAGCTTCTAGCATTCATTAGAGCATTCAAAATCACCCGTTCAAAACGGATGGTAGCTTATTCTTATTCGACTTGTTCGCTAGAACCGGTCGACTCGCATAACTTTTCATAACCTTCGTTAGCATAACCAAATCCGCAATGGATTTGCTATTTCGGATTCGCTACAACATAGCGCCCACCTGCTACCCAGTTCTACCGGACATACCTGCAATAATTGCCACGGTCTCACGAACGTCATATGCTTCTTGCGTACTGGCCAGGTGCGCAATTCACACACTAGTTTCGTGCCTTCGTGTAATCATCGCCTTATGCCCGAGAAATGGGTTTCAGTTTCGTGCACATTTCTAAAACTTCCCCAAGACCACATCATTGTCTTTCGTTTAATAATTTCCCTCCCAAGGAGACCCCTTCCTTTTTCTTTTGACATCGGTACTTATACATATTAGTAATGTGTACCTGGGGTTAATTTGCCTATTTGCACCTTTGCCCGCCTTAGCGTTCATCCCATTCTGTATTCACGGATCATCCTCTTCAAGATCTTAAGCTTACCTTGCACATAACACACTATTAGTTTCTTTCAAATACATAATCTAATACATACTTACACATTTTCGTTCCATTTCTACCTTTAGATCTTGATCGAGTCATGGATTGTACGGGTTCCTTATCACAAGAGCACACAGGTTTGAGTTCAAGTACTTATACTCTCGTACTTAATTCTCTCAAACCAGGGCTCTGATACCAACTTGTTACGCCCAAATTACACATTCCAAAATGTAATATTATCATACTATTATTTAACAAAATTCGGGCATGACCCGTTCGTAATAAGAACAATTCCCTGTAAGACTAACGCGTAATAACTTAAAATACGACGCAGCGGAAAACAAGAGCCCAAAAATTTCGTTCTTTAATAGACATATCAAACACATGAAAGTTCAAATGCGAAATGCCATATATTCATTAAAACGGATTTATAACGTTTTATAACATTAATACTTCAAAACCTATATGAGTTACACTATGTGACCATTCTACCCCGTACAATCCTTGCTCTCAACTCGAACTAAGTCCGCTTCACTTCAATAAAAGTAGAGAAAACCCAAGCGATACCTGTGGACACCACGTACAACCAAACCATTAGTTATTAACATACCATTCAACATTAAACTATATAATAAAATTTCGTAGAGCATTCTATAAAGTAGTCGTGGAATTGTCCAAGCGCTTTCTTAAATACTCTTATCCAAATCCAGCTCCATTTCTTCATGAAGCCAACGACCCCATACCTACATTACATTCCAACTCAACGCACATCATTAGTATCCATAAATACTCGAACCCTTTGATACGTTCATGCATATGTCTTAAGCATTGAACATTCATTCACACATACATTCACACCTACGTACTTATTATCATACATACATACATATATATATATATATACACTTATATATATATGTGCGTACCTTCATCCATGCCAATGTTCCTTCCTTCGCACAATCAATTAATCACGAATATATACACAAGCTTCTTTTACATGTAGGTTTATGCCGGAATGTCACATTCAAAACTTTACATAGTATAGACAATCTACGATTCAACCCACGTGGCCTTTGGATTCCTATACACATATACTTATAAAATTTCCTACACTAAAACGAAACAATCCGTTCATTCATTGACCGACAACCGAATCATATAAAACTTGTACCTAATGGTCCGGGAAATGTTCCCCTTACATAATGACTAAAATTCTTACCCAAGGTCTTAACCATAACGAATTTCATTTCATTACACAACATATGCACATAAAATTCGACCCGTTTAAACCCACCAATTTACTTTCGGCTTAAATACAACCTTCTTCAATAATGAGGCATTATTGGCTTTGTACTTCTGATTATTACATGTTCTTTCATGATGTTTCGTAAACATAAGTATTAAAATCTATTAAACCTACTAAAAAGTGAATCGAAATTCACTTACCTCGAGTACTCCAATAAGTGTATTTGTCATCTTGCCTTATCTTGACCCGTTATCCTCCTATGCTTGACCTCTCCTTGACACGTTCCTATTATCTCATTCCATTACATCCATTCAATAGTTAGTATACATAATCATACGCATCACTAATCACACTTCTATTCACGTGTCAATCGCTTAACGAGTTCAACATGTATCATAATACTATAATGCTAATCAATCTAACAATTTATCATTCCATCATCACAACAGTCATACATGAGCTTCTAGCATGCATAATTATGTATTTACATCATGTTCGTTATTCTTTCAAAATTCCATACTTAGAATGATAACCTTTTCTAAGTTAGGCAACTTGCTTCATATGTTAAACATTTCATACCATTCTACTATTTTCTATCAACAACCCGTTTCGACCCGTTGGTGCAATTATATGCATAAACTAGTTGGTAAGTGTTTTAGACACTTAAAACAATCAAATAACTTACTAATAATTTATTAAAATCAGTAGTTCATGATTCATACAAGTGTGCATAACAATACAACTATTTTTACTAATTGTTTATACTAAAATTTGTGCAGCAACTTTCTGCGCAGCAGCTGTTCACGGCACATTTTAACCCATTTATCTTCTGATTCAGTTCTTCATGTTCAAATATGATATGATCTACACTCAGAGATCTTTCTAAGCATATAAAGATCGTAACAATCGGACATTCCTATGATTTTATATGATTTTTACAAAATCAGCACAGAAGCTGAAATGCTTCCAAACAGCTTGCTGTCAAAACAAATTTACTAACTTTTCAAGCTGTTTTGACCCACTAAATCTCATAACCAGCCTCTTATGACCAAATATGAAATGTAATTGCGAAACAACCTTTTCAACGATATATCATATGCCTTAAACCGAGCTACGGTTGATTTTATACGAATTTTTCAAAACAGGTGCGCAACAATAATTACTTCCAATCAGCTTTGTAAATCTTTGGAATTATGAACTAAATCTCGACTTTAAATCATCAATTCATGTTCACAATTTATGCTAAGCATCATAAACTTGTTAAAGACCATATGATACAATAATTCTCACAAATTCTTACATAGAACATGAACCACATTGAAACTACACATGCGTGAATGTATGTGTGCATTAGCTAATGATTCAAGCATTTCATCAAACGCTTGGTGTGCATACAACATTATAAACACATTGTACAAGCTCTTAATACATGAATTCAACCAATTCACATAATCATCTTCAACCAACATACATTCATACTTCAACTTCACATAAATTTCACTAACATAAAATTATTAGATTCCACCATACAACTAGCACAAATGGGTTTCACTATAATTCTTCATTATTACATTCTATACTTTTTCCCATCCATCATTATACATAATTCATCTAAAATCGTCACTTAGGCATTTCATCATACACTTGGTGGGCGTACCGTTAATTAAGCATAGTGTACAAGTATTTATAGCATAACTCTTCTTATTCACCTTCTAATCTAACAAGAATCAATCAAGTTCATAGCTTTCTTCCATCCTACACCATCTTAACTAATTTTTCTATCTCTATTCAAGATCATAGCATACATGCAAAACATTGGGTTTATGATTTCTTCACAACAATTGGGTAATATACTTAAATCATTCAATCAATCAGAAATCAAGCAAAGATTTCGAACCATTATGAAACCCTAACCCTCTATTACATATAATTTCCACATAATTTCATGATTGGGTGTAAACCCACTTCCTACAATTCATTCAAAACAGAAAATTCGACTTACCGCTTGTTGTACAAGCTTAGATGATTGAAGTTTCGAGTTCATGCATTAGTTTGGGCTCCTAATCTCTTTCAATTCTTGAGAATTTCATGAAGTTAGGGTTTGTCTTCTCCCCCCTTTGCTCTGATCGATCCACGCCATCACACCAGGGTGTGTGTTTTTTATTTTTTTCTTTTATTTATTAAACTTTCAACCTTTTAACAAGTTTAGTCCTCCTATTTACTTAGATATTTTATTTGTCATATAACCTTCCTTCTAATCAAGTTACTAACATATACATACTTAACTAGGTAAAATAATACATGACTAGACATCTTAAGTAACATAATTAATTTGCATAATTTTGGGGCGTTACAAACACGGGGCCGTGTCCAACTTCCAGTAACTGGGATCTGGAAAACAATCACTGTAACTCCGACCACGGGCCGTGTTCGCTGAACACGGGGCCGTGGTGAACTTTCTGACCAGCATTCTTTTCTGTTTTATTGCAGGACTTGGAACCAGACGCCAATCTTACATAGTGTATGAGCTCCAGTTCTAATAGGGATATAAAAGAACCTCTAGAAGAACCCGAACGCTTTCTCAGAAAAAGACTAAAAGCTAAAAACCAAGAGAAAGTTTCGGGTGATCTACCTCCAATGGCGGACCAACGTACCCTCATGGATTACCTACGACCCACCGTAGGTAACCTAGGCGGTGCTATTAATGCACAGAATGTCGAAGCAAATAACTTCGAACTTCGACCGCACTTGATACAAATGCTCCAAAACTCCGCAACTTTCCATGGGCTTGCGGACGAGGATCCCCATCTACATATTGCTAATTTCTTAGAAATATGTGATACCTTTCGGGTCAATGGAGCATCAAATGACGCCATCCGCCTCCGAATGTTTCCTTTCTCATTAAAAGACCGAGCGAAAGCTTGGCTCAACGCCCTCCCAGCTGGATCAGTAAACAACTGGGATGAACTAGCCCAAAAATTTCTATATAAGTATTTCCCTCCCGCTAAAACGGCTAAATTAATGACTGAAATTAATACATATTCACAAGAGGACGGGGAATCCTTATATGAAACTTGGGAAAGGTTCAAGGAGTTATTACGCAAGTGTCCACATCACGGCCTTGCGATATGGCAACAAGTATCCACTTTCTATAATGGATTGTTGCCACATACAAGGCAGACACTTGATTCTAGCTCCAGGGGACTTTTAGGTAATCGACGCCCGCATGAAATATATAACCAAATTGAGGAAATTGCTCAAACCAATTTTCAATGGCACACCCCCCGAGGCAATAAATCTATTGCCCCGGGCGCCCATAAGGTCGATGAAAGCACTTCTTTACAAGCCCAAATCGAGGCCCTTTCTTCAAAAATAAAAAAATTGGAAATGACAAAAACAGTCTCGGTTATGGCTTGTGAAGGGTGTGGTGGGTCACATGAAAATTGGAGTTGTATGAAAGAAACGGACGATCAACAAGAATTGGTAAACTACATTGATAATAGACCTAGGCCGTCGGGTCCTCCAACGGGAACTTACAACCAAGGATGGCGAAACCACCCAAACCTGGGTTGGAGAGAACCCGGCAATAATAGTAACCAACAAACCCAATGAACAAACTTTCAACAACCAAGAAATGAGTCACAAAATTTCACTCAACAACAAAGTGGACGAGAAAGGCTTGAAGATACTGTATCTCGCCTCATCTCCGACACTGAAAAGAAAAACTCGGAAAGATTTCTACAATTAGAATCAAATTTTAGGAATCAACAAGCTAGTATTCAAAACATAGAAAAACAATTAAATCAAATAGCTCAAAATTTTGCCGAGAGACCGCAAGGCGCATTACCTAGCAATACCGAAACAAACCCAAAAGCGCAAGTTCATCTCATCACGCTACGAAACCGCACCGTAGGGCCTGTAGAAGCGCCGCCGCCAACAGAAGAAACGGTACCCACACCTCTGCAGGAAAAGAACTCCCCTCCATCACCAGAGCCTACCAAAGCTCCTCGAGTTCCGTACCCCGGTAGGTTAATTCGTCAAAAGACCAATGAGCAATTCGCGAAGTTCGAAAGTCTATTAAAGCAATTGCATGTCAATATTCCTTTTATTAAGGTCCTAACCCAAATGCCCAAATACTCTAAGTTCATGAGGGACTTCCTCACTCATAAAAAGAAAATTGAAAATTTGCAATTAGTCAATTTAGGTGAAGAATGCTCTGCCCTCGTACTCAATAAACTTCCCCAAAAGAAAATCGATCCCGAAAGCTTCACGATTCCTTGCTCAATAGGGGAGTCCCCCGTTCGTAATACCCTAGCCGACCTTGGGGCTAGCATTAACCTCATGCCCTCATCAATGTTTAAAAGACTTGGCCTGGGAACCACGAGTCCTACAAAAATGAGCATACAACTCGCTGATCGATCCGTCAAATTCCCACAAGTTTTCATTGAAAATGTCTTGGTAAAGGTAAGCAGATTCATCTATCCAGCCGACTTTGTCATACTCGATATGGAGGAAGACACCGAGGTCCCCCTCATACTAGGGAGACCATTTCTTGCCACCGCACAAGCGGTGGTAGATATGAATGACGGAACACTCACCTTGAGGTATGGGGATGATGAAGTAAAATTCGGGGTTGGGAAGAGAATAGAGGACGACGACCCGGTCAACTACATGAAGGTTATTGATTCGAGCTTGGATGCTGCTCTCCGACGGTGTAACATGGGATGCCACGCATCCCACTCAGAAAATATATAACCTCACATTGGGTCTAGCCAAGGACCCTTATAAACGTGGCGCACCACGGAGGCATTCCGCGGAACTATCCTTAGTTTAGTTTAATCTTTTAGTTTTAATTTGCAGGAATAAAATACACTCGTGGTGGTAATGGATGAAAAAGGGAACGAGAAAAATGGCCCTATGCACAAAAAACGAAGCAACCCGACACAAATCTCCATTACAGAAGGTTCAACACGGGCCGTGCTCAACCAACACGGCCCCGTGCTGAACCACCTGCAGAAAAAACGCCCAGTTCAGGTAACTGGACACGGGCCGTGTTCACCAGACACGCCCCCGTGTCCAGGCTTCTGTCTCATTTCTTTAATTTCTGTTACTGGCACCTGAACACGGGGCCGTGTCCGGTCCCCACGGGGCCGTGTCCAGACTGCCAGAAACATGAATCTTTGCTTTTTAACACCACATTACACATCCAATCAACCTAAAAATTTATTTTTGGGACACATTGAGGACAATGTGTAATTTAAGTGGGGGGGGGGGGAACTAACACTTTGAAATTTTGCAAGTCCTAACAACAAGCCTTACACAAAACTCTATTGGAACCGCTAAACACCCCAAATTTTTTTCAAAAAAAAAATCATTTTTTTTTTCTTTTTACTTGTCTGAAGTTTAAGTTAGGAATCCCAAGATTAATAAGGTTATATTTTTATAAAATTTACAACCGAGAGCGTCGTGATAACAAGAACCAACATAAGAAAATTATGAAACGGCATATCAAGTCTAGTTAAAATTCGATTATATATACTTGATCACATTAAAAACCCATTCCCACAAAAGTGAGTTTTGAGCCTTTATAGAGCATACAAATTTACATCTTTAGACTAAATGCTCATTTTTCGTTTCTTGTGTGAATAGCCGCTTGGTTCTTACAAATCTAGAACTTGCCACGACGATTCATTCCCGGTCCTTACCAACTTAAACCCAAGTAAGTAAATGATAGAGGCATTAGGACTAACCATTTTTCTTTCTACACCATTATTTTTCAATTTTTTTTACCACCTACCCAAAATCCCCCTAGTTAACCCCTTTGAGCCTAAACCTTTCGTTCTTTACCTTAAACCCTTTTTACCCACCAAAAACCTTTTTTATATTTTTTTCACCCTTTATTTTAGTAACAAGCTCGGTTTTTCGCAAGCTCGTTCTTTTATGTGACAAAAAAAATGATGGTGAAGTTAAAAACAAACAAAGCTATGCAAACAAAAGCTTGTTTGGAGAAATACTTCAAAATAAAAAGTCACTAAAAACAAAATGTGTTACGAAACCGACGCTTTTTACGCTTTTCGCCCTTTTACTAACCACTAACCCAACCACCCACCTTTAACCCAAGCCTAACCCTTCACCCAAAAAGTCCTCTTGATATTTACAAAGGTATAAAGTTAAAAAGGAGGAGGATTGATTGCTTGGCAAGCCTATGGAAGGCGTAAGTTCCATGCCGCTCTCGAGTGATTCACTAAAAATACACCTTCGGCCGAGTGTTGAGTGATTTCTCCCGTGAGATATGTGAACTTGTATATGAATGAAATTTTAAAAAAAAGCATGCTATGCCCAAATAAGTAATTTATCCTATGAAACGTTCTAAATAAATCATAACGAATAGGATTGTAAATAAATAAAAATAAAACCCAAAAAGATCTTGGATTCCCGACACTCTATGACAAGCCAAAACCTTCTCTTCTACCCATTCCATTTGGGAGTGTAAGCCACATTTAAAGAGTTTTGCTTGAGGACAAGCAAAAGTTCAAGTGTGGGGGTATTTGATGTGTGTAAAATGCAACATATAAACTACATCAAATAAGGCATAAAGTAACCCTTTTTAAGTACTAATGTTGGAAAAAGAGTGTTTTTGTCTTCCTTTTGTATTTTCAGGATGAAATGAGCTCAAATTCACAAAAGAAGCAAAAAGACAGCTAATTCTAACATAAATACAAGAAAAGGAATAAAAGTAGACTGCCCAAACCCTCAACGACATCCTCCCAAGCGAAGAAGAGAAAACAGAAGCCTGAACACGCCCCGTGCTCAGCCAGCACGGGGCCGTGCCCAAGAAGCAGCAGAAAAGACAAACCTGTAGAAGCTTTTATTGCCCACCACGGGGCCGTGTCCAGTGAGCACGGGGGCGTGGCGAAAGTACAGCAGGCGCATTAATTGTAATTGCGAATTACAATAATGAAGAGAGAGAGTGTCAGACGGGCACGGGGGCGTGTCCAGCGGACACGGGGCCGTGCCCAGCCTTCTGTTCAGCCTATAAATAGGAGTGCTTGGTTTCATTCCAACTCATCCCTTGGCACACCACCTCTCTCACACTTCATCCACCACCCACCACCACCATAACACCATCATCCACCACCATCATCCATTGTCCATCGTAGAGTGTGTGAGTCGTCTCGGGATCCAAGATTGATCGTAAGAGTTCTTGACAATCAAGGCCATGTTTACCTAAGTCTCTTACATCACTTGGTGAAGACAAGTGTTTAGTATAATACTTTTTATTTTTAATCTTTTGCACTTTTTATTTGGTTTTGTATTAATGACTTTAATAACTAGTTACTTATGTTGAAGGTGATCTTTCCTTATCGTTTGTCCGTGGTGTCTTCGCATTATTTTACTGTCTATATAAAATAAAAGATTTTCACCATTCATATCTCCACGGTCTATATGGAGGTATGTTGGCTACCTGGTCGGGGGTTAAGGGAACGGTTTGGTAAGGGTCTTGCCCTTGTTCAGCGTTTAGAGGTCCTGCAAGGGACCTGGGTCAAATTTAGTAGGATCTCCTTCAATGCCCATAGGTATTGGATGGCGGGGATCCAAACTCTTTGACCCCCTCATAAGTTAACTACTATTAATACTATAACCTGGCTATTTAGGACTGTATCCCTGCTGACTCAGACTACTTAGTCGAGGGTAACGTCACCGCCAAAAGCGGGGCCTACCATAATTTGCATTAATAACTTAATTCATTATCTTCCAATAATCCAACCCTTTAGGATTGTATCCTTGTTGACTCAAACTACTGGGTTGAGGGTAACGTCGCCTTCAAAAGAGGGGCCTACTACAATAACTAAGATAATCTCTTAAACAAGTGCAAAAGTGCGAAAATAATCAAAGGTTATACTAATACACAAGTCGGATCCAAGTGATTCATCTTGTCTATCTGTTTTTATTTTATTTTTATTTTTCAGCATTTAGTTAGTTTTTATTTTCTTAGTTTAAAAACATTTTTCTAACTTTTTGATTTGATTAGACGTTGAGGATAAACCGGTACTAAAAGCTCTTGTGTCCTTGGACGACCTCGGTATCTTACCAACACTATACTACGTCCACGATGGGTGCACTTGCCCATATGTGTGTTTAGTGTTAGTGAATATCGTGTTTTATAAATTTAAAACTTGGCTAAAGGTGTAAAAAGGGCTTAATTATATTCTAAAAATATATTACACTACACACGCATCATTAGGCTCGTGGGTGCTTCCGTCTGACGTGTCTTAATTTATTTTTATGTGTAGTCACATAGTGCGACATCTATATTTGTTTGACATGTTTCTGATTTTGCCATGATATGTTTCGATATGTGTTCGTTTATGTTCCAGTCAAGTATTGGGTTATACCTCGGACTCTGATCAGTTTTGTTTTCGTAGAAGTTCGGTTTCTGGTCTGAAATAAAGTCTATTTGGATTTCATCCTTTAGTATGCCTGTTCTTTACTTGTACTGTTGTTTTCTCCGTTACTAAGCAACCTTTGGCTCAGCCGTAGTTTTCTTTGTTGTGTTGTCTTTTTGTTGTCAAGTAATCAGGGGAACTTGGGGAACCAGTGATGATGAGAGTTAATGCAATTCAAGAATAAAAGACTTTTCTTTATTTCAGTATTTAAATTAACTAAGACCTTAGGATTCTTGGTTTGTTTTAAGACTTTGTTTATCTTTCGAATTCAACTTTTCTTCGTTAAATGGATTGTGTTTGGTTTTTGATATCTATGAAAGTGACACGTCAGCCCTATCTGGGTTGGGGTGTTACACCCTATCCCCTTGGCTCCAGGAAAAACAAACCAATCCCCATAAAAGAAGATGTTCGGGAAGGGGACGGATAGGGGACTTATGCTTGATTAGGGCACGGGCCAATTCTTTATTAAAACAAAGTCTTCCCCCAGGTCGAAAGACATCGTTTGATCTTTAAATCGCCACACCATCTCCACCGGAAGACAACAGTCGTCCAGCCAGAAAAAATTATCTTTCCAATTTTTTAAGCCGGACCGTCCGTCTCCGGAAGGAGAAGGAATACCCTTCCAGTGAGCAAAGGTGTGACAACTCGAGTGTTTGACTTTCACTTTCGCATTTATTGCGCGTTGACTTTGACTTTGACTGTTTAGTTGTTGGATTGTGGACTTGAATTATACGAGTTGTTTGCCTATATGTTACTATTTGTGGTGATAGAAAATAATATTAGAATTGTTATTATTATAATATTAACTTTAACCTAGCCCTCGAAGGATGACATGTAGTTCGAAGGATTCGAAGGACCACGAAGGATAACCTTCGACCCCGAAACATATCCTTCGAGCACGAAACATATCCTTCGATATGTTTCGGCCCAGTCTTTCCAATGGGCTTGGCCCATTACTGTGATACGTATATATGGGAATGCATGAAATCAGTAGTTATTTTTCTAAAAACCCTAGAGCATCTTTACTTGTGACGGCAACCACAAACTTACGGAGACTTCTTGCTGATCAATTCCCTGTTTTCAATATCGGTTAGTGTTTAATGTATATGCTTTCATGATTTATCGATCGCCTTACAATATGTTGTTGATCGGACTTGTATGCTAATCGATTATGTATGTTAATGGGATATGAATGTTATAATTGCCTAATCGTTTTGCAATATGTGTTTTTATGATCGGTTAGTATGGATGTTTTGAAAGATACTAGGGTTGTATGTTAATCGGTTGTGCATATTGGTAGGATTTGGATGTTCATCGGATTTGTATGCAAATTGGATCTGTTGTGATTAGGGTTAATGATAAGGCTTGTGGATTGGTTGTGATGTATACACTACGGATTGTTATTGTTCACTGTTCTTGAAAACGGAATCGTATAGGATAAAGTGTTATGCTTGTTAATCAAATTAGGGTTCTTGAGTGAAACCTTGTGATTATGCTTGTTTGATCCTGTTGACAATAACTGATTAGTGAAATTGTGTTAATGGATAAAACGTAACTGCCATGACCGAAAGATATCAATGGCCCGAACCATGGTAGTTTGACCGAACCATAATCTGATCGAACCATAGTTGACCGAAGGATACTGGTTGACCGACAGATAGTTGGACCGAAGGATAGTTAGGACCGAAAGATGTCATGGTCCGAAACATGACATTCGGTCCGAAGGATCATTGTGACACTTGTTTTCGAAAGATGATAGTATGAGTCGAAGGATACTAGGGTTTTGAATAATGTTTGATCAGTGGAACATACGTTGATTTAATTGACATGCCATGCTTAGTGATGAACGTGCAATACTACGTGCCGTGCTGATATGCAAACTGACTGCAATGTGAACAATTAATTGCATGCGTATCATTTTGAACATGAACTGATTTGTTATACGTGCATACACTAGGACGTGATTAATTACTTGTGAGTGCATAACTTAGCATACCGAGCAAACCAAGGTGAGTTCACACAGCCAAGGCATGGGTTCCCAGGGTGGGAATGGGTTGGATGATTACTCGTGCATACTTTGATACTGTAACGAACGACTAAACTGTTGATGCTTACGAACTACTCAACTGCCTTCGCACCCACCCTGGTCGGTAAAGACTATGGTCGCGAACGAACTGATAAATTGCCTTCGCACACACCCTGGTCGGTAAAGACTATGGTCGCGAACTAACGAACATAATCTTCGCACACATGCCGGTGAGGCCGCGATGGAACTGATACGATACGAAACTTAATTGAACAAACGCACTATTACTCGAACTAAACTATAAACTGTGAACTCGCTCAACTAGTTTGTTGATTATCTGCTGCATGCCTTGCAGGACCTTAGGTACTTATGGAGCTTGCACTGGAGGAGCGGGACGTTGTGGGCAGTGGGTTAAGAACGCTATGTTTAAACATTTCGAATAATTGAACTTATGGTTTACTTGGGTTATTTACTTATGCTTCCGCTACTGATACTATGATTGTTTTGAAACGTCAATTGTATTGAACGGGGTTTTACGAATTACTTTATTTATATTATGCTATGTTCAATATGATTGATGGCTTGATCCTGGTCAGTCACGCTCCCAAGCGGTGATACTCCGCAGGTGGATTTTGGGGGTGTGACAGATTGGTATCAGAGCCATTGGTTATAGAGAACTTGGTTTTAATATGGGAAAACGTTTTATTAAAACCAGACTATAACCAGAACAGTGCTCTCAACGATCCACAACGACGCTTCGCTCCACGTGCAAGACTCAACTTCCTAGGTAATAAGGTTTATGTTTATTGCCTACATGCTAGAATTTGCATAGAACTTTGCTCGTAGTATGCTTACATTACCTTGCTCACAACTTGACATTGCATGAGAATACTTATGTGCTTACACTCTTCTGTCATCGCACTACTCGCGAACCTTTCTCACTTATGTTGCCTTTGATGTGAAGATCAATGGCCGCACGAATTACCATGACTCAAGCCCAGCTAGAGGCTCTCGTTGCTGCGGCAGTTGCAGCCGCCCAAGCAGGTAGTGTACCCTGCAGTATAAACACTAGGATCTTTAGATCCTACATTAATTCTCGTACTTAACTTTGCCCTATTCGTACACAATAGGTCAACCCGCTCAGCAACAACCTGGGTGCACATTCAAGAATTTCATGGATTGTCGTCCTAGCTCGTTCAGTGGCACGGAGGGAGCAGTTGGACTCCTCCACTGGTTTGAAAAGCTCGAGTCGGTTTTCGAAATGTGTGAATGCCCTGAGGCTCGCAGGGTGAAGTTCGCCACTGGCACACTTGAAGGGATTGCGCTCACTTGGTGGAACGCACAAGTGCAGATTTTAGGGTTGGCAGCTGCTAACGCCACACCCTGGAATGAATTCAAAGAACTGATCAAGAGGGAATACTGCACTAGAGAAGACATTCACAAGTTGGAGGACGAGTTGTATAACTTGAAAATGGTTGGTTCGGAAATCGAAGCTTACACCAAAAGATCGAATGAGTTGGCTGTGCTGTGCCCAACTATGGTAGATCCTCCATACAAGCGAATTGAGTTGTATCTCAAAGGTTTGGCACCAGAAATACAGAGCCACGTTACGTCGGCTAACCTCAACAACATCCAAGAAATTCAGCGCCTCGCTCATCGCATCACAGATCAGGCAGTAGACCAGGGCAAACTGCCAAAGCGTGTCGGCGCTACTGCTACAGCTGTTACTTCAGTCACTCCAACAGCTGCTACTTCTGCCACACCCAGCGAGAATAAAAGAAAGTGGGACGGGGATTCCAGCAGGGGATCAGCGTCTGTTCAATCCCAAACTCAGCAACGTCGCACCAACGATTACCAGAGTCCGAGTCAGCAGTCATCGGGCAGTCAGGGACATAGTGGTTATAAGGGAAATCACCCGTGGTGTAACAGGTGCAACAAACACCACAGTGGAAGATGTCGCAGGAGTCAATGTCAAAGGTGCCACAAGATGGGCCATGAGGCCAAAGATTGTAGAAGCGCGCGACCAGTGAATCAGAACCAGCAACTTCCACCGCCAGCTCCACAGAATCAGCAGCAGCAGCCACAGCGTGGAAACCGGGGGTGTTTCCAGTGTGGGGCTGAAGGTCACTACAAACGCGATTGTCCCCAGTTGAACCAGAATCGCAATAACAACAACCAGGGCAACGGGAATAACAACAATCAGGGTAATGGTAACAACAACAATGGGGGAAACAACAACAACAACGGCAATGAAGCTCGTGGTCGTGCTTTTGTGTTGGGTCGAGGAGATGCAGTGAATGATCCCAATGTGGTTATGGGTAAGTTTCTTCTCGACGATATTTACGTTACTGTCTTATTTGATTCGGGTGCTGATACAAGTTATATGTCATTGAAAATGAGTAAATTATTAAAACGTACACCAACACCTCTAGACACCAAACACGTCGTAGAACTAGCAAATGGTAAAAGTGTAGAAGCCGCACAGGTAGTCAAGGGTTGTAGTATTGTTCTAGCGGGTCAGACTTTCTCGATTGATCTCATACCCATAGTTTTGGGTAGTTTCGACGTCGTCATCGGTATGGATTGGTTATCCCAACATCATGCGGAGATCTTATGCAAAGAAAAAGTTATTCGTATTCCTCGCTCCAGTCAGGAACCTCTCGAAGTACAAGGTGACAAGAGTGGTGCTGTGGTTGGCATCATCTCTTACTTAAAGGCGCAGAAATGTTTACGAAAGGGACATACTGCCATTCTGGCACTTGTCACTGACGCATCAGCTAAGGAAAAGAAGCTGGAGGATATACCAGTTGTGCGTGATTTTCCTCAAGTGTTTCCTGAAGATTTACCTGGTTTACCTCCTCATCGTCAAGTCGAGTTTCAGATTGAGTTAGCTCCTGGAGCAGCACCAATAGCCCGCGCACCGTATCGTTTAGCTCCAACCGAACTGGAAGAACTGTCGAAGCAGCTACAAGAGCTCTTGGAAAAGGGCTTTATTCGTCCAAGCTCTTCGCCTTGGGGAGCTCCAGTGTTATTTGTGAAGAAGAAAGACGGTACGTTCAGGATGTGTATCGACTACCGTGAACTCAACAAGGTGACGGTGAAGAACCGTTATCCTCTTCCACGCATAGATGACTTATTCGACCAGTTGCAAGGGTCGTGTTACTATTCCAAGATCGATTTGAGGTCAGGGTATCATCAGCTGAGAGTCCGGGATGAGGACGTCTCCAAAACTGCTTTCAGAACTCGCTACGGTCACTACGAGTTTCTGGTCATGCCATTCGGGCTTACAAACGCACCGGCAGTCTTCATGGATCTCATGAACAGGGTGTGCAAACCGTATCTCGACAAGTTCGTCATCGTTTTCATCGACGACATTTTGATTTACTCCAAGAGTCAGGAGGAGCATGAGCAGCATCTACGTATTATCTTGGAACTTCTTCGAAAAGAGCAACTGTACGCAAAGTTTTCAAAATGCGACTTCTGGCTTCGTGAAGTCCACTTCTTAGGCCATGTGGTGAACAAGGATGGGATTCATGTCGATCCATCCAAGGTTGATTCGATCAGAAACTGGCCAGCACCACGTACACCGACGGAAATACGCCAATTCTTGGGTTTGGCGGGTTACTACAGGCGATTTATTAAAGACTTCTCCAAGATCGCGCAACCACTTACTATGCTAACACAGAAAGGTGTCGTTTACAGATGGGGTAATACGCAAGAGACCGCTTTCCAGTACTTAAAGGATAGGCTTTGCAGCGCACCTATTCTTTCATTGCCAGAGGGCACGGATGACTTCGTGGTCTATTGTGACGCATCGATACAGGGGCTTGGTTGTGTATTGATGCAACGTGATAAAGTGATAGCCTACGCTTCTCGGCAACTCAAGGTTCATGAACGGAACTACACGACGCACGATTTAGAGCTGGGAGCTGTTGTTTTCGCGCTTAAGATATGGCGACACTACCTGTACGGTACCAGGTGCACGATTTACACCGATCACAGGAGTCTCGAGCATATCCTTAAGCAAAAAGATTTGAATATGCGTCAACGAAGATGGGTTGAACTACTGAACGACTACGAATGCGCCATCAAGTATCATCCAGGGAAGGCCAATGTTGTGGCTGATGCCCTCAGTCGGAAAGACACTTTACCTAAGCGCGTGCGAGCGCTACAGCTTACCATTCAGTCCAGTCTTCCTGCACAGATACGAGCTGCTCAGATAGAAGCACTAAAACCCGAAAACGTCAAGGCTGAAGCCTTGCGCGGTTCAAGGCAACAAATGGAACAAAAGGAAGACGGCGCCTACTATGTAACGGGGCGTATTTGGGTCCCACTTTATGGCGGTTTACGCGAACTTGTGATGGATGAAGCGCACAAGTCTCGCTACTCGGTACATCCAGGGTCGGATAAGATGTACCACGATATCAGAACAACTTATTGGTGGCCAAACATGAAAGCTCTTATCGCAACTTACGTCGGCAAGTGTTTAACTTGTGCAAGGGTTAAAATCGAGTACCAGAAACCATCAGGCCTACTTCAGCAACCAGAAATACCACAATGGAAATGGGAGCAAATTTCCATGGATTTTGTTACTGGCCTACCTAGATCCCAGCGTGGGAATGACACTATCTGGGTGGTCGTTGATCGGCTCACAAAGTCTGCTCACTTCTTGGCTATCAAAGAAAAGGATAAGTTTTCTACCCTAGCAGACATCTACATGAAAGAAGTTGTTTCGAGGCACGGAGTGCCCATCTCTATTATTTCGGATCGCGATGCACGATTCACGTCAGAACTTTGGCAAGCGATGCACAAATCTTTCGGCTCACGATTAGACATGAGCACAGCATATCATCCTCAGACGGATGGGCAGTCTGAGCGAACTATTCAAACTCTAGAAGACATGCTTCGAGCGTGTGTCATCGATTTCGGCAACGGCTGGGAAAAGCACCTCCCTTTGGTGGAGTTCTCGTATAATAACAGTTACCATACCAGCATTCAAGCCGCTCCATTCGAGGCATTGTACGGACGTAAATGCCGGTCACCTCTCTGTTGGGCAGAGGTGGGGGATAGTCAGATTACGGGTCCAGATATTGTTGTGGACGCCACAGAAAAGATAGCACAGATACGACAACGCATGGCGGCAGCACGCGACCGTCAGAAAGCCTACGCGGACAAGCGTAGAAAGCCATTGGAATTTGAGGTCGGGGACCGGGTTTTATTGAAAGTTTCACCCTGGAAGGGTGTGGTACGTTTTGGTAAACGGGGCAAACTCAATCCGCGGTACGTCGGACCGTTCGAAATCTTAGAAAAGATTGGCAAAGTAGCCTACAGATTAAACCTACCTCCTGAACTCGGTGCAGTTCACAATGTATTTCACGTGTCCAATCTGAAGAAATGCCTATCAGATGAGACCCTTATAGTTCCTTTTAAGGAACTCACTATCGACGAGCGGTTGCAGTTCGTCGAGGAACCAGTTGAAATCACGGACCGGGATGTTAAGGTCCTCAAACACAAGAGAATCCCTCTTGTTCGAGTTCGTTGGAACTCCCAGCGTGGCCCGGAGTATACATGGGAACGCGAAGACCAGATGAAAGAAAAGTACCCCCAGTTATTCGAAACCAATGCATCCACTTCTGAGGCTGAAGCTACTACTACTGAATTTCGGGACGAAATTCCAAACCAACGGGGGGATGATGTGACACCCCAGGAAAACCAGTGAACGATACCTAGCTTCCTCAGTAAGTGCGTACTAAATTTCGGGACGAAATTTCTTTCAAGTTGGGGATAATGTGACAACTCGAGTGTTTGACTTTCACTTTCGCATTTATTGCGCGTTGACTTTGACTTTGACTGTTTAGTTGTTGGATTGTGGACTTGAATTATACGAGTTGTTTGCCTATATGTTACTATTTGTGGTGATAGAAAATAATATTAGAATTGTTATTATTATAATATTAACTTTAACCTAGCCCTCGAAGGATGACATGTAGTTCGAAGGATTCGAAGGACCACGAAGGATAACCTTCGACCCCGAAACATATCCTTCGAGCACGAAACATATCCTTCGATATGTTTCGGCCCAGTCTTTCCAATGGGCTTGGCCCATTACTGTGATACGTATATATGGGAATGCATGAAATCAGTAGTTATTTTTCTAAAAACCCTAGAGCATCTTTACTTGTGACGGCAACCACAAACTTACGGAGACTTCTTGCTGATCAATTCCCTGTTTTCAATATCGGTTAGTGTTTAATGTATATGCTTTCATGATTTATCGATCGCCTTACAATATGTTGTTGATCGGACTTGTATGCTAATCGATTATGTATGTTAATGGGATATGAATGTTATAATTGCCTAATCGTTTTGCAATATGTGTTTTTATGATCGGTTAGTATGGATGTTTTGAAAGATACTAGGGTTGTATGTTAATCGGTTGTGCATATTGGTAGGATTTGGATGTTCATCGGATTTGTATGCAAATTGGATCTGTTGTGATTAGGGTTAATGATAAGGCTTGTGGATTGGTTGTGATGTATACACTACGGATTGTTATTGTTCACTGTTCTTGAAAACGGAATCGTATAGGATAAAGTGTTATGCTTGTTAATCAAATTAGGGTTCTTGAGTGAAACCTTGTGATTATGCTTGTTTGATCCTGTTGACAATAACTGATTAGTGAAATTGTGTTAATGGATAAAACGTAACTGCCATGACCGAAAGATATCAATGGCCCGAACCATGGTAGTTTGACCGAACCATAATCTGATCGAACCATAGTTGACCGAAGGATACTGGTTGACCGACAGATAGTTGGACCGAAGGATAGTTAGGACCGAAAGATGTCATGGTCCGAAACATGACATTCGGTCCGAAGGATCATTGTGACACTTGTTTTCGAAAGATGATAGTATGAGTCGAAGGATACTAGGGTTTTGAATAATGTTTGATCAGTGGAACATACGTTGATTTAATTGACATGCCATGCTTAGTGATGAACGTGCAATACTACGTGCCGTGCTGATATGCAAACTGACTGCAATGTGAACAATTAATTGCATGCGTATCATTTTGAACATGAACTGATTTGTTATACGTGCATACACTAGGACGTGATTAATTACTTGTGAGTGCATAACTTAGCATACCGAGCAAACCAAGGTGAGTTCACACAGCCAAGGCATGGGTTCCCAGGGTGGGAATGGGTTGGATGATTACTCGTGCATACTTTGATACTGTAACGAACGACTAAACTGTTGATGCTTACGAACTACTCAACTGCCTTCGCACCCACCCTGGTCGGTAAAGACTATGGTCGCGAACGAACTGATAAATTGCCTTCGCACACACCCTGGTCGGTAAAGACTATGGTCGCGAACTAACGAACATAATCTTCGCACACATGCCGGTGAGGCCGCGATGGAACTGATACGATACGAAACTTAATTGAACAAACGCACTATTACTCGAACTAAACTATAAACTGTGAACTCGCTCAACTAGTTTGTTGATTATCTGCTGCATGCCTTGCAGGACCTTAGGTACTTATGGAGCTTGCACTGGAGGAGCGGGACGTTGTGGGCAGTGGGTTAAGAACGCTATGTTTAAACATTTCGAATAATTGAACTTATGGTTTACTTGGGTTATTTACTTATGCTTCCGCTACTGATACTATGATTGTTTTGAAACGTCAATTGTATTGAACGGGGTTTTACGAATTACTTTATTTATATTATGCTATGTTCAATATGATTGATGGCTTGATCCTGGTCAGTCACGCTCCCAAGCGGTGATACTCCGCAGGTGGATTTTGGGGGTGTGACAAAAGGTGTACCAATCACCGGCGGTGATAAACTCATAAAAGTATCGGAAAACATCCAAATCCGGCCTCTGATCCTGAATCCTACAAGAGATTTCAAAATGATTTATGCGGCTAAGACCGAACGGGTTAACTTGGCAGATGTGAACCCGGAAAAATTGAAGAACCCTAATCAGAAACCTCGAGAACGGACCCCTTTAATTCGCAAAATTACATGCACGAGTATACAAGGAAAATTTCCCCTGACGAAAGGGATATATGGTTTCGTCTTTTGAAGGGAGTACCGGATGGAGATCTAAAGGGATCCTATACTCTTGAACAAACTTATCCAACTGGCGTTGGGTAAGAATGCTAACACTATCGGCAAGATTATCCTTGCCAGGAGCCATGGTCGTAACCAAGAAAAGAACGTACCTTTTGAGAAGAAGAAGAGGAACGGACAAAGAGGTAACAAGTTGAGAGAAAAACTCAAGAGTAAAAAAGGTGAAAAGTAAAATGTAAAAAGGGGTTTTATAGGAAGCTTTAAGTCGGGTTGGGGTCTGTCAAATCAAACCGTCACTTCCATAAACGATCGCGATTCCCAAGACGGGGTTTCGTAACCTTCACACGCGGGTGACTGACGGTCAAACTACTTACATCACCTATGCCACGTCAGCACCGTTTAAATAACGCCACGTTATTCGGTCAGATGCGTTCAAAAAACATTTTATTAAGTCCTTAACAGAACTTAACAAACTGGGGGACTTGAAGATACATATCCGGGTCCGGACATGATCCTTAAGGACATACCGAACATTTTATTAAGTCCTGGACGAGGGACATTCTGAAGATATTCGTTCCCCATGTCGCCGAGGACGGACATCCGTTCAAGTGCGTCTGGACGAATGACGTCATCACAGTTGACCATTATAAATACCCAATTCAAGTACATTGCCAAGTACGATTTTCTGAACCTTCATCCCTACTTTCTCTCTCTATTTTCTCTCTCTACCAATACTTATCCTCACGCCGGAGGGTGGTCGCAGAGGGGCCCTCCCATCTCTGCGACGAGCCTAACGGTTTACTGTTTTGCAGGTGAAGGTTCTATCTCCTATAAGATCCAAACCCTCTATTTACAGGCTCCGGCCTTGATCTGATTTTTGGATCTTCAAACATATTTCGGACTGATACGATTTGTTTTTGGATCAAATTCTGTTCGATCTGCTTTTGATAAAACTGATTGAGTTTCGGACTAAATCGGATAGATTTTGGATTATTTCGATTGATTTGGTGTGTCGTTTGAAAATCTTAGACTGATTCGACTGAGTTTCGTTTTGGTTTCAGCGATATTTTGAAAGGTTCGAACAGTTTTCATCGATATTGGATGAATTTCGGTATGACATTTGTGAATTTCAATTAAATTAAATCATTTCCAAACTGATTCAGTGTTTTTCTGTTAAGATCTTGATAGTTTCACACTGATTCGATCTATATTCAGATTGTACATTTCGTATTGTTTCGACAAGTCTTCATTGTGATTCGGATTAAGTTTCGGTGTGATTTCGGACTGTTCGGACATTTTTGTGTTTGTTTCTAATCAAGGTTCTGTGATTTCGAACATTATACATCAATTACAAACTATTTTACGGATAAAATTTAGAAAAAGTTTTGTGTTTTGTTGGATATTATAGATGAATTGTTTGCGACTTGTTGATTTGTAAAACAGAAAGAAGAAAGAGTAAAAAGAAGTCACCCGGGGCAAAATCGGAATCTATTGTTCAAATGTCAGTCTTCGAAGAGTTATTTCGAATCTATAACTCAACCGCTTGAAGAAGACGCATCGATAGCTTCGAGATCTCGGTTTATCCCTCAGGCAATACATCACGTTTCACTGATTAAGAAATCGATAGCTGCGGTTGAGGAGTTTACTCTGGTGGATGATACAATCATTGACTGTCTTGTTACATATGATGAACGTGAAACGTTGAGCATTGCTAACATACGTCGTGGTGATAAATACATGCATTACCGAAATGACTTGTGCACATAAGTAGATAAGGTGTTCGAATTGTGTAGAGATTTGCAGCAAAATGTGAATAAGAATTTGGTATTATAAAAGTAATACTAGGGTTATTGAAGTAATAATAATAAAAAAAAAAAAAAAAAATTGGAGTTAAGTTTGTTGGGTGTATCAAAACTGAACCTAGGTGAACAACATAATTGTTTTTGGGCTACAAACTTTACAAGAGAATTGTTGTTCATATTGGGCATAAAGAGTATTAGACTTGAATTCGGTTGTACTATTGGGCTGATTCAATTAACCGTAACATCGCACATGTTAAGGGGCAAAATTTTGTGTTTAGCAGGGTAGGGTTTGCTATTCAGAAAGGGGTAGCGGCGCAGCTTGTTGCTCGTCTACCTGCCATTAGTTTGTAATCGTATTGAGTTTGTTTATGTTAATTATTCTCTTAAAAAAATATTTTAAAAAAGAAAAAAAAATTAACCGTATATTGGGCCAATAAGCAGCTGGTTTAGGTTTGGGCCGCAAGTTTGATTCAATAATCAAGTGGATCTTGTATTGGGCCAAAATTAGTTGCGCATTAAAAATTTGGGCTTCTAGTGTGAACCGAAAGTTGATAGTGGGCTTGTGAAAACAAGTATGTTTGGACCGATAGTTTTAAACCGGGTTTCGATTAGTGGGCTGCTAGCTTGTGGAGTAAAATTGGGCTACAAACATTTAGTGGGCCTCGTGAAAGTTGAAATTTTTGGACATTGAGCTACTAATATTTTTGAACCGAGTTTTCATTAACTTTCAAGTTTAAAAAAAAGTATTTTTTTTTTGAAAGGTATACTTCATTAACAGAAACGCCAACACAAACCGGGCCGACAAAAACAACACCAGAACCAACTACATATTAACAAAAGAGCACCCCCCCCCAATCTATCCCTTTATATCTCGACTTATTTGAAAACCAAAGAAAACCCAAAGCCTTAATCTCACTCAAAATACATTCAATCTTTATCGGTTTGGTAGAAAACTTAAAGTTGTTCCTGGCGCGCCATATACTCCAGCAAACAATCATAATGATGCCTTGCACCGCCTCTTTCTTCTTCTCCGACGCCCTAAGGTTCGAGTGAAAGCCGAGGAGATCCTTAAGCGAAACGGCGAAAATACTTGGGATCGTACACCAAGAACTAACACCATTCCATATAACCGAAGCAACATAGCAAGAGATGAAGAGATGTTCAACTTCTTATCCAACTGCTACAAGTTATGAAATGTTGTGTAAAATTTAATGCCCCGTTAAATATATTATATGTTTGATTGTCGTTGATAGTTTTTATTATTTTTACTAATTTCATAGACATGTAATATGGATAGATCTGTTTTATCTTAATTTTAGTGTGTTAGCAACTCCTATCTTAATCAACTTACAAACAAGTAATTAAATATATTTAATTTTGCGAATTAAATATGACAATTTAAGTTAGTATGCATGACAATTCAAGAACTGTTGTACTTACTAATTACATGTTGTATTTACTAATTACAGTTGGATAATAAGTCATTGTGATATTAAAATATACAGTAAGTTTGGATGGTGTTAATTATATGTACCCGACCCGCGAACGAGTAAACTACTATAAAGTATTGGAGAACAAACCAATGTTTTTAAGAATTTGATAATTATATAATATAATATATTTATAATACATTTACTTTTTTAAGGTATGTATTTCTTCAATATATTTAAATTATAGTATGAGTTCAACAACAAATTTCTAAAATCACATGATATATGGTAAAAAGAAAGGATGGCAAATATTTCAATCAAGCAACATCTCCACGACCTCAATCTTAATTAGGCCCACATTTCACTAGCAAATTCTTTTCCCGGATTACATTTCAACTGATTTTCACAATCTCAAGTTCATTCACTGATTTTCAAACCAAAGATAACATTTCATCTAGTTCCGAACTTCCATCAATGAACATCACAGAAAACAAAAAGAACATGTAACAAGAAGCACTAGATCTGATAAGTTTCGATGTACAAATATAGTAGGTAGTAAGGAACATATGTCGTTTCTTGTTTTGTATTTTATATGTATGTGTAATCGGGTTTATATCACCTTGCTATGGAACCTACTCTTTTGAAGTAATGTAATAAAAGTTTCTGTTGCCATTCAAAAAAATAAACAAGATCTGATAACATACTAGCCAGAAAACTATAATAATTTGATTCATTTTATAAAAGCCAGTGCTCTTGACTCAACAAACATTGTGACACAAACCATAATCGACATGCGTTTAGTTGTACAACATCTTTATGACCCAAGGAACCTTTTTAACATTAATTTCTTGATTCGAATATCAGAAAAAGTACTAAGAGGAATAGAAAACCATGTATCGAATCAAAAACACAACTTAAACCTTATAATGTGCTAGCAGTTCTTACTTTTTGTACCGGTTTAATGACCCTACTCACATCCATTCGGCTGTGGGGTTGCGTTACGCCTCATACAGAAACAAAGAGTTGAAACTGGCGATCCATAAGCATCTTGATCTTCAAAAGATTTTCGTTGGTTTTTTCTACGGTTGTTGGGCGTGTAGAGAGGTGATGGAGAATCCGAATACCATGAAGGTGAAAACAAAGAAGATGATTCGGATGAAGCTGGTGAAACTAGAGAATTATGGTTTTTCCTAGTAGAAGTGAGCATATGGAGGACATCTTGTAGAATGCCTCCTTTTGGTTTTGACATCTTTTTGTTAGGTGTTTTTGGAGAATTAAATAGATAAGAGGGTGGTGGTGTTAAAGGCGGCAATGGGGTTTCATGAAAACAAACTCTTGGGGTACCTGGTTGTGATTCCCATTTAAATGGGACTGCAACCGGTGCACCACCATAGTACACTTCTAAAGAAGAGTTGTGTTTTGACATCTCACTTGTTAAATGCTTTGAAGTAGTAATGGAGAGTCGCCTATCTTCTTTTGTTTTAATGTTCATTGATGGAGGTTCGGAACCAGTTGAAAGTGTTGCCATCTTTTTGTTTATGACTTGAACCTTAGTCACCCTAAAAAGTATGTGAAATGTTTTGGAAATAACAATGGATCAAGGGTATAGAATGGTTAGGTGTTTTGAAATTCTCACATAGGGGTATGAGCTTGTGCACTTAAATATAGTCAACTTCTCGATTAACATTCCTCTCTCTCTCTCCAAAAAAAATATCTTATCTTTCAAATATCTTAGATCTGCTAATTTGACACCAACATGCTAAACCTAAAAGAGCTTGTTCTCATGTGAAAAAACCCAAGAATTAAGCTTTTGGATCTTTATATAATAATGGAAATGGTAGTCAAACACATGGTAATTGGCACTTACCATGTTGAAGGTATTAATGACAAATGCAGGCAATTGAGCATGTGAGAGCGGTATTATAGCAAGAATAATAAGTTCTTAGATGAAGGGTGCATGTGCAAGTAAGTTGCACAGGAATTTTCTAGTGTGCAAGGGTTTGTATAGGTGAAAATTTAAAATTAAGAGCGATTGTTAAAGCACTCAGTCAAATCTCTATTTTCTAGAAAAAAAATTGCAAAAACTTTGTTTTAAAATAAATAACAATGGTGTTTCAAATTGTAACAGGTTATTTTACTTGATATCATGCATCATCATTCATGTTGTTAAAGCATAACATCTACAACGTCACCAGTAGGGACAATTAGGGGCGTATCCATCCTAAGCTAAAGGTGGGCGGGCGCACCCCATGAAAAAAATATTTTTAAGTGTTATTTTTCGTCAGAAATCCCGACCGCACCCCTTGGAATTTTTCACCCGCATCCTTTGAAAATTTTCAAACGGCCCACTTAGAAAAAAAATAATTATTAACCATTTATTCACTTAGGTAAAGGATCCTGTACAAAGTCATACTTTTGTAAGAAGTGTGATAAATAATTTGGTGATGACAAGTGTCCTCTATCTTAATTAATTCAAAAGGGTATATTAGTAATTTACCTTTCTTATCAATTAATTGAGTTTCAAGATAACTGAAAAAAAAACTGTCGTCCTATTTTTTTGCAAGATCCAATTCCATTTTCACCTACGTATCATTTCTTCATCATCTTAATCGCAACATCTTTTAATCGTATATTGTTCATATCTTCTTTTCATCATCTTTAAATTGCAATACAATGTTTTTTGGATTCCAGATAAAACACCATGACTTGAATCACAGTCAACGTCTCCAAAATGTATCCAGATGTTTTAAAACACCACGCAATATCAATGTCTACAGAGAAAACACCATGACTTGAATCATACTCATGGTGTTTTAAATTCTTGGAATGTTTTGTATTGATTCTCCAGATGTTAATACACCATGAATGTAATCACAATACAATGTTTTTTGAATTCCATATAAAACATCATGACTTGAATCATAGTCATGGTGTTTTAAAATCTGGGAATGTTTTGTATTGATAAAACACCATGACTTGAATCATAGATGTTTAAAACACCACGCAATGAACAATGTCTCCAAATAAAACACCATGACTTGAATAGTCATAGTGTTTTAAAATCTGGGAATGTTTTGTATTGATAAAACACCATGCCTTGAATCATAGATGTTTAAAACACCACGCCATGAACAATGTTTCCAGATAAAACAGCATGACTTGAATCATAGATGTTTAAAACACCACGTCATGAACAATGTCTCCATATAAAACACCATGACTTGAATCATAGTCATGGTGTTTACGATTTTTATACAATGTCTCCAGATAAAACACCATGACTTGAATCATAGATGTTTAAAACACCACGCCATGAACAATGTCTCCAGATAAAACAGCATGACTTGAATCATAGTCAATTTATCCAGTTGTTTTAAAACACCACGCCATGAATCTGATTACAGTTCTCGTTATGATAATGTATGACGAATAAGCAACCAAATACCTCCTACAATTAAGGTGAATCATTAATTCCTATATTTAAGGAAAAAGGAGTAAATGTAGGAGTTTTTTGGTCGTGTATGATATGGTTACCATATTTCAAACATTGAAAAAGACACTATTGCCCTTCAATTTTACATAAGGTCCCTCTAATTAAAACACAATTTACATTTTTATACCCTATTGATCTCAACCATTAGATCAAATATCCAATGTTTTAAAACACTTCTTACCCTTCTTACATTTTAGACACTTTTTACCATATCCCTACCCTATTCACTTAATTAATTAATCCAATCAAAACCCAATCTGCAATCAATTTTTATTAACACAGGCCCAAACCCAATCTAAAGAAATTTGAACTAAATAAAATAAGGCAAACCCATCCACCCATTCCATTTCCAAATCCCGCCCCCAAAAAAACTACCAGCGACTTGACGTCACCGCTCACGACCTGGTGGCTTTTTTACCGGAAAAACTAAAATTCCGGTTGGACCGACCCATATTACGTTAGAATTCCAATATAGAACTAGTATGGTTTATTTATTTATTTATTTTATTTTATGTGATGATTAGGAGAAAATATAGATGTGTAGGGTTTAATCTTTTTATATTTATTTTTTATTTTTTTGTTATTCTAAACTTGTAGTTAAATAATTTTGTTGTTTTATGTATAGCTTTGTTTGTTTAAATGATTAGTTACAAGTAATCAATATTTAATATTAGGGCTTGAATGTTTAAAAGTATAATTGAAAGTTATGGGCTATGGTTGAACATGATTGTTTATTTTGTTTAGTGTTGTTTTATGAATTTATGGAGCAAATTATATGTGTTAGGAACAATGAGTAAGAATGTAATGAACTTATGGCGTGTTTAGTATCTTTAGATGGTATTTTGGATATATTTCAAAAAAAAAAAAAAAAAAAAAAACTTGTAGGGCACAATTTTAAATACGTTTGTAATTTGTAATGACGTTTAACGTGTTTTTAATGATTTATAAATTTTAGTCTGATGTTCTTTTGTCTTACATGATCCGACCCGACCCGCTATGAACTGACATTTTTATACAGCTAGGGGCGTAAATCTTTGAAAATATCCCGCACCCCAGGAAAAAAATTCCTGGGTACGCCACTGGGGACAACACATGTCCTCTCTATAGATCACTCTATAGAGACGACATGTCGTTTCTACTGGGTTTTCGTTCCTTTTAAGATAGATTACCTTATAAAGACGACATATCCTCTCTATAAGGTGAAAATAATTTTTTTTATTTTATTTATTCTCTAGTTTGTTGAATTGGAAACTTTAAAAAACGTTTTAAACTATACTGACGACATGTTGTCTCTATAAGTTTAAATATTTTTCTTTTAATTTTATTTTATTAATGATCAATCTGTATGAAAATTAAAAAAAAAAACTAAAAAATAAAGTTTAACTTATAGAGACGACATGTTGTCTCTAAAAAATTTGACTAGTCAAAACTAATTTTAAATTAGATGGCAAAATTTCTCACCATTCCAAATTTTTTTCTGAAAAAAAAGTCTTAACATATAGAGACTACAGGAAACATAATTTCAAACTTCCTTTCCAAACCTCCCCCCATTGTGGCTTTAGTCCGCATGCACCACTTGTCGAGAATTCCAAACCTACTAGAAACGAGAGAGGTGGCCTCCACACAAAAACAATTTTTAATCGTTATTTTAGTATTTTTTATATATAATACGGGTGTTTGAAAAATGGTGTAGCGTTCTAGTAAAAATGGATGTTTTTAAATGATGTTTGGAATCTGATATAGAAGCAGAGGTTATGGTTTTTGAGTTTATAGCATTGTAGATGTTCTTAATGATCAAATTATGCTTATTAAATTGCTATTTAAGTGAATATATTAGTGGGAAAAAATGGTTTTAATGAATCTGATCATATGATTCATGTTATACTGCAAATTAAAACAGAAGTACACTTGTAAACGAATCAGGTTCATTTATTTAATATAGAGTTAAATGCCATTTTAGTATCTGTGTTTTGTGTCATTTTAATAGTTTAGTTTAAAGGTTTTATTTTTCATTTGTGGGTCTAAAAAGATTTCACCGTTGCCATTTTAGTCCACTAGTTTAACTTCATCCATTTTTTATGTTAACGAGAAGGCCAATTCAGTTATTTTATATGTAATTCATTTAACTAAAAGGGCAATTCAGCCATATAAAATGACCGAATTGGCCTTCTCGTTAACAGAAAAAATGGGTGATGTTAACCTAGTGTACCAAAATGCCAACAGTGAAACCTTTTTGGACCCATAGGTGAAAAATGAAACCTTTGAACTAAACTGGTAAAAAGAACCAAACCACAGAGACTAAAATGACATTTAACTCTTTAATATAACAAAAAAATGTGTCCGTTTAGTTAAACAAAAAAACATTAACATTTGTCATGTTGTTCATATGTATTCGTAAACTTTTATTTCTTTTCATTTACATTCATTAACATTACCCTCCTCAAGTACCGGCTGATGGTACTGCTTTTTACGGTTGATGACCCGTGTCCTGTATGTCGGAAGTCTTGCTTGGATTCTTTTGGGGAGCATGCAATCCATTGTAAAGAATTACCAGGATTTAAATATCGACACGATTTAGTTTGTGAATTGCTTTATGATGTCCTTAAGCGGACAGGGATCTCGGCGAAAAGGGAAGCTCCGGTGAACTTCTTGACCGATCCATTAGAAGGGAGATCTACCCTACGGCTCGCTGACATTCTTGTTTTTGGATGGGAAGGAGGAAAACACGCGTGTGTTGATTTGACAGGTGTATCCCCCCTCGTTGGGCTAAGGGACCACGGGTTTGTGGCGGGTTAAGCAATAACTAAGGCAGAGGCGGCCAAAGTAGCTAAGCATGAGAAAACTTGCATCGAGAATCAGCACGTGTTCGTCCCATTCGCTTTCGATACTTTTGGCGCTCTCGCCCCTGACGCGGTGCGGTTCCTCAAGCGGGTTCAACAGGTGGTAAGCAGTAACACCGCACATGTTAAGGGGCAGAATTTTGTGTTTAGCAGGGTAGGGTTTGTTATTCAGAAGGGGGTAGCGGCGCAACTTGTTGCTCGTCTTCCTGCCATTAGTCTGTATTCGTCTATGTTTTTATGATTCGTTTGTATTATAACTTATGTTTTTTTCTAGAGAAAAAGCAAGCAATCAATGTTAAAATAGTTTTACATATTCAGTTAAATTCAAATTATTAGCTATCAATAATATACTAACAGGTCCATCATACATTAACCCATTATCCCAAATAAACTTTAGAACCAAGGCTTAGGTAATCAACTAAAAACGGATAAAAAAGAACATGTTCAATTATTAACGAGTAAACATATACGAACACCAACACGCTCTTTTTATTAATGAACAAGCATAAAAAAGAAAATCCATTTTTATAAGTTATTTGTGTTTGTTTGGTTGGTTTACATGCTAAATATTTTATAAATGAAAATACAAACAGTTTTTATCAGTCACAAGAGCATAAAAGTGGGTAATGGTGCCAGAATGACCATGAATTTTCCCTAATTTTCGATTTATTACAACAATTTCGAAATATCGCTATTATTGGTATGTCAAGATTTCATGGATTACATATGAAACCCAAGTCCATGACATGGTTTTAACGTACTGATGACCATGCATATTTGGTAATTGAAGATCGCTGACTAACTCAAAGTATATCAATGTCACATTGTCACTTGATTTGAACAATCAACTTCCCCTTGTCAAATTCGACCAAAAAACTTTAACTAAAGGGTCAAGAGTGTCCGCTCCGCTGAGTCTTGGCCACCACAACATCCAAAGATTTTTCTTAAGAAAAACATATGTTAAACCCACTAAGTAGTTGTAACCAGTAGAGAAGAAACCTTATGATGTATTTGTTATTTCTTCATTTATTAGTAAGATTTCGGTGATCATCTGTGTGTTTAAAACTCAATATGGTAACATATATTATTCAAATAATAATAATATTAAAGACAAAATAATAAACGGTTAAATGCTCTCTTTCTTTTAATTGATTCCTAGTGTGAAGTATCTCCTGTAACGTCATTACTACTTTTCCACGGTGTTAGGTAATATTGTATAGCCTGATTGCATAGGTTGGGTTCGGCCCTCTTTGCCTCTCCTATGTATTTAGTGGCGATAAAGTATGATACAAGGATACATGGTATGGCTAGACATTTGGTATCTCTAGATTAACATTGCCTTGAGGCTTAATGGGCCTAAACTTAAAGGTGTACGTCTCTTACGCATGAGGTGTTAGGTTTGAGCCTCAATTGAGGCTTGGAGTAGATTTAGGTTAGAGTAGAGTTTGATTCGATTAGAGCCGCTCAAAAAATTAAATCTATTAACGCTTATCCGTGCCTATATTATCAAGAGTGTGTAACGACATGAAATAACTAGTTCTATACCCATCATAATTACACTGTCATAACTCATAATTATTTTTCTTTGCATTCTAAACTAAAATAGTATTTGCCTATCAACTTCAAAGATTTCTCCAATGATTACTTAATCTAGTTTGTTCGCCTTTAGTTGTCCCGAAAATTGATCCGACATTGAAACAGCATAAAATATCACACAAAGAAATCAAAAGGTTTACAAGGTCAAAAGCAAACAAATCATGAAGAAGTTTTAGTAAATGTATTGAGTAATCACAGAACATATTTAACTTATACAAGTAGGCATAGTGGATTTCTTCTTTGATTATTGTCGAATAAAGTACAAGGTTAAAATCAACAAACCTTTAAAGTTTAAGGTCTATGAAAACAACCACCTGTAGAAATTGTGACAACTGTGTTCTATAGTCGTGGTTAAATGTAAAACAATGTTGATTATTAATAAAAGAATGTGCTTTGGTGTTATTATATGTGTTTTGATGTTATTATGTGTGTAAATGTGTTTGGTAATTTTTCAATTTGATTCGACTCCGATTACAAGCTCTAAATCGCTTTTTGGAAGGTTATACGCGCACCGATGCATAAAGATAACCAGTTTAATGCAACGAACACTCCGGAATAGTGAAATAGGCTTAACATACCTTAAATAATCTCCACATAACTTAGAAATAAGTTTTGAATGGTTTGGTGTGTTGAAATCAAGTTTGTTCGATCGCAGGGACTATTTATGTCAAACTGCGAAACTATACCGATTTTTATAGTAATGAACATTCCGGAACTTGATCATAAGTTAAACATACCCTAAATAACCTTTACATAGCTTAGAAATAGGCTTTGAGGGGTTCGGTATGCTAAAATAAACTTTATTGATGAATAGGGACTAAAAGCGTCAAAAAGTGCACAAGTTTGCATTTTCGCGCATATTTTACGTTCTGAATACATCCTGACATCCAAAAAAATTTATGGAAGCATTAAAACATTTTATTTTAGTGTTTGGCATAAGAAAATTCCATTCGTCGCGTAATTTGGATCGTTTTCGCATTCGTTCGTGTTTCGTCATAATTAATCGAACAACGCAACCGTACAACCAAACGAACAGACATCCGAGATATTTTTGAGCATGTTTCATGTTCCCTATACTTTAACTTCATTTTAGATCCTTTAAATGGGATTAACGGGGCTTAAACGTGTCAAACATGCATCAAAAACCATGTTTTACACATTCAGGGACCAAAATTGACATTCTGCCATAGTTATCTTAGGAAGGGACCAAACTGAAAAATCTAAATTCCAGCTTGTTCCAGCTGTTCCCTCATTTGCACATGTGTACGGATGAGATCAAAGCTCGTTTTTCGACGAACGATCTTAACGGCTCTTGAATTCCTATAAATACCCACCCTCACTTCCTTCCAAAGCACACTTGAATCTGATTTTGGCTCTCTAAGTTGAAGTTTATGCTTCATACCTGAGAGTAAATCGGATCAAGAGCTTGCGGGGACCTTCTGTAAGTATTCTTTCGTTCTTTTCATTCGTTTTTATCGTTAAAGTCAAACTGCGTTTGACTTTCTGCTTTGACCAGTTTATGGTCAATGCGAAGTTCGTTTGAACTTCATAACGTGAGCGTAATCACGAAGGTTATAGTCCCTAGTGACTATACCTACTGATTACCACCTTATCTAGGTTCAGTGACGAGTCGTAGCTTCGGCCAGAATGCGTTTTCTCGCGTATTTTGTAATCAAGCTACTTTTAGGTATCAAAACTGTTTGTTTTGATACCAAACCTGTTTTTTAACTTAACTAAACATGTTTAGCTCGTCACTTTTTCGATTAGTGCTTGTGTAGAGTCATAAGTCAAGCGGACTAAACACCCGCTTAGACTTTCGAACACGACCCGTTTGGTCGACCATTAGGATCCGACCAAACATGATTAGTGACCATAGTAGCATAGAGAATAATCTTCCGAGGTTATACCTTATGGTCACTTAGTTAGGTAGTTGTATGATAAGTAGTTTATATGCCATAGGTAAATTACCAAAATACCCTTTTCATGCGTAATTGGTAATTAAGCATATGTAACCTAAAATTTTGTCACGTAACTGATTATGTAACATATTTAGACATGTTTTGGCATATAATACTTGTCATAAGACTAGCTAGACGTCTCGAACGTGCTTTTGCGCGCACGACGTGTTAAAGTAGCGTAAGCCACCTTGATGGGTCGCGATGGGTCGAAAGCACTTAGGTTAGGTTTCAATTTAGGATGTAGGCTTTGTTAAACCATATCACATGAGTTCCAAAACTCATTTGGTTTACAAGACCTCATTCTGTCCGATCGTCTGATTTAGGCGTCTATTGTTTGACTAGTGGTTCGATTACTAGGTGATACTTGATTTCTCTGGTTTGCTAGAGTTTGTTGAAGTTCTATTGATTGAGGATACTTTGCACCACATGTGAGTACATAGTTCCCCTATTTTACTGTTTTCAACTGTTTTGGGATGATTCATATGTACAAAATGATTTTCATGGTTCAAACGATGGTTTTTCAAAAACAATTAAGACAGTTTATACAAAACTAATAACGATTTCAATAAAGTGAACAAACTTGTTGGTTGTAGTTACATAACAAATAACATTCATTAGCATTGATCAAGCCGACCAGTATTAGGTTATGGTACCATAGGATCTGACAAATCCCGTTATTTTACTGCACCCATGGTTATGCGTGGGGGTTGTGAGTAACGACTGAATCTGATGTTTGTTAACTTACCCTTTGGTGGTTTGTTAACTCGAGAAGCGAGAAGCGAGGTGGTCGAGTCACAAAGGTTTGAATGTTGTTAGCGAGACAACCACATATAGTTTTCACAATTTAAAACGAGGATGATTTAAACGATTTTAAACGAGTTAACGATTTTGAAAACGATTTTGAACAAGTTAAACGAATTGGATAAATGATTGGTTAGTGTTTAGATAACGGGACGGGTGTGGTACTTCCTATATATAAGTGTTTTCATCATATTACATACCGTGGCGTTATTTAGTTCACTTGGGTAAACGATTTTGAAACGATGTCACACAACGATGTTTTCTAAAAGATATAAACAATACGAGTTTTATAAACGAATTTTTACAAGATGTTTTACAAGTTGATTTTCTAAAACAAAATGTTTTTAGGGTTAAGAATCATGGCTACGAGATTTTATAAACTATAATCAACTTGATTTGAGTTGGTTAACTATGTCGCAATACACTTTTCAAAACGAGGTTTGTATTTTGACTCTTGTAGTCTAATAAAGTACTGCAACATGTAAACGAAGCCATGATTCCGATACTCTTATAAAACCTATGTACTCGCCAGCATTTCTTTGCTGACTATGTTTTTACATTTGTTTTAGGTGATGTTGCTTGATGTGATTTTCTAGGATGCATGCGTCACATAGGATCTGGACGAGGCCTTAGTGACTTTAAAACTATGATAGTCGATAAGAAACTTGTTTGTTATGTGTTAAGACAATGTTAATATTTAAATATTATCAATAAAACGAAACTTTTTGTATCCATGGTTATGAAACGATAATTCTGCCACAACACTCCCCGACGTTTCCGCCACGCTTTGTTGTTTTACGTGGTCGGGGTGTGACAGAAGAAGTTGGTATCAGAGCCAATGGTTATAGGGAATTAGGTTATTAGTAATGCTTTGACCTAGACTATAACTTCTAGGACCCCAACGCAAGCTTACTTGTGTTTAGATTTTTTAAAACAATAACGTCACCTACCCTTAGGTGATAACCACAATAAGTTCGAATCCGCTTTGAAAACTAATCATCTGTTCTAGGATGATTGATTACTAGGTTTTGAACCCTTTGTTATAAGGTTTTGAACCCTTTAAGTTTTCAAAAATCTCGTCAAAGTTTAGGTCTAAATAGTGTGAACACGTGCAAACTGGAAGAGTGGGTGCATGTACCCTGGGTCTTCTGTCTAAGGCTAGAGTGTTCTTACAAATCCGCAGTATCGGACCAGTCACTCTTACCTGGGAAGTCTTGGGGTGAGTGTCCACTTATAGGCGAGTATGTCTTCACGATACATTATTTTTGACCCATTTACTTTGATTAGTCTCTGCGTGTTGTTTGTTTGTTCGAGGTAACGAACAAATAATCGCCTCTCTTGTGTTTTGTCGGTATTTTCGATACCTCTTTTGCTTTTCAACCTCACTCGTTTCCTCTGTTTCCTTGTTAGACAATGCCTCCTCGACGTGAAGCACAATCTTTCACTATTGAAGAAATCGCAGCCCTGGTCTCTGAGCAAGTGGCTGCTATGCTTCCCGGCATTGTGACCCAAGTCCACGAGATATAGCACAATAATAACAACAATAATGCACCGTGTAATTTCAAGAATTTCAATTCTGCGAAGCCGCTTAAGTTTTCTGGGTCACAAGGAGCAACTACGCTCCTGCAGTGGTTTGAGAGTATCGAGAGCACATTCAGACATGTGCAGTGTCTGAATCCGCGTAAGGTTGAATTTGCTTCGAGCGTGTTTGGGAAGCGAGCGCTTACCTGGTGGAATGGTATTATGCGCGATAGGGGTGCCGAAGTGACATTGGCACAAACATGGGAAGAGCTTCGGGCTCTCATGATGAAGGAGTTTTGTCCCCGTCACGAAATTCGGGCTTTGGAGCGAGAGTTTGACGATTTAAAGTAAGATGGGGCTGAACACCGTGCGTACACGGATCGTTTTGAGGAACTCAGTCTATTGTGTCCCACTATGGTTACCCCTATGGAGAAAGCAATTGAGAGATATATTGATGGTTTACCCGATTCCATTCAAGATATTGTGACCGGTGTTAATCCTACTACCATCTGTCACGCGATCAAGTTGTCTGCTACCCTGACTGAGTCTCAAGTCAGGAAGGGTAAACTCACCCGTAAGGGTGATAAAAAGAAGGCGACTGATTCTGGGAAGGACAAGAAAAAGGGTAAGGGTAAGGAAGGTGAGACGTCGAAGAAATCGAGGAAGCGAAAGGGTGCCCAGAATTTTGCTGTTACGGCACAGACTGATCAGAACCCACCGACTCAGCCTCATGTGAAGAAGGCATATGCAGGTACCGCACCTCATTGTGCACGCTGCAATGGTCATCATGTTGCACAGCAAGCTTGTAAGCAATGCACAACGTGTGGTAAACTTGGGCATTTGGCCAATATTTGTTCCTTGGGACAAAATCAGGTTGCTCAGGTTCAAGCTCCGGTTCAGGGGAATGCTGCAAGATTCCCACCGGGTTCATGTTTTAATTGTGGAGATTTTGGTCACTTCCGCAACAACTGTCCGAGGCTGGTGAATGCGAACGCGAATGCTAATGCTAATGCGAACGTCAATGCGAATGTGAATCCCGCTCGTGGGCGAGCGTACAATTTGAATGCAAACGAAGCAAGGGTCGACGACGAGGTGGTTAACGGTACATTTCTTGTTAACAATCGACCTGCATTTATTCTTTTTGATTCTGGAGCCGATAGAAGTTTTGTTTCATTATCTTTTGAGCCTTTGCTTGCGATACCTAGAACTAAACTGAGGAAACCCTTATCTGTTGAAGTTGCTACTGGTAAACCTCTTGTTATCGATTCTGTTATTCGTGATTGTCAGTTGAACCTTGATAACCATCTTTTTCCTATTGACCTCACACCGATGCAACTTGGGAGCTTCGACATTATCGTTGGAATGGATTGGTTAACCAAACACCACGCTGAGGTCGTTTGTGTCGATAAGATTGTTCGTATTCCTTTATCTTCTAGAGATGTTCTGGAAGTTCGTGGTGAGAAACCTTCAGGTGGATTGAAGCTTATGTCATGTATGGAAGCCCAAAGTTATTTGAGAAAAGGATATGTTGCTTTTCTAGCACATGTCACCGAGGAGAAAAGCAAGAGTAAGTGTATTCAGGATATTCCAATTGTTCGGGATTATCCAGAGGTGTTTCCTGATGAACTGCCTGGTTTGCCTCCAGTTCGTCAAGTCGAGTTTCACATTGACCTTGTACCCAATGCCAACCCAATTGCAAAAGCACCTTATCGTCTTGCACCATCGGAGATGCAAGAGTTATCGAAACAGCTTCAGAAGTTATCTGATAAAGGATTCATCCGTCTGAGCTTTTCACCTTGGGGAGCTCCTATCCTCTTTGTGAAAAAGAAAGATGGGTCTTTTCAAATGTGTATCGATTATCGTGAGCTTAACAAGCTTACCATTAAGAATCGATATCCCCTACCTCGAATTGATGATCTCTTCGACCAGCTGCAAGGTGTTTCATGCTTTTCAAAGATCGATCTGCGTTCTGGGTATCATCAACTTCGTGTTCTCGAAGAGGATATTCCCAAAACTGCTTTCCGCACAAGATACAGGCATTATGAGTTCACTGTCATGCCTTTTGGTTTGACAAATGCTCCAGCTATCTTCATGGACTTAATGAATAGGGTCTGTAAACCTTATTTAGACAAGTTCATTATTGTGTTCATCGATGATATTCTTGTTTATTCAAAGTCTCGAGCCGAGCATGAGCAACACCTTCGCTTAACATTGGAACTCCTGAAGAAGGAACAACTTTTTGCTAAATTCTCCAAGTGTGAATTCTGGCTTAAAGAAGTTCAATTCTTGGGTCATATAGTCAATGAGCAGGGTATTCATGTGGATCCATCCAAGATTGTTGCTATTAGAGACTGGAATACACCGACGACGCCTACAGAAATGCGATCTTTTCTTGGTCTTGCTGGATATTATCGTCGATTCATTTCCAACTTCTCAAAGATCGCGGTTCAACTCACTGCTTTGACTCAGAAGAATAAGCCTTTTGAGTGGGGACCCAAGCAAGAAGAAGCATTTCAAACACTGAAACAGAAGCTTTGTGATGTTCCTATTCTACCTCTGCCCGAGGGAAGCGATGATTTCGTTGTCTACTGCGATGCGTCCAACTTAGGCCTTGGTTGCGTCCTCATGCAATGGGGTAAAGTTATTGCATATGCATCTAGACAGCTGAAAATTCACGAGAAGAACTATACGACTCATGATCTTGAGTTAAGAGCTGTGGTTTTCGCGCTGAAAATCTGGAGACACTACCTCTATGGAACGAAGTGTGGTTTTCACAGACCACAAAAGTCTCCAGCATATTCTTAATCAGAAAGAGCTTAACATGAGGTAACGACGTTGGGTTGAACTCTTAAGCGATTACGATTGCGAGATTCGCTACCATCCTGGTAAGGTGAATGTCGTAGCCGATGTGCTTAGTTGAAAAGAGCGAGTCAAGCTTCATTCTGTTCAAACGCTATCTGATCTTCAAACTCGTGTTCTTCAAGCTCAACAATTTTGTGTTTCACAAAATTTGATAGGTAAGGAATTGCCACGTCAGCTTGAGCTTAAACTCGAAAGGAAGGACGATGGGTTGCTCTACTTCAAGGATCGTTTGTGGATTCCGAAACAAGACGATCTTCGCACCTTGGTAATGGACGAATCTCATAAGTCTCGATATTCTATCCATCCTTGTGCTGTTAAGATGTACAAGGATCTTCGTACTAAGTTCTGGTGGCCTGGTATGAAGAAGGATGTTGCCTTGTATGTATCAAAATGCCTGACTTGTCTCAAAGTCAAAGCTGAACATCAACGACCTTCTGGTTTGCTTGTACAACCAGAGATACCGGTTTGGAAGTGGGAGAACATTGCGATGGATCTCACCACGTAGTTACCGCGTACGTCTAAAGGTCATGATGCTATTTGGGTTGTTATCGATCGATTAACGAAATCAGCTCATTTTATTCCGATTCGCGAGGATCTATCTGCTGATAAACTTGCAAAGATTTATGTTGATGAGATTGTATCACGACATGGTGTTCCCTTGGATATCATTTCTGATCGTGATGCTCGGTTTTCATCTCATTTCTGGAAGACCATGCAATCTGCTTTGGGAACCCAACTGAATCTAAGCACTGCTTATCATCCCTAAACAGATGGTCAATCTGAGCGAACGATTCAAACTTTGGAGGATATGCTTAGAGCAAGCATGATAGACTTTGGTGGTAATTGGGATTCTCATTCGCCATTGATCGAGTTCTCTTACAACAATAGCTATCATGCTAGTATCAATATGGCACCATTCGAAGCTCTCTACGGTCGAAAATGTCATTCACCTGTCTGTTGGAACGAGACCGGTGAAGCTCAGCTTACTGGACCTGAGCTCGTTCTGGAAACAACAAATAAAATCAAGAAAATCCGCGATAATCTTGTGACAGCTCGAAGCCGTCAAAAGTGTTATGCGGATATGCGACGCAAGCCCTTAGAATTTCAAGTCGGAGATCGTGTCCTACTCAAGGTTTCACCTTGGAAGGGAGTCGCAAGATTTGGAAAGAAAGGAAAACTTGCACCTCGATATGTGGGACCATTTAAGATTGTGGAAAGAATTCGGAAGGTTGCCTATCGACTAGAGCTACCTCCAGAGCTTGGGAATATTCACAAGACTTTTCACGGGTCCAATCTGCGAAAGTGTTTAGCCGACGCTGATCTTCACATCCCTCTCGACGAGATCCGAATCGATGAAACGATGCACTTTGTCGAGAAACCCGTGGAGATCGTGGACTGTACTTTCAGACAGTTGAAGAACAAACGGATTAAATTGGTCAAAGTTTGCTGGGAATCCGAATGTGGCTCAGAGTTTACTTGGGAACGTGAGGACCAGATGAAGGCGAAATATCCGCATTTGTTTTCACAAGCTTCCTCTAGTTAAAATTTCGGGACGAAATTTCCTAAAGTAGGGGAGACTGTGACAACTGTGTTCTATAGTCCTGGTTCAATGTAAAACAATGTTGATTATTAATAAAACAATGTGCTTTGTTGTTATTATATGTGTTTTGATGTTATTATGTGTGTAAATGTGTTTGGTAATTTTTCAATTTGATTCGACTCCGATTTTAAGCTCTAAATCACTTTCTGGAAGGTTTTACGCGCACTGATGCGTAAAGATAACCAGTTTAATGCAACAAACACTCCAGAATAGTGAAATAGGCTTAACATACCTTAAAAAACCTCCACATAACTTAGAAATAAGTTTTGGATGGTTTGGTGTGTTGAAATCAAGTTTGTTCGATCGCAGAGACTATTTATGTCAAACTGCGAAACTATACCGATTTGTATAGTAACGAACATTCCGGAACATGATCATAAGTTAAACATACCCTAAATAACCTTTACATAGCTTAGAAATAGGCTTTGAGGGGTTCGGTATGCTAAAATAAACTTTATTGATGAATAGGGACTAAAAGCGTCAAAAAGTGCACAAGTTTGCATTTTCGCGCATGTTTTACGTTCTGAATACATCCGGACATCCAAAAAAAATTATGTAAGTATTAAAACATTTTATTTTAGTGTTTGGCATAAGAAAATTCCATTCGTTGCGTAATTTGGATCGCTTTTCGCATTCGTTCGTGTTTCGTCGTAATTAACCGAACAACGCAACCGTACGACCAAACGAACCAACATCCGAGATATTGTTGAGCATGTTTCATGTTCCCTATACTTTAACTTCATTTTAGAGCCTTGAAATGGGATTAAGGGGGCTTAAACGTGTCAAAAATGCATCAAAAACCATGTTTTGCACATTCAGGGACCAAAATTGACATTCTGCCATAGTAATCTTAGGAAGGGACCAAAATGAAAAATCTAAATTCCAGCTGTTCCCCTCATTTTCACATGGTTTTAATGAAACTAGGGGCTCCCATGGTTTCACAAAACCAAGGGCACATGTGTATGGTTGAGATCAAAGCTCGTTTTTCGACGAACGATCTTAGCGGCTCTTGAATTCCTATAAATACCCACCCTCACTTCCTCCCAAATCACACTTGAATCTGATTTTGGCTCTCTAAGTTGAAGATATGCTTCATACCTGAGAGTAAATCGGATCAAGAGCTTGCAGGGACCTTCTGTAAGTATTCTTTCGTTCTTTTCATTCGTTTTTATCGTTAAAGTCAAACTGCGTTTGACTTTCTGCTTTGACCAGTTTATGGTCAATGCGAAGTTTGTTTGAACTTCATAACGTGAGCGTAATCACGAAGGTTATAGTCCCTAGTGACTATACCTACTGATTACCACGTTATCTAGGCTCAGTGACGAGTCGTATCTTCGGCCAGAATGCGTTTTCTCGCGTATTTTGTAACCAAGCTACTTTTAGGTATCAAAACCGTTTGTTTTGATACCAAACCTATTTTCTAACTTAACTAAACATGTTTTGGCATGTTTAGCTCGTCACTTTTTAGATTAGTGCTTGTTTAGAATCGTAAGTCAAGCGGACTAAACACCCGCTTAGACTTTCGAACACGACCCGTTTGGTCGATCATAGGATCCGACCAAAATGATTAGTGACCATAGTAGCATAGGGAATAACCTTCCGAGGTTATACCTTATGGTCACCTAGTTAGGTAGTTGTATGATAAGTAGTTTATATGCCATAGGTAAATTACAAAATACCCTATTCATGCGTAATTGGTAATTAAGCATATGTAACCTAAACTTTTGTCACGTAACTGATTATGTAACATACTTAGACATGTTTTGGCATATAATACTTGTCATAGGACTAGCTAGACGTCTCCAACGCGCTTTTGTGCGCACGACGTGTTAAAGTAGTGTAAGCTACCTTAATGGGTCGCGATGGGTCAAAAGCACTTAGGTTAGGTTTCAATTTAGGATGTAGGCTTTGTTAAACCATATCACATGAGTTCCAAAACTCATTTGGTTTACAAGACCTCATTCTGTCCGATCGTCTGATTTAGGCGTCTATTGTTTGACTAGTGGTTCGATTACTAGGTGCTACTTGATTTCTCTGGTTTGCTAGAGTTTGTTGAAGTTCTATTGATTGAGGATACTTTGCACCACATGTGAGTACATAGTTCCCCTATTTTACTGTTTTCAACTGTTTTGGGATGATTCATATGTACAAAATGATTTTCAAGGTTTAAACGATGGTTTTTCAAAAACAATTAAGACAGTTTATACAAAACTAATAACGATTTCAATAAAGTGAACAAACTTGTTGGTTGTAGTTACATAACAAATAACATTCATTAGCATTGATCAAGCCGACCAGTATTAGGTTATGGTACCATAGGATCTGACAAATCCCGTTATTTTACTGCACCCATGGTTATGTGTGGGGGTTGTGGGTAACGACTGAATCTGATGTTTGTTAACTTACCCTTTGGTGGTTTGTTAACTCAAGAAGCGATAAGCGAGGTGGTCGAGTCACGAAGGTTTGAATGTTGTTAGCAAGACAACCATATATAGTTTTCACAATTTAAAACAAGGATGATTTAAACGATTTTAAACGAGTTAACGATTTTGAAAACGATTTTGAACAAGTTAAACGAATTGGATAAACGATTGATTTTTGGTTAGTGTTTAGATAACGGGACAGGTGTAATGTGATGAAAGCATGGTGGATACGCCGCTGGTACTTCCTATATATAAGTGTTTTCATCATATTACATACCGTGGCGTTATTTAGTTCACTTGGGTAAACGATTTTGAAACGATGTCACACAACGATGTTTTCTTAAAGATATAAACCATACGAGTTTTATAAACGAATTTTTACAAGATGTTTTACAAGTTGATTTTCTAAAACAAAATGTTCTTAGGGTTAAGAATCATGGCTACGAGATTTTATAAACTATAATCAACTTGATTTGAGTTGGTTAACTATGTTGCAATACACTTTTCAAAACGAGGTTTGTATTTTGACTGTTGGAGTCTAATAAAGTACTGCAACATGTAAACGAAGCCATGATTCCGATACTCTTATAAAACCTACGTACTCGCCAACATTTCTTTGCTGACTATGTTTTTACATATGTTTCAGGTGATGTTGCTTGATGTGATTTTCTAGGATGCATGCGTCACATAGGATCTGGACGAGGCCTTAGTGACTTTAAAACTATGATAGTCGATGAGAAACTTGTTTGTTATGTGTTAAGACAATGTTAATGTTTAAATCTTATCAATAAAACGAAACTTTTTGTATCCATGGTTATGAAACGATAATTCTGCCACAACACTCCCCGACGTTTCCGACACGCTTTGTTGTTTTACGTGGTCGTGGTGTGACAGAAATAAAGAACGATAATTTACTCCACAATTGCCACAAGAATCAGAAAGTTATAAAGAGGAACAAATAACTAAAATGACCATCGAAAAGATCACTATATTAGCTTTATTATGTAATTGCAATGTAATCAAAAGAGCAACTTATCCATCCATATGAGTAAAGTTGCACCTAAACCAAGTAACACAGACAAAAGAGAAATGAAAAACTATGGCCCTGACATGTGTTAAGTGTGTAGGAATTAAAGGGGAGTCGGATACTGTTTTGCAAAGTGAAACAAAAGGTAAGAGAAAAAACACAAGCAATATTGTTGGATTAAAAAGTTAATTTTCTTTCTTTTGCTTCTTTTCGTTTGGTGCTGAAATGATCGGAGCTGCTTCAGATAATATTCAAATAATAAAATTCCAAAGGAAAGCAAAAAGAAACTTGATATAAATTGTATTGCCATAAATATGAAGAACAATAGTATAAAGATATACACCACCATCAGAATTCTCAGTTGTCATATATGCTTAGCAATAGCCTTATTCATATGAAACATGTCATTTGTATTGGTATCTACACCAAAAAAATCATGAAATGGTCCATCACAATGTATGTTCCTTCTACTGGTCGGATATTCTTGCAGATCATGTTCATGAATATAACTTTAAAGTTGTTTAACAACCTATGATTATAATTACTACTGCACTTTAATATATAGCAATATATATAAATCTGACTAAAATAATAAACATAGAACTTTAACAAATCTATAGAATGCCAATACTACCTGGTTTTATACTCTTAGAAAAAAATATAAGATTTTATAGTCAACTGTCTACCTATCTTTATCCTGATTCCAAATCACATAACAAATGAAACATTAAATCCCTGACCTCTTTTGAAACTTTTGGTTCCATAAGGGAATTTCAAATACGTGAGATCCAACAAAAATTAGAAAAAAGGTAGAAGACTTTAAAAAAGTTTGCTTGTTTATATGGTGTTACTTTAATTTACATTTCTTAAATTGGACAACAATCATGATTTTTACTCTTTCCATATCTGCAAACCGATTTCACAAAATAAGAATGTCGAACAGCAACTCTCTCACACACAAAGATGAAAGCTAAACAAAAAATTGTTACCATAAATAGAGAAGTAGGGGAAGGTTCATTTGAGAAGAAATTTAATGTGAGAAGAAAAATAAGAAAGGACATATTAGTAAAATACTATTTCATTTATAACTCATATCATTAATTTTTCTCTATTTAATTAATTAGTCAACTAATCATTAATTATTCTACATATAATCTACAAAACCTACACATATCAAAATTTTCCTACATATACCCTACATATTATAGAATTTTATCCTACACAGTCAAAATTTATCCTACACATCTCGAAATATATCTTACACAACTCGTAATTTATCCTACACAACTAGTAATTTATTCTACACTTTAAATTAAGTTTTTTTTTTAATTTGGAAAAAGTATATATTTTGAAAAGGAGTTACAAATTTACTTTAGTTAGTTAATAAAGGAGAAGAATACAAATTAATGATTTATGTAAGTTTACCAATATACCCTTATATTAAAATTAAATACAAATATTAAATAAAGTAAAATGAAACATTCTTATTGGTTGAAACTTCTTCTTTTTTCTTCATACAAAAAAATTCTTCTCATTTGAACTCTCCACTAGAGAAGTATTTGTCATACAAAAAGAAGTATACATTATACGAAAAAGAACTATTCGTTATAGAAGTAAAAAATGAACAAAAGAAAGTGATGCCGACTCAACCCAGCGCCCAACTACTTTGATTCGTATACAAAAAAGGGACTCATTTATAATGGCAAATCAAGTAGTTTGTTAACTCACATGATAAGATGGTGCTTAAACATCCCGGTCATTGTTGGGTGTTTGTTTAGCTTGGCAATTAAAATACTCATCATAGTCAAGTTCAGATTTGAAATGCCTAGGGCATACCAACAATCATAAGCTTCATTCACCTATAAAAAGGCAACAAAATGAAATTAAAGTACTATCGTAACTTAAACAATTTTAAGGCTTATAAATCATGTGAGATTATAGGTCACTAAGAATACCTCGAATATATCTTTATTCTTTAGCCATCCATGCAGCATTGAAAGTGGATCTGCAATCACGTGGGAGTGCCTTCGGAGCTACTGCAAATGTAGTATGAGGATTACCAGAGTGGTATGTATGTTCTACCCGAGAGGGAGCAAAACAACTGAAATATAAGACTGTGTCATTCTTTCAAGCCTGATCATTTTTAGTACCAAAACAAGCCATGTCAAATTGGGCTAATCCATACCATATAGACGTCATATTTATGATATTTTATAAATAATTAATGCGTTAATATAATTACAAAAACAATATTATTACTGTAATAATCTAAACATGCCATGTCAAATTGGGCTAATCCATACCATATAGACGTCATATTTATGATATTTTATAAATAATTAATGCGTTAATATAATTACAAAAACAATATTATTACTATAATAATCTAAATATCTGAATAAAAGATGTACAAGGTTATATGCAATGAATAATAGATTTTAGGTGACCCGTTTGAGATTTGACAAGACAACCGAATCGACCCATTCATAAGTAAATGTGCCAAAACGACCCATTTGACATTGTTTCCATCTTAAGTAACTTTTTAAAATTACCCATTTGACCTGTTAGTGACAAAGTATAACTCGAATCGGCCTGTTAACCCATACACGGGTCGAAATTACTATTGTTTACCTAGCTTTCACGTGAGCTTCTCGTTCCTCTAGATTAGCAAGTTATGACCGAATTTATTCTACTTCTATAGCAAAGAATGCAACCTATGCAACACGATAATGTTAGTTTTAGAAAGAAGAAAAAAAGGTAAATTAATAGTTAAATTTGGGTTGATAATTATATTATTATGTTTGACATGTTGTTGCCCATTTGTGTTTGCTTCTGTTGTTCCACACATGTATTTAAACGTGACAAAGTAAGCAAACTTATAGTATGCTAAGGAGGGAAATATTTCCAATATTTGAAGATTTGCAACGCTCGAAATAATTAGCCCTCTAGTTCTTATTCAGTGAAATGTGCTATAATCATTGTACATTGTAAGATCTTATTCATAAACACAGGATGAACACCCAAAATGTTAGGATCTGAGTTTGGTTTTGATTGTGTTTTACGTTTGAATTAATATGAAGATGAATGAGTTGTGCAGTGGAATTAAGATGAAAACAAACTTTTCACAATCAAACAGGAGAAATGCTTTTAACATACAAGTTTGACATTGAACCGAATGATTGAATTTAATTTCAACAACGATTACAATTTGCAAGTATGCAACAAACTCCCCCTCAGCCTGAGCTCACAGTATTTGTTCGTGCAGGAAGAAGATAGTGAAAGAGCTAATAGAACAGTACAGAGCACTGTTCTATTTATAGGCACGAGCAAACCACTGAAGCATCTAGGCTGACGTCTCCATGAAAGTGACATCTAACCTCCTAACAAACTCTAACATCTGACCTATACAAACACTGCTATGCTAACAACTGTTATTACAATACAATTCATAAAGTGAACTAAACGACTGCTGCATCGTTTCACTGATGTGAACCCAGCAGTGCTTTATACATCCAGCAGAGCTTGACTTATAGCAGTAGATTGAACAGCAGAGTTTAAGTCTATCATCAGCCTTTGTCTTGGGCAGCAGTTGTAGATCAGCAGTTTAGCAGAGATCAGTAGTTTGGAGGTCAGCAGATGTTGAAACCACTTTCAAGGGGAGAGATTTGAAGCATAACATCTGCTTATTCTGGATCCACTGCCCTGATCCAGTTTTGGCTTTGATTATCTGTTCCTCTGATAGGATTCAATCCCAACAATCTCCCCCTGGAACAGATAATGCCAAAACTCTTCATTATTGGAAGATCTTTATTGCCTCATCAACAATTCCCTTATTTGTCCTTTGAGTTGAAGTTCAAAAGCTAAGGTATTTGTGTCATCATCATCCCTGCTAAGTGGAAGATCAAGGAGATCCTGCAAATCTTCAAGACTCAGGCCAAGAGCTTGTTCATTAGATATTTTCTCCATTTCTCCACTAGACTTGATCAATGTCAGTACATGGGTTTGTTTTTCAGTTTTCCACTTTAGTACTTTTGAGTCTGGTGGGTTTCTTGGGATATTTTTATTGGATGAGGTGTTTGGTGATGCATGCCTATTCATGACTGTCTGAGCAGTACTTGAAGATTGTTCCAATCCAAGATCTTCTTTAATCATTATCTTAATGCCCTCTTTTACAAGGTCATCACCAGCCATTAAATCTTGGAGTGTTTCAACACCCAACTGGTTTTGATTCCTTCTTTTGTAGATGGTAGCACCAGCTGGAGCAGTGGTTCTTTTGACTTGCAGCTTTGGTGGTCTTGTTGGGACCTCTGCTTTGGAATAGTCAGGTTTTTGTGGGACTTTTGGATCCCTTTTTCGAAGTTCCTGCAAACTTTTGTAAGTGGCCCTGACCCTGTCTTCTCCCCACTTTAACACAGAATTCTTTGACCCATAGTCAGCTGCTATCACCTCCTCTTTCATTCTCTTCAGCTCTAAAGCTTTGTCAGATTCAAACTTTTTGAATTTTTCAGGAGGAGTATGTTTGACCTTATTTTTTATCATTTCTTGAATCCTGGCTGCTTCACTTTCAAGCTCAGGAATGGTCTAGTCCTTATACATGTACTTCTCTCCTTTGTACTTTTTGTAAGCCATAATGTTATCAATGTAGTCTTTTCTCAAGGTCTTATCTGCCCTTTCTGAGATTTGTTGACATACATTTTTAGCAAATCGCTCCAAAGCACTGACTTGTGTAAGTAGAAACTGATAGTTCTACTGAATTTCTCTATCAGATTTCCCTTGTATATTTCTTTTTGAGATATCCTCAGCTTGTTTAGCCTTTACCTTCAAATATTCTTCAATATTGTTAGGCCTGGGATATCCTTCAACTGATGGCAAACTCCTTTTAGCAGGGTCATCCTCATAATAGACAGATTTGATTTCTTCTCTAACTGCTATGAGTTCCAGAGGAAATTGAACACCCGCAGGAGGTAATGGCTTCTGAATTTTAGCTGAAGAGAGAGGGATGGGATTTTGAATTGTGACAAGTGATAGAGATTTTGAAGATGTTGGTGGTGGTGAAATGTCATCATATTTCAAAACTAGCCTTCTCCTTTTTAGTTGAGGAGAGACTGATGATGTTTTGAGTGGAGCAGTGGTAGTGATTTTGGTGGCAGTGGTTTGTGATTGACTAACAGTTGTTGAAACAACTGGTTTCTATGCCACTATTGTCATTACAGCAGATGTTGTAACATCTGATGTCTTCTGCTTTTTGACAGGAGGTGAAGAGAGATTGACTGTTTTTGGTGGTGATGGAGGTAAGGCAGTGGTAGTGGTGTGTTTTGAAGTGGTGTGTGTTAAAGTGATGGCAGGTGTTTGGTTGACAGTTGTTAAAACCTCTGAAGTATCTGCAACTGTTGACACAGCAGGTGTTAAAATAATTGTTTGGATGGAGGTTTGATGTTGGGGGCTTTTGGATGGTGGTTTTGGAGTATGCTTTGTGAGTCTGGATGGTGTGGACTTGGGTTTCCTCACTTTTCTAGTGGGATTTCTTTTTAACACAGGATTTTGAGCATCCTCTGATTCAGAACAACCATGTGCATTCAGCTCCATGTAAGCACTTTTCTCCTCATTCCACCTTGACAAATCCTTTGCCGCTCTGTCCCTTTTTACACTTGCTAAAGCTTCCTCAAGTGCATTTTGGGTAACATCAACCTTTTTGCTACCATCTGGCAAGGGAATGTTTCTGGTCATAGCATCCTTTTCAGGTTCAACATACAACCCATCATCTATACCCTTCTTTTTCCACTCCTGAATTTTCTCCCCCTTTTTGGCATTATCTGGGGCCAGTTGATCGATGAAGAGGACTGTGGGAGGAGCAGTGCCAGTGGTTTCCAATATGTGGGCCTTGATAGCCATGATATCATCTTGTGTGTTTTTAAACCTGGACTCCAGCATGTTTCTCGGCTCTTGTACATGAATGGCATGTTGCTGATCAACCATTTGTTGTTGTTGTTGTTGGAGATAAGGTTGAAATAAGTTCCATATCTCATTTGCAGCAGATGCTTGTGGTGGAGCAGGTGCTTGAGGTGGAACAGTAGGGGATTGCAGCTTTGGTTCTGTCAACAACTGATGCAGCATTTCTTTGATTTCTGCAACAGAAGTATCTAGTTTTTCAACTCTTGCCGTCAATTCCTGGTACTTTAAACCATTACCAATCTGAATGGGATCATCTGATTTCCCACTAACAGTGGTTGTATCAGTGGTTGATACAGGGAGTGTACTCCAAGCATTATCCACTGATGCCCCTTTTTCTTGGTACTGGGGACTTCGTCCTTCAGCACTTGATAACCTTTTGATAGTACAAGTGGTTAAAACAAACTCACCAGTGGTTAGCACAGGTGCTATAGATGGAATTGCCACCAAGGAAGTCTTATTGATGTAACCACTGTCCAAGTGTAAACCAGTGGGTTCAACACTTGTAGTGGCTGCTTCACTTGGAATACAAACAAGAGTTACTTGTAACTCAAGGGGTGTAACCTCCTCAGGTTGTGTTGGTGGGTTAGCACGGATTGATACATCAGGCCCAGTCTGTTGTTGAGGTATATTCTCTTGAACAGGTGATTGAGAAGGACTGGTTTGTGCCTGGTTCAAATCAATTGCATCCAATAGAATCTTTGTATTTGGGGGAATTGTGGATGTGAGGGTAGGTGTAGAAAGAGAATTTGCCCCGGGCATTGGGCTGTGGATGATGGAAACAAGTGATTCCAGAGCATCATATTGTGGTGTCCCCATTTGTACAACCTGTTCTTTTTGAGAAGAAGCAGGAGGAGTTTCAGCCATGGGTTGAGATATTTCTACCAACTGCTGTGAGGAAGTAGCAGCAGTGGTTTCTTGTGACTTTTGTGCTGTCACTGGCAGTTGCTCTGGTATCTCATCCTCCAGAGTTGCCTTTTTGGTAGGTTTGGGTGGTTTTTGAGTTTTCTTTTGTTTTGGCTTTTTGGGAATTGTAGGTGTGGGTTTCAAAATAGTTGGTCTGCTGCTTTAATCACCTTGAGCAGTGGGCTCAGCAGCAGATACCTGAGGAGCAATGTTTGCTGCTAAATTCTGCTCAGGCACCTCTGCTTGTGTTTTTTCAAGGTGTTGACATTCTTGTAAAAGTTTCAGCAGTTAAGCTGTGCATTTGAAAAAATTCACCTTGGTTTATTTCAGAAATGTCATTCTTACTAAATTTCATTTCAAAATAATAACTGAGAAATCTTGGAAACAGTAAGAATGACTTATTTTCAACATTTTTAACTAAATCATTAAAAATTTCCTGAGAATAATTGAAATCTTCATCTTGAAGAATAGCATATCCCAGATTTTGAATTTTTAATGGTATTTCATTGAAAGAAGTTGTTTTATTTGAAACAAACATTAGCAGGGTATGGAATAAAAACCTTGCTGCAGGAGGGAAGTAACCTTTTTGTAAGTATCCCTCTTCATCATTGTATCTGCATACCCTCTTTGAATGAAGTCAATTTTTAACTCATTTTTGAGAAAAGAATTTTTACCTTCCTGATCATTGAGTTGAAAGACTTCTAAGATGGATTGTGGTGTAATTTTGACAGCTTTACCCTTTAAAGAAGAGTTAATGGCAATGACAGTCTCACATTGTTTGTCAAGGGTTGCATTTTTCCAAAACTCTCTTTGGGTCGTCAAATTAATTGGTGCATCTATTGTCAACAAAGTTTTGTACTTTGAAGCAGTCATCATATCGAGAATGGAGTCGAAAGCATCGGTGGTGCCGGGTTTTGTGAGAAGAACCAGAAGATTATGAGATGGTTTGTGTGGAATTTCTGTGGTTTTGGCCTTTTGAGAGGCTTATTTGGAAGATGATTTTGTGGTGGATTTTGCGGAAGACTTCGATTTAGTCATTTTTGGAGAAGACGATCGAAGAAATTTGTGAAGGAATTTGATGAAATGTGAAGAAAACTGCTTTGAGAAGAGAATTTTTAAGAATTCAATTCGAAAATAAAACGCTGTTTGGGGTTTTGAAAGGGGGTTTTATGGAGAAAAAGTGAATGCTGATGTGGCAGCGGGTACAAAAGGTCTGACCACTATATAATGTCCACGTGCCATCCCCTGATGAAGTGAAGGACAATACTTTTATGAAAACTACTGATGAAAGCAGTGGTTGCAACGGTTATGAAAACAGTGGATGATTTTTACTATCAGTGGATACAACACTGATTTTGAACAACAGTGCTTATCAAAGGAATAAGAGAACAGGGTATGACTTTCAGCAGTGGACAGACTTCTGAAGAAGAGCAGACTTTTGAACACATCAGTGGTTATGGCAGATTTTAAGGATTTTAATGAAAAAATAATTTTTAGCTATTTTTAAGGATGGATTTTTGATTTTCTGAAGACATTTTAATGCTTTTATTCACAGAAAAACAGGATTTTGCCTGTTATTCCATGTTTAGCATGCCAAACCTAGAGATCAAGCTTTCAAAGGTGGATGTGTCTAATGCTTTGGTCAGCACATCGGCCAGCTGATCCTTAGTTGGAACATGATGCAGAGAAATCAAACCCTTTTCATAGCAATCCCTCACAAAGTGATGTCTGATGTCAATGTGTTTGGTGGTTGAATGAGAAACTGGATTTTTGATGATATTTTCTGCTGCCTGGCTATCCAACATGAGTGGTGTCTTCAAGGCACTGATACCAAAATCCAGCAACTAATTTTGAAGCCAGAGCTGTTGGGCTGTACAGCTTGCAGCAGCTATATATTCTCCCTCAGCAGTGGATGTGGAAACAGCTGCTTGCTTTTTGCTTTGCCAAGACACTAAACAATTGCCTAGGAATTGGCACCCTCCTGAAGTGGACTTCCTTGTTTTATCACATCCAGCAAAGTCACTATCTGAGAAACCTGAAAGATTAATTTTACCACCAGCTGGATACCAGATACCAAGTGTGGGAGCACCTTTGAGGTATCTGAATATCCTTTTTACAGCAATAAGGTTTGACTTTCTAGGGGCTGATTGGGATCTTGCACAGACACATGTTGCAAACATGATGTCTGGTCTAGATGTAGTTAGGTACAATAAAGACCCAATCATGCTTCTATATAAGGTCTGATCAACCAAATCATCCTTCTCATCAGACATGACCAATTTATTGGTTGCAATGGGTGTACTACATGGCTTACAATCATCTATATCAAATTTCTTTAAAAGTTCTTTGGCATATTTGCCTTGATGGATAAAAGTGCCATTTTGCAGTTGTTTTACTTGGAAACCAAGAAAACACTGGAGTTCGCCCATTGCACTCATTTCAAACTCAGCTGTCATGAGTTGCCTAAGCTCTTCACACATTTTATTACACGTGCTTCCAAAAATGATGTCATCCACATAAATTTGGACAATCATCAAATCCTTCCCTCTCCATTTTAAAAATAGTGTTTTATCAATTCTGCCTCTGGTGAATCCAATGGAAAGTAGAAAGGTGGAAAGAGTTTAATACCAGGCCCTTGGTGCTTGTTTCAGGCCATACAAAGCTTTATTCAGCTTGTAGACATTATTTGGATTAAATGGATCCTCAAACCCTGGAGGTTGACAGACTTAAACCTCTTCTTGAATCTTACCATAGAGGAATGCACATTTGATATCCATTTGATACACCTTGATGTTGTGGTTGACAGCAAAGGCTAGAAATAAATTGATAGCTTCAAGTCTTGCTACAGGGGCAAATGTTTCATCATAGTCAATGCCCTCTTCTTGTCTGTAACCTTGAACCACAAGGCTGGCTTTATTCTTGACAACAATGCCCCTTTCATCAGTTTTGTTTTTGAAGACCCACTTTGTGCCAATAGGACTTACACCCTCTGGAAGTGGTACAAGCTCCCATACTTGTTGTCTTTTGCACTGTTGGAGCTCCTCTTGCATGGCTTCTACCCAGCTATTGTCTTTCAGTGCCTCTTGGTACTTGACTGGCTGATGGAGAGATAGAAAACCAGCAAAAAGACAAATGTTTTGGGATTGACTTCTTGTGAGCACCCCTTCATTGATGTTGCCAATAATTTGGTCTGGTGGATGAGATTTCAAGAAGATTAACTCCCCTTGGTATGGAATAATGGCATTAAGTGGTGAGGGCTGCAGATGTGAATCATCTGAGCTAGCCAATGCTGGTGACTTTGATGATCCAGCAGTGGCTTCAAAAGGTGGTGGAATAGGATGTAAAGGTGTGGACACATGCTGACTTTGATCCACTGTTTGAGGACTTTTATCAACAGTGTTTGATGATGTGGAAGCAGGGGTTAAGGGGCTACTTTGGTCAACAACTGTTGAGGAAGCAGTGGTTGAGCTTTGACATCTGTTTTGAACACCTGCTGCTCTTCCCAACGTGGTAGACTTTTGTTGAGGAATGATGATCTCATACCCATAGTCTGGTGATGAATTCTCAGATGGACCTGCACTGTTAGTCTTGACAGCAGTATTTTCAAAAGTGAATTTATCAAGATCAAACAAATATGCAGGATTTGCTGGGATTTTTAGTGATGAAAGTCCATTGAACTTTACATTCAAAGTCTCTTCCACTGTTTTGGTCCTTGTGTTAAACACTTTGTAGGCCTTAGCAGTGGTTGAGTATCCCAGGTGATAACCACAATCAATTTTGGCTGCAAACTTTGAGATAGAATCTTTTAAGTTTAAAATGAAGCATGGACAGCCAAAAACTTTGAAATATGAGATTAATGGCTTTATTTTATGCAGCAGTTCAAAGGCAATCTTTTGATGCCTATGGTTGATCAAAATTCTGTTTTGGACATAGCAAGCAGTGTTTACTGCCTCTGCCCAAAAAGTTAATGGCAAACCTGGATCTACAAGCATGGTTCTGGCAGCCTCTATCAAAGTTCTGTTCTTTCTTTCTACAACCCCATTTTGTTCTGGTGTCCTTTGAATGCTGTATTGCCCCACAATTCCTTTTGACACACAAAAATCATCCAACTCCTTGTTCCTAAACTCTGTGCCATTGTCACTTCTGAAGATTTTTACTGAAAGGTCAAACTGCTTTTCAACCTGTTTCACAAAGTCTTGCAGAATGCCTGCAGTCTCATCTTTTGAGTGTAAAAAGTAAGTCCATGTAAACCTAGAAAAGTCATCAACAATAACCAAACAGTATCTCTTTTTCTTAAGACTCATGACTTTAACTGGGCCAAACAAATCCATATGAAGCATTTGCAAGCATTTGGTTGTTTTGGACTCATCAATGGATTTGTAGGAGCTTTTATGTTGCTTTCCTTTTAGACAGGAAACACAAAGTTTTTGAGGTAAACCTCTTACTAACCCCTGTTTTGAAATGGCAGTGATTGTCTTAAGATTTGTGTGCCCCAATCTTCTGTGCCATAGTTCTGTCTCTTTGTTTGATGTAGCAGAGAATAGACAGGCATCAGTTCTGGGGCACTCTTTTGACATATCAACAACATAAACATTTCCACTTCTTTGAGCAACAAGTTTAGTTTTACCATTTTTGATTATTGCTTCAATCTTTTCAACCATCTCTGGTCCAACAATCCTACAACACTCCTTTGTGAAGAATGATCCATACCCCTTATCACTCATTTGTGACACACTCAGGAGGTTGAATTTTAGATTGTCTATAAGATTGACATTTTCAAATTTTACATTACCAGATTTCACTATACCAGACCCCAGAACTTTCCCTTTACTATTATTGCCAAAGGATATATCACCCCCTCCATGAGTTTTGCAGTCTTGAAGAAGGGCTCTACATCCTGTCATGTGCCTAGAACCTCCACTATCTACATACCAAAGACTATCTAAGCGTGCAGAACTCCCTGCACATGAAGTAAAAGGAATAGTTCATTAAGGTCTCCAAAACCAATAAGGTTATTGGCTTTGGATAGGGTCTCAACAATGTCTGGGATGGTGGCAGATGCATGGACAGTGGTTAGCTCAGGGGTTTGAACATTTTTGGGAATGTTTTTCTCTAACCACTGTAGGGGGTCTTGGCCAATCACCTGTTGATAACCAAAAGGATGCATGTTCACTCTTGGTTTAGTGGGCTTTTTGTAAGCTTCATAAACATGTGGGATCCTTTGGTATGATGGTTGTCCTTTACCTCTCCTGAATTGATTGGCAGGAGGTGCATCAGTCATTTGAACATCTCTTTGAACAGATGTTTGATTCAGCTGTTTTGTGACAGCTGTTTGGACTGGGAAAAACAGTGGTTGTTTCTTGGTGAATTTGACAGATGATGCTGATGAACTTAAGGATGTTTTTGCAATGTACTCATTCTTTTTCTCATCAAAGTTTTTGAGATACACACTTTCCTTAGTTTTGTGATTATTTTTACCACAGATGGTGCAGCTTTCAGCAGGTACAATGACACTTGTTTTGTTTAGATCATGTGCTTTTAGATGAAAACAGTCTTTTGTTAGATGATTCCTTTTTTCACAAAAATCACAAAACAGGTTTTTAATCTTTTCTCTCTTGTTCCTTTTCTCAGATTCTTTTGCAACAGAGTTTTGAACCACTGTTGGGATATGTTTGATTGGAATGATCTTTGCTTTTGGAGCTTTTACACCATCAGTGGTTGTGAAATCCATTGGTTTGAAGTTTTCCAGGATGTCACACTCATCAGACCATGTGGGTTTAAATTGATATTTCTCAATCTCCTCAAAAGTTGAGGATCCCACAGATCTTTCCAGAGTAATTTTGTTACCAAGTTTGTTAGTTATTTTAACCTCTTGGCCATCCTTGTTTGTGGGAATAACTTCAACAATGTTTTGAACAGATTCTTTGGAAGCATTGTTTTCAATTTCATCATGTTTTCTAAAACTAACACCAAATTTTACATTGCTCTTAATCTGTTTTTCAAGCATGACGTCATAACCTTTGCAAGATTCCACCCATTTTTCACAAGTGATTTGGGTGGATTCCAACTCCTTTTTGCAAACTTGGTATTTTTCTACCATAGTTTGGAGTTGAGTCTTGGTTATGCTTTGCTCTTCTTTTAGACTGCTGATTTCTTTGTCTTTTTCAGCCAATTTGTTTTTAAGTTCTTTTAATGAGTTTCAAATTTGACTTCATCAGATAAGACCTTATGTCTAAGATTTTCATTTACCTCCTTAATGTTAGCAAATGCAATTGTGCGTTTATCTTAACACAGTTTTTCAAGAACTTGAGGTGATACCTTAGCAGCAGCCATCATGGCACAATCACATTGATGATAACCATCTTCATCAGCTCTGATTTCTTTCTCACCTTCTTTCTTCTCTTCTTCCTTTTCTTTGTTTTCTTTGGACCAAGGGTCTGACAGTGGTTCAATCAGGGTTTCTGAATTTTCTCCCAGCAGTAGTTCACCAGCAACTGCAGTAACCACTGCTTCAGCAACTTCATCCACTGTTTCAGCACTTAGCTGTTCACCTTCAGTTTCTACCCCTTCTGGTATTGTCTCTAATGCCATCAAACAAAATTCATCATCAAAAGTTTCATTAGAAGCCTAAAGAGCAAAATTTTCATCACCAAGTTCATCAGGCATGCTGCTCCAGTCAACAAAGCCTTGAGTGAAAAAGCTTTGCTGATCTGGTTGTACCACTGTTGGAGCAGCTTTGTAATATTTGTGCTTGAAATCATTATGAACAGTTCCATTATCAATAAAACAATGTTATTTGATCCCAATGTTTGTTTGGTTGTGTTTTACATTTTTCATGTTTTGACTTTTGTTCGATTTTAAACTCTACATCGCTTTCTGGAGAATTATACGCAAATTGGTGCGTAAACGTACTCAGTTTAATGCGACAAATATTCCAGAACATCAACATATACTCAACATACCCTAAATAACCTTTACATAACTTAGAAATAAGTTTTGAAGGCCTTGGTATGGCAAAAACAAGTTAATTCGCTTACAGGGACTAAACTTGACAAACTGCGAAAGTATGCCAATTTGAATTGTAACAAACATTCCGGAATATGACCATAAGTTAAACACACCTTAAATATCCTTTACATAGCTTAGAAATAGGCTTTGAGAGGTTCGGTGTGCTAAAATAAACTTTTGAGTCATTCAGGGACTAAAAGTGTCAAAAAGTGCACAAGTTTGTACTTTCGCGCATAACTTATGTTCTGAATACATCCGGAGATCCAAAAATTTATGTAAGCATTATAATATTATGCCTTAATGTTTGGCATGAGAAAAATCCATTCGTCGCGCAATTTGGATCATTTTTCGCGCTTATGCGCATTCCGTCGTAATTAACCGAACATCGCGATCGTACGACCAAACGAACCAACATCCGGCATATTTTTTAGCATGTTTCATGCCCTCAATGTTTAGGCATCATTTTAGGGCCTTAAAGATGGCTTAACGGGCCTTGAATGTGTCGGAAATGGCCTTAAACCATAACAGGGACCTAAACTGTCATTTCTGAAACTTGGGTTCTGATCTGGACTCCCAGGCGGGGCGCGTAAGACCATGTCCAAATCTTACGCGGGCTGCGTCAGCCCTGCAGATGCAGAAACTCGTTTTTTGCAGTTTTTGGCCTTTCAATCACTCCAAAGGGCAATGCCCCTTCACAATCTCTGGAGTTAGGGTCATAATCTGATACCACAACATCTTGACAAGTGTACGAATGAGATCATGGCACGAAATTCAAGAAACGATCCTAACGGTTTTGCTTTTCCTATAAATACCCCCCCCATTTGGTGTAAAACCCACAAAACTGATCAAAAAGCTCTAAGTTGATGCCATTGCTTCATACCTGAGCTCCTGGATCAAGTTTAGCTTTCGGGGACCCTTCGTAAGTGTTCTTTCGTTCTTTTAATCGCTTTCTAGTGCTAAAGTCAAACTTTGTTTGACTTTCTGCGTTGACCAGCTTATGGTCAACACGAAGTTTGTTGGAACTTTATAACGTGAGCGTGATCAGGATGGTTATAGTCCGTAGTGACTATACCTACTGATTACCACGTTATCTAGGCTCAGTGACGAGTCGTAGTTTCGGCCAAAATGCGCATTCTTGCGTATTTTGTAACCAAACTACTCGTGAGTATCAAAACCGTTTGTTTTGATACCAAACCTGTTTTCTAAACTTAGTTAAGCATGTTCTAACATGCTTAGCTCGTCACTTTTAGTTTAGTGCTTATATAGGGTCGTAAGGTAAGCGATCTAAACAATCGCTTACACTTTCGAACCCGACCCATTTGGTCGATCATTAGGATCCGACCAAACACATTAGGTCACCATAGCTGTAACCTTCCGTGGTTATACCTTATGGTCACGATGTTAGGCGTTCCAAACGCGTTCTACGCGAACGACGCGTAAGGTAGCATAAGCTACCTAAACGGGTCGTAATGGGTCGCAAGCACTTAGGTTTGGTTTCATTTGAGTATGTAGGCTTTGTTAAACCACATTACACGAGTCTCCATACTCGTTTGGTTTACGAACCCGCATACTATCTGATCCTCCGATTTAGGTCCGGTATATTAACATAGTTACCTATATTAGGTGCCGTTGATATCCGTGATCTCTAGCGTTATTTGGTTGTTATACAAGAACTTCAAAGCAATCTCATGTGAGTACATAGACCCCTCTTTTACTGTTTTCCAAACTATTTTGGGGTGGAACACATGTGCCTACTTGTTACTTTATGCTTTCAATGTTTTTATACCATATGCTTATTATGTTCGTTAGTACATAGATAGTACATGATTTCATTGTGTTTATGCTATGTATGTCCATTGTGTGCATACTTAGTGCAATCGATTTACAATACATTTTCATGCTATGTATGCCCATGGTGTGCATGCTTAGTACATTGCTTTACATTACATTTTATGCTATGTATGCCCATTGTGTGCGTACTTAGTACATTGTTTCACATTACATTTTATGCTATGTATGCCCATTGTGTGCATACTTAGTACAATTATTCATCACATGCTTACATTTTGGTATGACATTTGGTTTGTTCAAATGATACAATGTACATTCATTAACATTAGCTACGCCACTCGTTAGTAGGCAATGGTACCATAGGACTTGACAACTCCCATTCCTGAAATCTCGGGTTTGTTTGGATTGGAAGGAATGACCGAATTCGATAAACAATAACACATATAGACCTTTAATTTGTTTAAAGGTCTATCATCACAGTCACATAGGCTTGAATGAATGAATTTTCACAATACCGCATAAATGTTTGTATCAGTATAGCATGCAATTTTTCCATAAAACATAACTTTGACTTAAACTATGTTTAATTCAATACCCTGTTTTTGTGCATTTTTACCTATGGCCTAGTTGATATATTTCACATGCCATACATGATATTTTGGATACACATTATATGATTTACATTAAACATAAACAATTTGACAATTGATATTCACATTTGGTGGTTTACATTAGACATGGACATTTTGATATGGTTTACACAATAACACTTGACAATTGATTTATACACAAACAATTTACATGGTGGTTGGTTTGGGTAAATGGTTTGAGTAACGTGACGTATGTAATATGATACAAACATGGTGGATACTGTGACAACCGTCAATTTTGCATGCATCCGTACAATTAATTAATTTTAATTATGAGCTTAATGACTGTGTTTGATTACATCTGATGCTTTAAACTGCTTACTGATTTATGTTATATACATACATGTGCATTCTTTACATACAGTCACTTCAATTATCTCATACAGACTCTTAGTGACAAACCTGATGCACAAAGCACAGTTAGTACAGTGAGCGAATAACTCAGATACATGCTGACAATGCCAGCACTTAGACAGATACTATTTTTAAGCCAGTATGGGCCAGGGATAAAACACTACACCAGTGTGGAGTGTAGGGAAGTGAGGACCATAAGACTATGTCACTAGGTGATAGTTTGAGTGCCGGAAAGTGCCTAAAACGCAATTTAATTACAGAATTCCGCATTTTAGTAACAATTCAGCTTTTAACACACTCATATTATACAGAGTATTGACTAAATGGCCCTGGACACTTTCCTAAGTGTTGGAATTAATTTCGTTACAAAAAGATGCACAAAAGACGCTTGACGGGACAATTAAACGCTTTAACGGAACGATGCGAAACCGAACAACCAGACATTACCCGGGACATAAAAATATTGTTAGAAATATTATTTTATTATTTTAAATTAATCATGGTCACAAAAATCCCCATGCACCATGCAAACATGACATACACCCACTATACTTGTAAATACCCTTAACCCTTTTATAATTACCTCATAATTAACAAAAATTTACACTTTATCCCCCCCCCCCCTATAACCAAAAATCTGCCCTAATCATTAAGATATATTTTGTTTAAATCTTTTGTAAAGTGAATCTTGAGTTCATTGGCCAAATTTCATGTCATAATTCTCCTACAAGCTAGATGCACATTTCCAAGAAATATTCATCATTTCCTCAAGATACACACCTCTCTCTCTCCTCCCTCTAAAATCGGCTCATACCCCCCCCCCTCTCTCCACAACTGAATTCCATCACTACCATACATCAAACCTCCATTTCTTCTCCATCAAGCTCACATTCAAGTGGTAAAGATCCTCCGTAGAAGTGAGAAGTTGGAGTGCTCTCAAGAAGCCTTGTTCAAGCTTTTCTCACCATCATTCTTTATCATCTCATCCTAAGATTTCAACCTTAGCCTTGTGCTAGTAGTAAGTCCATTCATACTCTTGTTCCACTTTGATTCTTGTTCGATTGTTGAATGTTCATCACACACAAAAGCTTAAACAGCTTGCTAAGTTGGATTTCCAGCCAACTTCAACAGGCTGTAACGGGATCATTTAAAACGAAAAACGGAATTTCTAAAGCCTAAAATGAGTATTTTGGAATAACTAAACAAATGGCGCTGGAATCATAATTTTTCGAGACCGTTTACTATTTTTAAAAGGTTATTTTTTGACAGCAGCTCAAGCTGCATTTTTACTACAGAAAAAGTGGGTTATTTTCGGAGTCACAACTTAAAACCTGAGTAAAATCAACTCATGAAATTTTTACAGTAGATAGACACCATTGTCAGGACGACCCTCCAACTGGAATTTCGTCAAACGGACTTACGGTTGATTTTTAGTGAATATTTCCGTAAAATGCGATCAGAAGGTAACAAATCTGATTGCAGTCGAGAAAATGATTTTCTATAAAATATGGGTAACGAATTGGACTTTGATATTTTTACACAATAAACTTTGGAACATGTGTGACATTCTGTGAAAATTTGGTAATTTTTAGAAAAGGTTAACTATTTTATAAAAATCCTCGAAAACAGTCTGGTTTTGAGTAATAAAGCTGAAATAAAGTAAGTAACGTTTTGTTTGTCGATATGTCGGTTTGATGATTGAAAATGAACTATTGGATATATATAAAAGAAAATGATATGCTATTTAAGCATGGACACCTCTATTTACAGAGGAGACTCTGCCGAAATTTTCCGAGAATCCGAACACTTAGTAAAACATTCGAGAAAATAAATACGAAATAGTTGTCTAACTATTTTTCTAATAAAGTTAAAATAATTATTATTATTTTAACAACATAATGCCAATGTAACGTAACTCAAAACACTAAACTCTAAGTCAAGGCACGGCCCGTCCGTCTAATAGACGTTAGACCATTGTAGGTAGTCGTGTTTGCTGAGGAGATTTGGGTTACGAGTACCGAAGACGCAATACTGTGAGTTCATGTCCCCCTTTTCTCTTAACCGTTTTCGGTTTTATACTTCGGGGGTGAAATACATGTTACAATTATTACAGACATTTACAGACTTTTACAGACATTTACAGACATTTACAGACTTTTACAGACATTTACAGACTTTTACAGACATTTACAGACATTTACAGACATTTTTATACATGGTATGATTAGCTAAGGAACTTACTGTTAGATCACGTGAATGGATAGGCTATTATCGTAAGACCATTAATCCTTGTATAAGGACCGAGAGGCATGAGTGATAGATCTATTGGGTGTTGCGAGCCCCACACATGGGCCAGCGTGTGGCTGCATGTGGTGACTATGTCGTTCCGCCGGAAGGACCGGTATGAAGTACGCGTTACAGGTTTGAGTGCTTCCTAGGCCATATCACTTATTAATGTATTAGCTACACATTAATTGATCTGTTTTTCCTTATTGCTACATACCAAGGACATACATTTATACAGACATATTTCACAATCTATACAGACACACATTAACGATTTATACAGACTCACATACACATGAACTCGCTCAACTTTTGTTGATGTTTTCCAAACTACATGTATTTCAGGAAATTAAGTATGGATCCGGCGGGCGTTGGAATTTCAAGTCATGTTAAGTATAAAGATGTCATCCATGGTTTTTAGGTTTGGCCAGTGTGTCTTAATCCTGGACGAGACACGTCTTCCAAACTTGGATTACAACTATTATCTTTGACGAGTCCTTAGCAAACTTTTAGACAATTCATCTGGTTTGTAAAACTTAAATTTTGAAGTCTACGTTTTAGACAATGTTGTTATGTTTTAAACTCATTTTATGGATGACAAATCTTTGGTATTATCATATAGATTGTTTGATATGGTTGAATGCAATGATAACAAGTAAGTCACCCCATAATCACGCTTCCGCAAAAGTCAGGGTGTGACAGCTTGGTATCAGAGCTTCGATCGTAGCGAACTAGGATTCATTCTCGAGTCTAGACTACGATCATTAGGGCTCTCACGAAAACGCTTTTACAAACATGTTTTCATTGCATACACAAAACGCCCAGATCCAGGGAACAAACATTTTTTCAAACAAAAGGCACAAATACACATTCCAAAATATATGTTTATAATTAAGCCTTAGAGGCTGAGGGAGGTTCAGTCTTATAGACTGAGGGATTCAATCTTAGAGATTGAGGGAGTTCAGCCTTAGAGGCTGAGGGAGGTTCAGTCTTAGAGACTGAGGGGTTCAATCTTAGGGATTGGGGAAGTTCAGTCTTAGAGGCTGGGGAAAAATTTAGTCTTAGAGACTGGGAGGTTTGGTCTTAGAGACCAGGGATTTAGTCTTAGAGACTGGGAGGTTTGGTCTTAGAGACCAGGGATTTAGTCCTAGAGACTGGGGAAGTTGGTCTTAGAGACCAGGGAGTCGGTCTTAGAGACCAGGGAGTTGGTCTTAGAGACCAGGGAGTTGGTCTTAGAGACTAGGGAGTTGGTCTTAGAGACTAGGGAGTTAGTCTGAGAGACTAGGGAGTTCGGTCTAAGAGACTGGGTGAGATAGTCTAGGGAAGACTAGGATGATTACTTGCTTACATTGCTATCACATACATGCTTAATTGTTGATTATTGATAAACGTGCATATGTGGAAGCTGTCTTAATACATACTATGACTACCATATACCGATACGCATGTCGCCTTGATCAAAAAGCGAGTTGTCAAGCATTGACGACCCTACCGCCACCGCCACAGATGATGAGACTGTACCTGCGCCGGAGATATTTACGTCAGACACTGAGAGTGACCCTGACATATTGACCAAGAACGAGGATGACTGCCAACCGTCCGCGCTGCCAGACTCTGGTGATGAATTACCCTTGCTGATGGCTTCCTTGACAAGAAACTTCCTGTCATCCTTGTTTCGGTCCACGATTACCTCATCATTTGGACACTTCGATGACGCGCACATCGTGGCTCCGATTCTCGACGCCGTACCTTTTGGACAAGTTGTTTGATGACGACGTTAATTTTCTTATTGATGATCCTTCCGTTGATACCCAGGATGATGGAAAGTTAGATGAGGACGTTGTTACTAACTCTACGTTTTGAGATCCCTATTATCAAACTATCCTCTGATTCTAGTATACACTCGATTTCAGACTCCTTTGAGTCTGCGACATTTACGACTTTACCAACAGGCAGATTACCGCTTTTTGCTCCCGACATGGACGACGACGCCGCTTTGACTACTGCACTAACACTTGCTCAAGATCACATACCCTCACACTCCCCAGGACCTGCCCCAGAGGCAGCTCCAGTTCCTTGCGGGCCAGCTTGATGTTGCACCTGCTGGTCCTGCACCCTTGCTTGATTATGACCATGTTTCCTTTTGGTTTACTAGACATTGCACCTCTTACCAGACCCAGTACCCGCACCTATTGAATCTCCTTTTGTTGAGACATTTCTACCGCAGCTGCACCCGCTGATGTTGCATCTATGAAGACCGACGTCCATTGCACCGACATGCCTACCGCTCTCTTTCAAGACATACCCGCACCCCGGGAAGGCGCTCCAGGTCAGCACCCGCATAACGATTCTTCAGCTACGGCAACATTTTTCCTAAACTTAACAAGACGCACCGTTTGCTACATTCACCTCTACAACGCTGGACAAGTCATTTCGATGGATCCCTATGCTACACTATGTTGATTTTAGACCCTTGTCATCCCTCACATTATGGAGGCTACACACGGGATGAGTACACCTGTCACATGAGCTACAGTTTGAGGATATGATTCGCAGAGTGTTGGAGCTTGAGTTGACACCACATTTGGTAACTTCAAATGCAAAAACATTGCATAAACATGATTTAAGTATTTACATCACAAGACAGCATATTGCCTGAAAAGTTTATGTAAGACACCGCGCCCTCCACCCTGTCTATTGCCAGTATACATTGAACCTCCACATATATCAAGGTTCCTTTTGCACTCTCGACCGTCGCTATCACATCGTTCCCAGGATTCTGATACTCATTTTTTTTACTATCGAGCAGCAGAGCAGACAATTACTTCAACGTGTACACAAGCCCGAGGAGGAAGTCCACACGTGTTAACGGTTTACTTTGTTTTCCTCCTCTTCCTCAGTCACCAGTATAGTTGGTTTCTGGATTCATGCGGATTGCATTACACTTTGGTAAAAACACTAATGATAAGCCGGGTTGTGGAGACTTTAAAGACCACTTCTGACTACGTAATTTTGATGCACTAATATACTTGTTGGACAAGGGTAGGGTGACCCTGCGTTCCTTCTGATATGATACGTTTTGTAAAACACAGTGATTGTGGTCGGAGGATGACGAAAGCCCAATCATCTTTAAACATGCGACAATACTTATGACTAATAACTAATGAAAAACTCGGTCGCTATATTCCCACTAAGCACGCTGTTGATCAGCATATTTGTGCTACAACTATAATGCTACATGCTTACTTGTTACGTTCCTATTTACAAGTTGTGCAATAATTGTGATGATACGTGATTGAATGTTACAACGACTGCGTATATACATATATGTAATATACCTCTGAGGTCCTATTCGTTAAATAGAGACTTGTGTACTCGTGTCCTTAACAAGACCTGACCTAACCAACATTCTTCTAGGAAGATGTCGACTCCGGGGAACACCGATACCAACAACCCTCTGCCGACGACAGAGGCAGAATTTCAAGAACGCCTCTTACAGGTCATCGCGCAGTACGAGGCCCTTCGCTCTGAGCGCAGCGGAGGTACCTCGGGAAATAACCCAGCCAACGGCTGTACCTACAAGCAGTTCTTAGGCTGCCAGCCCCTACATTTCGACGGCACTGGGGGTGCCGTAGCTTTCGTGCGCTGGGTTGAGAAAACGGACACTATTTTGCGTGCGAGCAAATGCGCCCCAGAGCACCAGGTCACGTACATTTCCGGACTGTTCCAAGATGGGGCTTTGTCATGGTGGAAACTCCAGGTTCAGACGATGGGCGAGACTACTGCGTATGCTTTATCATGGGACGAGCCGAAAGAGCTAACCCACGAGAGTCGGTGACTCTCGCTAAGGATTAACGAATTACGTATTTAACTAACTGTGAGGATCCAACTACTATTACATGACTAATTGACGATCGAGTGTCATTAGCGATGAATTCAGGAAGAAGGTATACTGGGGAAATCGTGGGACGATAACTTGTCTTTAGACGCACACAAGATGGTGTTTCCTACACAATGCACAAAACCGAGTTACACAGAATATGAAACCTTGAGGATCTAGAAAACATATGATTAGGACCCTTGGGAACCCAGGTCCAAACTTGTAAAGGTTATTACTTAGACACCATATCTGTTAACTCAATCGAACACTATTAACCTGACATATATGCCATTTCAGTTAACAGAATAGAAAGTACTTGTAAATTCTTTCGTTTAAATCTTCATTTTTGCTTCTAGCCGAGTAGATGTTTGCATCTCTACTCCTCTTAAAGTAGTTGTATCGCTTTGATTTTCTTCGCTGAGAGCGAACACACATTTGCTTCGATATTTGGTCATTACCTCATACTCATTGTTTCATCACCTGGAAACTCACATAATACGCGTGCACCATCTGCTACGCATACGGTTTCATTTCGAACGCTTCATTGAAATTCGAATATTATGTTGCTAAATCTAACTACTGGTTTGTGATTCGAATGGCCTACATTATTGTAACGGTTGACTCTTCTGCTATCAAGTCAACACACTTTCTCGAAAACTTCTTTTGTTTCAAGATACATTAACCATGCTGAGATTTCCCTTATTGGTACATACGTTTATTGTCGCGTTATGCTAAAAATAAGTTCAATTGCTTGAACTTATCCATTTCACATGTTTTAATATGAGACGCCATGTGATGTATTGGGAACATCACATTCAAATATTCTTGCAAAGGTTCTTTTGTTTCGAGACATAGTGGACTCGATTGGCCTACGACTCCACTAAATCATATGTTGATTTCGATACCTTGCGGTGATACTTTCACGGAATTGAAGCTTGTGCTAAGTTCGTTACGCACCTCATACACGGATTTGATTATTTATTGACTTGCACTAAATCCGTTTTGTTTATCATGATTAAAGCAGTCTCAACACAGTTGTGTGTTAAGGCAATGGTACATAGATTCATTTCATAAGCCCAATGTACCTCCTGACGATACTTTCATTGACAAATCGAATGCCTTGTGGTATTTAATATTTTTTTTCTTCACATTCGATCGGAAACAATGGCTCTTTGATGTTCCGAATTCAACTAAAAACTTTGCAACATTGGGTAAATCAAATCTTCAGGCTTGTTTCGGTTCACTTTCATTTGATTTAAAACACAGTGAACTTGTTCAGTCACCATTATTATCTCTCGTCATTTCAACACCTTGTGGTGTCATTGCAAATTTGCAGCTTGTGCTAATCATGGTCGATCGTTTTACACAAAACTACATATACTTTTGTTTGAACTAAGTCATTTAAACATTCCTGATGCAACTACGAATCAAGACAATGATACACCAGATTCACTTGTATTTCATTCAGTGTATTTTCGCAATTCGAGAATGTCAGCACACAAATTCTTATCATTTACTCATTCGAAAGCTGACAGGTCATTTTCATCTCCAAGGTGTTGATTTTGAGTTCATGTAGCGGATGCTATGGTTTGTGAAAATTTGCATACTATAACCAATCATTTGAGAATCCTATTGGACAAAACTCCTCTTTTGTAAAACCCCTGTTAACTGGATTACACTAGAGTATGCGTCGATACGTCTTGTACCTTCGACGCCAAATGCTAAAAGCACATACCTTTTAATTCGTGATATTATATATATTCTTGATGTGAATAGGGTTTGATTCGATTTGGTGATTATCTACCTCGGTACTATTCATATGCATACATACATAATGAAACCCTAAGGAGTTAAGGTAGTACAAATTTCGAGGACGAAATTTTCTTAACGGGGGGAGAATGTGACAACCGTCAATTTTGCATGCATCCGTACAATTAATTAATTTTAATTATGAGCTTAATGACTGTGTTTGATTACATCTGATGCTTTAAACTGCTTACTGATTTATGTTATATACATACATGTGCATTCTTTACATACAGTCACTTCAATTATCTCATACAGACTCTTAGTGACAAACCTGATGCACAAAGCACAGTTAGTACAGTGAGCGAATAACTCAGATACATGCTGACAATGCCAGCACTTAGACAGATACTATTTTTAAGCCAGTATGGGCCAGGGATAAAACACTACACCAGTGTGGAGTGTAGGGAAGTGAGGACCATAAGACTATGTCACTAGGTGATAGTTTGAGTGCCGGAAAGTGCCTAAAACGCAATTTAATTACAGAATTCCGCATTTTAGTAACAATTCAGCTTTTAACACACTCATATTATACAGAGTATTGACTAAATGGCCCTGGACACTTTCCTAAGTGTTGGAATTAATTTCGTTACAAAAAGATGCACAAAAGACGCTTGACGGGACAATTAAACGCTTTAACGGAACGATGCGAAACCGAACAACCAGACATTACCCGGGACATAAAAATATTGTTAGAAATATTATTTTATTATTTTAAATTAATCATGGTCACAAAAATCCCCATGCACCATGCAAACATGACATACACCCACTATACTTGTAAATACCCTTAACCCTTTTATAATTACCTCATAATTAACAAAAATTTACACTTTATCCCCCCCCCCTATAACCAAAAATCTGCCCTAATCATTAAGATATATTTTGTTTAAATCTTTTGTAAAGTGAATCTTGAGTTCATTGGCCAAATTTCATGTCATAATTCTCCTACAAGCTAGATGCACATTTCCAAGAAATATTCATCATTTCCTCAAGATACACACCTCTCTCTCTCCTCCCTCTAAAATCGGCTCATACCCCCCCCCCCCTCTCTCCACAACTGAATTCCATCACTACCATACATCAAACCTCCATTTCTTCTCCATCAAGCTCACATTCAAGTGGTAAAGATCCTCCGTAGAAGTGAGAAGTTGGAGTGCTCTCAAGAAGCCTTGTTCAAGCTTTTCTCACCATCATTCTTTATCATCTCATCCTAAGATTTCAACCTTAGCCTTGTGCTAGTAGTAAGTCCATTCATACTCTTGTTCCACTTTGATTCTTGTTCGATTGTTGAATGTTCATCACACACAAAAGCTTAAACAACTTGCTGAGTTGGATTTCCAGCCAACTTCAACAGGCTGTAACGGGATCATTTAAAACGAAAAACGGAATTTCTAAAGCCTAAAATGAGTATTTTGGAATAACTAAACAAATGGCGCTGGAATCATAATTTTTCGAGACCGTTTACTATTTTTAAAAGGTTATTTTTTGACAGCAGCTCAAGCTGCATTTTTACTACAGAAAAAGTGGGTTATTTTCGGAGTCACAACTTAAAACCTGAGTAAAATCAACTCATGAAATTTTTACAGTAGATAGACACCATTGTCAGGACGACCCTCCAACTGGAATTTCGTCAAACGGACTTACGGTTGATTTTTAGTGAATATTTCCGTAAAATGCGATCAGAAGGTAACAAATCTGATTGCAGTCGAGAAAATGATTTTCTATAAAATATGGGTAACGAATTGGACTTTGATATTTTTACACAATAAACTTTGGAACATGTGTGACATTCTGTGAAAATTTGGTAATTTTTAGAAAAGGTTAACTATTTTATAAAAATCCTCGAAAACAGTCTGGTTTTGAGTAATAAAGCTGAAATAAAGTAAGTAACGTTTTGTTTGTCGATATGTCGGTTTGATGATTGAAAATGAACTATTGGATATATATAAAAGAAAATGATATGCTATTTAAGCATGGACACCTCTATTTACAGAGGAGACTCTGCCGAAATTTTCCGAGAATCCGAACACTTAGTAAAACATTCGAGAAAATAAATACGAAATAGTTGTCTAACTATTTTTCTAATAAAGTTAAAATAATTATTATTATTTTAACAACATAATGCCAATGTAACGTAACTCAAAACACTAAACTCTAAGTCAAGGCACGGCCCGTCCGTCTAATAGACGTTAGACCATTGTAGGTAGTCGTGTTTGCTGAGGAGATTTGGGTTACGAGTACCGAAGACGCAATACTGTGAGTTCATGTCCCCCTTTTCTCTTAACCGTTTTCGGTTTTATACTTCGGGGGTGAAATACATGTTACAATTATTACAGACATTTACAGACTTTTACAGACATTTACAGACATTTACAGACTTTTACAGACATTTACAGACTTTTACAGACATTTACAGACATTTACAGACATTTTTATACATGGTATGATTAGCTAAGGAACTTACTGTTAGATCACGTGAATGGATAGGCTATTATCGTAAGACCATTAATCCTTGTATAAGGACCGAGAGGCATGAGTGATAGATCTATTGGGTGTTGCGAGCCCCACACATGGGCCAGCGTGTGGCTGCATGTGGTGACTATGTCGTTCCGCCGGAAGGACCGGTATGAAGTACGCGTTACAGGTTTAAGTGCTTCCTAGGCCATATCACTTATTAATGTATTAGCTACACATTAATTGATCTGTTTTTCCTTATTGCTACATACCAAGGACATACATTTATACAGACATATTTCACAATCTATACAGACACACATTAACGATTTATACAGACTCACATACACATGAACTCGCTCAACTTTTGTTGATGTTTTCCAAACTACATGTATTTCAGGAAATTAAGTATGGATCCGGCGGGCGTTGGAATTTCAAGTCATGTTAAGTATAAAGATGTCATCCATGGTTTTTAGGTTTGGCCAGTGTGTCTTAATCCTGGACGAGACACGTCTTCCAAACTTGGATTACAACTATTATCTTTGACGAGTCCTTAGCAAACTTTTACACAATTCATCTGGTTTGTAAAACTTAAATTTTGAAGTCTACGTTTTAGACAATGTTGTTATGTTTTAAACTCATTTTATGGATGACAAATCTTTGGTATTATCATATAGATTGTTTGATATGGTTGAATGCAATGATAACAAGTAAGTCACCCCATAATCACGCTTCCGCAAAAGTCAGGGTGTGACAGATACGCCGCTGGTACTTCCTATATATAAATGTTTGTATAATATTACCTATCGTAGCATTATTTAAATCATTTCAATTTAGACATATTACGTTTTACACAAATAACATATTCTTCACAAGACATTATTTTTTACAAACAACTTATCTTATACAAACTCATTTTACTAGGTTATTCATTCAACCTTACACTTCATTTATACATATCATCTGATCTTATCGTTTTTCATACGATTTACAAAACAAAACAATTTACAAGGTTCATGACTGACTGTTATTAAACGTTTTCTTTAAACTCAAGTCATGAATCCCATTTTCACAAAACCTATGTATCTCACAGGCATTTTTATGCTGACGTACCTACTTTCACATGTATTTTCAGGAGCTATCGCTTAGGATGACGAGTGTGACACTAGGGCGGACCTGTGCCTTAGAGACATAAAACGAAGATAGACTTAGTTTAATTATGTTAAAAACTCTTTATTTCCTGTTTGAAGAGAATGTAACACTTTTGTTTGATAAATAAAATATAACTTTGTATGCCATGGTTGTGAAACAAATAATTCTGTCTCAACACTCCCCGACGTTTCCGCCGCGGTTGCATGTTATACACGGTCGGGGTGTGACAAGCTTGTTGAGGTGCAACAGGTTGCACTTGTGCCTGAGAAACAGGGGCCTGAACATACTGAATTTGTGGAACAGTGGTTTAAACATAATGCACAGGCACAGGGGTTGCAGCATAGTGAGCAGTGTTAACATGTGCTGCAGGGGTATATTGGGTATTGTGCACAGTGATTTGTTGTTGTGGTCTAGGGTTTGAGCTGGGATGAGTAATTATTGGACTAGTGGTTTGACTCCTGCATTCCCTAGCAAAATAACCTAGCCTATTGCACTTGTAGCACTTAATTTTTGACTTATCCAACCCCATCTTTAAATTCCCATGAAGCACTGGGAATTTTGTCCCTATTCTTTTGTAGAATTTGCTTGTTCTAACACTAAGCAAAGCCAATTGATGCAAAATGTCCATCTCTTCTAAGTCAGTGGGATCAAAATGTTGCAAATCATTGAGTTCAAAGCACAAGTTATCTGACATCTGGTTTTCACAGTTTGCAGTGAAAGCATAATTTGCAGAGTGAGAATCAGAGTTGTTAAAATTTCCACCAGCAGTTATGTCAATAAAATGATCATAACTCTGATCCTTACTACTGCTATCAGATTCTTCCTAACCAAAAAGAGTTGTGCTGCCAAATGAATAATCATCAGCAACTTTACCAGACTCTTGCAACTTCCTTTTCTGGTTTAACTCCCTTTCATAGGTCAGGAGTCTACCATGGAGTTGGGTCAAGGTCAGATCTTTGACTCAGCTGAATTTCTAGTGACAAAAGCAATTGTGTCCCATTTTACAGGTAGTGATCTAAGAAACCTGCTATTTTGAGTTGCATTTGGAAATGTAACTTTAACAAGCCTTAGTTCACTAATGAGACAGCTAAAACGTTCAAATTGTTGGGTTAATTATTCACCCTTGATGTGACAAAATGTTTCATACTGCTGATTCAGAATTTCCCTGTTGTTTTCAATAACCTATTCCGTCCCACCAAATTGTTCCTTCAATGCATCCTACAATTCTTTGGCACTGTTACAATGTAACAGCCCAACATAGATTTCATTGGGTAATGCAGATGCTATGATGCTAAATGCTTTGTCATCGAGTTCGAACTTTTGAAAATCAGTTTCAGTATAGTTTTCAGTTTGTTTAGGTACGAACTTCTTTGCATCCTCAGCACTTGGCACCATAGGAACATGGGGACCAAAAACAACAGACCTCCAACATCCAGTATTCTGTTGAGCAAGGATGTGACCCATCCTTCTCTCCCAGATGTTGTACTCATTACGTTTAAGCATGGGTGGTTTGAAAAGAGAGCCAATGTTATTCTTATCATCTTGTGATTGTGACGTCATCCTGGTTGTTTTACAGGCACTGATTAATCAACTTTGATGGTGATTAAACCTTGCTCTGTTTTTCAACAAAATGAACAAACTATTAGTATCAACGATTGCGAGCTGAACTATTTATGTAAAAATGATTGTTAAATCAAATTTGACTGTCCAAGCTCTGATACCAATTGTTAGGATCTGAGTTTGGTTTTGATTGTGTTTTACGTTTGAACCGAATGATTGAATTTAATTTCAAAAACGATTACAATTTGCAAGTATGCAACAAACTCCCCCTCAGCCTAAGCTCACAATATTTGTTCGTGCAGGAAGAAGATAGTGAAAGAGCTAATAGAACAGTACAGAGCACTGTTCTATTTATAGGCACGAGCAAACCACTAAAGCATCTAGGCTGACGTCACCATGAAAGTGACATCTAACCTCCTAACAAACTCTAACATCTGACCTATACAAACACTGCTATGCTAACAACTGTTATTACAATACAATTCATAAAGTGAACTAAACTACTGCGGCATCCTTCCTCTGATGTGAACCCAGCAGTGCTTTATACATCCACCAGAGCTTGACTTATAGCAGTAGATTGAATAGTAGAGTTTAAGTCTATCATCAACCTTTGTCTTGGGCAGCAGTTGTAGATCAGCAGTTTAGTAGAGATCAGTAGTTTGGAGGTCAACAGATGTTGAAACCACTTTCAAGGGGAGAGATTTGAAGCATAACATCTGCTTATTCTGGATCCACTGCCCTGATCTAGTTTTGGCTTTGATTATCTGTTCCTCTGATAAGGTTCAATCCCAACACAAAAAAACAATATTACAGTTTGACTTATTATGTTAGGAGTTCAACATATTGACCAATTGCATTGTGTTACTTAAAAAAACTATAAAGCCCTAAATGGAGTATAAACAATCAAGAACCTCTTCCCGAGATCTTAGCTTTGAAGGAATCCACAAACGCCAATTCAATGACGAAAAGAATGACTCGTCATGATTTGCATATCAATACTGATACGAATATGACGACGTCATCTTTGAATGATGCCCTAATTGCTTCTCTTTGCCGTTGACAAGTGACAAATCATAAGTTCCACACCACCTTTTCAAATTGAATTGTACTTCTTTCCTTCTCTATGGTTATAAAACAAACTTCTTCCCAATACACAAACTCAGTGGTCGTCGTTCGTCCTTTCGCAGATCTCCATAACTACTCCAAACTCAATTTGAATGAAAACCCAAATCTCTGTGCAACCTGTAAACGTAGATGGATGAAGAAGGGAGAAACAATTGAAGAGGTTTCAAAGACGAACGTGGAGAGAAATCGATGGAAAGAAAAAACTACCTTCAACCTCTCATTCTAGAAGTTTTTCTTGAATTAACATGGTCAGGATTTTACCTCAAGTTGATCCAAGGGCTGATGTACATTCAAAAGTAGTTACAATTTAATGGGAACATAAGAATAGACAATTTATAAGAAAAATGTCTTGGTGTATTAAGAGAGGCTTTGTAAACATATTTAAAGAAACATTGGGCTCCTTATGGGATCATCTTTCCCTAACAACATCCAATCAAGTTCCGTCACGTCATCGAGCTTTATTCAATCACAATTGTTAGATTTTAATGGAAATACCCATCACTAGTGATGATTCTTTTATTTTTAAATTATAAATTAACAATAAAACAATAAAATTATAAGTTATAAATTTCATTTAAATAAATCCTAAATTACAAACTAAAAAAAACTAAACATTGCAAACTAAAAGAACCTAAAAAATCTACGACATATCCGAACCCCACTTTTCACATATCTCGCGTTTGTGTTGAAGTACGATCGACTTAAACGGTTCGTCGAGATTGTTGTGCGGTTGTAACAAGACGTTTAAATCATTACTTTTGTCGTTTTCAGTCAAGTGTCTAATATACGCCTCCTCACGTTTAAGTTTTGCAGCCACAAGTTTTTCTGTTTTTTCTTTGGATTCGGCCATTTCCACCAATTTAGCCGCTTTGAATTCGGTGATCGACTCCGCCACCGCTTCCTTTCCTCTACTTGATGAATCACCACTTGTGGGCGTATCATCTTGAGCGGGTTCGTCATCGGGTTGGTCGTTCAAATAGATTCCGGGCATGTTACCCGACTCGGAAGTAGTGTAGTTCCCGGACTTGGAAGTTTTTGATCTTTTGGGACTTCCTCTTCTCCTTGGAGCCGTCGGCCCATCCATGTCGACCACGTAACCGGTACCCACTTCAGGTGATGTCTCGCAACCTCCCATGTCGCCAATTGTGGATAAGTTTTATGCTTGTATAACCGGGAATAGTCTTCTCAGGCGTTTTTTATGATAGTCGCCTCGCTCGCTCCGCTTTGTGGATTTCGGGTCTACAAAAAATACAAAAAAAACTATTTTATAGAACAAGATAAAAAATAACATTTTTCTGTTTTATAAAATTATAAAATTGTTTTCTGTTAAAAAAACAGTTTTTTGTTTTTTTATATATAAAAACAGTTTCATGTTTTATAAAATAAAAAAAATAGTTTTATGTTTTAAAAATAAAAAAACAGTTTTCTGTTTCATAAAACTTAAAAAACAGTTTTATGTTTTATAAAACTTAAAAAACAGTTTTATGTTTTATAAAACTTAAAAAACAGTTTTATATTTTATAAAATAAAAAAAAAACAGTTGTCGGTTTATAAAAAAAACAGTTTTCGGTTTTAAAAAAAAGTACCAATTGAATGAAGCAAGCGTTATATTTACTCATTTTTCGGTTAAAATATCCCCACTTCAAAGTCATTTGATCCATGTTTCGTTCGGTCGAACCGGGAAGTTTGGCACAACCTACAATTAAACGGGCATGGTCGCATACTCCTACGTTAACAGTATTTTGTCAGATACGTGCAGTATCGCGCGGTACATGCTCAAACTCGAAAAATAGAGTTTCATAGCGTTTTAATTTATGTTTCCTCCCGGACTAGATTAAAATTACCATTCTAATCATAACAGACTACTTTTAGGATTTTAACATTGGTCGGGTGGTCACCGACGTTCGTTTCGCAATTTATTCATTATGCGGTAAGCGTTTATCTTATCGTTGCCAACATAATTTTTATCAATGTCTGGGTTCACCAACACATTAAATATCACATATATACATCAATATCTGTCAAATACAGCCTTTTTATTTACCCACATAGACCGCAATATCTCTCTTCATATTCGGCCACCAATATTACTCCTTGATATCCTGATACATCTTGGTAGAACCTGGGTGAATAGAGTATCTAGACTTATGAGCTTCGTTCATAACCAGTTCACGTAGGTTACCTCTAAGCGGAACCCAAATTCGGTTCATGAAGTACATCACTTCATCCGCTTTTGGTATCAGTTTGCATTCTAATCCTCTCAAACCTTCTCTTCTCAGGTTCTCATACTTCAAAGCTTCTCGTTGCGCATTACGAAGTTGATCAGTCAAACTCGTCTGTATGGTCAAGCCCAAAGCACGCACACGTAGAGGCTTCTCCCGCTCTTTCCTGCTGAGCGCATCCGCAACAACATTTGCTTTTCCAGGGTGGTAATGAATATCACACTCGTAGTCGTTGAGTAATTCTACCCAACATCTCTGTCGCAGGTTGAGCTCCTTCTTATCGTACACTTCGTGCCATACAAATTGTGACATTTGTGCCATTACGATCATCATACAAATACAAATCCAATGAAATCTTGTGTTTCATTCTCGGGATTTATAGATTTACATATGACAAGAACACATATCAAAATTCGTATGATTCCTAACTCTCGAGAAGCTTTTCTAGAAGTTTTACGTAAACTATTACGCAAACGTAAAAGTCTGCCAATTCGTATAGCAACGAACACTCCAGAACAAGATCATAGCTAAACATACCCTAAATACCCTTAACATAGCTTAGAAATAAGCTTTGAGGGGTTCAGTGTGAGAAAATATGCTTAAATGATCAATAGGGACTAAAAGCGTCAAAAACTGCGAAAGTTTGCATAAACATGCATATCTCGCATTCTGACCATATCCGGACATCCAAAAATTTTTGTAATCACTAAAATATTTTATTTTAGTGATAGGAATGCAAAAATACCATTCGTCGCGTAATTTGGATCGTCTTCGCGTCCGTTCGAGTTTCGTCGTAATTAACCGAACAACGCAATCGTACGACCAAATGAACCGACATCCATGATATTTCCAAGCATATTTCAAGTCCCCTATGCTTTAAAATCCTTGTATAGCCTTGAAATTGGATTAACGGGGGTTATACGCGTCAAAAACCATCAAAACATGCTGTAGGGACTGAAACTGTCAAAAATGAAACTTTTGGCAAAACAGCTCTCCTCACGCCACGCGAGGGAGCCATAGTGCTCTGACACGACATGCAACAGAGGCCATTTTTTCAGAATTTTCTAAACAGCTTCCCAGCTGTTGCAAACTGATTTCCAACTTGGTTTTTGCAATCTTGTGGGCTACTTAAGTGTTCCCCAAGGCTTGTAACCTGGTCCAAACACTTGTAGGGATGAGATTAATCCTTGGGCAACACATAAACACTTGTCATCATCCTATGACTCAAGGATTAGTATAGATAGCCAACTTCATTCATTCAACAAATTGCTCATTTCTTCTTTCTTTCACTCTTGCTCTGATTGAGGCTACCACACTTAGTTGGAGGCCTCATACTTGAGCATTCTTAGTCATTTTTCCATGCTTAGAACACTTGTAAGTGTTCTTTCATGCTTTGTTATTTATTTTAAGTAAGAAAATCAAACAATGTTTGACTTTCTACTTTAACCATGATTTGGTCAAGTCAACTTTCATTTGAACTTTGCAACGTGAGAGTAATCACGATGGTTATAGTCCCTTGCGACTATACCTACTGATTACCACGTTGACTAGTCGAAGTGACGAGTTAAAGTTTCAGTCGAAATGCACGATTATGCGCATTTTGCGACGAAACTATTTTCGGGTATCAAAACACTTTGTTTTGATATCAAACCAGTTTAGTGCTTGTTTAGGGTCGTAAGTCCAGCGGTCTCGACAATCGCTTAGACTTTCGAACCCGACCCGTTTGGTCGATCATTAGGATCCGACCAAACATATTTTGTGACCATAGTTGTATAGGGAAAAACCTTCCGAGGTTATACCTTATGATCACTTAGTTTAATTAGTTGTATGATAGGTAGTTTATATGCCTTAGGAAAATGACCAAAATGTCCTTTTTATGCATAATTTCAATTTAAACATATGTAACCAAATTTTTTGACACTTAAACTGATTATGCAACATAATTAAACATGTTTAGGCATATAACACTTGTCATAGGACTAGTTAGGCCATCCGAACGCGCATTTGCCCAAATAACGCGTTAAAGTAGCGTAAACTACCTTAATGGGTCATAAGCACTTAGGATAGGTATCAAATCAGAATGTAGGCTTTGTTAAACCATATCATTTGAGTTCTAACACTCATTTGATTTACACGACCTCACTCTATCCGATCTCCCGATTTAGGCCTCGTTTATTAACATAGTGATTCCATACTAGGTGCCACTTGATTCCTTTATTTCCCGAGCTTTGTTAGATCACTTAATCAAGGATACTTGCAATCTCAAGTGAGTACATAGCTCCCCTCTTTTATGCTTTCAATTGTTTTAGGATGACTCATATGTGCTAAATGCTTTTCATGTTTTCAAAACAATGATTATGGTTTATATAAAACACGATGATTTCGATAATGTGAACAAACTTATTGGGGCGTTAGTCGAAAGACATTCGAATGACATTCATTAACCATGATCAAGCCGACCAGTAGTTTGTTGTGGTACCATAGGATCTGACAAATCCCGTTATCGGACTATCCCTTTGGTGGGTAATGTGGGTAACGACAGAAACTATTATCTGATTAACAAATCATGTGTTGGTTTGTTAGTCTTGCTAAAGAGGTCTTTCAGGGCCTATTAAAGATACCCCATGGGTGGTATATCGAGTCACACAGGTTTGAATGTATTCTTTAAAAAACGAACAAAAGTTGTATTTCAATATTATAATACGGACGATTGAACGATGGTTTATAACACAGACGATTTGAACGATTGAACGATTTGAACGATTAAAAGATTTGAACGATTATGGACGAATGTTTTCAAACGATGTCACACAACGAGGTTTACTTAAAGATATAAACCATACAATGTTTACTTTCAAAAACGATTTACTACTTGGTCTTACAAAGACAACTGTTTTCGGTCAAGATTCATGGCTACAACGGTTTTGGTTTTACATATATCAACTTGTAAAGTTGATAAAACATATTGCAATATTAAACACTTTTGATTTCAAGGTACATACTCGACAACTCTTGTAGTTGGTCGAGGTATTGCAATATGAATTTAAGGCCATGAATTTGACATACAAAACCTATGTACTCGCCGGCATTTTTATGCTGACTGTTTTCACATATGTTTCAGGTTCTACTATGTAATGATTGTTGATTGCTTGCTACACATAGGATGGACGTGGGATTTAATGACTTAAAACTTGAAAGACAATTGTTTTAATTTTTTGGTTTGTATCAAAACAATGAGACAAATAATGAAATAAAACAAATCTTCAATTACCATGTGTTGTGAAACAATGATTCTGTTATGACACTCCCCGACGTTTCCATCGTGGTTTGTTGTATTACGCGCTCGGGGTGTGACAGAAGAGTTGGTATCAGAGCTCATGGTTATAGGGAATTAGGTGCTTAGTAATGCTCTTGACCTAGTCTATAACCTTCCTAGGACCCTAATGCAAGTGAATTTGTATTTAGATTCTTAATACAATATCAATTACCTATCCTTAAGTGATTAACAAAAGAAACAAAATTCATTCTCTCGAGTCAAAACTTTTCAAAACATCACAAGAAATCATCTATCCTTAGATGATTTGTTTTAGGCTTTTAAGCCATTGGTGTTTTCAAAATCTCGTCAAAGTTTGGGCTTTAAATGTGAACATGTGCAATCCGGAAGGGTGGGTGCCTGTACTATGAGTTTTCTGTCTAAGACTAGAGAGTTCATACAAATCCGCAGTATCGGACCAGTCACTCTTACCTGGGAACTCTTGGGGTGAGTGTCCACCTATAGGCTAAAGCATATCTTCGCGATACATTGTAAAGACCCATTTACTTTGATTAGTCACCGTGTCGTTTGTTTGTTTTAAGTAACGAACAAATGATCATAATCCTTATGCTTTGTCGATATTTTTAAACATTCTATTTTGACTTTCCAATGCCATCTCACTCGTTTCCTCTCATGTTTCTTTGCTCTTTTAGAAAATGCCTCCTAGACGCGATCAAACTCAGGATGCTGCACTCGCAGCCCTAGTCGCTCTTCAGATTGCTGCTGTGATTCCGAAACTTATTACCTAGATAAATCAAGCGAACAACAATAACAATAATAATGTTCAGTGCAACTATAAGACGTTCAATTCGGCTAAACCACTGAAATTTTCTGGGTCTCATGGAGCAACTGCGCTCCTACAGTGGTTCGAGAGTCTAGAAAGCACATTCAGACATGTTCAGTGTCCAAATGAGCGAAAGGTTGAGTTTGCATCTATTGTCTTTGAGAAAATGGCACTAACATGGTGGAATGGTGTGATGAGAGATAGGGGTGTCGATTTGGCATTGGCTCAAACCTGGGAAGAGCTTCGGGATCTAATGATGAAGGAATTCTGTCCTCGTCCTGAACTTAGGGCACTTGAAAGGGAATTTGACGATCTTAAACAAGATAGCGGTGAGCATCGAGCCTACACTGATCGTTATGAGGAATTAAGTCTGTTATGTCCAACCATGGTTACGCCTTTGGATAAAGCGATTGAAAAGTACATTGATGGCCTCCCTGACCCAGTTCAAGGCATTGTTACTAGTAGTAATCCTACCACAGTTAAACAGGCCATTGAACTATCCGCAACCCTGACTGAATCTCAGATCAGGAAGGGTAAACTATTCCGAAAAGGTGACAAGAAACCATCTAATGAGACAAAACCAAAGGATTACAAGACTGAATCTGCTAAGAAGTCAAAGAAGCGCAAGGCTTCACAGAACTTCGGAGTAGTTGCTCAAAACAATCAAGCTGCACCTAACCAACCAGCACAGCCTCTTGCTTAGAAAACCTATGCTGGTACTGCACCGCTATGCAACAGGTGTAATGCACACCACCAAGCTCACCTACAGTGTCGTTAGTGCACATCATGTGGGCGACGTGGTCACCTGGCAAATGCTTATCGAACTAACCCAAACCAAGGTGGTCCAAACCAACCTCAAGCCAACCCTGCTCAAGCTCGTTTTCCACCTGGTTCTTGCTACAACTGTGGCAAGATGGGCCATTTTAGGAATAATTGCCCAAAGCTTAATAATGCAAATCCAGCCCATGGATGAGAATTTAGCTAACTGGAAGACGATGTCGCTTTGAAACAACTAAACTTTATGTTTTATTTCTTTGTTTAGCCAAAACTACGAAGCAATTTGTTTGGTTTACTTGTATGAATGGCATACCCCTACGATACCGACACCAAGGAACCATGTTCCTTGTAAGACAAACTACTCTTGTAGTTCTTCCATTTTGAGATCGCTCGCGATCTCCACGAAATCCTCAGTACTCGTTTCTTCTAAGAAACAAAGTACAAGGTACAAGTTACAACTCTGGACGAAAACTCATAGTACCACTTTAAATCCTTGCTTGGATATCTAAGGGTACTTTTCATAAGTCCTTAATTGGTCTTATGCGATATGTCTATGTACATATCATTACATTATGGCTTTCATAAACTCTAAACATAGTATATTTTCACAATATACCAAGTGCGTAATTTCAAAAACATCATCCATGTTGTTGGTGCATCCGTCTGTCGCCTATGTCTTGTATCGAGTCTTGTGTAGAATAGGCTAGAGCAGGGCACGGAATCCTAGAAATTGTATTTAGGAGTGATTCTTGTCACACCCCGACCACGTAAAACAACAAAACGTGGTGGAAACGTCGGGGAGTGTTGTAACAGAATCATTGTTTCACAACCATGGATTAAATAGTTTCGTTTTATTGAATAAATGAACTCATTGTTTTAATACAATCAAATAAGTACAACTATTATCTTTCAAGTTTTAAAGTCGCTAAGGCACGAGTCCATCCTAAGTGTAGCATATATCATCAATCATCACAGAGCAGTACCTGAAACATGTGTAAAAATAGGTACGTCAGCATAAAAATGCCTGTGAGATACATAGGTTTTATTGATTTAGGATTCATGACTTATAAGTTTAAAGAAAATGTTTTAATAAAAGTAGTCATGATCCTTGAAAAAGGTTTTCTTTTATAAATCATTTATAAGAAACCAGATGATATAGAATAATAATACATAGGAAATTAAATAAGTAAATAGAATAAGTTTGTATAAAAATATATTGTTTTGAAAAACAATATTTTGATAAAAAGATTCATAGTATATATAAAAATATACTTCGGTTTTAAGAAAAGTTGAATAAGTTATATATTAAAATATATTTTAGTTCCAAAACCATTAACCCAAGTGTACTAAATAACGCCACGGTATGTAATGCGATGAAAACACTTATATATAAGAAGTACCAGCGGCGTATCTACCATGTTTTCATCATATTACACCCGTCCCGTTATCTAAACACTACCCAAAAACCAGTCATTAAGTAAATAGTATATTAACCATACTTTAGTTGGTAACATAAATAAGTTTTCAGTAGTATATCAAAAGTATACTTTGGATTTATAAATAACATATTAAACTATGTTTTGGTTTGACAATAACATATTAAAACTATGCTTTGGATTTTGAAGATAACATATCAAACTATGTTTTAATGATTAACAAAATATAAGTTGGTTTTTGTACAATATCCCATATGAGAGCATATCAAATTATACTTTTGGGAGTATAACTTAATATACAAAAATAATGTGATTTAAGAATTCATTCAGACCTAGTGTATCAAAATACACCTTTGAGACTATAGAAATACCACAAAGGCAATCCCTATTTGGATGGAGCAACAAATTGGTTTCAGACATTCCATGACAACAGGAATGGGGTGTCAAATCCTATAGCGCTATATCATACTACCAACCGGTCTGGTGAACAAAAATAAGTACTATTCCAACAATTAATTTCATAATCTTTGAAAAATCAGTGTTTAAAACATAGATAGTCATTTAGTTTGTCAAAAGATAAGTATTAACATGTATAATCAATTATACTTTGAAATCATGAAAATAACAGATAGGTACACATGCTTCACCCCAAAACAGTTGAAAACAGTAAAAGAGGGGACTATGTACTCACTTGAGAGTGCTTAGAAGTCTTGAACAACTACCAAGCAAGCTAGAGGAGTCCCGGAATCAAACGGCACCTAGTATAGGTGACTACATAAATAACCGGACCTAAATCAGAAGATCGGATAGGATGAGGTCTCGTAAACCAAATGAGTATGGGAACTCATAAAATATGGTCTAACAAAGCCTACATCCTAAAAGGAAACCTAACCTAAGTGCTTACGACCCATCACGACCCGTTTAGGTAGCTTACGCTACTTTAACGCGTCGTTTGCGTAAAACGCGTTCGGACCGCCTAACTAGTCTTGTGACAAGTATTATATGCCTAAACATGTTTAATTATGTTGCATAATTAGTTAAATAACAAAAGTTTGGGTTACATATGCTTAAATATCAATTATGCATAAAAAATGGTATTTTGGTAATTTACCTAAGGCATATAAACTACCTATCATACAACTACTTAAACTAGGTGACAATAAGGTATTACCTCGGAAGGTTATTCCCTATGCAACTACGGTCACTAAACGTGCTTGGTCGGATCCTAACGATCGACCAAACGGGTCGTGTTCGAAAGTCTAAGCGGGTGTTCAGTCCGCTTGACTTACGACTCTACACAAGCACTAATCTAAAAAGTGACGAGCTAAACATGTCGAAACATGTTTAACAAAGTTAGAAAACAGGTTTTGATATCAAAACAAACGGTTTTGAAATCTTAGAGTAGTTTGGTTACAAAATACGCGAGAAAACGCATTTTGGCCGAAACTACGACTCGTCACTGAGCCTAGATAACGTGGTAATCAGTAGGTATAGTCACTAGGGACTATAACCATCGTGATTACGCTCACGTTATGAAGTTCAAACGAACTTCGCATTGGCCATAAACTGGTCAATGCAGAAAGTCAAACGCAGTTTGACTTTTAAGCGAAAAACGAAAGAAAAGAACGAAAGAATACTTACAGAAGGTCCCCGCAAGATTTGAACCCGATTCTCTCTCAGGTAGGAAGCATATACTTCCACTTAGAGAGCTTGAATCAGATTCAAATGTGAGGAATGAATGAAAACATGGTGGGTATTTATAGGAAATCTAGAACCGTTAGGATCGTTCATCGTAAAACGAGCTTCGATCTCATCCGTACACATGTGCCCATGGTTTTGTGAAACCATGGGAGCCCATAGTTTCATTAAAACCATGTGCAAATGAGGGGAACAACTGAAAAAAGCTGGAATTTAGATTTTTCATTTTGGTCCCTTCCTAAGATAACTATGGCAGAATGTCAATTTTGGTCCCTGAACTTCAGAATCTTGCATTTCGGCTCATTTTTGACACGTTTAAGCCCCGTTAACCTCATTTCAAGGCTCTAAAATGAAGTTACAGTATAAGGAACTTGAAATGTGCTCAAAAATATCTCGGATGTCTGCTCGTTTGGTCGTACGGTTGCGTTGTTCGGTAAATTACGACGGAAGTCGTAACGAACGCAAAAACGATCCAAATTAAGCGACGAATGGAATTTTATCATGCCAATCACTAAAATAAATTATTTTACAGATTAAATAAATTTTTGGATGTCCGGATGTATTCAGAACGTAAGATATGAGCGAAAATGCAAACTTGTGCACTTTTGGACGCTTTTAGTCCCTGAATGACCAAAAGTTTATTTTTGCGCACCAAACACCTCAAATCCTATTTCTAGGCTATGTAAGGGATATTTAGGGCATATTTAACTTATGATCATGTTCCGGAAGGTTCGTTACTATACAAATCGGTATAGTTTCGCAGTTTGACACAATTAGTTCCTGCGATCGAACAAACTTGATTTCAACACACCAAACCCTCCAAAACTTGTTTCTAAGTTATGTAAAGGTTATTTAAGGTATGTTAAGCCTATTTCACTATTCCGGAGTGTTTGTTGCATTGAACTAGTTATATTTACGCATCAGTGCGTGTATAACCTTCCAGAAAGCGATTTAGAGCTTTAAATCGGACAAGAATTGATATGTGCAAACGAAACACATATTTTTACAAATCCCAAGTATGAAATACAATATTTCATTGGTTTGGCATTTGTTTGATGGTTGAAGTGACACAGGTGTCACAATTCTGCTCCAAATGACATCTTGTCATTTGGAGCGAAACCCCATAACATCCTGATTCCGGCCGAAGTGTCATTAGTCTGATTCCGCCCGAAAGGTTAACACTTGATTCCGCTCGTAATGTGATTCCGCTTGTATGTGTTCGAGCGGAATTAGAACACCTATATATAGGGTGTCATTAGGAGCAAAATCATATAGTTGTTAGGTGTCATTGTCTTCCGGTGAGCCACGAAGTGCTGCCGAAGTTTTGTCAGGCTTGTAAATTGATTTCAGGTCAATAAAAACAACAGTTAAAAGTGAATACGGCTGAGATTACACCAAAACATTAGTTTCCGCCTCTTGTTTTGGAAAAGAAATCTTCTGATCGACTCGTTCGGGTCGAAACACGATCCTATAAGTGGTATCAGAGCTTAGGAGGAAGAGTTTTGCCATTTCAGCTGTATTTTCTGATTTTCTACACCTTCTTCTTAAAATTCAAAAAATTTTTATGGTAAAATCGGCTCAATTTCACACACAACACTCGCAATCATGTATTGATTAATCCTTGAAAGTGCACAGGATGACGTCAGCAGCACTTTTGGCTGATTCCGCTTGGATTGAACTTTGATTCCGCTCCAAAATCAGATTCCGCTCCAAAGATTTAGGTTAATTCCGCTCCAAAAGTTTATTGCTGGTTCCGCTCCAAAATCTAATTCCGCTCGAAACGGGATTTCGCTTGAATGTTTGGGGTTAATTCCGCTCAATGGTTGATTTCGCTTGAACAGTTTATGGTGATTCCGCTCCAGAGTTAGATTTCGCTTGAACAATAATTTGGATATTCCGCTCCAAATTTGATTTCGCCTGAAACATTACCCTGATTTCGCCTGAACTTGGAAAATTTGTGAAGTTCTGAAATTTGAATAATGGACAACGAATTTTATAATGCCTTTGCTGGACCAATGAACATTACTCAGAGTGCATTGCTTGAGAATGAAACGGGAACTTCACAGAAACCGCCTAAGCTCTTGGATATTGATGATTACAATGCATGGTCTGAACGTTTTGGTAATTGGGTTGAAGCTTATCACTTGGATGCCTGGGATCACACTGAAGAACCATATGTAAGGCCCACAAAAAATGGTGTTCAGACAACAATCAGAGAAATGAGTGCTGATGAGAAAAAGAAGTATAGAGATGAAAAATTGATGGTTAGTTTGCTTCAGCAAGCAATCAAAGAGGCATTTTGATATTGCTTCAACATGATGGAAGTGCTTATTCGATCTGGACTGAATTGGAAGCAAAATTTGTAGGAAGTGATGATATGCTTAAAAACAAGATGTCTCTCATGAAGAAAGAATTTGATCTTTTTCGGGGTTTAAAATCTGAAAACACCAAGCAAATTATTGAAAGATATTGTAACTTGGTGAGAAATATGTCGAAACTTGGTATTAAAAAGGATACTGATGAATTGATTGAAAAACTTGCAGATGCGCTACCACATGAAATCTGGGGAACTTTTCTGATGATGCTAAGAAACAACAGAAAAGAATATAAAAAGCTAGCACTGGGAGAGTTCATCAAACACCTTGAAGCTCAAGAGATGGAGCAGCGAAAGATCGCTAGGATGAAGAACTACGATGGAGAACAAGACATCAGTCTGTATTTCAAGAGTGGTGTTAGTGAAAAGACAAATATTTCTCCAAAGGTTAAAACAACTTATAATGCTAAAGGTTCTTCTGAAAAACAATCTCAGGGATCAAGCAGCACAACAGGATTCTCTTCATTTCCAACTTATGATCCACAGTTTACTACAACAAAGAGTGGCAAAGTTCTTCAATGCAACATTGCCTTAAAGCTTGAGAATGATCAGAACTATACTGAGGAAGTTGCTAAAAGCTACATGTCTTTGTTGGTGATCGTGCTTGAATGCTATGGAGGATTAGTTGCAGGAAGGATCGAAAATCCAATGCTCACAAAAGAGGATTACGATCAAATTGATGCCGAGGAAATGGAATTGATGGACATTAAATGGTGCATGGCTAGTGTGTTGAGACGGGCTGAAAAATTCAAACAAATTACAGGCAGAGATGATTTTCGTGAGGCTCATGTGTCAACTTTAGGTTTTGATAAGTCTAAAGTTACTTGTTTTCGTTGCAGGGAAAAAGGGGCATTTCAAGAGGGAATGCACAAATCGAGAAGCGAGTGGAGCTCAAAACCCTTTCGGAAACAACGACTACCACAAAAAGGCGATTTATCATCAAGTCACACCACAGCCGTATCAACAACAACAACAAGCACCGCATCAGGCACAAACTGCACATGGAAGAAGTGTGATTGAAGATTCAAAAAGAGCGTGTCTAGTTAATCAAGGAAAAGATGGTGATTTTAGTTGGGATAGGTATATTCCAATGGAAAGCAAAGGGTGTTTGGTAGATCAAGAAGATGAAAAGTTGGCTGAATGTTTCAGTTGGGACAATTTTTGCCCAGACAAAGAATTCATGGCCAAAGAAATGTCGAATGTTAAAGCTTTTATTGCTAATGCTTACGATCTGAAATGGGTAGAAAAATGCAGAAAAGTCAGAGAAGCTGAAGAGGAAAAGTGGAGAAAGATTGAAGAAGAGGAAGAAGAAGAAAGATTAAAAGCTGAAGCTGAAGCTGAGAAAAAAAGATGAGCTGAGATGTTTCAATTGAGTAGAACAGTCAAAGAAGTTCCGGAATTTGAAATCAAAATTAATACTGAAGCAGTCAAAGTTCCTGAAAAGTGCTTAAATTGTGATTCTTTGATTAAACAAAACAACGAATTGCTACACAACATTAAAAGACTGAAAGAATCATATGATACTTTGAACAGAGAGATCAATAAGTACACTGAGTCAAACAGTGAACAAGCTGTGGCATTGAACACACTCAAAGGAGCTTACATGAGACAGCTTGATGATGTCAATTTCTACACAAAGAAGTGTGCTGAGTTAGAATTGAAATTGGCAACACAAAGAATTGAAACTGAATGTGTTAACAGTTTATTAAAAAGTTACTCATGTTCTACTTTTGTTGTTGACATGATTTATCCAATTGTAGAAGAATTGAAGACATTTGAAGAAGTAAAGACTTCAGAAGAAAAGAATCCCGTGACAAAAGACGAAGATGAAGTGAAAATTTCTGGTAAGAAACCAAGTGTGGTCTACAATAGATGTCCGCCTCCGGTCGAAAATGGATATTCGCCTCGAAATCCAAATTCCGAAAGAGTAAAAAAGGCAATTAACTTACAATGGGAGTCTGGGCCATCTGATAACTTACCAGAAAATATTGATGTCACGTACACGTCGTCTGACACTGATCATGAGTTCAAATTAATAAAAAGTGTGATCGATCAGGTGTTAGATAAAGATGACAGTGAGGAGTCAAAAAAGGAGTCTAAACCCGAGTCAAAGTCTGAGTCCGATACGTCAAAGCCAACAATCAAAAAGGACAAACGGGTTTAAGATAAAGAATTTATGCTATCAAAATCTAATTTGAATGACGAACCGGTCAATGTTGCTTATACTTTGAAAGATTCTGACAAATTATATTCTGATGAAACTTTTCCAATAAGAAGTGTTAGATTTGATATGATTAAAAAGGTTTTCAAAATCACAGAAATTAATATTTCTAAAATAAAAGATTTAAATCTTTCTGGAAAACCTAAACAATACACTTTAAGAGACCAACAAAGAATTAACAAGAAAATGGGTTACAATTGTGGTTATAGTTTCCAAAAAAAAAAAAATCAAACCATAATCGTAATTTCAAAAAGAAAGGTCTTGGATTTAATCAACCGAAAAATTATAAAAATGAAAAAGGTTATAAACCGAAAACTGTGTTTGTTTAAGGAAAAACGACAGAGGCTGAGAAAGAGCAAGCTTTCAGGAAGCAGACGAATCAAGAATTCCTTGCCAAGAAGCAAGAAGATCTGAAGAAGAATGTTGTTCAGAAAAGGACAGAAACAAGAACCCGTTTTCAGTGCAAAACTGCTGGTCACATTTCTAGAAACTGTCCTAAAACATTCAAACCAAAACAGGAAGTCTCTGGTAAACTGAAAGAGAAAATTGTTGAGAAAACTGAACTTACAACCAAAAGTTTTACAGGCTTTGAAAATTCAACCTTTGTAGTGGGAGAATGTTCAAAGAATGCCTTAAAAAGAAAAGAAAAGAAAATGTGAAAAATCAAAAATGGGTTGTTAAAGGTTCAGGTAACAGTTCTGGTGATGAATCTGATTCCACAAAATCAGAGGAGCCACGTGTTGAAAGAAAGGTTGAAAGATCAGTTCCAACTGTGAATGATGAAAATTTTCCACCTTTGCGGGCTAAAAATTTTATGAAGAAAGTTGGAAAAGTTGAAATTTCAAATCAATTTTATTCTGATAAGAAGAAATTTGATGTTGAAAAAGCTTTCAACGGAAATGTGAAACATATTTTTGGCAAGATGGTCAATGGTAAGGCCAAAAGTGTTAAAGAATTTTATGCTGCCAAAAGAAATGTTCACAAGTCTGTTGAAAGTAAAGATGAAGAAGAAGAGGTTGTTACACCCAAGGAAGGTCAGGCTTAGGTGGATATATTCTTCAAAGAATAGAAACCTAACGGTGTTAGTGATATGTCTCAAAACTGATATGATCCTCTTGCATGAACTCACAAAAATATTGTTTGTAAATATTTCATTTCTGCATTTTCTTTTATTTTAAAAAAATCCAAAAAGATTTTAGTGTGTTTTAGCATAAATTTTGAAAAATCCAAAAAGATTTTCGACAACTGGTGTTGAAAAGCTGATTTTTGAAATTCCAAGTGCTAAACATGAAGAACAGGTTTGGGAGAGAGTGTATGAAGATGTTATGTTTACAAGTGAAATTCCCGTAGCTCATGTACCTCTTGCAGCTTATCCTATGGTTGACATGCCCCTCGACGTAGTCGCTGACGACGACGTCGACTTGTTTGACGAGGATCCACTTGAGGATGATTTTGAGGGCGAGGCCCACATTGCTGCTGGTGACTTCCTACTTCTTGCTGATGCTCCTGCTGAGGAGGCACCCATCCATTCACCTGTCCCAGACTCCTTTGAGTCTGTGGCATCTGCACCATCACATGCGCAGGGAGTGCAGCATCATTCGTACGACACGGACCCTGATATGGCATCATCCGCTGCACCTGCCCCTGCCCCTAGTTTTGAGTTTGGTCATGACATTGATGACGATTCGGATCCTATTTTCCCACCAGGTTTTGATCCAGATCATGACATCGAGTTTATTCATTTAGATCAGCCAATGGAGGATCCCGTAGCCCCGTCTGATGCAGGTGATAAACAATTGGTTGGTCCTGATGTGGTCCAGGAAACCACAGATAAGATTGCACAGATCCGGGATCGCATCAAGGCGGCTCGTGATCATCAGAAATGCTATGCGGATCGAAGAAGGAAACCTCTAGAGATTGAGGTAGGCGATATGGTTTTGTTGAAAGTATCACCCTGGAAGGGTGTGGCACGCTTCGGGAGGCGTGGAAAGTTGAATCCGCGGTATATTGGTCCATTCAGAATTCTGGAAAGAATTGGGTTAGTAGCGTACAAGCTGGACTTACCTGCCGAACTGAATGGTGTTCACGATACATTTCATGTATCAAATCTAAAGAAAAGCCCAACGCAAGATACTGTTGTTATTCCCGCAGACGAGATTCATATTGACGACACGCTCCATTTTGTCGAAGAACCGGTTGATGTTACGGATTGGAAAGTGAACAAAACCCGCCGGAGCAGTGTCAAACTCGTCAAGGTTCGTTGGAATGCAAGACACGGTCCAGAATACACCTGGGAGCGTGATGACCGAATGAAAGAAAAGTACCCCCACTTATTTCCCAACACCCCTGCAACTAGAAGCAGAACTTAAAATTTCGGGACGAAAATTTTCTAGCGAGGGGAGAATGTGACAACCCTCACCAAATCAGGTATCCGTACGAATTAATTAATATTTAATTACTGTGCTTGCTTACAATTGCGGATAAACTGCTACGTGATTTCTGATACATACTTATACATGCATCATACTTTATTAACTGTCACTCCATTTATTTGCACAAAACTATAGTGACAAACTTGATGCACAATAGCACAGTAAAACAATGAACGGATAACCCATTCAACATGCTGATATAGCCAGCATCAGACAGATACTGTCTCCAAGGCCAGTATGAGCCGGGAATAGTTTACTACACTAGTAGGAAGTGTAGGGAAGTGAGGATTGTAAAACTGCGTCACTAGGTATAGTTACAGTGCTAGGAAGTGCCTAAAACACATGATAAATGCAAAATTCTGCATTTATTATTATTATTATTATTATTATTATTATTATTATTATTATTATTATTATTATTATTATTATTATTATTCCGCTTTTAAATTACTAGTGAAGTGCAAAAACTTGGCTGAATGGTCCTGTATACTTTCCTAAGTGCCAGGAATAAATAGTGTTACAAAAATATACATAAAAGACCTTTTTCGGCATATTCGAACACTTTCACGGAGCGGTGTCTACCCGAATAACCGGACATTGCCCGGAACACTAAATTTTTGACATGAACATTGTTTTATTATTTTTAGCTAGTCGTGGTCCCCGTTTGCCATAATACCCACTATAAATCAATTAACCAACATATATTATTAAGTTACTTACAATATACCTTACCATTCCATTTAGTTGAAGAATTTGCAAACAACCCCCCCCCCCAACCGAATTTTTGTCCATGTGGACCCACTATATCACCAACTCAATATTTACACCATGCTTCTTAGATTACATCCTAATATTTTAGTAGATTAGTTGCTTGTTTCATTCAACATAATATGTAGTGAATTATTATAAGTATGGCACCAATCTTACAACATATCATTACAAAGATTCACTTCCTTATCCTCACTCTCCCACTCTCTCTCTCGGTCACTCTACCACCGCCAACATCACCTCCATTCCACCATCATCTCTTCCATTTTACAAGTTCCATTTAAGTTTAGAAGGTGATTCAAGAAGGTTACTACTTGTGGAGCTTCAAGAAGGGCTTTGTTCTTGCTTTTTCATCACATTTTCTCATCATTTTCATACTAGATTTCTACCCTAGCCTTGTGCTAGTAGTAAGTCTCTTTACACCCTTGTTTCATCTTGATTCATAGTTAAAAATTTGTAGTGAAATGGTGATGTTATATCATAAGAACAAAAAAAAAAAAAAATACTAGAAGATGTGAAACATGAATTATGAATATAAAAGTTACATAAAGTTTACTTATGATTGAGACATAAAGATGAAAACTTGTTGGTTTAGGGTTGGTTAAATCATACTTGGTATTTGATCGTTATTTTCTTGAAAAACCCGTTGTTCGGACGCTTGTTAACACGATTTAGTAACATTTAAGACGTAAAGAACATGCTGAGTTACTTTTTCAGCCGTCTTCAACAGGCTGTAAACAGACTATAATAAATCAAAAAACGGAATTTCTGAAGCCTAAATTGTGTATTTTCGAGCACTAGAATCGTATTTTTTTGAGGTCGTTTACTATTTTTAAGGACCCGATTTATAACTGCAGCTAAAGCTGAGTTTTACTGCAGTAAAAGGGGTGATACGTTTTCGGTCATAACTTGAAACCTGAGTAGAAGCAGCCCCTGAAATTCATACCATAGATGGTCACTGATGTATTTGTGACCCTCCAACTGGAATTTCGTCAAACGGGCTTACGAGGAATGTTAAACGAATTATTCCGTAGACTGCAATCAGAATGAAACAAATCTGATTGCAGTCCGGTAAACGATTTTCTATAAATTACTGATAATGAACTGGACCCCCAGACTTTTATACAATGATTTTTGGTTCATGTAAAACGTTCTGTGAAAATTTGGGAATTTTTGGAATAAATTAACCATTTTATTTAAATGTCCGAAAACAGTCCAGTTTTTAATATATTGAAACTGAAACGACAAAGGTAGTATTTTGCGTGTCAGAATGTAAGGGTTGATTGTTGATGATCATGGTTTGATTTCAAAAGAAAACGATGTGCGTATTAGCACGGGCACCCCCGTTTTTAGGGGAAACTCTGGCGAATTTTTCTAATAATCCAAAGACTTAGAAAAATTATTCCTCTAACAAGGATGTTTAACCTTATGTCTCGGAAGTAAACTTCGCCATGAGTATTGTTACAAAGTCTCAAAGTATCGGAGATGGGTTTTCATAAAGAAAAGCGGACGAATATATTTTGGGATAAATATATTATTTTGACAAAGATGTTAAATATATTTTATAAGTGGGACTTAAAAATATACTATCCGAACTACCAAAATACATGTATGAATACCCCGTCCTTGGGAAGTAAATACGCACATAGGCATACTTGGAAAGTATGAATTCGGAAATAGTTGTCTAACTATTATTCCAAAACCCTAAATAAAACGTAAGTTAAAATAATTGTATTTATTTTAACAATAAGATTAAACTTGGAATAATTGCAGGTAACGTAACTCAAAACCCTAAATACATAAACAAGGCACGGCCCGATCGTCTAATAGATATTATCACGTTGTAGGTTGTCGTGTGGCAGACCAAGTTTGAGTCGCTGTTATCGAGGACGCACTACAGTGAGTTCATGTCCCCCTTTTCTCTTAAACTGTTTTCAGTTTCTAAACTGCGGGGGTGAAATACATGTTACAATGTTTACGAATACTTAATACATGGTATGGTTAGTGTAAGGAGGGTTACTACTTAGATCATGTGAGTGGGTAGGCGGGAACTGGAGGCCATTAATCCTCAGTGTAGGACCGAGGGCCTTTAGCGGTAGATCTATCTGGGTGTAGCGAGCCCAGCCCCAGGCCCAACGGTACGGACCTCGGGGTGACTTGGTGCCCGACGCAAAAATCTGCTAGGTTTGAGTCTTCCTACTGCACTTCACACATATCAATGGCCTTGCAAACCATTGGTGATCTCTTTATTTCCTTATTTGCTACATACCAGGGATTTTTATACTTACAAAGGTTTTACATACTCACTACACATGAACTCGCTCAACATTTTTGTTGATTTTTCCAACTTACATGTATTTCAGGGAACTAAGGATCTGGCACGGTATGCTACGTTTTCACGCTGCGTTAGAGTTATGGGATCATCCAAGTTTAAGGGTTGTGGCTTTTACCTAGACGAGTCACAGTTCTTAAACTACGTCTACTTTATGTTTGTGTTTGTGTCTTCTAAACAATGTCTTTATTTTATAGTGCTGTAAACTTGATGCATGTGTCAGCGTATCAAACAATGTTGTGGTACTTTTAATCTAAAACTTAAATCAATGGATGATCTGCATGGTTTTACTTTCATATGGCTTTGTTGTGATTAAGCTATGGTATTAAGAAGTCACACCAAATTAACCCACGTTTCCGCAAAGCCAGGGTGTGACAGCTTGGTATCAGAGCTCTGATCATAGCGAACTAGGATTCTTTCTTGAGTCTAGACTATGATCACTAGGGCTCTCACAAAAACATTTTTACATTGCATACCACTTATGTCCAGATCCAGGTCACAAAATATTTTTTTTACAAATAAAAGTTGAACACATTTTATTTGTTAGTTGTGACTCAGTCTGAGAGGCTGAGGGAGTGGTCTAGTGGGACCAGGAGGCTCAGTCTGGGAGGCTGAGGGAGTTGTCTAGTGGGACTAGGGAGTCAGTTTGGGAGGCTGGGAGAATTGTCTAGTGGGACTAGGGAGTCAGTCTGGGAGGCTGGGAGAGTTGTCTAGTGGGACTAGGGAGTCAGTCTGGGAGGCTGGGAGAATTGTCTAGTGGGACTAGGGAGTCAGTCTGGGAGGCTGGGAGGCTAGTGGGACTAGGAGGACTATTTGATTGCTTATTGTTGATTAACGTGCTTATATGACTATATGATTGATTATTTGTGCATATGTGTGTTTGTATTACAGATGACATGCCTTCATCCGGCACTGGAGAGTCGGACACCACAGAACCCATGCCTATCGTATCGGACGACATGGTCTCATCAGAGCACGGGGTGTATACCTTAGACACTACCAGCACAGACGACTATGATTTCCAGCCATTTGCGCTGCCCGATGTCGTTGCTGAGCCCGCTGATGGCCCTATCGCCGGGGACTTGCCACTCGTGGTGATCCCTGCTCATGTACCTCTTGCAGCTTATCCTATGGTGGACATGCCCCTCGACGTAGTCGCTGACGACGACGTCGACTTGTTTGACGAGGATCCACTTGAGGATGATTTTGAGGGCGAGGCCCACATTGCTGCTGGTGACTTCCTACTTCTTGCTGATGCTCCTGCTGAGGAGGCACCCATCCATTCACCTGTCCCAGACTCCTTTGAGTCTGTGGCATCTGCACCATCACATGCGCAGGGAGTGCAGCATCATTCGTACGACACGGACCCTGATATGGCATCATCCGCTGCACCTGCCCCTGCCCCTAGTTTTGAGTTTGGTCATGACATTGATGACGATTCGGATCCTATTTTCCCACCAGGTTTTGATCCAGATCATGACATCGAGTTTATTCATTTAGATCAGCCAATGGAGGATCCCGTAGCCCCTGTTGACCCTATGTTTGCTGATCCCGCTGATTTCGAAATGGAGTTTGATGATCTGGAGCCTGCTGTGGCCCCTGAGCCAGTTGATGCTCCTGTCCTCGCATTAGAGCATGACCTTGATCATGCCGATGCACCAGCTATTGCTCCCTTGGTTAATGACGTACCTGTCGATGATCATCCTATTGTTGCTCCACTGTTGGAGGATGATCATGCTATTGATGCTCCTCATATCGCTGATATTCCTGCTGATCCTCTTGTTGCCCCTCTTCCTGACCCAGTGCCTGTGGAGCCCGATCATGCACCCTTTGCGACCCATGTTGACCCTCGATACGTGCACACCCGAAATGGGTGGATAGACGATGATGATGACTACCCGCCTTTTGTGGTACCTGTTACACCTGCTTCAGTACCTGCTTCAGTTCCTATTGATGCACCATTATTACCCACACTTACCGCTGATGCTCACCACACCGACTTGCCTATTACATTTCTCTAGGACATACCCCCACCACGTCCTGGGGAGGGTTCATCCCGTCAGCCATTTGGTCAGATACCATTCATGACTGGAGGAGATCAGTTTGTACCACAGATCTGTCATCATACTGCTGCTCCCCCTGTTGCACCATTTACTGTGCCATCCTTTGCTCCATCTAGTGAGCCTTTTCTCTGGACTTCGCCACCCATTATGCCGCCATCTGATCCTTATCATCCTTATCACATGGGTTATTCCACAGAGGATATTCTCAGGTCTTTCATGATACAGCAGGAGGCGCTGACTCGTCGCGTGTAGGAGCTTGAGAGAGCTCAGCGACCACCCTGCCAGTGCTAGGGCCAGACTCACCCTGCGATATCACACCCTCTTCGTCCGTTATCCCCCGACTCTGCTGCTCGTTTTTGAACTCAGGAGCAGCAGATAGCGTATCTGTTGCGTTCTCATCGAGCTATGGAGGAGGATTGCCTTCACATGCGACGTTTGTTCTTTTCTCATTTTCCCCCTCCTCCACCGCCATTAGCTTAGGGCCATTTTGTATGACACGGGTAGACTTATGTTCAGAGGACGGCGATTGCACAGATTGCACAAGCTTTTGGGAGACTGCATTTTGATTATGACTTTTGTTGTGTTCTATATTGGATGTTGTTGACACTGATTAGATATTTTGGACTAGGGCGATGTAGCCCTTAGTCATTGATGTTGTATGATACAGTTGTGTACTTGTTAACTTACATTGTGGTCTCGATTTATGACAGTGCAATCGCAGTATTCTCATCATATGTGATGTTTGATTGATGGTTTATGTTTTATAACATGAGATGTTATGTGTTTGATTTATTTATAACATGGGATGTTATGTGTTGATGTTGTTATTACATACACTATACTTACTATGACCTGACCAACGTGACCCATCTTTTAGAAGATGCCTCCAAGACGCCAGACACGCATGCCCACCAACGAGGCAGAACTGCAACAGGTCATCGCTGCTGCCATTGCGCAGTATGCAGCCTCACTAGGAGGAACTAGCGGGAGTAATTCAAACAACAACGGCAATAACAATCCACCTCAGGGTAATATTAAGTTGTTGAGACACACCACGATACATTTGGATATCTCTAGCAAGTTTGCTAATGCCATTTGTATATTCTAACATATGTACAGGGTGCACTTACAAACAGTTCCTAGACTGCAAACCTGTAAACTTTGACAGAACCGGAGGTGCTGTTGCTTTTGTCCGATGGGCCGAAAAGACGGAATCTGTTCTCCGAATGAGCAAGTGTGCTCCAGACCAACCAGTTACCTACATTTCCGGGCTATTCCTGGACGGAGCCCTGTTGTGACAACTCGAATTTCAAAGATTTCGATTTCGCATTTATTGCACGTTCTTGTATTGTTTAGTTGATTAATTGCAAAATTAGTTGCTATGGAATTGTATACGTTTTGATACAATGAAGTGTATTGTGTGATTGTGCATGGTTATGTGTTAATTGTGATAAACTTGTCAAATATGTAAACTTGGTGGTGAAACTATGAAATTGTTATGAGATGGTGTACATGTGTAAAATATGATACTTAGGGAGGTAGAGGGTAATTAGTGAAATCCTAGAGATACTTAACCCTAATCCCTTTCACTAATCATTTGCACACAAAACAAAGTACGTGGTTTCATTCTCCTTGGTTCTCTCTAGAAATCAATCATCATCATCGCAAGTTCTTAATCACCCTTGATTATCCTCTTTCTGTCTAGAATCAATCCAAGGTAATTATTAATGATTTGATGTTGTTCTTGATTCTTGATTGTGTTCATGCTAAACCCTAGTTTTCATTTGGTATTCTCTGCTTATTGATTGAGCCTGATTTATTGAGAAATGAATAAGATTATTATGTAAATCAATTGCATGATGATTTAGACGTATGATATGGTTAAACTGTTGAAGATTGATTTGATTCTGCATTGTGAAAGCATGAATTAGGGTTTCGTGCGTATGAAAACGTAACTGATTATAGAGAACGTAATTGATACAATCGTGATTGCTTGTAGTCTGAGCTTTGTAAATGATATGTTATAGTCCGAACATTTTAAATGTTATGAGGTTCCGAGTTTTAATTAAGCTCATGTTGGTCCGACCTTTGCTATAACATGTCCGATCTTTAAAGGAGTTAATGGTCCGAATTTTATAAGCCCAAGCATGTTGTCCGAAGTTTTATAAGTGTGTAAGGGGTCCGAGTTTTGCCCCTTACCCTTGTCCGACCTTTAATGACCTTTAGAAGGTCCGAGTTTCTTAATGAGGTGCATGGTCCGAGCTTTGCAAGGGGATTCTTGGTCCGAGCTTTAACCCACCCCCCTCATGTCCGACTTTTTACCCATCCCCACCCCATGTCCGAGTTTCTAACCCCATCCTCACATGGTCCGAGTTTTATTAGGGTTTCCCTTGTCCGAGTTTTTGAAGGGAGAAACCCTAGGGTCCGAGTTTTTCAAGTGGGAGTTAAGTTGTCTGAGTTTTGAACCCCCCATGTGATGAGTCCGACTTTTAAACCCCCCTCCTTAGTGTCCGAGTTATGTTCAATGTATGCATGCTTAACTTAACTCTGTTCATCAGCAAACACATTAAGTAGCAGTTCTGTAAACAGTTAACTCTATTATCATATGCATGAAATCTTGTTAAGTATGTAATGTAGTTACACATGTAAACCATGATAAGTGTAGTAGTTCTGCGAAATTATGTTATCATGTTAAGCAAGTTGATCCTGTTAAACACGGCTAATCTGCTAATTGTGTTACTGAATAACCTTATTCGTATCAAACAAGAACCCTATTGTATGTGATGCATAATGTTAACTGTCAAACGCTCTATGATATAGATTACCTGCGTATTAATACGAACATGAACTGATTTATTACACGTGCACACAATAGGACTTGACTGATTACTTGTGAGTGCATAACATAACATACCGAGCAAACCGAGGTGAGTTCACACTCTTACTAAGGCATGGGATTCCCAAGGGCTTGGGAATGGGATTGAAGGAATGAGATTGACTAGATTCGTACATACACTGTTACTAGACTACCATACCATCGTCCTCGGTTGTGCAGGACACATACGTAAAACCTACGTATACTTGTGCTATTCACTGTCCTCAGGCTGCGAAGGACACTCACGTAAAACCTACGTGAACTTATACTCACTACTGCCTCGGTTGTGTCAGGCACTTACGTAAAACCTACGTAAACCCCCGCGTACCCCTATCCTCGGTTGTGAAGGATTACTTACGTAAAACCTACGTAAACTTGTACGTATTACTGTTCTCGGGACATGTAGAACACTTATGGTTACAAATAGTCTAGTGGATATATAACATGGGAAGCCCCCACCAATAGAACGTACTATCGGCCCAGTAGAGCCACATGTTACATACGAACTTACTATTACGCATTTACTTTCTGTGAACTCGCTCAACTAGTTGTTGATCCTCTGTTACATGCCTTGCAGGTCGTTAGGTACATGGAGCTTGCACACGGAGGAGCTGGTCGTTATGGGCTTGGATCGTGATAGTTTTGTTAAACACATATGACATTTGATACTTCATTATGATGGGTTTTATTTATACGCTTCCGCTAAACAATGATAACTTACTTATGTTTTTGGAACACCTTTCATATGGATTGGGTTTGGTTTAATAGCAATTACTTTTACTATATATTGTTCTATATGATTGGTGGCTTGATCCTGGTCAGTCACGCTCCCAAGCGGTGATACTCCGCAGGTGGATTTTGGGGGTGTGACAGATTGGTATCAGAGCCATTGGTTATAGAGAACTTGGTTTTAATATGGGGAAAACGTTTTTATTAAAACCAGACTATAACCAGAACAGTGCTCTCAACGATCCACAACGACGCTTCGCTCCACGTGCAAGACTCAACATACTAGGTAATAAGGTTTATGTTTATTGCCTGCATGCTAGAATTGCATAGAACTTTGCTCGTAGTATGCTTAGATTGCACTGCTCATTACTTGTTATTGCTTGAGAACACCTATGTGCTTACACTCTTTTGTCATCGCACTATTCGCGAACCTTTCTCACTTATGTTGCCTTTGATGTGAAGATCAATGGCCGGGCGAATTAACATGACACAAGCCCAGTTGACGGCTTTCGTTAATGAACAAGTTGCTGCGGCACTTGCAGCTGCTCAAGCAGGTTGTATACCCTGCAGTTTAGACTCACACTAGGATCTTTAGATCCTACATTAACTCTTATGCTTAACCTTGTCCTATTCGTACACAATAGGTCAACACGCTCAGCAGCCCGTCTGCACTTTCAAGAACTTTATGGATTGTCGTCCTAGCATATTTAGTGGCACTGAAGGAGCGGTTGGACTCCTCCACTGGTTTGAAAAGCTCGAGTCGGTGTTCGAGATGTGTGAATGCCCTGAGGCTCGCAGGGTGAAATATGCCACTGGTACTTTAGAGGGGATCGCTCTAACTTGGTGGAACGCACAAGTGCAGATCTTAGGGTTGGCAGCTGCTAACGCCACCCCTTGGAATGATTTCAAGGAACTGATCAAAAGGGAATACTGCACCGGGGAAGACATTCATAAGCTGGAAGATGAACTTTATCATTTGAAAATGACTGGGTCAGAAATCGAAGCTTACACTAAACGGTCGAACGAGCTGGCTGTGTTGTGTCCAACTATGGTGGACCCTCCAATCAAGCGCATTGAGTTATACCTCAAGGGATTAGCGCCAGAGATACAGAGCCATGTGATATCGGCTAATCTTGACAACATTCAGGCTATTCAGCGCCTCGCTCATCGTATCACAGATCAGGCAGTGGATCAGAACAGACTGCCTAAACGTATCAGCGCTACTGCTACCGCTACCACTGCTACTACACCTGCTACTCCCAGTGACAATAAAAGAAAATGGGATGGGGATTCCAGCAAGGGATCAGCTTCAGTTCAGTCACAGGTTCAGCAGCGAAAGACTGACAGTTATCAGAGTCCCAGCCAGCACTCCTCAGGCAGCCACAGGCAGGGTGGATATCGAGGGAAGCTCCCAAAGTGTAACAACTGCAACAGACACCACAGTGGCCAGTGTAACAAGGGTCGCTGTCAAAGATGCCTCAAGATGGGTCATGAGGCCAAAGATTGTAGAAGCCCTCGGCCTGCGAACCAGAATCAGCAGCATCCACAAGCGCAGCAGAATCAACAACAGGGCAACAAAGGGTGTTTTCATTGCGGCGCAGAAGGTCACTTCAAAAGGCACTACCCTCAGTTAAACAGGAACCAGAACAACAACAATAACAACAATCAAGGAAATGGCAACAACAACAACAACGGTGGGAACAACGGCAATGAAGCAAGGGGTCGTGCATTTGTGTTGGGGCAGGGTGATGCCAGAAATGATCCTAACGTAGTTATGGGTAAGTTTCTTCTCGACGATATTTATGTTACTGTTTTGTTTGATTCGGGTGCGGATACGAGTTATATGTCTTTGAAAATGAGTAAATTGTTAAAACGTGCACCAACACCCCTAAACACCAAACATGTCGTAGAACTAGCAAATGGTAAAAGTGTAGAAGCCACGCATGTAGTCAAGGGTTGTAACATCGTTCTAGCGGGTCAGGCCTTCTCAATTGATCTTATTCCAATAGTTCTGGGTAGTTTCGACATCGTCATCGGCATGGATTGGTTATCCAAGCAGCAGGCGGAGATCCTATGCAAGGAGAAGATCATTCGTATTCCTCGTGCGGGAAAGGAACCTCTCGAAGTTCAGGGCGACAAGAGTGGTGCTGTGGTTGGCATCATCTCTTTCTTGAAGGCTCAGAAATGTTTACGAAAGGGTCATACTGCCATTTTAGCACTAGTTACTGATGCATCGACGAAAGAGAAAAGAATTGAGGACATCCCAGTGGTACGCGACTTTCCTCAAGTGTTTCCTGAAGATTTACCTGGTCTACCGCCTCATCGCCAGGTCGAGTTTCAAGTCGAGCTAGCTCCAGGAGCAGCACCTATAGCTCGAGCACCGTATCGTCTAGCCCCAACTGAACTGGAAGAACTGTCTAAGCAACTACAAGAGCTCTTGGATAAGGGCTTCATTCGTCCAAGCTCTTCGCCTTGGGGAGCTCCAGTATTATTCGTGAAAAAGAAGGATGGCACTTTTAGGATGTGCATAGACTACCGCGAACTAAACAAGGTCACAGTGAAGAACCGTTATCCTCTTCCACGCATTGACGACTTATTCGACCAGTTGCAAGGGTCGAGTTACTACTCCAAGATTGATCTAAGGTCTGGTTATCATCAGCTGAGAGTCCGGGATGAGGACGTCTCCAAGACAGCATTCAGAACTCGCTACGGTCACTACGAGTTTCTAGTCATGCCATTTGGGCTGACGAACGCGCCTGCAGTTTTCATGGATCTTATGAACAGGGTGTGCAAACCCTATCTAGACAAGTTCGTCATCGTTTTCATCGACGACATTCTGATCTACTCCAAGAGTCAGGAGGAACACGAGCAGCACTTACGTCTTATCTTGGAACTTCTTCGAAAAGAGCAACTGTACGCAAAGTTTTCGAAATGCGACTTCTGGCTTCATGAAGTCCACTTCTTAGGCCATGTGGTGAACAGGGATGGGATTCATGTCGATCCATCCAAGGTAGATTCGATCAGGAATTGGCCTGCACCGCGTACACCAACGGAAATACGCCAATTCTTGGGTTTGGCAGGGTATTACAGACGATTCATCAGAGACTTCTCGAAGATCGCACAGCCGCTTACTATGCTGACACAGAAAGGTGTCACCTACCGTTGGGGAAATTCCCTGGAAACCGCTTTTCAGTTCTTAAAGGATAGGCTTTGCAGCGCACCTATTCTCTCATTGCCAGAGGGCACGGATGATTTTGTGCTTTATTGTGACGCATCGATACAGGGGCTTGGTTGTGTATTGATGCAGCGGGATAAAGTTATTGCCTACGCTTCTCGTCAACTCAAGGTTCATGAACGGAACTACACGACGCACGATTTAGAGCTGGGAGCTGTTGTTTTCGCGCTCAAGATATGGCGACACTACCTGTACAGTACCAAGTGCACTATTTACACCGATCACAGGAGTCTCGAGCATATCTTCAAGCAGAAGGAATTGAACATGCATCAACGACGGTGGGTAGAGTTACTTAATGATTACGAATGCGCCATCAAGTACCATCCAGGCAAAGCCAACGTTGTGGCAGACGCTCTCAGTCGGAAAGACACTCTACCTAGGCGTGTACGAGCTTTGCAGCTCACTATTCAGTCCAATCTTCCTGCACAAATACGAGATGCTCAGGTGGAAGCATTGAAACCAGAAAACGTCAAGGCTGAAGCCTTACGCGGCTCAAGGCAACGATTAGAACAAAAGGGAGACGGCGCCTACTATGTAACAGGGCGTATTTGGGTACCACTGTATGGCGGTTTACGAGAACTTGTGATGGATGAAGCTCATAAGTCTCGCTACTCGGTACATCCAGGTTCGGATAAAATGTATCACGACATCAGAACTACATATTGGTGGCCTAGCATGAAAGCCCACATCGCGACTTACGTCGGCAAGTGTTTGACATGTGCAAAAGTCAAAGTGGAGTATCAGAAACCAGCGGGCCTACTGCAACAACCCAGGATACCATAGTGGAAATGGGAAGAAATTTCCATGGATTTTGTTACTGGCCTGCCTAGATCCCAGCGTTGGAATGATACTATCTGGGTGATCGTAGATCGACTCACAAAGTCTGCTCATTTCCTGGCTATTAAGGAAACAGATAAGTTCTCTACCTTAGCAGATGTCTACTTGAAAGAAGTTGTTTCGAGGCACGGAGTGCCAACCTCTATTATTTCGGATCGGGATGCACGATTCACGTCAGAGCTATGGCAAGCGATGCACAAATCTTTCGGCTCACGGTTAGACATGAGCACAGCGTATCATCCTCAGACGGATGGGCAGTCTGAGCGAACGATCCAGACTCTTGAAGACATGCTTCGGGCATGTGTTATCGATTTCGGCAACGGCTGGGAAAAGCATCTCCCTTTGGTGGAGTTTTCGTATAATAACAGTTATCATACCAGCATACAAGCCGCTCCATTTGAGGCATTGTACGGACGTAAATGCCGGTCACCTCTCTGTTGGGCAGAGGTGGGGGATAGTCAGATCACGGGTCCGGAGATTGTAGTGGACGCCACAGAAAAGATTGCACAAATACGACAACGCATGGCGGCAGCACGCGACCGTCAGAAAGCATACGCGGATAAGCGTAGGAAACCGTTGGAATTTCAGGTCGGGGACCGGGTTTTACTTAAAGTCTCACCCTGGAAGGGTGTGGTTCGTTTTGGCAAACGGGGCAAACTAAATCCGCGGTATGTCGGACCGTTTGAGATCATTGAAAGAATAGGCAAAGTGGCCTACAAGCTGAACCTACCAGCTGAACTCGGTGCAGTTCACAATGTATTTCACGTGTCGAATCTGAAGAAGTGCCTGTCAGATGAGACCCTCATAGTTCCTTTTAAGGAACTCACTATCGACGAGCGGTTGCAGTTTGTCGAGGAACCTGTAGAAATCACGGACCAGGATGTTAAGGTCCTCAAAAGCAAGAGAATCCCTCTTGTTCGAGTTCGTTGGAACTCCCGACGTGGCCCAGAGTACACCTGGGAACGCGAAGACCAAATGAAAGAAAAGTACCCCCAGCTATTCGGAACCAATGCATCCACTACTGAGACTGAAGCTACTACTGCGGAATTTCGGGACGAAATTCCAAATCAACGGGGGGATGATGTGACACCCCAGGAAAACCAGTGAACAATACAACTTACCTAGCTTCCTCAGTGAGTGCGTACCAAATTTCGGGACGAAATTTCTTTTAAGTTGGGGATAATGTGACAACTCGAATTTCCAAGATTTCTATTTCGCATTTATTGCACGTTCTTGTCTTGTTTAGTTGATTAATTGCACAATTAGTTGCTATGGAATTGTATACGTTTTGATACAATGAAGTGTATTGTGTGATTGTGCATGGTTATGTGTTAATTGTGATAAACTTGTCAAATATGTAAACTTGGTGGTGAAACTATGAAATTGTTATGAGATGGTGTACATGTGTAAAATATGATACTTAGGGAGGTAGAGGGTAATTAGTGAAATCCTAGAGATACTTAACCCTAATCCCTTTCACTAATCATTTGCACACAAAACAAAGTACGTGGTTTCATTCTCCTTGGTTCTCTCTAGAAATCAATCATCATCATCGCAAGTTCTTAATCACCCTTGATTATCCTCTTTCTGTCTAGAATCAATCCAAGGTAATTATTAATGATTTGATGTTGTTCTTGATTCTTGATTGTGTTCATGCTAAACCCTAGTTTTCATTTGGTATTCTCTGCTTATTGATTGAGCCTGATATATTGAGAAATGAATAAGATTATTATGTAAATCAATTGCATGATGATTTAGACGTATGATATGGTTAAACTGTTGAAGATTGATTTGATTCTGCATTGTGAAAGCATGAATTAGGGTTTCGTGCGTATGAAAACGTAACTGATTATAGAGAACGTAATTGATACAATTGTGATTGCTTGTAGTTTGAGCTTTGTAAATGATATGTTATAGTCCGAACATTTTAAATGTTATGAGGTTCCGAGTTTTAAGTAAGCTCATGTTGGTCCGACCTTTGCTATAACATGTCCGATCTTTAAAGGAGTTAATGGTCCGAATTTTATAAGCCCAAGCATGTTGTCCGAAGTTTTATAAGTGTGTAAGGGGTCCGAGTTTTGCCCCTTACCCTTGTCCGACCTTTAATGACCTTTAGAAGGTCCGAGTTTCTTAATGAGGTGCATGGTCCGAGCTTTGCAAGGGGATTCTTGGTCCGAGCTTTAACCCACCCCCCTCATGTCCGACTTTTTACCCATCCCCACCCCATGTCCGAGTTTCTAACCCCATCCTCACATGGTCCGAGTTTTATTAGGGTTTCCCTTGTCCGAGTTTTTGAAGGGAGAAACCCTAGGGTCCGAGTTTTTCAAGTGGGAGTTAAGTTGTCTGAGTTTTGAACCCCCCATGTGATGAGTCCGACTTTTAAACCCCCCTCCTTAGTGTCCGAGTTATGTTCAATGTATGCATGCTTAACTTAACTCTGTTCATCAGCAAACACATTAAGTAGCAGTTCTGTAAACAGTTAACTCTATTATCATATGCATGAAATCTTGTTAAGTATGTAATGTAGTTACACATGTAAACCATGATAAGTGTAGTAGTTCTGCGAAATTATGTTATCATGTTAAGCATGTTGATCCTGTTAAACACGGCTAATCTGCTAATTGTGTTACTGAATAACCTTATTCGTATCAAACAAGAACCCTATTGTATGTGATGCATAATGTTAACTGTCAAACGCTCTATGATATAGATTACCTGCGTATTAATACGAACATGAACTCATTTATTACACGTGCACACAATAGGACTTGACTGATTACTTGTGAGTGCATAACATAACATACCGAGCAAACCGAGGTGAGTTCACACTCTTACTAAGGCATGGGATTCCCAAGGGCTTGGGAATGGGATTGAAGGAATGAGATTGACTAGATTCGTACATACACTGTTACTAGACTACCATACCATCGTCCTCGGTTGTGCAGGACACATACGCAAAACCTACGTATACTTGTGCTATTCACTGTCCTCAGGCTGCGAAGGATACTCACGTAAACCTACGTGAACTTATACTCACTACTGCCTCGGTTGTGTCAGGCACTTATGTAAAACCTACGTAAACCCCCGCGTACCCCTATCCTCGGTTGTGAAGGATTACTTACGTAAAACCTACGTAAACTTGTACGTATTACTGTTCTCGGGATATGTAGAACACTTATGGTTACGAATAGTCTAGTGGATATACAACATGGGAAGCCCCCACCAATAGAACGTACTATCGGCCCAGTAGAGCCACATGTTACATACGAACTTACTATTACGCATTTACTTTCTGTGAACTCGCTCAACTAGTTGTTGATCCTCTGTTACATGCCTTGCAGGTCGTTAGGTACATGGAGCTTGCACAGGGAGGAGCTGGTCGTTGTGGGCTTGGATCGTGATAGTTTTGTTAAACACTTATGACATTTGATACTTCATTATGATGGGTTTTATTTATACGCTTCCGCTAAACAATGATAACTTACTTATGTTTTTGGAACACCTTTCATATGGATTGGGTTTGTTTTAATAGCAATTACTTTTACTATATATTGTTCTATATGATTGGTGGCTTGATCCTGGTCAGTCACGCTCCCAAGCGGTGATACTCCGCAGGTGGATTTTGGGGGTGTGACACCTGTCCTGGTGAAACTTACAAGTACAAACCCTTGGTGAAGCCGCAGCTTACGCAATGACATGGACTGAACTGAAAGAGCTCATGCGAAGAAAGTACTGTTCACGTGCGGAGATTCAAAAGTTGGAAACTGAATTCTGGCACTTGAAGATGGAAGGTCCGAAAATTGCGGAATATGTTCAAAGATTCCACGATTTGTCACATTTGGTACCCTATATGGTTACAGCGGAATTCAAGCGAATCGAGCGCTTCATTTGGGGTTTAGCTCCACAAATCATGAGTATGGTCACTACTTCAAAACCGGCGACAATCACTGAGGCAATTGATCTGAGCGTAGCTCTTACTGAGGAAGCCATCCGTTTAAACAAATTTTCAGATGTTGAGCCAAAGAAAAAGGAGACTCACGTAGAGTCGACCGGGGGTAATAAAAGGAAGTTCTCGAACTTCAAACAAGGAACAAACGGTGTTGACAAGAAAGGAGAATCAAGCACACCGGTCCGAACTACAACCGGTGGTGGAAAGAAAGGAAAGGGATATATGGGTACACACCCCAAGTGTAACACCTGCCAGCGTCACCATTCTGGCCGGTGTGGGCCAAGAGTATGCGAAGCTTGTGGGAAAGCTGGACATTTGAAGGATAACTGCTAGGCTAATGCTGGCCGGGGTGGCCAAGGAGGTTTTGGAAAGAGGAACAATAATCGTGGTGGTAATGGAAATCGTGCACAAGGAAACAACGGAGGAAATGGAAACCGAGGCAGCAACGCGAATCAAGCAGGTACTTTGAACCGAAATCAAAACAACAATCAAGCAGGGAATGGAGGTGGAAACCGGCAAAGACCGGGTCGTTTTAACTGTCGTGACATTGGACACTTTAAGAGAAACTGCCCAGAATTGAACCAAGCACGGGGAAGAGTCTTTAACATCGAAGCGAGGGAAGCGCGCCAGGATCCCAATGTTGTTACTGGTACGTTCCCTATAAACCAACGCTTTGCATCCGTTTTGTATGATACTGGTTCCGATTATAGATTCATGTCGTTAGAATTTAAGAATATGCTTGGGTTAGCCGCTAGTAAATTAGATATTCCCAACTCAATCGAATTAGCGAATGGAAAGTTGGTAGAAGCCAATGATGTGGTCATAGGTTGTGTAATCAAGTTGGGAGAGCCTGAGTTTGCTTTGGATCTACTACCAGTCAAGTTGGGAAGCTTCGACATGGTAGTAGGTATGGATTGGTCATTAAGCAACAAGGCAGAAATTGTTTGTCACAAAAAGGTCGTTCGCATCCCAAACGAAGATGGTGAAACAATTGTGATTCATGGGGAGAAGCGGGATACGCCTTTAAGAATCATCAGCTGCCTGAAAGCCCGTAAGTGTTTACAGAAGGGATGTGCTGCCTTCCTGGCACACATTGTGGATAAGAAAGCTACTGAGTCGAAAATCGAAGACATCCCTGTCGTGAAGGAATATCCTGAAGTCTTTCCGGAGGACTTGCCAGGATTGCCACCCCAAAGGCGAGTGGAATTCCACATTGACTTAGTTCCAGGCGCCGCACCTGTGGCTAAGGCACCATATTGACTTGCCCCGTCTGAAATGCAGGAGTTGTCAACACAACTTCAAGAGTTGCTAGACAAAGGATTCATCAGACCAAGCTTCTCACCTTGGGGAGCTCCCGTCCTGTTTGTCAAGAAGAAAGACTGTAGTTTTCGTATGTGCATCGACTACCGGGAATTGAATAAGTTGACGATCAAGAATAGATATCCTCTGCCAAGGATCGATGATCTATTTGACCAGCTGCAAGGTTCAAGCTTTTACTCTAAGATCGACTTGCGATCAGGTTACCATCAGCTAAGGATACAAGAGGAAAGTATCCCGAAGACAGCTTTCAGAACACGTTACGGACACTACGAGTTCCTAGTTATGCTGTTTGGGTTAACAAACGCACCTACAGTTTTCATGGACCTAATGCACAGAGTTTGTAAGCCGTACTTGGATAAGTTCGTAATTGTGTTTATTGATGACATCTTGATTTATTCGAAGACGAAGAACGAACACGAGCAGCATTTAAGAGCCATTTTAGAGTTAGTGAAAAAGGAACAGTTGTATGCCAAATTCTCTAAGTGTGAGTTTTGGCTACGAGAAGTCCAATTCCTTGGACATGTGGTGAATAGAGATGGAATTCATGTGGAACCTACCAAGATTGAGGCGATAAAGGATTGGGAAACCCCAAAGACGCCAACCGAGATTCGACAATTCTTGGGTTTGGCTGGTTACTATCGAAGGTTCATCAAGGATTTTTCAAAGATCGCTCAACCACTGACACTCCTCACGCAGAAAGATAAGAAGTTTGATTGGGGAATCAAACAAGAAGAAGCGTTTCAGCTGTTAAAAGACAAGCTCTGCAATGCGCCAATCTTAGCACTACCGGAGGGTACAGATGATTTTGTGGTATATTGTGACGCTTCGTGTCAAGGCTTAGGTTGCGTGTTGATGCAACGCCAGAAGGTTATAGCTTACGCATCGCGCCAGCTGAAGGTACATGAAAAGAATTGTACCATACATGATTTGGAACTCGGCGCAATGATATTTGCGTTAAAGATCTAAAGACATTATCTATATGGTACGAAGTGTACAATCTTCACAGATTATAAGAGTCTGCAGCACATATTCGACCAGAAAGAGATGAATATGAGACAAAGACGTTGGGTCGAGTTGCTGAACGATTACGACTGCGAGATAAAGTATCATCCAGGGAAGGCGAATGTGGTCGCCGATGCCCTAAGTCGAAAAGAAAGGGTCCAGCCCATAAGGGTTAGGGCTTTGGAGATGATTGTTCAGACAGATCTTTCTCTGCGCATTCGTGCTGCGCAGAAAGAAGCTCTTAAGGAAAGGAACATTGAAGAAGAATATCTCCGTGGGATGGAGAAGCAATTAGTGCCAAACAAGGAAGGAACGTTATGTTTTATGAAAAGGATTTGGGTTCCTCTGTTTGGTGGTTTGAGGAAAGTTATTTTTGATGAGGCACACAAATCGCGGTACTCTATCCATCCAGGAGCGGATAAGATGTATCAAAATCTTAAAGATTATTATTGGTGGCCTAGGATAAAAGGCGACGTTGCTGTTTATGTTAGCAAGTGTTTGACGTGCGCCAAAGTGAAAGCTGAATACCAGAAGCCTTCAGGACTTCTGCAACAACCTGAGGTTCCCAAGTGGAAGTGGGAACAAATTTCAATGGATTTTATAACAAAGTTGCCAAAAACGCCAAGAGGTCATGACACTATTTGGGTAATAGTGGACCGATTAACAAAGTCTGCGCACTTCTTACCCATCAGAGAGAAAGACAACACGAGCAAGTTGGCTGAAATTTACATGAGGGAAATCATTGCACGCCATGGAGTGCCTCTCTCGATCATTTCTGATAGAGACGGAAGATTCGTATCAAGGATTTGGCAATCCATCCAAGAAGCTTTTGGCTCACAATTGAATCTGAGCACCGCATTTCACCCACAGACCGACGGACAAAGCGAGCGAACGATTCAAACATTGGAGGATATGCTGAGAGCATGTGTTATGGATTTGGGTGGTAGCTGGGATAAACATTTGCCATTGGTCGAGTTTTCGTACAACAACAGCTACCACACCAGTATTGGAGCCGCGCCATTTGAAGCTCTATATGGCCGTAAGTGCAGATCACCGCTTTGTTGGTCTGATGCAGGTGATAAACAATTGGTTGGTCCTGATGTGGTCCAGGAAACCACAGATAAGATTGCACAGATCCGGGATCGCATCAAGGCGGCTCGTGATCATCAGAAATGCTATGCGGATGGAAGAAGGAAACCTCTAGAGATTGAGGTAGGCGATATGGTTTTGTTGAAAGTATCACCCTGGAAGGGTGTGGCACGCTTCGGGAGGCGTGGAAAGTTGAATCCGCGGTATATTGGTCCATTCAGAATTCTGGAAAGAATTGGGTTAGTAGCGTACAAGCTGGACTTACCTGCCGAACTGAATGGTGTTCACGATACATTTCATGTATCAAATCTAAAGAAAAGCCCAACGCAAGATACTGTTGTTATTCCCGCAGACGAGATTCATATTGACGACACGCTCCATTTTGTCGAAGAACCGGTTGATGTTACGGATTGGAAAGTGAACAAAACCCGCCGGAGCAGTGTCAAACTCGTCAAGGTTCGTTGGAATGCAAGACACGGTCCAGAATACACCTGGGAGCGTGATGACCGAATGAAAGAAAAGTACCCCCACTTATTTCCCAACACCCCTGCAACTAGAAGCAGAACTTAAAATTTCGGGACGAAAATTTTCTAGCGAGGGGAGAATGTGACAACCCTCACCAAATCAGGTATCCGTACGAATTAATTAATATTTAATTACTGTGCTTGCTTACAATTGCGGATAAACTGCTACGTGATTTCTGATACATACTTATACATGCATCATACTTTATTAACTGTCTCTCCATTTATTTGCACAGAACTATAGTGACAAACTTGATGCACAATAGCACAGTAAAACAATGAACGGATAACCCATTCAACATGCTGATATAGCCAGCATCAGACAGATACTGTCTCCAAGGCCAGTATGAGCCGGGAATAGTTTACTACACTAGTAGGAAGTGTAGGGAAGTGAGGATTGTAAAACTGCGTCACTAGGTATAGTTACAGTGCCAGGAAGTGCCTAAAACACATGATAAATGCAAAATTCTGCATTTATTATTATTATTATTATTATTATTATTATTATTATTATTATTATTATTATTATTCCGCTTTTAAATTACTAGTGAAGTGCAAAAACTTGGCTGAATGGTCCTGTATACTTTCCTAAGTGCCAGGAATAAATAGTGTTACAAAAATATACATAAAAGACCTTTTTCGGCATATTCGAACACTTTAACGGAGCGGTGTCTACCCGAATAACCGGACATTGCCCGGAACACTAAATTTTTGACATGAACATTGTTTTATTATTTTTAGCTAGTCGTGGTCCCCGTTTGCCATAATACCCACTATAAATCAATTAACCAACATATATTATTAAGTTACTTACAATATACCTTACCATTCCATTTAGTTGAAGAATTTGCAAACAACCCCCCCCCCCAACCGAATTTTTGTCCATGTGGACCCACTATATCACCAACTCAATATTTACACCATGCTTCTTAGATTACATCCTAATATTTTAGTAGATTAGTTGCTTGTTTCATTCAACATAATATGTAGTGAATTATTATAAGTATGGCACCAATCTTACAACATATCATTACAAAGATTCACTTCCTTATCCTCACTCTCCCACTCTCTCTCTCGGTCACTCTACCACCGCCAACATCACCTCCATTCCACCATCATCTCTTCCATTTTACAAGTTCCATTTAAGTTTAGAAGGTGATTCAAGAAGGTTACTACTTGTGGAGCTTCAAGAAGGGCTTTGTTCTTGCTTTTTCATCACATTTTCTCATCATTTTCATACTAGATTTCTACCCTAGCCTTGTGCTAGTAGTAAGTCTCTTTACACCCTTGTTTCATCTTGATTCATAGTTAAAAATTTGTAGTGAAATTATATCATAAGAACAAAAAAAAAAAATACTAGAAGATGTGAAACATGAATTATGAATATAAAAGTTGCATAAAGTTTACTTATGATTGAGACATAAAGATGAAAACTTGTTGGTTTAGGGTTGGTTAAATCATACTTGGTATTTGATCGTTATTTTCTTGAAAAACCCGTTGTTCGGACGCTTGTTAACACGATTTAGTAACATTTAAGACGTAAAGAACATGCTGAGTTACTTTTTCAGCCGTCTTCAACAGGCTGTAAACAGACTATAATAAATCAAAAAACGGAATTTCTGAAGCCTAAATTGTGTATTTTCGAGCACTGGAATCGTATTTTTTTGAGGTCGTTTACTATTTTTAAGGACCCGATTTATAACTGCAGCTAAAGCTGAGTTTTACTGCAGTAAAAGGGGTGATACGTTTTCGGTCATAACTTGAAACCTGAGTAGAACCAGCCCCTGAAATTCATACCATAGATGGTCACTGATGTATTTGTGACCCTCCAAGTGGAATTTCGTCAAACGGGCTTACGAGGAATGTTAAACGAATTATTCCGTAGACTGCAATCAGAATGTAACAAATCTGATTGCAGTCAGGTAAACGATTTTCTATAAATTACTGATAATGAACTGGACCCCCATACTTTTACACAATGATTTTTGGTTCGGGTAAAACGTTCTGTGAAAATTTGGGAATTTTTGGAATAAATTAACCATTTTATTTAAATGTCCGAAAACAGTCCAGTTTTTAATATATTGAAACTGAAACGACAAAGGTAGTATTTTGCGTGTCAGAATGTAAGGGTTGATTGTTGATGATCATGGTTTGATTTCAAAAGAAAACGATGTGCGTATTAGCACGGGCACCCCCGTTTTTTGGGGAAACTCTGGCGAATTTTTCTAAAAATCCCAAGAGTTAGAAAAATTATTCCTCTAACAAGTATGTTTAACCTTATGTCTCGGAAGTAAACTTCGCCATGAGTATTGTTACAATGTCTCAAAGTATCGGAGATGGGTTTTCATAAAAAAAAGCGGACGAATATATTTTGGGATAAATATATTATTTTGACAAAGATGTTAAATATATTTTATAAGTGGGACTTAAAAATATACTATCCGAACTACCAAAATACATGTATGAATACCCCATCCTTGGGAAGTAAATACGCACATAGGCATACTTGGAAAGTATGAATTCGGAAATAGTTGTCTAACTATTATTCCAAAACCCTAAATAAAACGTAAGTTAAAATAATTGTATTTATTTTAACAATAAGATTAAACTTGGAATAATTGCAAGTAACGTAACTCAAAATCCTAAATACATAAACAAGGCACGGCCCGATCGTCTAATAGATATTAGCACGTTGTAGGTTGTCGTGTGGCAGACTAAGTTTGAGTTGCTGTTATCGAGGACGCACTACAGTGAGTTCATGTCCCCCTTTTCTCTTAAACTGTTTTCAGTTTCTAAACGGCGGGGGTGAAATACATGTTACAATGTTTACGAATACTTAATACATGGTATGGTTAGCGTAAGGAGGGTTACTACTTAGATCATGTGAGTGGGTAGGCGGGAACTGGAGGCTATTAATCCTCAGTGTAGGACCGAGGGCCTTTAGCGGTAGATCTATCTGGGTGTAGCGAGCCCAGCCCCAGGCCCAACGGTACGGACCTCGGGGTAACTTGGTGCCCGATGCAAAAATCTGCTAGGTTTGAGTCTTCCTACTGCACTTCACACATATCAATGGCCTTGCACACCATTGGTGATCTCTTTATTTCCTTATTTGCTACATACCAAGGATTTTTATACTTACAAAGGTTTTACATACTCACTACACATGAACTCGCTCAACATTTTTGTTGATTTTTTCAACTTACATGTATTTCAGGGAACTAAGGATCTGGCACGGTATGCTACGTTTTCACGCTGCATTAGAGTTATGGGATCATCCAAGTTTAAAGGTTATGGCTTTTACCTGGACGAGTCACAGTTCTTAAACTACGCCTGCTTTATGTTTGTGTTTGTGTCTTCTAAACAATGTCTTTATTTTGTAGTGCTGTAAACTTGATGCATGTGTCAGCGTATTAAACAATGTTGTGGTACTTTTAATCTAAAACTTAAATCAATGGATGATCTGCATGGTTTTACTTTCATATAGCTTTGTTTTGATTAAGTTATGGTATTAAGAAGTCACACCAAATTAACCCACGCTTCCGCAAAGCCAGGGTGTGACAACATAAGGTTTCAAAAACATACTTTTAAAGATCCCTTGCATGGTTTTCAAAGACATTCTCTCATATGTTGAGGTAGTACATGTCACACCCCGACCGCGTTAAGACAATGAAACCGCGGCAGAAACGTCAGGGAGTGGAGTGGCTGAATTATTGTTTCACAACCATGGATATAAAAGTTTCGTTTTTATTGATTCATTTAATAATTTACATTGTCTTAAAACAAAACAAACAAGTTGTACATCGTCTATCGTTATTATTATGTCACTAAGGCCACATCCAGATCCTATGTGAACATACATCCTAGCAATCAACATCATTCAATCACCACCTGAAACATATGTGAAAACAAAGTCAGCAAAGAAATGCTGGCGAGCACATAGGTTTTGTGAGAGTATCGGATTCATGGCTCGTTTACATATTGCAATACCTCGAAAACCTTGTTTTGAAAAGTATATAGTATTGCAACATGATTAACCAACTCAAATCAAGTTAGTTATAGTTTATAAAATCTCGCAGCCATGATTCTTAACCCAAAACATTTGTTTAAGTAAACCAATTCGTGAATTTGTTCTCGTTATAAAACTCGTATGGTTTATATCATTTTGAAAACATCGTTATGTGAGATCGTTACAAAATCGTTTCCCAAGTGAACTAAATAATGACATGGAATGTAATATGATAAAAGCACATATATATAAGAAGTACCAGCAGCGTATCTACCATGCTTTTATCATCTTACACCCGTCCCATTACCTAATCACAACCCAAAACAAATCGTTCGTTCAAATCGTTTAACTCGTTCAAATCGTTTCAAATCATCTAACTCGTCCCAAAATCATTCTCGTTTTAATTGTGAAACTACTTGTGGTCGCCTTGCTAATAACATCCAAACCTTCGCAACTCGACTATCTCAAAACTCACATTAACAAACCACCAAAGGGTAAGTTAACAATCACAGATTCGGTCGTTACCTACATAACATCCACACATAACCATGGGTGTAGTCTGATAACGGGATTTGTCAGATCCTATGGTACCATGACCTAATACTGGTCGGCTTGATCAATGTTAATGAATGTTATTCATTATGTAAATACGTCGAACAAGTTCGTTCACATTATCGAAATCATTATTTGTTTAATATAAACCATATTAATCGTTTTTGAAACCATCGTTTAAACCTCGAAATCATTTAACACATATGAATCACCCCAAAACAATTGAAAACAGTAAAATAGGGAAACTATGTACTCACATAGTTACCACAAAACATGTAAAAAGAGGGGACTATGTACTCACATCGAAGTGCAAAGTATCCTCAGTATAAAGAACTCAACAAGCTCAGGCAAACCAAGGAAATTCAAGTAGCACCTAGTAATCGAATCACTGGTAAATAAATCGACACCTAAATCGGAAGATCGGATAGAATGAGGTCTGGTAAACCAAATGAGTATTGGAACTCATGTGACATGGTTTAACAAAGCCTACATTCTAGATCGGAACCTATCCTAAGTGCTTTCGACACGTTATGACCCATTAAGGTAGCTTACGCTACTATAACACGTCGTTCATGCAAACGCGCTTTCGAGACGTCTAACTAGTCCTATGACAAGTATTATATGCCTAAACATGTTTAAATATGTTGCATAATCAGCTAAGTGACAAAAGTTTAGGTTACATATGCTTAAAATCCAATTATGTAAGAAAAGGGCATTTTGGTCAACATCCTAAGGCATATAAACTACCTATCATACAACTACTTAAACTATGTGACCATATGGTATAACCTCGGAAGGTTATTCCCTATACAACTATGGTCACTATACATGCTTGGTCGGATCCTAATGATCGACCAAACGGGTCGAGTTCGAAAGTCTAAGCGGTGATTTAGACCGCTTGACTTACGACTCTAAACAAGCACTAAACTAAAAGTGACGAGCTAAACATGTTAAAACATGTTTAACTAAGTTAGAAAACAGGTTTTGATATCAAAACTGTTGGTTCATAAATGTCTGTTAACTTTGTCATTTATCGAGTCTTGTATCTAGATAGGATAAAGTAGTGCTTAGATGTCGGGAAACTAGGTTTTTTATGTAAATAGGCCATTTCGCACGAAATGGAGGTTTAACCATTTTGTACGAAATGAAGGTGAATCCATTTCGCACGAAATGGTGTTGCTATTTCGCACGAAATGACCATTTTGTGTGAACCTTTTTGTGCGGAATGGTGAGCCTATAAATACCTGAGCATGGTTTCTCATTTGTAACATTGGAGATTTCAGAGCCAAGGTGCTGCCAAATTGTCAACTGATCTGTATTGCTTTGAAATCAATAAACAAGTGAATTTATAATGAATCAAGCTGTAATCAAGTTCGTATCATCGTATTCCTCCTTTGATATGGATTAGACTCTTCTGATCGACTCGTTTAGGTCATACAACGATCCAACAAGTGGTATCAGAGCTCAGGAGGAAGAGTTCATATCGATTCAGCTTGTTTTCATTGGAATTTCTGACTTCTACTCCTTCTTCTTCAAAATTAACTAGATTTCATGGTTAAAATGGCTTGAATTTCACACATTACATGTGAAATACAGTTTTAACAAACCCTTGAAAGAATCAGACCTAAAATCGAACTAAAACCTGATCAAATTTGTCAAAAACATACCAATCGAGTGACGTCAGCACCATATCGCACGAAATGGATCTTCATTTCGTTTGAAATTGTTATCCATTTTGCACGAATTGGCTTTGAAGCTGTCCATTTCGGACCAGAGTATCCATTTCGCATCAGAGTGTCCATTTCGCACCAAAATTCATCCATTTCGCACGAAACAGGCCCATTTCACTTGAAGGTGTTCATTTCGTTTGAAACACTCATCCATTTTGTACGAAATAGACAGTGTTGGATCATTTCGCTTGAGAGGGTACCATTTCGTATGGTTTGAGTTTGTTCCAATTCATTTCACACGAATTGGACATTCAGGTCATTTCGTTTGAGTCATTTCACACCAGTTCATTTCGCTTCAGAGAGGCTGTTTAAGGATCAATCAGTTCGCAGGAGTTGATTCATTTCAGTTCACACGAAGTGAACTATTACCAGTGTGAAGTTTATCTTTAAAAAACTTTTTCAAAAATCTGTCTAAGTGTTTGTTAATTGTTTCAGGTACTTAAAATGGAGGATTTTATGAATCCGTTTAGTGATGTATTTGCTTACTCTAGCAGCACAAGAGAGAACACTACATCAGACAACACAAACACCTCAGCACCAAACCCGAACCATAGGAAAACCATTGCTGATTCTCTGAGTGTTGATAACGCCTATGGCACATACAACAAACCACCCAAGCTAATGGCTATCGAGGAGTATAATAGATGGGCAACTAGGTTCAAAGATTAGCTAAAAGCATTTGCTTATCCGAGTTGGAAATGCTTGAAGAGCGGGTTTAACCTTGGAAGAAGTGATTATGAGAACCTAGTCGAAAATGATCAAGAAAGTTTCATTGCTGAGCAAAAATGTATCGCATTACTTCATCAATCAGTGAGAGATGATATTATATCCTTGATTGACTACAAAGATGCCATAGATTTATGGGCAAAATTGGAGAAAAAGTGCGTGGGTGGAGCTGAAATTGTCAAAAACAAGAAGAAATTGTTGAAAAAAGAATTCGATCTGTTTGGGTGTATGAAAAATGAGCCTGTGTCAAAGATGATAGAAAGATTCGGTCATTTAAAGATGGAACCTGCAAGATTTGGGATTATGTTTACTCAGGAAGAGTTAGTTGATGAGTTGTTTGACTCACTGCCTGATGAGAAAGACTGGCAAGATTTTGCCTTAATGTTGAAGAACACAGTGTGTTCGACTGATTTGACAGTTGATTTGCTAATCGAAAGATTGGAGAGTCATGAATTGGAGATCAGGAAAACGAACAAAGTCAACAATTCCTCGTATCAACAAAATGTTAACTTATATTATCGAGGAAGTATGATTCCAAAAACTGTGTCACCAAAGACAGCATTTTCAGCAGAAAACTCAAACATGCCAAATCAAGAAAGTCCAAGCAGTGGTTATTATGGAGGATTATCCTCAACTTCTTCACATCAACAACAAAAATCAGTTCCGAAAAACATGTTCCAGTGCAACATTGCTGTAGATCTCAACAACGCACAAAACTTCAGTGAAGAAGCAGCCAAGCAGCAAATGGTGTTTTTAGCATCCGTCTTGGAATCTTATCAGAGTCTTGTTGCTGGAAAGATCGGAAACACTAACCTCACCAAGGAAGACTATGATCAGATCGACCCAGAAGAGATGGAGTTGATTGATATTAGATGGTGCATCGCTAGTGCGGTCAGAAGGGCTCAAAGGTTCATCGAGATTACAGGCAAACATTCCATTGGAGGACCTTCAACAAAACTTGGTTTTGATAAATTGAAGGTTACATGTTTCAAGTGCAAGCAAAAAGGGCACTTTAAACGAGAATGTCGAAATGCAGCTGCTGATGAGACGGCCAATCCATTCCATGAAGATTATTATAAAAGGGCCATCAATCATCAAAACAAAGCAGAATCTCCTAGAATGAAGCAGTTAGAAGATGCTCCCAGAGATAAGTCGAGAGAATTAGCTGTTATACATGATGATGAGGGATTTGATTGGAGCGATGTGTTACCGGAAGAAGATGCAATGGGTTATGCATTCATGGCAAAAATTGTTCCTTTCAAAGATACTCGAACAGAAGAAGAAAAATATACCTACAAGAAGATGGTAGCCCAAAACATGAAAGATAAAATCTATCGAACTTGGAAAGAGGAAAAAAGCGCAAAAAGATGGGATGCGGATCGAGAATGTTATTTGGATCCTAAAGGATACATAGTTATTGAACCTTCATCAGTCACTGTTGAAACTCTCATCGAGTAATTAGCAGAAGAGGAAGAAGAAAGACAGAGACTTTGGTGGGGAAAAGAAGCCGAAGAAAAAGAAAAAGAAAAGGAAAAGGAGTTATAGTTGAAAAAGATCGATGATGGGATAATCAACACAACGAAAGAATTCACAGCCCAAAATCTAAAGAAAATGGCTGATAAAGTTCTTGCAGTGAAAGAGTTAGAGGTACACTCTAAGTCTAGTTCTGAGTCACAGAGAAAGGTCAGTTCAAATGATTCAATAAGTGGATCAGGTAAGACTGAAAAGGCCAAAAGTGACAGTGACTGCAAAAATTGCATGAAAAACTGCAAGGTTTGTAGTACACATGCTTATCTCAGTGGTAAGAAGACTGAAGAACTGACTGATAGAGTCAGAGAAGTTGAAAATCAAATCTTGAGTCATGACAAATTGATGAAAGCTTCAAATGATCGAATTAAAGAATTAACTGAGAAACTTGAGAAAGATAAAATTGAAGTAGAAAAACTTAGGAAAGAGAATGAAAAGTTAATTCATAAAAACCGTCAACTTTTTGAAAATCATGAGAAGCTAAAGAAAACGATAAAAGATTCTGATGAAAGAAACAGTAAAACAAGTAAAGAAAATCAACAACATTCAGGAGTACTTCAGTCGAAAGAAAAGCAAATCAACCAACAGTTGGATGAGATTGCTAATCTGAAGCTTCAGTTTCAGGAAGCTAAGATTGAAAATGAACGCATCAATCTGAAATCAACAGTTATAACTCCGCAAGTTTTGTTCTTCAACACATTGTTCGTAAACCCATTGGGAACAACAAAGCTGGCGAAGATGTATACTCGGATGGAACTGGGGTTGGGTATCATCAGGTTCCACCGCCAGTATTAAATAATTTTTCAAAGAAAAAATCCGGGTTGGTTAATGATGATGAAACACATGAGGTAAAACTTCAAGAAACAATCGACGTCACATTCGCTTCATCATCCGATGAAGATAGTGGCCAGTCTGAAGTGGTTAAAATGTTGTCGAAAATGTTTTGAAATCTGACAGTGACTCAACTGAGGATGAAGAATGTTTTTTGGATAAATATATTCCGAAATCAAAATCCAAAAACAACTTAAGTGAAGAACCTACTCTTGTGATGTACAAGATGACGGGATCGGATAAGTTGTATTCGGATCTTGAATTTCCTTTGGAAAATGTGAATGTTGACAAATTGGTAAGTGTGTTCAAGTTGGTTGAGATTGATAGGTCTGAGATCGAAGGTTTGAAACGTTCCAAGAGACAATTAAACTTTGAAAAAAATAAGGCTTACTATAAAAAACCTGCTGTTCAACCACGATTTTCTAATAACAATCAAAACAGATAGTCGAGCGGATATCAGGGTGGTAAGAATTATCAAAGAAGGAACTTTCAAAACAAAAAGTTTGTTGAGAAAAAGATTTTTGTGAAAAGTTCAAGTTCAAGCTCATTTTCCGAGCAAGAATCTGAAATATTTTCAAAATCAAATGAAGAGTTTGTTGAAGAGAAGGCTTCACAGCCTCAGACTGAAGGCACAAGTCGAGTAGTTGATACTCGTACATGCTTCAAATGCAACAAAGTTGGACACATTGCACGGAAGTGCACCAACTTAAAGCCTAAGTCTGAAGCTGTTGAGAGTCCGAAAAAGAAAGTCGATGCAAAAGGGAAAGCTCCAATGCTTGTTGAGAAGAAAATTTTGAAAAATGAAAACACCAAATTCAAAACTGAACCCGTAAAGAATGTGGTAACTAAAATTGACAAATTTTACAAGCGGGTTGCGTCATCTCAACAAACATGGAAGCCAAAATCTGTTGAAAAGAAAACAAGTTCTCAAAAACCAAAGGTTTCAGAGTTTGCAAAACAATCATCTTCTACCACACCGGTTAAGATGCATGTTCCTTTGGATTACTATGAGAAACTTGAAAATAAAATGACTACTACTTCTGAGAAGAAGTATGTACGAAAGAAAGACCAATCATCTGGTCAACCTCCGAAAAATGATTTCTTTTTATACAAAGAGGTTGAGATTGGGTCTGAGGAGAGTTTAAAGATGAACGACAAAAATTTCCCGCCATTGTATACCAAAACCACAATTCTAAACGTCAAGTTACCTGAGTCAAAAGAGGCTTCGGTGGCATTAAAATCTAACTAAGTGTTTATGATATGTGCAGGAACTTCCGAGATCCATCTCATGCTGGATTATGGATAGTGGAGCTTCTCGGCACATGACGGGGAAGAAAACCCTATTGTACGATGTTAGAGGGCTTAATGGAGGATATGTGGGATTTGCAGGCAATCAAGGTGGTCGTATAGTTGGTGAAGGAACTCTATCTAATGGAATTGTCACGTTTGAAAGAGTGAACTACATCTCGGAGCTTGAGAACAATCGTCTGAGCATTTCTTAGATCTGTGATCGCATGTATACAACCCATTTCTTAGACAAAGAATGTTTGATATTGAAGCCAGGATTTGTTGTCCCCAAAGAATGGGTTATCATGAGAGCACCTAGAGTCAATGATCGTTACGTGTTGGACATGAGTGTAGCAACTACTACCACGGGTCAGGCTCATTGTTTCATGTCAAGAGCAACGAAAAAAGAATCGCAATTGTGGCATCGAAAGTGTGACAACTCGTAACTTCCGAGGTTAATGATATTCGCATCACTTCTATTTATATTTCGTTATACGTTGTGATCTTGTGATATGGTGTAGAATTGTTATAGTTGTGTTTTATTAAATGATTATGAGTCTATGGGTTTCGAGAATAGAATGTATGTATGTGATTAGTAAAGCCGTATATAATTCCCGGGCCACACACACCCTTCTTACTCGGCTGCACATTCTTTTAAAGCAAACTCAATGGAATTTAAAAAAAGCCCAAACCACTTACCCACCTATTTATGGCAGCCAATCCCAACGTTTGGGCTTAAGCCTATTGCGGCCAAGTAAGACTCGAACACCCTAACCCTTTATTATGTGTTTGTACATATATCCTTCATGACTTTTATGCAAACAAAAAACCCTACTTCTACACCTATTGTGCGACGGCAGAGGAACCCCCCCCCCTCGAGACATTAAGCTTCGATCGAACCTTTTGGGTTAGTTGTTACATATTCATGCTAATTTTTAATTATGGTTGTGTTTATGCGTATTATATGTTGATCGCAAACGTGAGAAAAATTATGTTATGTTCTTGGATGTTAATTAATGTGCACTTGATAGGAGAATTGATATGACGATGATTGTATACTGAGAAATTGACCGACTTATAGCTCTCGTGAATTCACTTATTTAACCACTTGACCTTTTGACCACCATTCTAATTGTAATTGGGCCGATATCTGACTTTGATAAAAATCACGACAACCTTCACATGCTAAATGGCCGACAATCTCATTCATTACATGCAACTTACTTCAAAGTCTTACGATTCACATAAATTGATGAGTAATAATGACCAACATGTAATATTTAGTAAATGGGCTGCAAGAATTTTAATAGAATTCATTCTATTGGACCAAAGAACCCACTGAGCCAACAACATTAATATCCTTCTTGAACACTATTGGACCACACATTGTTGAGTGATTGTTTGTAGGCTGCTAAGTAGTATACATAGGGTGCTTAGGTTAGGATTTATGGTATTATGATTATGTGCAATTATTGTAAGTAAAGCAATGACTAGAATAGTGTTATATTGTTGAATTGCTTGCCACTGTATTGATGATACGTGACGTTGCAAACAATGAAGGAAAGTATTTGATGTTAACATACATACATGATTGATTGGGTTGTTAACTTGGGTTGCATGTAGTGGTTGGACACGCGCACACACTTGATTTAATCTACTAGTTTTTTTAATTATTCACTGGTTTGTTAACTTGGGCCTGATGATTTAAACCGAGGACCTAAGTGGGCCGAAGGTCGGTGGGCCGCACTTGACTTAACTAAAACAAAATAGGTGAAAAACAAAAGAAAGAGATTAGTTTAATGGGTTTGACCATGGCCCTTTGTAACTAGACTGTTTGATTAATGGGCCGAGGGATTTAGAGGCTGCAAAGCCTGTTACGATGAAATTGGACTGCGTGACTTGGAGTCTTTAGCCAAGCCCACTTCCTTATTAATTGTTTGATATGTTAGTTGGGGCATGGCATGCATGGGTGATTTGGTTATGATAAACAGAAGTGGTATGAATTGCAAATTGGTAAACAGTGTGTTTCTTTTTGCTTATTGGGCTGGGTCATGTATGATTTATTAAGTTCGGCAGTACATGTTGTAGGATTTAGTTAGCTTGACCTGATGGAATGAATAATTAATGATACTTAACCAACGTGTGAATTGATTATGACTGGAACCATATGTGTGTGTGCTCCCTATATCTTGATTGTATAATATGCGAACAAAGAATGCATGTTTGTGAAAAGTGTGGGTTAGGTGCACTATTGACTAATTGTTGTCAATAACCATTTTAGGACGTGTCTGATTAACTAATAATCGAGTACCTTAGCATACCGAGCAAACCAAGGTGAGTTCACACTCTTTACTAAGGCATGGGATTCCCGGTGATAGGGCATGGGTTGAAGGATGGGATTGAACAATTACGCGTACATACACGGTTACTAGACTATCTACCATGGTCCTCGGGTTAAGCAGGACACTTACGTAAAACCTACGTAAACAGGAATATGCTACTGTCTTCCGGAGTCAGGAAGGACACTTACGTAAAACCTACGTAAACAATAACATGCTACTGTCTTCCGGAGTCAGGAAGGTCACTTACGTAAAACCTACGTAAACCCCACGTGTACCACTGTCCTCGGGTAAAGAAGGATACTTACGTAAAACCTACGTAATGCTTGTACGTACTACTGTTCTCGGTTGTGAAGAACACTTATGGTTACGAATAGTCTAGTGGATATACAACATGGGAAGCCCCCACCAATAGAACATACTATCGGCCCAGTAGAGCCACATGTTACAAACGAACTTACTATTACGCATTTATTTTCTGTGAACTCGCTCAACTAGTTGTTGATCCTCTGTTACATGCCTTGCAGGTCGTTAGGTACTGGAGCTTGCACAGGGAGGAGCTGGTCGTTGTGGGCACGGATCGTGAGTGTTTTGTTAAACGCTTTATGACATTTCATACTTTATTATATTGGGTTTTATTTATACGCTTCCGCTCAACAGTGATAACATACTTATGTTTTGGAACACCTTTCATATTGGTGGTTGAATGGCATTTACTTTTACTTATTAATTACATGTTCAATATGATTGGTGGCTTGATCCTGGTCAGTCACGCTCCCAAGCGGTGATACTCCGCAGGTGGATTTTGGGGGTGTGACAGATTGGTATCAGAGCCATTGGTTATAGAGAACTTGGTTTTAATAAGGGGAAAAAACGTTTTTATTAAAACCAGATTATAACCAATACAGTGCTCAACGATCCACAACGACGCCTCGCTCCACGTGCAAAACTCAACATCCTAGGTAATAAGGTTTATGTTTATTGCCTACTTGCTAGAATTACATAGAACTTTGCTCGTGGTATGCTTAGACTACATTGCTCACTATCTGTTATTGCTTGAGAACACTTGTGTGATTACACTCTTCCGTCATCGCACTATTCGCGAACCTCTCTCACTTACGTTACATTTGCTATGAAGATCATGGCCGGACGTATCAACTTCACTCAAGCCCAGTTGACGGCTCTCATTAACGAACGAATTGCTGCGGCACTTGCAGCCACACAAGCAGGAGGTATACCCTGCAGTCGTAACTAGGATCTTTAGATCCTACACTCCTAAATCAACTCTTGTGTTTAACCTTGTCCTATTCTTATACACAATAGGTCAACACGCTCAGCCACCTGTTTGCACCTTCAAAAATCTCAAGGATTGCCAACCTAGTACCTTCAGTGGAACTGAGGGAGTTGTAGGCCTCCTCCATTGGTTCGAGAGGCTCGAAAATGACTTTGAGGTGTGTGATTGCCCTGAGTCTCGTAGGGTAAAGTTTGCTGCTGGAACACTCGAAGGTGCTGCATTAACCTGGTGGGAAGCACAAGTTCAAATGTTAGGGCTGGCAGCTGCTAATGCCACCCCCTGGAATGAGTTCAAGGACCTAATTAAGGAAGAGTTTTGCAGTCGAGAAGACATCCACAAACTAGAGGTAGAGTTCCTCAACCTACAGATGGTGGGGTCTGAAATTGAAGCTTATACGAAGAGATCAAATGAATTAGCCACATTTTGTCCCAATATGGTAGACCCTCCCACCAAACGTATCGAGCTGTATCTCAAGGGTCTGGTGCCAGAAATTCAGAGTCATGTGACTGCAGCTAACCTTGGCACTATCCAGCAAGTCACTCGACTTGCTCATCGTCTCACAGACCAGGCTGTAGAACAAAACAAACTACCGAAACGTGTTAAAGCTGATACTACATGTACTTCTAGTGATAACAAACGCAAGTGGGATGAAAACCTGAGCAAGGGATTAATTTTGGTCCAGCCTCTGGCGCAGCAGCAAAAGATAGATGACTACCAGAGCCCCAGGCATCAGTTTTCTAGTAGTCGTGGGCAGAGTGGATATCGAGGAAATCATCCAAAGTGTAACAGATGCAATAGACACCACAGTGGTCAGTGCAACAAGGGTCGTTGCCAGAGGTGTCTCAAGATTGGTCATGAAGCTAAGGATTGTCGAAGCTCACGTCCTGTAACTCAAGAACAACAACGGCCGCCTCAATCTTCACAGAATCAGCAGCAACAACAAAGTTTTAAAGGATGTTTTCAGTGTGATGCTAAAGATCACTACAAGAGACATTGTCCGCATATAAACCAGGACCAGACTTAGAACCACGACCATGGAAACAGGGACGACAATGGGGATAGCATTGGGGGAAGCAATGGAAACAATGACGCCGGGGCCGCATGTATGTGATTGGTCAAGGTGACGCAAGGAACGATCCTAACGTATTAATGGGTAAGCTTCTTCTCGACGACTTATATGTTACTGTCTTGTTTGATTTGGGTGTGGATACCAGTTATATGTTCTTGAAAGTTAGTCAAATGTTAAAAAGTGCACCAACTCCCTTGAACACTCAAACATGTCATAGTGTTAGCTAATGGTAAAAGTCTAGAGGCCACACATAGTTCAGGGTTGTAATCTTATCCTCGCTGGTCCGACGTTCTCTATCGATCTCATTCCTATAGTTCTGGGCAGCACCTATAGCTCGCGCACCGTATCGATTGGCTCCAACCGAACTGGAAGAACTGTCAAAGCAATTGCAAGAGCTCTTGGATAAGGGCTTTATTCGTCCTAGCTCTTCACCTTGGGGAGCTCCAGTGTTATTCGTGGAAAAGGAAGGACGGTACTTTCCGCATGTGCATAGACTACCGCGAACTGAACAAGGTCACCGTGAAGAACCGCTACCCTCTTCCACGTATTGACGACTTATTCGACCAGTTGCAAGGGTCGAGCTACCACTCCAAGATAGACTTGAGGTCAGGTTACCATCAGCTGAGAGTCCGGGATGAGGACGTCTCCAAGACAGCATTCAGAACACGCTACGGCCACTACGAGTTTTTAGTCATGCCATTCGGGCTTACGAACGCGCCTGCAGTTTTCAGAACAGGGTGTGCAAACCCTATCTAGACAAGTTTGTAATTGTCTTAATCGACGATATTCTGATCTACTCCAAGAGTCAGGAGGAACACGAGCAGCACTTACGCCTTATCTTGGAACTTCTTCGAAAAGAACAACTGTACGCCAAGTTTTCAAAATGCGACTTCTAGCTTCGTGAAGTCCACTTCTTAGGCCATGTGGTGAACAGGGATGGGATTCATGTTGATCCATCCAAGATAGATTCGATCAGGAACTGGTCTGCACCGCGTACGCCAACGGAAATACGCCAATTCTTGGGTTTGGCGGGGTATTACAGACTATTCATCAAAGACTTCTCCAAGATCGCACAGCCGCTTACAATGCTGACACAGAAAGGTGTTACCTATCGTTGGGGTAATACACAAGAAACGGCTTTTCAGTACCTGAAGGATAGACTATGCAGCGCACCTATTCTCTCATTGCCAGAGGGCACAGACGATTTTGTGGTCTATTGTGACGCATCGATACAGGGGCTTGGTTATGTATTGATGCAGCGAGATAAAGTTATTGCCTACGCTTCGCGGCAACTCAAAGTACATGAACGGAACTACACGACGCATGATTTAGAGTTGGGAGCTGTTGTTTTCGCGCTTAAGATATGGCGACACTACTTGTACGGTACCAAGTGCACTATCTACACCGATCATAGGAGTCTCGAGCATATCTTCAAGCAGAAGGAATTGAACATGCGTCAACGACGATGGGTCGAGCTGCTTAATGATTACGAATGCGCCATCAAGTACCATCCAGGTAAAGCCAATGTTGTGGCTGACGCTCTCAGTAGAAAAGACACTCTACCTAGGCGTGTATGAGCTTTGCAGCTCACTATTCAGTCTGATCTTCCTGCACAGATATGAGATGCTCAGGTGGAAGCATTGAAACCAGAAAACGTCAGGGCTGAAGCCTTGCGTGGCTCAAGACAACGATTAGAACAGAAGGAAGACAGCGCCTACTATGTAACAGAGCGTATTTGGGTACCACTATACGGCGGTTTACGAGAACTTGTGATGGATGAAGCTCATAAGTCTCACTACTCGGTACATCCAGGCTCGGATAAAATGTATCACGATCTTAGAACTACATACTGGTGGCCTAGCATGAAGGCCCACATTGCAACTTACGTCGGCAAATGTTTGACTTGTGCGAGAGTCAAGACAAAGTACCAGAAACCCTCAGGCCTACTTCAGCAACCCAGGATACCACAGTGGAAATGGGAAGAAATTTCCATGGATTTTGTTACTGGTCTGCCTAGATCCCAGCGTGGGAATGATACTATTTGGGTGATCGTAGATCGACTCACAAAGTCTGCTCATTTCTTGGCTATCAGAGAAACGGATAAGTTCTCTACATTAGCAGACATCTACCTGAAAGAAGTTGTTTCGAGGCACGGAGTGCCAACCTCTATTATTTCGGATCGGGATGCACGATTCACTTCAGAACTATGGCAAGCAATGCATAAAGCTTTTGGCACTCGATTAGACATGAGTACAGCTTATCACCCTCAGACGGATGGGCAGTCTGAGCGCACGATTCAAACCCTAGAAGACATGCTTCGGGCATGTGTTATTGATTTCGGCAACAGCTGGGAAAAGCATCTCCCGTTAGTGGAGTTTTCATACAATAACAGTTACCACACCAGCATTCAAGCCGCTCCATTCGAGGCATTGTACGGACGTAAATGCCGGTCACCTCTCTGTTGGGCAGAGGTGGGGGATAGTCAAATCACAGGTCCAGAACTTATAGTTGATGCTACAGAACAAATTGCACAAATACGACAATGCATGGCGGCAGCTCGCAACCATCAGAAAAGTTACGCTAATAAGCGCAGGAAACCGCTCGAGTTCCAAGTTGGGGATCGGGTGCTACTCAAAGTCTCACCCTGGAAGGGTGTGGTTCGTTTTGGTAAACGAGGCAAGCTCAATCCGCGGTATGTTGGACCATTTGAAATCACTGAAAGAATAGGCAAAGTAGCCTACAGACTAAACCTACCAGCTGAACTCGGTGCAGTTCACAACGTTTTCCACGTGTCGAATCCGAAGAAGTGTCTGTCAGATGAGACCCTCATAGTTCCTTTGAAGGAGCTCAGTATCGATGAGCAGTTGCGATTCATCGAGGAACCAGTAGAAATCACGGACCGGGATGTTAAGGTCCTCAAGCACACTAGATTACCTCTTGTACGAGTTCGTTGGAACTCCCGTCGTGGCCCAGAGTTCACCTGGGAACGAGAAGACCAAATGAAACTCAAGTATCCCCAGTTATTCGAAAACCATGCAACCACTGCTGAGGCTGAAGCTACTACAGAATTTTGGGACGAAATTCCAAATCAACGGGGGGATGATGTGACACCCCAGGGAAACCAGTAAACGATACAACTTAACTAGCTTCCTCAGTAACCGCATGCTAAATTTCGGGACGAAATTTCTTTCAAGTTGGGGATAATGTGACAACTCGTAACTTCCGAGGTTAATGATATTTGCATCACTTCTATTTATATTTCGTTATACGTTGTGATCTTGTGATATGGTGTAGAATTGTTATAGTTGTGTTTTATTAAATGATTATGAGTCTATGGGTTTCGAGAATAGAATGTATGTATGTGATTAGTAAAGCCGCATATAATTCCCGGGCCACACACACCCTTCTTACTCGGCTGCACATTCTTTTAAAGCAAACTCAATGGAATTAAAAAAAAGCCCAAACCACTTACCCACCTATTTATGGCAGCCAATCCCAACGTTTTGGGCATAAGCCTATTGCGGCCAAGTAAGACTCGAACACCCTAACCCTTTATTATGTGTTTGTACATATATCCTTCATGACTTTTATGCAAACAAAAAACTCTACTTCTACACCTATTGTGCAACGGCAGAGGAACCCCCCCCCCCCCCCTCGAGACATCAAGCTTCGATCGAACCTTTTGGGTTAGTTGTTACATATTCATGCTAATTTTTAATTATGGTTGTGTTTATGCGTATTATATGTTGATCGCAAACGTGAGAAAAATTATGTTATGTTCTTGGATGTTAATTAATGTGCACTTGATAGGAGAAGATATGACGATGATTGTATACTGTGAAATTGACCGACTTATAGCTCTCGTGAATTCACTTATTTAACCACTTGATGATGATTGTATACTGTGAAATTGACCGACTTATAGCTCTCGTGAATTCACTTATTTAACCACTTGACCTTTTGACCACCATTCTAATTGTAATTGGGCCGATATCTGACTTTGATAAAAATCACGACAACCTTCACATGCTAAATGGCCGACAATCTCATTCATTACATGCAACTTACTTCAAAGTCTTATGATTCACATAAATTGATGAGTAATAATGACCAACATGTAATATTTAGTAAATGGGCTACAAGAATTTTAATAGAATTCATTCTATTGGACCAAAGAACCCACTGAGCCAACAACATTAATATCCTTCTTGAACACTATTGGACCACACATTGTTGAGTGATTGTTTGTAGGCTGCTAAGTAGTATACAGAGGGTGCTTAGGTTAGGATTTATGGTATTATGATTATGTGCAATTATTGTAAGTAAAGCAATGACTAGAATAGTGTTATATTGTTGAATTGCTTGCCACTGTATTGATGATACGTGACGTTGCAAACAATGAAGGAAAGTATTTGATGTTAACATACATACATGATTGATTGGGTTGTTAACTTGGGTCGCATGTAGTGGTTGGACACACGCACACACTTGATTTAATCTACTAGTTTTTCTAATTATTCACTGGTTTGTTAACTTGGGCCTGATGATTTAAACCGAGGACCTGAGTGGGCCGAAGGTCGGTGGGCCGCACTTGACTTAACTAAAACAAAATAGGTGAAAAACAAAAGAAAGAGATTAGTTTAATGGGTTTGACCATGGCCCTTTGTAACTAGACTGTTTGATTAATGGGCCGAGGGATTTAGAGGCTGCAAAGCCTGTTACGATGAAATTGGACTGCGTGACTTGGAGTCTTCAGCTAAGCCCACTTCCTTATTAATTGTTTGATATGTTAGTTGGGGCATGGCATGCATGGGTGATTTGGTTATGATAAACAGAAGTGGTATGAATTGCAAATTGGTAAACAGTGTGTTTCTTTTTGCTTATTGGGTTGGGTCATGTATGATTTATTAAGTTCGGCAGTACATGTTGTAGGATTTAGTTAGCTTGACCTGATGGAATGAATAATTAATGATACTTAACCAACGTGTGAATTGATTATGACTGGAACCATATGTGTGTGTGCTCCCTATATCTTGATTGTATAATATGCGAACAAAGAATGCATGTTTGTGAAAAGTGTGGGTTAGGTCCACTATTGACTAATTGTTGTCAATAACCATTTTAGGACGTGTCTGATTAACTGATAATCGAGTACCTTAGCATACCGAGCAAACCAAGGTGAGTTCACACTCTTTACTAAGGCATGGGATTCCTGGGGATAGGGAATGGGTTGAAGGATGGGATTGAACAATTACGCGTACATACACGGTTACTAGACTATCTTCCATGGTCCTCGGGTTAAGCAGGACACTTACGTAAAACCTTCGTAAACAATAACATGCTACTGTCTTCTGGAGTCAGGAAGGACACTTACGTAAAACCTACGTAAACCATAACATGCTACTGTCTTCCGGAGTCAGGAAGGACAGTTACGTAAAACCTACGTAAACCCCACGCGTACCACTATCCTCGGGTAAAGAAGGATACTTACGTAAAACCTACGTAATGCTTGTACGTACTACTGTCCTCGGTTGTGAAGAACACTTATGGTTATGAATAGTCTAGTGGATATACAACATGGGAAGCCCCCACCAATAGAACATACTATCGGCCCAGTAGAGCCACATGTTACAAACGAACTTACTATTACGCATTTACTTTCTGTGAACTCGCTCAACTAGTTGTTGATCCTCTGTTACATGCCTTGCAGGTCGTTAGGTACATGGAGCTTGCACAGGGAGGAGCTGGTCGTTGTGGGCACGGATCGTGAATGTTTTGTTAAACGCTTTATGACATTTCATACTTTATTATATTGGGTTTTATTTATACGCTTCCGCTCAACAGTGATAACATACTTATGTTTTGGAACACCTTTCATATTGGTGGTTGAATGGCATTTACTTTTACTTATTAATTACATGTTCAATATGATTGGTGGCTTGATCCTGGTCAGTCACGCTCCCAAGCGGTGATACTCCGCAGGTGGATTTTAGGGGTGTGACAGAAAGATAGGTCACATTCACCTGCGAAAATGAACCACCTAGTGCACAACGATTTAGTAACTGGTGTTCATCTGAAGGGTTTCCATCTTGAGGGGGAGTGCATTAGTTGTATCAAAGGAAAACAGAGAAAGAAATCTCACCCTGGGAAGAAGGAAAACTCAATCTCAAGGCCGTTGGAGAGACTTCACCTGGATCTTTTTGGTCCTTTGAATGTCAAAAGTATAACTGATGATCTCTACTGTTTAGTAGTCACAGACGACTTTTCGAGATTTTTGTGGGGAATGTTTTTGAAGACAAAAGATGAGACATTTGAAAGTTTAATGACACTTTTCAGAAATATTGAAAATTTGTATCGTACACGCATTAGAAGATTAAGAAGTGACAACGGTATGGAGTTTAAGAATAACAAGAGAGTATTGTGATGAAAGAGGTATACTACAAGAATTCAGTGCGCCTTATACTCCGCAGCAAAATGGAGTTGCAGAAAGGAAAAATAGGACACTGATAGAAACGGTTAGGACGATGCTTGCTGATTCCAAATTACCTGTCAACTTTTGGGCAGAAGCAGTGTCAGCCGCTTGCTATACGCTCAACCGGGTTCTTACAGTGAAGAAATTCAACAAGACGTGTTTCGAGCTGATCAACAACCGCAAAGCTAACCTGAAGTATCTAGAACCGTTTGGGTCTCCATGTACAGTTCTGGAACCTTTTGGAAAATTTAGTCCAAAGAGTATCGAAGGAATATTCGTGGGTTACACAAGTCCACTGAAACGAGTCTTCGTTCCAAGCCTTAAGCGGATCATCGAAGCCCAAAATGTTGAATTTCAAGGTTATACAATGCCACTTCAAAAACCCGGCGACTCATGGCGTTTCAATTATGACACTTTGTGGGATTCGTTTGACATGGAGGAAGAACCAGAGTTCTTTAACGAGTTGGATATTCTAGGAGAATATGAATCATCACAAGAAAGGTTCCTAGCTGAGTCTTCTAGATGTCAATATCAAACTTCCAATGACAATGAAGCCGGTCCAAGCAATGCTGGAGAACATGATGATATTCAACAAAGTCCATCATCATCAGAATGTGAACATGCTCCTGACAATCAGATGGCAGTCAACGATAATCTAGAATCTGATGATAGGCCAATTTTTGATCGTGGTGATTCAGATTCTGAGGGAAAGTAAGTCCAGATTTCAAATCAAACAAATCCAGTCAGTGAACAAGGTGCAAATCAGAATGTCACAAATTTGGAAGGCGGGGTAGATGTTCCAGGCGAAGTGATGCCGAGAACTCTTTCATATCATCCAGAAGAGATGATTATTGGAGAATTGCAATCAGGAGTCTGCACAGACGACAAATTGACCAAGGCCTTACTTGTTTTTATTCTACCGTTGCTCCTTTACAAACTGTGTTTTCACTTAGTTGTTTTATTTCGCAGATTGAACCAAGAACATATAAGGAGGCACTAACTGAAGATTCTTGGGTCAACGCTATGCAAGAGGAGCTAAACCAGTATGAAAAGTTGGGTGTCTGGAAACTGGTGGATTTGCCTGATGGTCATAGGAAGATCAACACCAAGTGGGTGTTTAAGTGCAAGAGGGATGATCGAGGGGTTATTATTCGCAACAAAGCTCGACTCGTAGTCCAGGGTTTCAGTCAGCAGGAGGGTATAGATTTCACCGAAGTATATGCTCCCATTGCTAGACTCGAAGAGATTAGAATCTTCCTAGCATTTGCATCATGGAAAGGATTTAAAGTCTTTCAGCTAGATGTTAAATCGGCTTTTCTCTATGGGAAGGTAAAAGAGGAGGTATATGTCGGACAACCACCGGGCTTCACCGACCCAATCCACAAAGACAAGGTCTATTTACTGGATAAAGCGTTGTATGGTTTACACCAGGCCCCGAGAGCCTGGTACGAGACATTGTCTCAACATTTGCTCGCCAACAGCTTCATCCGAGGAAAAGTGGATGCCACTCTCTTCACCAAAGAAGTCGACGGACATCTTCTGATAGTTCAGATATACGTGGATGACATCATATTTGGGTCAACAAATGAAGATCTGTGCAAAGATTTTGAAAAAGTTATGAAGCAAAAATTTGAAATGTCATCAATGGATGAGATGAAGTTCTTCTTGGGACTTCAGGTTGATCAACTGCCCAAGGGAATATTCATACATCAGACGAAGTATGTTCATGATGTCTTAGAGAAATTTGGGATGTCCAGGACTACTCCAGCTTCCACCCCATTAGCAACGAATCATGGGATAAACCCTGATCTCACCGGAGAGAAGGTGGATGAAACGATGTATCGTTCCATGATTGGATCGCTGATGTATTTGACAGCTTCAAGACCCGATATCATGTATCCTACTTGCCTCGCAGCACGGTTTCAGTGAAACCCGAGAGTTTCGCATATGGTGATTGTGAAACGGATATTGCGCTACCTGAAAGGAACTCCATCATTGGGGTTGTGGTATCCAAAAGAAGGCGATTTCACACTCAAAGGTTATTCGGATTCCGACTTCGGATGCTGCAAAGTTAACGCTAAGTCAACAACTTCGGGATGTCAGTTTTTCGGACCACGATTGGTCACCTGGAAATGTAAGAACCAGACCTCTTTCGCTTTATCCACATGTGAAGCTGAATATGTATCTACTAGCAGTTGCTGTTCTCAGATCTTGTGGATCCAACAACAGATGTGCGACTACGGTTTGCAATTTCTTATTACCCCTATCTTTGTTGATAATGAGGCAGCGATAAACATAACCAAATATCATGTTCATCACGCTAAAACGAAACACATTGAAATTCGTCATCACTTCATCCGAGATTGTTTCGAGAAGAAGTTGATACGAATTGAGAAAATCCACACTGACGAACAAAAAGCTGATTTACATACCAAAGCGTTTGAAAAAACTCGTTTTAATATCTTTTAAAACTGAATGGTATGAAGCTTTTATCGGTGTCGGAGGAGATTCTTGTCGTAGATGAAGGTACCACTGTAGATGATGTTGAAAAGCAATCTGCAATGGTTTGTCGATTTTTTTACTTGTTTTGGTATTTAGGGGGAGTTAGGTTATATTTTCAGAAAATACAAAAACAGTAAAAATTCAAAAACCCAAAAACATGAGATATTTTCAAAAATCCAAAAACAATAGAAAACTGAAAAAAGAGCTTGTGTAAAAAGGGAAAATGATAGTACATCAGCTTGACAGTTGCAGTATACTAAAGAAATGTAAAGTTTAAATGTGTTAAGCAGTCTCGCTGATGATGTGTCGGTAGGTTTTTACAAAGTTAGTAAGTTTGTTCAGGATATAAACCTAAATCACAACTTGCTTGTACGTGGGGAACATCTCTCGGATATTTAGGTAACCCCAGAAATCCTGTTTGAAAGACTCTATTTCTGACATACTAGGTCTTTGTACATGATGATATCTTGGGTATTATACCAGGACTTCTGATTTTGCGGAACAATAGGCTAGTCCTCGTATAATGCTCTGCACTGTTATTCTTAAAGCTCACCCTCAGCATAAAAAATGATGAAACATTGAAAAATGTTAATCATGTGCTGTTGAAAAAGAAGATCCCCAAAGGGGACCCACCTAAAGTCGAGCCATCATCTCTCTGATTAAACGGAAGTTCTAGCCTGAGCTCTCATGGTCTCACATTTACCCCTTACAGATATCATTAGTGTGCACTCACCTGTAAGACTGAATATAGTTTTCTCGATACGGGAGTATATTCTGAGGTGATACACGCGTATAAGTTAAGATCTTAAAACACTAAATTCGTATCCTGAACAGATTGAAATTTGTGTGAAAATTTTAAGTGGATCAGTATATTGGCAATTGTAGGATCGTTACTGACGATCAATTGAGTCAATCTGAGCTAAACACCACTGTTTATGCAGCGGAAATACACAAACAGCTTGAATCAAAGCAGAATGGAGTAGAAACAGAATGCAGATTACTTTAAACACGTTTTTTCATTAATCTTTCTCAGAAAAAATCGGCAGCAGTTCGGCTACACGGTCGACATTCAGATACAAAATGAGAAAACACTTGGACTATTTATAGGGGCCTGATTTCGCTCCAAATGACATCATGTCATTTCGGGCGAAATCAGAACTTTGTGATTTCGCTCCAAATGACAAAATGTCATTAGGAGCGAAATCAGCTCTTAACAACATAAAACTTACCAAATAGCCCCTATACTATACAAAACATACATATATGACCCCTAGACCCTATAAAAGCTTGACTCAGACTAAGACGCAGGCTTTAGACATTCGTGCACCAACAAACTCCCCCTTGGATACAGCCGCAGTCTTCAGTCCTGTCTTCGGGTCTTCAGAGTGACTTGAACGTTTCTTCTCTAAGCTTTGGCTTCTTCCTAAGCAAGTTCCTCAGCCTGTCATTATCTTTCTTTCTTTTCTTTTCTTCTTCAGCTTGAATATTCATCCATTTACCTCTGTTTTCTTCAAGCTTTTTACGTTCACGATCAGCTTTCCTCTTTTCTTTCTCCTCAAGCGACCACCAAGTAGACTTCCATTTGCTTTCAGAGTTAATGCCTTTCTAAAAGCAAAGAGTAGCAACTCTTTGAAACTGCATCGCATGTTCTTTATCTTCAGCCTGATAGTGAATCTTGTTAATGAATAAACATTCAATATCTTTCGTTGAGCAGTTCACTAGCCACATCGGGTCATACACATGTATTTCTGTTATCTCACTACCAGCACGATAAGTAATGACAGCCTCAGTCGAGATGTAACTGTATACCCAGCCCAAAAAGCCTTTATAGAAATCCTGCTCCATCTTTGGCACTGGTATATTTTTCATCGTCTTCGGCCTTTTAACATTAAGGATAGTTTCTTCAACTCCTGTAACTGGATCTACCCTTCGCACTCTTTTTGGATAATGCGGCTTCCAGTGTCTAAACTCTTTCAACGATTCAAACTTTATGTATCCCCACATCAGAACATCATTCTTGCGAACAGGATACCCTAAAGTTCTTACTTTCGACAGCTCCTCAATATCCCACCAAGGTAATGACATTATATCATATAGACGTTCAAAGTACTGCACTCCAAACTCCCTTCTGATCGCATAGGCATTAACATGAGGCAGGAAACCCCAACTAATGATGTCACCAAGTGAAATGCTTCGATCCCTCTGATAGAACTTCAACGGCCTTTTGAATTTTCTCTCGTGACTGTCTTTAAACCATTTCTGCCGTTCTTCTTTCTGCATATCCTTCGGAGTACCATCAAAATTTTTATCTTTTAAGATTTCAACGACTTTTCTTCTCAACTTATCTCTATTCTCTTCAGTAAAGAACTCCATCAGCGTAGGATACTGAGAAGTATCTTCACTAACACTCTCATCATCTGTGCAATCCTCAACCTCAACCCTGTCGTACATGTCAGCATCCTCTACATACTTATATTCGTATTCTGGTTGATGGTTGATGTCAAATGCATTTAATTCTTCCTCAAAATCAAATTTGAAATCAGGATCCACCATACGTGTCATTTCTTTGATCTGTTCCAATGTATACGTATGAAAGTGTTCACCTTCTTCCCTATAAGTATCCTATCTCAAAATTAACTTCTCAACATGTTCAACATTTTGAGCATCACCAGACTCCCCCTTTCCTTCAGCTCCCCCTGACTCTTCATTCACAATATCATTCAGAAAATCATCAACAGTTCTTTCACTGGAAGCTTCAGTTACTTTAATACCCATACCACCTTGAGCATCGTCATCGTCATTATCAAAACTATGACTGCTAGCAGAAAATACTTTCTTATCATCGTCATCATCCTCATCATCACCCTCTTCCTCATCACCCTCTTCATCTTCATCCTCCTCCTCATCTTCCTCATCGTCATCAGCATCAAGATCTTCTAGAGTCACAGGTTCTTCAAAAAGTGCTAACACGGAAGATATAGGTACTAGATTTTCAATCATTAAGGATGGAACAATTGATCTCTCAACAGCTACCACACTGCTATCAGCACCCTTACCCTTATCTTTCATATGTTCGTCAATCTCAGCTTGGCGTTTTTCCCTAAGCTCTTCAACTTGAATCTCTTCATATCTTTGTTCAATTGACGTTCCGAGCATATTCTCAACAACTTTGTTCAACATGTAGAAATCATGCTCTTTCAATGCTTTTGCAGTCTCAAGCTCTTTGTTTTTCATCTCGAAATACTTGTTCTGCTCATCTCTACAAGCTTTTTCTTCTTCCAACTCAGCCACTCGCACTTTCAGAAAATCAATTTCAGTCTGATCTGTATCAGTCTTTTTCAACAATGCCTTGTTGTCAGACTCTAATTTCTTCACTCGCATTTCAAGAATCTTTTCACGTTCAGCAACTTTCTTGCTTTCTGCTGCAATAACTTTGTTTTCATTCAACACTTCATCCATTTCTTCTCTAACTTCTTAACTTGTTCATCGTTTGCAAAGCCAAAATCTCCAATATCTTCAAGATTATCTGCAGGAATGTGAAGACCTCTGTGGCCAGAAGAACCAGGAGTTAGTTGAATTTGAGTGAGTGATGGTGTTTGAAATATTTCTTGAGATGTAAGCAAGGTTTGTTGTTGTGGTGGTGAGAGATGTAGTGGTGATAGTTGTCTGGGTGGTGTAGGTTGTCGTGGAGATGATTGATGTGGTGGTGATTGTACTGGTGTAGGTTCAGGTGGTGGAGTTGATTGTTTACTGGTTTCTTTGGCTGGCTTCTTCTTCAAGACAATCTTAGGCTTTGTAATCTTTGTAGTGTAGTAACTTTCTTGATTTTTGAAGATACAATCCTTTTCTTTGCATCTGCTTTCTTTTTGCCGCTTGAAGGTGATTGAGATTTAGAAACGTGCTCAGGAGATGGAACATAAGCAGCATCATCTTTCTCCTGTCTCTTCCTCTTCCGTAATTGTTTCTCTTCTTCTGTAGCCTCTTTAATTCTTCTTAGACGTTCAGTTTCATCTACTTCATCATCTGAAGAACTTGAAGAGCTTGTAGTATCTTTATCAACATCATCACCGTCGATATCATCAATAACCTTCTCTTTTTCAGCTTCCACATTAACTGCTTGATCAGACACTAAATCATCAACGTTAAGCATCACTTGATCAATAGCAGCATACGGATCTTCTTCCACAGTAACAACCGGCTAATCTACCTCAGGTTCATCAACCAATAACGTCTTTGTCACTTTCTTTTGCTTTTTCTTTGGTTGTGATGAAGACCCCTCACCCTCCTGTGATTTAGGGGTAACCTTCCTACCTCTCCTCCTTGTTTCTTTGACAAACCAGTGATTCCGGGTGGTTTTGAACTCCTTAAGAGTTTTTAGCTCTTCAGCATAAGCTGTTTCCTTCATTTCTTCTTCGTTTCTCCAGTTTTGATGATCAACTGGATCAGGATCAACGTAGTTTGCATCCTTTATAAATCCGAAGAACTCAGCTACTACTTTTGGTTCTGGATGGTTTGGGTGATATCTTGCAAGCTGCTTTAGAGAATCATTGCTCTTATGTGACTGAAGTAACAAATCATCCTTCAAATCACGTTCAATCTCTGGATATGCATGATCGATCATCATCTGCACAAACCTTGGATAACACCAAGTCCGACTCTTTGTTATGATATTCTCAGCCATGTAGTGAAAAACAATGTGCGAAAAATTATATTTCTTGTTCAACACCAATGCAGTCACCATGTTCATCTGATAATCGTGCATTGTATCGTAACTTCCCTTCGTATGACTGAGTGACATCAAGATACAATGAATAATAAACTTGTAGGGTTTCTGGAATTTCGACTTCAAATAGTTTCCAACATTCAATGCACCCTGGTAACCCATCCTGAGCATACAACCCTTTACCATCCGTTCTGGAAACTTTGTTGGCGACTCTGCATCATCCGGAAAATTCACAACCTCGCGAATAAGCGCCTCAGTAATCACAATTTCCTTCTTCTCATTATTCACCTTCACAATTGATTGAATTGCTTTGTTTGCCTCATCATACTTTGAATGCTTCCAGAATCGTTTGATATGTGACTTGTACAATGGACATTGATCAGTCAAGGCCTTTTGAATAGGGATTCTACCCATGAACTCCAAGATACTACTGAACTTTGTCAACTCTGTATTTTTCTCCACATCCAAGTCACAGCAGCTGTTGTGAAGTGGATCAAAAATTACACTTGAACCCTACACATCAAAACACAGTATGAATTAAGCACTTAGAAAAAATCTCAACATTAAGCACCTACAAGGGAAATCAACTAAGTACACTAGGAGCGAAATCAGATTTACACTTAGAAGCGAAATCAGGTTAACATATAGGAGCTGAATCACTAAGTTCAATTAGGAGCGAAATTGTCACACCCCGGCCGCGGTAAACAGCGAAAGCCGCGGCGGAAACGCCGGGGAGGTGAGTAGCGACAGAATTATTGTTTCAACAACCATGGCAAATAAAGTTTTGTATTATTAAAATTATAGTTACATTGTCTTGAGCTCAAATAAACTACATAATAACTGTCTTTTAAGTCACTAAGGCCCGAGTCCGCCTAAGTGAAGCACAAACACCCTTATACATTAGCACCTGAAACACATGTAAAAATAGGTACGTCAGCATAAAATTGCCTGTGAGATACATAGGTTTTGTTTGTGCAGATTCATGACTTGTTTTTGAAAGAAGTTTTTAATAAAGTGTAGTCATGAATCTTACAAAATGTTTTTCCTTTGCAAAACCATATGAAAAATCAATGAAAATCAAATGATGATGAAATGATAATGCATGGTTAAATGAATAACCAAGTGAAAATGAATTTGGATAAAATATGTAATTTGTAAAACAATGTCATGTTTATGTATGAAATGTTCATGTCTTGCCCAAGTGGTTTATATAACGCAACGATGTATAATACGATAAAAGCACTTATATATAGGAAGTACCAGCGGCGTATCCACCATGCTTTTATCATATAACACATAGCCTCGTTACATAAGTCACTTACCAATAACCAACCAAAATGTCTTGTTACATGTCAAAATGTGTATGTGTAAACCGTGTACAATGTCATGTGTATCATGTATAACCAATGAAATGCATAGCAAGTAGGAAATCATCTACTTAACTATGTAATGATGTCTAATGTGAAAACAAATGTCATGTATGGTGAATAACTAGAAGTTACTCAACCCCATAGAAAATGTACAAAACATGTTTTTGAATAAACCTAAGTTTAAATCAAATGTTATGCTTTGCAGAAAAACAATGCTTTATGATTACAAACATTTATGCAGTAATGTTAATCGCATACATTCAAGCCTTGAGACTGTGGCGACAAACCGTTAAACGAATTAAAGGTTCATCTAAAGTTATGTAGTCGGATTCTGTCATCCCCAACTTCCAAAGAAACCCAGGAAGTCGGAAACGGGAGTTGTCAATTCCTATGGTACCATTACATAAGTCCGAGCGGCGTAGCTAATGTTAATGAATGTATTATTGTCCCGATTGAACATACCAAATGTCATAACCAATGTAGCATGTGAAAACCATGTACTAGGAATGCTAAGTAAACATGCCTAGTAGAAATGTTCATGTAAAACAATGTGCTAGCATGCTCAGTAAACATACATAGCAGAAACGTCATGTAAAACAATGTGCTACATATGCTAAGTAAACATATGCAACAAATGTGTAACAAATCAATGTGCTAGCATGCTTGACATACATAGCAAAACACAATGGAAAGCATGTACTATATATGTACTAGGTGAAACTAGCATGTTTATTTCATAAAAGCATGAAATACACGAAAGTAACATGTATGTACATGTGTATCACCCCAAAATATTTGAAAACGGTAAAAGAGGGGAACTATGTACTCACTTGGGATTGCTAATTAGTCTTGAGAATAAGACCAATTTAAGCTCCAAGGGTCACGGAATCAACCGGCACCTAGTATAGGTAACTATGTTAATAAACGGCCCTAAATCGGGAGATAGGAAAGAATGAGGTTCTATAAATCAAATGAGTAATTGAACTCATATGCTATGATTTAATAGTCCCAACATTCTGATTGGAAAGCCTACCTAAGTGCTTTTGACCCGTTTCGACACATTATGGTAACATAAGCTACTATAAGGCGTCGTTAGCGAAAAACTATGTCCGGATGGTTAACTATGTGCTATGTCAAGTCTTACATGCCCAATTATCCCTAAACATGTTACTAAATCAGATTACATGTCAAAAATATGTTCACATAATCAAAATACGGATTTTAGTTTCAAAAGGGCATTTTGGTCATTTCCTATGGGCATACAAGCTAACAAGCATATGACTAACCAATCCTATGTGATCATAAGGTATAACCTCAGTGGTTATTCCCTATGAAACTATGATCACTAACTAAGCTTGGTCGGATCCTAAAGATCAACCAAACAGGTCGGGTTCGGAAGTATAAGCGGTTGTTTAGACCGCTTTACCTTACGACCCTAAACAAGCACAAACTAATAGTGTCGAGTTAGACATGTCAAAACATGTCCAACCTACTGATTTGGTATCAAAACAAAGTGTTTTGATACCCTAAAGTAGTTCCGAGGCAAAATGCGTGCTAAAACGCATTTTGACCGAAACTTTGACTCGACACTACAACTAGCTAATGTGGTAATCAGCGGTTATAACCACGAAGGATTATAACTATCGTGATTACAATCACGTTTCAAAGTTCAATTGAACTTTGACTTGACCAATTGATGGTCAAAACCGAAAGTCAAACTGTTGGCCAAACGTTTGACTTTCTGCACTACATAAGGAAAAAGCCATAAAAAGAAATGAAAGAATGCTCACTAAGGGTCCTTGCTATCTTTTCTACAAGAAGACAAAGTCCCAAATGCTTGAGAGAGAGCTCCAAAGCAGATGTGAAGAGAGAATGAGAAGAAATGAGCAAAGAATGAAGGAGTTTGGATGGCTATTTATACTTGTGGTGAGTTAATAGGATCATCACAAGTGTTTTGCTTGGTCATTAAGCATTAATCCTAGCCATACATGTGTTACAAGCTGATTAGAAGCCTTGGTGAACACACAAACTTGCCCACCACACAAAGAATTAACCATAACAGCCCCTGAATTATCAAACAGTTAGCAAAATATGATTTCTGGTCGCTGGGCATCCTTTACGGTCCGCAAGGGGACCCTTACGGTCCGTAAGGACCTTGCTGCAGATCAGCAAGTTTCCCAAAATGACAGATTTGGCCCCTGAGCTTGTTTCAACGCGTATTGGCACTTCTAACACCCGTCAAGCCCATTTTTAAGCTTCATGATGAAGTTAAAGTATAGGGAACATGAAACATGCTCAAAAATATGTCGGATGTCGGTTCGTTTGGCCGTACGGTTGCGTTGTTCGGCTAATTACGACGGAAATCGTAACGAGCGCGAAAACGATCCAAATTGCGAAACGAATGGAATTTTTTGCATGACGATCACTAAAATAAAAATATTTTAGTGTGTACAAAAATTTTGGATGTCCAGATGTGGTCAGAACGTAAGATACGCGCGAAAATGCAAACTTACGCCGTTTTTGACACTTTTAGTCCCTGTAAGATCATATAAGCATGTTTTCTCACACCGAACCTATCAAAGCTTATTTCTAAGCCATGTTTAGGTTATATAAGGTATGTTTAACTTATGATCAAGTTCCGGACTGTACGTTGCCTTACGAAAAGGCATACTTTTGCAAGTTGACGCAAATAGTCCCTGAGAGCGAATAAACTTGTTTTTGCCATACCAAAGCCTTTAAAACTTATTTCTAAGTTATGTAAAGGTTATTTAAGGTATGTTAAGTTTATGATGATGTTCCGGAGTGTTTGTCGCGTTAAACTGACTGCGTTTATGCACCAGTTTGCGTATAACTTTCCAGAAAGCGATATAGAGTTCAAAATCGATCAAAAATCAACACGGGCACAAAACCAAACATAAATGACAAACATTGGGATCAAAACACACTGTTTTAATAATATTGTATAGTTCAGAGTTTGTAAAATGATATTACAAGCACAGATGTCACAGAAATCACCAAATCGAATTAGGAGCGGAATCACATTAGGTGACATAGAAGCGAAATCAGACATAATACTTAGGAGCGGAATCACTTAAACCCTCAGTTTGGAGCGAAATCACAGACAATCACTCAAAACTTGTTGGAGATTAAATTGAATATAGTAACTTGTTCATCTGTTGATTCCGACACTAGGGTTATGTTTTAATTTCATTTTTGACCCTAAACATGCCCTAGATCTAAGTCTGCAACATCCACACATCGTCAAACATGAAATTTGATCAGATCTGTAATGATTAACATACAAATACATGATCTACACCCTAAACCGATAACATATGTTTGTTTTCTTGTTCAGATTTAACAAATTATAACCCTAAACTATGTTTCGTTCATCAACATATGCCGACAGTCATGAAATACATGAATCTAAGTCAAATCGGATGGTAATACTACCTTGCCCATGTTAATAGTTGAGCAAACCAACTAATAACAACAAATCTACAAGAATTTGGGCAGCAATTCGATAGGAAAACAACGATTTAGGGGTTTCGCTCAAGATCGCTGAGAGAGAGAATTCTTTGAGGCAAAATCAGACATGTGATGTAGGTGCGAAATCAGGTGGCTTTTATAGCCGATCTGATTCGCTCGAAATGTCTTTGAGTGTCTCTCGAGCGAAATCAAGTAGAAAGCTACGAGCGGAATCAGCTTTGAAAGCAGCTATGAGCGAAATCACTTTTAGTGTACTTACGAGCGAAATCAGCTTAGAAGATTCCAAGAGCGAAATCAGTTTTAAATATGAAACTTGTATTTTAGAGCGAAATCAGAAACATGATTTTTTAGACTTTTTGAATTTTTAACATTTCTGATTGATCACCTACACACCCAGTTAACCAAGTCCAAGTTAATGACCTTGGTCAACTGTTTGGCCTACCAAGTTCAAATTAATGACCTTGGATGACCGGATTATGAAGTACGTTGTCTTTTTGTTCTGAAAACAGTTCAAATTAATGAACTATCGAGCATTTTGAGCCTTTTTCAATCTGTCACACAATGTACCAATCACAGTTAAGTATCTCCTGCTTTCCCAACCCTCATTATACTGACATGGTCTGCACAAAGCTTTGATCGTCTGATTCCCAATGTCGGTTGTCGAAAATAAGATGAAAAAATAAAATCTTTTTGGATTTTTAGCAGGATAAACTGGAATATATACACACAATCTTTTTGTGAGTGTGTTAGGGGATCATATCAGCATTTGACAAGACACAAGCACCGTTAAGCTACAATTTCATACCAAGCCTTAAACAATTCGCGTAGATTGCCGATATACTAATCCTCTTAAATTCCACAAAACTTTGAATCTGTCCGGGATACGGAATTAATGTTTTAAGACTTAAACCTCTACATGTGTCCCACCTCAGTATATACTCCCGTATCCAGATCCCAATATTCAGTCTTACAGGTGAGTATACCTAGATGATATCTGTAATGGGGTGAATTGCGAGGGCCGTGAGAGCTCAGGTCGATACTTCCGTATACGCCGAGAGATGACGGCTTCGACTTTGGTGGGTCCCCTTTGGGGATCTTCTTTACAACAGCACATGATTATCATTTTGCAATGTTTAATCATTTTTTATGGTGAGGGGAGGCTTTACAAGTAAAGCATATGCGTAAAGTATTATTCGGGGACTAGGTCAGTATTTCCATACAGCAGAAGTCCCGGGATAATACCCCAGATATCACTAAGCATAAAGTCCTAGTATCTCAGAATAAGGGACCTTTCAAACAAGATTTCGGGGGTTACCCATATATCCTGGAGGTGTTTCCCACGTATAAGCAAGTAAATTTTAGGTTTATATCCCAAACTGATCTACTGATTTTGCAAAAACCTATCGACACATATTTAGCGAGACTGCTTAATTGCATTTTAAACGTTACATTTCTTTAGCGTACTGTGTCCGTCTAGCTGATGTACTATCATTTCCCTTATTTTACACAAACTCTTTTTGAAGTTTTCTAATGTTTTTGGATTTTTTGTATTTTATCATGTTTTTGTATTTTTCTGCGAATTTCTCCTCCTAAAACTAAAACATATTTTTGTGTTTTTGTTTTTATCGAAAAGCAAAAAAACAAAACTATACAGAAATTTGACAACACGACATGGTTCACGTCTGATCGCCGCCCTCCTCGGCTTCACATTCTACTACCCTCCCAGAACTCAGATTTTTTAACCATTCAATTTTAGAAGATAGCAAAATCTCTTTTTGTCAAAGGGTTTTGTATAAAAATCAGCTTTCTGATCATCGGTGTGTATGTGCTCAATCCAGATTAACTTCTTCTCGTGACAATCACGGATGAAGTGGTGATGGATTTCGATATGTTTCGTTTTCGAATGGTGAACCGGGTTTTTAGTGATGTTTATAACTGCTTCATTGTCCACATAGATCAGAGTATCCAAGAATTGCAAACCGAAGTCGCGCATTTGCTGTTGGATCCATAGGATCTGTGAGTAACAGCTGGAGGCTGAAACGTATTCAGCCTCACACGTAGAGAGCGCCACTGCGGTTTGTTTCTTGCACTGCCAGGTAACGAGTCGAGTTCCGAAGAACTGACACCCAGCAGTGGTGGACTTTGCATTCTGCTTGCAGCTTCCAAAATCAGAATCAGCGAAACCTGATAGGGAGAAGTCACCCGGGCGAGGATACCACAAGCCGATGCTTGGGCAGCCTTTTAAATACCGTAAGATACGTTTGACTATGGTCAGGTGTGACTGCTTTGGGCTCGACTGATATCTGGCACAGAGACATGTCGGGTACATGATGTCTGGACGGGAAGCCGTGAGATACATTAGAGATCCAATGATTGATCGGTACAGTGTCTCATCCACTTTCATTCCACTTTCGTCTGGACAAATCCCGTGGTTCTGTGCAAGGGGGGTTGCTGCAGGACTGCATTCAGTCATGTCGAACTTGTCAAGCACGTCCTTCACATATTTCGTTTGGTGAATGAATATTCCATCGGGCATCTGCTCCACCTGCAGCCCGAGGAAGAACTTCATCTCCCCTATCGAACTCATCTCAAACTTTTTCTTCATCACTTTCTCAAACTCTTTACAAAGATCGTCATTGGTGGAACCGAAAATGATATCGTCAACATAAATCTGCACGATCAACAAATGTCCTGCCACTTCCTTTGTGAACAAAGTACTGTCTACTGTCCCTCTGATGAACCCGTTGGCCAACAAATATTGGGAAAGCGTCTCGTACCAGGCTCTCGGGGCCTGGTGTAGTCCGTAAAGCGCTTTATCCAGCAGATAGACTTTGTTTTTGTGCAGTGGATCTGTGAACCCCGGCGGTTGTCCCACATACATCTCTTCTTTGATTTTTCCGTAAAGGAAGGCAGATTTGACGTCCAGCTGGTACACTTTAAAGTCTTTCCTCGAGTCGAGCAACCGGCGCGTAAACTTCATCGTAGTCTATGCCTTCTTGCTGACTAAAGCCTTGTACCACCAGTCGTGCTTTGTTTCTCACCACAACTCCTCTGTCATTCTGTTTGCACTTAAAACCCCACTTTGTTTTGATTAACTTTTGATTCTGTGGCAAATCAACTAGTCTCCAAACACCCAGCTTTTCAAACTGTAGCAGTTCCTCTTACATCGCATTTACCCAGCTATCCTCAGTCAATGCCTCTTTGTAAGTTCTGGGCTCGATCTGCGAAATAAAACACTTTAATGATAATTCTTCTTGCAAGTGAGCAACAGAAGAATAAAAACATGTAAGAGCTCGGTTTTTTTGGTCTCGGGTTTTGACACCACTTTGCAGGTCACCAATTATTTGCTCTGACGAATGGTAAGACAATGTTCGAGGCATGAGAGTGTCAGGCACATTCACTTCCGATTGCAAGTTCGATATATCAAGATCAACGGTTTGATCCTCAGCATTCATTGAAGTATCATTTGGTTCCTCGTCAAAGGTCGGAGCGGGTTCCGCCTCTGAGTTGTCAGAATCGTCAACTGTTGGAGCTGGTTCCTCTGGTGGTTCGTGAGCTGTTCCACTCGGTCCGGCTTCATCATTGTGAGTACCCTCGGTGGGTGAAGGAACCACTAGCGGTCTAGGCACTTGCTCCTGTGACATATATTGCTGGTACTGGTACAGAAGTGCTAGTTCCTCGTCACTCGGCTGAACCGGTAGTTGAAATGACTCCCAGAGCTTGTCGTAATCGAACAGGAATCTTTGTCTGGGAAGTTGTGGAGATGGAGTGTGCTTCTGACAATCCACGTGCTGAACTTGTATCACTTTCCCCAGGCACGGTACAAACACCCTCTTCAGCGGGCTTGCGTAACCTACAAAGAAACCCTCATTTGATTTAGCACCAAATTTTCCGTTCTCATCAATAAACGTACACGGAGACCCAAATGGCTCCAGAAATTCAAGATTCGGCTTATATCGGGGCAGCAGCTCAAAACATGTCTTTTTGTACTTTTTGACAGTGAGTACACAATTCAATGTGTAGCAGGCTGCTGATACTGCTTCGCTCCAGAAGAAGATTGGTAGTTTGGAATCGGCTAACATTGTGCGAGCTGTCTCTATTAGGGTCCGGTTGTTTCGTTCAGCAACGCCATTCTGTTGTGGTGTGTACGGCGCACTGAATTCATGAAGAATTCCATTCTCATTGCAAAACTCGTACATTTTGTTGTTTTTGAATTCCGTTCTGTTGTCACTACGAATTCTCCGGATTGGCAGCTTATACACCGTTTCCATCTTCTTGAACAACACCATCAATGACTCAAAAGTTTGATCTTTTCTTTCTAAGCACACGACCCACGAGAATCTTGTAAAGTCATCCGTCACCACCAAGCAATACAAGTCTCCACTGATGCTCTTTACGTTGACAGGCCCGAAGAGATCCATGTGTAATCTCTCAAGAGGTAACCTGATCCAATTAAGTATCTTCGGTGGGTGTGACATCCGAGTTTGCTTCCCCTTCTTACATGCAACACAATCATCAGACAAGTGAAAATTCTTTATATTTACACCTTCTACCAAATCATTGTGTACTAGAAAATTCATTTTACGAACATGAATGTGGCCCATCTTTCGATGCCATATAATTGTTTCTTTTTCGGTTGCTTTTGATTTTGACACAAAACATTGTTTTTGATGAGTTGTTGGTGCTGCAACGCTCATATCAAGAATATAAAGGTCGTAAACCCGTGGAGCGCGCAACAACACCATCTCATCAGGGATTTTAAACCCCGGTTTTAAAACCACACACTCATTCTTTGTGAAATGTACACTGAAAGACTTATCACAAATTTGAGAAATGCTAAGTAAATTGTTTTCCAACTCTACGATATAGTTCACTTTGTCGAATGAGATGACACCATTTGTCAACGTTCCCTGTCCAACAATTCTCCCGCCTTGAGTTCTGGCGAAGCCTACATAACTTCTATTTATTGATTTGACGTCGTAGAGAAGAGCTAGCGTCCCTGTCATATGTCTCGATGCACCACTATCCATGATCCACTTCGAAAGGATAGACTTGGGCAGCCCCTGCAAACATCAAATCAACTTATTCAAACAATGACGCCCATGATTCTTAACCTCAGAAACAGTGCCAAACACTACAACACACTTCTCATCAGTTTTAGGAAAGTTAAATGTGACATTTGGAACATTATCTTTCACAACTTGTTTTACTTTGTTGTTAATCGGGGGAAACTCAGCAAGAAATTTATCAAGTTCAGTTTCAAACTCAACAACATCATCTTTTAAAACCTTTATTTCATTTTTTAAAGCATTTTCCATCTTTTTGACCTCGACAGATGGTTTCGACTTCGAAACCCATGATTGATTCTCAAAAATTTTTGTTTTAGGATAAATTTTTGACGTCTTGCGAGACTTGGAAGATTCGCCAACCTCGAAGGTCGATTTTGGCTTATCCTCGGACTTCAAAGATTCTCCTCTTTTTAGAATGCGAATCGGAGAAACCATTGGTTTTTTACCTTTTGTATCAATCGGTGATTTTGATCGAGATTTTTGAATAATTGGTTTTTGAACAGTTTGTTTTTGAACAACTGGTTTTACAACAACATGTTTCTCAAATACTTTCTTGCACTGTTTAGCCATGTGCCCGATTTCACTACAGCGATAACAGACTCTTTTGTCATATTCGACAAAAGTTGATGTAACTGTCTCCTCTTTCAACTTTTTCGCTGCATTGAAATCGTCCACGACCTTTTGACTAAAAATGTAGTCCTTTTCATCATCTACACTCGGACCAGCGACAAAAATATCATTCATTTTCTCTTTCGGCTTAACCACCTGCTTAGCCGTCTTCTTCTCGAAACCGATCCCTTTGTTTTTCAAATTTTTTTTCTTGTCATTACCCTTACCTTCCCATTCTTTCTTTCCCGAACTGGTAGTACGTGATGTAACAAAAGAATTTTTAGGTTTTGAAAAGAATTCTTTGTTATTAACTTCATCAATGTTCATTTCAACCAACTTGAAAACTTTCTCAGCATTCTCAATCTTCACGTTCTGAAGAGGATACTCGAAATCGGAGTAAAGTTTGTCTGTTCCGATCATAGTGTATACCACCATAATCGGATCATCATTCGCACTCTTATCCGATTTCGGTATGAACCGATCCAAGAAATTACCCTCATTTTCAGACTCACTAACAGCTTTCTCAGATTGAGACTTCTCGGAGTTATCACTCTCCTCATCTAACACTTGATCGACAACGGTTTTGATAACCTGTGATTCGTTGTCGGTGTCGGATGCTGATAATTTAACATCAATGCTTTCAGGCAAATCATCCTTAATCGATCTCAACTTGAGATTCAAAGCACCTTCCACCCCATCTGGATATTTTTGCGTATAATGATTCCACATTGGGGGTGGAACGCTCTTAAAGACTAGTGCAGCATGTGGCTGCTGTGGGACAATTTTTTCAAGAACATAAGATGAAGCCACATAACTCATCAATTTTTATCAATCCTCTCATTTTCAATTTTAGCTAATTCAAGCTCTTTCTTTAGTGAAGCAATCGTGTCAAGATGAAAGTTAACCTCAACTTGTTTATCAAAAAGAGTTTCTTTAGCCAATTTTGTTGCTTTGTCATTTTCAACACTCTCTTTTCGGATCATTTTAATTGACCTGGCAAGAGTATCATAAGCCTCTTTAACTTGTCCAAGATCAAATTTAAGCATATCAGGATGATGTTTTAATTCCTGATACTTAGTGTCTTTCTCAAGACACTCCATGCACGGTTGTAAACACTTCTTGCATGGTGTTTCAGGGATTGAAACAACTTTCTCAACAACAACCTGTTCATCACACACAATTTTCACATCTTGTTTACCGACATTTTTCAACTCAGACTCAAACACTTTGACCTCTTGAACTCTAGATTTCTGATCTGACTCCTGTTTGACTGACACGGAACTGACAGACTCTGATTTCTCGAGTTCTGTGTCTACCTCTTTTAGCTTTCCCATGAGAACTTTGTCAGCGATATCTTTCAATGTCTCTCCAGTCATCTCTTTTGTCACGTCTATCATTTCCTCGACAACTTCTTCCTTTCTTCGTATCTTGGACACGATCTAGTCGTCGGTTCTTCGAAATAACCTGCAAAAGATTCAAACACTTTAGGAGGCATTATTGATTTCATAGAACTTGCCAATACCTCCTGTTCTGACTGGTAATAGTAAACTTCTGCAGGGATTTCTTCAATGTCAACCACATTCTCAACCGGAACATCCTCAACAACCATTTCTGGCTCAGTCACCATCTCCGGTACTTCAACAATTTCTGCCATCATTGCCTGCCCATCACTTCCCGGAATGTATTTATCCCAGGTAAAACCTTCGGCTACTTTTTCATCATCTTGATTCACGATAAGAGCCTTCTCCGGTTTGTTTTCGATCTGCGGCCCCTGAACAGCAGGTTGTTGGTTAGGTCGATGATAGATCGCCTGCCTGTAATAATCGTTGTTAAACGGGTTCTGATGGTTGTTCACTTCACGGTTAGGGCATTCTCTCTTGAAATGACCACGTTCTTTACACTTGAAACAGGTAACCGTTGATTTGTCGAATCCTAGTTTCTGATCAGGACCTGAGAGACTGTTTCTGCCTGTGATCTCCATAAAACGTTGTGCCCTTCTAACCAAACTTGCCATGCACCATTTTATATCAATCAATTCAAGCTCCTCGGGATCGATCTGGTCGTAATCCTCTTTTTTCATATCTGGATTACCAATCCTTCCCGCCACTAAACCTTCATATGCCTCTAAAACGGAAGCCAGTAAAGCAATGTGTTGTTTCACGGCTGTTTCAGTATTTCATTTCCATTCTTAATATTCACCGCGATGTTGCATTGCACCCCAGAAACGTAAGCCTGATTGTTAGAACTTGTAGAACTTTAAGGTGAAGACTGCTCTTGAGCTTTGAAGTTTGGATCATAGTTCACAAATGGTGAGGACTTACTTGATTGTGGAGTATTTTTAGAAGCACTTGAATTTGTATCAGCACTAAAACCCGTTTGTATCTTTGGACTTTGATTTGTTGCAACAGGAGTGCTTCCTTTGTAGTAAAGAGATACGTCTTGCTGTACATTTGCTGAATTCATCTTCCTGATCTTCAACAATTCCAATTCATGAGCTTCTATCTTTTCAATGAATGCACTGAGATTCAAATTCACAAAATCCTAGTTGTTTTTCAACATCATTAAGTACGTGCCCCATTCATCATAAGGTAATGCGTCGGACAACTTGTCGATCCATTCCTCGTCTGTCTTTTTAATATCCAATCTTCTCATCTCTACCACAAGATGACAATAGCGTTCAATCAACTGCTTAGTCGTTTCACCCTTCATCCCAGTAAAGATGTCGAACTCTTTCTTGATTAGGGCTTTCTTGCTTTTGATCATAGAAACACTACCTTGGAACTTCAACTTTAATGCTTGCCACATCGATTGTGAGTCGTCATCATGTTGTAACAACACAAGAATATCTTCTTTTATGGCCTGTTGGAGAATACTGATCATCTTCTTCTCCGCCTTAAAATCATTCTGTTCAGTCTCAGTCAAACTTCCAATGCCTTTCGGTAATCCCACTCCATCAACAGGTGGAACATATTTTTTCTCTATCTTCATCCAACACTCAAAATTGTTGGCTTGAACCCAATTCTTGAAACGACCCGACCATCCGGCATACTCATCCAAGTTTATAAGCTTTAGCGGTTTCTGCATTGTTCCTAGTTCATTCTCCATGTTGACATTTTGAACTATGCTTGCCGGACTTTATGTTGCCGTCATGCCGCTACCCGCGAAAAGATTGTAAAAATCTTGATTTTCCATTTTAGGTGACAAATTTTGAAAAATTTTAACCTTTTGACAAACGGGTTATTTTTACTGAAAAACTTTCTACACGGACTGAATTCCCAACACGATATCACGAACGAAACGGACTTAACGCTCAAACCATGATTTTCAAAACTAAACTGTTTTTATGAGCGAAATCACAATTTAAAGTTTGGAGCGAAATCAGGCTTTATCCCTCGAGCGAAATAAGAAGGTGATCTCGAGCGAAATCAGAATGTGATTTCGAGCGAAATCAGAAGGTGATCTCAAGCGAAATCAGAAAGTAATCTCGAGCGAAATCAGAATGTGATCTCGAGCGAAATCAAAAGGTGATCTCGAGCGGAATCACCTTTGGAGGGAAATCAGTGATGAATCCCGAGCGAAATTAAAACTTTTGGAGCGAAATCAACCAAAGACACCCTCGAGCGAAATCACGTTTCGAGACATTTTCTACCAATTTTAAGCCGTATTTTGATCTGAAACTCTCAAGGGTTTGTTAATTGTCAATTTTACACAATATGTCCAAATTTCAGTCCATTTTGTCCGTGGCAATGTCCAGAAACTCAAAAAGTGTAGTAAAAAGGCTTTGATTCTGGTATTCTAGCTCATAACTGGCTCGGATACCAATTGTAGGATCGTTATTGACGATCAATTGAGTCAATCTGAGCTAAACACCACTGTTTATGCAGCAGAAATACACAAACAGCTTGAATCAAAGCAGAATAGAGTAGAAACAGAATGCAGATTACTATAAACACGTTTTCTCATTAATCTTTCTCAGAAAAATTCGGCAGCAGTTCAGCTACACGGTCGACATTCGGATACAAAATGAGAAAACACTTGGACTATTTATAGGGGCCTGATTTCGCTCCAAATGACATCGTGTCATTTCGGGCGAAATCAGAGCTTTGTGATTTCGCTCCAAATGACACAATGTCATTAGGAGCGAAATCAGCTCTTAACAACATAAAACTTACCAAAAAGCCCCTATACTATACAAAACATACATATATGACCCCTAGACCATATACAAGCTTGACTAAGACTAAGACGCAGGATTTAGACATTCGTGCACCAATAGCAATCTAAGCGAATTGTTTTAATTCTGAGCATGAAATAAATGCTTAACGGTACTCATAACTTGTCATTAGCTGATATGATTCCCTAACACGCTCACCAAAAATATGTTTGTAAATAGTTTACATTTAATGCATTTTATTTCTGTTTAACATTCAAAACCCAAAAAGATTTTATAGCTTTCTAGTCTAGAAAGTTTCTTAAAATCCAAAAAAGATTTTACATTTCTGCTTTATTTTATTGACAAACCAAAAGTAGAAAGCTGATCTTCAGATTCGCTGAATGAAGCAAATGCAGGAGGTTTCTAAACTGGAAGATGGGTTGGGAGCTCATTATGATAAAACCTGAAAGATGAAATGTTAACACAAGTTCATTAAGTTGAAACTTGTAATTTTCAGAATAATGTTTTGAAAAATGTTGAACAAAAGTCGGTTTTTTTTGTCTCGGGTCAACCAAGGTCATTAAGTTGGACTTGGTAGACAAATTAAGTACCCAGGGTCATTAACTTGGATCTGGATACTTAAGTGGATTATTAAAACTGATAAAAATAATAAAAGAAGTTAAAAAATCAAGAGGTTTAAATGTTATATTTTTGAGAACCAGGAAACAGTTTGAACGTGTGAAAGCAGCAAAGTTTGAACCCGATGGCTAAGTGTGAACAAAGTTTGAGCCAGAATACGATCCCAGCTTATTGAAAGGGGGAGTCTAAAGACGTAAGAGTCAGATAGAGATTCTGGATCAACATTCAAGGGGAGTTTGAAGATTGAAAAAGCCAGAAGAGTCAGATTGAAGAGTAAGAGAGAAATAGGAGAGAAGAAAAAGAGAATTGAGGATGCTTTCAGTGTCAAATACTTTGGAAAGAGTGAGAAGATAGATCAAGACTGAAGACAACAGAAGACTCGATGCCGAAGACTTCGTCAACATCCAAGGGGGAGTCTGTTGGTTCATAAATGTTTGTTAACTTTGTCTTTTATCGAGTCTTGTATCTAGATAGGATAAACCAGTGCTCAGATGCCGGGAAACTAGGTTTTTTATGTAAATAGGCCATTTCGCACGAAATGGAGGTTTAACCATTTCGTACGAAATAAAGGTGAATCCATTTCGCACGAAATGGTGTTGATATTTCGCACGAAATGACCATTTCGTGTGAACCTTTTCGTGCGGAATGGTGTGCCTATAAACACTGTTTGACTTTCACGCCTGAAAAGCAATAAAAGAACGAAAGAAACTTACAAAGGGTCCAAGGTAGGGAGAACTTGATCTATAACACTCAGGTATGAAGCAAAGGCTTCAACTTAGAGCATTAATCAGATCAAGTGTGCATAAAATGGAGTGAATGCTTGGGTATTTATGGTTTTCGGTAAACCGTTAGGATCATTTCTTGCAAAAAAGGCTTCGATCTTGACCATACATGTGGGCAAATGGTTTTACTAAACTAGGGGGACATGAAATACCATCAAAACAAGCAGATGGTATCCAAATCAGGGGTTTAAAACCATCAAAATAGCAAAAATGGACCAGATTCAAAGTTTCTGTTCTGCAGATCTGTTGCGCCAGCGAGAGAGACAGCCCTCTCTTACGCGGCCCGCAAGAGCCAAGTTTAGCAGAATTGCAGAATTGGTCCCTACACTTGAAAAACTCAGTTTTTGGCACGTTTAAGCCCCGTTAACCCCATTTTGAAGCTCTAAATTGATGTTAAAGTATAGGGAACTTAAAATGTGCTCAAAAACATCTCGGATGTCGATTCGTTTAGTCGTACGGTTGTGTTGTTCGGTTAATTACGACGAAAATCGTAACGAACGCAAAAACGATCCAAATTAAGCGACGAATGGTATTTTTGCATTCCAATCACTAAAATAAAACACTTTAATGATTACATAAATTTTTGGGTGTCCGGGTATATTCAGAACGTAAGATATGCGCGAAAATGCAAACTTATGCACTTTTTGACGCTTTTAGTCCCTATTGATCAAATAAGTTTATTTTAGCATACCGAACCCATCAAAGCCTATTTCTTAGCTATGTAAAGGATATTTAGGGTATGTTTAACTGATGATCAACTTCCGGAATGTTCGTTACCATACGAATCGATATAGTTTCGTAGTTTGACACAAATAGTCCCTGCGATCGAACAAACTTGTTTTCGACACACCATACCATCCAAAACTTATTTCTAAGTTATGTAAAGGTTATTTAAGGTATGTTAAGCCTATGTCACTATTCCGGAGTGTTTGTCGCGTTAAAATGACTGCGTTTACACACCAGTTTGCGTATAACTTTCCAGAAAGCGATTTAAAGCTTGAAATCGGAATCGAATCAAATCATAAAATCATCAAACACAAATACACACATAATAACACCAAAACACATTGTTTTATTGATAATTAACATTTTTTTACATTGTACATCGATTACAGAGCACAGTTGTCACAGTCTCCCCTACTTTAGGAAATTTCGTCCTGAAATTTTAACTAGAGGAAACTTGTGAAAACAAATGCGGATATTTCGCCTTCATTTGGTCCTCACATTCACAAGTAAACTCTGGGCCACGTTTGGATTCCCTGCGAACCTTGACCAATCGAATCCGTTTGTTCTTCAACTGTTTAACTGCACGGTCCATTATCTCCACAGGTTTCTCGACAAAGTGCATCGTTTCATCAACTTGAATTTCGTCGAGTGGAATGTGAAGATTAGTGTCAGCGAAACAACTTCGCAAATTGGACACATGAAAAGTCGGATGAATATTTCCAAGCTTTGGAGGTAGCTCTAGTCGATTGGTCCAACATATCGAGGTGCAAGTTTTCCTTTTTTTCCAAATCTCACCACTCCCTTCCATGGTGACACCTTGAGTAGGACATGGTCTCCGACTTGAAATCCTAAGGGCTTGCGTCGTATATCCGCATAACTCTTTTGAGGCTTCTAACTGTCACAAGATTATCGCGAATTTTCTTGATTTTGCCTGTTTTTTCCAGAATGACCTCAGGTCTAGTAAGCTGAGCTTCACCGATCTCATTCCAACAGACATGTGAACGACATTTTCGACCATAGAGAGCTTCGAACGATGCCATATTAATGCTAGCATGATAACTCTTGTTGTATGAGAACTCGACCAATGGCAGATGAGAATCCCAATTACCACCAAAGTCTATCACGCATGCTCTAAGCATATCCTCCAAAGTTTGAATCATCCTCTCAGAATGACCTCAGGTCTAGTAAGCTGAGCTTCACCGATCTCATTCCAACAGACATGTGAACGACATTTTCGACCATAGAGAGCTTCGAACGATGCCATATTAATGCTAGCATGATAACTCTTGTTGTATGAGAACTCGACCAATGGCAGATGAGAATCCGAATTACCACCAAAGTCTATCACGCATGCTCTAAGCATATCCTCCAAAGTTTGAATCATCCTCTCAGATTGTCCATCTATTTGGGGATGATAAGCAGTGCTTAGATTTAGTTGGGTTCCCATAGCAGATTACATGGTCTTCCAAAATTGAGATGAAAATCGAGCATCACGATCAGATATGATATCCAAAGGGACACCATGTCTAGATACAATCTCATCAACATAAATCTTTGCAAGTTTATCAGTAGATAGATCCTCGCGAATCGGAATAAAATGAGCTTACTTCGTTAATCGATCGATAACAACCCATATAGCATCATGACCTTTAGATGTACGCGGTAATTTAGTGATGAGATCCATCGCAATGTTCTCCCACTTCCAAACCGGTATCTCTGGTTGTACAAGCAAACCAGATGGTCGTTGATGTTCAGCCTTGACTTTGAGACAAGTTAGGCATTTTGATACATACAAGGCAATATCCTTCTTCATACCAGGCCACCAATACTGAGTACGAAGATCCTTGTACATTTTATCAGCAATCGAGACTTATGAGATTCGTCCATTACCAAGGTGCGAAGATCGTCTTGTTTCGGAATCCATAAACGATCCTTGAAATAGAGCAATCCATCGTCTTTTGCTTCGAGCTTAAGCTCAAGTTGACGTGGTAATTCCTTACCCATCAAATTTTGTGAAACACAAAATTGCTGATCTTGAAGGACACGAGTTTGAATATCAGATAGAATTCGAACAGAATGAAGCTTGACTCGCTCCTTTCGAGTAAGCGCATCGGCCACGACATTCGCCTTACTAGGATGGTAGCGAATCTTGCAATCGTAGTCGTTCAAGAGCTTAACCCATCATCGTTTCCTCATGTTCAGCTCCTTCTGATTGAGAATGTGTTGGAGAATTTTGTGGTCTGTGAAAACCAAACACTTCGTGCCATAAAGATAGTGTCTCCAGATTTTGAGTGCGAAAACTACAGCTCCCAACTCAAGATCATGAGTGGTGTAGTTCTTCTCGTGAACTTTCAGCTGTCTTGACGCATAAGCTATCACCTTACCTTGTTGCATAAGGACACAACCAAGGCCTAGATTTAACGCGTCACAATAGACAACGAAATCATCGTTTCCCTCGGGCAAAGATAGAACAGGAGCATCACATAGCTTCTACTTCAGCGTTTGGAACGCTTCTTCTTGTTTAGGTCCCCACTCAAAAGGCTTATTCTTTTGAGTCAAAGCAGTAAGTGGAACCGCTATCTTTGAGAAGTTCGAAATAAAACGATGATAATAACCAGCGAGACCAAGAAAAGAACGAATTTCTGTAGGTGTCGTTGGTGTATTACAATCATTAATTGCAACAATTTTGGATGGATCCACATGAATACCCTGCTCGTTGACTATATGACCCAAAACCTGAACTTCTTTAAGCCAGAATTCACACTTGGAGAATTTAGCAAAAAGTTGTTCCTTCTTCAGGAGTTCCAGTGTCAAACGAAGGTGTTGCTCATGATCGGCTCGAGACTTTGAATAGATGAGAATATCGTCGATAAACACAATTATGAACTTGTCTAAATAAGGTTTACATACCCTATTCATTAAGTCCATGAAGATAGCTGGGGCATTTGTCAAACCAAAAGGCATGACAGTGAACTCGTAGTGCCCATATCTCATGCAGAATGCGGTTTTGGGAATATCTTCTTCGAGAACACGAAGTTGATGATACCCAGAATGCAGATCGATCTTGGAAAAACAGGTAGCACCTTGCAGCTGATCAAAGATGTGACAACTCGTATTACAAACTTCTCTTGGTGCTCAGTATAACTCGTTTAAACCTTATGTGATTGTTTGAACCTTATATGATTGTGTGAACTTAAACGGTTACTTGAATGCTATATGGTTATGATTTAGTGACAATGTGTATCGAATATAAACAAACCGAACCTTAATCCGATTACACAAACCCATTCGGCCCACACATCTTGACTCGAGACCAAGGGCAGCCCATTAAGGGGGATTCCGCCCACTCCCTTATACGAATACACATACCCATTATGGGGTTTTGATCCTCATAACTTGCAAACCACAAACACACACAAACCCTAGGAGCTCTCTCCCTCTCGGTTTGGTTAATTACATCACACTCCTGGTTCGTGTCTTATCCTTGTTTAGTTGTATGTTTTGTGATGTTATTTTGTTATAAGATTGGTTAGGGTTTTATGCTAGTGACTCTGTTGATGAGATTTTGCTTATGAAATCGGGACATTTGTTTAGTATGGTGATGATGCTATGATCAATGAATATATATATTGCGTGATTTTGAGTTCGTAATCAACTGATAAATTGTTTGATCTAGCCTGATGATTCCGTGGGTAATTGCTTGGCCATGATGTAGGGTTGCATGTTAGTCTTTGAAATTGGTTAATCAGATGATCCGATTTCATGTCCATATGATGATTGGTAAATTGTTGTTGTTCTTGACTAGATGATAGTTAAGGTTGAATGATTAGGCATGAACTGCTGAATTGAATGTTTGATTGATCTGATTTGAAACTGCCAAAAATTGTTAACTGATGTTACGGAATTGATGAGCTTGAATTAAGGAAGTCTGTTACATCACCTAGTCTCGACACAGATTGCGAGTCGAGAACTCACAGTCTCGACTCGAGACCGCACACTATCAGCACAAACAGAACAACTCGAGACCACGGTTGCGGGTCCTGTTGCGACTCGAGACCGTCTAGTCTCGACTAGTACATGCAGGTCTCGAGACCTTCTTAGTCTCGACTCAAGATCTTTAAGCCAACAACTCGAGACCGCCTAGTCTCGACTCGAGATCTCTAGTCTCGACTCGAGACCACGAACACATGCACACTGATTTGGACTTGCACACTGTTACGGGTTTAGGTAATTGGGCCGTACTGTTGGGCTTTGTTTGCTACATGATTTTTACTATTGAACTAGCACTGTTGTTGAACTGCCATGCTAGACGTGTATGCCATGATCGTTACTTGTGTACAATACGTGTAGAATATACGTGCACTACTTGAATATGAACCTGACTTGTATGGTAACCATGGTAGGACGTGGTTGACCACCATATAGCTTGATTGACTTTCTGTGTATCTGCCGAGCAAACCAAGGTGAGTTCACACTCTTACCAATGCATGGGATTCCCGGGGTTAGGAATGGGATTGAAGGAATAGGATTGTACTTACACTGTTACTAGACTATCTACCATCGTCCTCGGATGCGAAGGATACATACGTATAACCTACGTATACTTGTACTCATCACTGTCCTAAGGATGCGAAGGGCACTTACGTAAAACCTACGTAAAACTTATATTCACTACTGCCTCGGGTTGTGACAGGCACTTACGTAAAACCTACGTAAACCCCCGCGTACCACTGTCCTCTCTTACGTAAAACCTACGTAAACCTTGTACGTACTACTGTTCTCGGGTTAAGAAGAACACTTATGGTTACAAATAGTCTAGTGTATATACAAATATGGGAAGCCCCCACTAATAGAGCATACTATCGGCCTAGTAGAGCCACATGTTACGAAACGAGCTTACTATTACGAACTTACTTACTGTGAACTCGCTCAACTAGTTGTTGACTCTCTGTTACATGCCTTGCAGGACCATAGGTACTCACGGAGCTTGCACGGGAGGCGCGATCGTTTTGGGCACATGGACTGTTGAGTTCCATGTTAAATATTTATATTATGAGAACTTGATACTTATGTTGGATTTTTACATTAATGCTTCCGCTACACATTTGATTTATGTTTGGTTTTGAAAACACCTTTCGTATTGATGAATAACTTTTACTATTTACTGATATGTTCAATATGATTGGTGGCTTGATCCTGGTCATGTCACGCCTCCATGCGGTGGTACTCCGTGTGTGGATTTTGGGGGTGTGACAGATTTGTATCTGAGCCATTGGTTATAGAGAACTTGGTTTTAATAAGGGGAAAACGTTTTAATTAAAACCAGACTATAGCCAATACAGTGCTCAACGATCCACAATGACGCTTCGCTCCACGTGCAAGACTCAACATGCTAGGTAATATGGTATATGTTATATTGCCTACTTGCTAGATTACATAGAACTTTGCTCAGGGTATGCTTAGATACACATAACCACTATTGCTTGAGAACACTTGTGTGCTTACTCTCTTCTGTCATCGCTCTTTTCGCGAACCTCTCTCTCACTTATGTTACCTTTGCTATGAAGATCATGTCTGGATGTATTAACATGACTCAAGCCCAGTTGACGGCTCTCATTAACGAACAAGTTGCTGCGGCACTTGCAGCCGCGCAGGCAGGAGGTCAACACGCACAGCCACCTGTTTGCACTTTCAAGAATTTCATGGATTGTCGTCCTAGCACGTTCAGTGGCACTGAATGAGCAGTTGGACTCCTCCATTGGTTTGAAAAGCTCGAGTCGGTATTTGAAATGTGTGAATGCCCTGAGGCTCGCAAGGTGAAGTACGTCACTGGTACTCTGGAAGGAATTGCGCTAACTTGGTGGAACGCGCAAGTTCAGATTCTAGGGCTGGCAGCTGCTAACGCCACCCCTTGGAATGATTTTAAGGAACTCATCAAACGGGAATACGGCACACGTGATGATATCCACAAGTTGGAAGTGGAGCTCTATCATCTGAAAATGACAGGATCGGAAATTGAAGCTTATACGAAACGGTCAAACGAGCTGGCCATCTTGTGTCCAACAATGGTGGACCCTCTAATCAAGCGCATTGAGTTGTACCTCAAGGGTCTAGCATCAGAAATTCAGAGCCATGTGACATCGGCTAACCTCGACAATATCCAGGACATTCAACGTCTTGCTCATCTCCTCATGGATCAGGCAGTGGAACAGAACAGGCTGCCTAAACGTATCAGCGCTACTGCTATCGCTACCACTTCTGCTACTCCTGCTACTCATAGTGACAACAAGAGGAAATGGGATGGGGATTCCAGCAAGGGTTCAGCCACAGTTCAGTCTCAGGTTCAGCAGCGAAAGACTGACAACTATCAGGGTCCTGGTCAGCAATCTTCGGGCAATCAGGGAAGGGGTGCGTAAAGAGGAAACCTCCCAAGGTGCAACTATTGTAACAGACACCACAGTGGCCAGTGCAACAAGGGTCGTTGTCAGAGGTGTCTCAAGATGGGTCATGAGGCCAAGGATTGTAGGAGCCCACGGCCTGTATCTCAGAACCAGCAGCAGCAGCACACAGCAGAACCAACAACAGGGTAACAAGGGATGTTTTCATTGTGGCGCTGAAGGTCACTTCAAAAGACATTGCCCCCAGTTAAACCGAAACCAGAACAACAACAACAATAACCAAGGCAACGGAAACAACAACGGTGGAAACAACAATGGCAACGAAGCTAGGGGACGTGCATTTGTGCTGGGGCAGGGAGAAACAAGGAATGATCCCAACGTAGTCATGGGTAAGTTTCTTCTCGACGACTTTTATGTTACTGTATTGTTTGATTCGGGTGCGGATACCAGTTATATGTCTTTGAAAGTTAGTCAAATGCTCAAACGTACACCCACACTTTTGAACACTAAGCATGTCGTAGAGTTAGCTAACGGTAAAATTCTAGAGGCCACACACATAGTTCAGGGTTGTAATCTTATCCTCATTGGTCAAATTTTCTCTATCGATCTTATCCCTATAGCTCTGGGTAGTTTCGACATCGTCATTAGAATGGACTGGTTATCCCAACATCACGCAGAGATCCTATGTAAGGAGAAGATTGTTCGTATTCCTCGTTCTGGTCAAGAACCTCTCGAAATTCAAGGCGACAAGAGTGGTGCAGTGGTTGGCATCATCTCCTTCCTGAAGGCTCAGAAGTGTTTGCGTAAGGGCCACACTGCCATCTTGGCACTTGTTACTGACGCATCAACGAAAGAGAAGAGATTAGAGGATATTCCAGTTGTACGCGACTTTCCTCAGGTGTTTCCTAAAGATTTACCTGGTCTACCGCCTCATCGCCAGGTCGAATTCTAGATCGAGCTAGCTCCAGGAGCAGCACCTATAGCTCGAGCACCGTATCGCTTAGCTCCAACTGAACTGGAAGAACTGTCTAAGAAACTGCAAGAACTCTTGGATAAGGGTTTTATTCGTCCTAGCTCTTCGCCTTGGGGAGCTCCAGTACTATTTGTAAAGAAGAAGGATGGTACCCTCCGTATGTGCATAGATTACCGCGAACTCAACAAGGTGACAGTGAAGAACCGCTATCCTCTTAAACAAATTGATGACTTATTCGACCAGTTGCAAGGGTTGAGCTACTACTCCAAGATAGACCTGAGGTCAGGTTATCATCAGCTAAGAGTCCGGGATGAGGGCGTCTCCAAGACAGCATTCAGAACTCGCTACGGCCACTACGAGTTTCTTGTCATGCCATTCGGGTTGACAAATGCGCCTGCAGTCTTTATGGATCTTATGAACAGGGTGTGCAAACCTTACCTGGACAAGTTTGTGATTGTCTTCATCGGTGACATCCTGATCTATTCTAAGAGTCAGGAGGAACACGAGCAGCATTTACGGCTTATTCTGAAGCTCCTTCGAACAGAACAGTTGTACGCCAAGTTTTCAAAATGCGACTTCTGGCTTCGTGAAGTCCACTTTCTAGGCCACGTGGTAAACAAGGACGGGATTCATGTGGATCCATCCAAGGTAGACTCGATCAGGAACTGGCCTGCACCACGTACACCAACGGAAATACGCCAATTCTTGGGTTTGGCAGGTTACTAAAGAAGGTTCATTAAAGACTTCTCGAAGATTGCACAGCCACTTACACTACTGACACAGAAGGGTGTCACCTACCGTTGGGGTAGTACACAGGAAACTGCTTTTCAGCACCTAAAAGACAGGCTCTGCAGCGCACCTATTCTTTCATTGCCAGAGGGCACGGACGATTTCGTGGTTTATTTGGACGCATCCATTCAGGGTCTTGGATGTGTGTTAATGCAGCGAGACAAGGCCATTGCTTATGCTTCGTGCCAACTCAAGGTTCATGAACGAAACTATACTACGCACGATTTAGAGCTGGGAGCTGTTGTTTTTGCACTTAAGATATGGCGACACTACCTGTACGGTACCAAGTGCACTATCTACACCGATCACAGGAGTCTCGAGCATATCTTCAAGCAGAAGGAATTGAACATGCGTCAACGTCGATGGGTTGAGCTACTCAATGATTACGAATGTGCCATCAAGTACCATCCGGGCAAAGCCAATGTTGTGGCTGACGCCCTCAGTCGAAAGGATACTAGGCCTAGGCGAGTACGAGCACTACAACTTACTATCCAGTCTGGTCTGCCTGCACAGATACGAGATGCTCAGGTAGATGCATTGAAACCAGAAAACGTCAGGGCAGAAGCCTTATGCGGTTCAAGGCAATGATTAGAACAGAAGGAAGACGGTGCCTATTATGTAACGGGGCGTATTTGGGTCCCACATTATGGAAACTTACGCGAGCTGGTAATGGACGAAGCTCATAAGTCTCGCTACTCGGTACATCCAGGTTCGGATAAAATGTACCACGATCTCAGGACTACGTATTGGTGGCCTAGTATGAAGGCCCACATAGCAACATACGTTAGCAAGTGCTTGACTTGTGCGAGAGTCAAGGCAGAATATCAGAATCCATCAGGCCTACTTCAGCAACCCAAGATACCACAGTGGAAATGGGAGGAAATTTCCATGGATTTTGTTACTAGCCTACCTAGATCCCAGCGTGGGAATGAAACTATTTGGGTGATCGTGGATCGACTCACAAAGTCTGCACACTTCCTAGCTATTAAGGAAACAGACAAGTTCTCCACTCTAGCAGACGTATATCTCAAGGAAGTTGTCTCAAGGCACGGAGTGCCAACCTCTATTATCTCTGATCGTGATGCACGATTTACTTCAGAACTGTGGCAAGCAATGCACAAAGCTTTTGGCTCACGGCTAGACATGAGCACAACTTACCACCCTCAGACGGATGGGCAGTCTGAGCGCACTATCCAGACTCTAGAAGACATGCTTCGGGCATGCGTCATCGATTTCGGCAACAGCTGGGAAAAGCACCTCCCTTTAGTGGAGTTTTCGTACAATAACAGCTACCACACCAGCATTCAAGCCGCTCCATTCGAGGCATTGTACGGACGTAAATGCCGGTCACCTCTTTGTTGGGCAGAGGTGGGGGATAGTCAAATCACAGGACCAGAAATGGTAGTTGATGCTACTGAACGGATTGCACAGATACGGCAACGCATGGCGGCGGCTCGTAACCGTTAGAAAAGCTACGCTGATAAGCGCAGGAAACCACTCGAGTTCCAGGTTGGGGATCGAGTGCTACTCAAAGTCTCACCCTGGAAGGGTGTGGTTCGTTTTGGCAAACGGGGTAAACTTAATCCACGGTATATCGAACCGTTCGAAATCATAGAAAGAATAGGCAAAGTGGCCTACAAACTAAACCTACCAGCAGAACTCGGTGCAGTTCACAACGTTTTCCACGTGTCGAATCTGAAGAAGTGTCTGTCAGATGAGACCCTCATAGTTCCTTTGAAGGAGCTCACTATCGATGAACAGTTGCGATTTGTCGAGGAACCAGTTGAAATCACGGACCGGGATGTCAAGGTCCTCAAGCACACCAGAATACCTCTTGTTCGAGTTCGTTGTAACTCCCGTCGTGGCCCAGAGTTCACCTGGGAATGCGAAGACCAAATGAAGCAAAAGTATCCCCAATTGTTCGCAAATAGTACAACCACTACTGAGGTTGAAGCTACCACAGAATTTCGGGACGAAATTCCAGATCAACGGGGGGAGGATGTGACACCCCAGGAAAACCAGGAAAACCATGCAACTTAACTAGCTGCCTTAGTAAGTACGTACCAAATTTCGGGACGAAATTTCTTTCAAGTTGGGGATAATGTGACAACTCGTATTTCAAACTTCTCTTGGTGCTCAGTATAACTCGTTTGAACCTTATGTGATTTTTTGAACCTTATATGATTGTGTGAACTTAAACGGTTACTTGAATTCTATATGGTTATGATTTAGTGACAACGTGTATCGAATATAAACAAACCGAACCTTAATCCGATTACACAAACCCATTCGGCCCACACATCTTGACTCGAGACCAAGGGCAGCCCATTAAGGGGGATTCGGCCCACTCCCTTATACGAATACACATACCCACTATGGGGTTTTGATCCTCATAACTTGCAAACGACAAACACACACAAACCCTAGGAGCTCTCTCCCTCTCTCTCGAACCCGACGGCAACACTTTCACCATCGAAGCCTATGGATCACGGCTCCCATCTCGGTTTGGTTAATTACATCACACTCCTGGTTCGTGTCTTATCCTTGTTTAGTTGTATGTTTTGTGATGTTATTTTGTTATAAGATTGGTTAGGGTTTTATGCTAGTGACTCTGTTAATGAGATTTTGCTTATGAAATCGGGACATGTGTTTAGTATGGTGATGATGCTATGATCAATGAATATATATATTGCGTGATTTTGAGTTCGTAATCAACTGATAAATTGTTTGATCTAGCCTGATGATTCCGTGGGTAATTGCTTGGCCATGATGTAGGGTTGCATGTTAGTCTTTGAAATTGGTTAATCAGATGATCCGATTTCATGTCCATATGATGATTGGTAAATTGTTGTTGTTCTTGACTAGATGATAGTTAAGGTTGAATGATTAGGCATGAACTGCTGAATTGAATGTTTGACTGATCTGATTTGAAACTGCCAAAAATTGTTAACTGATGTTAGGAATTGATGAGCTTGAATTAAGGAAGTCTGTTACATCACCTAGTCTCGACACAGATTGCGAGTCGAGAACTCACAGTCTCGACTCGAGACTGCACATCATCAGCACAAACAGAACAACTCGAGACCACGGTTGTGGGTCCTGTTGCGACTCGAGACCGTCTAGTCTCGACTAGTACATGCAGGACTCGAGACCTTCTTAGTCTCGACTCGAGATCTTTAAGCGAACAACTCGAGACCGCCTAGTCTCGACTCGAGATCTCTAGTCTCGACTCGAGACCACGAACACATGCACACTGATTTGGACTTGCACACTGTTACGGGTTTAGGTAATTGGGCCGTACTGTTGGGCTTTGTTTGCTACATGATTTTTACTGTTGAACTAGCACTGTTGTTGAACTGCCATGCTAGACGTGTATGCCATGATCGTTACTTGTGTACAATACGTGTAGAATATACGTGCACTACTTGAATATGAACCTGACTTGTATGGTAACCATGGTAGGACGTGGTTGACCACCATATAGCTTGATTGACTTTCTGTGTATCTGCCGAGCAAACCAAGGTGATTCACACTCTTACCTAGGCATGGGATTCCCGGGGTTGGGAATGGGATTGAAGGAATGGGATTGTACTTACACTGTTACTAGACTATCTACCATCGTCCTCGGATGCGAAGGATACATACGTAAAACCTGCGTATACTTGTACTCATCACTGTCCTAAGGATGCGAAAGGCACTTACGTAAAACCTACGTAAAATTTATATTCACTACTGCCTCGGGTTGTGACAGGCACTTACGTAAAACCTACGTAAACCCCCGCGTACCACTGTCCTCGAGTTGAGAAGGACACTTACGTAAAACCTACGTAAACCTTGTACGTACTACTGTTCTCGGGTTAAGAAGAACACTTATGGTTACAAATAGTCTAGTGTATATACAAATATGGGAAGCCCCCACTAATAGAGCATACTATCGGCCTAGTAGAGCCACATGTTACGAAACGAGCTTACTATAACGAACTTACTTACTGTGAACTCGCTCAACTATTTGTTGACTCTCTGTTACATGCCTTGCAGGACCATAGGTACTCATGGAGCTTGCACGGGAGGCGTGATCGTTGTGGGCACATGGACTGTTGAGTTCCATGTTAAACATTTATATTATGAGAACTTGATACTTATGTTGGATTTTTACATTAATGCTTCCGCTACACATTTGATTTATGTTTGGTTTTGAAAACACCTTTCGTATTGATGAATAACTTTTACTATTTACTGATATGTTCAATATGATTGGTGGCTTGATCCTGGTCATGTCACGCCTCCATGCGGTGGTACTCCGTGTGTGGATTTTGGGGGTGTGACAGATCATCGATTCGTGGTAGGGGATATCGATTCTTGATGGTTAGCTTGTTAAGATCACGATAATCGATACACATTCGAAAAGATCCATCTTTCTTTTTCACAAAGAGGAAAGGAGCCACCCAAGGTGAATAACTCAGACGGATGAATCCTTTATCAGATAACTCTTGAAGCTGTTTCGATAATTCTTGCATCTCTGACGGTGCAAGACGATAAGGTGCTTTCGCAATCGGGTTGGCATTGGGTACAGGGTCAATATGAAACTCGACCTGGCGAACTAGAGGCAAACCAGGCAGTTCATCAGGAAACACCTCTGGATAATCCCGAACAATCAGAATATCCTGAATACTCTTATTCTTGCCTTTCTCCTGGGTGACAGGTGCCAGAAAAGTAACATATTCTTTTCGTAAATAACTTCGGGCTTTCGTACACGACATGAGTTTCAAACCAACTGATGGTTTCTCGCCACGAACTTCTAGGACATCACCAGACGAAAGAGGAATACGAACGATCTTATCGAAACAAATCACCTCAGCATGATGTTTGGTTAACCAATCCATCCCTACGATGATGTCGAAACTCCCAAGTTGCATCGGCATGAGGTCAATAGGAAAAAGATGGTTATCGAGATTCAATTGACAACCACGAATAACAGAATCGAGAACAAGAGGTTTACCATTAGCAACTTCGACAGATAAGGGTTTCCTCACTTTAGTTCTAGGTATCGCAAGTAAAGGCTCAAAAGATAACGAAACAAAACTCTTATCGGCACCAGAATCGAAAAGAACAAAAGCAAGTTGATTGTTAACAAGGAACATACCATTAACAACCTCGTTGTCAGCTCATGCCTCGTTTGCATTCAGATTCAATGCTTATCCACGAGCGGGATTCACATTCGCATTCGTGTTGGAATTTGCGTTGACATTCGCATTCACCAACCTCGGGCAGTTGTTGCGGAAATGACCCATCTCTCCGCAATTGTAACATGAACCAGGTGGGAATCTCGCAGCATTCCCTTAAACTTGTGCTGGAACCTGAGCAGCTTGATTCTGGCCCAAATTACAAATGTTGGCTAGATGCCCAAGTTTACTACACGTAGTACACTATTTGCAGGCCTGTTGGGCAACATGATGACCGTTGCATCAAGCACAGTGAGGTGTAGTACCAGCATATTGCTTCTTCGTAGGAGGTAGTGCTGGCGGGTTTTGAGGGTTCTGTGCAGTTATTGCAAAGTTCTGGGAAACCTTGCGCTTCCTCGACTTCTTAGAAGACTCACCCTTCTTCTTACCCTTACCCTTTTCTTGTGTAGAATCAGCAGACGTCTTCTTGTCACCCTTGCGGGTTAATTTACCCTTTCTGACCTGAGACTTGGTCAGACTAGCAGCCAATTCAATCGCTTGACGAATAGTAGTAGGATTACTGCCAGTCACAATGTCTTGCACAAAATCGGGTAAAACATCAATATACCTCTCTATTGCCTTCTCCAACGGGTAACCATCGTAGGACACAACAAACTGAGCTCCTCATAACGATCCGTATACGCAAGGTGTTCTCCCCCATCTTGTTTCAAATCATCGAATTCTCGTTCCAAAGCTCGAATATCGTGACGGGGACAGAACTCTCTCATCATGAGAGCTCGGAGCTCTTCCCAAGTTTGTGCCATAGCCACATCGGCACCCCTATCACGCATCACACCATTCCACCATGTAAGAGCATGCTTCTCGAACACACTAGATGCAAACTCAACCTTACGCTCATTCGGACATTGCACATGTCTGAATGTACTCTCCAAACTTTCGAACCACTGAAGGAGCGCGGTTGCTCCTTGAGACACAGAAAACTTCAACGGTTTAGCCAAATTGAAGTTCTTGAAACTACACTGTGCATTATTGTTGTTATTGTTGTTGTATAATAGATGGATCTGGGTCACTATGTTCGGAAGCACAACAGCCATTTGCTGAGCGACAAGGGCTGCGACTTCTTCATTGGTTAGAGGTTGTGCATCACGTCGAGGAGGCATTGTCTAAAAAGAACAAAGAAACATGAGAAACGAGTGAGGTTGACAATTGGGAAAAACAATAGAGGTATTGAAAACATCGACAAAACACAAGGAAGGCGATCATTCGTTTGTTACCTCGAACAAACAAACGACGCGCAGTGACTAATCAAAGTAAATGGTTCATAATAATGTTTCACCGAAGACATGCTCGCCTATAAGTGAACACTCACCCCAAGAGTTCCCAGGTAAGAGTGACTGGTCCGATACTGCGGATTTGTACGAACACTCTAGCCTTAGACAGAAAACTCATGGTACAGGCATTCACCCTTCCAGTTTGCACTTGTTCACATTATAAGACCTAAACTTTGACGAGATTTTGAAAACTAAGAGGGTTCAAAACCTAGTAATCAATCATCCAAGAACAGATGATTAATTTTCGAGGTGGATTTTTTATTGTGTTCTTGTTGTGGTTATCACCTAAGGATAGGTGACAGTATTGTTTTAAAATCTAAACGCAAGAAGACTCGCGTTAGGGTCCTAGAAAGTTATAGTCTAGGTCAAATCATTACTAATAACCTAATTCCCTATAACCATTGGCTCTGATACCAACTCTTCTGTCACACCCCAACTGCGTTAAAACAACGAAACCGTGGCGGAAACGTCGGGGAGTGGAGTGGCAAAATTATAGTTTCACAACCATGGATAAAAAAGTTTCGTTTATATTGATTCATTTAATAATTTACATTGTCTTAAAACAAAACAAACAAGTTACACATCGTCTATCGTTATTATTATGTCACTAAGGCCACATCCAGATCCTATGTGAACATGCATCCTAGCAATCAACATCACTCAATCACCACCTGAAACATATGCGAAAACACAGTCAGCAAAGAAATGCTGGCGAGCACATAAGTTTTGTGAGAGTATCGGATTCATGGCTCGTTTACATATTGCAATACCTCGAAAACCTTGTTTTGAAAAGTATATAGTATTGTAACATGATTAACCAACTCAAATCAAGTTGGTTATAGTTTATAAAATCTCGCAGCCATTATTCTTAACCCCAAACATTTGTTTAAGTAAACCAATTCGTGAATTTGTTCTCATTATAAAACTCATATGGTTTATATTAATTTGAAAACCTCGTTATGTGACATCGTTTCCCAAGTGAACTAAATAATGACACGGAATGTAATATGATAAAAGCACTTATATATAAGAAGTACCAGCGGCGTATCTACCATGCTTTTATCATGTTACACCCGTCCCATTACCTAATCACAACCCAAAACCAATCGTTCGTGAAAATCGTTTAACTCGTTCAAATCGTTTCAAATCGTATAACTCGTCCCAAAATCATTCTCGTTTTAATTGTGAAACTACTTTTGGTCGCCTCGCTAATAACATCCAAACCTTCGCAACTCGACTATCTCGAAACTCGCATTAACAAACCACCAAGGATAAGTTAACAATCACAGATTCGGTCATTACCTACATAACCCCCACACATAACCATGGGTGTAGTCTGATAACGGGATTTGTCAGATCCTATGGTACCATAACCTAATACTGGTCGGCTTGATCAATGTTAATCAATGTTATTCGTTATGTAAATACGTCCAACAAGTTCGTTCACAATATCAAAATTGTTATTTGTTTTATATAAACCATATTAATCGTTTTTTAAACCATCGTTTAAACCTCGAAATCATTTAACACATATGAATCACCCCAAAACAATTGAAAATAGTAAAATAGGGGAACTATGTACTCACATAGTTACCACAAAACATGTAAAAAGAGGGGACTATGTACTCGCATCGAAGTGCAAAGTAACCTCAGTCTAAAGAACTCAACAAGCTCAAGCAAACCAAGGAAATTCAAATAGCACCTTGTAATCGAATCACTAGTAAATAAATCGACACCTAAATCGGAAGATCGGATAGAATGAGGTCTTGTAAATCAAATGAGTATTGGAACTCATGTGATATGGTTTAACAAAGCCTACATTCTAGATCGGAACCTATCCTAAGTGCTTTCGACCCGTTATGACCCATTAAGGTAGCTTACGCTACTTTAACGCGTTGTTCGCACAAACCGCGTTCGAGACGTCTAATTAGTCCTATGACAAGTATTATATGCCTAAACATGTTTAAATATGTTGCATAATCAGTTAAGTGACAAAAGTTTAGGTTACACATGCTTAAAATCCAATTATGCATGAAAAGGGCATTTTGGTCATTTTCCTAAGGCATATAAACTACCTATCATACAACTACTTAAACTATGTGACCATAAGGTATAACCTCGGAAGGTTATTCCCTATACAACTATGGTCACTAAACATGCTTGGTCGGATCCTAAAGATCGACCAAACAGGTCGAGTTTGAAAGTCTAAGCGGTGGTTTAGACCGCTTGACTTACGACTCTAAACAAGCACTAAACTAAAAGTGACGAGCTAAACATGTTAAAACATGTTCAACTAAGTTAGAAAACAGGTTTTGATATCAAAACAAAGTGTTTTGATACCCAAGAGTAGTTTGGTTGCAAAATACGCATAAATGCGCATTTTGGCCGAAACTACGACTCGTCACTACGCCTAGTCAACGTGGTAATCAGTGGGTATAGTCACAAGGGACTATAACTATCGTGATTACGCTCACGTTGCAAAGTTCAAATGAACTTTGTGTTGACCAAAGACTGGTCAAAGCAGAAAGTCAAACACTGTTTGACTTTCATGCTCGAAAAGCAATAAAAGAACGAAAGAAGCTTACAAAGGGACCAAGATAGGGAGAACTTGATCTATAACACTCAAGTATGAAGCAAAGGCTTCAACTTAGAGCATTAATCAGATCAAAGGTGCAGAAAATGGAGTGAATGCTTGGGTATTTATATTTTTCGGTAAACCGTTAGGATATTTCTTGCAAAAGAGGCTTCGATCTTGACCATATATGTGGGCAAATGGTTTTACTAAACTAGCGGGACATGAAATACCATCAAAACAAGTAGATGGTATCCAAATCAGGGGTTTAAAACCATCAAAATAGCAAAAATGGACCAGATTCAAAATTTCTGTTCTGCAGGTCTGTCGTGCCCGCAAGAGAGACAGCCCTCTCTTACGCGGCCCGCGAGAGTCTAGTTTGGCAGAATTGCAGAATTGGTCCCTGCACTTGAAAAACTCAGTTTTTGGCATGTTTAAGCCCCGTTAACCCCATTTTAAAGCTCTAAAATGATGTTAAAGTATAGGGAACTTTATGTGCTAAAAAATATCTCGGATGTCGGTTCATTTAGTCGTACGGTTGTGTTGTTCGGTTAATTACGACGGAAATCGTAACGAACGCAAAAACGATCCAAATTAAGCGACGAATGGTATTTTTGCATTCCAATCACTAAAATAAAATATTTTAATGATTACATACATTTTTGGGTGATCGGATATATTCAGAACGTATGATATGCGTGAAAATGCAAACTTATGCACTTTTTGACGCTTTTACTCCCTACTGATCAAATAAGTTTATTTAACATACCAAAACCCTCAAAGCCTATTTCTATGCTATGTAAAGGATATTTATGGTATGTTTATCTTATGATCAATTTCCGGAATGTTCGTTACCATACGAATCAGTATAGTTTCGCAGTTTGACACAAATAGTCCCTGCGATCGAACAAACTTGTTTTCGACACACCAAACCATCCAAAACTTATTTCTAAGTTATGAAGGTTATTTAAGGTATATTAAGCCTATGACACTATTCTGGAGTGTTTTTCGCGTTAAACTGACTGCGTTTACGCACCATTTTGCGTATAACTTTCTAGAAAGCGATTTAAAGCTTGAAATCGGAATTGAATCAAATCAAATCGTAAAATCATCAAACACAAATACACACATAATAACACCAAAACACATTATTTTATTGATAATTAACATTGTTTTACATTGTACATCGATTACAGAGCACAGTTGTCACAGTACACGATTTTCAAGGACATTCTGCTTCGTATGTTGACTTAGCATGCCTAGAACGTTGATTTCAAGGATCCTATTTGCTTCATATGTTGAATTAGCATATCTAGCACCTTGATTTCATAAAAACTATACTTTGTATGTTGACTTAGCGTACCTAGTACATGGTTTCGAAACAATTTCTCACTACACGAATTCCAAAATCCTTATAGGGTCTTCCTATCTTCATAGTTAGATCCTTGTGGATGATTAAAGTGCAAAATCAAAGTCCTTAATTGGATTCCTTGTGTGCTTTAATACGTATGTTACGATTCAATGAGGACAAAACCAAATCCTTATAAGATCTTTCTATCTTCATAGTAAGATTCTTGAGGATGTTTAAAGTACTAATTGAAGTCCTTTGATTGGATTCCTGGTGTACTTTAAATGCAAGTGTACAAATCGATAACAAATTGATAACAAGCTGATGACCAAGTTGACAATTATGTGATTATGTGATCATGTGTTTATATGTTTATGTGTGATCCAAATGCTCGCTATCCAAATCCTTGTAGAATCTTCCATATCTTCATATGATGGATACTTAGAAGGATATCCAAAAGTACTATCTTAAATCCTTAATGGGGTTCTATGCAATAGTTAAGACCCTTGGATTGTAAAGTAATATTCCAAAGTTAAAGAGATCATGCGTTGATCTAGTTAAAGACATCATTCGTTGATGTAGTTAAAGAGACCTTTTGGTGGTCTAGTTAAAGAGATTGATTCGTCAATCTAGTTAAAGATATCATGTGTTGATATAGTTAAAGAGACCCGTTGGCGGTCTAGTTAAAGAGATTGATTCGTCAATCTAGTTGAAGATATCATGTGTTGATATAGTTAAAGAGACCCTTTGGTGGTCTAGTTAAAGAGATCATGTGTTGATCTAGTTAAAGATATCATGTGTTGATATAGTTAAAGAGACCCTTTGGTGGTCTAGTTAAAGAGATCATGTGTTGATCTAGTAAAGATACCATGTGTTGATATAGTTAAAGAGACCCCTTGGTGGTCTAGTTAAAGAGATCATGTGTTGATCTAGTTAAAGATATCATATGTTGATATAGTTAAAGAGACCATTTGGTGGTCTAGTTAAAGAGATTGATTCGTCAATCTAGCTAAAGAGATCATGTGTTGATGAAGTTAAAGAGACCCTCTGGTGGTCCAGTTAAAGAGGTCATTCAACGTTCTAGTTAAAGAGATCATGTGTCGATCTAGTTAAAGAGATCATTCGTTGATCTATTTAAAGAGATCCTTTGGTGATCTAGTTGAAGAGACTCTTGGTAGTCTATTTAAAGAGATCATCTGTTGATCTAGTTAAAGAGACTCTATGGTAGTCTAGTCAAAGTCATCACAGGATTATTCGTTTGATTTTTCCCCCTACACATTATAAAATGAAATGTGCGGACTGTGCAAGGAATTACGTAATTATGGATGCATACATAATTATGGAATTCAGTGCACAGAAACCACAACAAGTTTTGTCATGTTTAAGAACCTATAGTAATAAGAATAACGAAACGGGAACAATGTAATAAGGGCATGGTGGATACGCTGATGGTACTTCCTATATATAAGTGTTCCTTATTACATTGCAAGCGTTACATTATTTAAGTTACTAGAAGTTCTGGACCTTGACCAATGTTGTTTTATGTTATACCCTCCGACTCCAAATTTCGAGCACACACAAGTTTCCTATATTAGTCTTCATAGGAAACATTCTCTCTATTCGTTGTTCAAAACTCCAACTTCTTGTCGAATTCACATGCTTTCCGTATTTACTACAACAAGGACATCACTTTGACGATTACATGTCACTCTTGAGGTTTGGTACAATCATACGCAAACCTATTGGAATGGAGTTTAAATCTTCGGATCTGAACTCTTCCTTATAAACAACAGACGAGTACGAATAACAAAGTTCGCTGGGAATCCAAACATGGCCCAAGAGTTTTACTTAGGGAACGGAGGATTTATTTGAAAGCGAATCATCCATATCTGTCTTCACAAGTTTCCTCTAAAGTAAATTTCGGGACGAAATTTTCTAAAGTAGGGGAGACTATGACATTTGTGCCACTACGATTATCATACAAATATGAATCCAATGAAATCTTGTGTTTCATTCTCGGGATTTGTACATTTACATATGACAAGAATACATATCAAATTTCGTATGATACCGAACTCTCGAGAAGCTTTTCTTGAAGTTTTACGTAAAATATTACGCAAACGTAATCAGTTTAACGCAACGTACACTCCGGAATAGTGATATAAGCTTAACATACCCTAAATAACCTTTACATAACTTAGAAATTAGTTTTGAAGGGTTTGGTATGGCAAAAACAAGTTTATTCGATCACAGGGACTATTGTGCGACAAACTGCAAAAGTCTACCAATTCGTATAGCAACGAACACTCCAGAACAAGATCATACGCTAAACATACCCTAAATACCCCTAACATAGCTTAGAAATAAGCTTTGAGGGGTTCGGTGTGAGAAAATATGCCTAATTGATCAACAGGGACTAAAAGCGTCAAAAACTGCGAAAATTTGCATAAACATACATATCTCGCATTCTGACCATATCCGGGCATCCAAAAATTTTTGTAATCACTAAAATATTTTATTTTAGTGATAGGAATGCAAAAATAAAAAACCATTCGTCGCGTAATTTTGATCGTTTTCGCGTCCGTTAGAGTTTCGTTGTAATTAACCGAACAACGCAATCGTACGACCAAACGAACCGACATCCGTGATATTTCCAAGCATATTTCAAGTCCCTATGCTTTAGCATCCTTGTAGAGCCTTGAAATTGGATTAACGGGGACTGAAACTGTCAAAAATGAAACTTTTGGCAAAACAGCTCCCCTCACGCCACGCGAGGGAGCCATAGTGCTCTGGCGCGACACGCAATAGAGGCCGTTTTTCAGAATTTTCTAAAAAGCTTCCCAGCTGTTGCAAACTGATTTCCAACTTGGTTTTTGCAATCTTGTGGGCTATTTAAGTGTTCCCCAAGGCTTGTAACCTGGTCTAAACACTTGTAGGGAGGAGATTAATCCTTGGGCAACACATAAACACTTGTCATCATCCTATGATTCAAGGATTAGTATAAATAGCCAACTTCATTCATTCAACAAATTGCTCATTTCTTCTTTCTTTCACTCTTGCTCTGATTGAAGCTACCACACTTAGTTGGAGGCCTCATACTTGAGCATTCTTAGTCATTTTTCCAAGCTTAGGACACTTGTAAGTGTTCTTTCATGCTTTTTTATTTATTTTAAGTAAGAAAGTCAAACAGTGTTTGACTTTCTGCTTTGACCGTGATTTGGTCAAGTCAAAGTTCGTTTGAACTTTGCAACGTGAGCGTAATCACGAAGGTTATAGTCCCTTGCGACTATACCTACTGATTACCACGTTGACTAGTCGAAGTGATGAGTCAAAGTTTCAGTCAAACTGCACGATTATGCGCATTTTGTGACGAAACTATTTTCGGCTATCAAAACACTTTGTTTTGATATCAAATAAGTTTTCTAACTTAGTTAAACATGTTTTAACATGTTTAACTCGTCACTTTTAGTTTAGTGCTTGTTTAGGGTCGTAAGTCAAGCGGTCTCGATAACCACTTAGACTTTCGAACCCGACCCGTTTGGTCGATGATCAGGATCTGACCAAACATATTTTGTGACCATAGTTTTATAAGGAATAACCTTCCGAGGTTATACCTTATGGTCACTTACTTTAATTAGTTGTATGATAGGTAGTTTATATGCCTTAGGAAAATGACCAAAATGCCCTTTTTACGCATAATTTCAATTTAAGCATATGTAAACAAAATTTTGACACGTGAACTAATTATGCAACATAATTAAACATGTTTAGGCATATAACACTTTTTATAGGACTAGTTAGGCCATCCGAACGCGCATTTGCGCAAATGACGCGTTAAAGTAGTGTAAACTACCTTAACGGGTCATAACGGGTCATAAGTACTTAGGATAGGTATCAAATCAGAATGTAGGCTTTGTTAAACCATATCATATGAGTTCCAACACTCATTTTTGTTTACAAGACCTCATTTCATCCGATCTCCAGATTTAGGCCTCGTTTATTAACATAGTGATTCCATACTAGGTGCCTCTTGATTCCTTTATTTCCCGAGCTTTGTTAGATCACTTAATCAAGGATACTTGCAATCTCAAGTGAGTACATAGTTCCCCTCTTTTATGCTTTCAATTATTTTGGGGTGACTCATATGTGCTAAATGCTTTTCATGTTTTCAAAACAATGATTATGGTTTATATAAAACACGATGATTTCAATAATGCGAACGACTTATTGGCGCGTTAGTCGAAAGACATTCGAATGACATTCATTAGCTATCGTCAAGCCGACCAGTAGTATGTTATGGTACCATAGGATCTGACAAATCCCATTATCAGACTATCCCTTTGGTGGGTAATGTGGGTAACGACAGAAACTGTTATCTGATTAACAAATCATGTGTTGGTTTGTTAGTCTTGTTAAAGAGGCCTTTCAGGGCCTATTAAAGATACCCCATGGGTGGTATATCGAGTCACACAGGTTTGAATGTATTCTTCAAAGAACGACCAAAAGTTGTATTTAACTATTAAAACACGGACGATTAAACGATGGTTTTTAACACGGACGATTTGAATGATTGAACTATTTGAATGATTATGGACGAATGTTTTCAAACGATGTCACACAACGAGGTTTACTTAAAGATATAAACCATACAATGTTTACTTTCAAAAACTATTTACTACTTGGTTTTACAAAGACAAATGTTTTCGGTTAAGATTCATGTCTACAATGGTTTTGGTTTTACATATATCAACGTGTAAAGTTGATAAAACATATTGCAATGTTAAACACTTTTGATTTCAAGGTACATACTTGACAACTCTAGTAGTTGGTCGAGGTATTGCAATATGAATTCAAAGCCATGAATTTGACATAAAAACCTATGTACTCGTCGGTATTTTTATGCTGACTCTTTTCACATATATTTCAGGTTCTAGTATGTGATGATTATTGATTGCTTGCTACACATAGGATGGACGCGGGCTTTAGTGACTTAAAACTTGAAAGACAATTGTTGTAATTATTTGGTGTGTATCAAAACAATGAGATAATTAATGAAATAAAACAAATCTTCAATTACCATGTGTTGTGAAACAATGATTTTGTTACGACACTCCCCGACGTTTCCACCGCAGTTTGTTGTATTAAGCGGTCGGGGTGTGACACAAATAATGTCTCCAGATCTTCAAGGCAAACACAACAGCTCCTAACTCCAAATCATATGTCGTGTAATTCTTCTCGTGCACTTTGTCTAGATGCATAGGCTATCACTTTGTCCCTCTGCATAAGCACGCATCCAAGGCCCAAACGCATCACAATATACAACGAAATCATCATTTCCCTCAGGAAGGGAAAGAATAGGTGCACTACACAACCTTCCTTCTGGGTCAATAGCGTCAAAGGTTGCGCTAATCTGGAGAAATTCTCTATGAATCTCCGGTAGTACACAACAAGTCCTAAGAATTGTCGCACCTCCGACGGAGTCTGTCACACCCCCAAAATCCACAAGCGGAGTATCACCGCAGGGAGCGTGACTGACCAGGATCCAGCCACCAATCATATTGAACAATATAAATAAATAAATAAATAGATAAATAGATAGATAAAATCCAGACCAAACAATATAATTGGTGACAAAACAATTTAACAAAGTCTTAGTTATCAGCGGAAACAATAAGTTCAAAACCAAAAGATAAGTTTAAAGATCATAAGTTTATCATGAACACACAACGGTCCATGCTCCACAACGACTCCTCCCATGCAAGCTCCTGCTAAGTATCTAACGACCTGCAAGGCATGTAACAACGAATCAACAATAATGTTGAGCGAGTTCACAGTTGGTTGCCCATTTTAGTGTTGTTCCAAAAATCATAAGTTATTTCAAAAACCATGAGTTAGCCAGTTCCTTGTTTCCCAAACCATATACCGTGGGGGCTACCCCATGTTGTAAACCACTAAACCCGTTACCATATCGACTACTGACTGGAGTCATGTTTATGTGCCCTGCGTCAATGTCTATCATCATTGACTAAGTGCCCAAGTACATTAGTATATTCTCGTCCTCTGCGGCACGGTGTGAGGCTTGTCAGACCTAATAGTGCTATTTAACTAATGACCCGTCCGCCAATGGCCCAACGATTAAGTCGATATAAAAATGAGGGACTTTATGATAGAGTTTTGTCTAGTAAGTTCTATGTTGTCATCTTTCCCAAGGAGTATAGAGGTACGTATTCTACCCTAGGAGAATACGCAGCTTGTATCCCACCCAAGGGGGGTAGTTATTATTTCTTAACCCATTCCCAAACCATCAGGAATCCCATGCCTTGTAGAAAGTGTGAACTCAACTTAGATAAGCTCGACAGAAAATAGAAGGTCACTTGAGCTAATTGTGGTCAACCACGTCCTAACATGGTTACCGTACAAGTCAGGTCTATGTTCAAGTAACACACTCACACATAAACTAACAGTTCACGTACACAGAATGATCATGGCATACACCTTATATCATGGCAGTTCAACAACAATACTTAACTAGTTCAATAGTAACATTCACATAAGCGAGCCCCAGTGTGCGATTCAAGTCATTGGGCTGGTGGGAGTGTGCGAGCCCAAAAATGGTGTGCGAGTCACCATGTGCAGTCCAATGGGTGCCCGGCCCACAATCAAGGGGGTGTGATCCATCCTTGATTGTGCGATCCGGGATGTGTGCGATCCAACATTTACCCAGTCCAACAAGGATGTGCGACCCAATAAGCATTAAACAGTCCAATTTCTTGTGCGGCCCAACATGGTGTGCGATCTGCACCAAGTTGTGCGATCCACCCTATGGTGTGCGGTCATGCATAAAAAGTTGTACGCTGTGCTTCAGCAGTGGTACTACATGCAATTCCTAAGGTGTGAGATTCAACATGTGCGATCAAGGCTTATGCGATTTCTAGGTGTGTGATTTGGCTTGTGCAATCGGTTATATGTGGCCATGATTTAAGGAAATCAATTAATCCATTCAAACAGTAACCATCTTTGCATTCAATCGATCAAATCAAGCAATCATGTATTAACTTTCATGAACCCTAATTCTCACCTAATTATGAATAACAACAACAATCACTTAAGCAAATCAAAATACTTAATCAACTCACTAATCCATGTTATCGCACAAGTTTACATCCGAACATGTATAACGATTCCCATAACAAGATAAATCATTCGATCAACACATCAACATAGTGGTTTATCAACCTAGTCATACAAATCACTAATAGACATGAACCCTAATTCGTTAATTAATTGTAACAGTTTGATCATCAAGATACGTTCATTGAATCCATGCAACTTAGTCATTGAATCTTGTCAACATCAATCGAGTACATACACAAGCATCTCACATATGTTCCAACAAGATATCATACTAATCATAATAATGAATCATACTAACCGTGAGATTGTTTGCCAACAAACTTGTGTGATCAAGAGAAGGGAGTGATGCGATCCGTATGGCTTCGGAGGAGGAAGAGGCTGTCGTCAAACAAGAGGGAGGAGAAGAGAGAGAGCTAGGGTTTGGTGTATTTTCTTGTGTTTGTAAGTTATGAGAAGCAAACCCCACTAATGGTATGTGTATGCGTATAAGAGGAGTCGGCCGAACCCATTCTTGGGCTGCCCTTGGGTCACGAGTTCAAAACAGGCAAACACGATTGGGCCGAGAAGAGTGTGTGTGTGTTAAAGGACAAGGTGTGCGGCCCAAAGGGTTAGGGTTGCCGGACAAATATTGTGCGACCAAGTTCGTTAACCATACATCCAACACATTCACATAACATGTAACATAAACAAACTCATAACATTCCATTACAAAGAAAACACATCAATTAATCACGTAACGTTCATACAGGTTACATCAAAGCGTAACGAAAGGTCCTAAAGTACGAGTTGTCACATCATCCCCAAGTTGAAAGAAATTTTGTCCCGAAATTTAGCACGTAGTCACTGAGGAAGCTAGTTGGGTTGCGTGGTTTCCTGGTTTTCCTGGGGTATCACATCATCCCCCCGTTGGTTTGGAATTTCATCCTGAAATTCCGCAGTAGCTTCAGTAGTGGACTCACTTTTCTTAAACAATTGGGGATAGTTGCGTTTCATTTGGTCTTCTCGTTCCTAGGTGAACTCTGGGCCACGACGGGATTTCCAACGAACTCGCACAATGGGTATCTTGGTACGTTTGAGAGTCTTGATTTCTCGGTCGATAATTTCCACCAGTTCCTCGACGAATAGCAACTGGTCGTCGATAGTGAGTTCCTTGAAAGGAACTATGAGGGCCTCATCTGACAGACACTTCTTCAGATTTGACACATGGAATATGTTGTGAACACCACTGAGATCTTCGGGCAAATTCAGTCTGTACGCCACCTTGCTGATTTTCTCAGTGATTTCGAAAGGTTCGACGTAACGCGGATTAAGCTTGCCCTGTTTGCCAAAGCGAACCACACCTTTCCAAAATGAAACTTTAAGTAGAACTCGATCCCCAACCTGGAACTCGAGTGGTTTCCTGCGCTTATCAGCGTAGCTTTTCTGACGGTCACGAACTGCCGCCATTCGTTTTCGCATTTGGGCAATCTTTTCCGTTGTGTCAAGAACAAGTTCTAGGCCAGTAAATTGGCTATCGCCGACTTCTGCCCAACATAGGGGTGATCGGCATTTCCGTCTTTACAAAGCCTTGAACGGGAGCAGCCTTGATGCTGGTGTGGTAATTGTGGTTGTATGAAAACTCCACCAAAGGTAGGTGTCTTTCCCAGCCGTTACCAAAGTCGATTACACATGCTCGAAGCATGTCTTCAAGAGTCTGGATGGTGCATTTAGTCTGCCCATCCGTCTATGGATGATATGCTGTGCTCATGTCTAGACGTGAGCCAAAGGATTTGTGCATCGCTTGCCACAAATCAGATGCAAAACGCGGGTCACGATCAGAAATGATGGAATTTGGCACCCTGTGCCTAGAGACCACTTCCTTCAAGTAGATTTCTGTGAGTGTAGAGAATTTATCTGTCTCCTTGATTGCTAGAAAGTGTGCAGACTTTGTTAGTAGATCCCTTATCACCCAGATGGTATCATTTCCTTGTTGAGATCTAGGTAAGCCGGTGACAAAATCCATGGAAATTTACTCCCATTTCCATGTTGGGATCTCTGGTTGTTGGAGTAGGCCTGATGGCTTCTTTTATTCAACCTTGACTCTAGCACAGGTCAAGCATTTACTAACATAGGTTGCTATGTTAGATTTCATGTGGGGCCACCAGTACAGGGTTTTGAGGTCTTGGTACATCTTATCAGAACCAGGATGCACCAAGTAGCGAGAATTGTGTGCTTCATCCATCACAAGCTCTCGTAAGTTTCCAAAGAATGGAACCCAGACACGTTCCATGAAGTAGTAAGTGTCGTCTTCCTTGCGTTCTAGTTTCTTTTCCATGCCCCGGAGGGACTCCGCTTTGAGGTTCTCTTCCTTCAGTGCCTAAACTTGAGCATCACGAATTTGGGTAGGAAGGCTAGAGTGGATGATAAGTTGTAACGCACATACATGCTTAGGTTTGGTTTCCTTACGACTGAGGGCGTCAGCCACCACATTGGCTTTGCCTAGATGATACTTGATTGCGCATTCGTAGTCGTTAAGGAGTTTGACCCATCTACGCTGTCGCATTTTCAACTCCTTCTGGTCGAAGATATGCTGGAGACTCTTGTGATCGGTGTAAATGGTGCACTTGGTACCATACAAGTAATGTCTCCATATCTTGAGTGCAAACACCACTGCTCCTAACTCCAAGTCGTGAGTAGTGTAGTTCTTTTCGTGAACCTTGAGTTGGCGCGATGCGTAAGCAATGACTTTCTAGCGTTGCATCAACACACAACCAAGTCCTTGGATTGACGCATCGAAATAAACAACAAAATCGGTTGTGCCTTCAGGTAACTAGAGAATAGGTGCGCTACAAAGTTTAACGCGGATTCCTGAGCATCACCCCAATGGTAGATGACACTCTTCTGAGTTACAATGGTAAGAGGTTGCGCAATCTTTGAGAAATCCTTGATAAACCTTTGGTAGTAACCCGCCAAACCCAAGAATTGACGGATTTCAGCTGGAGTTTGAGGTGCAGGCCAATTCTTGATCGAGTTAACCTTGGATGGATCGACGTGAATTCCATCCTCATTGACTATGTGGCCAAGGAAATGGATTTCACGAAGCCAAAAGTCACATTTCGAAAACTTAGCATAAAGTTGTTCTGTTCGAAGGACTTCCAGAATGAGTCGCAGATGACGCTCGTGTTCCTCCTGACTCTTGGAATAGATCAGGATGTCGTCGATGAAAACAATAACAAACTTATCCAAGTATGGTTTACACACTCGGTTCATGAGATCCATGAAAACCGTAGGTGCGTTTGTCAACCCGAAAGGCATAACCAGAAACTTGTAGTGTCCGTAATGAGTCCTGAATGTTGTCTTAGAGATGTCCTCATCTCGGACTCTCAACTGATGATAGCCCGATCTCAGATCAATCTTAGAGTAGAAGCTCGACCCTTGCAACGGGTCGAACAGGTCATCGATACGAGGAAGGGGATAACGATTCTTAACAGTCACCTTGTTGAGTTCACGATAGTTTACGCACATTCGAAATGTACCGTCCTTCTTAACAAATAAAACTGGAGCTCCCCAGGGCAAAGAACTAGGATGAATGAAACCCTTGTCCAAGAGGTCCTGCAGTTACGTGGACAATTCTTCTAGTTCAGATGGGGCTAAGCGGTACGGTGCACGAGCTATTGGTGCTGCTCCAAGAGCTAGCTCGATTTGAAACTCGACCTGACGATGGGGCGGGAGACTAGGTAATTCCTCAGGGAATACCTCAGGGAAGTCGCGCACGATTGGAATGTCTTCTATCTTCTTCTCTTTCATTGAGGTGTTAGCAACAAGGGCTAGAATAGCGGTGTGGCCCTTGCGCAAACACTTCCGAGCCTTAAGAAAAGAGATGATGCTCACGACAGCACCACTCTTGTCACCACGGATAATGAGGGGTTCTTCACCGGAACGAGGAATGCGGACAATTTTCTCCTTGCAGAGTATTTCCGCTCGATGTTGGGATAACCAGTCCATCCCAATGACAACGTCGAAGCTACCAAGAACGATGGGGATAAGATCGATAGAGAAGGTCTGACCAGCTAGAGCAAGATTACAACCCTTAACTATGTGTGTGGCCTCATGATTTTTACCGTTTGCTAGTTCTACAATATGCTTGGAATCCAGAGGAATTGGGGTACGCTTAAGCATCCGACTAACCCTTATGGACACATAACTAGTATCAGCTCCCAAATCAAATAAAACAGAAACAAAGTAGTCGTCCACTAGAAACTTACCCGTCACAACGTTGGGATCGTTTCTTGCTTCACCCTGACCAATCACGTACACACGTCCCCTAGCACCATTATCATCATTGGTGTCCCTGTTGTTGTTTCCATTGCCTTGGTTGTTATTATTGTTGTTTTGATTCTGATTCAGCTGTGGGCAGTTCCTTTTGAAGTGGCCTTCGGCTCCACATTGGAAACACCCTCTGGTGTTACCCTGCTGTTGTTGCTGCTGCTGCTGCTGGTTCTGTGGCGCTTGTTGTTGGTTCACTACATCTGTTGATTTTGTCTTGGATCAAGTCATTCATTATATTGTATAGATTAGGGCGCGAAATACGAGAAAATACGAGATTGTATGTGTTTAGTGAACTAGGTTCGCTTTTAGGGTCAAAGGTTAGGGGGTTCGCTCATAGGAACATAGCAGGTCCGCTTATGTGTACACAGGTCACATAAGCGAACCCACAGGCCTATATATAGCTGACATTTGAGCGATCCTGTAACAGTTGAGTTGATTTCCATGCCGAAGCTCTGCCGGTGTGACGTCTGAACTGTAAAAGCTGCCAAATTAATAAAACAAGAGATTAAAGAGGAAAACAAGCTATTTCTACCTACGTTTCTTATTATTCCGCATCTGAAACATAGAAGATTACCTCTGAACGACTCGTTCGGGTCAGTCAACGATCCTACAAGTGGTATCAGAGCTTGGGAGGAGGTTTTCTGCAGAATATAGCTGGAATTCATCATTATTTCTTACTTCTACACCTTCTTTTCATAATTCGGGGAGATTTCACGGTCAGAACTGGTTCAAATTTTCTCAGATAGTGTATTATTGAACATAGACAAACCCTTGAAGTTTTCAGACTGAAATACGGACTAAAAATGGGTGAAAACACGTTCGAATTGAGATCCGCTTTTACGAACATTCAATAGATTCGCTTATTTGACTGATTCAGGTTCGCTTGTCTGAACATATTCACATCAGATCCGCTCCTAATTACTAACTGGTTCGCTCCAAATTTGTAGTAGGTTCGCTCGAATTGCACCAGGTCCGCTCAAAAATTGTGACAAGATTCGCTCCAGTGTCATTTTTATATAGATTCGCTCCAAAGGAAAGATCAGGTCCGCTTATCTGTTCAATCAGGTTCGCTCTTCAGACACTTTTAAGAAGATTCGCTCAAAAGTAAGGATCAGGTCCGCTTATCTGATTATATAGGTCCGCTCCAAAGTGCTTGTGAGGTCCGCTCCACTGTACATCAAACAGATTCGCTTTTAAGAACATCTTGTGGTTCGCTCATTTGATCATTCTGGTTCGCTTATTTGGCATCTTTCTTGGAAAACGTGTTAAGTGATTATGGATTCCGAGTTTTACAACGCTTTCGCAACACCGTCTAATCCAGCTGTGATTGCTCAGGCGATGAATTTAGAGAACGAGACGGGAACCACCCAGAAACCCCCGAAACTGATGAGTATCGAAGAATATTATGGGTGGAAAGATCGATTCGAGAACTGGGTTCAGGAAAATCATCTTAGATCATGGGAGTGTATATTACAGAAGTATGTGTTGCCTGAAACAGAATTGCACGTTACCAAAGAGTTATCAGAATTCACGGATCAAGAACGTGTTTTGTACAAAGCAGAAAAGATGATGATCAGTCTGCTTCAACAAGCTATCAAGGAAGACATCTTTATTCTACTTCAGCATGACAAAACCGCAAAATCAATCTGGGATGCACTTAAAGTCAAGTTTGAAGGTAGTGAGAATATGGTTAAAAGGAAGAAGGCATTGCTAAAGAAAGAATTTGATCTGTTTAGCAGCTTACCGGGAGAGGATACAAAGAAGCTGATTGAGAGATACTGTCATCTAGTACGATCGATGTCGATGTTGAGCATTAAGAAAGATCGTGAGGAGTGGGTGGACAAGTTAGCTGATGCGTTGCCTCAGAAAGAGTGGGGAACCTATCTGATGATTCTGAAAAACACAGGTGTTTATGATGGGTTGACTATATCTCAGTTCATAGAGAAGATCGAGAGGCAGGATCTAGAACAACAGAAGATTGCTAGGATGAGCAGTCCCAGTGGTCAACAGGATGTAAAAATGTACTATAAAGGTAGCATTCCAGTTCCTGAAGCTGAGAGAAGTCCGAAAATCCAAACTGCATTCAGTGCCGGGGATTCATCAGAAAAGGCTGATCGGGGTTAAAACAAGAGTAGTGGTGGATTTTCATCGTTTCCGAGTGTAAATCCTAAAGAGACAAATACAAGCTTTCAGTCTCAGCGTACAAAGACAGGAAATGGATACGTGATTCAATGCAACATAGCTCTCAACCTTCCAGAAGGTCAAAGCTTTTCAGAAGACACTGCGAAAGACCACATGGCACTTCTTGGTTCTGTATTGTTATCCTATGAAGGTCTTGTTGCTGGTCGGATCGGAAATCCTATGCTTACAAAGGAGGATTACGATCAGATAGACGCCGAAGAGATGGAACTCGTGGATATCAAATGGTGTCTTGCAAGTGTTCTTCGACGTGCTGAGAAGTTCAAAATAATCACCGGGAGAAATGACTTTCTTGATGCTCATGTATCTACTTTAGGTTTTGATAAATCTAAAGTTACTTGTTTTCGATGCAGGGAGAAAGGCCATTTCAAATGGGAATGCAAGGGAAGAGAAGCTAGCGGTGCACAGAATCCATTCGGAAAAGACGACTACTACCGGAAAGCTATCTATCAGCAAGTTGGTCAATCTCAAGAACCACAGACGGCTCATGGTAGGAAGATTGAAGACCCCAAGAGAGCATGTGTAGTTGACTTCAGCTGGGATAAATACATATCTCCTGATAGCAAAGCCTATATTGTTGATCAAGATGATGAGAGACTACCTGAAGGCTTCAGCTGGGATATGTTTGTTGATGAAAAAGGAGAGTTCAAAGCATTCATTGCCAAGATTGTCCGAGAGCCAGACTTGTTTGCTACTTGGATGAAATCTATTGGAGTGAATGTAGCTAGTGAGGATGAAAAGTCTGTTACATCTGATGAAAATTCAGAAAGTACTGATGAACTTTTAGAAAGATCTGGAGAAATTTCAGAGGGTTCAGATGAAAGTTTACAGAGTTCATGTGAAAGTGTACAGAATGAGGTTATTTCAGAAAAAGCAGTTGTATTTGATCAAACACCGTCTGATTCTGGTGCATCAGATGCTGATTCTGAATATCTACACAGTTTGATCAGTCACCAGTTGATAGTAGCAGTGATGTTGAGGAAGAAAAACATATAAATGTTGCTAAATCTTATCTTTCTCCTGAAAGTTTTCATTTCTATTTTGCAGATCGCATGGAGAAACTGAAGGAGAAAAGAGCTGCTAAAGAACGACAAAAGGAATCTGAAAATGATGTTCAAAATGTTGAAAGTGGTGCTGAAAAGATTACCGAAGTTGTGAAAGATGAAGAAAAGGTGAATGAAGCTGAAAAGGTGATTGAAGTTGTGAAAACAATCGAGGTTGAGAAGATTGTTGAAGTCGTCAAGCCTTGCGAGAAGTGTTTGGAAGCTTGCAAGGAATGTGTAGCAAAAGACGACATTATAGCTGAGTACGAGAAGAAGAAGGAGCAGTTACTGTTCAACCTCAATTATGTGAAAGAATCGTACGATGTCTTGAACAAAATAGTAACTGGTCTCCAAACGACAAACTCAGAAAGAGAACAAGCACTGACGATGTTGAATGCAGTCATGATGTCAAAGCAGAAAGCGATAAATTTCTACATCGAAGAGAGTGCTAAATGGAAGCAAGAGTTGGAAACAGAGAAAATAGAGAATGAGAGAATTAGACGATTACTGCTAAGCTATTCTAGTTCTGATTATCTCATTAATCGTATTTACCCAACTGTTGCAGGTATGGAAGCTTTTCAAGATGAGAAGCAAAAGAAGAAGAAAGATTGTGGTAAGAAACCGACTGTTAGCTATAACAAGTGTCCGCCTCCAATTTGGGATGGGTATTCTCCTAGGAAACCAAACGAGGAGCAACTTGAAAAAGCAGTCAATATAAAGCTAAAAACCGACACAACTGACATTTTACCAGATAACATTGATGTCACGTTTACCTCGTCCGATACCGATCATGAGTCTGAGTTAATTAAAAAGGTGGTCGATCAGGTGTTGGATACTGATGAGGAGTCCGAGTCAAAATCTAAGTCTGGAGGGTCAAATCCGTCAGTCAACAGTCAAAGTTCGTCGGTTAAACGGTCTTACAGTATAGAATTTTTGTTATCAAAAGCAAATTTGGATGATGAAACATTTGAAGTTGCATACACTTTAAATGATTCGGACAAATTATATTATGACAAAGAATTTCCAATAAGAAGTGTTCGCTTTGATATGATCAAAAAGGTTTTCAAAATGACAGAAATCAATATTTCTGAAATAAAAGATTTAAATCTTACTAAAAAACCTAAAAAGTACACTTCAAGAGTTCAACAACGTCTAAACAAGAAAAAGGGTTACAATTCTGGTTCTGGTTTTCAAAAGAAACCTAACCAAAATCGTAGCTACAAAAAGAAAGGATTAGGCTTTGTTCCACTAGAAAACTATAAAAATGATAAAAATTCTAAAACAAAAAAAGAATTTGTATCAGGTGGAAGCTCAGAAGATGAACAGAAGAAACCATTCTGGAGACAGTCAAACCAGGAGTTTCTTGCTGAAAAGAAGAAAAATGGAGCTGAAGTGTGTTATCAAAGAGAAACTCGAACCTGTTACAAGTGCAATGAAGCTGGTCACATTGCATGGAACTGTTCGACAAATGCAAAAACAAAACAGGGAGTTTCTCACAAATTAAAAGAAAAAGTTGTTGATGTTGAACCACCAACCAATAGACTTAAAATTTTCGAAAATTCAAAATATGAGGTTGGTGAGTGTTCGAAGAAGAATTTTTACAAAAAGAAAGAAAAAGACAACCAGGTGTGGGTTGTTAAAAAGAATGATGAAAATGTCGGCGATGAATCTGGTTCCACAAAGCCAGAAGAGCTACAGGTTGAGGAGAAAATTTCAGTGAATGATGAGGAGTTTCCATCACTGAAATTTGAAGAAGTTAAAAAGAAAGTGGGAAAAACTGAGATTTCAAATCAGTTTTACAATGAGAAAAAAGATTTTGATGTCGAGAAAACATTCAACGGGAATGTTAAAAAGATATTTGGGAAAATGTTAAGTGGAAGGGCAAAGGGGGTTAAAGATTTTTATGCAACTAAAAAGGCGACATATAACCCTACTGCTCAAGAGTTGAAATCCATCAAGTCTGAAAAGACTTGGATGGAAGTTTGTTTTCCATGATAGTCGAAGGAATCATTCTAGTGTTTGAAAAGTTTGTTTGAAAGATTTTGAATAGTGTTTGAATGTTTACAGGTGAGAGGACTACGCCGGAGCTTCCAGGTTGGTAATTGAGAAACAGGAATCGGCATCTTCTGTCTAATTCGACAAGTGGTAAAGAGGTTTCTGTAGATGTTTCATTCCTACAGTAAAACCTACAAGTGGTATTTTTGATCTATAAGTGGTATTTGTGGTTATACCTTGAAGAATTTACATTTACAAGTGGTACAGTGATTCTGAACTGCAAATAATAAATCAGGGACATTAAGTTGTACTTGATTTATTGTTCATATGAGATTAATAAACAAGATGATGAACCATATCCCCATGTTTCACAAGTGGTAAACTTAAAAGTAAAACACAAACTCATTTTCCGGAAAAATCATTTTGATTAAAACAAACTTAAGTGTTTTGAAATCTAAATGAGAAAATGGTTTGTGATAGGGGGAGTTCTGATTGTTTATGCCCAGTGAATGGCGATTTGATGTGATTCGATGTCAGTTGTCAAATGCAAAAACATTAGAAAATTCGAAAATGTCAAAAACATTGAAAAATTAAAAATGAGTTTTGGTGCAAATAGAGGAAATGATAGTACATTAGCTAGACTGGCACAGTACGCTAAAGATTTGTAATGTATAAATGCAATTAAGTAGTCTCGCTAAAGATGTGCCGGTAGGTTTTCACGGAATTAATAGATCAGTTTGGGATATAAACATAAATTTTACTTACGTCTACGTGGGGAACACCTCCAGGATATATAGGTAACCCCTGAAATCCTGGTTGAAGGGTCCCGTATTCTGAGATACTAGGTCTTTATGCTCAGTGATATCTGGGGTATTATCCCGGGACTTCTGCTGTATGGAAGTACTGACCTAGTCCCCGGATAATACTTTCTGCAAAAAGCTTTGAAATACAAGCTCGCCCTCAGCAATTTGATTAAACAATAAAATTGATAATCTTTGCTGTTGTAACAAAAGATCCTCTAAAGGGGACCCACCAAAAGTCGAAGCCGTCATCTCTCTGCGTATACGGAAGTATCGACCTGAGCTCTCACGGCCCTCGCACCTACCTTTAACAGATATCAGCTGTGGTATACTCACCTGTAAGACTGAATACTGGGGTCTGGATACGGGAGTATATACTAAGGTGGGACACATGTAGATGTTTAAGTTCTAAAACACTAATTCAGTATCCCGAACAGGTTGAAAGTTTTTGTGAGAATTTAAGTGGATCAAAATATCGACAATCAACGCGAACTGTTTAAAAGCTTAAAATGAAATAACAGCTTAACGGTGCTAGTGTCTTGTCAACAACTGATATGATCCTCTTACACGAACTCACAAAAATATTGTTTGTAAATATTTCTTTACTGCATTACATTTTCTTTATTTCAAAATCCAAAAAGATTTTCAGTGTTTTTTAGCATAAACTATTGAAAAAGTCAAAAAGATTTTCGACAACTGATATTGGAAAGCTGAAGATAAAGTGCCAGGTTTCAATTCTTGAATCTGAAGATAGAGTGTCAGGTTTCAATTCTTGAAGATCTCTGATTGAAGATAGCCAAGTTTCGATTCTGGAAATCAATCTTGCGATATGAAGAACCAGACAACGATCCTGAAGATGTTACTGAAGAACAAAGGAATGCCAGTAAATCGAGAGGGGGAGTCTGAAGATAGAGAGAAAGAAAAGCCCAAAGACTGATCAAGACTGAAGATGTGAAGACACAGCATAATGCTGACTTGATAGTCGACTCCATCAACATCTGAGGAGGAGTCTGTTGGTGCACTACATCTGTTGATTTTGTCTTGGATCAAGTCATTCATTATATTGTATAGATTAGGGCGCGAAATACGAGAAAATACGAGATTGTATGTGTTTAGTGAACTAGGTTCGCTTTTAGGGTCAAAGGTTAGGGGGTTCGCTCATAGGAACATAGCAGGTCCGCTTATGTGTACACAGGTCACATAAGCGAACCCACAGGCCTATATATAGCTGACATTTGAGCGATCCTGTAACAGTTGAGTTCATTTCCACGACGAAGCTCTGCCGGTGTGACGTCTGAACTGTAAAAGCTGTCAAATTAATAAAACAAAAGATTAAAGAGGAAAACAAGCTATTTCTACCTACGTTTCTTATTATTCCGCATCTGAAAAATAGGAGATTACCTCTGAACGACTCGTTCGGGTCAGTCAACGATCCTACACTTGTTGCTGTTGCTGTTGTCGATTCTAATTCGCATGATGTGGGCTTCTACAATCCTTTGCTGCGTAACCAGGTTTGTTGCATCTATGACAACGACCCTTGCTGCACGGCGCACTGTGGTGCAAGTTACAATGGTTGCACTTAGGGTGGCTTCCCCTATACCCACCCTGACCTTGATGACCAGTAGATTGCTGATTGAGGCTCTTGTAGTCATTAGTCCTTCGCTACTGAGACTGAGACTGAACAGAGCTTGAGCCCTTGCTAGAATTCCCATCCCATTTGCGTTTCTTGTCGCTTGGAGCATCTGATGTGGTAGCACTAATATGTTTAGGCAGCCTGTTCTGCTAGACTGCTTGATTAGTGAGGTTGTCGGACAGTCGTATGATCTGCTGGATCGTGGGGAGGTTAGTTGAAGTTACCATGCTCCGGATCTCTGGCTCTAAACCTTTGATGTAGAGCTCGATACGCTTGTAAGGAGGATTTAATATGTTGAGACACAATGCAACCAATTCGTTTGAACGCTTCATGTAGGCCTCAATCTCTGACCCTACCATCTTGAGGTCATAGAACTCTACCTCAGGCTTATGAATGTCACCACGATGACAATATTCTTCTTTGATCAGCTCTTTAAAATCGCTCCATGGGGTTGCATTAGCAGCTGCCAACCCTAACATTTGCACTTGTGCGTTCCACCAGGAGAGCGCACCACCTTGAAGAGTTCTAGTTGCAAACTTCACCCTACTGGCTACAGGGCACTCACACATCTCAAAAACAGATTCGATCTTCTCGAACCAGTGGATAAGACCTACGGCTCCTTTCGTGCCACTGAAAGTACTAGGTCGATAATCCACGAAGGTCTTGAACGTACACACTTGAGGCTGAGCATTTTGACCTGTCGCGTGAGGAAGAAAGAATAAAGTTAAGAACGATAGTAGGATCACGAAAGTAGGATCTAAACATCCTAGGATAAGTTGAAATAGCAGGTTGTACCTCCTGCTTGAGCTGCTGCTAGTGCCTCAGCAACTCATTCATTGATTAGAGCCGTCAGTTGGGCCTGAGTCAAGTTAAGACGTCCACTCATGATCTTCACATCGAGAAAAGCATAAGTAAGAACGGTGACATTGAGGTGTGAAAAGTATGGGGTGACAGAAGAGAGTAAGCAAACAGAGTTTCAAACAACAGTTGTTACGTTAACTAAGCATACCATGAACAATGCACTATCTAAACTAACAAGCAGGCAATACAAACAAAAACCATATCACCTATAGTGTTGAGTCTTGCACATGGAGCGAAGCGTCGTTGTCTATCGTTGAGCACTGAACTGGTTATAGTCTGGTTTTTGTCAAAAAGCTTTTTCCCTTTTTAACACCAAGTTCACTATAACCAATGGCTCTGATACCAATCTGTCACACCCCCAAAATCCACAAGCGGAGTATCACCGCAGGGAGCGTGACTGACCAAGATCCAGCCACCAATCATATTGAACAATATAAATAAATAAAATCCAGACCAAACAATATATTTGGTGACAAAACAATTTAACAAAGTCTTAGTTATCAGCGGAAGCAATAAGTTCAAAACCAAAAGATAAGTTTAAAGTTCATAAGTTTATCATGAACACACAATGGTCCATGTTCCACAACGACTCCTCCCATGCAAGCTCCTGCTAAGTATCTAACGACCTGCAAGTCATGTAACAACGAATCAACAACAATGTTGAGTAAGTTCACAGTTGGTTACCCATTTTAGGGTTGTTCAAAAAGCCATAAGTTATTTCGAAAACCATGAGTTAACCAGTTCCTTGTTTCCCAAACCAAATACTGTGGGGGCTACCCCATGTTGTAAACCACTAGACCCGTTACCATATCGACTACTGACTGGAGTCATGTTTATGTGCCTTGCGTCAATGTCTTTCATCATTGACTAAGTGCCCAAGTACATTAGTGCACTCCCGTCCTCTGCGGCACGGTGTGAGGTTTGTCAGACCTAATAGCGCTATTTAACTAATGACCCGTTCGCCAATTGCCCGGCGATTAAGTTGATATAAAAATGAGGGACTTCATGATAGAGTTTTGTCTAGTAAGTTCTATGTTGTCATCCTTCCTAAGGAGAATGGAGGTACATATTCTACCGAAGGAGAATACGCAGGTTGTATCCCACCCAAGGGGGATAGTTATTATTTCTTAACCCATTCCCAAACCACCGGGAATCCCATGCCCTATAGAAAGTATGAACTCACCTTAGATTAGCTCGGCAGATAATAGAAGGTCACTTGAGCTAACTGTGGTCAATCACGTCCTAACATGGTTACCGTACAAGTCAGGTCTATGTTCAAGTAACACACGTATGTTTCACACATAAACTAACAGTTCACGAACACAGAATGATAATGGCATACACCTTGTATCATGGCAGTTCAACAACAATATTTAACTAGTTCAACAGTAACATTCACATAAGCGAGCCCAAGTGTGCGATTCAAGTCATTGGGCTGGTGGGAGTGTGTGAGCCCAAAAAAGGTGTGAGAGCCATCATGAGCAGTCCAATGGGTGCCCAGCCTACAATCAAGGATGTGCGATCCATCCTTGATTGTGCGATCTGGGATGTGTGTGATCCAACATTTACCCAGCCCAACAAGGATGTGCGGCCCAATAAGCATTAAACAGTCCAATTTCTTGTGCGGCCCAACATGGTATGCGATCAGCACCAAGGTGTGCATCCACACTATGGTGTGCGGTTATGCATAAAAAGGTGTACGTTGTGCTTCAGCAGTGGTACTACATGCAATCCCTAAGGTGTGCGATTCAACATGTGCAATCAAGGCTTGTGCGATTTCTAGGTGTGCAATTTGGCTTGTGCGATCGGTTATATGTGGCTGTGATTTAAGGAAATCAATTAATCCATTCAAACAGTTACCATCTTTGCATTCAATCGACCAAATCAAGCAATCATGTATTAACTTTCATGAACCCAAATTATCACCTAATTATGAATAACAACAATCATTTAAGCCAATCAAATTACTAATCAACTCACTAATCCATGTTATCGCACAAGTTTACATCTAAACATGTATAACGATTCCCATAATAAGAAAATCATTCGATCAACACATCAACATAGTGATTTATCAACCTAGTCATACAAATCACTAATACATATGAACCCTAATTCGTTAATTAATTCTAATAGTTTGATAATCAAGATACGTTCATTGAATCCATGCAACTTAGTCATTGAATCTTGTCAACATCAATCGAGTACATACACAAGCATCTCACATATGTTCCAACAAGATATCATACTAATTGTAATAATAAATCATACTAACTGTGAGATTCTTTGCCAACAAACTTGTGTGATCAAGAGAAGGGAGTGATGCGATCCGTATAGCTTCGAAGGAGGAAGAGGCTGTCGTCGAACAAGAGGGAGGAGAAGAGAGAGAGCTAGGGTTTGGTGTATTTTCTTGTGTTTGTAAGTTATGAGAAGTAAACCCCACTAATGGGTATGTGTATGCGTATAAGACGATTGGACCGAACCCATTCTTAGGCTGCCCTTGGGTCACGAGTTCAAAATAGGCAAACATGATTGGGCCGAGAAGAGTGTGTGTTAAGGGACAAGGTGTGCAGCCCAAAGGGTTTGGATTGCCGGACAAATATCGTTAACCATACATACAACACATTCACATAACACGTAACATAAACAAACTCAAAACATTCCATTACAAAGAAAACACATCAATAATCATGTAAAGTTCATACAGGTTACATCAAAGCACAACGAAAGTTCCTAAAGTACGAGTTGTCACATCATCCCCAAGTTGAAAGAAATTTTGTCCCGAAATTTAGTAGGTAGTTACTGAGGAAGCTAGTTGGGTTGCGTGGTTTCCTGGTTTACCTAGCGTATCACAGAGTCTCTAGCGCTTCCGAATTCTTGATCGCCTCAATCTTCGACGGATCCACGTGAATACCTTTCTCGTTTATGACATGTCCGAGAAAATGAACTTCTCGAATCCAGAATTCACACTTAGATAACTTGGCATACAACTTCTCTTCCTTCAGCAGCTCCAAAATCAACTTCAAATGATGCTCATGATCTTCTTTGGTTCACGAATAGGATAAGTATATCGTCGATGAATACTATGATGAATTTATCCAAATAAGGTTTGCATACCCTGTTTAAGAGATGCATGAATACAGTGTCATATCCCGAAAATATCAGAGCTGGCGTGACTGGACTGGTATCTTCATTGCACAGCGGAAGTATTTGAGCTAAGACTTCTAAACAGTTGAACACCCACTAAGTACTCGAATCCCCATGGGTTCTCCTATTCCAACCGGTCCATAGTTTTGAAAATGCAACCTGAGAAAGAACATGCGAAAATTCAACATAAAGTAGAGCGAGTTCATAGTTTGTTTTGAAAAATATTTAAAACAAATCTTTTTGATAACCGGTTTTAAAGTTGTTGAGAAATATAATAAAATTATTTTTTTCTCGGCATGTTGTATGAAAATTGTGGGTCTAGCCCACGAGAGTCTTTGTGCATTGCACGTGTGAGAATGGGTCGAGCCCAAAAGAGTCTTTGTAAGCAGGACCAACTCGTCCTCTTACTTGTACATAAGTTGAAAACCATACCAAAGTTCGTACATCCATGTGTTATGAGTTCGTGTCAAATGAATCTTAAAGACATTCGAAAGTTTAGGTATCGAAATCGGGTATGTAAAGCGTCAATGAACATGTTGATCATTAATGTGTAGCTAGGACATTAATACGTGTGCCGACATAGGAAGCCATGTTGGTGCACTACATCTGCTGATTACGTCTTGTATCGAGTCAATGTCTTAGAACGTTAGATCTGAGCTCGAAATACGATAAATAGTGAAATGTATAGGTTTTAGATGTTGGGCCGCTTTTAGAGTCAAATTAGATGGATGGATCGCTCTTAGGACCATTGGGTTAGTGGACCGCTCGAGTGATCATGTTGGATCGCTCGAGTGGCAACTTATGTGAACCGCTCGAACAGTAACTAACCTGGGTCGCTCGTATGACATGATGTTTGGACCGCTCGTATGACTAGTTGTCTGGACCGCTCCAATGTCATGGGCCGCTTATTGGGCCTGTCCAATAAGCGGTCCCAGTGCTCTATAAATAGTCCAATGAGCGATTCCATTTGTAACGTTGAGTAGAAATCGTACCGAAGTTCTGCCGGTGCGAGATTTGAGCTGTAAACGTTTGAAATCAGTAAAACAAGTAGTTAAAGTGATTTGCCTGCTGTTTCTACCTTAGTTTCTTGTTATTCCGCACCTGAAACCAAGGAGAAAGCCTCTGAACGACTCGTTCGGGTCACCAAACGATCCTACAATTGGTATCAGAGCTCAGGAGGAGGTTCTCTGCAGAAATTAGCCGGTTTTAGTCACTTTTTCTTACTTCTACACCTTCTTTTTCTGATTCGGAAAGATTTCACGGTCGGAATTCGTTCAAATTCTCACAGATTGTACAAAATAGTACCGTGACAAACCCTTGAAAGTTTCGGATCAAAATTCGAAGTTTTAGTGGGTCAAAATTGGATTTGAGAATGTGGACCGCTCGATCGGACTACCCTTGAACCGCTCATTCGGACGGTTGGGAACCGCTCATCCGGACGGTTGGGAACCGCTCATTCGAACAGTTTGATCTTGGACCGCTCCAAATTCACCGATTCTGAACCGCTTATTCGGACCTAGTCTGAATCGCTTATTTGGACTAGTTGTGAACCGCTTATCCGGACCGATTCTGCTTTGCTTATCTGGACCGCTTATTTGGCAAAATTGTTGTTTGGTTCGCTTTTCCTGTCACACCTGGTTCGTGTATTAGTTAACAAATATGTATCAGTTTTTAGCAAAACATGGCGATGGTGTTTGATGAACAGGAGAACTATCATCTTGAAAGATTAAATGACGGATATGGTTTGTATAGTAGTTATGAACAACAAGATGATAAACAGATATGGATTATGCGGCTTGAAAATTTTTTGTGCAAAAAGAATGAAACTTTGGAGGAGATGGAAAAGAGATTTAACTATTTACTGGGCAAATTGGAAAAATATGAGATAAGGTTGACAGATGGAGAAAAAGTATCAAAAATTGCAGATGCTTTACCTACAGAATGGGATGATATTTTGACGAATATAAGATCGAATTCTGGTTTCTCTGGGATATCAAAATTGAATTCATCAGAGTTTTTTAAAAAACTCAAAACACATAGTTATGAGAATGATAAAAATAAAAGAGAATTGATTGACAAAATAAAAGGAAACCTAGAGAATCTAAGTTTGAATGTGATTGGTGAAATAGATAAAAGAATATGTGTATGTCTTGGAGCAAAATATGTGATGAAATACGATTTCAAACGAGGTTGTTATATTGATAATAATGGAAATCCTCTTGATTTCGTTAAAATATTTTGTGCAGGTACATTCAGGGAAAAAGAAGAAGAAACTTCAAAAGCTAAAGAATCTGTGAAGAATGCAACAGTATGCTTTAAGTGTGACAGCTTCAAGATTGACTATGACAAACTATTGAAGAATGTGGAAAGTTTGACATCCGAAGTCAAGAAGCTGAAAGATGAGAAGCAAGCTAATGATAAACAGATTCTTATGGTTCAGGAAATTTGTGAGAATTTGAAAGCTGAAAATGACAAACTGTTGGTTGGTTTGAACAGTTTGACATTTGAAAACAAGAAATTGAAAGAAAAAGAAAATGTTTTTGAAGAGAAAATTAAGAATTTTGAAATTGAAAAATCAAAAATTGAGAAAGATTTTCAAAATCAAATGAAAATTCTTGAAGATGGGAGAAATGTGTTTAGTAAAAACAACATTGAAAAACAAATAATGTTAAATTCCCATCTTCAGAAAATCATTAAACTTGAAAAAGAAGGTGAGTACGCTCAAGTGAAAATCAAAAGGTTGGAAAAAGAGCTTGAAAGCAAACAGAAATCATCAGAAGATGAAGATTTCTGGATCAAGTTGGAGAACAAAAATCTGAAAGCTAATGAAGTGAAACTTCAAGAACAGATAAATGTTTTGGAAAATGAAAAATCTGTTCTTGAAAACTTGAAAAATGAAAATGAAAATTCAATCAAGTGTCATCTTGAAAGAATCTCTCAGCTTGAAAGTGAAGCTAAGAATTCGAGGAACAAAATTGATGAACTTGAAAAAAAGTTGATCGGTTTTGTGACTTCATCTGACAAGTTGAGTATTCCTTGTCCAAAACCAATCAACTCTGTTCCAATAAGTGACGATGTCACAAACTTTGACTCTGTCAAAGTTGAAGATTGTGATGTAAAATCTGATGATGAACATGTTAAAATTGAAAAACAAAAATTGTTTTTAAATTTAAAAGAAAAATTTCAGAAAACTGTTCTACAATCGACTGAAAAAGGTGAATGTTCTAAACAGAAACCTTTGAAGAAGAAAGTGGAACAGAAACAAAAAGATAATAAAAGTTCATCAGATCAATCATCCAATCAAAAGATAAAATTACAAAAAGTAAAAAATGAAAATTCAAAAATTGTTGGTAATAAGTGGTGCAGGTCGGACCACAGTGCTCAAAAGCCAAATCCAGCAAATTTGAGGAAGGAATATCACCAAGCCAGACAATGCTATGATTTGAGCGTTTGGTGTGAAAGTGGTATACGGTACGATAACAGAGTGTGTTACCGATGCGGTTATCAAGGACACATTGCTGTTAACTGCCAGTATTGGAGTTATGAGACCAGAAGGTGCTTTAACTGCAATATCAAAGGTCACATTGCCAGAGAATGCCCAAGGAGATCGAATGGAAGATTGAGGGCTAATCCTCAGAAATCGGCAAAAAAGATTCCAGTCAAAGTCAAGCCCCAGGAACAGAAGGTTCTGAAACCTAAAGTTCAAGAACAGTCAACTCAAGAAAAGAAAGTAAAGCTTTCACAGGGGCAGAAAGACAGACTGAGGAAAAAGAGAAAGAAGGCACGAGAGTATCTTGAGAAGATTTTGTCCTCGGGTTCACGGGATAAACAGAATAATAGTTCTGATGAATCTACTTCCTCAGTTGCAAAGACAAGCAAAAAGAATTCATCAGATACAAATCTGGGGACAAAAGAGGAGAAGAAAAAGAAGAAAGTAAAGTTTTCACTTCCTGGCGATGAATCTGTTTCTTCGGAAACAAAGGAGCCACATGTCGGCGATGAATCTGATAGGTTAAAATCAGACAAGCCACCTTCAGGCAATGATTCTGGTTCGTTAAAACCAGGGGAGCCTTTGGTTGAGGTAAAAAAGGAGAATTCAGGTTTAGCAATGGATGATGCAAATTTTCCACCATTGTTGAACAAGAATTCGAAATCACCCAAGGACCGTCAGGCTTGGGTGAATCTGTTTAAATAAAAAAAAACCTGACTTGCCGGGGATCCCAAGATGGTATCGTGGATCATGAATCGGCACATTTCTTGAGAAATTTCACTTTGGTGATTTTTCGATTTACATGTGGTAAATCAGGGACATTAATTTGTACTTGATTTTCTACTGATGGTTTATGGTAAACTGGAAATGATAAATCTTTAAATGGTTTGTAGAAAACAAGATGATGAGATAACCCTAAATCTACAAATGGTTGGAACACAAACTAATTTTTCCGGAAAAACCATTTTGATTGAAACAAACTTAAGTGTTTTGAAATCATTATGGGAAATTAGTTTGTTGTGAGGAGGAGTTCTGATTGTTTTTGCACGAAAATGGTGAATTGAGGTAATTCACATAATGTTGTCAAGTTTCTTGTATAGTTTGTTTTCAATTTTTTTCTTCAGAAAATCAAAATTGAAACACATTTTGATTTTAGGGGGAGTATTAAAATTTTGAAAAATTTAAAAAAATTGAAAAATGAAAATGAGTTTTGTTGCAAAAAGAGGAGATGATAGTACATCGGTGGACTATCACAGCATGCTAGAGATTTGTAAAGACAAAATTGTTTTTAAACAAGTCTTACTAATGATGTGTCAGTAGGCTTCACACAGTTAGTAAATTGTATTCGAGATATAAACATAAAATCAAAACTTACTTATTTTGTGGGGAACACTACTTGGATATATAGGTAACCCCTGAAATCTCGTTTGAAAGGTTTCTTATTCTGGAATACTAGGTTCTTGTACTCAAATGATGTCTGGGGTATTATTCCGGGACTTCTGCTGAACGGTGGTTCTGACCTAGTCCCTGGCTAATACTTTCTTCATATGCTTGAAACAGAGCATAAAGCCCTCAGCTGATTAGACAATAAAATTGATGATCAGTTGTTGTAGCTGAAAAGATCCTCTAAAGGGGACCCACTGCTAAGTCGAAGCTGATATCTCTCTGCTGAACGGAAGTTCTGACCTGAGATCCCTCAGTTCTCGCATTTTCCCCTAATTTATATACAGATATCATTTGTAGTTATACTTACCTGTAGATCAGAATATTGGGATCTGGATACGGGAGTATATTCAAGAGGTGGGACACTCAAATAAGTCTAAGTTCTAAAACATTAAATACGTATCTTGAATCAATTGAAAATTTGTGTAGAGGTTTAAGTGGACAACAATACTGACAATCAGAAGTAAATTTGTTTTTAACATTTGCTGATTAATCAAGATCAAAGGTGTTGGTGATATGTCTTAAAAAAAAAAAAAAACCGATATGATCCTCTTGCACAATCTCACAAAAATAGTGTTCATTTCTGTATTTCTCTAAATTCAAAAATCCAAAAATATTGTATTTTTGTTTGATATTTGAAAACTACAAAAAGATTTTCGACAACAGAATGTGAAAAACTGATATTTGATATTTCAAGTGCTAAACATGTTGAACTTGTAGTTTGGGAGAGTGTGTTAAATTGTGAAGATTTGAAATGCAAATTTGGTTCATTAACTTGATGAATAAGTTGAATAGCAACCTACAGTTTGATCTTCATAATTTTTCTTATATGATTTGCTGATTCATTAAGTTGAACTTCAAATTGTATTAGTTTGTAATAGTATGGTTAAGTTTTTGCAGGTTTCTGATCCTGTTGCTACGAATAGCCAGGAGACACATCAGAACCAGAGAAGAGCTTAAACAGAGAAAGCCAGGAGTTGATTTCAATGGTGATAACGATTTCTAGACAGAGATCTCAGCATTATGTTAGGGGGAGTCTGATGTAAGTTAGAGCCAAAGAATGATCCAGGCATGTGATTCCAGGAAATAATTCCTGAAGAAGATTATTCAAGGCTGAGTTCCTGAAGAAGGCCGAACAAGATTGAAGAGTTGTGAATGTTTGAAGACTCTCACTGTCTGTTGGTGCAGTTGTCTGTTGACTACATCTTCGTTCGTGTCTTAGAATGATAGAATGATAAAGAGAGAGAAGCCCGAAGACTGATCAAGACTGAAGAACTGAAGAAAGCATGGTGTGACTCGATAGTCGACTCCATCAACATCTGAGGGGGAGTCTGTTGGTGCACTACATCTGCTGATTACGTCTTGTATCGAGTCAATGTCTTAGAACGTTAGATCTGGGCTCGAAATACGAGAAATAGTGAAATGTATAGGTTTTAGATGTTGGGCCGCTTTTAGAGTCAAATTAGATGGATGGATCGCTCTTAGGACCATTGGGTTAGTGGACCGCTCGAGTGATCATGTTGGATCGCTCGAGTGGCAACTTATGTGAACCGCTCGAACGGTAACTAACCTGGGTCGCTCGTATGACATGATGTTTGGACCGCTCGTATGACTAGTTGTCTGGACCGCTCCAATGTCATGGGCCGCTTATTGGGCCTGTCCAATAAGCGGTCCCAGTGCTCTATAAATAGTCCAATGAGCGATTCCATTTGTAACGTTGAGTAGAAATCGTACCGAAGTTCTGCCGGTGCGAGATTTGAGCTGTAAACGTTTGAAATCAGTAAAACAAGTAGTTAAAGTGATTTGCCTGCTGTTTCTACCTTAGTTTCTTGTTATTCCGCACCTGAAACCAAGGAGAAAGCCTCTGAACGACTCGTTCGGGTCACCAAACGATCCTACAAGCCACCAACCCGTAAGCGATTTAGTACCGGTCCACCCGGCGAGGGTAACAAAGGAAACTTCAAGTGGCCACAAAAGGACCCATGAGTGGGGCTCGCCCTGTACCTGATAGGTCTACCCCCTTTGTTCCATGGTCTTAAACAAGATTAATGGTGCTTTAAGTATCAGCCTATTCGCACGTGATCTACCAATTCATTCCATAGCTTAACCATACCAATGTAACATGTATTTCCCCCGAGAGTTGTAAGACCGAAATGTTAAAAAGAAAAGGGGGACATGAACTTACTGGGTGTCCTGTTCTTCAAAGGCAAACCAACGTAGCCCCGTTGTTATAACTAGGACGATCCATCCCTACTCATGAAAATTATGCACGTTTCGAAAATGCACACTTGTTTTGTAAAACCGGTATATTTAGTATAAATCGTTCGAAAACCATTTGAGTTCTTTGTAATCCATTCGTAACAAGGTTTAGAAATATGAGTTTTCATTCATTGAAAAGTTGTTTATTTTTTAAAACTTGCATGTCTTTCCACCCCCGAAAACGTTGGTAAAAAATGTAAAGCTAGAAAAAGTGGGGGTTGTGAACTCACCTTGACATTCCTGCGCAAAGCTAGCCTAGCATGATTCGGAAGTGTCGTTCCAAGGACGTGAGTTAGCTAGCATGCAACTATGACATTCCTACGAAGGAATATTTATAAGTGTCTAAACAATACAACGTAGCTAAACTACGTGTCTGAGATCTACCAAGTCGTAAATAAAACGACTCTACAAAGGTGTTTTTAATTTGACTTAGAATAACGGATCAATGGTTATTTAATCCTGTTTATAATCGGAATAAAACTAAGTCACGAAATCGACTTAGTTTTCGAGTGTCATAAGATATATACTTATATTTATGTATATAATCAAATATATACGTACGAAGTCGTGTTAGTCGTCGTAACTAGTAATACGTAGAGGGATAGCAGTACGTGTCATGTCCGGTTTAAACGTTAGTAACGAATGATTTTTATAAGATATTCGAAGTCTCGACACTCGAAATAAATATAAATAATTATATTTATGTTATATGTTTTCCAAACACTAGACTTTTGAAATACGATTTCCGAATCGTTGACGTTGGGAATAAATATAAAACTTCATATTTATTTTATAAAATATTTCCGAATTTTTGGGCATTTGAAATAAATATAAACACTATATTTGTTTGTAAAAACGCTCGGAAATATTGATGTTTAGAAATAACTATAAGCGTTATATTTATCTTACATGAGTATCGGTTTCGAAATCTTGTAACATTGTCAAAAATAAATATACTATCATATTTATTTCATAAACTTCATTTGAGTCGCGATACATTTTTATTAGCGTTGCGACTATAAATTAAATATATATTTTGACGAAAATCGGACAGAGTTTCCTCTGTTTTTGGAATACCCCGACAACATAAGTTGTCGTTATTTTGTCAAAATTCAACAATCAAATAATATTTCAATGGAATGTAATAACGATATATGTAGTTTTCGTCAAAAGTTTAAAAACATGACTAATATCTGGTCGAAGCGGGTCGAGAGCTCGGTCGCGTATAACTATAATTTTCATAACGAAATAGATAAAAAAAAAAGAATTTCGCGTCATTTAAACTTCATTACCAGGTCTTTGTGTTGACTGCCGTTGACCAGAACCGAACTGAGTTGACCCGTGTTGACTCTAGGTTGATCGAGTTGACCCGAACTCGAAACCGAAACAAATCTGAGCTTTAACCGTGTAAAACCAAACACGAACCAACACTGAACCCAGTCAAGTCGAGTTGGACCATAACTGAGTTAAACCCGAACCTAATGAACCGAGATATTTGTTTGTCTGTCTTTGACTTGTTTACTCAAACCGATCGTACCGCGAAACCCGTACCAAGACTGAGTCGAACAGAAACCGATGTTGAACAAACCTGACCCGAACCAAAAAATGAACAGTGTGAACCGAAACTTGAACTGAATCACAAACTTGAAACCTGAATTGAGTCACAAACCTGTCGCCGCCGTCGCTCGAAACGTCGCTAGTGCCGCTGTCGTACGCGGTTGTCATGTGTGGCCGGAGACTACCATTTCAGGATCACACCGCCGCCACTGTTTTCGCCGACATCCACCGCTCGTGACCAGCCACCACCCGGAACCCTGCCGGCGTTAATTACCGTCAACAACATCAATATCGTCATCCTCGAGCATCGGAAAACTTGTTGAAAAGAACAGAGGTACCACAGCCACTCACGGTGGCCCAGCCGTCGAAGCTCACTCGCCGGAAAAAGGAACGAGTTGGGCGGAGGGGGGTCGCCGGAGGAATTTTGTCGGAGAACGTATCTCCACCGTCGTTATGCCATCGCCGATAATTCTGTCGGACCTCCGTGGTCGTCGCCGGCAGGAGATAAGAGGGAGAGCTGGGTGTTTAGAGTTTGTTGGGTGTGCCTTATCGGGGAAAAACCGTCGCCAGGGGCCGGTCGGATTAGCGGCGCCGGTGACCGGTATCGTAGCGAGCAGAGAGAGAGAGAGATAAGCGTTTTGTGGTGAATGCTTTCAGTTTGTAGTTGATAAGATGGCCAACATACATATCAATTAGCTAGATCACTTTGCGTGAAAGTTTAGATTTTAATAACACTACACATTTGACTTTGTGTATTACTTCAACGATTTCCAAGGAAAAAAAGAAAAGTTTTGATGGGTTTTTGTGTAAACATATCTTTGTGAACATAACCTACATCAGTATAATATTGAAGAAATAAATAGGGTCTAGGCTCACATTTAACCATCAGAAAGTAGAAATGGGGTGATGATTATTGGAGTACAGTAAAAGTCAAATCTCACTTGTCATATGACAAGTCTTTCTTTGTGGGGGCCTAAATGAATAATTGTCATAACATGTGGGTATGGTGCACAAGGGGGAAATTGAGATGATATCGTGTGGTTTGGTGAGCTTCCATATTCATCAATTACATGTGTCTCTAATAACATTTTTTTATTATTATAAAGGACACCCAATAATAATAATGATAATAATATCAGAGTCATGTCCGTAGTGGGGCGTTTTTTTTTTAAATTCAAAAATAACGCCTGATAGCGCCCCGCCTACCATTACGGTAGGAGTTATAGGGCGTTTTTTTCGAAAAAAATTGAGACCGGCGTTTTAATTAAAACGCTTGTACAAGTTTGAATAACCAATCATCACACATCAACGGCTATGTAACGGCTAGTTGATTTTTTTTAACCTTTTACCTATATATGTATATATATATATATATATATATATATATATATATATATATATATATATATATATATATAAACACAACCAAAACTTATTCATTTTCAACCAAAACTCTCAAAACTCTCTAAAAAAATACAACTATTTTATAAAAAAAAACTTGATGGATTCTCCTAGTTCTTTATCCATGGTAAATTTTTACTACAACGAGTATTTTGCGGATGGCGATGGTTCGACCGATGAGGAGCTTGAGCAAGAGGCGGTTACGAGTGCTTGTCAACTAGCGGTGAGATATGTCAAGCATTCTCGTCGCCCCAAGCAGAAAAAAATAAAAGAGGTTATATTGAACGAGACCGACGCGGGCACACGATCGTTTGATGAAAGATTATTTTGATGAGGCGCCGACATTTTCGAACCAATTTTTAGGCGTCGTTTCCGAATGAGTAAGCGGTTGTTTCAACGCATAGTCGACGACTTGGAAGCCAACTACGATTATTTTAAACAAAAACCGGATGCGAGAGGGGCACTTGGATTTACCGGTATCCAAAAGTGTAGGTCGGCATTACGAATCCTTGCTTATGGTAACACTACCGACATCAACGACGAGTATCTAAAAATGGCGTAGAAAACAACACGAGACAGCTTGGAGCATTTTTGTCGCGGTACAATTCTTATACTTTACTTTTTTTTTTAAAAAAAAAACGACGAGTATGTTTACAATTATTTTTTTTGAAGCTTATGTTTGTCTATATTTTTTTATAAAGGTATAATTGATGTGTACGGTGCGCGTTATCTTAGAACGCCCACATGGGACGACTTTCAAAAGATCTACGAGGTACATAATGCTGAGCATGGTTTGCCTGGTATGATCGGGAGCATAGATTGCATGCATTGGCGTTGGGATAACTGCCCGGCTGCATGGCGAGGCCAACACACGCGTGGTGACCAAAAAGGACCAACTATTATTCTTCAGGCGGTTGCTTCACAGGACCTTTGGGTTTGGTCGGCTTATTTTGGCGTGGTCGGGTCATGCAATGATATCAATGTTTTTGAACAATCTCCGTTGTTATAGGAGTGGATTTCTGGCAAAGCTCCAAAAGTGTCGTTTTACGCAAATGGAAACTACTACCCTCATGGATATTATTTGAGCGACGGAATTTATTCTAGGTATTTGATTTTCGTGAAGACGTATAGTGATCCTATTGATGAAAAAAGAGCATACTTTAAAAAGGTTCAAGAGTCTTCACGAAAAGACATTGAGAAATGCTTTGGGGTTCTTAAACTAGTTTTTTTTTTTTAATTTAATCGGATATTTTTTTTATTTCTAGTATTGTATTTTTTTTATATTTAATGAAGTATTTAAAGTTTAAAAAAAATAATAATTGTGAAATGATTGAATGGGGGTTATTGGCATAATGCCCCACTACGCCACTTTTGCTATAATGCCCAACGCTAACTAGGATGCCACGTGTCGGATAATGCCCCATGGTGGGGGCATTATGTTGGTTCACCACTACACATGTTCTTAGAGTATAGAATGTACAGCACAGTTCCAAAGATTCCTAAAATGTGACGCTACTTTTGTATATAAAAATACATATTGGAATCAACCGTTAACTATTTATTGTTTACGAATTTTAGCATATGGATTAACAAAATAGAGTATTCAAATCTAGAATTTTCGATTTCGTACAATCACCAATGTTTGTTAAAGCTAGTTTCATCTTAACATGACGAGGCGATAACGATTATACCAAATGAAAATATTCATGCATTTCCGAGACATTGCTAGGCTTCATCGACTCAGTTAACACATAATTAAGTCTAAATGTACGTAATTAGCTAAATAAATAGTGATTGAGTTGTACAGATTAACTTGTAAATTTGTCGGTTGTCACATTCTCCCCCTGTTACAGAATCAAGACTTATCCGAATTACGTGGATCTATAGACATTCTGCATCAATAAGAACCCAATGGTTCAACTGAGTTTGTTCCAGAAATCGAGGTTAAGTGAACAAAGCGTAGTGATACTATCACCAATCTGACTAAATTTACGGGGGTCCAACAAAAGAGGAATTTCGACTAATAGAATTTCAAATGAACGTTCACAATGTGCAATCAGTTTTTGAAACGAGATGTACTACCAACAGAACCTTGCGTTGCTTGTCGTACGATTGAAACTCGAATTCAACATACTCAACTAAATAGAATCATGAAAATGATTTGTCAACTTTTGAAACATTAAATGAAATAAATCAACCTGTTGACATTATTGAGTTGCAAGGATACACCGAAATGAAATACAACCAAACCGGGTGTATCATCGCCTTAATACATAGTTGCATTAAGACTATTTGAGTGATTAGTCAAACAAAGGGCATACGTAGTTTCGCATGAAGCGATTGATCATGATTAGCACAAGCTACAAGTTTATACTGACGCCACAAGGTATCGTAGTGAATGAAATAATTCAATAATGGTGGTGACCGAACAAGCATCATCGTGTTTTACATGAAACACTCGATCATGATTAGCCCAAGCTACAAGTTCATTCCAACACCACAAGGTGTCATAGTGATTGAAACAATTCAATAATAGTGGTGATCAAACAAGTTCACCGTGTTTGAAATTAGATGAAAGGTTCAACGAAGTAAATCTGAATGTTTGTTTCAAACAAATTCATAGGATTTTCAATTGAAAATGAAACAAACAAATAATATTTTTCGATCGAAAATGAAAGAGCAATAAATATCACAAAATGTTTGATCGATGCTGAAAGAATCGTTAAAAGGTACACCGAAATATGACATAAATTTGTGTACCATTATCTTAACACACGATTTTGTTAAGATTGCTTTAAGATGATAAATCAACAAAGCGGATTTAATATCAAGAAACAAATAAATAAATAATTAAATCCGTACATGAGGTGAGCAACGAGATTACCGCAGGCTTCAAACTTGTGAAAAACGCCACCACAAGGGGATCGTGATCAAAGAAACAATTCAACGAAGTCGAAGACCAGACAAGCATGTTATGGTTCAAAGCAAATGAAGTGCTTGTTGGGATTATTTCGAATATGATGGCCTCAATCCATCATATGGAATCTTGAATCGAATATATATTACGAGCAAGTTCAATCAATTAAACTTTGTTGAAACATAAACCAACAATGAATTCATGTATCAATAAGAAAGTTTCGACATGGACACAACGAAAAACCATGTATGCCACTCAAAAGAAAATGAGTTTTCCCAGAAATCCGTTGACTCGATACGAAAGAGTCCACATTTTGCAATAATACGGGTCGTCTAGAATACAACGCAAAGATTTAGTATAGCGAAATAATATATGAGATGTTGACAAAACAACCATTCGAAGTGAAATCACATGCGTAGCAAACAATGCATGTGTAGCGTACGAATTTGTCAAGAAATAAGCAAATGAGTGTTCGCTATCATGAAATAAAATCTCCGTGATGCAATGACCATTAGGGGGAAGTAGAAATGTAAAAAAAAATCTACTCACTAGATGCAAAACTCGGAATTTCAATAAAATAAATTTAAGGACTTTACTTGGAAGTTTCGTGTGACGACCAGTTGTTAGATGACATTACCATAGAATGTCAAACATAGCGTAATCGCCATAATGAAGTAGGGGGAATGCGAAGACGTGTGACTTCCTTTGCAGCACCAACCATTGTGAGTCTCTTCAGACTAAGAATCGATTGTTATGAAATCTCGTTTTAACGTACCTCAATGTGACTAGTGTAATTTGCAGGATCATGTGGCAAATTACAGCATTTCGATTGTTGTTTCTCCCGCTGACGGGAAGCATCGTTGTTGTCGTGACCATTTATGTTTTCCCCAAGGCTTGTCTCGAAAGTCGCGTGTGATGTACTTCGACGTCCGCTGACGTATAGTTTAAGTTTCACGTATATTCGCGCACTAGCGTTTCGTTCCGCATAGGTTACCTGCTCGGGTAAGTAAGATAGCATAGACGACATAATATAATGGCTTTTGCCCAAGTTTATAGTCGCAGTTCCTGTGTGAGGACCTTTAATGAATTTCGACATAAGTTTTCCAAAGGTCCAAAATGCATGTTATCAAAACTGTCAAAGTTTTGCTTTCTTTGTGCAATTGTTTCGTGTACCGTGTATCAAACACAACACTAACGTATGTTTAGACCAAAATGTTTTCTCATTGTTTCAAAAACGGTTGGAACTCATATCCGAGTACTAGGCGTTCTGTATGTATTCAAGGTCTTAATAATCTAAGTCCCCAAAGGAAAGTGAGGTTAAAGCCTAGGTATCTCTACATAAACCTATTTCGCTGAAACCTATAGCTCTGATACTTTAGGATCTGAGTTTGCTTTTGATTGTGTTTTTGTTTAAGAAATAATGAAGATGAACAAGTAATGCAGCGGAATTAAAATGAAAATAAACTTTGAACACAATCAAATAGGAGAAATGCTTTCAACACACATGTTTGAACATTGAACCGAATGCTTAAGTTTATTCCAAACACCGATTACAATTTTGCATGCATGTAACAAACTCCCCCTCAGCCTGAGCTCACAATGTTTGTTCGTACAGGAAGAAAAGAGATGAAGAGCTAATAGAACAGTATAGGGTACTATTCTATTTATAGGCACACTCAAACCACTATGGCATCTTTGCTGACGTCACCATAAAAGTGACATCTAACCTCCTAACAAACTCTAACAACTGATCTAATAAAAACACTGCTATGCTAACTACTGATAACAATACATTACATAAGAAAGACTAAACTACTGCTTTATCCTTCCACTGTTGTAACTCCAGCAGTACTTAATATCTTCAGCAGTGCTTGACTCATAGTAGTAGATTGATCAACATGCTTTAGTCTTCATCAGATTTTAACTTGATCAGCAGTTGTTGTAAAGGATCAATGGATGGAGGTCATCAATTGATAGAATCACTTTCAAGGGGAGAGAATGTAAACATAACATCTGCTTATTTTGGATCCACTGCTCTGATCCGGTTTTGGCTTTAATAAACTGTTCCTCTGGTAGGGTTCAATCCCAACAGATACCAATCTGTCACACCCCGAAAATATCAGAGCTGGTGTGACTAGACTGGTATCTTCATTGCACAGTGGAAGTATTTGAGCTAAGACTTCTAAACAGTTGAACGCTCACTAAGTACTCGAATCCCCATGGGTTCTCCTATTCCAACCGTTCCATAGTTTTGAAAATGCAACCTGAGAAAGAACATGCAAAAAATAAACATAAAGTTGAGCGAGTTCATAGTTTGTTTTGAAAAAGATTTAAAACAAACCTTTTTGATAACCAGTTTTAAAGTTGTTGAGAAATATAATGAAATCATTTTTTTTTTCTCGGCATGTTGTATGAAAATTGTGGGTCTAGCTCACGAGAGTCTTTGTGCATTGCACGTGTGAGAATGGGCCGAGCCCAAAAGTGTCTTTGTAAGCAGGACTAACTCGTCCTCTTACTTGTACATAAGTTGAAAACGTTACCAAAGTTCGTACATCCATGTCTTATGAGTTTGTGTCAAATGAATCTTAAAGACATTTGAAAGTTTAGGTATCGAAATCGGGTATGTAAAACGTCAATGAACATGTTGATCATTAATGTGTAGCTAAGATATTAATATGTGTGCCGACATAGGAAGCCACCAACCCGTAAGCGATTTAGTACCGGTCCACCCAGCGAGGGTAACAAAGGAAACTCCATGTGGCCACACAAGGACACATGAGTGGGGCTCGCCCTGTACCCAATAGATCTACCCCCTTTGTTCCGTGGTCTTAAACAAGATTAATGGTGCTTTAAGTATCAACCTATTCGCACGTGATCTACTAATTCATTCCGTAGCTTAACCATACCAAAGTAATATGTATTTCCCCTGAGAGTTGTAAGACTGAAATGTTAAAAAGAAAAGGTGTCTTGTTCTTCAAACGCAGACCAACGCAGCCCCGTTGTTATAACTAGGACGATCCTGTCCCTACTCATTAAAATTATGCACATTTTGAATATACGCATTTGTTTTGTAAAACCGGTATATTTAGTGTAAATCGTTCGTACCATTTGAGTTCTTTGTAATCCATTCGTAACACGGTTTAGAAATATGAGTTTTCATTCATCGAAAAGTTGTTTATTTTTGCAAAACTTGCATGTCTTTCCACCCTCGAAAACGTTTGTAAAAAAATGTGAAACTAGAAAAAGTGGGGGTTATGAACTCACCTTCACATTCCTGTGCAAAGCTAGCCTAGCGTGATTTACAACGTAGCTAAACTACGTGTCCGAGCTCTACCGAGTCGTAAATAAAACGACTCTACGAAGGTGTTTTTAGTTTGACTTAGAATAACTGATCAATGGTTATTTGATCCCGTTTATAACTGGGATAAAACTAAGTCATGAAATCGACTTAGTTTTCGAGTGTTATAAGATATATACTTATATTTATGTATATAATCAAATATATACGTACGACGTCGTGTTAGTCGTCGTAACTAGTAATACCTAGAGGGATAGCGGTAGGTGTCGTGTCCGCTTTAGACGTTAGTAATGGATCATTTTTATAAGATATTCGAAGTCTCGACACTCGAAATAAATAAATATAAATAATTATATTTATGTTATATGTTTTCCCAACACTAGACTTTTGAAATACGATTTCCGAATCGTTGACGTTGGGATGGGAATAAATATAAAACTTTATATTTATTATTAAATATTTCCGAATCTTTGGGCGTTGGAATAAGTATAAACACTATATTTGATTTTAAAAACGCTCGGAAATATTGATGTTTAGAAATAACTATAAGCGTTATATTATCTTACATGAGTATCCGTTTCGAAATCTTGTAACGTTGTCAAAAATAAATATACTATCATATTTATTTTATAAACTTCATTTGAGTCGTTATACGTTTTTATTAGCGTTGCGACTATAAAATATATATATATATATATATATTGACGAAAATCGGACAGAGCGTCCTCTGTTTTTGGAATAACCCCGACAACATAAGTTGTCGTTATTTTGTCAAAATTCAACAATCAAATAATATTTCAACGCAATGTAATAATGATATATGTAGTTTTCATCAAAAATATCAAAACATGACTAATATCTGGTCGAAGCGGGTCGAGAGCTCGGTCGCGTATAACTACAATTTTCATAACAAACGAAATGGATAAAAAAAGAATTCCGCGTCGTTTAAACTTCATTACCAGGTCTTTGAGTTGACTGCCATTGACCAGAACCAAACTGAGTTGACCCGTGTTGACTCAGGGTTGATCGAGTTGACCCGAACTCGAAACCGAAACAAATCTGAGCTTGAACCGTGTAGAACCAAACACGAACCAACACTGAACCCAGTCAAGTCGAGTTGGACCATAAATGAGTTAAACCCGAACCTGATGAACCGAGATATTTGTTTGTCTGTCTTTGACTTGTTTACTTAAACCGATCGTACTGCGAAACCCGTACCAAGACCGAGTCAAACAGAAACCGATGTTGAACAAACCTGACCGAACCGAAAATGAACCCTGTGAACCGAAACTTGAACTGAATCACACACTTGAAACCTGAATCGAGTCACAAACATGTCGCTGTCGTCGCTCGAAACGCCGCTAGTGTCGTCGTCGTACGCGGTTGTCATGTGTGCCCGGAGACTACCATTTCAGGATCACACCGCCGCCATTGTTGTCGCCGACATCCACCGCTCGTGACCAGCCACCACCCGGAACCCATTGATACGTACCAATCCAAAATGGATGTCACATACCCATGACATCATGCAATCTATCTAATACATACATCCATGCAATCCATCGTGGGTTGTTTACTTCATTTAGTTATTAACATGTCTTCCTTGTTTTGTTCCTTATTGTTAGTTAGTACTAGGTTAGTGGGTTAGTGGTCATGTTCTATTCAGTTACATTTGTTTTGTATTTAAGCAATCATGAATTAATGAAAGGCAAGAAGAAAATTGGAGAACAAATTGTCTTACATTCATTACTTTAGAGTTTTATTTGTTTTGTTTTTTTTTTTGGAGATTCGCCGATCTTGAATCCGGCTCTAACACCTGCCGTCGTTAATTACCGTCAAAAAGCATCAATATCATCATCCTCGAGCATCAGAAAACTTGTCGAAAAGAACAGAGGTACCACAGCCACTCACGGTGGCACTGCCGTCGAAGCTCACTCGTCGGAAAAAAAGGAACGACTTGTGGGGGGGGTCACCGGAGGAATTTCGTCGGAGAACGTATCTCCATCGCCATTATGCCATCGCCGGTAATTCTGTCAGACCTCCGTGGTTATCGCCGGCAGGAGATAAGAGGGAGAGTTGGGTGTTTAGAGTTTGTTGGGTGTGCCTTATCGGGGAAAAACCGTCGCTGGTGGCCGGTCGGATTTGCGGCGCCGGTGACCGGTATCGTAGAGAGCAAAGAGAGAGAGATAAGAGTTTTGTGGTGACCGATACCAGAGACTACCGGTATCAATTAGCTAGATCACTTTGCATGAAAGTTTAGATTTTAATAATACTACACATTTGACTTTGTGTATTACTTCAACGATTTCCAAGGAAAAAAAGAAAAGTTGTTGATGGGTTTTTGTGTAAGGGTGTCGGCAGCACCATGCGGGGAGGGAAATCGGGGAGGGTTCACCGCAATGAAGGAGAAAGGAGATGGTGGGCCACCCTCATTTTCAACCAATCAACATTTTTCCTTTTTTTTAATAAAAAAACAATTCTCCTAAGAGGGGAGTGTCGCCATCAAATTGGGGTGCGAGGGGAGTTTAAGAGAGGAGTTGACGTGGTATAACCTGATTGGGTGTACGTAAGAGAGGCGACTCCCCTAAGAGGGGAGTGCCCCTCTCACCCTAAACATATCTTTGTGAACATAACCTACATCAATATAATATTGATGAAATATATAGGGTCTAGGCTCACTTTTAACCATTAGAATCGGTAAGTAGAAATGGGGTGATGATTATTGGAGTATAGTAAAGGTCAAATCTCACTTGTTATATGACAAGTCTTTCTTTGTGGGGGCCTAGATGCATAATTGTCATAACGTGTGGGTATGGTGCACAAGGGGGAAATTGAGATGATATCGTGTGGTTTGGTGAGCTTCCATATTCATCAATTACATGTGTCTCTAATAACCATTTTTTATTATTATAAAGGACACCCAATAATAATAATCATAATAATATCAGAGTCATTAGAATATAGAATGTACAACAGTTACAAAGATTTCTAAAATGTGACGCTAGTTTTGTGTATAAAAATACATATTGGAATCAACCGTTAACTATTTATTGTTTACGAATTTTAGCATATGAATTAACAAAATAGAGTATTCAAATCTAGAATTTTTGATTTCGTACAATCACCAGTGTTTGTTAAAGCTAGTTTCATCTTAACACGACAACGCGATAACGATTATACCAAATGAAAATATTCATGCATTTCCGAGACATTGCTAGGCTTTATCTACTCAGTTGACACATAATTATGTCTAAATGTACGTAATTATCTAAATAAATAGTGATTGGGTTGTATGGATTAACCTGTAAATTTGTCGGTTGTCATATACAGCTAGCGCGTTAGTTAAGCCAAAAGGCATGAGTATAAACTCGTAATGGACATATAGTGTTCGAAAAGCAGTCTTAGGAACATCTTCGTCAGCAACCTTCAACTGAGGATAACCTGAACGCAGGTCAATCTTCGAATAGTAGCTGGATCCCTGTAGCTGATCAAACAAATCGTCAATTCTCGGTAAAGGGTACCGATTCTTGATAGTCAACTTGTTCAGCTCTCTGTAATCAATACTCATCCTGAAGGATCCATCTTTCTTCTTCACAAACAATACAGGTGCACCCCAAGGCGAAAAACTTGGTCAAATGTAACCTTTGTCTAGTAGCTCTTGAAGCTGATTCGACAATTCTTTCATTTCTACCGGTGCCAATCTATAAGGAGATTTTGCAATCAGTGCAGCACCAGGTTCCAGATCAATTCTGAACTCGATCTGTCTCGCAGGGAGCAATCCAGGTAAGTCTTCAGGAAAAACTTCTGGATAGTCGCGAACTATAGGAATTTCTTCGATCTTCCTACCTTTAGCCTTCGTATCCACAACGTTAACTAAGAACATAGGATAACCCTTTCGCAACAGTTTAAGCATCTTCATAACATTGACGACATTCGACACTGGACTCAATCGGTCTTCGTGAAAAACTATCGCTTCACCACCATCAGGACGAGGTATCCTCACTTGCTTCTCCGAGCAAATAATCTCAGCTTTGTTCTTGGATAGCCAATCCATCCCCACAACTACATCAAAACACCCCAGCTCCACTGGCAATAAGTCGATACTAAAACTATGATCATCTAACTTAATACTACAACCACGAACGACCTCGCTAGTCTCTATCAGTTTACCATTTGCTAGTTCTATCAAGTACTTCTTACTTAGCTTACTTAATGGAGAACACAAAAATGGTTCAATGTTTTTCAAAACAAAACTCAAGTCAGCTCCAGTATCAAAGAGTACGAACGCAGAATGGTTATTGATCGGAAACATACCGGTAACAACAGCAGGATCGTCACGTGCCTTTCTAGCGTTTAGCTCGAATGCTCTACCCCTGGCATTCTAACCCTTTGCTTCAGGATAATCCCTCTTGAAATGTCCCTTTTCACCGTACTGGAAGCATCCCTCTAGCTTCGCTCCCTCCGAAATACTTTTAGCATAGCACTCGCGGGTAGCATGTGACACCTGTGCCTCTGCGACCATCAAACAAATACCAAATTTATGAAATATTGTGTTTCATACTTGGGATTTGTAAAAAATACGTGTATCGTTTGCACATATCAATTCATGTTCGATTTCAAGCTTTAAATCGCTTTCTGGAAGGTTATACGCGCACTGATGCGTAAATATAAGAAGTTTAATGCAACGAACACTCCGGAATAGTGAAATAGGCTTAACATACCTTAAATAACCTTTACATAACTTAGAAATAAGTTTTGGAGGGTTTGGTGTGGCAAAATCAAGTTTATTCGCTTACAGGGACTAATTTCGATAAACTGCGAAAGTATGCCAATTTGTACTGTAACGAACATCCCGGAACTTGATCATATGTTAAATATGCCCTAAATATCCTTTACATAGCTTAGAAATAGGCTTTGAGGTGTTTGGTGCGCAAAAATAAACTTTCTTGATCAATAGAGACTAAAAGCGTCAAAAAAGTGTATAAGTTTGCATTTTCACGCATATCTTACGTTCTGAATATATCCAGACATCCAAAAATTTATGTAACCATTAAAATATTTTATTTTAGTGATTGGCATGATAAAATTCCATTCGTCGCGTAATTTGGATCGTTTTTCGCATCTGTTCGTGTGTCGTAATTAACCAAACAACGCCCGTATGACCAAACGAACCGACATCCGAGATATTTTCGAGCACATTTCAAGTTCCCTATACTTTAACTTCATGTTAGAGCCTTGAAATGAGGTTAACAGGGATTAAATGTGTCAAAAATGCATGAAAATCAAGTTTGGATACACAGGGGCCTGTTCTGCCAATTGCTTGCTGAAACTTACTGCCAGCAAACAAGCACCATATGGTCCGTATGGGGACCTATACGGTCCGTAAGCTACATTCAGACCAGCAGAATGCAGAAACAATGAACCTGGTCCAATTCAGCTCATTTGATGGTTTTTAATCCCTGATTTCTGATACTATGGATTGGTATTTGAGTCCTCATTGTATTCTAAACCATGGGCCCAAATGTAAGGCCAAGATTGAAGCTCAAAGTTTGAGAAACGATCCTAACGGTTTACCGAAATCTATAAATACCCATCACCTCATTCCATTTCCTGCACATTTTGTTATGAGATTTCTCTAAGTTGATGTGACTTGATGTGTGTAAAATGCAACATATAAATTACATCAAATAAGGCATAAAACTAACCCTTTTTAAGTACTAATGTTGGAAAAAGAGTGTTTTTGTCTTCCTTTTGTATTTTCAGGATGAAATGAGCTCAAATTCACAAAAGAAGCAAAAAGACAGCTAATTCTAACATAAATACAAGAAAAGGAATAAAAGTAGACTGCCCGAACCCTCAACGGCATCCTCCCAAGCGAAGAAGAGAAAACAGAAGCCTGAACACGCCCCGTGCTCAGCCAGCACGGGGCCGTACCCAAGAAGCAGCAGAAAAGACAAACCTGTAGAAGCTTCTATTGCCCACCACGGGTGTCACACCCCCAAAATCCACACGCGGAGTATCACCGCTTGGAGGCATGACTGACCAGGATCCTAACCACCAATCATATTGAACGTATAAAGTAGTTAAGTATAGCGGAAGCATTTAAGTAACCCAAACAATAGTATGTATGATTTATCATAAGTGTTGAAATATCATTCACGACCCTTTGCCCACAACGACCTGCTCCTCCCTGTGCAAGCTCCATAATGTACCTAAGGTCCTGCAAGGCATGCAGCAGCGAGTCAACAACTAGTTGAGCGAGTTCACAGAAAGTAAGTTCAGTAATGGAGTAGTATAGCAAGCATTGCGTTCGTTTATCTAATCATGCATCGTACTAGTTCGTTCATTGTTCATGTATAGTATTGGTTCGTATCGCGGGCCATTTCGGCATGTATGCGAAGATTGGGGAAAGTTCTCAAGTATTCTAGACTATGTATATTTGTATCGCGGCCACCCTGGCATGTGTGCGAAGTTTTAGTATCTATAGTTCGCGGCCTTTCCAAGGCATGGGTGCGAAAATCAGTCATAATATCGCGGCCAACCCCTGGCGTGTATGCGAAGATCAGTTCAATTGGTATACTAGTCTAGCCGTATCTTATCATTCACCACCCTCACCCTGAGGACTCATATCATTATGTTCTGTTAACTAAGTATGTACGTATAGTTTATTCAATCCCATTCCCACCCTGGGAACCCCATGCCTTGGCTGTGTGAACTCACCTTGGGTTGCTCGGCAGATACACAAAGAGTACAGGTAGCAAGTAACTGATCAACCACGTCCTATCATGGTTTATTATGCAAGTCAGGTTCGTATATAGCACGTATAGTCATGGCAAACACGTATGCACGTAAGCAGATAAGAACATAGCATTAACATTCGTGTGTGATCCAATGTCTAAGCCCAAACTATACCCGGCCCAAACTATAAGAGTCCAACATAAAGGTCTCGGCCCAGTCATTCTACGCAGTCCAATAGCAGATATGAAAACAGTCCAATTATCCGGCCCAATTAGCTGGGCTCGTGTCAGTGTGTAAGTCCAATCATGTGCACGTGCATGGTCTCGACTCGCAACAGAGATTACGAGTCGCAACCGGGATCTCGAGTCACCTCAGGAGATTACGAGTCGCAACAGTAGGTTGCGAGTCGCAATGGCTGGTCTCGGCTCATCATGGTCCGGTTACGAGTCGCAACGGGACTCGCAACCATGGTTCCGGCTAATGCTGTTGTGGTCTCGAGTCGAGACTATGGTTTCGAGTCGCAATCCCATGTAACAGTTTCCATAATTCTTAGTAACAACCCTCCGTAATATCAGCAAACAATTAGGCAATTCCAATAGCAAATCAATTCAGCCATTATCATCAGTTTCGTATTATCATCAACATGTTCATACCATTATGACTATCAAGAACCATCATCAAAAATAATTAACAGTTACAACCGTAGCACCCTAGTGATCATATAGTAATCATGCCGACATCATCATGAACTCATTCAGTAACAATAATTTATATGCTAGCAAGAACCACTATGCGATATAATATTCTGTTCACAAAATCACTAACAACAATCATGTTTAATCTTCTTATTCATACCACACAAATATCATGCAAGAAACATCATCAAACATGAATTCATATAACATCATGTATAAACAACCAACCATAAACACTAACCGATTCTAGAGTGTGCACGAGGGATGATCCGATTACAAGAAACTTCAAGACTTGAGAGGGTCGGCTGCCTTGGGTTCCGATCGAGAGAGAGAGAGCGTTTGGTGTGTGTGTGTTCTTGATTGCTAAGTTTGTAAAACTAAAACCCTAGAGGTAATGGGTGTATATATGCGTGTGAAGGGAAGTGGGCCGAAACTCCCCACTTGGGCTACCTCATGGTCTCGAGTCCAACCATATGGACCGAGTGGGTTCTTGTAAATGTTTCACTAATCGGTTCAAGTAGTAACATATGCAATCACATTAAATCACGTAACATGTAACATTCAATCACTCAATATAATCGCGAAATCACACAACCGTGTAACACATAACATATCATGTATTCATTCAATTAATAGCGTTCTCGTTAACACGTATCGTTACACGAAGTAAGTCGAAGGTTCGAGTTGTCACATTATCCCCAACTAATTGGAAATTTCGTCCCGAAATTTGGTATGCACTCACTGAGGAAGCTAGGTAAGTTCAATCGTTCACTGGTTTTTCCTGGGGTGTCACATCCTCCCCCCGTTGATCTGGAATTTCGTCCCGAAATTCCGAAGTAGTAGCTTCAGCCTCAGTAGTGGTTGTATTTGTTTCGAATAACTGGGGTACTTTTCTGTCATCCTGTCTTCGCGTTCCCAGGTGTACTCTGGGCCACGTTGGAGTTCCAACGAACTCGAACAAGAGGGATTCTCTTGTGTTTGAGGACCTTCACATCCTGGTCCGTGATTTCAGCTGGTTTCCCGACGAACTGCAACCGCTCGTCGATAGTTCGATACCTGAAAGACATTGTGAACTGCCCCGAGTTCAGCTGGTAGGTTCAATCTATAGGCTATCCTGCCTGTACGTTCTATGATCCCGAATGGTCCCCGACCTGATATTCCAATGGCTTTCTACGCTTGCCCGCGTAGGCTTTCTGACGGTCGCGTGCTACCGCCGTGCGTTGTCGTATCTGTGCAATCTTTTCTGTGGCGTCCATTACAATCTCTGGACCCGTGATCTGACTATCCCCCACCTCTACCCAACAGAGAGGTGACCGGCATCTACGCCCGTACAATGCCTCGAATGGTGCGGCTTGTATGCTATTGTGCTCATGTTTAATCGTGAGTCGAATGGTTTGTGCCTTGCTTGCCAAAGTTCTGACGTGAATCGTGCATCGCGATCCGAATTGATGGACGTGGGCACCCCGTGCCTCGAAACAATCTTCTTTAAGATAGGCATCTGCGAGAGTTGGAGAACTTGTCCGTTTCCTTAATCGGTAGGAAGTGTGCAGACTTGGTGAGTCGATCCACGATGACCCATATGGTATCGTTCCCATGCTGGGATCGAGGTAGGCCTGTAACGAAATCCATGGAAATTTCTTCCCATTTCCACTGAGGTATCTTAAGCTGCTGAAGTAGGCCCGTTGGTTTCCGATATTCAACCTTGACTCCCACACAGGTCAAGCATTTTCCAACGTACGTAGCGATGTGGGCCTTCATACTAGGCCACCAATAAGTAGTGCTGATGTCGTAGTACGTTCTATCCGACCCTGGATGTACTGAGTGGTAAGACTTGTGAGCTTCATCCATCACAAGTTCGCATAGACCGTCGTTAAGTGAGACCCAAATACGCCCCGTTACATAGTAGGCGCCGTCTGCCTTCTGTCCTAATCGTTATCGTGAGCCGCGTAAGGCATTCAGCCTTGACGTTTTCGGGCTTCCGTGCTTCTATCTGAGCAGTTCGTATCTGTGCTGGCAGGCTAGTCTGGATCGTAAGCTGTAGCGCTCGCACGCGCTGAGGTAGGGTGTCCTTCCGACTGAGGGCGTCCGCCACAACCTTGGCCTTGCCTGAATGGTACTTGATGGCGCATTCACAGTCGCGAAGTAGTTCAACCCATCGCCGTTGACGCATGGTTCAAGTCCTCCTGCTTAAGAATATGCTCGAGACTCCTGTGATCGGTGTAAATGGTGCACCTGGTACCGTACAGGTAGTGTCGCCATATCTTAAGCGCAAAAACAACAGCTCCCAGCTCTAAATCGTGCGTCGTGTAGTTGCGTTCATGAATCTTAAGTTGACGTGTAGCGAAAGCGATAACCTTGTCGCGCTGAAAAGCAGTCTCCTGGGGCTCTCCCAGCAATAGGTGACACCCTTCTGTGTCAGTAGCGTAAGTGGCTGAGCAATCTTCGAGAAATCCCTGGTAAACCGTCTGTAGTACGTGGTGCAGGCCAGTTTCTGGTTGAGTCTACCTTGGATGGATCGACACGGATCCCATCCTTGTTCACTACGTGGCCTAAGAAGTGGACTTCACGAATACTATGACGAACTTGTCTAGGTAGGGTCTGCACACCCTATTCATAAGGTCCTTAAATACGGCAGGAGCGTTCAAATAATATCAAGCCATCCATCATATCAAACATAAAGTATAGTAATTAAAATAGTCTATAAAACCCAGTACGATTCATGTTCAAACCAAACTTTGTTTGAGTAACAGAGACATAATATAGGAAATCCCAAAACGAGTTATAAGTTCAAACAGCGTCTCCTTGTCCTAGCATGAAAGCTCGACCCCTTGCCTCGTTGCCATTGTTGTTGTTGTTGTTCCCATTGCCCTGGTTATTGTTGTTGTTCTGATTCTGGTTCAACTGTGGGCAATCGCGCTTGTAATGACCTTCTGCTCCACACTGGAAACATCCCCGATTTCCACGCTGTGGCTGCTGCTGCTGTGGGTTCTGAGGAACTGGTGGTGGAAGTTGCTGATTCTGGTTTGCAGGTCGTGAGCTCCTGCAATCTTTGGCTTCATGTCCTATCTTGAGACATCTCTGGCAACGTTCCTTGCGACACCTTCCACTGTGGTGCTTGTTACACTTGTTACATAGTGGGTGTACTCCCCTGTATCCACCCTGCTCCTGACTGCCAGATGATTGCTGACCCGGGTTCTGGTAGTCGTTCGTTCTCCGCTGCTGTGCTTGAGACTGTTCGGAATCCCCATCCCATTTCCGTTTGTTGTCGCTGGGTGTAGCAGAAGTAGCAGCTGAAGTGACTGTAGCAGTAGCGTTGACACGCTTTGGCAGTTTATTCTGATCCACTGCCTGATCAGTGATGCGATGAGCGAGGCGTTGGATTTCCTGGATGTTTTCGAGGTTAGCCGACGTCACGTGGCTCTGAATCTCTGGCGCCAAACCCTTGAGATACAACTCAATGCGCTTGTATGGAGGGTCCACCATAGTTGGACACAGAACGGCCAACTCATTCGACCGTTTGGTATACGCTTCGATCTCAGAGCCCACCATCCTTAGATTATACAACTCGTCTTCCAGCTTGTGAATGTCTTCACGCGTGCAATACTCACGCTTGATGAGTTCCTTAAAATCGTTCCAGGGTGTGGCGTTAGCAGCTGCCAACCCTAAGATTTGAACTTGGGCGTTCCACCAAGTTAGTGCTATTCCCTCCAAGGTGCCGGTGGCAAACTTGACCTTGCGAGCCTCAGGGCACTCGCACATTTCGAATACGGATTCTAGCTTCTCAAACCAGTGGAGGAGTCCCACTGCCCCCTCTGTGCCGCTGAAGGAATTTGGACGACAGTCCATGAAGTTCTTAAAGGTGCAAACTTGCTGCGCTGGTTGACCTGCTTGAGCAGCTGCAAGTGCCGCAGCAACTTGAGCTTGAACGAGAGCCTCTAGCTGGGCTTGAGTCATGTTGATTCGTCCAGACATGATCTTCATAGTAAGAGTAACGTAAATAAGAGTGGTTCGCGAGTAGGGCGATGACAGAAAAGTGTAAGCACGTAGGTGTTCTCATGTAGTCAAAGCATGTGTATCTAAGCGTAATGCGAGCAAAGTTCTAGGCAGTTCTAGCAAACAGGCAATAAACATAAACCTTATTACCTAGGATGTCGAGTCTTGCACGTGGAGCGAAGCGTCGTTGTGGATCGTTGAGAGCACTGTTCTGGTTATAGTCTGGTTTTAATAAAAACGTTTTCCCATATTAAAACCTAGTTCTCTATAACCAATGGCTCTGATACCAATCTGTCACACCCCCAAAATCCACACGCGGAGTATCACCGCTTGGAGGCATGACTGACCAGGATCCTAACCACCAATCATATTGAACGTATAAAGTAGTTAAGTATAGCGGAAGCATTTAAGTAACCCAAACAATAGTATGTATGATTTATCATAAGTGTTGAAATATCATTCACGACCCTTTGCCCACAACGACCTGCTCCTCCCTGTGCAAGCTCCATAATGTACCTAAGGTCCTGCAAGGCATGCAGCAGCGAGTCAACAACTAGTTGAGCGAGTTCACAGAAAGTAAGTTCAGTAATGGAGTAGTATAGCAAGCATTGCGTTCGTTTATCTAATCATGCATCGTACTAGTTCGTTCATTGTTCATGTATAGTATTGGTTCGTATCGCGGGCCATTTCGGCATGTATGCGAAGATTGGGGAAAGTTCTCAAGTATTCTAGACTATGTATATTTGTATCGCGGCCACCCTGGCATGTGTGCGAAGTTTTAGTATCTATAGTTCGCGGCCTTTCCAAGGCATGGGTGCGAAAATCAGTCATAATATCGCGGCCAACCCCTGGCGTGTATGCGAAGATCAGTTCAATTGGTATACTAGTCTAGCCGTATCTTATCATTCACCACCCTCACCCTGAGGACTCATATCATTATGTTCTGTTAACTAAGTATGTACGTATAGTTTATTCAATCCCATTCCCACCCTGGGAACCCCATGCCTTGGCTGTGTGAACTCACCTTGGGTTGCTCGGCAGATACACAAAGAGTACAGGTAGCAAGTAACTGATCAACCACGTCCTATCATGGTTTATTATGCAAGTCAGGTTCGTATATAGCACGTATAGTCATGGCAAACACGTATGCACGTAAGCAGATAAGAACATAGCATTAACATTCGTGTGTGATCCAATGTCTAAGCCCAAACTATACCCGGCCCAAACTATAAGAGTCCAACATAAAGGTCTCGGCCCAGTCATTCTACGCAGTCCAATAGCAGATATGAAAACAGTCCAATTATCCGGCCCAATTAGCTGGGCTCGTGTCAGTGTGTAAGTCCAATCATGTGCACGTGCATGGTCTCGACTCGCAACAGAGATTACGAGTCGCAACCGGGATCTCGAGTCACCTCAGGAGATTACGAGTCGCAACAGTAGGTTGCGAGTCGCAATGGCTGGTCTCGGCTCATCATGGTCCGGTTACGAGTCGCAACGGGACTCGCAACCATGGTTCCGGCTAATGCTGTTGTGGTCTCGAGTCGAGACTATGGTTTCGAGTCGCAATCCCATGTAACAGTTTCCATAATTCTTAGTAACAACCCTCCGTAATATCAGCAAACAATTAGGCAATTCCAATAGCAAATCAATTCAGCCATTATCATCAGTTTCGTATTATCATCAACATGTTCATACCATTATGACTATCAAGAACCATCATCAAAAATAATTAACAGTTACAACCGTAGCACCCTAGTGATCATATAGTAATCATGCCGACATCATCATGAACTCATTCAGTAACAATAATTTATATGCTAGCAAGAACCACTATGCGATATAATATTCTGTTCACAAAATCACTAACAACAATCATGTTTAATCTTCTTATTCATACCACACAAATATCATGCAAGAAACATCATCAAACATGAATTCATATAACATCATGTATAAACAACCAACCATAAACACTAACCGATTCTAGAGTGTGCACGAGGGATGATCCGATTACAAGAAACTTCAAGACTTGAGAGGGTCGGCTGCCTTGGGTTCCGATCGAGAGAGAGAGAGCGTTTGGTGTGTGTGTGTTCTTGATTGCTAAGTTTGTAAAACTAAAACCCTAGAGGTAATGGGTGTATATATGCGTGTGAAGGGAAGTGGGCCGAAACTCCCCACTTGGGCTACCTCATGGTCTCGAGTCCAACCATATGGACCGAGTGGGTTCTTGTAAATGTTTCACTAATCGGTTCAAGTAGTAACATATGCAATCACATTAAATCACGTAACATGTAACATTCAATCACTCAATATAATCGCGAAATCACACAACCGTGTAACACATAACATATCATGTATTCATTCAATTAATAGCGTTCACGTTAACACGTATCGTTACACGAAGTAAGTCGAAGGTTCGAGTTGTCACAACGGGGCCGTGTCCAGTGAGCACGGGGGTGTGGCGAAAGTACAGCAGGCGCATTAATTGTAATTGCGAATTACAATTAATGAAGAGAGAGAGTGTCAGACGGGCACGGGGGCGTGTCCAGCGGACACGGGGCTGTGCCCAGCCTTCTGTTCAGCCTATAAATAGGAGTGCTTGGTTTCATTCCAACTCATCCCTTGGCACACAACCTCTCTCACACTTCATCCACCACCCACCACCACCATAACACCATCATCCACCACCATCATCCATTGTCCATCGTAGAGTGTGTTAGTCGTCTCGGGATCCAAGATTGATCGTAAGAGTTCTTGACAATCAAGGCCATGTTTGCCTAAGTCTCTTACATCACTTGGTGAAGACAAGTGTTTAGTATAATACTTTTTATTTTTAATCTTTTGCACTTTTTATTTGGTTTTGTATTAATGACTTTAATAACTAGTTACTTATGTTGAAGGTGATCTTTCCTTATCGTTTGTCCGTGGTGTCTTGGCATTATTTTACTGTCTATATAAAATAAAAGATTTTCACCATTCATATCTCCACGGTCTATATGGAGGTATGTTGGCTACCTGGTCGGGGGTTAAGGGAACGGTTTGGTAAGGGTCTTGCCCTTGTTCAGCGTTTAGAGGTCCTGTAAGGGACCTGGGTCAAATTTAGTAGGATCTCCTTCAATGCCCATAGGTATTGGATGGCGGGGATCCAAACTCTTTGACCCCCTCATAAGTTAACTACTATTAATACTATAACCCGACAATTTAGGACTGTATCCCTGCTGACTTAGACTACTTAGTCGAGGGTAACGTCACCGCCAAAAGCGGGGCCTACCATAATTTGCATTAATAACTTAATTCATTATCTTCCAATAATCCAACCCTTTAGGATTGTATCCTTGCTGACTCAAACTACTGGGTTGAGGGTAACGTCACCTTCAAAAGAGGGGCCTACTACAATAACTAAGGTAATCTCTTAAACAAGTGCAAAAGTGCGAAAATAATCAAAGGTTATACTAATACACGAGTCGGATCCAAGTGATTCATCTTGTCTATCTGTTTTTATTTTATTTTTATTTTTCAGCATTTAGTTAGTTTTTATTTTCTTAGTTTAAAAACATTTTTCTAACTTTTTGATTTGATTAGACGTTGAGGATAAACCGGTACTAAAAGCTCTTGTGTCCTTGGACGACCTCGGTATCTTACCAACACTATACTACGTCCACGATGGGTGCACTTGCCCAAATGTGTGTTTAGTGTTAGTGAATATCTTGTTTTATAAATTTAAAACTTGGCTAAAGGTGTAAAAAGGGCTTAATTATATATCTAAATTATATACACACCGACACACATCAAGTTTTTGGCGCCGTTGCTGGGGACACAAGGATTTTAAGAAAGCTTAAAATCGACGGCCTAATCAGTTTTTTTTTCAAAACGCGCGCACATTTTTCTGCATTTTAGTTTAGTTTGCATTTACAGTAGCCTGAACACGGGGCCGTGCTCACTGAACACGCCCCCGTGCTTCATATTTTTAGTTAGATACCCAGATACAGAGTCTGAACACGGGGCCGTGCTCACTGAACCCGCCCCCGTGCTCAACGTGACCAGTAACTTTTATTAAAACGCCCAGATACAGACCCTGAACACGGGGCCGTGTTCACCCAACACGTGGCCGTGTCCAGCTTCTGTTTCCGCCTTTATTTTTGTTTTCTGGTCCCGAGACTCAGTTGTGGTCTGCTGAGTGATTCTTATGGATCAATACTCAGGAGGTTACAACTACACCTATGATGAGGATGATTATAGGGGTAATTATTGCACTAATTGTCGTAACACACGCTCGGTTCAATATAATAACTCATATCAACCATCCAATTCATACAACCATTATGAGGAGCCCAGGTACGAGCCATCAACTTCATACACATCCTATGAAGACCAAAGGTATGAACCTCCTCCCTCATACTCATATTTTGATGAACCAAGGTATGAGCCTTCATACTCATACTATGAAGATTCAAGATATGAGCCACCACCTTCATACACTTATTATGAGGAACCATGGCGTGAACAACCCACCTCATATGAGTACTATGAAGAACAAAGTTTCGACCCTTATCCATCATATACTTACAATGAAGAACAATGGTGTGAACCATCTACTTCATATGAGTACTATGAGGAGCCAAGGATCGAACAACCAGATTCAAGCCTTGAGGATCCCAATTCTTTTTCTCTCACCGAAGTAACCAATAGGATATTAGAACACATTAAAACTATCGAACGTTACATGAAAGAATCTCGCGCAAGGGAAGAGGAGTCCTGCGCAAGAGAAGAATTAAATTGTAATAGTAACGTAGAGATAGTTGAAAGTGTAAAAATGGAAGAACAAGAAAGTGAAAAACTGACACATGAGTTAAACAACGAAAAAGGTGAGTCCGATAACGTTAAATTACAAGAAGAGTCTAATTTTGAAGAAATTAATCTCTTGTCACCTACTTTCGAAAATCATTGTTTAGTAACCCCTCATGCCAAGTTTTTAAAAGAGTTAAACACTAGTGCTAAAATCGAAGAAATAATGAGTGTTAAGTTAACTAATGAGCAAACTTCACTAATAAAAGAAGATCCTTTCGAAATTGACATTACACCGGTTCCATGTTTCTTTCAAAATTCATTTATTAGTAATATCACCATTGATAAAGATCTTTGTGTTAATATAATGCCTAACTATATTTTTGAAAAATTAAGTATTAGTGACTTTACTTCACTTCAAATACCCATTTTTCTATCCGATCGAAAAGTGATAAAATCAATCGGTGTAGTTGAAGATGTTTTGGTTCAAACAAATCAAATGGTAATCCCAACCGACTTTGTCATCCTTGATGACGCTCCTCTAGTCTTGGGAAAACCTTTTGTACAAACTCATAAAGCTTTGAAAAACCGGAAATTCAACAATCTACCTCTTCAATTAGGGGCATTCAAAAGGAGCATAGATCTTGAGCGTTCAATGAAGTATCCTTTTGGCAATAATGACCCCCTAATTGAAGATGAAGCTGAACCACCCGATACGACTAAAGAAGATGACCACTTTGTCGAAGAAGAGATCGCCATAGAACAAACCTTTTGTAGGATCGAGTATGATCTCACTGAGGAGTCAATATAAGCTCGAGCCTGCTAAAAATGTGGCGGAAACACATTTTAACATGATACGAAGATATACGGTACAGAAAGGAGTAGAAAACAGAAAGATCTACATTTTAATCACTTTTACTTCACTTGATAACGATTGCCAGAAGGTCAGCAGTTCGACGTACAATCCAGGACAACGTTACAAATGAACTGAGATCAAGGGTATTTATAGAATTCTGGAACCGCTCATGTGACATGTCCACATGAGCGATCCAGCCTGGGTCGCTTTTGTGGACATGTGTCACAAAAGCGGTCCAGCACTATAACTTTCACATAATTACATATTTAACCCCTGATCTATTACAAAATAACCTATCTAGACCATATACGTTAATCTAACTTCACAAAGACGCAGGATTTAGACATTATGCACCAACAAACTCCCCCTTGGATGAAGCCGCAGTCTTTGTCTAGAATATTGGTCTTCAGATAGCTGCTTTGTAGATTTCTTCACGCTCTTTAGGCTTCCTACTTAGTGCAACTCTGATCTTCTCACGCTTTCGCTTCTCTGCCTTCTCTTCTTCCTGTTGTTTCTTCAAAAACTTTCCTCTTTTCTCTTCCATCCTACGATTTTCACGTTCACGTTCACGTTTAGCTTTCTTCTTCATTTTTTCATCCAATGCCCACCAAAACGATTTCCATTTGCTTTCAGAATTGATTCCTTTTTGAAAGCACAGTGATACCACACGCTGGAACTGTTGAGCTTGATCTTTATCTTCTGCTTTATAACGAATCTTGTTAATAAACAAGCATTCGATGTCTTTTGCCGAACAATTCACCAGCCACATCGGATCATAGACACGAATATATCTCAGCTCACTACCAGCTCTGTATGTAATGATAGCTTCAGTTGTAAGACAGCTATACACCTAATCAATGAACCCTTTGTAAAAATCTTGTTCCATTTCTGGCATAGGAATCGTCGTCATGGTTCTTGGAGGCTTTACATTCAGAATAGTTTCCCGTACACCAGTTTCAGGATCTACTCTTTCAACCCGTCTTGGACGATGAGGTTTCCATTTCAGATAACCTCTGAGAGTCTCATACTTGATATATCCCCACATTGCTTTATCATTCTGTCTCACCTGATACTCCAACGTTCTCACCTGAGATAACTCATCGACATCCCACCATAGTAATGACATAATGTCATATAAACGTTTAAAGTATTATACACCATATTCTCTTCTAACTGCATAGGCGTTGACTTGAGGAAGAAAACCCCAACTGATGATATCACCAAGAGAAATAGATCTATCACGTTGAAAAAACTTCAAAGGCCTCTTGAACTTTCTTTCATGACTGTCTTTAAACCATTTTGAATGATCTTCTTTCTCAACATTTGATTGACTTACTTGTTCAGCTTCTTTTCTCAAGCACTCGAACACATTATCATTTACTGCTTCAGTCACCTTTTGACGTAACTCATCTCTGTTTTCAGCTGCGAAAAACTCCATTAACGTCGGAAGTTTTGATGTATCTTCAGGGACATCCTCATTATCAGAACAATCCTCTACTTCAACCCTATCGTACTGATCTGCATCCTCAACATAGTTATACTTGTAATCTTTCTGTTTATTGATATCAAAAGATTCCAGATCAGCTTCAAGATCAATTGGATTCTCGGGATTTACATCATTTAACATCTCCCTATACACATCTAGACATAAGAACAGGGGTTCGTGATGCTCTACAATCTGATTCTTGCTCGACTCCCCCTTTCCCCCAGCTTCACCACTTTCCTCATTGACTGTGTCGTTCAGCAGATCTTCAACGACTTTTTCTTTTGAAGCTTCAGTAACTCTCACACCAGAACCTCCTGCAGCGTCATCATCATCATCACCTTTCGAACTGTGACTGCTTGCAGAATAAACAAACTCTTCCTCATCATCATCTTCATCATCCTCTTCTTCTTCGCCACCAATTAACTTTGGCGATTGAATTTCTTCTTCAATTATACCCGGAACTGAGGATATAGGCACTGGATTATCTACCACCATTGAAGGCACAATAGACACTACAGAACTTCCTTCAACAGTGTCACACCCCCAAATTACCACATAGGGAGTGTCCCTGTTAGGCGTGTGACATACCAATAACGAGCCACCAATTACATTGAACCCATACAAGTTATAAATAAAATCCCCCTTATTAATAATAACATCTTCAACAAGTTTTAAACGAAAATCAATAAGTTCAGCGGAAGCAAATAGTAAACGAAGTTAAACTGTTTCAAGATTCAAATATAGTTTTATGAAATCAATCGCATAAATCCTCCCAGTCGACCGATGACCACTCCAGCTACTCCAGACAGCAAGTTCCCCAATTCCAAGATACCTAACGACCTGCGAGCATGCAACAAGTGTGTCAGACAACGCTGGTGAGTTCATAGTTTTACGAAAACGTTGTTTACCAAGTACGTAGTTAATCCATTGAAGTTAATTCCGAAAGTAATGTTGATAACAATGTTGATAATACCCCAATACAAGACGGCTTCTGATTATTTTGCCCTTTCTCCAATGCTCCTATCAAAGCATTGGTCATGACTAGGTCATTAGTTCAACACCCGTTCTCCCAGATACGGGGTGAGGTTGCCAAACCTAAGTAGCGCTACTAACTAATACCATGTTACCTTCCTGGTAACCAAACAACACGGAGGGACTTTAAAGGTGATAGGAAGAGTATATTATCCAACATTCCCGTTTTTACCCAAAAGACTTGTCCCTCCCAGGAATACCCACTGACTGTCCCAACCACCGGGACGCATGCTCAAGAGGTGAACTCACCTTTGGTTTGCTCGGCAAGATTTGTTACTTGTTATTCAGTTGAATGAACACGTCCTAAAAAGGTTACCGATAACAGTCAGTTCTATACGCACATGTACCACACCTTTCACGCACAATTAATTCACATATTCAGTGTTCACATAAAGCATACTCATCGCACATGTAACACACACATATGTTTCATGTCGTGACCATTAATCTATTCATCTAGTGCCCTCGAATAATAGCGTAACATGTAACAGCTCAATCTCGCTTCATACATACATTCATAGTTTATTTGCAACCATTTCAAACCCAACTATTAACCAGGTACGGCCCAAGGAATGCCAGCCCGTGAAAGAAAACCCCACCAACATTCAACTGGGTTCGGTTTGTACAACTGATGGGGGGGGGTCCGGCCCAGTTGTTATGCACGTAATGCCCAACCCAAGTTCGATGAATCTTTTAAAAAAAAAATAACACTGACAAGCCTTTTGTTTAATTGGACCTTTCCTTTGCTTTAATTTGTAACCAACATTGTCAAAATTCTTCATATGTAAACATCTTTTCAAAAGAACTAATATAGTATTAATTCAAATGCAAGGAGTGGCCGGCAACTACTATTGAAATTATACTTCTATTGGGCCGCAAACTATGAGTAACTATCCTGGGCCAATAATAATTCAATAAAGCATATGGGTGGTAACAATTTGCAAATAGTCAACAATTATCACATGCCATACTAAGTTAATGGCCGACAAACATGATAACTATCAAATCCCTTTTACATGCCACTGAGTACTAAATTTATGTCATATGCATGTGCCATCACCTACTCAATTTATATATCCCATGCATGTGAAATTACCAATGATTCTGATCACGGATGTCATGCATCAAATCATTATTAACACAGACATATTATATCAAAAGTATATACACGTTTAGCTCGGATCACAAACAATCATCGAGACATCATCATCATTCACACATCCACATATATATAACCGTTTCACCAATGATCATACCATTAATCATGCCATAACCATATGTTTATAGATTGACCAGTTGACAATAAATCAAGAATCGATTAAGGATGCTCGAACTAACCAGGAATTTAATATATGCTAGACAAGAAGATTGATCCCTAAAAGAAAGAAGCTTCGACGGAGATGAGGAAGGGGGTTCGCTGTCGTCGCACAATAGGTGTAGGAGTAGGGTTTGTATGTGTTGAAGAATTGCATACATAATATACTACATAATATGAGAGGCGGTTTTAGGGAGTGGGCCGTAAGAATTTGAGAGTAGGCATGGGTTGTTTGGGCTGACCATTTGACTAAGGAAAAGGGGCTGCCAATAAGGTATGCCAAGAATTGAAAAGTGTGGGAAGTTGTCAGGCCTTTTGGGTCGCACATGGACACACAAGAAGGAATAGAGTAGCCATATACATTGTTTTGAAAATGTTATTCTTAATAATACTAGCATTATTATACATATATATATATTTATTTAAAACCCATCAAATATAAATTTTCACTAAAATAAACTGTCAACTAGTATAAATTGTATAGTATTCACGCTACGGTTTGGGCCTCATAAATATCGGGTTACACGAGTGGGTTAATTCGACAAGCGGAACATGTCTTTCGATTCAAAAAGTTCGAGTCGGTTTAAAAGAATAAGGATTTGGTTTCTAATTTATCGCTTGCACAATATGAATTTATAATAGAATTTTAGCCAAGTATAATTAACTCGTCAAATAGAATAAGTATAAGACTCGATCTATAAATACAAAACGAACGGTTCTAACCTCGAAATTACAAGTTGTCACATCATCCCCAACTTGAAAGAAATTTCGTCCCGAAATTTAGCAAACAGTCACTGAGGAAGCTAGTTTTGTTAAGCATTTTCGCGGGGTGTCACATCATCCCCTACTTGAAAGAATTTTCGTCCCGAAAATTGATCTAAAACAATGGCTTGAAGTAAGTTCCGACGAACTCGATCTATAGATACTTTACAACGTCTGGGGGCTAATCTTGTGATCGGTGGAAATCATGGTATGGTTGTTAGCGTTTTGTTATATCGGTTGCCAATCAAAGAAACAGGGAATTAATGAGGTTCGTACAAAGAATCGAGCGAAACAGGGATCCATTAAACATCCGAAGGATTTGGCCAGCAAATTTGTTGTCTAGAAATAATTTCCAGTAGTGGTGCATGGCGGCATGGCACCACAGGGAGGTTCGTTACATTGCGGTCGCGCGAGTGTATCATTTGTCCAAAACAGAGTTTGGTGGGTAAAGATTAGTGTTGCAAAACGACAAACGCGTGTAACTGGGACTCTGAATTAAGCCATCATGGTATATCGCTGTATCATCGGTACTCTCGGATAGAAGTGATGCTCCGCATGTTGTAGGGTTGGGTTTCAAAAGCTGAAAAGACGTTTCCCTGTTTTATTTCCCATGAATTCACAGCTCCCCGCTGTGCTAAGGAGGTTGAAGTTGCGCCATCTTCGAAAATCTCATGATGAATCTGCGATATTATCCAGTGAACCCAAGGGATTGCTGTATCCCAGAAGGAAATCAGGATTTGCATAAGGTCAATTCTAAAATTCCACCTAACGATGTGGAGGTAAACCAGGTAACTCTTTGGAAGACATGTCAAAAATTTCACGAATAACATGAAGATACTCTATCTTTCTTTCTTAAAGTGGCGAATCGGTGACGAGAGTTAGAACAGCAGGGTAGCCCTTCAGTAGACACTTCTGGGCTTTCATGACTAAGACGATGCCAACAATGGCACAATTATGATGATCTTGAACTGATAAGGATTCCCCACTAGGGGGAGGGGCACGCGCGATTTTCTCTTTCCAGAGAATTTCTGCTTGATGCATAGATAACTAAATCCATGCCAATGACCACGTCAAAACTTACAAGAATATCTAGGAGTAGGTCAATGTCGAACACTTGACCCATGAGATCAAGTTTGCATCCCAACGAATATAGGAGGTTTCCTTTGACTTGCCGTCAGTTGGATCCACAACACGTTTGGTTTCAAGAAGCGTCCGGGTTAAACAGAACAGAGACGAAGCGATTCGCTACCCGTACTAGCTACCATGTTGCTATTATCCTGGCGTCGCCCACGCCATTCCTAAATGCCCTTCCACGAGTATCGTTCCCAGTGTTTGTTGTTTTCGTTACGAGAATTTCCAGTACTGTCGTCGTTCCCTCGGATGTGTATCGTCTTGATTTAACAACGGCTAATCCATGTCGTAGGCACCTTCGTTTTCATACTGCCAGCTACGATTACGTGCGCCTCCATGTCGCCGTGATTGTTGCCCTTAATGTCGCCGCGTGTAACGGGGTCCTGTGACATTTCACCAACAGGGTACATCTTCCACGTTCCGTGTCACGTACTAAGGCACTACTCACTGCGTAGGAAGTTACACATTCCACTCTATCATCATTTGTCATCGCTTATGTCCCGATTGATTCATAGGAGTTGACTTCCTTGAGTCGCTGGCTAGGGTTAAGGATTCGATTGAAGTCAATTTGTTGGTGTTCGTTGCTGGTAATCAGGGCCGTCCTAATACCGAGGTCAGTGAGATACTACGCTTATCCTCTTATCCATTGTTCTTGCAAGTCGACTGGGGTAATACATGGTATGTTGCTAGAGTGTTACAGAAGTGATCGCACTTCGGGATCTAAGGCACCAATATACTGAGTTCCAACCAAAGAAGAGGAGTGAGAAGGGTATCGACCAAACATTGGACGCTGCGACATCCAACTCAGGAATGTCCGTACAAGCACCTAACATTCTATCTAGTTTGCTAGGCGTTCAGATGGGTGTTCAGGTAATGCTCGATAGCATCGAGATTCGAAAGAATTCAGAGAGGAGTGAAAAGATCATGTTCGAGTAGGAGACAATCACTGCTACGACTCCTATAGACTGCTGAGTTCTAACATAACATCAATTAACAGAGCGGAACCCTCTTCACACTTGTTAAGCCTCACTGGGACTCACATGCACCTCACGTTATTATTATGTGTGCACCCATAATAATAAGGCGATTTGCATGCTTGTCTCAGCGCCTCTTAACTTGCGCTAAAAGGTTCCCCACATTCAAATAGCAAACGAAAGGCTTTACAGGATCCAAAATCACAATAGTCGAGGGTAGTGTCATACTAACAGATCACATAACAGGGGTTGGTAACATAAGGGCTCTTACTGCTGTGCCAATTGTGCATTCACGTGTAATGTTATACATAAGTGTACACTAGATATGCTATGCAATAGTAAATAAGAAACGAACCTTGCAGTCTGGAGCTGAGTGTCATGGTCGATTTCGAAACTGTTCGGTTATAGTCTGGTTTTATAAAAACGTTTTAAAACCAAGTTCACTATAACCAGCGGCTCTGATACCAAACTGTCACACCCCCAAATTACCACATAGGGAGTGTCCCTGTTAGGCGTGTGACATACCAATAACGAGCCACCAATTACATTGAACCCATACAAGTTATAAATAAAATCCCCCTTATTAATAATAACATCTTCAACAAGTTTTAAACGAAAATCAATAAGTTCAGCGGAAGCAAATAGTAAACGAAGTTAAACTGTTTCAAGATTCAAATATAGTTTTATGAAATCAATCGCATAAATCCTCCCAGTCGACCGATGACCACTCCAGCTACTCCAGACAGCAAGTTCCCCAATTCCAAGATACCTAACGACCTGCGAGCATGCAACAAGTGTGTCAGACAACGCTGGTGAGTTCATAGTTTTACGAAAACGTTGTTTACCAAGTACGTAGTTAATCCATTGAAGTTAATTCCGAAAGTAATGTTGATAACAATGTTGATAATACCCCAATACAAGACGGCTTCTGATTATTTTGCCCTTTCTCCAATGCTCCTATCAAAGCATTGGTCATGACTAGGTCATTAGTTCAACACCCGTTCTCCCAGATACGGGGTGAGGTTGCCAAACCTAAGTAGCGCTACTAACTAATACCATGTTACCTTCCTGGTAACCAAACAACACGGAGGGACTTTAAAGGTGATAGGAAGAGTATATTATCCAACATTCCCGTTTTTACCCAAAAGACTTGTCCCTCCCAGGAATACCCACTGACTGTCCCAACCACCGGGACGCATGCTCAAGAGGTGAACTCACCTTTGGTTTGCTCGGCAAGATTTGTTACTTGTTATTCAGTTGAATGAACACGTCCTAAAAAGGTTACCGATAACAGTCAGTTCTATACGCACATGTACCACACCTTTCACGCACAATTAATTCACATATTCAGTGTTCACATAAAGCATACTCATCGCACATGTAACACACACATATGTTTCATGTCGTGACCATTAATCTATTCATCTAGTGCCCTCGAATAATAGCGTAACATGTAACAGCTCAATCTCGCTTCATACATACATTCATAGTTTATTTGCAACCATTTCAAACCCAACTATTAACCAGGTACGGCCCAAGGAATGCCAGCCCGTGAAAGAAAACCCCACCAACATTCAACTGGGTTCGGTTTGTACAACTGATGGGGGGGGGTCCGGCCCAGTTGTTATGCACGTAATGCCCAACCCAAGTCCGATGAATCTTTTAAAAAAAAAATAACACTGACAAGCCTTTTGTTTAATTGGACCTTTCCTTTGCTTTAATTTGTAACCAACATTGTCAAAATTCTTCATATGTAAACATCTTTTCAAAAGAACTAATATAGTATTAATTCAAATGCAAGGAGTGGCCGGCAACTACTATTGAAATTATACTTCTATTGGGCCGCAAACTATGAGTAACTATCCTGGGCCAATAATAATTCAATAAAGCATATGGGTGGTAACAATTTGCAAATAGTCAACAATTATCACATGCCATACTAAGTTAATGGCCGACAAACATGATAACTATCAAATCCCTTTTACATGCCACTGAGTACTAAATTTATGTCATATGCATGTGCCATCACCTACTCAATTTATATATCCCATGCTTGTGAAATTACCAATGATTCTGATCACGGATGTCATGCATCAAATCATTATTAACACAGACATATTATATCAAAAGTATATACACGTTTAGCTCGGATCACAAACAATCATCGAGACATCATCATCATTCACACATCCACATATATATAACCGTTTCACCAATGATCATACCATTAATCATGCCATAACCATATGTTTATAGATTGACCAGTTGACAATAAATCAAGAATCGATTAAGGATGCTCGAACTAACCAGGAATTTAATATATGCTAGACAAGAAGATTGATCCCTAAAAGAAAGAAGCTTCGACGGAGATGAGGAAGGGGGTTCGCTGTCGTCGCACAATAGGTGTAGGAGTAGGGTTTGTATGTGTTGAAGAATTGCATACATAATATACTACATAATATGAGAGGCGGTTTTAGGGAGTGGGCCGTAAGAATTTGAGAGTAGGCATGGGTTGTTTGGGCTGACCATTTGACTAAGGAAAAGGGGCTGCCAATAAGGTATGCCAAGAATTGAAAAGTGTGGGAAGTTGTCAGGCCTTTTGGGTCGCACATGGACACACAAGAAGGAATAGAGTAGCCATATACATTGTTTTGAAAATGTTATTCTTAATAATACTAGCATTATTATACATATATATATATTTATTTAAAACCCATCAAATATAAATTGTCACTAAAATAAACTGTCAACTAGTATAAATTGTATAGTATTCACGCTACGGTTTGGGCCTCATAAATATCGGGTTACACGAGTGGGTTAATTCGACAAGCGGAACATGTCTTTCGATTCAAACAGTTCGAGTCGGTTTAAAAGAATAAGGATTTGGTTTCTAATTTATCGCTTGCACAATATGAATTTATAATAGAATTTTAGCCAAGTATAATTAACTCGTCAAATAGAATAAGTATAAGACTCGATCTATAAATACAAAACGAACGGTTCTAACCTCGAAATTACAAGTTGTCACAAACAGCTTTACCTTTTTCTTTCATTTGCCTTTCTACTTCTGCTTTACGTTCAGCACGAAGATCCTCTAACTTCAATTCTTCATACTTTTGTTCCACAGACGTCTCCAACATACTTTCCACAACCCTATTCAGCATGTAGAACTTATGTTCATGTAGTGCTTTAGCAGCCATAAGTTCTTTGTTCTTCAGCTTATAGTACTCGTTTTCACTTTCCCGACGACTCTTCTCCTCTTCTAACTCAGACACTCGAACTTTCAAAACATCAATTTCTGTCTGATCAACTTCAATCTTTAATTCCAACACTTTGTTTTCACCTTCTAATCTCTGCACTTTTCCAGCAAGAGACTTTTCTCTTTCAGCAATTCTTTTGCATTCATCTTCCAACTTTTTGTTTTCCAACACTTTGTGGAGTAGGTTGTCTGGGTGGTGTTGAATGTGATGGAGGAGTAGGTTGTTTTGGCGATTTTTGTGGTGTTGGTTGTCTAGGTGGTGATTGATGTATTGGAGATTGTGGAGGTGTTGGTTGATGTGAAGGTGTTTGTTGACGTGGAAGTGTAGATTGTGTATGCATGATCTTTTGAGGACGCTTTAATACTTTTATCTTTGGAGTAGCCTTCTTTCTACCTCCAGCTTTCTTTTTACTCTTAGGAGTAGATTTAGATACAGAAATATGTTCTGGAGACGGTTCATAAGGTGCATCTTCTTTCTCTTCTCTCCTTCTCTTTCTGAGTAACTTCTCTTTTTCTATCTCCTCTCTCATTCGCTTTTCACGTTCTTTTGCATCAACTACCTCAAACACAGACCCACTAGAAGAACTAGTAGTGTCTTTATCAACATCGTCGCCTTCAATATTATCTATCACTTTCTCTTTCTCCTTTTGAACCTCAGAAGTAAACGGCCTATCAACAAAATCTGCTTCTGTTGTGAACAAATCATTCTCAATTTCAATATGTGCTACACTAGCTGCCTCTTGTTCCTTTTCAATGTTCACCTCAGGAACTTCTTTTTCAGACTCATCTATTAGCATAGTTTCAGCCTTCTTCTTTTGTTTCTTTCTTGGCTTTGATGAAGAACCTTCACCTTCGGCTACCGGAGATACAAATCTACGTCTGCGCCCAGACTCCTTCACAAACCACTCATTCTTGATTGGTTTGAAACCCTGAATTATCTTCAACTCTGCAGCATACAATGCTTCTTTCATTTCTTCTTCATTTCTCCAGTTTTGATGGCTTTCTGGATCAGGATCCACATAACTTGCATCTTTAAGTAATCCGAAGTTTTCAATCACCAACTCCGGTTCTGGATGATGAGGATGGTACTTGATCAAGTTCTTCAATGAGATATTAGACATGTGTGCTTGAACAAGAAGATCATCTTTAATGTGTCTGTCAATACCAGGATACGCACGATCTATCATCATTTGAACAAAGCGTGGATATCTCCAAACTCTAACATCCGACGCTAGATTTTCCACCATATAATGAAACATGATGTGTGAAAAGTTGTATTTCTTGTTCAAGACCAAAGCAGTTAACATGTTCATTTGATAATCCCTCATTTGATCATAACTTCCCTTTGTGTGACTCAGGGAAATCAGAATACAATGTATCAAAAACTTGAACGACTTCTGGAATTTTGACTTCAAGTAATTTCCAGTATTCAGCGTGCTTCTATATCCCAAACGCAGCATACATCCTTTCACCATTCTTTCAGGAAATCTTGTTGGATAATTGGCTTCATCAGGAAAACTCATAACTTCTCTAACCAACGCTTCGGTCACCAGAATAGTCTCTATCTTTCCGTTCACTTCAACTTCTGCTGAAATCACTTTGTTTTCCTCGTCATACTTAGCACCGTTCCAGAATCTGCTGATATGTGATCGATACAATGGCCTCTGTTCTGTCATCGCTTTCTTTACTGGTATCCGATCCATGTAACTCAGAATACTGCTGAATTCAGATAACAGAGGATATTTCTCCACATCTAAATCCACACAACTGTTGTGGACTGGATCGAACAACATATTCGTAGATGCCTGCACAGCAACAAATACAAACACTTAGAAAAATTTGAACCTTTGAGAAACTGTCCTAAAAAGCGATCCATCATAGTGTCTTAAAGGCGATCTGACCACTATGATACCACAAAGGCGATTCAAACATATCACTATCCTATCAGCGATCCACACATATTGACTAAAAAGCGATCCTAAGATAAAAAAAAACACAAAACGCGACCCACCCCTAGTCATATAAGCGATTTAACCAAAAATGCCATAAAGGCGGTTCAACATTGTACAAAACAGCAGTTCACCTAAGCATGTATGAGCGATTCACACCAAGTTCATATGGACGATCCACATCAAGTTCCAAAGGGCGGTTCACACAGGTACACAAAAGCGATTCACAGATGTGTCATACAAGCGGTTCTAGAACAAAACCTATGAGCGGTTCAAGATATTTGACTGTAAAAGTGACCCTAAACACAAAATCATGTAAAACACTTCTAAATCCTAAAATTGATTCTCTAATCAGATTCTACATGAAATTCCGAATCTAAGGGTGTCTTTTAGTTTCTACGAATATCCCTAAATCACCCTAGATCTAAGATCTAAGTCATTCAGTTCCGACAACTTCATCAAATAGACAAATCACAGCAATTAACCTGTAATACACCTATTAAAAGCATTATACGACCACACTTATACTAACAATTCATACAGATAAGACAGTTAAAGCCACAAAATACTAAACATTCATATATACAGGCCGACAGACGTTGTTCACCACCAAAGAATTGAAATTAAAAGCACACATACCTTGCCCATGATGTAAAAGATAAGATTCTAACAAGAACACAAGAAAACGGGGCTCAAATCCAAGGAAAACTTGAAGAACACACGAAAACAGTTGAAATCGCTTCAGAGACAAACGTTGAAAAAGCGGTTCAGAAATGACAGAATAAGCGGGTCCTGATGCATTTATATGAGAGTATGGACCGCTTATTCGTCAGGCTCTTATGAGCGATCCTCAGAGACACTTTGTCATAAAAGCGGTTCATGGATGTCATAAAAGCGATGCTCAATTTGTTTTTCAAGAAATTTCAGTTTTAAACATTTTTTTCAACATTTTCAATTGCCCATGTTTGCACCCAGTTGACCAGGTCCAAGTTAATGACCCTGTTCAACTGATTTGACCTACCAAGTCCAAATTAATGGCTCTGGATGATCGAATTTATGAAGTAATTTGCCGTTTTGTTTTTTAAAAATAGTTCAAATTAATGAACTTTTGACTTTTCAAACACTTTTGCACATTTTTCTTACAAACATCATTCCAGATCTTTGTTGCAATCTCAGCTTACCCAAACCTTATCAAATACCGACATGTTCTGCACACAGGCTTTGAACTTCCAATCCCCAGTATCAGTTGTCGAAACTAAAATGAGAAAAGAAAATCTTTTTGGATTTAAAGCTGTACAAACAGAAATATATACACACACTATTTTTTCGAGCGTGTTAAGGGATCATATCAGCTTCTGACAGAACACAAGCACCGTTAAGCTTATTTCATTTTAAACATTTAAGCAATTCGCGTGTTAATTGTCGGTATATTGGTCCATTTTAAATTCTCACAGAATTTTCAAACTGTTCGGGATACGTTAGTAGTGTTTTAGAGACTTAAACGTCAACATGTGTTCCCACCTCAGTATATACTCCCGTATCCGGATCCCAGTATTCAGTCTTACAGGTGAATATACCACAACTGATATCTGTTAGGGGGTAAATGCGAAACCGTGAGAGCTCAGGTCAGAACTTCCGTTCAGCAGAGAGATGACGGCTCGACTTTTCGGTGGGTCCCCTTTAGAGGATCTTTTGCTTTTCAACAGCAGCGACTATCAATTTTATTGTTTCATCAGCATGCTGAGGGTGAAGCTTATGTTTCAAAGCTTTTTGCATAAAGTATTATCCGGGGACTAGGTCAGTATTTCCATACAGCAGAAGTCCCGGGATAATACCCCAGATATCACCGAGTATAAAGACCTAGTATCTCAGAATACGGGACCTTTCAAACAGGATTTCAGGGGTTACCTATATATCCTGGAGGTGTTCCCCACGAAAACGCAAGTTAAATTTAGTTTATATCCCAAACCGATCTACTAATTTTGTAAGAACCTACCGGCACATCTTTAGCGAGACTGCTTAATTGCATTTTTCATTACATATCTTTAGCGTACTGTGCCTGTCTAGCTGATGTACTATCATTTCCCCTATACTACACAGCTCTTTTTGCATTTTTTAATGTTTTTGGATTTTTTATGATTTTATCATGTTTTTGTATTTTTCTGCGAATATCTCCCACTAAAACTAAAACATATTTTTGTGTTTTTGTTTTTAAAGAAAAGCAGGAAATACAACTGTACAAACAAAAGTTGGCAACACGATACGGTTCAAGTCAGATCGCCGCCCAGCTCGGCTTCACACTCGATAACCCTCCCAGATTGCAGATTTTTTAACCCATTTAACTTTAAAAGATAATAAAATCTCTTTTTATCAAACGGTTTCATGTAAAAATCAGCTTTCTGATCATCGGTGCTCACATGTTCAATCCGTATTAGTTTCTTTTCATAACAATCTCGAATAAAATGGTGACAGATTTCTATGTGTTTCGTTTTTGAGTGGTGAACCGGATTTTTCGTGACATTGATGGCCGCTTCATTTTCCACAAATATTGGAGTATCCAAGAATTGCAGGCCGAAATCGCGCATTTGCTGTTGAATCCAGAGAATCTGAGAACAACAGCTTGAGGCTGAGACATACTCAGCCTCACACGTAGAAAGCGCGACTGCGGTTTGCTTCTTGCACTGCCAGGTAACAAGCCGAGTTCCGAAGAACTGGCACCCAGCAGTGGTGGACTTGGCGTTCTGTTTGCAACTACCGAAATCTGAATCAGCAAATCCATATAATGTAAAATCACCCGAGCGAGGGTACCACAAGCCGATGCTTTGGCAACCCTTCAAATACCGTAGAATTCGCTTGACGATTGTCAAGTGCGATTGCTTCGGGTTCGACTGGTATCGTGCACACAAGCATGTCGGATACATGATGTCGGGCCTGGAAGCTGTAAGATACATCAACGAGCCGATGATCGATCTGTATAATGTTTCATCCAGCTTTACACCTTGTTCACCCGGACAGATACCATGATTTTGTGCGAGGGGGGTTGATGCAGGACTGCATTCTGTCATGTCAAACTTATCCAGCACATCCTTTACATATTTCGATTGATGAATGAAAATTCCGTCGGGTAATTGTTCAACCTGTAACCCAAGGAAGAATTTCATCTCCCCCATCGAACTCATCTCAAATTTCTTCTTCATCACAACTTCAAACTCTTTGCATAACTCGTCGTTGGTGGAACCAAAAATGATATCGTCGACATAGATCTGCACAATCAGCAAGTGGCCAGCTACTTCTTTTGTGAACAAGGTGCTATCTACTGTTCCTCTTGTGAACCCGTTGTCCAGCAAGTAGGTTGATAGTGTCTCATACCAGGCTCTCGGGGCCTGGTGTAGACCGTATAGTGCTTTATCCAGCAGATACACCTTGTCTTTGTTTTGCGGATCTGCAAACCCCGGTGGTTGCCCCACATAAACTTCTTCACGAATCTTTCCATACAGGAATGCCGATTTGACGTCGAGTTCATAAACTTTGAAACCTTTCCATGATGCAAAGGCTAGGAAGATGCGGATTGCTTCGAGTCTCGCAACTGGCGCATAAACCTCTTCATAGTCTATCCCTTCCTGTTGGCTGAAGCCCTGAACCACTAACCGTGCCTTGTTCCTCACCACGACGCCTCGATCATCTCTTTTGCACTTAAACACCCATTTTGTTTTTATCAGCTTTTGGTTCTTCGGCAGATCAACTAATCTCCAGACGCCCAATTTTTCAAATTGTAGCAGTTCTTCCTGCATAGCATTCACCCAGCTGTCTTCGGTCAATGCTTCTTTGTAAGTCCTGGGCTCGATCTGCGAAATAAAACATTTATAAGAAACTTCTTTTTGCATGTCAGCTATATCAGAATAAAAACAAGTAAGTGCACGATCAATCTGGTGTCTCGTTTTAACACCACTCTGTAGGTCGCCAATAATCTGTTCTGATGGATGGTAAGACAGTGTCCTCGGCATCACAGTATCTGACACCACAACTTCCGATTCCAGATTTGAAATATCAAGATCAACGATTTGATCAACAGTCTCCTCTGCAGTCTCATTTGGTTCCTCGTCAAAGGTAGGAGCAGGTTCCTCCTCTGAGTTGTCAGAAACGTCAAATGACGGAGCTGGTTCCTCTGGTTCCTCTGGCGGGATGTGAACGGTTCCACTCGGTCCTGCTTCATCATCGTGAGTACCCACGGTGGGTGTAGGAACTTCTAGCGGGCTAGACTCTGGCTCTTGCGACTGACTCTGTTGATACAGGTACATGAGAGCAGTTTCCTCCTCACTCGGCTCGGACGGTAGATGAAACGATTCCCAGAGTTTATCATAGTCAAATAGGAATCTTTGTCCGGGAAGTTGTTGCGACGGTGTATGCTTTTGACAATCCACATGAAGAACCTGAATTACCTTCCCCAGACATGGTACAAATACCCTCTTTAACGGGCTGGCATATCCTACGAAAAATCCTTTGTTCGCTTTCGCTCCGAATTTTCCATCAGCATCAATGAACGTACATGGAGAGCCAAAAGGTTCCAAGAACTCAAGATTTGGCTTATAGCGATGCAACAACTCGAAACAGGTCTTTTTATACTTCTTCACTGTCAAAACTCTATTCAACGTATAGCAAGCTGCGGACACTGCTTCACTCCAGAAAAAGATTGGAAGCTTTGAGTCAGCCAACATAGTACGTGCAGTCTCGATCAGGGTTCTATTCTTTCTTTCAGCCACGCCGTTCTGTTGTGGTGTATATGGCGCACTAAATTCGTGAAGAATCCCTTTTTCATTGCAGAATTCGTACATTTTGTTGTTTTTGAACTCAGTTCCATTATCGCTTCTAATTCTTCTGATCGGCAACTTGTACACTGTCTCCATCTTCTTGAACAAAACCATTAACGCCTCGAACGTCTCATCCTTCTTCTCCAAGCAAATTACCCATGAAAACCTTGTGTAATCATCCGTAACCACCAGACAGTAAGAATCTCCACTGATGCTTTTTACGTTGACCGGCCCAAAGAGATCCATATGCAATCTCTCGAGAGGTAACCGGATGGAGTTGAGCAGCTTTGTCGGATGAGATTTTCGTACCTGTTTTCCTTTCTTACAAGCAACACAATCGTCAGGTAACTCCTTCTACCAAATCGTTATGCACAAGAAAGTTCATTTTACGAATATGTATATGGCCCATCTTTCTGTGCCACATAACTGACTCTTTTTCTGTTGCTTTAGCTTTTGTCACAAAACACTGTTTTTGAGGAGTTGTTGGTGTTGCAGCGCTCATGTCTAAGATGTAAAGATCATTAACTCTAGGGGTGCGCAACAGAACCAACTCGTCAGGGACTTTAAACCCCGGTTTTAAGACCAAACATTCTGTTTTCGTAAAGTGAACGCTAAAGTCTTTGTCGCATATTTGCGAAATACTTAACAAGTTGTTTGTCAGTTCAACGATATAATTGACTTTGTCAAACGAAATGATGCCGTTCGTGAGCATTCCTTGACCAACTATCCTTCCACCTTGATTGCCGGAAAAACCCACATAGCTTCCATTAATTGCTTTCACATCATATAATAAAGCTAAGGATCCTGTCATATGCCGCGAAGCACCGCTATCCATTATCCATCTTGAGAGCACGGACTTGGGCAGCTCCTGCAATCAAACCACTAACACATCAGTTAAACAATGATGCCCACGATTTTTTAACCTCTGACACGGTACCAAAAACCACATCACACTTTTCAGTTGTTTTAGGAAAACTAAATGTAACATTTGACTCAACTTCTTTTTTATCTTGTTTTACTTTGTTATGAAGTTTTGGAAATTTCGACATGAACTTATCGAGTTCAAATTCACATTTACCCACATCATCTCTCACACATTGTGATTCATTTTTCAACTCGGTTTCCATCTTTTTAATCTCATTAGATGGTTTAGGATTTGCGATCCATGATTGTTTTTCAAAAGTTTTCTCTTTAAAGTAAATTGTCGAAGTCTTAGGGGACTTAGAAGACTCGCCAATTTCGAAAGTGGATTTTGGCTTGTCCTCCGACTTCAACCTTTCACCCCGTTTGAGAATTCGGATCGGCGAAACCATCACTTGCTTATCTTTTGCAACGACCGGTGTTTTTGGTCGAGGTTTTTGAATGTTTTGTTGTCACACCCCGACCGCGTATAACATGCAACCGCGGCGGAAAACGTCGGGGAGTGTTGTGAACAGAATTAAATTGTTTCATAACCATGGCATACAAGTTGTATTTTATTTATAAACAAAGGTGTTACATTGTCTTGGAAAGAGAGTACGGAAATCAAAACATAATTAAGCTAGTTCAAACTTCATTTTTAGGCTCTAAGGCACAGGTCCGCCCTAGAATCATGATCATTGTCCTATGGAATAGCTCCTGAAAACACATGTAAAAATAGGTACGTCAGCATAAAAATGCTTGTGAGATACATAGTTTTTGTGAAAATGGGATTCATGACTTGAGCTTGAAGAAATGTTTAATAACAGGCAGTCATGAACCTTGTAATTTGTTTTGCTTTGTAAACCATTTGGAAAACGATAACATCAAACGATATGTATAGATAAGTGCAAGGTTAAACGAATAACCAAGTAAAATGAGTTGAATAAGATAAGTTGTTTGTGAAAATAATGTCTTGTGAAGAATATGTTATTTATGTAAAATGTAATGTGTCTAAACTGAAATGACTTAGATAACGCCACGATATGTAATATTATACAAACATTTATATATAGGAAGTACCAGCGGCGTATCCACCATGTTTGTATCATATTACATACGCCATGTGTAAACCAAATGTCAAGTGTTATTGTAAACCATGTCAAATGTTTATGTTCAAATGTAAACCACCAAATGTGTATGTCAATGTCGACGTGTTTATGTTTAATGTAAATCATGTAATGTGCATCCCAAAATGTATCATGTATGGTAAGCGAAATGTATCAACTTAAACCATATGCACAAAACAAGTCATTGAAGTAAAACGTGGTTTAAATCAACGTTATGTTCTGCGGAAAATGCATGCTCTATTGATATTAACATTTATGCGGTATTGTAAACTATGCATACATCCAAGCCTTGAGACTGCGGCGATAAACCCTTAAACAAATTAAAGGTTTATCTATGTTATGTATATCGAATTCGGTCATTCCTTCCAGTCCTATCAAACCCAGGACTTCAGAAATGGGAGTTGTCAATTCCTATGGTACCACTACCTACTAACGAACGGCGTGATCAATGTTAATGAATGTATTGTCCCATGTTAAACAAACCAAATGTCATAACAAAATGAAGGCATGTGATGTAAACAATTGTACTAAGTATGCTAAGTAAACATACGAAGCAGAAATGTTCATGTAAATCAATGTGCCCATATGCTGAGTAAACATATGCAGCAGAAATGTTCATGTAATTCAATGTGTCCATATGCTGAGTAAACATATGCAACAGAAATGTTCATGTAAATCAATGTGTCCATATGCTGAGTAAACATATGCAACAGAAATGTAATGTAAATCAAATGTACTATGTACGCACACAATGGGCATACATAGCATGAAATGTAATGAAATCGTGTACTATAATGTACTAACAACATAGCAGGCATATGATGTGAAAACATGGAAAGCATGAAAGTAACAGATAGGCACATGTGTTTCACCCCAAAACAGTTTGGAAAACAGTAAAAGATGGGGTTCTATGTACTCACCTGAGATTGCTTTGAGTTCCTTGTATAATAACCAGATAGTGCTAAAGATCACGGAATATCAACGGCACCTAATAGGTAGCTTATGTTAATATACCAGACCAAATCGGAAGGATCGGATAGTACGCGGGTTCGAAAACCAAACGAGTATGGAGACTCGTGTAATATGGTTTAACAAAGCCTACATACTAAAATGAAACTTAACCTAAGTGCTTACGGTCCATCACGACCTGTTTAGGTAGCTTACGTTACCCTAACGCGTCGTTCGCGTAGAACGCGTCTGGAACGCCTAACATCGTGACCACAAGGTATAACCTCGGAAGGTTATAGCTATGGTCACCTAATGTGTTTGGTCAGGTCCTAATGACCGACCAAATGGGTCGGGTTCGAAAGTATAAGCGATGGCTTAGATCGCTTACCTTACGACCCTACATAAGCATTAAACTAAAAGTGACGAGCTAAGCATGTTAGAACATGCTTAACTAAGTTTGAAAACAGGTTTGACATCAAAACAAACGCCTTTGATGCTCACGAGTAGTTTGGTTACAAAATATGCAAGAATGCACATTTTGGCCGAAACTACGACTCGTCACTGAGCCTAGATAACGTGGTGATCAGTAGGTATGGTTACTACGGACCATAACCATCGTGATCACGCTCACGTTATGAAGTTCCATGAACTTCACATCGACCAAAAGCTGGTCAATGCAGAAAGTCAACAAAACGTTGACTTTCGGACTAGAAAAGCGAATAAAAGAGCGAAAGAAGACTTACGAAGGGTCCCCGAGTGCTAATCTAGATCAAATAGCTCAGGTATGAAACAATGGTTTCAACTTAGAGCTTCAAGATCAGATTGTTGTGATTTTTACACAAAAGGGGGGGGTATTTATAGGAAAAGTGGAACCGTTAGGATCGTTTTATCGAATATCGTGCCTTGATCTCGTGCGTACATGTGTCCAAGGGTTAAGTTCACTGAAGTTGGCCCTTGGCTCTTGTTAGGGTGAAAAGGCATCGCCCCTTGATCGAACGAAAGGCCAGATTTTGCATTAAATGCAAGATCTTTCTGTCAGACATCCTCACGCGGCCCGCGTGAAGGTGTGTGCAGATCTTACGCGGGTCGCCTGGCCCCGTCTGATCTGCACCACTTGCAGAATTTACATATTTGGCCCCTGTTGCGTTTTTAAGCTATTTCCAGCCCTTTTAAGACCTGTAAAGCCATCTTTAAGGCCCCAAAATGATGCCTAAACATTGTGGACATGAAACATGCCCAAAAATGTTCCGGATGTTGGCTCGTTTGGCCGTACGATCGCGATGTTCGCTTAATTACGACGGAATGTGCATAGGCGCGAAAGACGATCCAAATGACGCGACGAATGGATTTTTCTCATGCCAAACACTAAGGCATAATATAAGGATGCTTACATAAATTTTTGGATGTCCGGATGTATTCAGAACGTAAGTTATGTGCAAAAGTGCAAACTTGTGCACTTTTTGACACTTTTAGTCCCTGAATGACCCAAAAGTTTATTTTAGCATACCAAACCCCTCAAAGCCTATTTCTAAGCTATGTAAAGGATATTTATGGTATGTTTAACTTATGGACATGTTCCGGAATGTTCGTTACAGTTCAAATTGGCATACTTTTACAGTTTGTCAAGTTTAGTCCCTGTAAGCGAATTATCTTGTTTTTGCCATACCAAAGCCTTTAAAACTTATTTCTAAGTTATGTAAAGGTTATTTAAGGTATGTTGAGTATATGTTGATGTTCCGGAGTATTTGTCGCATTAAACTGAGTATGTTTACGCACCAGTTTGCGTATAATGCTCCAGAAAGCGATGTAGAGTTTGAAATTGAACGAAAGTCAAAACATGAAAAATGTAAAACACAATCAAACAATCATTGGGATAAAATAACATTGTTTTATTGATAATTGAACTGTTCATAATGATTACAAGCACAAATGTTACAGTCTCCCCTACTTGTGGAAATTTCGTCCCGAAATTTTATTTAGAGGAAACTCGTGGAAAAAGATGCGGATATTTTGCCTTCATTTGATCTTCACGTTCCCAAGTAAACTCGGGTCCACGCTTAGATTCCCAACGAACCTTGACCAAAGGAATGCGCTTGCGTTTAAGCCACTTGACTTCACGTTCCATGATTTCCACTGGTTTCTCAAGAAACTTCAGTGTTTTATCAACACGAGTTTCGTCAAGCGGTATGTGGAGGTTTTCATCAGCTAAACACCTCTTGAGATTGGACACGTGAAAGGTTGGATGAACATTTCCAAGTTCAGGAGGTAACTCAAGTCTGTAGGCTACCTTGCCGATTCTTTCGACGATCTTAAATGGTCCAACGTATCTAGGTGCAAGTTTTCCTTTCTTTCCGAATCTGATCACACCTTTCCAAGGTGAGAGCTTAAGTAATACACGATCACCGACTTGAAAATCCAAGGGCTTGCGTTTTAAGTCCGCGTAGTTCTTCTGACGGCTTCTAGCTGTCTGAAGGTTATCACGAACTTTCTTTACCTTATCTGTTGTCTCTAAAATGAGGGCAGGTCCAGTAAGCTGAGCCTCGCCAATCTCATTCCAGCAGACTGGTGAACGACATTTTCGACCATAGAGAGCCTCGAAAGGAGCCATGTTGATGCTGTAGTGATAACTGTTGTTGTAGGAGAATTCAATCAATGGAAGATGTGAATCCCAACTACCACCAAAGTCGATCACACAAGCTCTAAGCATATCCTCCAGTGTCTGGATTGTTCTTTCAGATTGACCATCCGTTTGCGGATGATAAGCTGTGCTCAGATTAAGTTGGGACCCCATAGCAGATTGCATGGTTCTCCAAAAGTGAGAAGTGAAACGAGCATCTCTGTCAGAAATGATGCTCAAAGGAACACCATGTCTAGCTACAATTTCATCCACGTAGATTTGAGCAAGTTTGTCAGCCGAAAAATCCTCACGGATTGGCAAGAAATGCGCTGATTTGGTAAGACGATCAACGATTACCCAGATGGCATCGTGACCTTTCTTTGTGCGCGGGAGTTTGGTAATGAGATCCATAGTAATGTTTTCCCATTTCCAAACTGGGATCTCTGGTTGCTCCAATAATCCGGAAGGACGCTGATGTTCAGCCTTAACCTTAAGACAAGTAATGCATTTGGATACGTATAAGGCAATGTCTTTCTTCATACCAGGCCACCAATACTGAATACGAAGATCCTTATACATCTTATCTGAGCCAAGATGAATAGAATAACGAGACTTATGGGCTTCATCCATAAGCAAGGTACGAAGATTATCTTGGCTTGGGACCCACAAACGGTCCATGAAGTAATATGATCCATTGTCCTTCAGCTCTAGAGCAGGAGTTATGTGATAAGGAAATTCCTTATCCATTAAACCTTGTGAAACACAAGCTTGTTGAGCCTGAGAAATACGGGCTTGTATATCAGTTTGAATAACAGATTGGACACGTACACAATGAAGCTTAGTACGTTCCTTGCGACTCAATGCATCGGCTACGACATTCGCCTTACCAGGATGGTAGCGGATCTCGCAGTCGTAGTCGTTTAGAAGTTCAACCCAACGTCTTTGCCTCATGTTGAGTTCTTTCTGATTGAAGATGTGTTGAAGACTCTTGTGGTCAGTGAAAACCACACATTTTGTACCATACAAGTAGTGTCTCCAAATCTTAAGAGCGAAGACAACTGCACCCAACTCAAGATCATGAGTGGTGTAGTTCTTCTCATGAATCTTCAACTGTCTCGATGCGTATGCTATGACTTTGTTTCTTTGCATCAGGACGCAGCCAAGACCTAATTTAGATGCATCGCAATAAACGACGAAATCATCATTGCCCTCAGGCAATGTTAGGACAGGCGCGTCGCAAAGCTTTTGATTCAAAGTCAGAAACGCTTCCTCTTGCTTGACTCCCCAATCAAAGGGCTTGTTCTTCTGAGTTAGAGCAGTTAGAGGAACTGCAATCTTTGAGAAATTCTCAATGAAGAGGCGGTAATAACCCGCTAGACCAAGAAAAGAACGAATTTCAGTAGGAGTAGTAGGTGTATCCCAATCCTTGATCGCACTGATCTTGGAGGGATCTACGTGAATACCTTGATCATTGACAATATGTCCCAAGAATTGAACCTCCTTAAGCCAGAATTCACACTTGGAGAATTTGGCGAAAAGTTGCTCTTTCTTTAGGAGTTCCAACGTAAGACGGAGATGTTGCTCATGGTCGGCTCGCGTCTTAGAATATATCAAGATGTCATCAATAAAAACGATGATGAACTTATCCAAGTAAGGTTTGCAGACCCTATTCATTAAGTCCATGAAAACAGCAAGAGCATTAGTCAAACCGAATGGCATGACTGTGAACTCATAATGTCCATAACGAGTACGGAACGCTGTCTTTGGAATATCTTCTTCATGCACTCGGAGCTGATGATATCCAGATCGTAGATCAATCTTTGAAAAGTAAGAAGCGCCTTGTAATTGATCAAAGAGATCATCAATGCGAGGTAGGGGATATCGATTCTTGATGGTAAGCTTGTTAATCTCGCGATAATCGATACACATCCTAAAAGATCCATCCTTCTTCTTTACAAAGAGGACGGGAGCACCCCAAGGTGAAAAGCTAGGATGGATAAAACCTTTGTCGGAGAGTTCCTGCAGCTGTTTAGACAACTCTTACATCTCGGACGGTGCAAGACGATATGGAGCTCTGGAAACGGGATTTGCACCAGGTACGAGATCAATACGGAACTCGACTTGGCGTGCTGGAGGTAGACCAGGTAAGTCTTCAGGGAATACTTCGGAATAATCCCGAACGACAGGAATATCTGAAATAGACTTACCCTTGCCTTTGTCTGCTGTAACATGTGCTAAGAAAGCCACATAGTGCTTTCGCAGATACTTCCGTGCTTTAAAATAGGACATGAGTTTGAGACCACCGGCAGGCTTCTCACCACGAACCTGTAGGATCTCGCCTGTAGACAGCGGTACACGAACAATCTTCTCAGAACAAACTATCTCTGTGCGATGCTTGGATAACCAATCCATTCCCACTATAACGTCGAAGCTTCCAAGTTGCATTGGCGTGAGGTCAATAGGAAAAATATGGTCGTTAAGGTTTAACTGGCAGTTGCGTAGAACGGAATTAAGAACAATGGGTTCACCACTGGCAACCTCTACTGTCAAAGGTTTACCTAGTTTCGTTCTAGACACGCAAAGCATTGTCTCAAAAGACAATGACACAAAGCTCTTGTCGGCACCCGAATCAAAAAGAACAGATGCTGGCTGATTATTAATAAAGAACGTACCGTTCACCACCTCGTTGTCTGCTTGTGCTTCTTGTGCATTCATGTTGAAGACTCGACCTCGAGCCGGTGCCGGATTCTGGTTTGCATTCTGGTTCTGGTTGACTAGTCTTGGACACCGATATCTGTAGTGGGTCAGATCCCCACAGTTATAACAAGCACCTGGTGGGTAGTTTGGTCGTGCAACCTGACCCTGTTGTTGAGCAACTTGTGGAGCAGGGTTCTGTACTGCGCGGTTCTGAGCAAACCGACAAACATTGGCAAGGTGACCTGACTTCCCACAGTTAGTACAGAAACGGCACTGATATTGCGGCTGATGGTGACTGTTGCATTGATTGCACAAAAGGTGCACTTCCTGAATAGGGTTTCTTTGCTGGAGGCTGGTTGGGAGCTGCCTGGTTTGCTTGGGCAGTGACAGCAAAATTTTGGGAAGCCTTACGCTTCCTTGACCCCCTTGAGGAACCAGAGTCCTTTCCCTTCTTGTTCTGACCTTTCTTACTATCCTCCTTGTCAGCCGACTGCTTCTTGCCCTTGTCACCCTTCCTGTGTAGTTTATTCTTTCGGATCTGCGACTCAGTCAACGTCGCCGATAACTCGATTGCCTGACGGAGTGTGGTAGGGTTGCTACCAGTAAGGAAGTCTTGTACTGAGTCAGGTAGGCCGTCGATGTACCTTTCGATGGCCTTATCGAGTGGGGTAACCATAGTTGGGCAAAGAAGACTCAACTCCTCAAACCTATCTGTATAAGCCCTGTGCTCACCACTATCTTGCTTCAAAACATCAAATTCTTTCTCCAACGCTCGCTGTTCATGACGAGGACAAAACTCCTTCATCATAAGGGCTCTCAGTTCAGCCCACGTCTGAGCTAGAGCAACTTCTGCACCTTGATCTCTCATAACCCCATTCCACCATGTTAGAGCCCTCTTCTGAAACACGCTTGAAGAAAACTCGACCTTGCGATTATCCGGACACTGCACGTGGTGAAAAGTGTTCTCGATGCTCTCGAACCACTGAAGAAGCCCAGTTGCTCCCTCAGAACCACTAAACTTGAGTGGCTTAGCCGAGTTAAAATCCTTGTATTTGCATGTACCATTGTTGTTGTTGTTGGCCTGGTTCCATTGAGCAAAGAGATTCGGAAATTGAGCAGCCATCTGCTGCGCAATAATCTCCGCCAGCTCGGCAGTAGCTATCTGGTTGTAGCGTCGAGGAGGCATTCTAGAAGAGAAAAACATGAAATGAAACGAGTGAGATGATTGGATGAAGAGGATGAGATGAAGCAAAATCAATCAAAACCAAAGATGGCGGTTATGCATTGCAAAGCAAATAAGCGACATGAAATGTCTAGTCAAAGTAAATGGGTCAGGATTAGTGTATCGCGAAGACATGCTCGCCTATAAGTGAACACTCACCCCAAGAGTTCCCAGGTAAGAGTGACTGGTCCGATTATGTGGATTTGTACGAACACTCTAGCCTTAGACAGAAAACCCAGGGTACAGGCATTCACTCTTCCAGTTCGCACGTGTTCACACTATTAACGCAAAACTTTGACGGGATTTTTGAAATCCAAAGAGGTTCAAAACCATATAACAGAGGGCTCAAAACCTTATAATAGAGGGTTCAAAACCTAGTAATCAATCATCCTAGAACAGATGATTAACTTTCAAAGCGGATCCGGAACCGAAGTTCCCGTTGTGGTTATCACCTAAGGATAGGTGATGTGCATGTTTTAAACTCTAAACACAAGATAACTTGTGTTAGGGTCCTAAAGTTATAGTCTAGGTCAAAGCATTACTAATAACCTAATTCCCTATAACCATTGGCTCTGATACCAACTCTTCTTGTCACACCCCGACCGCGTATAACATGCAACCGCGGCGGAAAACGTCGGGGAGTGTTGTGAACAGAATTAAATTGTTTCATAACCATGGCATACAAGTTGTATTTTATTTATAAACAAAGGTGTTACATTGTCTTAGAAAGAGAGTACGGAAATCAAAACATAATTAAGCTAGTTCAAACTTCATTTTTAGGCTCTAAGGCACAGGTCCGCCCTAGAATCATGATCATCGTCCTATGGAATAGCTCCTGAAAACACATGTAAAAATAGGTACGTCAGCATAAAAATGCTTGTGAGATACATAGTTTTTGTGAAAATGGGATTCATGACTTGAGCTTGAAGAAATGTTTAATAACAGGCAGTCATGAACCTTGTCATTTGTTTTGCTTTGTAAACCATTTGGAAAACGATAACATCAAACGATATGTATAGATAAGTGCAAGGTTAAACGAATAACCAAGTAAAATGAGTTGAATAAGATAAGTTGTTTGTGAAAATAATGTCTTGTGAAGAATATGTTATTTATGTAAAATGTAATGTGTCTAAACTGAAATGACTTAGATAACGCCACGATATGTAATATTATACAAACATTTATATATAGGAAGTACCAGCGGCGTATCCACCATGTTTGTATCATATTACATACGCCACGTTACTTAAATCATTTACCCAAACCAATCCACCATGTAAATTGTTCATGTGTAAACCAAATGTCAAGTGTTATTGTAAACCATGTCAAATGTTTATGTTCAAATGTAAACCACCAAATGTGTATGTCAATGTCGACGTGTTTATGTTTAATGTAAATCATGTAATGTGCATCCCAAAATGTATCATGTATGGTAAGCGAAATGTATCAACTTAAACCATATGCACAAAACAAGTCGTTGAAGTAAAACGTGGTTTAAATCAACGTTATGTTCTGCGGAAAATGCATGCTCTATTGATATTAACATTTATGCGGTATTGTAAACTATGCATACATCCAAGCCTTGAGACTGCGGCGATAAACCCTTAAACAAATTAAAGGTTTATCTAAGTTATGTATATCGAATTCGGTCATTCCTTCCAGTCCTATCAAACCCAGGACTTCAGAAATGGGAGTTGTCAATTCCTATGGTACCACTACCTACTAACGAACGGCGTGATCAATGTTAATGAATGTATTGTCCCATGTTAAACAAACCAAATGTCATAACAAAATGAAGGCATGTGATGTAAACAATTGTACTAAGTATGCTAAGTAAACATACGAAGCAGAAATGTTCATGTAAATCAATGTGCCCATATGCTGAGTAAACATATGCAGCAGAAATGTTCATGTAATTCAATGTGTCCATATGCTGAGTAAACATATGCAACAGAAATGTTCATGTAAATCAATGTGTCCATATGCTGAGTAAACATATGCAACAGAAATGTAATGTAAATCAAATGTACTATGTACGCACACAATGGGCATACATAGCATGAAATGTAATGAAATCGTGTACTATAATGTACTAACAACATAGCAGGCATATGATGTGAAAACATGGAAAGCATGAAAGTAACAGATAGGCACATGTGTTTCACCCCAAAACAGTTTGGAAAACAGTAAAAGATGGGGTTCTATGTACTCACCTGAGATTGCTTTGAGTTCCTTGTATAATAACCAGATAGTGCTAAAGATCACGGAATATCAACGGCACCTAATAGGTAGCTTATGTTAATATACCAGACCAAATCGGAAGGATCGGATAGTACGCGGGTTCGAAAACCAAACGAGTATGGAGACTCATGTAATATGGTTTAACAAAGCCTACATACTAAAATGAAACTTAACCTAAGTGCTTACGGTCCATCACGACCTGTTTACGTAGCTTACGTTACCCTAACGCGTCGTTCGCGTAGAACGCGTCTGGAATGCCTAACATCGTGACCACAAGGTATAACCTCGGAAGGTTATAGCTATGGTCACCTAATGTGTTTGGTCAGGTCCTAATGACCGACCAAATGGGTCGGGTTCGAAAGTATAAGCGATGGCTTAGATCGCTTACCTTACGACCCTACATAAGCATTAAACTAAAAGTGACGAGCTAAGCATGTTAGAACATGCTTAACTAAGTTTGAAAACAGGTTTGACATCAAAACAAACGGCTTTGATGCTCACGAGTAGTTTGGTTACAAAATATGCAAGAATGCACATTTTGGCCGAAACTACGACTCGTCACTGAGCCTAGATAACGTGGTGATCAGTAGGTATGGTTACTACGGACCATAACCATCGTGATCACGCTCACGTTATGAAGTTCCATGAACTTCACATCGACCAAAAGCTGGTCAATGCAGAAAGTCAACAAAACGTTGACTTTCGGACTCGAAAAGCGAATAAAAGAGCGAAAGAAGACTTACGAAGGGTCCCCGAGTGCTAATCTAGATCAAATAGCTCAGGTATGAAACAATGGTTTCAACTTAGAGCTTCAAGATCAGATTGTTGTGATTTTTACACAAAAGGGGGGGGGGTATTTATAGGAAAAGTGGAACCGTTAGGATCGTTTTATCGAATATCGTGCCTTGATCTCGTGCGTACATGTGTCCAAGGGTTAAGTTCACTGAATTTGGCCCTTGGCTCTTGTTAGGGTGAAAAGGCATCGCCCCTTGATCGAACGAAAGGCCAGATTTTGCATTAAATGCAAGATCTTTCTGTCAGACATCCTCACGCGACCCGCGTGAAGGTGTGTGCAGATCTTACGCGGGTCGCCTGGCCCCGTTTGATCTGCACCACTTGCAGAATTTACATATTTGGCCCCTGTTGCGTTTTTAAGCTATTTCCAGCCCTTTTAAGACCTGTAAAGCCATCTTTAAGGCCCCAAAATGATGCCTAAACATTGTGGACATGAAACATGCCCAAAAATGTTCCGGATGTTGGCTCGTTTGGCCGTACGATCGCGATGTTCGCTTAATTACGACGGAATGTGCATAGGCGCGAAAGACGATCCAAATGACGCGACGAATGGATTTTTCTCATGCCAAACACTAAGGCATAATATAAGGATGCTTACATAAATTTTTGGATGTCCGGATGTATTCAGAACGTAAGTTATGTGCAAAAGTGCAAACTTGTGCACTTTTTGACACTTTTAGTCCCTGAATGACCCAAAAGTTTATTTTAGCATACCAAACCCCTCAAAGCCTATTTCTAAGCTATGTAAAGGATATTTATGGTATGTTTAACTTATGGACATGTTCCGGAATGTTCGTTACAGTTCAAATTGGCATACTTTTACAGTTTGTCAAGTTTACTCCCTATAAGCGAATTATCTTGTTTTTGCCATACCAAAGCCTTTAAAACTTATTTCTAAGTTATGTAAAGGTTATTTAAGGTATGTTGAGTATATGTTGATGTTCCGGAGTATTTGTCGCATTAAACTGAGTACGTTTACGCACCAGTTTGCGTATAATGCTCCAGAAAGCGATGTAGAGTTTGAAATTGAACGAAAGTCAAAACATGAAAAATGTAAAACACAATCAAACAATCATTGGGATAAAATAACATTGTTTTATTGATAATTGAACTGTTCATAATGATTACAAGCACAAATGTTACATTTGTTTTGAAAATTTGTTGTTTTTAACCTTAGGTTTTTCAACCTTCGGTTTCTCAACAACCTTTTTAGCAACAGTTTTTACCACAACCGGTTTCTCAAACACCTTTTTACACTGCTTTGCCATGTGGCCGACTTCATTGCAGCGATAGCATACACGTTTGTCATATTCGACAAATGTGCTACTCACAGTTTCTGCTTTCAGCTTTTGCGCTGCATTGAAGTCTTCCACGGCCTTTTGACTAAAAATATAATCCCTTTCGATTTCAGTACTCGGACCACAAACAAAAACATCATCAATTCTCTCTTTCGGCTTTACCACCTGTTTAGCCATTCTTTTCTCGAAACCAATACCTTTTTTCTTTAATTTGTTATTTCTGTTTTTGCCTTTACCCACCCCCTCTACTTTTTCTGGACTAGTAGAGCATGACGATCCAACTGACTTGTTCAGTTTTGCAAAGAAATCATTTTTCTTTAACTCATTTACGCTCAACTCAACCAGCTTAAACACTTTTTGGACAGTCTCAAATCTAACACTCTGAAGCGGAAACTCCGTGTTGGAATAAAGTTTGTCCGACCCAACCATAGTGTAGGCCACCATAATCGAATCATCATCCGTACTTTTATCCATTTTTGTCAAATAACGGTCTAAAAAGTTTCCGTCTTCCTCAGACTCACTCCCGGACTCCACTGATTTTGCCTGTTCAGATTTCTCACTATCATCGTCCAACACCTGATCAATAACATTTTTGATAACCTGAGATGAGTTATCAATGTCAGACGCATTGAAAGTGATATCTAAGTTATCAGGTAAATCATTCTCAAGTGTTTTCAGTTTTATATTTAATGCAGCTTCCACCCCATCTGGATATTTCTGTGTGTAATGATTCCACATTGGGGGTGGAACGCAGTTGAAGGCGGGTGTAGCATATGGCTGTTGTGGTACTATTTGCTCTAAAACATAAGATGATGCCACGTAACTCATCAGTTTCTGATCAATTCTATCATTTTCTATTTTAGTCAACTCAAGCTCTTTTCGCAAAGAAGCGATTGTGTCTAAATGAAAATTTACTTCTCTTTGTTTGTCAAATAAAGTTGATTGAGCTAGCTTGGTTGCTTTGTCGTTTTAAAGACTTTCTTTTTGTATCATTTTTATTGACCTAGACAATGTGTCGTAAGCTTCTTTTACTTGTCCTAAGTCAAATTTCATCAGATCTGCATGCTGTTTCAATTCTTGATACATAGTGTCTTTTACAAGACACTCCGTGCACGGTTATGAACAACTTTGACACGGTGTATCAGGAATTGAAACCTTTTCACCTAAACTCTCATTCTCACAAACCATGTTACCAACAGGAGTTGACTCTGACTCAGACACCTTGACCTCGCTGACCTCTACGACTCCTGTTTCTCCTAGACCTGACATTTTGTCAACTGACTCCGGAATGTCTGAATCTACCTCTTTCAATTTGCTCATAAGTGCTTTATCGGCTATATCCTTCAGAGCTTCTTCCGTCATTTCTTTCGACACATCAATTATCTCCACTACTTCATCTTTCTTGGCTTCGAATCTCGGGCATGTACCGGTTCTTGGGTCTTCAAAAAAATCTGCAAAAGAACCAAACACATTAGGAGGTAAAATTGACTTCATAGTATAGATAAATTCCTCCCGTCGAGATTCAAAACTAAGATCATCAGATACAGATTCTTCAGCTTTAGCAGAATATTTCACAGAAACATCCGTAACAACCTCCTGAATCTCTTGATCAACACCTTTAATAATCTCTTCAATCACGATCTCAGGAACAGACTCAACATTCTCAGTAACTGTTTCTTCAACCACCTCAGAATCAGAATCAGCAATATCAGCCACCTTTTCATCAACATCTTCAGAAACTACGACTTCCGGCTCAGCATCCGTCTCGGTAATCTCTTCCACTTCAGCCATCATCGCTTGATCATCTTTTCCAGGAATGAACTTGTCCCAACTAAATCCAGATGCAACTTTTTCATCATCCTGATTTACGATCAACGCCTTCTCAGCTTTGTTTTCAATCTGAGGCCTTTGAACTGCAGGCTGTTGGTTTGGACGATGATATATAGCTTGCTTGTAGTAATCGTTGGTGAACGGATTCTGATGGTTTTTAACTTCGCGATTCGGACATTCCCGCTTAAAATGACCTTTCTCTTTACATTTGAAGCAGGTGACTTTGGTCTTGTCAAACCCCAGTTTCTGATCCGGACCCGACAAACTATTTCTACCCGTAATCTCCATAAACCGCTGAGCTCTCCGGACTAGACTTGCCATACATGTCACACCCCAAAATATCAGAGCTGGCGTGACTGGACCGGTATCTTCATTGCACAGCGGAAGCAAAAAGCTAAGACTTCTAAAAAATGAACGCCCGATAATTACTCGAAATCCCGTGGGTTCTTCTATTCCAACCGTTCCGTAGTTTTGACAATGTAACCTGAGAAAGAACATGCGAAAAAGTCAACATAAAGTTGAGCGAGTTCATAGTTTGTTTTGAAAAGATTTAAAATAAATCTTTTTGTTTACCGGTTTAAAATTTGTTGAGAAAATATAGAAAAAAAAAACATTTTCTCGGCATGATATATGAAAGTTGTGAGTCTAGCCCACGAGAGTCTTTGTAAGTAGGACTAACACGTCCTCTTATTTGTACATAAGTTGAAAGCGTTGTCAAAGTTTGTAAATACATGTATTATGAGTTTGCGTCAAATGTATATTAAAAACATTTGAAAGTTTTAGTGTTGTAAGTTGGTATGAAAAGCGTCTATGAACATGTTGATCATTAATGTTTCGCGAGGACATTAATATATGCGACGACATAGGAGGTACTCAACCCGCGTAGGCAATTTAAGTGTCGAACTCTCGACGCTGGACACAACAGCACTCTAAGTGGTCACCCATGGACCGTGAGTGGGGCTCGCCCGTACCCATTAGATCTAACCTTTGTTCCTTGGTCCTCAAAAGGATTAATGGCACCTCAGTTACAGCCTATGCTCACATGATCTAAGAGTTCATTCCATAACTTAATCATACCCTAGTTTGACATGTATTTCCCCCCGAAAGTTGTAAACCGAAACGTTGAAAGAAAAAGGGGGACATGGTCTCACTGAGTTGTCTCGTTTTTCGTACGCAGGCCAACCCAGTCCCGTTGTTGCAACTAGGACATTCTCGTCACTAGTCATGAAAATCATGCATGTTTTGTAGAACCGGTATGTTTAGTATAAATCGTTCGTAAACCATTCAAGTACGTTGAAAATCATTTGCAACATGGTTTATAAAATATGTGTTTTCGTTCATCAAAATATTGTTTGCTTTTGCAAAAACTTGCATGTCTTTCCACCCCCGAAAACATATATAAAAATGTAAAACAATAAAAAGTGGGGGTTATGAACTCACCTGTATATTCCTGTGCATAGCTAGCTAAATGTGATTCCGTAGTGTCATCCCACGAATGTGAACTCGCTAGCGTGCAACTAAAGCATTCCTAATCAAGGAATAATTATAAGTTTCTAATTAAACGTAGCTAAACTACGTGTCCGAGCTCTACCGAATCGTTAACTAAACGATTCTATGAAGGTGTTATTGTGATTTAGAATAACCATTCTATGGTTATTTGATCCCGTTTATAATCGGGATAAAACTAAGTCTCGAGATCGACTTAGTTTCCCGAGTGATTTAGATATATATATATATATTCAAATATAAATATATACTTGCGATGTCGTGTTAGTCGTCGTGAATAGACATACGTAGATGGATAACGGTTCGTGTCGTTATAGTTGTCGTAAGATGGAAATAAAGGTGTGTGTATATATATACATATATTTTAAGTTGTGAGTTTCAAATATAAACTCTGAATTCAGTCGTTTGAACTAAATATAAAAACTATATTTAGTTCGTAAGAAAGTTTAAAGTCGACATTTAAAATAAATATAAGCGTTTAAATTTATTTTATAATCTAACACGAAGAAACGTCGTTTAAAATAAATATAAACATATATATTTATTTTATGAAAGCGTTCGGAAGTATCGGTGTTCGAAATAAATATAAACGTTATCTTTATCTTGTAAAAGGATTTGAAAATATCGATGTTTAAATAAATATAGAAAATTATATTTATATAAGTAAGTGTCGGGTTTCGTTAAGTTATAACTAGTGTTTGTCAAAATAACATACGTACATATTTATCTTTGAAAGAATGACTTTAACTTCCGATAGGTGTCGTTTATATAACAAAATATATTTCGTATATCAAGTTTTTACGGAAAACGGACAGAGTTTCCTCTGTTTTTGGACGATCCCGACAATCAAAGTTGTCGTATTTGTCAAACTCAACAATAATTCAATCAATGCAATCGAATATAAAACTTTTGTCGCGTAATAAACTATCGACTAAATATAAAACCTTGTAACGAAATGTCGGTTCGAGCTCGGTTCGCGTATAACTATAAAGTCTAAAAAAAAACTATATTGATCCAAAACTAACTTTTCGCGTCGTTAACCTTACCGGGTCGCGTGTTGACTGGTTTGACTTTCATTGACTATCGTTGACTGAGTTGACTCGGTTTGACCGAGTTGACTCAGTTTGACCGAGTCAACCAGAACTGTTGACGGCACCCGCAATTTGACCCGAACCACAGCTGACCCGAACCGAGCCGCAGACCAGTTGTTGACCGAACCGAACTGTTGAACCGAATCTGATGTTGAGCGTAAATCTAACCCGAATATTCCGTAAATCTGACTCGAGAATTTCTGTGGTTGACCAGAACCTGCTGTTGATTCCAACCCATACTGAAACAAAACGCGTAGCACTAAACTAAACCGCCTACTTGCGTGTAAACTCAGAAAATAAATAAAGAAAAATAACCTCACCACTACCTTCATCGCATTGCTGTCGCCGGCATGCTCCGGCCGTCGGAGTGACGGGGTTCCCGTCGCTCCACCTCGTTCACTACTGTCGTCATTACAGTCGCTCACCACCACCACTTCAGCCGTTAAACCCGTCTTCAATATCAACAGCAGCAACATTCAGTCATCATCGGGAACTTAAAAGAAAATTAGGAATCGAGATGAGTGCTTACCGGGTCTGTCATCGGGAACATCGAACACCACCGCTGCCGGCACCGTCAACCACCACTATCTTCACGTCAACATCATCATCTCTATCTTCCGATTCTCTCTCTTCCACGTCTCTCTCCATTCCCGTTGGAGATCTCGTCGGCTACTCGCCGACCGTCGCTCACCACCACTCGACAGTGGTGGTGGTGGTCCGTCTCGCTAATCGGGGGGGGGGGGGGGTTGTTCCACCGAGCAAACACATCGACCGGAGAAGCTCGCCGGCCGCCGATTCCGGCTCCGGTTGTCGTCGGCCCGAGGCATCACGAGAGAGCAGGGGTTTGTTGGTGTGTGTAGGTGTTTGAGATGTGAAGGACTGTGGTTTTGATTTTTGGTTTTGGTTTGTCTGTGGTTTAGTTTTAGGGTATCTAAGGTAGTAGAAAGAGAGAAGTGTTGTGTGCGTAAATGTTTCTGATGTTTTCAAATGAGAGGATAAGGGATACACACATATATATACCTAGGTCAAATTGTGTTTTAAGTGGGCTTTGGGCTTGGGCCCAAGGCCCACAAGCCCAATATCGCGTCTCGTGTGGCCCGTAATTCCTACGATCCCGCTTACGTAACCCGAACTTCACGTAACGTCGTAAATTAAAATTTTAGGATTAAAAAGGCGTATAATAGTGTCGTTTGTCGTGTGGCGCGCTCGATCGTTGATAACGGTAAAAATCGCGTAAACGGCGTCGTTCACCGTTTTAATCCGTTTCCAACTACGGATAATAAAATTTGAAAAAGAAGTTAAATACATCATAATATATTAGTATTGCGACGTAATTCGAGTCTGGGGCTTCCGTTTCGTCGTTGATTGTCAGTGCGTTGTTGTTTCCGCATTTTTCGTTGACTTTTGCGTTCTGTGTCGTTCGAAAGCATAATATTTTCGCAAAACCCCATTCCTATGTTTAAATTATACGTATAAACTTCGTATTTGTCGGCGTTGTCAGTATTTTGTACGGTATCAGTTCGTTGTCGCTTATCGTTACACAGTTTCTTTGCAGATTATCATTCTCGTACTGTAAAGTCGTGTAGGCGTTCCTAGGCGTTACAAAAGCCTAAGGGTGGTGAACTCGTGCCTTAAACACTACTAATTATCGCCTTAAGCGTTCGCTAATCGCGTAATTAGAAGCCGTTAATTACGGGTTGTCACATTCTCCCCTGTTGCAGAAATTTCGTCCTCGAAATTTAGACTAAGTTATCTCCTCAGATTTGTGTCATTCCCAGGTAAGTCCGAACAATACCGAAGTGAAAGATTGCGTAATCGAATGAAGACTTATTCAGATTACGTGAATGTAAAGACATTTTGCATCAATAAGAACCCAACTGTTCAACTGAGTTTGTTACAGAAATCGATGTCAAGTGAACAAATGTAGTGATACTATCACCAATGTGACTGAGTTTACGGGGTTCAACAAAAGAGGAATTTCGACCAATATGATCCTAAACGAACGTTCACAATATGCAATCAATTTTTGAAACAATAGAATTGACTACCAACGGAAACTTGCGTTGGTTGTTGTATGATTGAAACTCGATTTCAACAAGCTCAAATAAATAGAATCATAAAAATGGTATGTCAACTATTGGACCATTAAATGAATAAAATCAACGTGTTGACATTATTGAGTTACAAGGATACACCGAAATGAAATACAACTGAACCTGGTGTATCATTGTCTTAATACATAATTGCATTAAGACTATTCAAATGATGTGTCAATCGAAAAGCATAAATAGTTACGCATGAAACGACTGATAGTAATTAGCACAAGCTACAAGTTTAGACCGACGCCACAGGGTGTTGTAGTAAATGCAACAATTCAATAATAGCGGTGATCGAACAAGTACCACCTATGTTTTGCATGAAATGCTCGATCATGATTAGCCCAAGCTACAAGTTTATACCGACACCACAATGTGTCATAGTGATTGAAACAATTCAATAATAGCAGTGATCAAACGAGTATCACCGTGTTTTGAAATCAAGCGAAGGGTTCACGAAGTAAATCTGAATATTTGTTTCAAATAATTTTCATAGGATCTACAACCGAAAATGGAACAGATAAACAATGTTTTCAAGCGAAGATGAAAAGCAATGAATACCACAAAAAGTTCGCTCGATGGTGAGAGAACCGTTAAGAGGTACACTGAAATATGACATGAACTTGTGTACCATTATCTTAATACACGATTGTATTAAGACTGCTTTAATATGATTAACCAACAAAGTGGATTTAATATAAACAAACAAATAAATAGATAATTAAATCCGTACATGATGTGTGCAAACGCTATTAGCGCAAGCTTCAAACTTGTGAAATACGCCACCACAAGGTGATCGTGATCAAAGAAACGATTCAATGAAGTCGAAGACCAAACAAGCATGTTATGGTTCAAAGCAAATGAAGTGCTTGTTGGGATTATTTTGAATATGATGGCCTCAATCCATCATATGGAATCTTGAATCGAATATATATTACGAGCAAGTTCAACAATTGAACTTGGTTGAAACATAATCCAACAACGAATTCATGTATCAATAAGAAAGTTTTCGACATGGTTACAACGAAAAACCATGTATGTCAATCAAAAGAAAATGGGTTTTCCAAGAAGTCCGTTGACTCGATACCAAGGAGTCAACACTTAACAATAATGTAGGTCATTTAGATCACAACGCAATAATTGGACATAGCGAAATGGTATTTGGACTTTGATAAAGCATCAATTTGGAGTGAAACCACATGCGCAACAAACAATGCATGTGTATCGGATGAATTTGTCAAGAAATGAAACATTTGAGTGTTAGCTATCATGAAATAAAATCTTCGTGGTGCGATGACCATTAGAGGGAGTAGAAATGCAAAAATCTACTCACTATATGCAAGAAGTCGAAATTTCAACAAAAGAAATTTAAGGACTTTACCTGGAAGTTCACGTGATGATTGGTTGTTAGATGACATTACCATGGAATGTCGAACGTTGCGTATTTGCCATAAATGAAATAGGGGGATGTGAAGACCTGTGACTTCTTTTGCAGCGCCAATAGCTGTGAGTCCTATTAGACTAAGCATCGACTGTTGTGAAATCTTGCTTTAACATACCTCAGCGAGATTCATGTTGTTTGCCGGATCACATGCCTAAGTGTCGTAATGCGGTCGGTAGTTCTCCCGCTGCCGGGATTAGCATCGTTGTTATCGTGACCATTTGTCGCTTCCCCAAGGCCTTGCCTCGAAAGTCGTGTGTGATGTACTTCGACGTCCGCTGACGTATAGTTTAAGTTTCACGTATATTCGCGCACTAGCGTTTCGTTCCGCGTAGAATGTGATGTGCTCCGACATCCGTTGACGTATAGTTTGAGTTTCATGTATCATCGTGCACTAGCGTTTCGTTCCACATAGGTTACCTGCTCGGGTAAGTCAAATAGCATAGACGACATAATATAATGGCGTTTACCCGAGTTGTTAGCCACGGTTTCTAAGTGAGAACCTCTAATGAGTTTCAACATAAGCTTCTCATCAAGAGTTTTCCAAAGGTCCTACATGCGTGTTATACAAAACTATCAAAGTTTTGATTTTCGTGTGTAATTGTTTCGTGTAACGTGTATCAACACAACATTGTGTATGCTTAAAACCAAAATTGTTGACTCATTGTTTTCGGCAACGGTTGGAACCCATATTCGAGTCCTAGGCGTTCTGTATGTGTTCACGTCTTAATAATCTAAGTCCCCAGAGGATAGTGAGGTTTAAGCTTAGGTATCTCTACAGAAACCTAATTCGCTGAAACCTATAGCTCTGATACCAATCTTCCACACCCCAAAATATCAGAGCTGGCGTGACTGGACCGGTATCTTCATTGCACAGCGGAAGCAAATAGCTAAGACTTCTAAAAAATGAACGCCCGATAATTACTCGAAATCCCGTGGGTTCTTCTATTCCAACCGTTCCGTAGTTTTGACAATGTAACCTGAGAAAGAACATGCGAAAAAGTCAACATAAAGTTGAGCGAGTTCATAGTTTGTTTTGAAAAGATTTAAAATAAATCTTTTTGTTTACCGGTTTAAAATTTGTTGAGAAAATATAGAAAAAAAAAACATTTTCTCGGCATGATATATGAAAGTTGTGAGTCTAGCCCACGAGAGTCTTTGTAAGTAGGACTAACGCGTCCTCTTATTTGTACATAAGTTGAAAGCGTTGTCAAAGTTTGTAAATACATGTATTATGAGTTTGCGTCAAATGTATATTAAAAACATTTGAAAGTTTTAGTGTTGTAAGTTGGTATGAAAAGCGTCTATGAACATGTTGATCATTAATGTTTCGCGAGGACATTAATATATGCGACGACATAGGAGGTACTCAACCCGCGTAGGCAATTTAAGTGTCGAACTCTCGACGCTGGACACAACAGCACTCTAAGTGGTCACCCATGGACCGTGAGTGGGGCTCGCCCGTACCCATTAGATCTAACCTTTGTTCCTTGGTCCTCAAAAGGATTAATGGCACCTCAGTTACAGCCTATGCTCACATGATCTAAGAGTTCATTCCATAACTTAATCATACCCTAGTTTGACATGTATTTCCCCCCGAAAGTTGTAAACCGAAACGTTGAAAGAAAAAGGGGGACATGGTCTCACTGAGTTGTCTCGTTTTTCGTACGCAGGCCAACCCAGTCCCGTTGTTGCAACTAGGACATTCTCGTCACTAGTCATGAAAATCATGCATGTTTTGTAGAACCGGTATGTTTAGTATAAATCGTTCGTAAACCATTCAAGTACGTTGAAAATCATTTGCAACATGGTTTATAAAATATGTGTTTTCGTTCATCAAAATATTGTTTGCTTTTGCAAAAACTTGCATGTCTTTCCACCCCCGAAAACATATATAAAAATGTAAAACAATAAAAAGTGGGGGTTATGGACTCACCTGTATATTCCTGTGCATAGCTAGCTAAATGTGATTCCGTAGTGTCATCCCACGAATGTGAACTCGCTAGCGTGCAACTAAAGCATTCCTAATCAAGGAATAATTATAAGTTTCTAATTAAACGTAGCTAAACTACGTGTCCGAGCTCTACCGAATCGTTAACTAAACGATTCTATGAAGGTGTTATTGTGATTTAGAATAACCATTCTATGGTTATTTGATCCCGTTTATAATCGGGATAAAACTAAGTCTCGAGATCGACTTAGTTTCCCGAGTGATTTAGATATATATATATATATTCAAATATAAATATATACTTGCGATGTCGTGTTAGTCGTCGTGAATAGACATACGTAGGTGGATAACGGTTCGTGTCGTTATAGTTGTCGTAAGATGGAAATAAAGGTGTGTGTATATATATACATATATTTTAAGTTGTGAGTTTCAAATATAAACTCTGAATTCAGTCGTTTGAACTAAATATAAAAACTATATTTAGTTCGTAAGAAAGTTTAAAGTCGACATTTAAAATAAATATAAGCGTTTAAATTTATTTTATAATCTAACACGAAGAAACGTCGTTTAAAATAAATATAAACATATATATTTATTTTATGAAAGCGTTCGGAAGTATCGGTGTTCGAAATAAATATAAACGTTATCTTTATCTTGTAAAAGGATTTGAAAATATCGATGTTTAAATAAATATAGAAAATTATATTTATATAAGTAAGTGTCGGGTTTCGTTAAGTTATAACTAGTGTTTGTCAAAATAACATACGTACATATTTATCTTTGAAAGAATGACTTTAACTTCCGATAGGTGTCGTTTATATAACAAAATATATTTCGTATATCAAGTTTTTACGGAAAACGCACAGAGTTTCCTCTGTTTTTGGACGATCCTGACAATCAAAGTTGTCGTATTTGTCAAACTCAACAATAATTCAATCAATGCAATCGAATATAAAACTTTTGTCGCGTAATAAACTATCGACTAAATATAAAACCTTGTAACGAAATGTCGGTTCGAGCTCGGTTCGCGTATAACTATAAAGTCTAAAAAAAAACTATATCGATCCAAAACTAACTTTTCGCGTCGTTAACCTTACCGGGTCGCGTGTTGACTGGTTTGACTTTCATTGACTATCGTTGACTGAGTTGACTCGGTTTGACCGAGTTGACTCAGTTTGACCGAGTCAACCAGAACTGTTGACGGCACCCGCAATTTGACCCGAACCACAGCTGACCTGAACCGAGCCGCAGACCAGTTGTTGACCGAACCGAACTGTTGAACCGAATCTGATGTTGAGCGTAAATCTGACCCGAATATTCCGTAAATCTGACTCGAGAATTTCTGTGGTTGACCAGAACCTGCTGTTGATTCCAACCCATACTGAAACAAAACGCGTAGCACTAAACCAAACCGCCTACTTGCGTGTAAACTCAGAAAATAAATAAAGAAAAATAACCTCACCACTACCTTCATCGCATTGCTGTCGCCGGCATGCTCCGGCCGTCGGAGTGACGGGGTTCCCGTCGCTCCACCTCGTTCACTACTGTCGTCATTACAGTCGCTCACCACCACCACTTCAGCCGTTAAACCCGTCTTCAATATCAACAGCAGCAACATTCAGTCATCATCGGGAACTTAAAAGAAAATTAGGAATCGAGATGAGTGCTTACCGGGTCTGTCATCGGGAACATCGAACACCACCGCTGCCGGCACCGTCAACCACCACTATCTTCACGTCAACATCATCATCTCTATCTTCCGATTCTCTCTCTTCCACGTCTCTCTCCATTCCCGTTGGAGATCTCGTCGGCTACTCGCCGACCGTCGCTCACCACCACTCGACAGTGGTGGTGGTGGTCCGTCTCGCTAATCGGGGGGGTTGTTCCACCGAGTAAACACATCGACCGGAGAAGCTCGCCGGCCGCCGATTCCGGCTCCGGTTGTCGTCGGCCCGAGGCATCACGAGAGAGCAGGGGTTTGTTGGTGTGTGTAGGTGTTTGAGATGTGAAGGACTGTGGTTTTGATTTTTGGTTTTGGTTTGTCTGTGGTTTAGTTTTAGGGTATCTAAGGTAGTAGAAAGAGAGAAGTGTTGTGTGCGTAAATGTTTCTGATGTTTTCAAATGAGAGGATAAGGGATACACACATATATATACCTAGGTCAAATTGTGTTTTAAGTGGGCTTTGGGCTTGGGCCCAAGGCCCACAAGCCCAATATCGCGTCTCGTGTGGCCCGTAATTCCTACGATCCCGCTTACGTAACCCGAACTTCACGTAACGTCGTAAATTAAAATTTTAGGATTAAAAAGGCGTATAATAGTGTCGTTTGTCGTGTGGCGCGCTCGATCGTTGATAACGGTAAAAATCGCGTAAAAGGCGTCGTTCACCGTTTTAATCCGTTTCTAACTACGGATAATAAAATTTGAAAAAGAAGTTAAATACATCATAATATATTAGTATTGCGACGTAATTCGAGTCTGGGGCTTCCGTTTCGTCGTTGATTGTCAGTGCGTTGTTGTTTCCGCATTTTTCGTTGACTTTTGCGTTCTGTGTCGTTCGAAAGCATAATATTTTCGCAAAACCCCATTCCTATGTTTAAATTATACGTATAAACTTCGTATTTGTCGGCGTTGTCAATATTTTGTACGGTATCAGTTCGTTGTCGCTTATCGTTACACAGTTTCTTTGCAGATTATCATTCTCGTACTGTAAAGTCGTGTAGGCGTTCCTAGGCGTTACAAAAGCCTAAGGGAGGTGAACTCGTGCCTTAAACACTACTAATTATCGCCTTAAGCGTTCGCTAATCGCGTAATTAGAAGCCGTTAATTACGGGTTGTCACAATACACCACTTAATATCTATCAATTCCAGCTCTTCCGGGTCGATTTGATCGTAATCCTCTTTGGTCATATCAGGATTTCCGATCCGACCAGCAACCAAACCTTCATACGCCTCCAGAACCGAACCCAATAACGCGATATGCTGCTTTGCTGCAGTTTCTGTGATCTCATTTCCATTTTTGATGTTAATCGCTATGTTGCAATGCACCCCAGACATGACTGTTTGTTGATTCGACCCAGTTGAACTTTGAGGAGAATTATCTGAAGCTTTGACGTTCGGCTCATAGTTAGCAAACGGAGTTGAATGACTTGACGAATATGCATTTGGAGTAACAGATGTAGTGTTTTCTGCACTAAAACCAGTATGAATTTTCGGACTCTGAACGTTCGAAACTACAGGACTACTCTTGTAATACAGCGATACATCTTGTGGCATATTTGCCGAATTTATCTTCTTCATTTTCACCAACTCTAGTTCATGAGCTTCAATCTTCTCTATGAACTCACTCAAGCTGTAATTTATGAAATCCGTACTATTCTTCAACATCATTAAGTATGTTCCCCATTCCTCATAGGGAAGTGCATCGCACAATTTATCTATCCATTCTTCATTTGTCTTCTCAATGTCCAACACTAAATGACAATATCGCTCGATAAGCTGTTTAGTTGATTCACTCTTTATCCCTGTGAAGATGTCAAACTCTTTCTTCAACAAAGCCTTTTTGCTTTTTATCATTGACGCGCTGCCTCTGAACTTTTTCTCTAATGCATACCATATTGGCGCTGAAGTATCCTTATGCTGTAGTAGCACTAAAATATCTTCTTTTATAGCTTGTTGCAGGATGCTGATCATCTTCTTCTCAGCTTTGAATTCTACCTGCTCTACATCCGTCAGACTTGCAACTGCCTTTTTTGTTCTCATTGCATCTAATGGAGGCACATACTCTCTCTCGATCTTTATCCAACTCTCTAAGTGATTGGCTTGTACCGAGTTTTTAAACCTCACTGACCATCCTGAGTATTCGTCTAAACTCATCAATTTTGGAGGTTTCTGCATCGTGCCAAGCTCGTTCTCTAGATTCACATTCTGCATAATATTTGTTTGGCCTTGAGTAGCACTCACACCCGAAAACATGTTGTAGAAATCTTGACTATCCATTTTCAGACTTTACGGAAAAATTTTTCAAATTGTTTCAATAAGCGATCCACAAACTTCGAATAGGTGAACCAGGGTAACTGTATAAGCGACCCAACACAGATACTTAAGAGCGATCCAGAAACCTTTCAAGAAGAGCGATTCAGAACACACTTGCACAAAGAGCGATTCAAGAACTAGCACTAAAAGCGATCCAGAAATTTGCACTAAGAGCGATCCAAAGGTTTCAGAAAGGCGATCCAAGATTGACAGATAAGCGGTTCAGCAGAAACTACTTTCAGGCGGTTCAGAAAAGCGATCCAGCACCTAAGATACCATTCGGAGCGATCTAGACAGAAAATTTGGAGCGGTTCAGGAAACCTTGTATGTAGAAGCGGTCCAGAAGAGCGGTTCAAAGATGACGTTAGAGCGGTCCAAATTTCACGAGTGTTTTTCGACCACTTTTAGTCCGAATTTTGGTTCGAAACTTTCAAGGGTTTACAATTACTGTATTTTCCACCTACTGTCCAAAGTTCAGTCCATTTTCACCGCTAAATCAGTTCAGATCTACAAAAATCTCAGAAAAACACTTCGTATCTAGCAACTATCTTACAACTAGCTCTGATACCAATTGTAGGATCGAGTATGATCTCACTGAGGAGTCAATATAAGCTAGAGCCTACTAAAAATGTGGCCGAAACACATTTTAACATGATACGAAGATATACGGTACAGAAAGGAGTAGAAAACAGACAGATCTACACTTTAATCACTTTTACTTCACTTGATAACGATTGCCAGAAGGTCAGCAGTTCGACGTACAATCCAGGACAACGTTACAAATGAACTGAGATCAAGGGTATTTATAGAATTCTGGAACCGCTCATGTGACATGTCCACATGAGCGATCCAGCCTGGGTCGCTTTTGTGGACATGTGTCACAAAAGCGGTCCAGCACTATAACTTTCACATAATTACATATTTAACCCCTGATCTATTACAAAATAACCTATCTAGACCATATACGTTAATCTAACTTCACAAAGACGCAGGCTTTAGACATTATGCACCAACACCTTTAAGGTTCTTGATCTAGATGAGCCACAAAATAAGGTGTCTTCTAAAGATCCACCCATTGAGCTCAAAGAACTTCCTAAAGGTTTGGAATATGCTTTCCTAGACAAAGACGGTGGTTTACCTGTAATTATTTCTTCTAAGTTAAGTAACATAGAAAAAGAGAAATTAGTTAATCTACTTAAAAAACACAAAAACGCGATCGCTTGGAAGCTTGTAGATATTAAAGGAATAAGTCCTTCCATGTGCACGCACAAAATTTTAATGAATGATGACTACAAAACAGTAATTCAACCACAACGAAGAGTGAATCCTAATGTTCAAGAAGTGGTTAAAAATGAAGTCATCAAGCTACTTGACGCCGGACTAATCTACCCTATCTCCGATAGTCCGTGGGTAAGTCCCGTCCAAGTAGTCCCAAAGAAAGGAGGTATGACGGTAATTACTAATGAGAAAAACGAATTAATACCAACAAGAACCGTCACAGGATGGAGAGTTTGTATAGACTATAGGCGATTAAATGAAGCAACAAGGAAAGACCACTTTCCTTTGCCTTTCATTGATCAAATGTTAGAACGACTATCCGGTCATAAATTTTATTGTTTCTTAGATGATTTTTCAGGTTACTTTCAAATACCGATTGCACCAGAAGACCAAGAGAAAACAACTTTCACATGCCCCTACGGAACTTTCGCATATCGACGCATGCCATTCGGTCTATGTAATGCACCTGCAACATTCCAACGTTGTATGGTAGCCATTTTCCATGATATGATAGAAAAGACAATGGAAGTCTTCATGGACGACTTTTCCATCTTTGGAGACTCATATGACCAATGCCTCGATAATCTGGAACGAATGCTATCCCGATGTGAGGAAACTAACCTCACCCTTAACTGGGAAAAATGCCATTTCATGGTAACAGAGGGAATAGTACTCGGTCACAAAATCTCAAGCGAAGGAATGGAAGTTGATCGAGCAAAAATAGAAACTATTTCTCGATTACCTCCACCATCCTCCGTAAGAGCAATCAAAAGTTTGTTAGGGCATGCCGGATTTTATAGAAGGTTTATCAAGGACTTTTCAAAAATTTCAAGACCTCTAACAAAATTACTTGAAAAAGATGCACCTTTCATCTTTGACAAGGAATGCAATCAAGCATTTCTAATCCTCAAAGAAATGCTAGTCAATGCACCTATCATGATAGCGCCCGATTGGAAATTTCCTTTCGAAATCATGTGTGATGCATGTGACTTTGCCGTTGGAGCAGTCTTGGAACAAAGAAAAGAAAAGCATTTCCACCCAATCTATTATGCTAGTAAAACGCTTAATGATGCACAAGAAAATTATACAACTACAGAAAAAGAATTACTAGCAGTGGTGTTTGCTTTTGATAAATTCCGTTCTTATCTTGTTCTTTCTAAAACTATAGTCTATATAGACCATGCAGCTATCAGGTACCTCTTCAAGAAACAAGACGCAAAACCCCGTTTGATCAGATGGATTCTACTCCTCCAAGAATTCGACATCGAAATCAAGGACAAAAGAGGAGCAGAAAACACTGGTGCAGATCATCTCTCACGCCTAGAAGACCCAACTTTGGAAGCGACCAGGGACGAGCAAATCAACGAGAAATTTCCCACCGAGTCCTTGGAGATGATGGAGAGTAGACAAGAGCCATGGTATGCTGACTATGCTAATTATCTAGCTAGCGGTATAGTCACCAAAGGATGGCCACATCATCAAAGAAAGAAATTCTTTGCTGATGTAAAGCATTACTTTTGGGAAGAGCCTTATCTTTTCAAAATGTGTGCCGACTAGCTCATTCGAAGGTGTGTCCATGGTAATAAAGCACGAAGAATTCTCCGTCACTGTCATGAAGGTCCATACGGAGGACATCATGGTGCCGCGAGTACCGCACGAAAGGTATTTGATTCAGGGTTTTATTGGCCAACCATTTACAAGGATGTACAAAACCTTGTAAAGACATGTGATGCTTGCCAAAGATCAGGTAATATTTCTTCCAAAAACGAAATGCCTCAAAATGGCATTCTCGTTTGTGAAATCTTTGATGTGTGGGGACTCGATTTCATGGGACCTTTCCCACCGTCAAAAGGAAACAAATATATACTTGTGGCAGTCGATTATTTGTCTAAATGGGCGGAGGCCGAAGCTCTTCCAACAAATGATGGAAGAGTAGTGGTAAAATTTCTGAAAAAATTATTTTCTCGTTTCGGGACACCAAAAGCTTTGATAAGTGATAGAGGTACTCATTTTTGCAGTCATCAACTCGAAAAAATATTAACAAGGTATGGGGTCTGTCACCGGGTCTCAACAGCGTATCACCCTCAAACAAATGGGCAAGCCGAAGTGACTAATCGAGGTTTAAAACGAATACTTGAAAAAACCATAGGACTAAATAAAAAGGAATGGGCCGACAAATTAGACGATGCGTTATGGGCCTTTCAAACTGCTTATAAAACCACTATAGGCACGACCCCATATAAGCTCGTCTATGGAAAAAGTTGTCACTTGCCAGTAGAAATAGCTCACAGAGCCTACTGGGCGATAAAAAATGTAAACTTAGACTTAGAAATTGCCGGTAAAAATCGATTCTGTCAAATGAATGAATTAGACGAACTAAGGAATTATGCATATTCTAACTCCGAAATTTATAAGGAAAGAATGAAAAATTTACATGATAAATATATTAAGTCTAATGAATTTCGGGTAGGAGATCAAGTTCTATTGTTTAATTCACGACTTCGATTATTTCCTGGTAAACTAAAATCTAGGTGGTCAGGACCTTTTTCCGTCACCCATGTTTTTCCTCACGGTGCAGTAGAAATTAAGGCTCGAAATGGGATACCATTTAAAGTCAATGGCCAACGGCTAAAACTCTACCGAGGATCCATTGAGGATGAGGAAGAGGAGATCTCGTTTCAAACGGTTAACGAATAAACTCAACATCATACCCGACATGTTACAAACAGGCAAGTGTACGTCAAAAACCGGTAAGTCTTCTAACCATTTTCGGAAAAAGGGGCATGCACACGAGCACAAAAAAAAATTAAACTTTGCTCGGCACGAGGCCGTGTCCGCTGCACACGGGGCCGTGTCGAGACGACTGTCGGGATAAAACCCTCTTTTCATAACAGTTACCTCATTCCACACGCCCCGTTTCGCCGAAAACTCTCTGGTTCCAGGCGATTTTCCGCAAATTTCCGACGTCACTACCACGTTTAACAACATCAAGGTATGATTCTATCATCTTTAGTAGTTAGATTAGTTACTTGCATGTAGTTAAAACATCAAAAATTGGGGAAAAATCTAGGGTTCTTCATGTTCATCCGGATCGAACTTCAAATTTTTGATGCAATCTGTTAGTAGTAGTTTAGATTAGTGTAGTAGAAAGTAAATAAACATGTATTGTTGATAGATTCGTTCGATTTCCTACTAAAACCCCAAACCCTTGTTTTGAACTGAAAAAGACGAAATTGGAAGGGTAAATGGTTTGTTTTGGAAAAAACGACACTTAGGGTTTCATTTTCGAGGGAAACCGCAACTATTGGGCTAAAAATTTTCAGGTTTTCGGAACCGGGACGAAAAATGAAGTTTTTAGGTTACAGACGCCTGGACACGGGGTCATGTCCACTGAACACGGGGCCGTGTCCAGCCAACTGTTTGCAGTTTCTTTAAAAATTTCTTTGTTTCGTACTAACTTTTGGTGTATTCTTTCAGATGTCAAAGTTCACAAGGTTCAATGCAAGCGAACTCGATGCTAGGGCGCGATATGAGATACTCCAAACAAGACCCGAGGAGTACCCTAGGCGAGCATGCACGGACTTGTTAACCATGGTGAACCAACTAGACCGATTCAACAACATCGTGACAGGGCTACTAGCAGTTGCATTGAACACTCGGCTTCGGTCGGTGCATCAATGCACAATGGAGTTTTACAGTACTTTCGCTTTCAATTCGGGGTGTGACCCGTTTGACAATGAAGGGGTCGTATTTCGGTGTGGCGGGACAAAGTACTCAATCTCCATGGCACAGTTTGGATCTATAATAGGACTATACGGTGAAGAGGAATCGGGAAATGAGGAAAACACTGGGGGATTACGAGACTTGGACGAGATCAAACGTCAAGCCGCATGGGCTCAAATCGGTGAAGGAATCTACAACCCTAGCAGCACTAAGAGTACCAAACTAAGGGACCCGCTATATCGCTACATTCACAGGCTCCTCACCTACTCGCTGAACCAGCGTCACGACAGTAGTGGCATTGTGGGGTTGAAAGATTTGGTTGTCATTCACTGCATCCACAACCGAAAGCCTCTCGATGTTCCATATCTCCTGTTGCGAAACATGCATCTCAATCGCCTTGCTCGAGCTCCAACACCTATCTTCTTTGGGGGATGGGTGTACCGTCTTTTCAAGCACTTCACGAACATTCCAAGGTCCTTTGAAATCATTGTGAACAGTTGCTGAGCCATGTATAACATTTGTGCTTGTAATAATTGTGAACAATTCAATTATCAATAAAATAATGTTATTTGATCCCAATGTTTGTTTGGTTGTGTTTTTCATTTTTCATGTTTTGACTTTTGTTCAAATTCAAACTCTACATCGCTTTCTAGAGAATTTTACGCAAACTGGTGCGTAAACGTACTTAGTTTAATGCGACAAATACTCCGGAACATCAACATATACTCAACATACCTTAAATAACCTTTACATAACTTAGAAATAAGTTTTGAAGGCTTTGGTATGGCAAAAACAAGTTAATTCGCTTACAGGGACTAAACTTGACAAACTGCGAAAGTATGCCAATTTGAACTGTAACGAACATTCCAGAACATGTCCATAAGTTAAACATACCATAAATATCCTTTACATAGCTTAGAAATAGGCTTTGAGGGGTTTGGTATGCTAAAATAAACTTTTGGATCATTCAGGGACTAAAAGTGTCAAAAAGTGCATAAGTTTGCACTTTCGCGCATAACTTACGTTCTGAATACATCCGGACATCCAAAAATTTATGTAAGCATCCTTATATTATGCCTTAGTGTTGGGCATGAGAAAAATCCATTCGTCGCGTCATTTGGATCGTCTTTCACGCTTATGCGCATTCCGTCGTAATTAAGCGAACATCGCGATCGTACGGCCAAAGGAACCAACATACGGAACATTTTTGAGCATGTTTCATGTCCACAATGTTTAGGCATCATTTTAGGGCCTTAAAGATGGCTTTACAGGTCTTAGAAGGGCTGGAAATAGCTTAAACACGCAACAGGGACCAAATATGTAAATTCTGCAAGTGGTGCAGATCAGACGGGGCCAGGCGGCCCGCGTAAGATCTGCACACACTTTCACACGGGCCGCGTGAGGGTGTCTGACAGAATATATTTTGCATTTAATGCAACTTGGCCCTTCGTTCGATCAAGAGGTGATGCCCTTTCACCCAATCAAGAGCCAAGGGGCATTTTCTGACTTACCACAAGAATTTGACAAGTGTACGCTCGAGATCGCGACACGATATTCGATAAACGATCCTAACGGTTCCACTTTTCCTATAAATACCCCCCCCCCTTTTGTGTAAAAACCCACAAGAATCAGATCTAAAGCTCTAAGTTGGAACCATTGTTTCATACCTGAGCTATTTGATCTAGATTAGCACTCGGGGACCCTCCGTAAGTCTTCTTTCGCTCTTTTATTCGCTTTTCGAGTCCGAAAGTCAACGTTTTGTTGACTTTCTGCATTGACCAGCTTATGGTCGATGCGAAGTTCATGGAACTTCATAACGTGAGCGTGATCACGATGGTTATGGTCCATAGTGACCATACCTACTGATTACCCCGTTATCTAGGCCCAGTGACGAGTCGTAGTTTCGGCCAAAATGCGCATTCTTGCGTATTTTGTAACCAAACTACTCGTGAGCATCAAAGCCGTTTGTTTTGATGCCAAACCTGTTTTCTAAACTTAGTTAAGCATGTTCTAACATGCTTAGCTCGTCACGTTTAGTATAGTGCTTATATAGGGTCGTAAGGTAAGCGATCTAAACCATCGCTTATACTTTCGAACCCGACCCATTTGGTCGATCTTTAGGATCCGACCAAACACATTAGGTGACCAGAGCTATAACCTTCCGAGGTTATACCTTGTGGTCATGATGTTAGGCGTTCCGAACGCGTTCTACGCGAACGACGCGTTAGGGTGGCATAAGCTACCTCAACGGGTCCTGATAGACCATAAGCACTTAGGTTAAGTTTCATTTTAGTATGTAGGCTTTGTTAAACCATATTACACGAGTCTCCATACTCGTTTGGTTTTCGAACCCGCGTACTGTCCGATCCTTCTGATTTGGTCCGGTATATTAACATAAGCTACCTATTAGGTGCCGTTGATATTCCGTGATCTTTAGCATTATCTGGTTATTATACAAGGAACTCAAAGCAATCTCAGGTGAGTACATTGAACCCCTCTTTTACTGTTTTCCAAACTGTTTTGGGGTGAAACACATGTGCCAATCTGTTACATTCATGCTTTCCATGTTTTCACATCATATGCCTGCTATGTTGTTAGTACATTATATTACACGATTTCATTACATATTATGCTATGTATGCCCATTGTGTGCGTACTTAGTACATTGATTTACATTACATTTCTGCTGCATATGTTTACTCAGTATATGGGCACATTGATTTACATGAACATTTCTGCTGCATATGTTTACTCAGCATATGGGCACATTGATTTACATGAACATTTCTGCTGCATATGTTTACTCAGCATATGGGCACATTGATTTACATGAACATTTCTGCTTCGTATGCTTACTTAGCATACTTAGTACAATTGTTTACATCACATGCCTTCAATTTGTTATGACATTTGGTTTGTTTAACATGGGACAATACATTCATTAACATTGATCACGCCGTTCGTTAGTAGGTAGTGGTACCATAGGAATTGACAACTCCCGTTTCTGAAATCCTGGGTTTGATAGGATTGGAAGGAATGACCGAATTCGATATACATAACTTAGATAAACCTTTAATTTTTTTGAAGGTTTATCGCCGCAGTCTCAAGGCTTGGATGTATGCATAGTTTACAATACCGCATAAATGTTAATATCAATTGAGCATGCATTTTCCACAGAACATAATGTTGATTTAAACCACGTTTTACTTCAACGACTTGTTTTGTGCATATGGTTTAAGTTGATACATTTCGCTTACCATACATGATACATTTTGGGATTTCACATTACATGATTTACATTGAACATAAACACGTCGAAATTGACATACACATTTGGTGGTTTACATTGAACATAGACATTTGACAAGGTTTACACAATAACACTTGACATTTGGGTTATACATGAACAATTTACATGATGGATTGGTTTGGGTAAATGGTTTGAGTAACGTGGAGTATGCAATATGATGCAAACATGGTGGATACGCCGCTGGTACTTCCTATATATAAATGTTTGCATAATATTACATATCTTAGCGTTATCTAAATCATTTCAGTTTAAACATATAACATTTTATACAAATAACATACTTTTCATAAAATAACATCTTACAAAAACAACTTATCATATTCAACTCATTTTACTTGGTTACTCGTTTAACCTTGCACTTATCTATATATATCATCTGATGTTATCGTTTTTCAAATGATTTACAAAGCAAGACAAAGTACAAGGTTCATGACTGACTGTTATTAAACATTCTTTAAACTCAAGTCATGAATCACATTTTCACAAAACCTATGTATCTCACAGGCATTTTTATGCTGACATACCTACTTTCACATGTATTTTCAGGAGTTGTTCCATAAGACGTTGATCACAGTACTAGGGCGGACCTGTGCCTTAGAGCCTAACAATGAAGATAGGCTAGTATAAATATGTTATGAACTTGGTATTTCTTGTTTTGAAACAATGTACTACTCTTGTTTATAAATAAAATACAACATGTATGCCATGGTTATGAAACAATTAATTCTGTTCACAACACTCCCCGACGTTTTCCGCCGCGGTTGCATGTTATACGCGGTCGGGGTGTGACAGAAGAGTTGGTATCAGAGCCATTGGTTATAGGGAATTAAGTTATTAGTAATGCTTTGACCTAGACTATAACTTTCTAGGACCCTAACACAAGTTATCTTGTGTTTAGAGTTTAAAACATGCACATCACCTATCCTTAGGTGATAACCACAACGGGAACTTCGGTCCCGAATCCGCTTTGAAAATTAATCATCTGTTCTAGGATGATTGATTACTAGGTTTTGAACCCTCTATTATAAGGTTTTGAACCCTCTGTTATATGGTTTTGAACCCCTTTGGATTTTTTTTAAAAATCCCGTCAAAGTTTTGGGTTAATAGTGTGAACACGTGCGAACTGGAAGAGTGAATGCCTGTACCCTGGGTTTTCTGTCTAAGGCTAGAGTGTTCGTACAAATCCACATAATCGGACCAGTCACTCTTACCTGGGAACTCTTGGGGTGAGTGTTCACTTATAGGCGAGCATGTCTTCGCGATACACTAATTCTGACCCATTTACTTTGACTAGACATTTCATGTCGCTTATTTGCTTTGCGATGCATAACCGCCATCTTTGCTTTTGTTGAGTTTGCTTCATCTCATTCTCTTCATCCAATCATCTCACTCGTTTCATTTCATGTTTTTCTCTTCTAGAATGCCTCCTCGACGCGACAACCAGATAGCTACTGCCGAGCTGGCGGAGATTATTGCGCAGCAGATGGCTGCTCAATTCCCAAATCTCTTTGCTCAATGGAACCAGGCCAACAACAACAACAATGGTACATGCAAATACAAGGATTTTAACTCGGCTAAGCCACTCAAGTTTAGTGGTTCTGAGGGAGCAACTGGGCTTCTTCAGTGGTTCGAAAGCATCGAGAACACTTTCCGTCATGTGCAGTGTCCGGATAATCGCAAGGTCGAGTTTTCTTCGAGCGTGTTTCAGAAGAGGGCTCTTACATGGTGGAATGGGGTTATGAGAGATCAAGGTGCAGAAGTTGCTCTAGCTCAAACATGGGCTGAACTGAGAGCTCTTATGATGAGGGAGTTTTGTCCTCGTCATGAGCAACGAGCGTTGGAGAAAGAGTTTGATGTTTTGAAGGAAGATAGTGGCGAGCACAGGGCTTATACGGATAGGTTTGAGGAGTTGAGTCTTCTTTGCCCAACTATGGTTACCCCACTCGATAAGGCCATCGAAAGGTACATCGACGGCCTACCTGACTCAGTACAAGACATTCTCACTGGTAGCAACCCTACCACACTCCGTCAGGCAATCGAGTTATCAGCAACACTGACTGAGTCGCAGATTCGGAAGAATAAGCTACACAGGAAGGGTGACAAGGGCAAGAAACAGTCGGCTGACAAGGAAGATAGCAAGAAAGGTCAAAACAAGAAGGGGAAGGATTCTGGTTCCTCAAGGGGGTCAAGGAAGCGTAAGGCTTCCCAAAATTTTGCTGTGACTGCCCAAGCTAACCAGGCAGCTCCCAACCAGCCTCCAGCAAAGAAACCCTATTCAGGAAGTGCACCTTTGTGCAATCGATGCAACAGTCACCACCAGCCACAATATCAGTGTCGTTTCTGTACTAACTGTGGGAAGTCGGGTCATCTTGCCGATGTTTGTCGGTTTGCTCAGAATCACGCAGTCCAGAACCCTTCTCAACAGGTTGCTCAGCAACAGGGTCAGGCTGCACGACCAAACTACCCACCAGGTGCATGTTATAATTGTGGGGATCTGACCCACTACAGAAATCGGTGTCCAAGACTAGTCAACCAGAACCAGAATGCAAACCAGAATCCGGCACCGGCTCGAGGTCGAGTCTTCAACATGAATGCACAAGAAGCACAAGCAGACAACGAGGTGGTGAACGGTACGTTCTTTATTAATAATCAGCCAGCATCTGTTCTTTTTGATTCGGGTGCCGACAAGAGCTTTGTGTCATTGTCTTTTGAGACAATGCTTCGCGTGTCTAGAACGAAACTAGGTAAACCTTTGACAGTAGAGGTTGCCAGTGGTGAACCCATTGTTCTTAATTCTGTTCTACGCAACTGCCAGTTGAACCTTAACGACCATATTTTTCCTATTGACCTCACGCCAATGCAACTTGGAAGCTTCGACGTTATTGTGGGAATGGATTGGTTATCTAAGCATCACGCAGAGATAGTTTGTTCTGAGAAGATTGTTCGTGTGCCGCTGTCGACAGGCGAGATCCTACAGGTTCGTGGTGAGAAGCCTGCCGGTGGTCTCAAACTCATGTCTTGTTTTAAGGCACGGAAGTATGTGCGAAAGCGCTATGTGGCTTTCTTAGCACATGTTACAGCAGATAAAGGCAAGGGTAAGTCTATTTCAGATATTCCTGTCGTTCGGGATTATTCCGAAGTATTCCCTGAAGACTTACCTGGTCTACCTCCAGCACGCCAAGTCGAGTTCCGTATTGATCTCGTACCTGGTGCAAATCCCGTTGCCAGAGCTCCATATCGTCTTGCACCGTCCGAGATGCAAGAGTTGTCTAAACAGCTGCAAGAACTCTCCGACAAAGGTTTTATCCGTCCTAGCTTTTCACCTTGGGGTGCTCCCGTTCTCTTTGTAAAGAAGAAGGATGGATCTTTTAGGATGTGTATCGATTATCGTGAGCTTAACAAGCTTACCATCAAGAATCGATATCCCCTACCTCGCATTGATGATCTCTTTGATCAATTACAAGGCGCTTCTTACTTTTCAAAGATTGATCTACGATCTGGATATCATCATCTCCGAGTGCATGAAGAAGATATTCCAAAGACAGCGTTCCGTACTCGTTATGGACATTATGAGTTCACAGTCATGCCATTCGGTTTTGTCACACCCCCAAAATCCACCTGCGGAGTATCACCGCTTGGGAGCGTGACTGACCAGGATCAAGCCACCAATCATATTGAACATGCATTTAATATTAAGTAAGATAAAAGAAAACCATCCGTTCAATACAAAAGGTGTTCAAAACATATCAACGTTTTAAAGTGTAGCGGAAGCATAGTAAAGAAACCAACAGTAGTAAATAGTTTAAGCATTGTAACAGTTCAACATAAGAAACACAATCCTCGTCCACAACGACCCGCTTCTCCAATGCAAGCTCCCAGTACCTAACGATCTGCAAGGCATGTAACAGAATGATCAACAAACTAGTTGAGCGAGTTCACAGTAAGTAAATGTGTAACAGTAAGTAACAGGTGGCTCTACAGGGCCGATAGTAAGTTATGCTGGTGGGGGCTTCCCATGTTAAGTGACCACTAGACTGTTCGTATTATTATCCCTGTTCTTCGTCCGAGAACAGAAGTGTGTATAAAGTGTGCGTAGGTTTTACGCACGTATCCTTCGTAACCTGAGGATAGAAGTAAGTAATGCGTACACGTAGGTTTTACGTGCGTATCCTTCGTAACCGAGGATAGAATGGCATGTGAACCCGTAGGTGTTATCCCAACCTACGTAACCGTCCTGACATCCGAGGACATGATAGGTGACAGTCTAGTAAAGCATACGTACGTTCCTTTCAATAACAACCTTTAACCCATTCCCACAACCCGGGAATCCCATGCCTTAGTAGGAGTGTGAACTCACCTTGGTTTGCTCGGTATGCTAAGTTATGCACTCACAAGTAATTAATCACGTCCTAGTGTATGCACGTATAACAAATCAGTTCATGTTCGAAATGATACGCATGCAATTAATTGTTCTCATAGCAGTCAGTTTGCATATCAGCACGGCACGTAGTATTGCACGTTCATCACTAAGCATGGCATGTCAATTAAATCAACATATGTTCCACTGTTCAAACATTATTCAAAACCCTAGTATCTTTCGATTCATACTATCATCTTTCGAAAACAAGTGTCACAAAGATCCTTCGGACCGAATGTCATGTTTCGGACCATGACATCTTTCGGTCCAAACTATCCTTCGGTCCAACTATCTGTCGGTCAACCAATATCCTTCGGTCAATTATGGTTCGATCAGATTATGGTTCGGTCAAACTATCTTTCGGTCACTACTATTATCTTTCGGCATATACATTATCTTTCGATAATATCAGTTACGTTTTATTCAAGTTTCCAATTTATCCGTGAAAATCAACCAACACGATTTCAATCATTTCTGTTTCCTAAAAATTGATCAAACAGGGATTATTTTCATAAACATTATGAACCCTAAATTCACCCACATGAACCATAACAATATTTAATCCTATACGATCCGATTTCAAGAGCAACGAACAATAACACAAATCGAATTGTACAATATCACAACCAACCCACAAACCTTATCATTATACATCATCACAACGGATTCGATTTGTTAGCCGATTAATAACAATATCATAACAATCATGGCAGTTTAATACAAATATCCTTGCTAACCCCATCGTAACATTCATACCGTACAAATCCGATCATAAAAACACATATTGCAAAACGATTAGGCAATTATAACATTCATATCTCATCAACATTCGTAACCGGTTAGCATACAAACCACGTATAGCAAATAATTGATAAACCATGACATCATGTACACCTTGAACACTAACCGGAATTTGTAAACAAGTGGATCGATCAGCAAGGAGTCTCCGTAAGTCTGTGATTGCCGTCACAAGGATGCTCTAGGGTTTTTAGAATAATCATTACCGATACATGTATTTTCAGTTATAAACGTATCATCGGAATGGGCCAAGCCCATTAAATGACTGGGCCGAAGGATGTCGAAGGATTCCTTCATGGCCCGAATGATATGTTTCGAGACTTATCAATCCGAAGGATGATCTTCTGGATCGAAGGATGTGTTTCGTCATCCTTCGATTCATGCACCATGTTTCGTGGACATCCTTCGAAGGTTGTTTGTGTAATGTAATGTGTTTCATGCTAACTAGTTTACAAGTTTCACAATGTAGCAAACAACTATGCACGATCAAACAATCAAAACGTATATATATATTTTTATTAACACACAACTCGTATAATTCAAGTCCACAATCCAACAACTAAGCAGTCAAAGTCAAAGTCAACGCGCATTAAATGCGAAAGTGAAAGTCAAAAACTCGAGTTGTCACATTATCCCCAACTTAAAAGAAATTTCGTCCCGAAATTTGGTACGCACTTACTGAGGAAGCTAGGTAAGTTACATCGTTCACTGATTTTCCTGGGGTGTCACATCATCCCCCCGTTGATTTGGAATTTCGTCCCGAAATTCAGTAGTAGTAGCTTCAGCCTCAGAAGTGGATGCATTGGTTTCGAATAGCTGGGGGTACTTTTCTTTCATCTGGTCTTCGCGTTCCCATGTATACTCTGGGCCACGCTGGGAGTTCCAACGAACTCGCACAAGAGGGATTCTCTTGTGTTTGAGGACCTTAACATCCCGGTCCGTGATTTCAACTGGTTCCTCGACGAACTGCAACCGCTCGTCGATAGTGAGTTCCTTAAAAGGAACTATAAGGGTCTCATCTGACAGGCACTTCTTCAGATTTGACACGTGAAATACATTGTGAACTGCACCGAGTTCAGCTGGTAGGTTTAATCTGTAGGCTACTTTGCCAATCTTTTCTAAGATTTCGAATGGTCCGACGTACCGCGGATTCAATTTGCCTCTTTTACCAAAACGAACCACACCCTTCCAGGGTGAAACTTTCAATAAAACCCGGTCCCCGACCTCAAATTCCAATGGCTTTCTACGCTTGTCCGCGTAGGCTTTCTGACGGTCGCGTGCTGCCGCCATGCGTTGTCGTATCTGTGCTATCTTTTCTGTGGCGTCCACAACAATATCTGGACCCGTAATTTGACTATCCCCCACCTCTGCCCAACAGAGAGGTGACCGGCATTTACGTCCGTACAATGCCTCAAATGGAGCGGCTTGAATGCTGGTATGGTAACTGTTATTGTACGAGAACTCCACCAAAGGGAGGTGCTTTTCCCAGCCGTTGCCGAAATCGATAACACACGCTCGAAGCATGTCTTCTAGAGTTTGAATAGTTCGCTCAGACTGCCCATCCGTCTGAGGATGATATGCTGTGCTCATGTCTAATCGTGAGCCGAAAGATTTGTGCATCGCTTGCCAAAGCTCTGACGTGAATCGTGCATCGCGATCCGAAATAATAGAGGTGGGCACTCCGTGCCTCGAAACAACTTCTTTAAGATAAACGTCTGCTAAGGTAGAAAACTTATCCGTTTCTTTGATAGCCAAGAAGTGAGCAGACTTTGTGAGTCGATCAACGATTACCCAAATAGTGTCATTCCCACGCTGGGATCTAGGTAAGCCCGTAACGAAATCCATGGAAATTTCTTCCCATTTCCACTGCGGTATCTTGGGCTGCTGCAGTAGGCCTGCTGGTTTCTGATATTCAACCTTGACTCTCGCACAGGTTAAGCATTTTCCAACGTACGTAGCGATGTGAGCTTTCATACTTGGCCACCAGTATGTTGTTTTGATATCGTGGTACATTTTATCCGCACCTGGATGTACCGAGTAGCGAGACTTGTGCGCTTCGTCCATCACAAGTTCGCGTAAACCGCCATAAAGTGGGACCCAAATACGCCCCGTTACATAGTAGGCGCCGTCTTCCTTTTGTTCCATACGTTGCCTTGAGCCGCGTAAGGCTTCAGCTTTGACGTTTTCGGGTTTCAGTGCTTCTAACTGAGCAGCTCGTATCTGTGCAGGAAGACTGGACTGAATGGTAAGCTGTAGCGCTCGCACGCGCTTAGGTAGAGTGTCTTTCCGACTGAGGGCATCAGCCACAACATTGGCCTTGCCTGGATGATACTTGATGGCGCATTCGTAGTCGTTTAGAAGTTCAACCCATCTTCGTTGACGCATATTCAAATCCTTTTGCTTAAGAATATGCTCGAGACTCCTGTGATCGGTGTAAATCGTGCACCTGGTACCGTACAGGTAGTGTCGCCATATCTTAAGCGCGAAAACAACAGCTCCCAGCTCTAGATCGTGCGTCGTGTAGTTCCGTTCATGAGCCTTGAGTTGCCGAGAGGCGTATGCGATCACTTTATCCCGTTGCATCAATACACAACCAAGCCCTTGTATCGATGCGTCACAATAAACCACGAAGTCATCCGTGCCCTCTGGCAGTGAGAGAATAGGCGCGCTGCAAAGCCTATCCTTTAAGTACTGGAAAGCGGTCTCCTGTGTATTACCCCATCTGTAAACGACACCTTTCTGTGTAAGCATAGTGAGTGGTTGCGCGATCTTGGAGAAGTCTTTAATAAATCGCCTGTAGTAACCTGCCAAACCCAAGAATTGGCGTATTTCTGTCGGTGTACGCGGTGCTGGCCAATTTCTGATCGAATCAACCTTGGATGGATCGACAAGAATCCCATCCTTGTTTACCACATGGCCTAAGAAGTGGACTTCACGAAGCCAGAAGTCGCATTTTGAAAACTTTGCGTACAGTTGTTCTTTTCGAAGAAGTTCCAAGATAATACGTAGATGCTGCTCATGCTCCTCCTGACTCTTGGAGTAAATCAAAATGTCGTCGATGAAAACGATGACGAACTTGTCGAGATACGGTTTGCACACCCTGTTCATGAGATCCATGAAGACTGCAGGTGCGTTTGTAAGCCCGAATGGCATGACAAGAAACTCGTAGTGACCATAACGAGTTCTGAAAGCAGTTTTGGAGACGTCCTCATCCCGGACTCTCAGCTGATGATACCCTGACCTCAAATCGATCTTGGAATAGTAACACGACCCTTGCAACTGGTCGAATAAGTCATCTATGCGTGGAAGAGGATAACGGTTCTTCACCGTCACCTTGTTGAGTTCACGGTAGTCGATGCACATCCTGAACGTACCGTCTTTCTTCTTCACAAATAACACTGGAGCTCCCCAAGGCGAGGAGCTTGGACGAATAAAGCCCTTTTCCAAGAGCTCTTGCAGCTGTTTCGACAGTTCTTCCAGTTCGGTTGGAGCTAAACGATATGGTGCGCGGGCTATTGGTGCTGCTCCAGGTGCCAATTCGATCTGAAACTCGACTTGGCGATGAGGCGGTAAGCCTGGTAAATCTTCAGGAAACACCTGAGGGAAGTCACGTACAACTGGGATATCCTCCAGCTTCTTTTCCTTTGCTGATGCGTCGGTGACAAGTGCCAGAATGGCAGTATGTCCCTTTCGTAAACATTTCTGCGCCTTTAAGTAAGAGATGATGCCAACCACAGCACCACTCTTGTCACCTTGTACTTCGAGAGGTTCTTGACTGGAGCGAGGAATACGAATAACCTTTTCCTTGCATAAGATCTCTGCGTGATGTTGAGATAACCAATCCATGCCGATGACGACGTCGAAGCTACCCAAGACTATGGGTATAAGATCAATCGTGAAAGTCTGACCCGCTAGAACAATACTACAACCCTTGACTACCTGTGTGGCTTCTACACTTTTACCATTGGCTAGTTCTACGACGTGTTTGGTGTCTAGGGGTGTTGGTGTACGTTTTAATAAGTTACTCATTTTCATGGACATATAACTTGTATCAGCACCCGAATCAAATAAGACAGTAACGTAAATATCGTCGAGAAGGAACTTACCCATAACCACGTTAGGATCATTCACTGCATCTCCTCGACCCAACACAAATGCTCGACCACGAGCTTCATTGCCGTTGTTGTTGTTGTTGTTGTTGTTGCCCCCATTATTGTTGTTATGGTTTCCGTTGCCCTGATGGTTGTTGTTGCGGTTCTGGTTCAACTGTGGGCAATCGCGTTTGAAGTGACCTTCAGCCCCACACTTATAACACCCCCTGTTGCCCTGTTGCTGATTCTGCTGATTCTGTGGAGCTGGTTGCTGAGGCTGCTGATTCTGATTTGCAGGGCGAGCGCTTCTACAATCTTTGGCCTCGTGACCCATCTTTAAACACCTTTGACAACGGCCCTTATTGCACTGGCCGCTGTGATGCCTGTTGCAGTTGTTACACTTTGGAAGGTTTCCTCGATACCCTCCCTGTCTGTGGCTGCTCGATGAGTGCTGACTGGGACTTTGGTAACTATCCGTCTTTCGCTGCTGAGACTGTGACTGTACCGATGCTGATCCCTTGCTAGAATCCCCCTCCCATTTTCTCTTACTTTCGCTGGGAGTGGCAAGTGTGGTAGTAGCAGTAGCGGTATCGGTAGCACTGATACGCTTTGGCAGTTTGCCCTGGTCTACTGCCTGATCTGTGATGCGATGAGCGAGACGCTGGATTTCCTGGATGTTGTTGAGGTTAGCCGAGGTAACGTGGCTCTGTATTTCCGGTGCCAAACCTTTGAGATACAACTCAATTCGCTTGTATGGAGGGTCCACCATAGTTGGACATAACACAGCCAACTCATTCGATCTTTTGGTGTAAGCTTCGATTTCCGAACCACCCATTTTCAAGTTATACAACTCATCCTCCAACTTGTGGATGTCTTCTCTAGTGCAGTATTCCCTCTTGATTAGTTCTTTGAATTCATTCCAGGGTGTGGCGTTAGCAGCTGCCAACCCTAAGATCTGCACTTGTGCGTTCCACCAAGTGAGCGCAATCCCTTCAAGTGTGCCAGTGGCGAACTTCACCCTGCGAGCCTCAGGGCATTCACACATTTCGAAAACCGACTCGAGCTTTTCAAACCAGTGGAGGAGTCCAACTGCTCCCTCCGTGCCACTGAACGAGCTAGGACGACATTCCATGAAATTCTTGAATGTGCACCCAGGTTGTTGCTGAGCGGGTTGACCTATTGTGTACGAATAGGGCAAAGTTAAGTACGAGAATTAATGTAGGATCTAAAGATCCTAGTGTCTATACTGCAGGGTATACTACCTGCTTGGGCGGCTGCAACTGCCGCAGCAACGAGAGCCTCTAGCTGGGCTTGTGTCATGGTAATTCGTGCGGCCATTGATCTTCACATCAAAGGCAACATAAGTGAGAAAGGTTCGCGAATAGTGCGATGACAGAAGAGTGTAAGCACATAGTATTCTCATGCAATGTCAAGTTGTGAGCAAGTAATGTAAGCATACTACGAGCAAAGTTCTATGCAAATTCTAGCATGTAGGCAATAAACATAAACCTTATTACCTAGGAAGTTGAGTCTTGCACGTGGAGCGAAGCGTCGTTGTGGATCGTTGAGAGCACTGTTCTGGTTATAGTCTGGTTTTAATAAAAACGTTTTCTCATATTAAAACCAAGTTCTCTATAACCAATGGCTCTGATACCAATCTGTCACACCCCCAAAATCCACCTGCGGAGTATCACCGCTTGGGAGCGTGACTGACCAGGATCAAGCCACCAATCATATTGAACATGCATTTAATATTAAGTAAGATAAAAGAAAACCATCCGTTCAATACAAAAGGTGTTCAAAACATATCAACGTTTTAAAGTGTAGCGGAAGCATAGTAAAGAAACCAACAGTAGTAAATAGTTTAAGCATTGTAACAGTTCAACATAAGAAACACAATCCTCGTCCACAACGACCCGCTTCTCCAATGCAAGCTCCCAGTACCTAACGATCTGCAAGGCATGTAACAGAATGATCAACAAACTAGTTGAGCGAGTTCACAGTAAGTAAATGTGTAACAGTAAGTAACAGGTGGCTCTACAGGGCCGATAGTAAGTTATGCTGGTGGGGGCTTCCCATGTTAAGTGACCACTAGACTGTTCGTATTATTATCCCTGTTCTTCGTCCGAGAACAGAAGTGTGTATAAAGTGTGCGTAGGTTTTACGCACGTATCCTTCGTAACCTGAGGATAGAAGTAAGTAATGCGTACACGTAGGTTTTACGTGCGTATCCTTCGTAACCGAGGATAGAATGGCATGTGAACCCGTAGGTGTTATCCCAACCTACGTAACCGTCCTGACATCCGAGGACATGATAGGTGACAGTCTAGTAAAGCATACGTGCGTTCCTTTCAATAACAACCTTTAACCCATTCCCACAACCCGGGAATCCCATGCCTTAGTAGGAGTGTGAACTCACCTTGGTTTGCTCGGTATGCTAAGTTATGCACTCACAAGTAATTAATCACATCCTAGTGTATGCACGTATAACAAATCAGTTCATGTTCGAAATGATACGCATGCAATTAATTGTTCTCATAGCAGTCAGTTTGCATATCAGCACGGCACGTAGTATTGCACGTTCATCACTAAGCATGGCATGTCAATTAAATCAACATATGTTCCACTGTTCAAACATTATTCAAAACCCTAGTATCTTTCGATTCATACTATCATCTTTCGAAAACAAGTGTCACAAAGATCCTTCGGACCGAATGTCATGTTTCGGACCATGACATCTTTCGGTCCAAACTATCCTTCGGTCCAACTATCTGTCGGTCAACCAGTATCCTTCGGTCAATTATGGTTCGATCAGATTATGGTTCGGTCAAACTATCTTTCGGTCACTACTATTATCTTTCGGCATATACATTATCTTTCGATAATATCAGTTACGTTTTATTCAAGTTTCCAATTTATCCGTGAAAATCAACCAACACGATTTCAATCATTTCTGTTTCCTAAAAATTGATCAAACAGGGATTATTTTCATAAACATTATGAACCCTAAATTCACCCACATGAACCATAACAATATTTAATCCTATACGATCCGATTTCAAGAGCAACGAACAATAACACAAATCGAATTGTACAATATCACAACCAACCCACAAACCTTATCATTATACATCATCACAACGGATTCGATTTGTTAGCCGATTAATAACAATATCATAACAATCATGGCAGTTTAATACAAATATCCTTGCTAACCCCATCGTAACATTCATACCGTACAAATCCGATCATAAAAACACATATTGCAAAACGATTAGGCAATTATAACATTCATATCTCATCAACATTCGTAACCGGTTAGCATACAAACCACGTATAGCAAATAATTGATAAACCATGACATCATGTACACCTTGAACACTAACCGGAATTTGTAAACAAGTGGATCGATCAGCAAGGAGTCTCCGTAAGTCTGTGATTGCCGTCACAAGGATGCTCTAGGGTTTTTAGAATAATCATTACCGATACATGTATTTTCAGTTATAAACGTATCATCGGAATGGGCCAAGCCCATTAAATGACTGGGCCGAAGGATGTCGAAGGATTCCTTCATGGCCCGAATGATATGTTTTGAGACTTATCAATCCGAAGGATGATCTTCTGGATCGAAGGATGTGTTTCGTCATCCTTCGATTCATGCACCATGTTTCGTGGACATCCTTCGAAGGTTGTTTGTGTAATGTAATGTGTTTCATGCTAACTAGTTTACAAGTTTCACAATGTAGCAAACAACTATGCACGATCAAACAATCAAAACGTATATATATATTTTTATTAACACACAACTCGTATAATTCAAGTCCACAATCCAACAACTAAGCAGTCAAAGTCAAAGTCAACGCGCATTAAATGCGAAAGTGAAAGTCAAAAACTCGAGTTGTCACAGGTTTGACTAATGCTCCTGCTGTTTTCATGGACTTGATGAATAGGGTCTGCAAACCTTATTTGGATAAGTTCATCATCGTTTTCATTGATGACATTTTGATATATTCTAAGACGCGAGCCGACCATGAAGAACATCTTCGTCTTACGTTGGAACTCCTAAAGAAAGAGCAACTTTTCGCCAAATTCTCCAAGTGTGAATTCTGGCTTAAAGAAGTTCAATTCTTAGGACATATTGTCAACGAACAAGGTATTCATGTAGATCCCTCCAAGATCAGTGCGATTAAGGATTGGGATACACCTACTACTCCTACTGAAGTTCGTTCTTTTCTTGGTCTAGCGGGTTATTACCGCCGCTTCATAGAAAATTTCTCAAAGATTGCAGTTCCTCTAACTGCTCTAACTCAGAAGAACAAGCCATTTGATTGGGGAGTCAAACAAGAGGAAGCGTTTCAGACTTTGAAGCAAAAGCTTTGCGACGCGCCTATCCTAACATTGCCTGAGGGCAACGATGATTTCGTCGTTTATTGCGACGCATCTAAATTAGGTCTTGGCTGCGTCCTGATGCAAAGAAACAAGGTCATAGCATACGCATCAAGACAGTTGAAGATACATGACAGGAACTACACCACTCATGATCTTGAGTTGGGTGCAGTTGTCTTCGCTCTTAAGATTTGGAGACATTACTTGTACGGTACAAAATGTGTGGTTTTCACAGACCACAAAAGCCTTCAACATATCTTCAATCAGAAAGAGCTCAACATGAGACAACGACGTTGGGTTGAACTTCTAAACGACTACGACTGCGAGATTCGCTACCATCCTGGTAAGGCGAATGTCGTAGCCGATGCTTTGAGTCGCAAGGGACGTACTAAGCTTCATTGTGTACGTGTCCAATCTGTTATTCAAACCGATATCCAAGCACGTATTTCTCAGGCTCAACAAGCTTGTGTTTCGCAAGGTTTAATGGATAAGGAGTTTCCTTATCACATAACACCTGCTCTTGAACTGAAGGATAATGGATCGTACTATTTCATGGACCGTTTGTGGGTCCCAAGCCAAGATGATCTTCGTACCTTGCTTATGGATGAAGCCCATAAGTCTCGTTATTCTATTCATCCTGGCTCAGATAAGATGTATAAGGATCTTCGTATTCAGTATTGGTGGCCTGGTATGAAGAAAGACATTGCCTTATATGTATCAAAATGCCTTACTTGTCTTAAGGTTAAGGCTGAACATCAGCGTCCTTCCGGATTATTAGAGCAACCGGAGATCCCAGTTTGGAAATGGGAAAACATTACTATGGATCTCATTACTAAACTTCCGCGCACAAAGAAAGGTCACGATGCCATCTCGGTAGTCGTGGATCGTCTTACCAAGTCAGCGCATTTCTTACCAATCCGTGAGGATTTTTCGGCTGACAAACTTGCTCAAATCTACGTAGATGAAATTGTAGCTCGACATGGTGTTCCTTTGAGCATCATTTCTGACAGAGATGCTCGTTTCACTTCTCATTTTTGGAGAACCATGCAGTCTGCTATGGGGTCCCAACTTAATCTGAGCACAGCTTATCATCCGCAAACGGATGGTCAATCTGAAAGAACAATCCAGACACTGGAGGATATGCTTAGAGCTTGTGTGATCGACTTTGGTGGTAGTTGGGATTCACATCTTCCGTTGATTGAATTCTCCTACAACAACAGTTATCACTCCAGCATCAACATGGCTCCTTTCGAGGCTCTCTATGGTCGAAAATGTCATTCACCAGTCTGCTGGAATGAGATCGGTGAGGCTCAGCTTACTGGACCTGCCATCATTCTAGAGACAACAGAAAAGGTAAAGAAAGTACGTGATAACCTTCTGACAGCTAGAAGCCGTCAGAAGAATTACGCGGACCTAAAACGCAAACCCTTGGATTTTCAAGTCGGTGATCGTGTATTACTTAAGGTCTCACCTTGGAAAGGTGTGATCAGATTTGGAAAGAAAGGAAAACTTGCACCTAGATATGTTGGACCATTCAAGATCGTCGAAAGAATCGGTAAGGTAGCCTACAGACTTGAGTTACCTCCTGAACTTGGAAATGTTCATCCAACCTTTCACGTGTCCAATCTCAAGAGGTGTTTAGCTGATGAAAACCTCCACATACCGCTTGACGAAATTCATGTTGATAAAACACTGAAGTTTGTTGAGAAACCGGTAGAAATCATGGAACGTGAAGTCAAGTGGCTTAAACGCAAGCGCATTCCTTTGGTCAAGGTTCGTTGGGAATCTAAGCGTGGACCCGAGTATACTTGGGAACGTGAAGATCAAATGAAGGCAAAATATCCGCATCTTTTTCAATCAGTTTCCTCTAAATAAATTTCGGGACGAAATTTCCACAAGTAGGGGAGACTGTAACATTTGCGCTTGTAATCATTGTGAACAGTTCAATTATCAATAAAATAATGTTATTTGATCCCAATGTTTGTTTGGTTGTGTTTTTCATTTTTCATGTTTTGACTTTTGTTCAAATTCAAACTCTACATCGCTTTCTAGAGAATTTTACGCAAACTGGTGCGTAAACGTACTTAGTTTAATGCGACAAATACTCCGGAACATCAACATATACTCAACATACCTTAAATAACCTTTACATAACTTAGAAATAAGTTTTGAAGGCTTTGGTATGGCAAAAACAAGTTAATTCGCTTACAGGGACTAAACTTGACAAACTGCGAAAGTATGCCAATTTGAACTGTAACGAACATTCCGGAACATGTCCATAAGTTAAACATACCATAAATATCATTTACATAGCTTAGAAATAGGCTTTGAGGGGTTTGGTATGCTAAAATAAACTTTTGGATCATTCAGGGACTAAAAGTGTCAAAAAGTGCATAAGTTTGCACTTTCGCGCATAACTTACGTTATGAATACATCCGGACATCCAAAAATTTATGTAAGCATCCTTATATTATGCCTTAGTGTTGGGCATGAGAAAAATCCATTCGTCGCGTCATTTGGATCGTCTTTCACGCTTATGCGCATTCAGTCGTAATTAAGCGAACATCGCGATCGTACGGCCAAACGAACCAACATACGGAACATTTTTGAGCATGTTTCATGTCCACAATGTTTAGGCATCATTTTAGGGCCTTAAAGATGGCTTTACAGGTCTTAGAAGGGCTGGAAATAGCTTAAACACGCAACAGGGACCAAATATGTAAATTCTGCAAGTGGTGCAGATCAGACGGGGCCAGGCGGCCCGCGTAAGATCTGCACACACTTTCACGCGGGCCGCGTGAGGGTGTCTGACAGAATATATTTTGTATTTAATGCAACTTGGCCCTTCGTTCGATCAAGAGGCGATGCCCTTTCACCCAATCAAGAGCCAAGGGGCATTTTCTGACTTACCACAAGAATTTGACAAGTGTACGCTCGAGATCGCGACACGATATTCGATAAACGATCCTAACGGTTCCACTTTTCCTATAAATACCCCCCCCCTTTGTGTAAAAACCCACAAGAATCAGATCTAAAGCTCTAAGTTGGAACCATTGTTTCATACCTGAGCTATTTGATCTAGATTAGCACTCGGGGACCCTCCGTAAGTCTTCTTTCGCTCTTTTATTCGCTTTTCGAGTCCGAAAGTCAACGTTTTGTTGACTTTCTGCATTGACCAGCTTATGGTCGATGCGAAGTTCATGGAACTTCATAACGTGAGCGTGATCACGATGGTTATGGTCCATAGTGACCATACCTACTGATTACCCCGTTATCTAGGCTCAGTGACGAGTCGTAGTTTCGGCCAAAATGCGCATTCTTGCGTATTTTGTAACCAAATTACTCGTGAGCATCAAAGCCGTTTGTTTTGATGCCAAACCTGTTTTCTAAACTTAGTTAAGCATGTTCTAACATGCTTAGCTCGTCACGTTTAGTATAGTGCTTATATAGGGTCGTAAGGTAAGCGATCTAAACCATCGCTTATACTTTCGAACCCGACCCATTTGGTCGATCTTTAGGATCCGACCAAACACATTAGGTGACCATAGCTATAACCTTCCGAGGTTATACCTTGTGGTCACGATGTTAGGCGTTCCGAACGCGTTCTACGCGAACGACGCGTTAGGGTGGCATAAGCTACCTCAACGGGTCGTGATAGACCATAAGCACTTAGGTTAAGTTTCATTTTAGTATGTAGGCTTTGTTAAACCATATTACACGAGTCTCCATACTCGTTTGGTTTTCGAACCCGCGTACTGTCCGATCCTTCCGATTTGGTCCGGTATATTAACATAAGCTACCTATTAGGTGCCGTTGATATTCCGTGATCTTTAGCATTATCTGGTTATTATACAAGGAACTCAAAGCAATCTCAGGTGAGTACATTGAACCCCTCTTTTACTGTTTTCCAAACTGTTTTGGGGTGAAACACATGTGCCTATCTGTTACATTCATGCTTTCCATGTTTTCACATCATATGCCTGCTATGTTGTTAGTACACTATAGTACACGATTTCATTACATTTTATGCTATGTATGCCCATTGTGTGCGTACTTAGTACATTGATTTACATTACATTTCTGCTGCATATGTTTACTCAGTATATGGGCACATTGATTTACATGAACATTTCTGCTGCATATGTTTACTCAGCATATGGGCACATTGATTTACATGAACATTTCTGCTGCATATGTTTACTCAGCATATGGGCACATTGATTTACATGAACATTTCTGCTTCGTATGCTTACTTAGCATACTTAGTACAATTGTTTACATCACATGCCTTCAATTTGTTATGACATTTGGTTTGTTTAACATGGGACAATACATTCATTAACATTGATCACGCCGTTCGTTAGTAGGTAGTGGTACCATAGGAATTGACAACTCACGTTTCTGAAATCCTGGGTTTGATAGGATTGGAAGGAATGACCGAATTCGATATACATAACTTAGATAAACCTTTAATTTGTTTGAAGGTTTATCGCCGCAGTCTCAAGGCTTGGATGTATGCATAGTTTACAATACCGCATAAATGTTAATATCAATTGAGCATGCATTTTCCACAGAACATAACGTTGATTTAAACCACGTTTTACTTCAACGACTTGTTTTGTGCATATGGTTTAAGTTGATACACTTCGCTTACCATACATGATACATTTTGGGATTTCACATTACATGATTTACATTGAACATAAACACGTCGACATTGACATACACATTTGGTGGTTTACATTGAACATAGACATTTGACAAGGTTTACACAATAACACTTGACATTTGGGTTATACATGAACAATTTACATGATGGATTGGTTTGGGTAAATGGTTTGAGTAACGTGGAGTATGCAATATGATGCAAACATGGTGGATACGCCGCTGGTACTTCCTATATATAAATGTTTGCATAATATTACATATCTTAGCAGTTATCTAAATCATTTCAGTTTAAACATATAACATTTTATACAAATAACATACTTTTCATAAAATAACATCTTACAAAAACAACTTATCATATTCAACTCATTTTACTTCGTTACTCGTTTAACCTTGCACTTATCTATATATATCATCTGATGTTATCGTTTTTCAAATGATTTACAAAGCAAGACAAAGTACAAGGTTCATGACTGACTGTTATTAAACATTCTTTAAACTCAAGTCATGAATCACATTTTCACAAAACCTATGTATCTCATAGGCATTTTTATGCTGACGTACCTACTTTCACATGTGTTTTCAGGAGTTGTTCCATAAGACGTTGATCATAGTACTAGGGCGGACCTGTGCCTTAGAGCCTAACAATGAAGATAGGCTAGTATAAATATGTTATGAACTTGGTATTTCTTGTTTTGAAACAATGTACTACTCTTGTTTATAAATAAAATACAACATGTATGCCATGGTTATGAAACAATTAATTCTGTTCACAACACTCCCCGACGTTTTCCGCCGCGGTTGCATGTTATACGCGGTCGGGGTGTGACACCATGAACTTGCTTTATGAGGCGGAAGACGGGACCGTGAGCTTCCAAAGAACGCAAGGCTATGCATGGAACCCACAGGAGGCCCTAGTTCTTCATGCACCACCTCCCCAATACCAGTACCAACCCCATGGCGATCCAGGTCAATCCTCCTCACAAGGAGGCGGTTTTCCTAACTTTCAAAGTTTACATGATCTTTTGCAGGAAAACCTCATGTGTACCAGGAACACCTACAATCTCGCCAACAACACATACCACCGGGTCGGAGCTATTGAGCGCAACATCAACGATATACAAGATGATATCGGTAGTATCCGGGAGTACATGGCGGGGCATGGGGGTGGAGGTGAGGATAGCGATGAGGACATGGAGTAGGAGGCTTGAAGGAACAAGGAGCGGGTTGGTGGTGAGCCCACAGGTTTAAGTACCCTTTTCTATCGAACAATTTATGGCCTGCGTGCCACTTGTTGAACAATTTACTTTCCTTGACTACTTTTTATTTCCGTTTTATTTTTCTTTTACTTTATGCGTGGAGACAATTAACTATGGTAATGTAGGATGTTTTATGTTTGCTTGGTGTGGTATTGAGTGATTGAACAGGTATAAATCAAGGGTTAGAGTGCTAAACCTTAGCACTTACCGGCCCAAAATGGAGAAACCGGGAGACGACACCTGTTTTTCAGGCTCACAGACTGTCCACACGGGGACGTGTCCAGCCGACACGCCCCCATGTTCATCTCCCAGACCTGCTGTTTGGTTACTGACCTACAATTCTTTGCCAGACACGGGGCCGTGTCTAACCAACACGCCCCCGTGTTCACCTTCTGTAAGTTTTCGATACTGGCAGTTCACCACGGGGTCGTGTCCAGCGAACACGGGGCCGTGTCCAGACTGCCAGTAACATAAATCTTTGCTTTTTAACACCACATTACACATCCAATCAACCTAAAAATTTATTTTTGGGACACATTGAGGACAATGTGTAATTTAAGTGTGGGGGGGAAGCTAACACTTTGAAATTTTGCAAGTCCTAAACAACAAGCCTTACACAAAACTCTATTGGAACCGCTAAACACCCCAAATTTTTTCAAAAAAAAAGAATTTTTTTTTCAATTTTTTCTTTTTACTTGTCTGAAGTTTAAGTTAGGAATCCCAAGATTAATAAGGTTATATTTTTATAAAATTTACAACCGAGAGCGTCGTGATAACAAGAACCAACATAAGAAAATTATGAAACGGCATATCAAGTCTAGTTAAAATTCGATTATATATACTTGATCACATTAAAAACCCATTCCCACAAAAGTGAGTTTTGAGCCATTATAGAGCATACAAATTTACATCTTTAGACTAAATGCTCATTTTTCGTTTCTTTGTTTGAATAGCCGCTTGGTTCTTACAACTCTAGAACTTGCCACGACGATTCATTCCCGGTCCTTACCAACTTAAACCCAAGTAAGTAAATGATAGAGGCATTAGGACTAACCATTTTTCTTTCTACACCATTATTTTTCAATTTTTTTTACCACCTACCCAAAATCCCCCTAGTTAACCCCTTTGAGCCTAAACCTTTCGTTTCTTTACCCTAAACCCTTTTTACCCACCAAAAACCCTTTTTATATTTTTTTTCACCCTTTATTTTAGTAACAAGCTCGGTTTTTCGCAAGCTCGTTCTTTTATGTGACTAAAAAAAAAAATGATGGTGAAGTTAAAAACAAACAAAGCTATGCAAACAAAAGCTTGTTTGGAGAAATACTTCAAAATAAAAAGTCACTAAAAACAAAATGTGTTACGAAAACCGACGCTTTTTACGCTTTTCGCCCTTTTACTAACCACTAACCCAACCATCCACCTTTAACCCAAGCCTAACCCTTCACCCAAAAAGTCCTCTTGATATTTACAAAGGTATAAAGTTAAAAAGGAGGAGGATTGATTGCTTGGCAAGCCTATGGAAGGCGTAAGTTCCATGCCGCTCTCGAGTGATTCACTAAAAATACACATTCGGCCGAGTGTTGAGTGATTTCTCCCGTGAGGTATGTGAACTTGTATATAAATGAAATTTTAAAAAAAAGGCATGCTATGCCCAAATAAGTAATTTCTCCTATGAAACGTTCTAAATAAATCATAACGAATAGGATTGTAAACAAATAAAAATAAAACCCGAAAAGATCTTGGATTCCCGACACTCTATGACAAGCCAAAAACCTTCTCTTCTACCCATTCCATTTGGGAGTGTAAGCCACATTTAAAGAGTTTTGCTTGAGGACAAGCAAAAGTTCAAGTGTGGGGGTATTTGATGTGTGTAAAATGCAACATATAAATTACATCAAATAAGGCATAAAACTAACCCTTTTTAAGTACTAATGTTGGAAAAAGAGTGTTTTTGTCTTCCTTTTGTATTTTCAGGATGAAATGAGCTCAAATTCACAAAAGAAGCAAAAAGACAGCTAATTCTAACATAAATACAAGAAAAGGAATAAAAGTAGACTGCCCGAACCCTCAACGGCATCCTCCCAAGCGAAGAAGAGAAAACAGAAGCCTGAACACGCCCCGTGCTCAGCCAGCACGGGGCCGTGCCCAAGAAGCAGCAGAAAAGACAAACCTGTAGAAGCTTCTATTGCCCACCACGGGGCCGTGTCCAGTGAGCACGGGGGCGTGGCGAAAGTACAGCAGGCGCATTAATTGTAATTGCGAATTACAATTAATGAAGAGAGAGAGTGTCAGACGGGCACGGGGGCGTGTCCAGCGGACACGGGGCCGTGCCCAGCCTTCTGTTCAGCCTATAAATAGGAGTGCTTGGTTTCATTCCAACTCATCCCTTGGCACACCACCTCTCTCACACTTCATCCACCACCCACCACCACCATAACGCCATCATCCACCACCATCATCCATTGTCCATCGTAGAGTGTGTGAGTCGTCTCGGGATCCAAGATTGATCGTAAGAGTTCTTGACAATCAAGGCCATGTTTGCCTAAGTCTCTTACATCACTTGGTGAAGACAAGTGTTTAGTATAATACTTTTTATTTTTAATCTTTTGCACTTTTTATTTGGTTTTATATTAATGACTTTAATAACTAGTTACTTATGTTGAAGGTGATCTTTCCTTATCGTTTGTCCGTGGTGTCTTGGCATTATTTTACTGTCTATATAAAATAAAAGATTTTCACCATTCATATCTCCACGGTCTATATGGAGGTATGTTGGCTACCTGGTCGGGGGGTTAAGGGAACGGTTTGGTAAGGGTCTTGCCCTTGTTCATCGTTTAGAGGTCCTGCAAGGGACCTGGGTCAAATTTAGTAGGATCTCCTTCAATGCCCATAGGTACTGGATGGCGGGGATCCAAACTCTTTGACCCCCTCATAAGTTAACTACTATTAATACTATAACCCGCTATTTAGGACTGTATCCCTGCTGACTCAGACTACTTAGTCGAGGGTAACGTCACCGCCAAAAGCGGGGCCTACCATAATTTGCATTAATAACTTAATTCATTATCTTCCAATAATCCAACCCTTTAGGATTGTATCCTTGCTGACTCAAACTACTGGGTTGAGGGTAACGTCACCTTCAAAAGAGGGGCCTACTACAATAACTAAGGTAATCTCTTAAACAAGTGCAAAAGTGCGAAAATAATCAAAGTTATACTAATACACGAGTCGGGTCCAAGTTATTCATCTTTTCTATCTGTTTTTATTTTATTTTTATTTTTCAGCATTTAGTTAGTTTTTATTTTCTTAGTTTAAAAACATTTTTCTAACTTTTTGATTTGATTAGACGTTGAGGATAAACCGGTACTAAAAGCTCTTGTGTCCTTGGACGACCTCGGTATCTTACCAACACTATACTACGTCCACGATGGGTGCACTTGCCCATATGTGTGTTTAGTGTTAGTGAATATCGTGTTTTATAAATTTAAAACTTGGCTAAAGGTGTAAAAAGGGCTTAATTATATATCTAAATTATATACACACCGACACACATCAGACTCTTCACTTCATACCTAAGAATACTTGGAATCAAACCTTCTTGGACCTTTTGTAAGTCTTCTTTCGTTCTTTTATCGCTTTTCGAGCACGAAAGTCAAACTGTGTTTGACTTTCTGCATTGACCGATTTATAGTCAACATGAAGTTCGTTTGAATTTCGCAACGTGAGCGTAATCACGATGGTTATAGTCCCTAGTGACTATACCTACTGATTACCACGTTGATTAAGTGTAGTGACGAGTCATAGTTTCGGCCAAAATGCGTATTTAAGTGTATTTTGTAACCAAACTATTCTTGGTTATCAAAACCGTTTGTTTTGATATCTAACTTGTTTTCAAACTTTGTTAAACATGTTTTAAACATGTTTAGCTCGTCACTTTTAGATTAGTGCTTATATAGAGTCGTAAGTCAAGCGGTCTAAACAACCGCTTAGACTTTCGAACTAGACCCGTTTGGTCGATCATTAGGATCCGACCAAACATGTTTTGTGACCATAGTTGTATAGGGAATGACCTTCCGAGGTTATACCTTATGGTCCCTTCGTTTAAGTAGTTCTATGATAGGTAGTTTATATGCCTTAGGAAAATGACCAAAATGCCCTTTTATTCATAATTGATATTTAAGCATATGTAACCCAAACTATTTTCACTTAACTGATTATGCAACATAATTAAACATGTTTAGGCATATAATACTAGTCATAGGACTAGTTAGGCGTTCCGAACGCGTTTTACGCGAATGACGCGTTAAAGTAGCATAAGCTACCTAAACGGGTCGTAATGGGTCGTAAGCACTTAGGTTAGGTTTCATTTTAGTATGTAGGCTTTGTTAGACCATATCATATGAGTTCCAATACTCATTTGGTTTACGAAACCTCGTACTATCCGATCTTCCAATTTAGGTCCGTTTATTAACTTAGTTACCTATATTAGGTGCCGTTTGATTTCCGTGATCCCTCTAGCTTTGCTTGGTAGTTATTCAAGACTTCTAAGCATCCTCAAGTGAGTACATAGTCCCCTCTTTTATTGTTTTCAAACTGTTTTGGGGTGGAACACATGTGCCTACTTGTTAATTTCATGCTTTTCATGTTTTCATATCATATACTTGCTATGTTCAATAGTACACTATTAGTACATGATTTCATTAGGTTTTCCTGTGTATGTTCACTTAACATGCTAGCCCATTGTTTTACATTTTGAACTGTTTGAACCATTTGTAACCATTTGATATATGTGAACCATTGGTAATCATTTGATGTATGTGAACCATTGGTAATCATTTGATTGATGTGAACCATTTGTAACCATTTGATATATGTGAACCATTTGTAACCATTTGATATATGTGAACCATTTGTAACTGTTTGAACCTTTGGTTTAGGGAAGTGATTAGGTAACGGGGCGGGTGTAATGTGTTAAAAGCATGGTGGATACGCCGCTGGTACTTCCTATATATAGGTGCTTTTAACACATTATATATCGTTGCATTATCTAGATCACTTGGGTAAACGATTTTGAAACGATGTCACACAATGATGTTTTCTGAATAATATAAACCATACGAGTTTTATTAACGAGTTTCTACGAGATATTTTATAATTTGATTTCATAAAACAAATGTTTTGGAGTTAAGAATCATGGCTATGAGATTTTATAAATCATATCCAACTTGATTTGAGTTGGTTAATTATGTCGCAATATTATACTTTTCAAAATAAGGTTTTTAAATAAGTATTGCAACATGTAAAACGAGCCATGAATCTGACACTTACATAAAACCTATGTACTCGCCGGCATTTTTATGCTGATGTATTTTCACATGTGTTTCAGGTACCATAGTTGATGATGTTTGATGATGATATCTGTGTACGCTCACATACGAATGGACGAGGCCTTAGTGACTTAATAACAATGAAAGTCTATTTGTTCATGTTTTGTTTCTAATTCCAATGTAATGTAATACATTTAATTTAATTAAACGAAACTGTTTAATCCATGGTTGTGAAACAATGATTCTGTTACAACACTCCTCGATGTTTCCACCACATTTTGTTGTTTTACGTGGTCGGGGTGTGACAGAAAAGTTGGTATCAGAGCCAATGGTTATAGGGAATTAGGTTATTAGTAATGATTTGACCTAGAATATAACCTTCCTAGGACCCTAACGCGAGTTTACTTGCGTTTAGTCATAAAACAATACCGTTGCCTATCTTTAGGCAGCAACCACAATAAGAACATAAGTTTTGAATCTGCTTTGAAAACTAATCATCTGTTCTAGGATGATTTATTATAAGGTTTTGAACCTTCAAAGTTTTCAAGATCCCGTCAAAGTTTGGGTCTTATAATGTGAACACGTGCAATCTGGAAGGGTGGACGCCTGTACCCTGAGTTTTCTGTCTAAGGCTAGAGTGTTCGTACAAATCCACATAATCGGACCAGTCATTCTTACTTGGGAACTCTTGGAGTGAGTGTCCACTTATGGGCTAAAGCACGTCTTCGCGATACATTAATGGGACCCGCTTACTTTGATTAGTCACCGTCTCATTTGTTTGCCTTTGGTAACAAACAAATGGTCACAATCTTCATGCGTTGTCATTCTCTTTTGACTATTTTTCGCTTGTTTCCTCCTATGCCATCCATTATCTTCAAGATGCCTCTTCATCGCAACAACACTTAAATGTCTGAACCAGGTGCTGCAATTACCCAGCGAATAGGCGTCGTACTCCAGAGGACCGTTGATTTAGCTATCACCAAGACTCGCCTTAGGGATGAAGCCGTATAAGGGAACTGCTCCTTGGTGCAATCAATACCACCGTCATCATCCGAATCAAAAACCCTGTTTCAAATATACCCACGGTGGACGATGGGGATATTTGGTTAACATGTGCCGCTTTGCAATCCAAAGCAAAGTTGTTACAAATCCTGCTGCTGCTCAACCTTCAAATTCTGCTTCATATGTAGCCTTGGCATATCTAGCGCCTCAACCTCATGAACTTTCTACCTTATGTATCGACTTAAGCACGCCTAGTGCAAGGTGTCGAAACACCTCTCGTTACACAAATTCCGAAATCCATACAGGATCTTTCTATCCTCTTAGTTAGATCCTTGTGGATGGGTATCGTTCATCGGAGCCCTTAATTGAATTCTTTGTAAGATTCAATCCGTACATTACGATTCAATAAGGACAAAGCCGAATTCCTATTAAGATTTTCCTATCTTCACAGATAGATTCTTGAAAATGATTAAAGTGCCAAATGAAATCCATGGATTGGATTCCTGGTGTGCTTTAAATATCCGTGTCCAAAGATAACAAATTAAAGGTCAAGTTAAACAATTATGTGATTATGTGCTTATGTGTTCCCTTTTATGTTTTTATGTGATCCAAATTTTTGTTATCCAAATCCTCGTAGAATCTTCCATATCTTCGTATAAGGGATTCATAGTAGGATATCCAAAGGTACTACCTTAAATCCTTAATGGGCTTCTACGTAATAGTTAAGACCCTTGGATTATAAAGTACTATTCAATAATTAGACCCCTTGAGTGATCTAGTTAAACAGATTGGTCCAACAATTTGGTTAGGAATATCATGTGATGATATAGCTGAAAAGACTCTGTTAGTGCATGCATCTGTCGACTTCGTCTTGTATCGAGTCTTAGACTAGATATGTTAGATCAGGGCACGTTGTACGAGAGAATAGCAGAATTAGGTGTCATTTAGGCTGATTCTACTTGAAATGATACTTAGTCATTTCAAGCGAAATCATAATTTTTAATTCAGCTTGAGTATGTAATGTAGAGATTTCGCTTGAGTTGCTGATTTCGCTTGAGCTTGTTCAAGTGAAATCAGAACACTATATATAGGTCAATTGTCTCTCAAGCGAAATTAGTCTGATCAGTTATGAACTTGGATACCGAGGTGCTGCCGGTTTTCCTTTTGCGTGTAATCTGATATATATCAATCAGAAGTGAGTTTAAAGTGAATTGCTAGATGTTTCTAAATCAGTTTCTTAGTTTCCTCCTCTGAAACTAATAAAAACTCCTTTGAACGACTGGTTTAGGTCTGTACACGATCCTACAAGTGGTATCAGAGCTCAGGAGGAGGAGTTCTGCCGAATTCAGCTGGTTTTCATTGTGTTTTCTGACTTCTACACCTTCTTTCTTCAATAGAACAAGATTTGACGATCTAAATCGGATAACTTTCTCATAGATAGTGTAAAACTGCTAGTTAACAAACCCTAGAAAGCTTGTTTGGAGAAATACTTCAAAATAAAAAGTCACTAAAAACAAAATGTGTTACGAAAACCGACGCTTTTTACGCTTTTCGCCCTTTTACTAACCACTAACCCAACCATCCACCTTTAACCCAAGCCTAACCCTTCACCCAAAAAGTCCTCTTGATATTTACAAAGGTATAAAGTTAAAAAGGAGGAGGATTGATTGCTTGGCAAGCCTATGGAAGGCGTAAGTTCCATGCCGCTCTCGAGTGATTCACTAAAAATACACATTCGGCCGAGTGTTGAGTGATTTCTCCCGTGAGGTATGTGAACTTGTATATAAATGAAATTTTAAAAAAAAGGCATGCTATGCCCAAATAAGTAATTTCTCCTATGAAACGTTCTAAATAAATCATAACGAATAGGATTGTAAACAAATAAAAATAAAACCCGAAAAGATCTTGGATTCCCGACACTCTATGACAAGCCAAAAACCTTCTCTTCTACCCATTCCATTTGGGAGTGTAAGCCACATTTAAAGAGTTTTGCTTGAGGACAAGCAAAAGTTCAAGTGTGGGGGTATTTGATGTGTGTAAAATGCAACATATAAATTACATCAAATAAGGCATAAAACTAACCCTTTTTAAGTACTAATGTTGGAAAAAGAGTGTTTTTGTCTTCCTTTTGTATTTTCAGGATGAAATGAGCTCAAATTCACAAAAGAAGCAAAAAGACAGCTAATTCTAACATAAATACAAGAAAAGGAATAAAAGTAGACTGCCCGAACCCTCAACGGCATCCTCCCAAGCGAAGAAGAGAAAACAGAAGCCTGAACACGCCCCGTGCTCAGCCAGCACGGGGCCGTGCCCAAGAAGCAGCAGAAAAGACAAACCTGTAGAAGCTTCTATTGCCCACCACGGGGCCGTGTCCAGTGAGCACGAGGGCGTGGCGAAAGTACAGCAGGCGCATTAATTGTAATTGCGAATTACAATTAATGAAGAGAGAGAGTGTCAGACGGGCACGGGGGCGTGTCCAGCGGACACGGGGCCGTGCCCAGCCTTCTGTTCAGCCTATAAATAGGAGTGCTTGGTTTCATTCCAACTCATCCCTTGGCACACCACCTCTCTCACACTTCATCCACCGCCCACCACCACCATAACACCATCATCCACCACCATCATCCATTGTCCATCGTAGAGTGTGTGAGTCGTCTCGGGATCCAAGATTGATCGTAAGAGTTCTTGACAATCAAGGCCATGTTTGCCTAAGTCTCTTACATCACTTGGTGAAGACAAGTGTTTAGTATAATACTTTTTATTTTTAATCTTTTGCACTTTTTATTTGGTTTTATATTAATGACTTTAATAACTAGTTACTTATGTTGAAGGTGATCTTTCCTTATCGTTTGTCCGTGGTGTCTTGGCATTATTTTACTGTCTATATAAAATAAAAGATTTTCACCATTCATATCTCCACGGTCTATATGGAGGTATGTTGGCTACCTGGTCGGGGGTTAAGGGAACGGTTTGGTAAGGGTCTTGCCCTTGTTCATCGTTTATAGGTCCTGCAAGGGACCTGGGTCAAATTTAGTAGGATCTCCTTTAATGCCCATAGGTATTGGATGGCGGGGATCCAAACTCTTTGACCCCCTCATAAGTTAACTACTATTAATACTATAACCCAGCTATTTAGGACTGTATCCCTGCTGGCTCAGACTACTTAGTCGAGGGTAACGTCACCGCCAAAAGCGGGGCCTACCATAATTTGCATTAATAACTTAATTCATTATCTTCCAATAATCCAACCCTTTAGGATTGTATCCTTGCTGACTCAAACTACTGGGTTGAGGGTAACGTCACCTTCAAAAGAGGGGCCTACTACAATAACTAAGGTAATCTCTTAAACAAGTGCAAAAGTGCGAAAATAATCAAAGGTTATACTAATACACGAGTCGGGTCCAAGTTATTCATCTTGTCTATCTGTTTTTATTTTATTTTTATTTTTCAGCATTTAGTTAGTTTTTATTTTCTTAGTTTAAAAACATTTTTCTAACTTTTTGATTTGATTAGACGTTGAGGATAAACCGGTACTAAAAGCTCTTGTGTCCTTGGACGACCTCGGTATCTTACCAACACTATACTACGTCCACGATGGGTGCACTTGCCCATATGTGTGTTTAGTGTTAGTGAATATCGTGTTTTATAAATTTAAAACTTGGCTAAAGGTGTAAAAAGGGCTTAATTATATATCTAAATTATATACACACCGACACACATCAGACTCTTCACTTCATACCTAAGAATACTTGGAATCAAACCTTCTTGGACCTTTTGTAAGTCTTCTTTCATTCTTTTATCGCTTTTCGAGCACGAAAGTCAAACTGTGTTTGACTTTCTGCATTGACCGGTTTATGGTCAACATGAAGTTCGTTTGAACTTCGCAACGTGAGCGTAATCACGATGGTTATAGTCCCTAGTGACTATACCTACTGATTACCACGTTGATTAAGTGTAGTGACGAGTCATAGTTTCGGCCAAAATGCGTATTTAAGTGTATTTTGTAACCAAACTATTCTTGGTTATCAAAACCGTTTGTTTTGATATCTAACTTGTTTTCAAACTTTGTTAAACATGTTTTAAACATGTTTAGCTCGTCACTTTTAGATTAGTGCTTATATAGAGTCGTAAGTCAAGCGGTCTAAACAACCGCTTAGACTTTCGAACTAGACCCGTTTGGTCGATCATTAGGATCCGACCAAACATGTTTTGTGACCATAGTTGTATAGGGAATGACCTTCCGAGGTTATACCTTATGGTCCCTTTGTTTAAGTAGTTCTATGATAGGTAGTTTATATGCCTTAGGAAAATGACCAAAATGCCCTTTTATGCATAATTGATATTTAAGCATATGTAACCCAAACTATTTTCACTTAACTGATTATGCAACATAATTAAACATGTTTAGGCATATAATACTAGTCATAGGACTAGTTAGGCGTTCCGAACGCGTTTTACGCGAACGACGCGTTAAAGTAGCATAAGCTACCTAAACGGGTCGTAATGGGTCGTAAGCACTTAGGTTAGGTTTCATTTTTGTATGTAGGCTTTGTTAGACCATATCATATGAGTTCCAATACTCATTTGGTTTACGAAACCTCATACTATCCGATCTTCCAATTTAGGTCCGTTTATTAACTTAGTTACCTATATTAGGTGCCGTTTGATTTCCGTGATCCCTCTAGCTTTGCTTGGTAGTTATTCAAGACTTCTAAGCATCCTCAAGTGAGTACATAGTCCCCTCTTTTATTGTTTTCAAACTGTTTTGGGGTGGAACACATGTGCCTACTTGTTAATTTCATGCTTTCCATGTTTTCATATCATATACTTGCTATGTTCAATAGTACACTATTAGTACATGATTTCATTAGGTTTTCCTGTGTATGTTCACTTAACATGCTAGCCCATTGTTTTACATTTTGAACTGTTTGAACCATTTGTAACCATTTGATATATGTGAACCATTGGTAATCATTTGATGTATGTGAACCATTGGTAATCATTTGATTGATGTGAACCATTTGTAACCATTTGATATATGTGAACCATTTGTAACCATTTGATATATGTGAACCATTTGTAATTTGATTTCATAAAACAAATGTTTTGGAGTTAAGAATCATGGCTATGAGATTTTATAAATCATATCCAACTTGATTTGAGTTGGTTAATTATGTCGCAATATTATACTTTTCAAAATAAGGTTTTTAAATAAGTATTGCAACATGTAAAACGAGCCATGAATCTGACACTCACATAAAACCTATGTACTCGCCGGCATTTTTATGCTGATGTGTTTTCACATGTGTTTCAGGTACCATAGTTGATGATGTTTGATGATGATATCTGTGTACGCTCACATACGAATGGACGAGGCCTTAGTGACTTAATAACAATGAAAGTCTATTTGTTCATGTTTTGTTTCTAATTCCAATGTAATGTAATACATTTAATTTAATAAAACGAAACTGTTTAATCCATGGTTGTGAAACAATGATTCTATTACAACACTCCTCGATGTTTCCACCACGTTTTGTTGTTTTACGTGGTCGGGGTGTGACAGAAAAGTTGGTATCAGAGCCAATGGTTATAGGGAATTAGGTTATTAGTAATGATTTGACCTAGACTATAACCTTCCTAGGACCCTAACGCGAGTTTACTTGCGTTTAGTCATAAAACAATACCGTTGCCTATCTTTAGGCAGCAACCACAATAAGAACATAAGTTTTGAATCTGCTTTGAAAACTAATCATCTGTTCTAGGATGATTTATTATAAGGTTTTGAACCTTCAAAGTTTTCAAGATCCCGTCAAAGTTTGGGTCTTATAATGTGAACATGTGCAATCTGGAAGGGTGGACGCCTGTACCCTGAGTTTTCTGTCTAAGGCTAGAGTGTTCGTACAAATCCACATAATCGGACCAGTCATTCTTACCTGGGAACTCTTGGAGTGAGTGTCCACTTATAGGCTAAAGTACGTCTTCGCGATACATTAATGGGACCCGCTTACTTTGATTAGTCACCGTCTCATTTGTTTGCCTTTGGTAACAAACAAATGGTCACAATCTTCATGCGTTGTCATTCTCTTTTGACTATTTTTCGCTTGTTTCCTCCTATGCCATCCATTATCTTCAAGATGCCTCTTCATCGCAACAACACTTAAATGTCTGAACCAGGTGCTGCAATTACCCAGCGAATAGGCGTCGTACTCCAGAGGACCGTTGATTTAGCTATCACCATGACTCGCCTTAGGGATGAAGCCGTATAAGGGAACTGCTCCTTGGTGCAATCAATACCACCGTCATCATCCGAATCAAAAACCCTGTTTCAAATATATCCACGGTGGACGATGGGGATATTTGGTTAACATGTGCCGCTTTGCAATCCAAAGCAAAGTTGTTACAAATCCTGCTGCTGCTCAACCTTCAAATTCTGCTTCATATGTCGCCTTGGCATATCTAGCACCTCAACCTCATGAACTTTCTACCTTGTGTATCGACTTAAGCACGCCTAGTGCAAGGTGTCGAAACACCTCTCGTTACACAAATTCCGAAATCCATACAGGATCTTTCTATCCTCTTAGTTAGATCCTTGTGGATGGGTATCGTTCATCGGAGCCCTTAATTGAATTCTTTGTAAGATTCAATCCGTACATTACGATTCAATAAGGACAAAGCCGAATTCCTATTAAGATTTTCCTATCTTCACAGATAGATTCTTGAAAATGATTAAAGTGCCAAATGAAATCCATGGATTGGATTCCTGGTGTGCTTTAAATATCCGTGTCCAAAGATAACAAATTAAAGGTCAAGTTAAACAATTATGTGATTATGTGCTTATGTGTTCCCTTTTATGTTTTTATGTGATCCAAATTTTTGTCATCCAAATCCTCGTAGAATCTTCCATACCATCGTATAAGGGATTCATAGTAGGATATCCAAAGGTACTACCTTAAATCCTTAATGGGCTTCTACGTAATAGTTAAGACCCTTGGATTATAAAGTACTATTCAATAATTAGACCCCTTGAGTGATCTAGTTAAACAGATTGGTCCAACAATTTGGTTAGGAATATCATGTGATGATATAGCTGAAAAGACTCTGTTAGTGCATGCATCTGTCGACTTCGTCTTGTATCGAGTCTTAGACTAGATATGTTAGATCAGGACACGTTGTACGAGAGAATAACAGAATTAGGTGTCATTTAGGCTGATTCCGCTTGAAATGATACTTAGTCATTTCAAGCGAAATCATAATTTTTAATTCAGCTTGAGTATGTAATGTAGAGATTTCGCTTGAGTTGCTGATTTCGCTTGAGCTTGTTCAAGCGAAATCAGAACACTATATATAGGTCAATTGTCTCTCAAGCGAAATTAGTCTGATCAGTTATGAACTTGGATACCGAGGTGCTGCCGGTTTTCCTTTTGCGTGTAATCTGTTATATATCAATCAGAAGTGAGTTTAAAGTGAATTGCTAGCTGTTTCTAAATCAGTTTCTTAGTTTCCTCCTCTGAAACTAATAAAACTCCTCTGAACGACTGGTTTAGGTCTGTACACGATCCTACAAGTGGTATCAGAGCTCAGGAGGAGGAGTTCTGCCGAAGTCAGCTGGTTTTCATTGTGTTTTCTGACTTCTACACCTTCTTTCTTCAATAGAACAAGATTTCACGATCTAAATCGGATAACTTTCTCATAGATAGTGTAAAACTGCTAGTTAACAAACCCTAGAAAGTTTCATAAAAAAATTCGCATTATAAATGACAAAAATGGATTGTTTTTGAGATTCCGCTTGAACGAGCAATAGACTGATTCCACTCCAATATAGTTATTCCGCTTGAGTTTTTCAAAGCAAAATCAGATATTTCGCTCGAAAGTGCTTATTCCGCTCCAAATCTATGATTCCGCTCCAAAAATTCCTGTAATCCCGCTTCAAATAGTGATTCTGCTCCAAGGTGTTAACTTGATATTTCGATTGAAACAGAAGTTTGGGATTCCGCTTGAAAACGATATTTCAGGATATTTCGCTTGAATCTGTTGTTTGGTGATTTCGCTCGAATTGGTTATTCCGCTTAAAAAGTGTTGTTATTGAAAAACGTGTTGCCGAAACATGGATTCTGAATTCTACAATGCGTTTGCTACAACCCCAACTACTCCGGCTGACATTGCTAAGAATATGAACATGGAAAACGAAACCGGAACAATGCAAAAACCCCCGAAACTCATGGGAATTGAAGAGTATCATGGATGGAAGAATCGATTTGAGAACTGGGTTCAAGTAAACCATCTGAGAGCTTGGGAAAGTATTGAAACCAAGTATGTTAGACCACAGTCTACATTGAATGTTGACAAAATCATCTCAGAATTTTCAGAAAAAGAGAGAGATAGTTATAAAGGAGAGAAAATGATGATTAGTCTCCAACAACAAGCTGTCAAAGAAGACATCTTTATTTTGCTTCAGCATGATGGGAGTGCGTATTCGATCTGGGAAGCACTTGAAAAGAAATTTGAAGGAAGCACAGAAATGCTCAAGAGTAAAGCATCTTTGCTAAAAAAGGAGTTTGAATTGTTTACTAACATGCCTGGTGAAACTACAAAGACTCTCATTGAGAGATATTGTCATCTTGTGCGTACCATGTCTCGGCTGAAAATCACTAAAACTCCAGCATAATGGGTTGAAAAGCTAGCTGACGCTTTACCACAGAAAGAATGGGGTACTTATCTCATGATCTTAAAGAATTCTGGAGAGTTTAGCAGATTGTCGATTGGTCAGTTCATTGAAAAGCTTGAGGCACAGGATCTTGAACAGCAGAAAATTGCCAGAATGAACAGCTCAAGCAATCAACAAGATATCAAACTGTACTACAAAGGAAATGTTCAAACAGTTGAAGCCAGTCCAAAGATCCAAACCGCGTTTAGTGCAGGAAATTCATCTGGTTCAGTTAGTCAAAGCTCAGTCAACACTAGTGGGTTTTCAAATGTTAATCCTCCAAGTGTTCAAAGTGCAACTGTTGGTAGTGAACATATGATTCAGTGCAATGTGGCATTGCATCTTCAAAAGGCACAGAATTTTTCTGAAGAGGTTTGAAGGATTGATTGCTGGGAAAATTGGTAATCCGATGCTCACTAAGGAAGACTACGACCAGATCGATGCAGAAGAATTGGAGCTTCTGGATATTGATGTGTTGAAAAAACAACGTCATTTACCCGTGTATTTTGTATATTATTTTAATAGTTTAGAGTCATTTGTATAAAATTTAGATATATATTTTATTATTTATTATTATTACAGGTCCCGGTGTGGAAAATGATTAAATATGAGCTTAAGCGATCAATAAACTAGAAGTGAAAAATATGTCATGAAAGTTCAAGAATCTGAGTTGCAATAAACGAAAGTGGAAAATTCATCATGGCAAGTACTAAATTTCAAGGGACCAAATTGAATAAAGTTGAGGGTTGTTTTAAAAATGGCTATTGAAACTTAAGGGGCTATTCTTGCAATATGCTAAAAGTTGGTATTAATTCAATTCTCAAAAAGGGCATCTAGTGAGCAAAGAAGATTTAGAGTTTGACTAACTCTAATTGTTGTTGGAGTTCGACAAAGAAAAAAAAGGAAAAGAATTATTATTATTGGACTAAATTGTGGACCATCAAAAGCATGTCAGTCTAATAAAGTTCTTGTGGACTTTAATATTGGGCCATCTTTTTATTGTTTTGTTGAAAGAGGGCTGCTCGATAATTTTTGGGGTTGGAGTTCAATGAAAAGAAGGAGGACGGCAGAAAAAAATATAAAGGAGAGCCAATCTGGATGAAGAATCATATACGGCTGAACATTAAACGGCAGAACGTAACAAAGGGATCAAGAGCAGGGGCGGATCCAGGGGTGTTTTGCGGGTTCCGAGGAACCCCCTTGGTTTGGAAAAATGAAAAAAATTAGTGGAAATCTTGTATGATTTGGGAAAAAATAGTGCGAATTTACCAAAAGGAACCTGGTGAAAAAAATTCCTGGATCCGCCACTGATCAAGAGCGAGATTTCAAGAGGAAGAAAGGTATTTGATTCAAGAACGAAGCCGGGTTCAAAGGATTAAAGGTTGACACATCGTTAGTCTTTATTTTTCGATTCTTTTTCGTTTAATCTTGTTTCATTCATGATTCTTGGTACTAAATATTATTGTTTTGATTATTCGAACATGATTCTTGGCTAGTTTTATCATTCCACCTAGGTGTTGATGAACTTGGAATTTGTGTTTTGACTTTTATTTGACGTTTATCGACTACGACGCGTTTTGATTTAAAATAACTTTGGTTTGTTGCTGAATATGATTATGTGTGCTAGTTCTTGGCTGTGATTATTGTTTGGTCATTGATTTTTGATGTGTTTAGAAGAAATTCACCCTAGACATATTCTAGTCACTTATAGGTCGTTTATTCCGGGTTCTTGATCTAGAGTTTGGTTTTAGAAATCATCCAAGGTGACCAAGTTAATTAGATCAGCTAGGTTAAAGTGTGCATCAAATCTTGATGATTAGAAATATGATTTGGGATTGCTAGGTTTGTTCTAGGCGTTGTTTGATAGTTTGAACACTTGATTGCTCGGGGTTCTTCTATTTATTCGCGTTTAGTTGTTCATAGATATTTGGTGTATCAAATTGAGGTTAGCTTCACATCTAAAAGATTATTAGGGTGGTTCCCTTCTAATTCTAGTAGTTATGGGATTCGGTGTCGATAGGTCGAATCGGTCCATCTTAGCACTTCATTACGTGTTCTGATTGTTCTTCATAGTCGATTTCTAGGAACTGGAGAGTGGGGGTCCCGCTCTGAGCTGACTAGTTACTATAGGACTTAATTATCCATAGCGGGAAGTTGGTCGGATTAGGTATCAGAACTTTAGTCGATTGTCAAAGTCATAAGTCATTACATGTTCTAAGTGATTCATTGCCTAGGTGGTTTCTCCTTCTGATTGATCTCAAACTCGTGTTCCCAGTCGTTTGGTTATCTCCGTCTTATTTAGTTTAATTTAGATATTAGTTAATTGAAAACCCCCCAAACAACAAAACAGTTAAGTACAATTAGGTTAGAGTCAGTCTAGTCAGAGTCTAGTAAACGTAGTCAGTAGAGTCTCGTGGGTTCGACACTCGGACTTACTTAGGCTATACTACATTGACCGGTACACTTGCCGGTTGTGTGGTCTAGGTTTAGAGAGTCTTAGCTATAAATTTAAAACTTAGCGTGTCTAGTTTAGGTTAAAAATTAGTTAGTGTTAGTTGACCACTTTTAGCACATCAAGTTTTTAGCGCCGTTGCCGGGGAATCTTGGCGATTGCGTTTATTAGCTTTGATTAGACTTGATTGAAAATCTGTGCTACTTGTATAGTTGTGTAATTTTTTTTGTTAGTTTTCTTTTATTCTCTCTACCTTGTTCTGCTCTTTCTACTCTATTAATGGCAGGTGATCCTATTGATTTGAATATCTCTGATGATGAGTCTTATCCCACCGAACCAATATGGGATTTGTCAGATGAAGAGGATCAGGAAAGTGAAGATGACTTGTTTTGGGAGAGAGAATTTGCAGATGAGTTAGAGGGTTTGCTAGTAAATGAAGAGGTAAAGGAGTTTGATCCGGAGGGGGACCATGCATACTTAGAAGCTTTACTTGCAGGAAACCCAATGATGGATATCAAACAAGAAGAAGTGGTGGTGGAAGAGGAAGAACGCCACAGCTGGCCCGTGGTACTTATAATGAATGCAACTCAAACATCAAAACTATGGGAGAAGGCAATGAGAAGAACACCTAGGATCGTGTTTCAGCGGCTCCTGCAATGTAAGTTTAAATTGTGGTGTTTCAACCCGGTTAAATATTTAAAATTATTTTATTATTCCACCAGTAAATTTTTATATATTTTTGAGGATCGGGTGGAACTAAATGGGTTCGACCGGGTTCAGATCAAAGAGAAACCTCCTGATTAAATTCAAGTGTGGGGAGGTTTTGTAGAGTTTGTATTGAGTCATAGTTTTTGTACTTTGAGTCTAAGTAATAGTTTTTTTTAGAGACGGTACTGCTTTGGGTTTTGTTTTGTTGTGATTGTGCAGGTTTGGATTGTACCACCCGTACTCAATCTCCATTCGGGTGATTTCGGAGTGCCATATTGATAAACCCACGCAGACTAGGCAACGATCGCGAAAGAAATGCTATACGATCGTTCGTTGGATTCAAGACTCGTACAGTTGTCACTGACTTTTGTCCTAACCAGCTAAGTCTTTTCCAACTCTCTCTGTATTTTATTTATTTCTTATTTATTTTTAGTTTCCGTCTCTGCATTGGGGACAATGCAAATCTTAAGTGTGGGGATGGGTAACTGTTTTTTAGGTTACTTTGAGTCATAAAAAATACAAAAAAAAAAAATTAAAAATCCAAAAAAAAATTATTAAAATGGAAAATGTTCCTGAAAATAATTTTTGCAAATAAATGGAAAATGATAGAAAGATTGGGATTGCTTGGTTTTCAAAATATTATATATATGAGATAAAAAAGACGAAAGACGTATTTTTCGGGATGTACTGGTAGGCCCAGCCGGTTTAGAAGGTTCCCTAGATTGTTTAAGAATATCTTAAATGCTAAATAATTAAGTCTTGTGGGTTCTCATCTTAGGGGATATAGAAAAACTAAAACTGTCGAGGGTATAAAAGGAACCATTATAAGTAAATAATCTATAAGTATTTTAAATTAAATTGGCACACCTTATCCTTTTTATGTGAATAAATCCGGATTCTGGTGGCGCCTAAAAAAATTCCATTATCCATCTATATGAGCTATTTTAAATATATAAACTGAAGCCTATGGTATTAACCACTGGGATGGTGACTCGGTGGGGTATACCCGCTAGGTGGAAGTTAAAAAAATGTGAGACTTAAGGTGTTTCCCACTGGGATAGCGACTTAGTGATAATGCTCTCTGAGTTGATCATGAAAAAAAAAATGTTAAAGCTCATCATCATCCATCATTCCATCAAAAATTTAATTTAAAAATACATAAGGGTTATTTATATAAGATGGTAGATTTTTAATCTTTTCCTTATAAGTCTGAGATGGGAGTAGGTGGATCTTTGGACCTTGAGTGTGAGACTCTTTAGATTAAATCACTTGAACCTAATAATTACATGAAAGGGGCCTGATGACTTGGTGGTTGGATTTAAGCGGAAAATTATACCGGTAATCGTGGTTAAACGTTTGGAGTCTTTTAAAAAAAGTAAATTAAAGTTTTCGAAGCCAGTGATTTTGATTCTGATTCCGATTGCATAAGTCTTTTTCAGGGACGAAAAAAGTTCAAGTGTGGGGATATTTGATGTATTGAAAAAACAACATCATTTACCCGTGTATTTTGTATATTATTTTAATAGTTTTGAGTCATTTGTATAATATTTAGATATATATTTTATTATTTATTATTATTACAGGTCCGATGCGAAAAATGATTAAATATGAGCTTAAGCGATCAATAAACTAGAAGTGAAAAATATGTCATGAAAGTTCAAGGATCTGAGTTGCAATAAACGAAAGTGGAAAATTCATCATGGCAAGTACTAAATTTCAAGGGACGAAATTGAATAAAGTTGAGGGTTGTTTTAAAAATAGCTATTGAAACTTAAGGGGCTATTCTTGCAATATGCTAAAAGTTGTTATTAATTCAATTCTCAAAAAGGGCATCTACTGAGCAAACAAGATTTATGATCTGTTTGGTATGGGGTAATGGAATAGATGAGAGAATGGAATGGACGAGGTAATGGAATGGACAACGGAATGAAATGGATCATTCCATTCCGTTGTGATGTTTGGTTACTCATATGTTAATAGAATGAATCATTGCTTTGTACAATTTGATAAACAAAAAAAGATGAAGTAATGAAACACAACTGTATTAAAAATGACAAAAATATAATTGACTCAATAATAATAATAATAATAATAATAATAATAATAATGATAATAATAATAATAATAATAATAATAATAATAATAATAATATATTAATGATAAAAAAAATTAATAATAGATTTTTGATATATATTAATATTAGTATGAATATTAATAAATATAAATATAAATAAACGTATAAGTATAAATATAATAATAATAATAATAATAATAATAATAATAATAATAATAACATATTTCTTACCATTCCTTGAAGGAATGGAAAAAAAACACCTACATACCAAGGAATGAAAATTATTATATTTGGAAGGAGTTACATTCCTTTGGAATGCTTCATTCCATTACCACATGATAACCAAACATGTTTCTTTTTATTCCATTAGAATACTCCATTCCGTTCCACCTTATATTCCTTCATACCAAACGCTACCTTAGAGTGACTAATTCTAATTGTTGTTGGAGTTCGACAAAGAAAAAAAAAGGAAAAGAATTATTATTATTGGACTAAATTGTGGTCCATCAAAAGCATATCAGTCTAATAAAGTTCATGTTGACTTTAATATTGGGCCATCTTTTTATTGTTTTGTTGAAAGAGGGCTGCTCGATAATTTTTGGGGTTGGAGTTCAATGAAAAGAAGGAGGGCGGCAGAAAAAAATATAAAGGAGAGCCAATCTGGACGAAGAATCATATACGGCTGAACATTAGACGGCAGAACGTAACAAAGGGATCAAGAGCGAGATTTCAAGAGGAAGAAAGGGATTTGATTCAAGAACGAAGCCGGGTTCGAAGGATTAAAAGTTGACACATCGTTAGTCTTTATTTTTCAATTCTTTTTCGTTTAATGTTGTTTCATTCATGATTCTTGCTACTAAATATTATTGTTTTGATTATTCGAACATGATTCTTGGCTAGTTTTATCATTCCACCTAGGTGTTGATGAACTTGGAATTTTTGTTTTGACTTTTATTTGACGTTTATCGACTACGACGCGTTTTGATTTAAAATAACTTTGGTTTGTTGCTGAATATGATTATGTGTGCTAGTTCTTGGCTGTGATTATTGTTTGGTCATTGATTTTTGATGTGTTTAGAAGAAATTCACCCTAGAGATATTCTAGTCACTTATAGGTCGTTTATTCCGGGTTCTTGATCTAGAGTTTGGTTTTAGAAATAATCCAAGGTGACCAAGTTAATTAGATCAGCTAGGTTAAAGTGTGCATCCAATCTTGATGATTAGAAATACGATTTGGGATTGCTAGGTTTGTTCTAGGCGTTGTTTGATAGTTTGAACACTCGATAGCTCCGGGTTCTTCTATTTATTCGCGTTTAGTTGTTCATAGATATTTGGTGTATCAAATTGAGGTTAGCTTCACATCTAAAAGATTATTAGGGTGGTTCCCTTCTAATTCTAGTAGTTGTGGGATTCGGTGTCGATAGGTCGAATCGGTCCATCTTAGCACTTCATTACGTGTTCTGATTATTCTTCATAGTCGGTTTCTAGGAACTGGAGAGTGGGGGTCCCGCTCTGAGCTGACTAGTTACTATAGGACTTAATTATCCTTAGCGGGAAGTTGGTCGGATTAGGTATCAGATCTTTAGTCGATTGTCAATGTCATAAGTCATTACATGTTCTAAGTGATTCATTGCCTAGGTGGTTTCTCCTTCTGATTGATCTCAAACTCGTGTTCCCAGTCGTTTGGTTATCTTAGTTCGTCTTATTTAGTTTAATTTAGATATTAGTTAATTGAAAACCCCCCAAACAACAAAACAGTTAAGTACAATTAGGTTAGAGTAAGTCTAGTCATTGTCTAGTAAACGTAGTCAGTAGAGTCTCGTGGGTTCGACACTCGGACTTACTTAGGCTATACTACATTGACCGGTACACTTGCAGGTTGTGTGGTCTAGGTTTTGAGAGTCTTAGTTATAAATTTAAAACTTAGCGTGTCTAGTTTAGGTTAAAAATTAGTTAGTGTTAGTTGACCACTTTTTGCACATCTGATATAAAATGGGTTTTAGCTAGTGTTCTGAGAAGAGCTGAAAAGTTCAAAATGATTACAGGATGAAATGACTTTTTGGATGCTCATCTTTCATCGTTAGGTTTTGATAAATCTAAAGTTACTTGTTTTAAATGTAGGGAGAAAGGTCACTTCAAAAGAGAGTGCAAAAATCAAGAAAATAGTAGAGCAAAGAATCCTTTTGGAAAAGATGGTTACTATCGGAAGGCAATATTTCAGCAAATCACTCATCAACCACATCAACAGAAGGATTCACAAACTGCTCATGGAAAAATGATCGAATATGCAAACAAGAAAGCTTATTATGGCATTATTGATCAGGATGATGAGAAAGTGGCTGAAGGTTTTAGCTAGGATAAGTACATTCCAGCTGATCCAAATGTTAAAGCTTTTATCGCTCAGATTGTTCAAAAGCCAGAGTTGATGAAAGAATGGATGGTTGTGTTATCTGATGAAGATGAAAAATCTATTTCTTCAGAAGATAGTTCAACAGAAAGCAGTGATGATGATGAAGAACTTGAATAGATAAATGTTGAAAAAACTCACTTATCTTCTGACAGTTTTGAATTTTATTTTGCAGATAAACTGAAAAAACTCAAAGAGAGAAAAGCTGCAAAAGAAATGAAAGAAGTCAAGACTGTTGAGAAGATAGTTGAAGTTGAAAAGGTAGTGGAAGTAGAGAAGGTTTGTGGAGGTTGAAAGGATTGTTGAAGTTACTAAACCTTGTCTTACTTGTTTGGAATCCTGCAAACAATGTGAAGAAAAAGACGAGAGGTTTAGTGAATCAGAAAAGTTAAAAGAAAAGTTGTTGTTCGATGTCAAGAATTTAAAAGAATCATACGATGTGTTGAACAGAACAGTGAACAGTTTGCAAAAGACAAACACAGAAAGAGAAAATGCTTTGAAAATGATGAATGCAACTATGATGTCGAAGCAGAAAGAGATAAATTTTTATATTGAAGAATGTGCGAAATGGAAGCAAGAGTTGGATGGTGAAAAAGTTGAAAACGAACGAATCAGACGTTTACTGAGAAGTTATACAAGTTCTGATTAGTTAATTGACAGAATTTATCCTACTGTTGCAGGTTTTGAGGCATTTAAAGATGAAGAAAAGAAGCCAAAGACGAAAAAGGATACTGGTAAGAAACAGAGTGTCTGTTATAACAAGTGTCCGCCTCCAATTTGGGAAGGGTACTCGCCTAGAAAACCGAATGAGGAACAAGTTAAAAAGGCAGTCAATTTAAAGTTAGAGTCCGAGTTAACCGATGTATTACCAGACAACATTGACATCACATTCACAACGTCCTACACAGATCATGAGTCTGAATTAATTAAAAGAATGGTTGATCAGGTGTTGGATAAGGATGAGGAATCAGAGTCAAAGTCCGATTCCGAAAGTTCGTGTTTGTCGGAGTTCAAAATCATCGGGAAAACGGTGTATAGTAAAGAATTTTTATTGTCGAAATCAAATTTGAATGAAGAAACATTTGAAGTTGCATATACTTTGAATGATTCTGACAAATTATATTTTGATAAAGAGTTTCCAATAAGAAGTGTTCGTTTTGACATGATCAAAAAGGTTTTTAAAATGACAGAAATCAATATTTCTGAAATAAAAGATTTAAATCTTACTGAAAAACCTAAAAAATACACTTCAAGAGTTACACAACGGTTAAACAAGAAAAAAAGGTACAGTTCTGGTTCTGATTTTCAAAAGAAACCAAACTATAACGGTAATTTCAAAAAGAAAGGTCTTGGTTTTATTCCACCAGAAAACTATAAAAATGAGAAAATTTCTAAAAATACAAAATTTGTTTCAGGACCATCTACTGAGGAAGAAAAGAAGAGCTGATTCTGGAGATAATTGAATCAAGAATTTCTTGTTGCAAAGAAGAAGAATGAAGTTCAAAGAAAAGAAACCAGAACCTGTTTTAGCTACAATGAAGTTGGTCACATTGCATGGAACTGTTCCAGAGCAACTAAGACAAAACAGGGAGTTTTAGGAAAACTGAAAGAAGTTGTTGTTGATAAGACTGAACCACCAACTGAGAAATTTAAAGTGTTTAAAAATTCAACTTATGAAGTTGGTGAATGTTCAAAGAGATTTTACAGAAGAAGTGTGAAGCTTGACAACCAAAAATGGATTGTTAAGAAATCTGAAGTAAAATCTGGCGATAAATCTGATTCCATAAAATCAGAGGAGCCACAGATTGTAGAAATTGGTGAAAAATCAGTTCCGACTGTGGATGATGAGAATTTTCCACCACTTCGGACTGAAAATTTTAAAAAGAAAATTGGTAAAATTGAAATCTCAAATCAATTTTATTCTGAGAAGAATGAATTTGATGTTGAGAAAACTTTTAATGGAAATGTGAAGAAGATTTTTGGAAAGATGATCGATAGGAAGGTTTAAGGGGTTAGAGACTTTTATGCTACAAAGAAAGCAACTTACACCCCAACTGCAGATGAGTTGGTTTCACCCAAGGCTGGTCAGGCTTGTGTGAACATTTTCTTTCACTGAAAAACCTGACTTGTTGGAGATCCCAAGTTTGTAATCGTGGATCAGGAATCGGCATCTTTCTTAAATTGATTTTGTGAAATGAATCTTAAAATTTTTATATTTTACAGGTTATGCAGGAATTGCCGGAGCTTCCAGGTTGGTAAGTGCGAAGCAGGAATCGGCATCTTGATTGGTAAAATGGTTTGTGTAGATGTTTATTCTTACAAATGGATAAATGTTTTGGATATTTTTACAAGTGGTAAGAGGTTGGATTTTACAAGTGATTCGTCAAGGTCATTAGTTTGAACTTGATGTAATCCTCATATAAGTGTTTGAACGAACAAGATGATGAACCAGTCCCTACAAGTGATAAAATCAACTAAACTAATTTTCTGGAAAAATCATTTTGATTAAAACAAACTTAAGTGTTTTGAAATCATAATGAGAAAATAGTTTGTTGAAAGGGGGAGTTCTGATTGTTTATGCCTAGTGGATGGCGATTTGAAGCAATTCGATATCAGTTGTCATTTTATTTGTATAGTTTGTTTTTTTACCTTTGTTTCTACAAAGTGGGTCAAGAGCTCAGTTTGTTTTTCAAATTTCTTTAATAGTGTTTGCATTTTAGGGGGAGTAAAAATTTCAGAAAATCCAAAAACGTTAGAAAAATTTGAAAAAGCCAAAAACATGATAAAATCCAAAAACGAGTTTTGTTGTTAAAAAGAGGAAATGATAGTACATCAGTGGACTGTCACAACATGCTAAAGAATTGGAAAGTTAAAATGTGATAAACAATCTCACTGCGGATATGCCAGTAGGTTTTTACACATTTAGTAGATTGTGACGAGATATAAACCTAAATTTCAAACTTGCTTATTTCGTGGGTAACATTTCTTGGATATATAGGTAACCCCTGAAATCTTGTTTGAAAGGTCCCTCTTTCTGAGATACTAGGTCTTTATACTCAATGATATCTAGGGTATTATCCCAGGACTTCTGCTGAATGAAAATTCTGACCTAGTCCCCGGATAATACTTTCTGCAAATACTTTGAAATATAAGTTCGCTCTCAGCAAAAATGATGAAACAATAAAATTGATAATCATTGCTGTTGAAGAAAAGATCCTCTAAAGGGGAAACACCTAAAGTCGAACCGTCATCTCTCTGCTGAACGAAAGTTCTGACCTGAGCTCTCACGGTCTCGTATCTAACCCCTTACAGATATCATCTAGGTATACTCACATGTAAGACTGAATATTGGGATCTGGATACGGGAGTATATTCAAGTAGTGGGACACGCGAATAAGTTTAAGTTCTTAAGACATTAATATTGTATCTCGAAACAGTTGAACCTTGTGTGAAAATTTAAGTGGACCAATATACTGACAATCTAGGTGAATTGTTTAGAACTTAAAATGAAATGAAGCTTAACGGTGTTGATGATTTGTCTCAAAAACTGATATGATCCTCTTACACAAACTCACAAAAATATGTCTGTAAATATTTCTTTACTGCATCATTTCTTTCAAAAGCCAAAAAGTTTTTTAGTGTGTTTTAGCATAAATTTTGAAAAATTCAAAAAGATTTTCGACAACTGGTATTGGAGAGCTCATTTTCAAAATTCCAAGTGCTAAACATGATGACATTTTTGTGAAGGGGAGTTTGTTCTTAATCAAACAAATTTTAATCAAATCTACAAGTGGTTCATCAGGCTTTTCATTGATAAATCAATTAGGTTAAATTTGAGGGAGAGTCTGTGTTGGTGCATAAAATCTTTATTCTAAATTGTAAAATTTACTTTGAGGTAGAGATGGTGCAGATATCCTGAGCTGGATAAGAGCCAGGTTACAATCTTGGAACAAAGCTTTGAAAGACAGGTTCCGATACTTGAAGTTTCTGAATGAAGAATGAGAGCCAGATTACGATCCTGAAGTTGATGATGCTGATGAACTTAAGGAATGCTAGCTCATTGCTAGGGGGAGTCTGTTGGTGATGAGAGAAAGAGAAAAGCCCAAAGACCGATAAAGACTGAAGGTGCAAAGACTCGACACGAAAGACTCGTCAACATCTAAGGGGGAGTCTGTTAGTGCATGCATCTGTCGACTTTGTCTTGTATCGAGTCTTAGACTAGATATGTTAGATCAGGGCATGTTGTACGAGAGAATAGCAGAATTAGGTGTCATTTAGGCTGATTCCGCTTGAAATGATACTTAGTCATTTCAAGCGAAATCATAATTTTTAATTCAGCTTGAGTATGTAATGTAGAGATTTCGCTTGAGTTGCTGGTTTCTCTTGAGCTTGTTCAAGCGAAATCAGAACACTATATATAGGTCAATTGTCTCTCAAGCGAAAGTAGTCTGATCAGTTGTGAACTTGGATACCGAGGTGCTGCCGGTTTTCCTTTTGCGGGTAATCTTTTATATATCAATCAGAAGTGAGTTTAAAGTGAATTGCTAGTTGTTTCTAAATCAGTTTCTTAGTTTTCGCCTCTGAAACTGATAAAAACTCCTCTGAACGACTCGTTTGGGTCTGTACACGATCCTACAGACTCCTTGGTGGTCTAATTAAAGAAATCATTTGTTGATCTAATTAAAAGGACCCTATGGTAGTCATGTCACACTCATCACAGGTTTGACTTTCTTCCCCTTCACATTATAAAACAAACTGTGCGGACTGTGCAAGGAATTACGTAATTATGGATGCATACATAATTATGTAATTCGGTGCACAGAAACCACAACAAGTTTTGTCATGTGTCTAGAGTTGACTCAATTCATTTCCATTTCTGAAGAATACCCATTGAGGAAAATGACTCATTCCGTTCATTTTCGTTTCTGAGAATATCCATCGAGGGAAATGAATATCCTTGATTCTTCCTTCATTTCCATTTCTGAAGAATACCCATTGAGGAAAATGACTCATTCCGTTCATTTTCGTTTCTGAAGAATATCCATCGAGGGAAATGAATATCCTTCCTTTTTCCTTCATTACCATTTCGGAAGAATACCCATTGAGGAAAATGACTCATTCCGTTCATTTTCGTTTCTGAAAAATGTCCGTTGAGAGAAATAACAGGATTATGCCTTGCATATCTTTGATGGGTTATTCTACGCAAATAGATAAAAAACCCTAGATTCCATGCAAGACAATTATTTAACACAGCGTCACAGACAGACTCCTACGAATAAATTTCTGGACGAAATTTCCTAAAGTAGGGGAGACTGTGACACATGTGCCTTTGCGACCATCAAACAAATACCAAATTTATGAAATATTGTGTTTCATACTTGGGATTTGTAAAAAATACGTGTATCGTTTGCACATATCAATTCATGTTCGATTTCAAGCTTTAAATCGCTTTCTAGAAGGTTGTACGCGCACTGATGCGTAAATATAACCAGTTTAATGCAACGAACACTCTGGAATAGTAAAATAGGCTTAACATACCTTAAATAACCTTTACATAACATAGAAATAAGTTTTGGAGGGTTTGGTGGGGCGAAATCAAGTTTATTCGCTTACAGGGACTAATTTCGACAAACAGCGAAAGTATGCCGATTTGTACTGTAACGAACATTCCGGAACTTGATCATAAGATAAATATGCCCTAAATATCCTTTACATAGCTTAGAAATAGGCTTTGAGATGTTTGGTGCGCAAAAAGAAACTTTCTTGATCAATAGGGACTAAAAGCGTCAAAAAGTGTATAAGTTTGCATTTTCGCCCATATCTTACGTTCTGAATATATTCGGATATCCAAAAATTTATGTAATCATTAAAATATTTTATTTTAGTGATTGGCATGATAAAATTCCATTCGTCGCGTAATTTGGATTGCTTTTCGCATCCGTTCGTGTTTCGTCGTAATTAACCGAACAACGCAACCGTACGACCAAATGAACCGACATCCGAGATATTTTTGAGCACATTCCAAGTCCTCTATACTTTAACTTCATTTTAGAGCCATGAAATGAGGTTAACGGGGCTTAAACGTGTCAAAAATGCATGAAAATCAAGTTTGGATACACAGGGGCATGTTCTGCCAATTGCTGAAACTTACTGCCAGCAAACAAGCACCATACGGTCCGTATGGGGACCAATACGGTCCGTAAGCTACCTTCAGACCAGCAGAATGCAGAAACAATGAACCTGGTCCAATTCAGCTCATTTGATGGTTTTCAATCCCTAATTTCTGATACTATGGATTGGTATTTGAGTGCCTATTGTATTCTAAACCATGGGCCCAAATGTAAGGCCAAGATGGAAGCTCAAAGTTCGAGAAACGATCCTAACGGTTTACCGAAATTTATAAATACCCATCACCTCATTCCATTTCCTGCACATTTGGTTATGAGATTTCTCTAAGTTGATGTGAATATTCACTTCATACCTGAGAATACTTGGAATCAAACCTTCTTGGACCTTTTGTAAGTCTTCTTTCGTTCTTTTATCGCTTTTTGAGCACGAAAGTCAAACTGTGTTTGACTTTCTACATTGACCAGTTTATGGTCAACATGAAGTTCGTTTGAACTTCACAACGTGAGCGTAATCACGATGGTTATAGTCCCTAGTGACTCCTACTGATTACCACGTTGATTAGGTGTAGTGACGAGTCATAGTTTCGGCCAAAATGCGTATTTAAGCGTATTTTGTAACCAAACTATTCTTGGGTATCAAAACCGTTTGTTTTGATATCTAACTTGTTTTCAAACTTTTGTTAAACATGTTTAGCTCGTCACTTTTAGATTAGTGCTTATGTAGAGTCGTAAGTCAAGCGGTCTAAACAACCGCTTAGACTTTCGAACTAGACCCGTTTGGTCGATCATTAGGATCCGACCAAACATGTTTTGTGACCATAGTTGTATAGGGAATGACCTTCCGAGGTTATACCTTATGGTCCCTTCGTTTATGTAGTTATATGATAGGTAGTTTATATGCCTTAGGAAAATGACCAAAATCCCCTTTTTATGCATAATTGATATTTAAGCATATGTAACCCAAAATCTTGTCACTTAACTGATTATGCAACATAACTAAACATGTTTAGGCATATAATACTTGTCATAGGACTAGTTAGGCGTTCCGAACGCGTTTTACGCGAATGACGCGTTAAAGTAGCATAAGCTACCTAAACGGGTCGTAATGGGTCGTAAGCACCTAGGTTAGGTTTCACTTTAGTATGTAGGCTTTGTTAGACCATATCATATGAGTTCCAATACTCATTTGGTTTACGAAACCTCATACTATCCGATCTTCCGATTTAGGTCCGTTTATTAACTTAGTTACCTATATTAGGTGTCGTTTGATTTCCGTGATCCCTCTAGCTTTGCTTGGTAGTTATTCAAGACTTCTAAGCATCCTCAAGTGAGTACATAGTCCCCTATTTTACTGTTTTCAAACTGTTTTGGGGTAGAACACATGTGCCTACTTGTTATTTTCATGCTTTCCATGTTTTCATATCATATACTTGCTATGTTCATTAGTACACTATTAGTACATGATTTCATTATGTTTTGCTGTGTATGTTCACTTAACATGCTAGCCCATTGTTTTACATTTTGAACTGTTCGAACCATTTGTAACCATTTGATGTATGTGAACCATTGGTAATCATTTGATGTATGTGAACCATTGGTAATCATTTGATTGATGTGAACCATTTGTAACCATTTGATATATGTGAACCATTTGTAACCATTTGATATATGTGAACCATTTGTAACCATTTGATATATGTGAACCATTTGTAACTGTTTGAACCGTTAGGTTAGGGAAGTGATTAGGTAACGGGGCGGGTGTAATGTGTTAAAAGCATGGTGGATACGCCGCTGGTACTTCCTATATATAAGTACTTTTAACACATTATATATCATGCGTTATCTAGATCACTTGGGTAAACGATTTTGAAACGATGTCACACAATGATGTTTTCTGAATAATATAAACCATACGAGTTTTATTAACGAGTTTCTACGAGATATTTTACAAATCATATCCAACTTGATTTGAGTTGGTTAATTATGTCGCAATATTATACTTTTCAAAATAAGGTTTTTAAATAAGTATTGCAACATGTAAAACGAGCCATGAATCTGACACTCACATAAAACCTATGTACTCGCCGGCATTTTTATGCTGATGTATTTTCACATGTGTTTCAGGTACCATAGTTGGTGATGTTTGATGATGATATCTGTGTACGCTCACATAGGAATGGATGAGGCCTTAGTGACTTAATAACAATGAAAGTCTATTTGTTCATGTTTTGTTTCTAATTCCAATGTAATGTAATACATTTAATTTAATAAAACGAAACTGTTTAATCCATGGTTGTGAAACAATGATTCTGTTACAACACTCCCCGACGTTTTCGCCACGTTGACATAGCATGCCCAGTTCGACCACACCTGGCGCACTTCGTGAGTCTTCCTCTCAGAACCCCTCATGCCATCCCTGGCATTATCCTTTCTAGAACTGCTAGAACTTGCTACATACGCCTTCCCCGAACTGCGTTTCCTGTCACGCTTTACATCGGTTTCCTTCCTCGGGCTCTCGAAGATGTGTTTCTTCGAATCTCCTGACTTAGACTCAGAACGCTCCGACCGTTCAGATTTCACGTCTTCATTGGCCTTGCCCGATGACTTCCCGGTTTCGTCCTTCTTATTAAAGCTACCTTTGCGAGCAGCATAATCCGCTAACGATTTCGCCAATGTAGTAGCTTCTAGGTAGGTAGTGGGTTTCGTTGATGTGACCATGCTGCGAATTCGTGGCGATAGCCCCCAAATGTACCTCTCTACCTTTCAGGAGTAACCATCCGTGGAACTAACCTTGACAAATCATTAAAACGAGAAGTGTAAGCTCTGGCATTCAGACCTTCCATGTTTAGGTTCCAGAAGTCAGTCTTGATCTTCTGTATCTCACTACGCGGGCAGTATTTCTTTAGGAGCAACTTTTTAAGTTCATTCCAGGTTAGACTATAGGCAGCGTCTTCACCTAAAATTTGAACTTGGGAGTTCCACCAGGATAGTGCTTCATCAAGAAAAGAACAAGAAGCATACGTAACCCGTTGATCAGCAGCACAACCACTGATTGCCATGATGGATTCCATCTTCTCAATCCATCTGGTGATATCTAAAGGTCCTTCGGCACCGGTAAATGATCGTGGGTTACAGCCCTGTAATGTTTTATAAGTACATCCGTGCACTGTTCATAAGGTTAATAAAAATCAGGAATACGTTCCAATTATATCATAACACATGAACTACTAAAACTTTTTGATCATTATTTTACCTGGAGGGTTTCCAATCTGTGCCCCACCAAAACCACACCCATGAGCACCATGTCCACGTCCCTGGCCATCATTCTGGTTAGCATCACGCTGTTCCATGGCAGTATTAACGTGTTAGGCTATGAGTTGTGCCAACTCTTCCGGTGTGGTAGGTAATCCAGAACCCTGTCTTGCTTTTGGCGGCATTTCGTCGTTTCTATTATTACAACAATAATAATCAACATAAGACGAAATCCCAAAAATAATTCAATCATTAAATGCTAGTGGACCAAACATTGCGCATGCATAATATCCACATATTAATGAGAACAATTTTTAAACCAAAAGTAATCCAACTGATATTCATCATAGAAATTAATAAACTTGTTTTTAGTACACACTAACCACCTTTGGCATGTCTACGTCAACGCCGAAAACAAGTTCAAACAAAATTTCTACATAATATCCCAAAAATCTGGCATGCAGACCCCAAACAAAGTGTATCAAAAGTAACAGACATAACAACCAACAAAAATAAACAACAACAAGCATCAACGCTTCAAACCCAGGAAATCCAACATCCTCCTGACAAGCTCCTCCAGATCCACTATCCTCCAGTGCATTTGGTCCATCGCACTGTCATCTAAATCCTTCAATTCATCATACCAATCCATCTGACCCTCAAGATCCTTCATCTTACCCCTAGCTGAGTCCAGATCTCCGCGCAGAGTGGCAAACTGTCGATCACAATGGCAACATCGGTCTATCCAAACCCTTTTCTGCTTCTTGGAAGCAGATGCCGTCTCAGCATGTGACGTAGATGCGATCTCTCCAACAGGCCTAGTTCTCTTCCTACGTCAATAATAAACCAAAAGAGGCGTAGTAGGAGTGCGTGACTCAATCACTGGTAAAGATGACTCAGAAGAAACAGGTGGAGGGATCTCAACGATAGGCTCGATCACAGCAGCAGATGGGACGACTGATGGCTCTAACGGTTGAGCCGTGACAATAGTGGCATCCACCACTGGTGCGATACTGAGAGATCCTCCGATCATAGGGACACTTCTAATCACGTCATCGATAACTGGTACAGTGCCTGATGACTGTCCCGTCTCATGAATCGAGGTAGGAACATCATCGTCATTGTCTATCCACCCGTTGCTAGTGAAAGCATATCGGGGGTCTACCTGGCTGGCAAAAGCAGCAGGATTGACATGTAATGACAAAGCGAACTCGGCCATACCAACCATCTGTGGAGTCGTGAAAGGTATCTCTGGTAGAATGGATCTGGGCGAAGTCTCGAAATCTGGCTCGCTACCTGAGTTATGGATCTCGATGACCTTGTGCTCGTGGGACATCTGTGACACATATATAACCGTACAAGTAAGTGCGTGATCAAATGAATAATAACACATAAGGCCCAAATAAACAGAAAATCACGTATGCACATAAACACACAATGGTTCTCATACATGATAAAATTTTTTCATGTTTATTTAAAAATTTTGGCTTTGCGAATTTTGGACTTAAATCTCAAAATTCTTTGGTTGAAGTCTAGAGTTTTCCCCGAAAACTTCTAGTTCGCTAACAACCATTGGCTCTGATACCAACTTCTGTCACACCCCAAAAACGTCGCAACGGAATATAAAACGTAGTGGTTATGAAAGTTGGTGCCCATTTATATCTTACTGAACGATGCATTTAATTGTTGGATATATTAAGTTGTTTAAAACATAGATTTTTAAACATAAGTCTTAAAGTTCATCACAACCACACCATAGTTAAGTTGGCTTTATCCTTACGGATCTTATTACATTTGTCCCAAATTGTTTTAAAAGTTTGTCCAACACATTAAGAAAACAAACATGCATCAACAACCACAAGATACGCCATAATTCCCGAAGGCGAACTCAAGTACCTGAAGAACACGTTAAAATCAAGTGTCAACACAAAGGAAGGTGAGTTCACATATTCAAATTTAAATAATTTGATCCCAAGGAAAAACTTTCTAATTATGTGTTTATTATCAAAACATCCATATAATTTACGAAAGTCAGTTTATATCTTTCATAAAAATCCAAGAGTCAGCCGTCGCAAGCGTTTCTCAAAAACCTTCGAACAAAGAATCTTCCCAAGTTTACATATTAAATTATACCATCAAATGTTCGGATTCGTAAGTTAGCTAGACATTACGAACTATATATTTACAATGGAGGTATAATCAATTCTAGATAGTAAATAGAATATCAATTCGTCATTTGACTTGACACGGAGCGACCGGTCAGGACAGGGTTGTCAACCCGATAGATCTACCAACAATTCCTCGCGTGCAATACTTAAATGATTAAATGACATCACTTGCGCATGGCCCATATCGAGGCCATCTATGATGCCTGCCTCACGTACAATATATATATATATATATATATATATATATAGAGAGAGAGAGAGAGAGAAAGGTTAACGTACAAAACTGCTTAACGTACGCGATGAAAAACAACATGCGTGATTAAGTTTATAACGTGCGTGATTATATATTTGATCAAAATCCCATGCGTGATTACACACATGTACGCGTGATTATATCCAAGTTGCTGAAAGCGTGATTAGGTTTTATCAGTTTTGTACGTGCGTGATTTTCATATTAACATGCGTAAATTTGTCGCGTACGTTAACGTACGTTAAGCCGTGAAGTACATTATACTTATTCTATATATATATAGGGGACCGCTAAAATGAAAACCACCTCCAGTTGTAAGAACCATGAGAACTTTTTGATTCGGGGCGAGTTGGACCAAAATTTTTTTTCATAAACGTAGATGCGTGTATTATAAACACATTTTTAAAAAAAATTCAAAAAAAAAAATGTCGTGTGTGTAGTTTTGAGCACCACAAGTTTGTGTTTACGGGCACCAAAATTTACGGTGCCCGTAAACACAAACTTGTGGTGCTTAAAACTACACACACCACATTTTTTTTTTGAATTTTTTTTTTTACAAATGTGTTTATAATACACGCATCTACGTTTATGAAAAAAATTTTGGTCCAACTCGCCCCGTACGGTGTAGTTCTCATGGCTCTTACAACTGGAGGTGGTTTTCATTTTAGCGGTCCCCTATATATATATATATATATATATATATATATATATATCCTACTAATATGACAAATTTAATATAAACCATTGTACGAATTTACTGAAATCCCTAGGAACAAGTAAATTCGTGCCAACTACACGGTCGTTTTCTCTGAAACACCGTACAAATCCCCGTTTTCCCCGAAACATACATATTTATCAAAACCGTTTCTCCACGAAACATATATTTTCACCAAAAACCGTTTCATCCCGAAACATATATTCTCCAAAACCATTTCATCCGAAACATATATTTAACAAATCTATATATTTTCAATGAAAATATATAATTTATATCAAAAGGTATATTTTATTCCAAAAATATTATTAAACCCTTTTAGGCGTGTTCTTCCCCCAAAACATATACAAAACAGTAAAAAGAGGGGGTTTACTGAAACTCACCTTTGGGTGCGTATTTTTAAATAGCGCAATCCCAAAAATTGATTTCTACACGTCCTATTATGCGTAGGAACAATTTTATCAATCAATACATCACAAAAATTCCTAAGTTTCTCCCTATCTTAGAATTTTCACATAACTTTGAGATTTTCTCAGAAAGTTATTATTTTAGATTATGTTGACACGTTTATATATATATATATATATATATATATATATATATATATATATATATATATATATATATATATATATATATATATATATATATATATATATATATATACTAGTCGTTTACCCGCGCGATGCGGCGGGAAATATATAATTTAGGTTGGTGAGTTTAGGGCTATGTAAGAGGATGTAGTTTCCGATGTGGCGTTCGACGACGATGGTGGCAGTGTAGCAGAACGTGAGGGTCGGTTGTGGCCTTCTTCAGCGGCGGAGAATCAGCGGTGTGCGGCGATTGGTGGTTTTGTGATGGCGTTTGGTGGTTACTGTGCGACGGCCGGTTACCGGCTTCAGAAAAAAACAAAGAAAATTGTGTGAGGCCTTCGACAGTGGCGAAGCTTGACGTTTTTGACCCGGGGGGGGAATGTATATAGCCAAACCCTTCTAATACGAATACCCTATCATCTAATTGATAAAAAAGAACAAAAAAATTAATTTAAATGCCCAAACACCTAAAACCCTTTCCACACTCACATCAGTTTGATGATGCGTTTGATTAGATAAGATCGCACCTCTCATTTCTTTACAGAGAACTATCTTGTTAAAAAACAAATGGATTAAACATTAATCATTAAAGTGTACACTAACACCATTTGGCTACACCTAATCAAAATACATAGACTTATTAAGAAGCATGGTTGTTTTGCATATGTAATGCCAATAGCAGGCCGTTTGACTTTTGGATCCCCTTTGACCCAAGCTATTGATTAATTGGAGGTTCAGCATGAATAGGATACTCGTTTACTTGAAACTTGAAACCCAACATGAATTCGAAGCCACCCGAACCTAAATTAGAGAATATACTTTTATATTGTCATGAATCTCATATTTCCTCTTGCGTTGGGTTTTTGTTTGGCTAGATAGGATGCATTTTTTTAGGTAAACACACCCAAATTAGTTTAGAAATGTGGTCAATGTATGGAGTGAGAAAAAAATCACGTTTTGTAAAGTGCATCTCATTTCTAGTAATGGATTTTAGTATGGTCTATCAACTTTATCCAATTTCTGATGATTCTCAAGCGGCCCATGAACGCATTCATTATTAAAGTACGTGAGCTACGACAATTATTTCATTGTGTTATGGTCATTGACAACAACCGTATAGACTTAATTTTATGTAGACCATGACTACTCACTTCTTAAGAGACAAATTTGAAGTTAAAAATCAAATTGATCCCTTCATTAAGATTCCTTCAAAATTGTAACAATTTACTTGGACTCATTTAACGACTTTTATATAATATTATCACTTACATATAGTCATTTAAATCTAAGAAAAGTTAAAATTTTGTAATATTATCAATCACATATAGTCATAGAGATGTTGTGAATAAAAAAATATAATTAGAATAAATGCACTAACATAAATTTAAAAGAAAGATATTAGAATTATGTATCGGGTACATCCGGGTACAATTGGTTCTAGTTCTAGGTATAATTGTTTCCGATTCCGGTTCCAGGTATTGAGATCAAAATACATACTCTATCTACTCTACGGGTAGGGTCGGTTCCGGGTATTAAAAAAACCGGTTCCAGGTTTTTTTACCGGGTCCGGTTCCAGCTACAATATTTTTGTACACCTCTATCTTGGAGAATAATCCAAACATACTAATGAACACACGTTTTAAATAATAATGAAACATTACTACAATAATATAAATAATAATGCGTTCTGTACCGTGATGTGGAGTGGTAGGAGATTCAAGTTCTTTTATAGACTGGAATGTGATGTGGAGTGGTGGGAGATTCAACTTGTTTTATAGACTGGAATGTGATGTGGAGTGGTGGAAGATTCAACTTGTTTTATAAGCTAGACTGTGATGTAGAGGGAAATTCAAGTTTTTTTTCTAGAGCTCCCTCCAGTTTGACCATTCACTGTCTGCTTGACACCTTTAAAGCGAACATAAAAAACAAAACTGATAGGTTAAATCAGTAAGAGGACAACAGTAAATAAACAAAAGATTCTCCGACTTACTCACAGTTGTTATAATTACTCTGTTACTCAAAAGAGTAACTGAAAGTTAGATTGTAACTAAAACGTTAGGTATTGAAATGGTTAAAATAAAATGAAGTTAATTCTAGTTTTTGTACTTTTAATATCCAACACATATTTTTACTGATATCCAGCAATATACCATTAAGATCATTTGCATACATGTAAGGAAATGTTGGCATCCCTAATAACATTTACAAAACTACCAAAATATCAGTTGAATAAAATGAAGAAGAATTCAGGATATTAACAAAGCTATTTCAGTTTAAAAGGAGTTAAGATAACAACTTTGATCAGATAACAACTTTGATTGAATTAAAAAGGTTAAATCAGTAAAAGTTGTTTCAAGCAATTGTGGCAGATCAGATAACAACTTTGATTGAATTAAAAAGGTTATTTGATTGATTTGGTTATTGTTTTAAAGAATAAAACACAAACCTTTGGGACTCCATGATACACATCATCACCATCCGGGCTGTTAATAATGACTCATTGCCTCGGATTCTTCGGATCATACTCAAGAAGTGACTGCTCAAGCAGATGACGATAAAAATAACAAGAAAAAGAAATATACATAAGAAAATAGGGAAATTAAAGAATGCGTTCAAACCGACCTGAGCAGCATATCCGAACGAAATAAAGTTAAGAGCGTTTACAAAGGCGAAAAATAGAATACATGTGAAGAGATTAGATAAAATCAATACGCTGTGTAATTAAGAAAAACAAATAGTAAGATGCAACTAAGCAATCTTCAGCAAGATGACCAGCCTTTTTACATTTCACACTAAAATAACAGACATATAGTAGTATATTTTGGATTAAATAAAGCAGTGGGACACATTATGCAAATATGCAATAGTGTTTAACAACATGTGTTTGTCTAAGCTTTGTTAGTGTTGTTTCTGAGAGCATGAACCGATTTGTGTTCCAAAACATGTCAACAGAATTGTTTCATGTAAACTAACTGACAACTGAATGTACCATTCATAAGTAGATAGGCTGGATCTCCTTGTTGACCAGCGATGACGGTTGAAATCCCAAGTGTCTCCTCCACTTTCAAAAACTTGTAATGGGACTTTAGGGCCACATGACGCTTCAACTATACTTCGGTTGCTTCGAGGCCCCTACGAAATACAGTAAAATGTCATTAAGAATTAAAAAAAAGGTCAGAGACAAATGTCAATACCTGAGAAAGCTTAAGATTCTCTAAAAGCTCAGTTTTGCAATCCATGCTGCAGATATCGTCATCGGTCTGCAAAACAATCAAGAGGAATAAAAAATTAAATAAAAAGCTATTAGCTGTGATACCACATGTATATAGTTACCATTTGACACTCTTTAAAGATGTATAAAATACTCGAAACAACCTAGTCACCAAGAGATGGCTTAAATTGCAATCTAGTAAATAGAAACATCTGAACACTAAAAACGTTGCACATTGCTGTTCATGAGATCCTCATTTTCAAATTTTATAACTTATGTGAAGCAAAAAAGGCTTATAAATGTCTATGAACTGTAAAATGGAGAGCAAATTTACAAAACAGAATAGAATAATGAATCAAACATTCAAACTTGATATGTGCATATGGTCTCGCCTTCATTTCCTTCCAAAAGTTGTACTCCACCACAAGATTGAGATGGTCAACAAGGTTGTAATAGTATTTTATGAATGACCAAATTGAAACATTAGTAAATAAACAAATTATATAAACTTCACTTCATCTAAACAAAAAACACACTATCAGCCACCCAAAAAAACCAAACTTAATTCTCAACTCAGCAGACTATATAAAAGATTATCGAATATTAGAGGCCCAATTCATTAACATTTTCACAAACTTGCAAACTTTCACAACAAAAACCATACCAACAGTGATTAAAGGAGATATACTTACATGGTCACATCATCAGCTCCACTATATCAGCCGAAAAAATCAAACTAAATCCACACTTCTAGTGACTAAAATAGAAATTAAACTACACGAAGTAATTGTTCTCACTATAAAATAACTTCACTGTCTTCCCGACGGGCTTGCCATGAGCTGGACCGATCATAATTCCACTTTGGGAGCTTCTTTAGACATCCACCAGACCTGCAAATGTTTAAAGCCCACAAAAAAAAAAAAAAAAAACAAATAAACTTAAATAGTTTGAGCATAAATCAATAACTAAAACTCAAATATTAAGCTTAAAAAAACATGAAGCACTATCGACCCGTAATGCCTTGTTCAAGAAGCTTTTGGGCCACAAGGTGATGAGAATTATTAAAATAAAATTGATATAAACACTTGAAAAGCTGAAAGTAAGCAATAACACAAAAGTAGACCAGAATTACTACCATGGTTGAATAACGACACAAGTTGCTGGATTGCCCTCTTTTTTCTGATGTGGCCATGGAAGGCATAAACATGTTGAAGGCGCCTTTTGAACTCACCAATGCTGGAAGTACAAATAACTATAGTCATCGGCATAGCAAGACGCACCCTCTAATGGATAAAGCCAACTCATGGAGCTGTAGATGCATAATCACCAGTCAGTCAATATGATACTGCAAAACAGGTTCGAATTAAACCTCGATTCATTTATCTAACCAAGAAAGACAAAGTGAAAATATAATCTTGGATTTAAAGAGATGATGACTTACTTGATACCCAGATCAATATGTTCTTGAATACCGAATCAAAACTGGTCATATGGTGTGACACAAAACAAAAGTAATGTTATTGAGTTTTAAATAAAGTGATTTAAGAGGTTATATGCGTTATTAGAGACCAACTCATACGTAAAGGAACTGAAAATTCCACCTTTTAATAATAAATAACAGAATTTCCTCAACTTGAAAGTAATGTCTTCATTTGAAAAAAATAAACCAAAATAGATTACACCAAACAGTAAACAAAGTACATCATTTAACTTCTTGATAAAAAAAAGGGTACCAACCATTTCTAGACAACAAGCTTATCAATATCTTAATGATATAGCAACTCATCTAGCAAGAACAATGCAGCATTTAACTTCTTGATAAAAAAAACAAAAAGAATGATTTCTAATATACAAACAAGAACAAAATTAAGTGTAAAATGGATATTACCCTTGGAAAAAACAGGGGACTGGCCACTCAATTGCTCCAAAACCTAATAACAAACAATTAATCAAAACAACAACAATAATTAGTCGTTATTCGTAACAATCACACCTAATTACATTACAAATAAACATAACACAATCAGAGAGTGAAAGAATAGACCTTGAGAAGACATTTTAAAAGGCCGAATCTCACCAGACAGGGGTTGTTTGTGGACGTATTGTCTTGGTATTCTTCATCATCGGAGTCAATTGCTTGTTGTTGCTATGAAAGTATGAACAAACAGATTCGTTCAGCACTGATAAATGTAAATCAACACAGAATTAGAAGAATACTGATGCGTGTGTAGTGTAATATATTTTTATAATATAATTAAGCCCTTTTTTTACACCTTTAGCCAAGTTTTAAATTTATAAAACACGATATTTACTAACACTAAACACACATATGGGCAAGTGCACCCATCGTGGACGTAGTATAGTGTTGGTATGATACCGAGGTCGTCCAAGGACACAAGAGCTTTTAGTACCGGTTTATCCTCAACGTCTAATCAAATCAAAAACTTAGAAAAATGATTTTAAACTAAGAAAATAAAAACTAACTAAATGCTAAAAAATAAAAATAAAATAAAAACAGATAGACAAGATGAATCACTTGGATCCGACTCGTGTATTAGTATAACCTTTGATTATTTTCGCACTTTTGCACTTGTTTAAGAGATTATCTTAGTTATTGTAGTAGACCCCTCTTTTGAAGGCGACGTTACCCTCAACCCAGTAGTTTGAGTCAGCAAGGATACAATCCTAAAAGGTTGGATTATTGGAAGATAATGAATTAAGTTATTAATGCAAATTATGGTAGGCCCCGCTTTTGGCGGTGACGTTACCCTCGACTAAGTAGTCTGAGTCAGCAGGGATACAGTCCTAAATAGCCGGGTTATAGTATTAATAGTAGTTAACTTATGAGGGGGTCAAAGAGTTTGGATCCCCGCCATCCAATACCTATGGGCATTGAAGGAGATCCTACTAAATTTGACCCAGGTCCCTTGCAGGACCTCTAAACGCTGAACAAGGGCAAGACCCTTACCAAACCGTTCCCTTAACCCCCGACCAGGTAGCCAACATACCTCCATATAGACCGTGGAGATATGAATGGTGAAAATCTTTTATTTTATATAGACAGTAAAATAATGCCAAGACACCACGGACAAACGATAAGGAAAGATCACCTTCAACATAAGTAACTAGTTATTGAAGTCATTAATACAAAACCAAATAAAAAGTGCAAAAGATTAAAAATAAAAAGTATTATACTAAACACTTGTCTTCACCAAGTGATGTAAGAGACTTAGGCAAACATGGCCTTGATTGTCAAGAACTCTTACTATCAATCTTGGATCCCGAGACGACTCACACACTCTACGATGGACAATGGATGATGGTGGTGGATGATGGTGTTATGGTGGTGGTGGGTGGTGGATGAAGTGTGAGAGAGGTGGTGTGCCAAGGGATGGATTGGAATGAAGCCAAGCACTCCTATTTATAGGCTGAACAGAAGGCTGGGCACGGCCCTGTGTCCGCTGGACACGCCCCCGTGCCCGTCTGACACTATCTCTCTTCATTAATTGTAATTCGCAATTACAATTAATGCGCCTGCTGTACTTTCGCCACGCCCCCGTGCTCACTGGACACGGCCCCGTGGTGGGCAATAGAAGCTTCTACAGGTTTGTCTTTTCTGCTGCTTCTTGGGCACGGCCCCGTGCTGGCTGAGCACGGGGCGTGTTCAGGCTTCTGTTTTCTCTTCTTTGCTTGGGAAGATGCCGTTGAGGGTTCGGGCAGTCTACTTTTATCCCTTTTCTTGTATTTGTGTTAGAATTGGCTTTCTTTTTGCTTCTTTTGTGAATTTGAGCTCATTTCATCCTGAAAATACAAAAGGAAGACAAAAACACTCTTTTTCCAACATTAGTACTTAAAAAGGGTTAGTTTTATGCCTTATTTGATGTAATTTATATGTTGCATTTTACACACATCAAATATCCCCACACTTGAACTTTTGCTTGTCCTCAAGCAAAACTCTTTAAATGTGGCTTACACTCCCAAATGGAATAGGTAGAAGAGAAGGTTTTTGGCTTGTCATAGAGTGTCGGGAGTCCAAGATGTTTTCGGGTTTTATTTTTATTTATTTACAATCCTATTCGTTATGATTTATTTAGAACGTTTCATAGGATAAATTACTTATTTGGGCATAACATGCCTTTTTTAAAATTTTATTTATATACAAGTTCACATACCTCACGGGAGAAATCACTCAACACTCGGCCGAAGGTGTATTTTTTTAGTGAATCACTCGAGAGCGGCATGGAGCTTACGCCTTCCATAGGCTTGCCAAGCAATCAATCCTCCTCCTTTTTAACTTTATACCTTTGGAAATATCAAGAGGACTTTTTGGGTGAAGGGTTAGGCTTGGGCTAAAGGTGGGTGGTTGGGTTAGTGGTTAGTAAAAGGGCGAAAAGCGTAAAAAGCGTCGGTTTTCGTAACACAATTTTTTTTGTGACTTTTTATTTTGAAATATTTCTCCAAACAAGCTTTTGTTTGTATAGCTTTGTTTGTTTTTAACTTCATCATCATAAATTTTTTTTTTAGTCACATAAAAGAACGAGCTTGCGAAAAACCGAGCTTGTTACTAAAATAAGGGGTGAAAAATAAAAAGGGTTTTTGGTGGGTAAAAAGGGTTTAGGGTAAAGAAACGAAAGGTTTAGGCTCAAAGGGGTTAACTAGGGGGATTTTGGGTAGGTGGTAAAAAAAATGAAAAATAATGGTGTAGAAAGAAAAATGGTTAGTCCTAATGCCTCCATCATTTACTTACTTGGGTTTAAGTTGGTAAGGACCGGGAATGAATCGTCGTGGCAAGTTCTAGAGTTGTAAGAACCAGGCGGCTATTCACACAAGAAACGAAAAATGAGCATTTAGTCTAAAGATGTAAATTTGTATGCTCAATAAAGGCTCAAAACTCACTTTTGTGGGAATGGGTTTTTAATGTGATCAAGTATATATAATCAAATTTTAACTAGACTTGTTATGCCGTTTCATAATTTTCTTATGTTGGTTCTTGTTATCACGACGCTTTTGGTTGTAAATTTTATAAAAATATAACCTTATTAATCTTAGGGTTCCCAACTTAAACTTTAGACAAGTAAGAAAAAATGAAATTTTTTATTTTTTTTTTGAAAAAAATTTGGGGTGTTTAGCGGTTCCAATAGAGTTTTGTGTAAGGCTTGTTGTTAGGACTTGCAAAATTTCAAGGTGTTAGCTTCCCCCCACACTTAAATTACACATTGTCCTCAATGTGTCCCAAAAATAAATTTTTAGGTTGATTGGATGTGTAATGTGGTGTTAAAAAGCAAAGAATTATGTTACTGGCAGTCTGAACACGGCCCCGTGTTCGCTGGACACGACCCCGTGGTGAACTGCCAGTATCGGAAACTTACAGAAGGTGAACACGGGGGCGTGTTGGTTAGACACGGCCCCGTGTCTGGCAAATAATTGCAGGTCAGTAGCCAAACAGCAGGTCTGGGAGATGAACACGGGGGCGTGTCGGCTGGACACGTCCCCGTGTGGACAGTCTGTGAGCCTGAAAAACAAGTTTTGTCTCCCGGTTTCTCCATTTTGGGCCTGTAAGTGCTAAGGTTTAGCACTCTAACCCTTGCATTGTACCTGTTTCATCACTCAATACCACACCAAGCAATCATAAAACATCCTACATTACCACAATTAATTGTCCCCAAGCATAAAGTAGAAAAATAAAACGGAAATAAAAAGTAGTTCAGGAAAGTAAATTGTTCAACAAGTGGCACGCAGGCCATAAATTGTTCGATAGAAAAGGGTGCTTAAACCTGTGGGCTCACCACCAACCCGCTCCTTGTTCCTTCAAGCCTCCTACTCCATGTCTTCATCGCTATCCTCACCTCCACCCCCATGCCCCGCCATATACTCCCGGATGCTACCGATATCATCTTGTATATCGTTCATGTTGCGCTCAATAGCTCCGACCCGGTGGTATGTGTTGTTGGCGAGATTGTAGGTGTTCCTGGTACACATGAGGTTTTCCTGCAAAAGATCATGTAAACTTTGAAAGTTAGGAAAACCGCCTCCTTGTGAGGAGGATTGACCCGGATCGCCATGGGGTTGGTACTGGTAGTGGGGAGGTGGTGCGTGAAGAACTAGGGCCTCCTGTGGGTTCCATGCATAACCTTGCGTTCTTTGGAAGCTCACTGTCACGACCCCCGACCCACCCTGGACGGAATCGGGTGCCGTGAGCAGTCCAGTGGTACCGGTGATTATTTTTATTTTGAAAACATTGCAGCGGAAATTTCATCAGGACCGTGAGTTAGGAAAAATATCAGAGTTTAGAAACACCGGATTTTATTTATTAAATAGATGGGATAAACCCATGTTTTACAAAGGTAGCTTTTAATATAAAAACGATATTTCTTAATTTGATTTAATTAATGAAATAAGCCACTTCTTGAAGTCCTTCAGTGCTGGATCTAATCCTTACTCCAATCTACTGTAATTACCTGAAACGCGTTTTAAAAAGGTTTTGTCAGCGGGAAATACTGAGTGAGTTCGTTCAGTTTGCACAAAAACATATTTGTTATAATTTACAGTATTAAGAGCGATTACAATGTTTTTATCAACCAATTATCAAGAATGGGTATTTGTCACTCGACCGGATCTGTGACTGTGGTCATACCACTATTGGGTCCCGTCGCCCCAATAATGACGGTTTACTCACACAGAGTAATAATCACTCACATAGAGTAATATTCACTCACATAGAGTGATAAAAATAGTAATGTGCACAATACCCCACATACCAGCTGTAATTTGGTGATTACAAAGACTTAATCCCTGTAATTATAACCTTGAAAATAATTTGAGGTATTGTAATACTTACTCACAAACTGTGAGAAAACAGTTAAAAAGAAGAATGACTCACATTATAAACATGCAGATTCATACGGCCAAAGTTTAGTCTACAGATAAGCCTTGATATATTGCAGATTTATACTGGCAAAGCTTAGCCTATTGATTTAGCCTTGTAACCGAGTGCACACGAACTAGGTAGGTAACTTAATACAACAATTACGATAACTCACGAGATCAAATTCTCACAACAAACGACAAAGTGCGATACTTAAACATCCATCGATTTAACGACGAATGACAAAGTATAACCCTAATGTGGGTGGCACTTAAACATCCATTGGATATATTGATCGGTCGGAAAATGAATCGTAATAGCGATCGAGTTAATACCCTGTATCGTAGCAGCACCCTGCTATACTAATTAGTGATTCGCATGTGTGTGTGGTGGGGAGTATTTTCGGTAGTTAAACATATAGCTTAACAGAATGGAATACGTATTTGTGTAAAACCCAAATCAAACCTCAACGATAGTTACGAGATTCGAACCTTAACGAACTTCACAAAGTGTAGTCTTATTCAGACAGTACTTTGGCATCCGTTTAACGAACTCACAAAGTATAGTACTTTGGATTCCGTTTAACGAACTCACAAAGTATAATACTTTGGATTCCGTTAGTTGGTTCCTGAATCGACCGAACAGAATATCGTATCGGTGATTATTGGTTAGAACACCAACGTATAGAGAGAAGAAGAAAAGAAATGAGCAAAGAAAAATGAATCCTAAGCTTCTTATTTATAGCAAGCAAGCAAGCAAGCACCTCAACATAATTTCTGTCGATGTGGGATAGTGACGTGCCTGCCTACCTGCTTGACATGCTAGCTAGCTTGCTTATATATATTAATTCAGCTGCTTCACTCGTTTTTCTCGTATAACTTTTAAAATATAACGTTTTATAAAACGACGAATATGTTTTTAGAACGAGCATATTTTTATCTACGTTTTAACCTAAGTTTCATTAAAAACGGAGTAAGGAAAAAAAATAATATATTTTATTATTAATATTAAACGTTCTTATACGACCCCATATATATCTATTTTTAATAAACCTTACTTAGCTTAATTAATCTCGTTAGCTTAATTAATATTGATTAACTGATTAATTAATCATACTAAGTATTAATTTTAGCGAGAGTTGTTACATCCTCCCCACCTTAATAAAATCTCGTCCTCGAGATTTGGACTATGATATTTTCTTGGGTTATGTTTCTTCTTCTAATTAAGAGAAACAATGTATCGCGGAATGGAATCAAAAGATATTTTGAGGGGTATGAATTTTAAAAATAGAAATGATTTATAGAAACAATTGGATTCAATATCCGAAATGAACTTACTTTGATCAATTAGGGGAGATTCTGAATTGATAAATATCTATTTGTGAATGGAAGTATGGAAAATGATTTGTCAATGATTATCCGAAAGTCAATATCGTTTACTTAAATGGTACTGGACAATAGAATTTAGTGTATCGTAATCTGAGTACATAATTGTACCAAGAATATGACAAATCAAACGAATGGCGTATGAATAGGGTTTAGCACAGGCTACAAATCTATTCGGACGCTGCAAAGGGTTTGTAAAGAATTCAATGATGACCGAATAAATTTATTGTTTTCGAATTTGAGAGTTTCAAGGAGGCTTTCTGGATATTTCAAAAGATGAAATGTTCAAACGAATAAGATGAAATGGTATATATATATTTTTTTTTCAAGGTGATTGGGTTCAAGCCAAATGATATATGATCTATAGATTCTTAAAATGAATGTGAAGAACTTTTTGGAATTTAGTAAAATTCTTTGTCAAAAGAAAGCTTATTTTGATTGGCAACTGAGGAAGACTTAGAATCGACAGGTTCAAAATGGAATAAAAGCATAGGAGTGATTTGTCACATATTGAATTATGATATGAAAAAATCAATATACGGAGATGGGTGATTTGTAAGAATACATGAGAAGACAATAAAGTTAGTGTATTTTTGTCTTAATACATAATTGTATTCAGATGATTTTAATCAAAATGTTTGAAGATAGGTGATATTTTAATTTATTAAAATCCTTTTTCCTTTTTATGTTATCATAAGTAGAATAATAAACATAGATAGGTTTAAAGTATCAAAACCCGTGGTAATAATGATATATGTTTTGTAAATAGGTTTACCCAATACCGTAGAACTCACGATTATCATTTAAAAAAATCAAGTATGTTTAACTATAAGATTTTATAATAGGGTATAATAATAGATGTTTATTTTAATATTAAGCATACTTAAATATTGGCTTGCGTAAATAATATTTGATATTTTAATATATTAAAATACATATATTATAAAATAATATTTCTATAAATAATTGTGGAATATTAATCAAGATGAACAATTGTTTATAAAATGTCTTGTCCATGACTACTTAGATAGTTATTTAAAAAATTTTATTCGTTCATCTAATTCTTGTATTTGTTTTATGAAAATATGTCTTCTCCTTAACTGGTTATTATCATGGTTGGGTATTGGTTAGTGCTGCCTTGTTTAAGCATAGGTGGCCAGTCCATGCCTAATTAAGGCTAGGCTATTCAATACATGCCCCTGATAATAACTCTAGTATCTAAAAATAATACTAACACTATTACTATTAATATATTATTACTAATAATAAAACTAATATTAATTGCCAATAATAAATGCATAAACTTAAATGAGAATATACTTCAAACAAAATTTTATACGTAAAAATATAAATTCTTTACCTTAATGGTTTTAACAAAAATTTTAAATATAGGAATACTATATTGTAAGTTTCTATATATAATCAATTAAGTTTATATAATGTTTTTCGATCAATGATGATAAGGTAAGAAATATCACGAAAGGCTCGATTAGGATATGAAATGGTGGATCATTATCTTAGCACACAATTGTGTTAAGATTGCTTTCATAAAATAAATCAACAAAGCGGATTCAATATACATAAATAAATAATTAAATCCTAGATTAGCGCAATCTTCAAATTTGTGAAAATGTCATCACAAAGTGATCGTGATCAAAGAAATGATTTGATGAATTCGAAGACTAAACAAGCATGTTATGGTTCAAGAGAATTGAAGTGCTTGTTGGGACTATTTTGAATATGATGGTTTCAATCCATCATATGGGACTTCGAATTGATTACGTATTGAGAGCAAGTTAACTGGGTTTGGATAAAACGAGTTTTAATAAGGAAGTTCGGACATGATCACAACAGAAACCATGTATAACCTTCAAAAAGAAAATCGAGTTTTTCAAAAAATTTATCGATCAAATATCAAAGAGTAATCATTTTGCAAAACGCGGTTTACAATGCAAAGATCAAGTATAGCGAAATGATATTTGAGGTTGGATAAAACAATAATTTGGAATGAAGCCTTCCTAGGGTCTTATAACTCAAATGAACCACATGCGCAACAAATAGTGCATGTGTATCGTATGGATTTACCTAGAAACGAAATGGATCAATATTTGCTATTATGAAAGAATTCTTTATGGTATGATGACCATTAAAAGAACACGAAAGTCAACTTATTATAGGCAGAAGTCAGAATTGCTACGAAAGGAATATAAGAACTTTTATCTGGAATTTTGTGTGATACCCGTTGTTAAGTGCCATTATCAAGGAATGTCGAATGAACTGAAATGGAATAGGGGATTTGCAAAGGTATGTGACTCCTTTTTCAGTGATAATAATTATGACTTAGTTTAGACTGTGCACCGATGATTGTGAAATCTTGTTCCAACGTACCTCAGCGAAATGTAGATCGTTTGTAGGATCACGTGGCAAAGTGCTTCTTTTTTATTAGTAGTTTTCTACTGACAGAATTAGTATTGGTGTCATCGTGCCCAATTTATACTTTTCAAAGTTCTTACCTTGGAAAGTCGTGTGTGATATATTTCAACGTCTGTGGACGTATATTTTAAGTTTCATGTGTTTTCTTGTGCATTAGCACAACTTTATATGTTTCTTACTTGTGCATTGTAAATTTTTATACTTTCGATGATATCCCATCTTTAAAGAGTTCTCATTGTATGAGTTACGAGGTAAATGATCAAACAAAATAATGTTTGATATTGGAAAAGAGATTCCTGATAAAGAATTCTAGACACGGATGCTTGTGCTTTATTTCAATTTGTCAATCCTTATGGTTTTTTGGAATTTCCTTATAGATGTACCTATCTATATAATCACATATTTCACATGCTGAAATAAACATACCATTTATCAGGTCAATGTATTCAACAGATTCATATTTCCAAGAACCACTCAGGTATTTGATCATGATACTATTTAGGGAAATTCTGTCACTGATTTGACATATCATTTACCCCGCCTTATCCGGTTCGCGCCGGAGCGGTAATCTCAATATGTCCGGACAAGCTGGAGAGTCTGCTACTCTATACCCAGTTTTGCCGGAGAAAATTTTCTATTTCCCATAAATAGTATCTTTTCAAAAAGTGCCTCTTTTATTAAGGCTTTTATCCAGAATCAAGGAAATTTGTATTCCCATAACATATCTTTATTCTAGACCAAATAATATCAATAAGCAAGAATAAATAGCAATTAAGTGCTATTGCCTGCTAACCGTCATACCAGTATCCATTACATTATACTTATATAAGTAATTTACCTTAAAGTTTATTTTATGGCAAAATTCTTAAGTTCAAGTCTAAATATCATCCGGAGTGCTATCAGATAATATTAAGTTTCTAATTCTCCGTTTCACTTAGGTATTATTATAACACCTAATTGTTCAAACCAGTGGCTTAACTTATACTAAGGCATCTTTTCTTATGTTCAAGTCTAACTGCTATCAGCTGTGCTACCATTTAATAGAAATCTCCTAACTCTTTTTATTTAAGCTTAAGTATTATTATCACAACACTTATAGGCTTAAAGCAGTGGCTTAGCTCTGATACCACCTTCTGTCACGACCCCCGACCCACCCTGGACGGAATCGGGTGCCGTGAGCAGTCCAGTGGTACCGGTGATTATTTTTATTTTGAAAACATTGCAGCGGAAATTTCATCAGGACCGTGAGTTAGGAAAAATATCAGAGTTTAGAAACACCGGATTTTATTTATTAAATAGATGGGATAAACCCATGTTTTACAAAGGTAGCTTTTAATATAAAAACGATATTTCTTAATTTGATTTAATTAATGTAATAAGCCACTTCTAGAAGTCCTTCAGTGCTGGATCTAATCCTTACTCCAATCTACTGTAATTACCTGAAACGCGTTTTAAAAAGGTTTTGTCAGCGGGAAATACTGAGTGAGTTCATTCAGTTTGCACAAAAACATATTTGTTATAATTTACAGTATTAAGAGCGATTACAATGTTTTTATCAACCAATTATCAAGAATGGGTATTTGTCACTCGACCGGATCTGTGACTGTGGTCATACCACTATTGGGTCCCGTCGCCCCAATAATGACGGTTTACTCACACAGAGTAATAATCACTCACATAGAGTAATATTCACTCACATAGAGTGATAAAAATAGTAATGTGCACAATACCCCACATACCAGCTGTAATTTGGTGATTACAAAGACTTAATCCCTGTAATTATAACCTTGAAAATAATTTGAGGTATTGTAATACTTACTCACAAACTGTGAGAAAACAGTTAAAAAGAAGAATGACTCACATTATAAACATGCAGATTCATACGGCCAAAGTTTAGTCTACAGATAAGCCTTGATATATTGCAGATTTATACTGGCAAAGCTTAGCCTATTGATTTAGCCTTGTAACCGAGTGCACACGAACTAGGTAGGTAACTTAATACAACAATTACGATAACTCACGAGATCAAATTCTCACAACAAACGACAAAGTGCGATACTTAAACATCCATCGATTTAACGACGAATGACAAAGTATAACCCTAATGTGGGTGGCACTTAAACATCCATTGGATATATTGATCGGTCGGAAAATGAATCGTAATAGCGATCGAGTTAATACCCTGTATCATAGCAGCACCCTGCTATACTAATTAGTGATTCGCATGTGTGTGTGGTGGGGAGTATTTTCGGTAGTTAAACATATAGCTTAACAGAATGGAATACGTATTTGTGTAAAACCCAAATCAAACCTCAACGATAGTTACGAGATTCGAACCTTAACGAACTTCACAAAGTGTAGTCTTATTCAGACAGTACTTTGGCATCCGTTTAACGAACTCACAAAGTATAGTACTTTGGATTCCGTTTAACGAACTCACAAAGTATAATACTTTGGATTCCGTTAGTTGGTTCCTGAATCGACCGAACAGAATATCATATCGGTGATTATTGGTTAGAACACCAACGTATAGAGAGAAGAAGAAAAGAAATGAGCAAAGAAAAATGAATCCTAAGCTTCTTATTTATAGCAAGCAAGCAAGCAAGCACCTCAACATAATTTCTGTCGATGTGGGATAGTGACGTGCCTGCCTACCTGCTTGACATGCTAGCTAGCTTGCTTATATATATTAATTCAGCTGCTTCACTCGTTTTTCTCGTATAACTTTTAAAATATAACGTTTTATAAAACGACGAATATGTTTTTAGAACGAGCATATTTTTATCTACGTTTTAACCTAAGTTTCATTAAAAACGGAGTAAGGAAAAAAAATAATATATTTTATTATTAATATTAAACGTTCTTATACGACCCCATATATATCTATTTTTAATAAACCTTACTTAGCTTAATTAATCTCGTTAGCTTAATTAATATTGATTAACTGATTTATTAATCATACTAAGTATTAATTTTAGCGAGAGTTGTTACACTCACCGTCCCGTCTTCCGCCTCATAAAGCAAGTTCATGGCTCGGCAAATGTGGTAGTCAACTCGTCCCGACCACGGACTTCTTTCAAAGGACCTTGGAATGTTCGTGAAGTGCTTGAAAAGATGGTACACCCATCCCCCAAAGAAGATAGGTGTTGGAGCTCGAGCAAGGCGATTGAGATGCATGTTTCGCAACTGGAGATATGGAACATCGAGAGGCTTCCGGTTGTGGATGCAGTGAAGGACAACCAAATCTTTTAACCCCACAACGCCACTACTGTCGTGACGCTGGTTCAGCGAGTAGGTGAGGAGCCTGTGAATGTAGCGGTATAGCGGGTCCCTCAGTTTGGTACTCTTAGTGCTGCTAGGGTTGTAGATTCCTTCACCTATTTGAGCCCATGCGGCTTGACGTTCGGTCTCATCCAAGTCTCGTAATCCCCCAGTGTTTTCCTCATTTCCCGATTCTTCTTCACCGTATAGTCCTATTATAGATCCAAACTGTGCCATGGAGATTGAGTACTGTGTCCCGCCACACCGAAATGCGACCCCTTCATTGTCAAACGGGTCAACCCTCGACTTGAAAGCGAAAGTACTGTAAAACTCCATTGTGCATTGAGGCACCGACCGAAGCTGAGTGTTCAATGCAACTGCTAGTGGCCCTGTCACGATGTTGTTGAATCGGTCTAGTTGGTTCACCATGGTTAACAAGTCCGTACATGCTCGCCTAGGGTACTCCTCGGTCTTGTTTGGAGTATCTCATATCGTGCCCTAGCATCGAGTTCGCTTGCGTTGAACCTTGTGAACTTTGACATCTGAAAGAATACACCAAAAGTTAGTACGAAACAAAGAAATTTTAAAAGAAACTGCAAACAGTGGGCTGGACACGGCCCCGTGTTCAGTGGGCACGGCCCCGTGTCCAGGCGTCTGTAACCCAAAAGCTTCATTTTTCGTCCCGGTTCCGAAAACCTGAAAATTTTTAGCCCAATAGTTGCGGTTTCCCCCGAAAATGAAACCCTAATTGTCGTTTTTCCCAAAACAAACCGTTTACCCTTCCAATTTCGTCTTTTTCAGTTCAAAAACAAGGGTTTGGGGTTTTAGTAGGAAATCGAACGAATCTATCAACAATACATGTTTATTTACTTTCTACTACACTAATCTAAACTACTAGTAACAGATTGCATCAAAAATTTGAAGTTCGATCCGGATGAACACGAAGAACCCTAGATTTTTCCCCAATTTTTGATGTTTTAACTACATGCAAGTAACTAATCTAACTACTAAAGATGATAGAATCATACCTTGATGTTGTTAAACGTGGTAGTGACGTCGGAAATCTGCGGAAAATCGCCTGGAACCAGAGCGTTTTCGGCAAAACGGGGCGTGTGGAATGAGGTAACTGTTGTGAAAAGAGGGTTTTATCCCGACAGTCGCCTCGACACGGCCCCGTGTCCAGCGGACACGGCCTCGTGCCGAGCAAAGTTTTTTTTTTAATTTTTTTTTGTGCTCGTGTGCATGCCCCTTTTTTTTCGCAAATGGTTAGAAGACTTACCGGTTGTTTTTGACGTACACTTGCCTGTTCGTAACATGTCAGGTACGATGTTGAGTTTATTCGTTAACCGTTTGAAGCGAGATCTCCTCTTCCTCATCCTCAATGGATCCTCGGTAGAGTTTTAGCCGTTGGCCATTGACTTTAAATGGTATCCCATTTCGAGTTTTAATTTCTACTGCACCGTGAGGAAAAACATGGGTGACGGAAAAAGGCCCTGACCACCTAGATATTAGTTTACCAGGAAATAATCGAAGTCGTGAATTAAACAATAGAACTTGATCTCCTATCCGAAATTCATTAGTCTTAATATATTTGTCATGGAAATTCTTCATTCTTTCCTTATAAATTTCGGAGTTAGAATATGCATAATTCCTTAGTTCGTCTAATTCATTCATTTGACAAAATCGATTTTTACCGGCAGTTTCTAAGTCTAAGTTTACATTTTTTATTGCCCAGTAGGCTCTGTGAGCTATTTCTACCGGCAAGTGACAACTCTTTCCATAGACGAGCTTATATGGGGTCGTGCCTATAGTGGTTTTATAAGCAGTTCGAAAGGCCCATAAAGCATCATCTAATTTGTCGGCCCATTCCTTTTTATTTAGTCCTACGGTTTTTTCAAGTATTCGTTTTAAACCTCGATTAGTCACTTCGGCTTGCCCATTTGTTTGAGGGTGATACGCTGTTGAGACCCGGTGATAGACCCCATACCTTGTTAATATTTTTTCGAGTTGATGATTGCAAAAATGGGTGCCCCTATCACTTATCAAAGCTTTTGGTGTTCCGAAACGAGAAAATAATTTTTTCAGAAATTTTACCACTACTCTTCCATCATTTGTTGGAAGAGCTTCGGCCTCCGCCCATTTAGACAAATAATCGACTGCCACAAGTATATATTTGTTTCCTTTTGACGGTGGGAAAGGTCCCATGAAATCGAGTCCCCACACATCAAAGATTTCACAAATGAGAATGCCATTTTGGGGCATTTCGTTTTTGGAAGAAATATTACCTGATCTTTGGCAAGCATCACATGTCTTTACAAGGTTTTGTGCATCCTTGTAAATGGTTGGCCAATAAAACCCTGAATCAAATACCTTTCGTGCGGTACTTGCAGCACCATGATGTCCTCCGTATGGACCTTCATGACAGTGACGGAGAATTCTTCGTGCTTCATTACCATGGACACACCTTCGGATGAGCTGGTCGGCACATATTTTGAAAAGATAAGGATCTTCCCAAAAGTAATGCTTTACATCAGCAAAGAATTTCTTTCTTTGATGATGCGGCCATCCTTTTGTGACTATACCACTAGCTAGATAATTAGCATAGTCGGCATACCATGGCTCTTGTCTACTCTCCATCATCTCCAAGGACTCGGTGGGAAATTTTTCGTTGATTTGTTCGTCCCTGGTCGCTTCCAAAGCTGGGTCTTCTAGGCGCGAGAGATGATCCGCAGCAGTGTTTTCTGCTCCTCTTTTGTCCTTGATTTCGATGTCGAATTCTTGGAGGAGTAGAATCCATCTGATCAAACGGGGTTTTGCATCTTGTTTCTTGAAGAGGTACCTGATGGCTGCATGGTCTGTATAGACTACAGTTTTAGAAAGAACAAGGTAAGAACGGAATTTATCAAAAGCAAATACCATTGCTAGTAATTCTTTTTCGGTAGTTGTATAATTTTCTTGTGCATCATTAAGCGTTTTACTAGCATAATAGATTGGGTGGAAATGCTTTTCTTTTCTTTGTCCCAAGACTGCTCCAACGGCAAAGTCACTTGCATCACACATGATTTCGAAAGGGAATTTCCAATCGGGCGCTATCATGATAGGTGCATTGACTAGCATTTCTTTAAGGGTTAGAAATGCTTGATTGCATTCCTTGTCAAAGATGAAAGGTGCATCTTTTTCAAGTAATTTTGTTAGAGGCCTTGAAATTTTTGAAAAGTCCTTGATAAACCTTCTATAAAATCCGGCATGTCCTAAGAAACTTCTGATTGCTCTTACGGAGGATGGTGGAGGTAATCGAGAAATAGTTTCTATTTTTGCTCGATCAACTTCCATTCCTTCGCTTGAGATTTTGTGACCGAGTACTATTCCCTCTGTAACCATGAAATGGCATTTTTCCCAGTTAAGGGCGAGGTTAGTTTCCTCACATCGGGATAGCATTCGTTCAAGATTGTCGAGGCATTGGTCATATGAGTCTCCAAAGATGGAAAAGTCGTCCATGAAGACTTCCATTGTCTTTTCTATCATATCATGGAAAATGGCTACCATACAACGTTGGAATGTTACAGGTGCATTACATAGACCGAATGGCATGCGTCGATATGCGAAAGTTCCGTAGGGGCATGTGAAAGTTGTTTTCTCTTGGTCTTCTGGTGCTATCGGTATTTGAAAGTAACCTGAAAAACCATCTAAGAAACAATAAAATTTATGACCGGATAGTCGTTCTAACATTTGATCAATAAAAGGCAAAGGAAAGTGGTCTTTCCTTGTCGCTTCATTTAATCGCCTATAATCTATACAAACTCTCCATCCTGTGACGGTTCTTCTTGGTATTAATTCATTTTTCTCATTAGTTATTACCGTCATACCTCCTTTCTTTGGGACTACTTGGACGGGACTTACCCACGGACTATCGGAGATAGGGTAGATTAGTCCGGCGTCAAGTAGCTTAATGACTTCATTTTTAACCACTTCTTGAACATTAGGATTCACTCTTCATTGTGGTTGAATCACTGTTTTGTAGTCATCATTCATTAAAATTTTGTGCGTACACATGGAAGGACTTATTCCTTTAATATCTACAAGCTTCCAAGCGATCGCATTTTTGTGTTTTTTAAATAGATTAACTAGTTTCTCTTTTTCTATGTTACTTAATTTAGAAGAAATAATTACAGGTAAACCACCATCTTTGTCTAGAAAAGCATATTCCAGACCTTTAGGAAGTTCTTTGAGCTCAATGGGTGGGTCTTTAGAAGACACCTTATTTTGTGGCTCATCTAGATCAAGAACCTTAAAGGTTTGTTCTATGGCGATCTCTTCTTCGACAAAGTGGTCATCTTCTTTAGTTGTATCGGGTGGTTCTGCTTCATCTTCAATTAGGGGGTCATTATTGCCAAAAGGATATTTCATTGAACGCTCAAGATCTATGCTTCTTTTGAATGCCCCTAACTGAAGAGGTAGATTGTTGAATTTCCGGTTTTTTAAAGCCTTATGAGTTTGTACAAAAGGTTTTCCCAAGACTAGAGGGGCGTCATCAAGGATGACAAAGTCGGTTGGGATTACCATTTGATTTGTTTGAACCAAAACATCTTCAACTACACCGATTGATCTTATCACTTTTCGATCGGATAGAAAAATGGGTATTCGAAGTGGAGTAAAATCACTAATACTTAATTTTTCAAAAATGTAGTTAGGTATTATGTTAACACAAAGATCTTTGTCAATGGTGATATTACTAATAAATTAATTTTGAAAGAAACACGGAACCGGTGTAATGTTAATTTCAAAAGGATCTTCTTTTATTAGCGAAGTTTGATCATTAGTTAACTTAACACTCACTATTTCTTTGATTTTAGCACTAGTGTTTAACTCTTTTAAAAATATAGCATGAGGGGTTACTAAACAATGATTTTCGAAAGTAGGTGACAAGAGGTTAATTTCTTCAAAATTAGACTCTTCTTGTACTTTAACGTTATCGGATTCACCTTTTTCATTGTTTAACTCATGTGTCGGTTTTTCACTTTCTTGTTCTTCCATTTTTACATTTTCAACTATCTCTACGTTATTATTACAATTTAATTCTTGTCTTGCGCGGGACTCCTCTTCCCTTGCGCGAGATTCTTTCATGTAACGTTCGATAGTTTTAATGTGTTCTAATATCCTATTGGTCACTTCGGTGAGAGAAAAAGAATTTGGATCCTCTAAGCTTGAATCCGGTTGTTCGATCCTTGGCTCCTCATAGTACTCATATGAAGTAGATGGTTCACACCATTGTTCTTCATTGTAAGTATATGATGGATAAGGGTCGAAATTTTGTTCTTCATAGTACTCATATGAGGTGGGTTGTTCACGCCATGGTTCCTCATAATAAGAGTATGAAGGTGGTGGTTCATATCTTGAATCTTCAAAGTATGAGTATGAGGGCTCATACCTTGGTTCATCAAAATATGAGTATGAGGGAGGAGGTTCATACCTTTGGTCTTCATAGGATGTGTATGAAGTTGATGGCTCGTACCTGGGCTCCTCATAGTGGTTGTATGAATTGGATGGTTGATATGAGTTATTATATTGAACCGAGCGTGCGTTACGACAATTAGTGCAATAATTACCCCTATAATCATCCTCATCATAGGTGTAGTTGTAACCTCTTGAGTATTGATCCATAAGAACCACTCAACAGACCACAACTGAGTCTCGGGACCAGAAAACAGAAATAAGACGGAAACAGAAGCTGGACACGGCCCCGTGTTGGGTGAACACGGCCCCGTGTTCAGGGTCTGTATCTGGGCGTTTTAATTAAAGTTACTGGTCACGTTGGACACGGGGGCGTGTTCAGCAAGCACGGCCCCGTGTTCAGACTCTGTATCTGGGTATCTAACTAAAAATGTGCAGCACGGGGGCGTGTTCAGCAAGCACGGCCCCGTGTTCAGGCTACTGTAAATGCAAACTAAACTAAAATGCAGAAAAATGTGCGCGCGTTTTGAAAAGGTTTTGAAAAACTGATTAGGCCGTCGATTTTAAGCTTTCTTAAAATCCTTGTGTGCCCGGCAGCGGCGCCAAAAACTTGATGCGTGTGTAGTGTAATATATTTTTATAATATAATTAAGCCCTTTTTTTACACCTTTAGCCAAGTTTTAAATTTATAAAACACGATATTTACTAACACTAAACACACATATGGGCAAGTGCACCCATCGTGGACGTAGTATAGTGTTGGTAAGATACCGAGGTCGTCCAAGGACACAAGAGCTTTTAGTACCGGTTTATCCTCAACGTCTAATCAAATCAAAAAGTTAGAAAAATGATTTTAAACTAAGAAAATAAAAACTAACTAAATGCTAAAAAATAAAAATAAAATAAAAACAGATAGACAAGATGAATCACTTGGATCCGACTCGTGTATTAGTATAACCTTTGATTATTTCGCACTTTTGCACTTCTTTAAGAGATTATCTTAGTTATTGTAGTAGGCCCCTCTTTTGAAGGCGACGTTACCCTCAACCCAGTAGTTTGAGTCAGCAAGGATACAATCCTAAAAGGTTGGATTATTGGAAGATAATGAATTAAGTTATTAATGCAAATTATGGTAGGCCCCGCTTTTGGCGGTGACGTTACCCTCGACTAAGTAGTCTGAGTCAGCAGGGATACAGCCCTAAATAGCCGGGTTATAGTATTAATAGTAGTTAACTTATGAGGGGGTCAAAGAGTTTGGATCCCCGCCATCCAATACCTATGGGCATTGAAGGAGATCCTACTAAATTTGACCCAGGTCCCTTGCAGGACCTCTAAACGCTGAACAAGGGCAAGACCCTTACCAAACCGTTCCCTTAACCCCCGACCAGGTAGCCAACATACCTCCATATAGACCGTGGAGATATGAATGGTGAAAATCTTTTATTTTATATAGACAGTAAAATAATGCCAAGACACCACGGACAAACGATAAGGAAAGATCACCTTCAACATAAGTAACTAGTTATTAAAGTCATTAATACAAAACCAAATAAAAAGTGCAAAAGATTAAAAATAAAAAGTATTATACTAAACACTTGTCTTCACCAAGTGATGTAAGAGACTTAGGCAAACATGGCCTTGATTGTCAAGAACTCTTACTATCAATCTTGGATCCCGAGACGACTCACACACTCTACGATGGACAATGGATGATGGTGGTGGATGATGGTGTTATGGTGGTGGTGGGTGGTGGATGAAGTGTGAGAGAGGTGGTGTGCCAAGGGATGGATTGGAATGAAGCCAAGCAGTCCTATTTATAGGCTGAACAGAAGGCTGGGCACGGCCCCGTGTCCGCTGGACACGCCCCCGTGCCCGTCTGACACTATCTCTCTTCATTAATTGTAATTTGCAATTACAATTAATGCGCCTGCTGTACTTTCGCCACGCCCCCGTGCTCACTAGACACGGCCCCGTGGTGGGCAATAGAAGCTTATACAGGTTTGTCTTTTCTGCTGCTTCTTGGGCACGACCCCGTGCTGGCTGAGCACGGGGCGTGTTCAGGCTTCTGTTTTCTCTTCTTTGCTTGGGAAGATGCCATTGAGGGTTCGGGCAGTCTACTTTTATCCCTTTTCTTGTATTTGTGTTAGAATTGGCTGTCTTTTTGCTTCTTTTGTAAATTGGAGCTCATTTCATCCTGAAAATACAAAAGGAAGACAAAAACACTCTTTTTCCAACATTAGTACTTAAAAAGGGTTAGTTTTATGCCTTATTTGATGTAATTTATATGTTGCATTTTACACACATCAAATACCTTATGTCGTCGTCGCCTGAGGTTCTAGCGGAACCCTAATTTTTCACATTTCCTCCGCCGTTAAGTTCAAATCAACAATTTACACATCAAACACCACAAGCAGCCACTGCCAGAGTCATGATGGTGGCGGTTCTTACCAAAACCCTAATCGTTGGCATGTGCTTGAGTCGCCAGAGAGAGAGAAGGTTGATGAAAAGATCTGGTGAGAGGGCTTTTAAAACCTTGAATCAAAACGAAACTAACAACAAATAAAAAAAAGTCAAAAAACCAGAGATCTGGATCATCAGATATATGAGAGGGGTTTTTAATGATGGACTAACGAAGTTAACAGACCTGCTAAACCGGAGATATGGATTATCTAGATCTGGATCATCCACTGAACAACTGAAAAAATCAAAAAATTCGTATACAAATATAAAGATTCGAAAAAATATATAGGGTTTATAACCATGAGTTCAGAATTAGAGTAGCCATCAACATAATCCAGTACCAGAATTAAGTAAACCACAGAAACCATACCTCTCAGCCTCTTGTTCGTTTAATTGTAGCCCCCTAACAGCGATTTCAGGTCGAAAATCCTTCAAGATCCGACTAATTTTGTGTTTTAGGGTTTCTCTGCATCGTTCAAAAAAAGGGGTTCTCTGGAGAAGAAAGCATATTGACAGAAACTGAAAAGTTGATAGTGAAAGAATAGGTAATGGGTGTCTTGGGATGAGCAAAGGATTCAAAAATTGAAATCCCCCCACAAATTAGATATCCCGCCCAACAGTTCTGCGTGTGTTGAAAAGGTAGTTTCAACACCTTCATGCTTTAAAGGTTGTACAATGGGCTTCAAATGGTTGTAAAGTGGCAAATGACCATTTCTGTCCTTCCTATATGCTTATATAAGTAGTATATATATATATATATTTCAAGATTGAACGATTTTATTGGTGACCATTATCATGTAAATCTGTTAACACACCCGTTTTACGTAATATATCTACGATTTATGCGTCGTAATATATATACATAAACGTACATATAATTCAAGCATCGTAATACGTGAAATCTCGTTAACTTATTTATTTTGTCATTTTTAAGGCATGCATACATGAAATAACTCATTTTTAAGGCATGCATACATGAAATAACTCATATGTATCAGTTTTCATGCTCGACAAACAAGTTACACATTTAACACGATTTTACCGATTCTACCACTTTAAACGCACAAGTGTACATGCATAGTCCAAATTCCCCACTATCAGGTCAACACTTAACATATTATCATATTCACATGTCTAAATGACATAACACATTTTAACACATAAGGTTCACCCAAAAATAACCCATACTAGTGTTCATTGTGAAACACGTATTTTAGTGATTCGGTAACGTTTTCGGGCGTCGGAAGTCACGTATGACCAACCAAACACCAAGTAAACTTAAAATTAGTTAAAATACTTATATTTAAACTAAAAATATTAGTTTACTTACTGATCTAAAACTGTTTTATAGAAATCATTCGAAAAGCCGATTTTTTACCGTTGTACCGCATAGTTTTGCGTTAAACGTTACTATAACCATCCCAACTTGGAATGACTTGATATTTTAACACAATACATGTTATTTACTGATTATAATGATGATTATAATCAGATTAGTGAAGTTTTGTGTAAGTCACATAAATCATGTGATTTCACATATTTTACAACTCATAAAGCACTAAGTACAACATGCAAAGCTAGTAAACTTTAAGACAAAGTTTAATATCATTTAACAATTCAAAATATTCATATCTGATCAAAACTTATTTTTATCAAATTATGCGTAAATCATCTTTTCATGATTACATATCAACATGCATGTCCATGTATGTGCATCTAATGCACTCATATAACATCATCATCATTACACATGATTTAAATACACCCAAGAACATATTAACTCCATGTTCTTACAAATCACAACATATTTCATCCATAATCATCTAATCATACATACATAAATGCAGGTATTCTTACCTTTATGAGTATGTGACAAAAATTACATGCACGCATACACATATACATACACATACACGACATATATACAAACACATGAACTTCCAAAAGTTCACTTTTTAACAAGTCCTTTTCAAATCACAAAACCCTTTTAGAACATTCTCTAGATTGCATATGCATCACTTTTCAAACATCATATCTAACAAGATTTAATCAAAAGTTAAAACTCAACTCTCATATACATATATACATACATACAGCCACACATATACATACATTCTCATTCATTCTATTTTTCTTTAAAAACCCATTTGTTTTAGTTTCAAGTTTTATGTTTAAATCCAAGAACAAGAGAAACCTTTTACTATCATCTTCATCACCAAGAATCAAGAACATGTTTAAGAAAAATAGTTTTTATACCTTCAAGATTCAAGTGGGTTTTTGAATGAAAAGATGATATAAAGCTTGGTTCTTGCTTGAAACTCCTTGGAATCACCTTTAAACCTTCAAATGGACTTGAAATCACCTTGAAATGGATTTGAGTTCTCAAGAACAAAGTTGGAATTTTGAAAATGGATGAGATAAGGGGTGTTTCAGCCGAGATTATTGAGAGAGAGAATGAAGTGATTTAGTTTGATTGTGTTTCTTGGAATTGCAAAGATTTTAGAGGATTCTTGAAAAGGTTAATCATCATGTACATCCTCCAAGACCAACAACTGTAAGAGAGAGGAGAGAGAGAGAGCTCCATATGCCGCCACCTTCCATGCTCTCACACACACACCACCTTTACATACACATATATATGCAATATAGAGTGAAAACTAGTATTTTACTGGATACCGGGTATTTTATCTAGCGTTTTAATCCTGTTTTAGTGCGTTTTAAATTATTTTTATCATTCTATATAAATAGTGTCACTAAAATATGACTGAAATAATTATCAGTTGCCTTGACTGGCTGCGTTGATAGTATTTTGTTAGATACGCGCAGTATCGCGCGGTACGCGCTCAAATTAAAAAAAAAATAGAATTTCTTAGCGTTTTAATTTATTTTTCCTACCGGACATGATTAAAATTACCATTCTAATCATAACAGACTATTTTTAGGATTTTAACATTGATCGGGTGGTCACCGACGTTCGTTTCGCATTTTATTCGTTACGCGATAAGCGTTCATCTTATCATTGCCATCATAATTTCTATCAATGTTTGGATTCACCAACACATTAAATATCACATTTAAACATCAATATCAGTCAAATACAGCCTTTTTATTTATTCATGACACATGTTACATTTGTACGGTACAGCCTAAATAGCCGGGTGTCACACACAGGTTTGAATGTATTCAAATAGAATTACCAAAAGTTTTTCACAATTAAAACATGGACAATTTATAACACAGATGATGGACGAATGGTTTATAACATGGACGAATGATGATTGGTTTTATAAAACGAACAATCTATAACACGGACGATTTGGACGATTGGTTTATGGTAAGTGATTAGATAACGAGACAGGTGTAATGTGATAAAAGCAAGGTGGATACGCCGCTGGTAATTCCTATATATAAGTGCTTTTATCATATTACATGTCGTAGCGTTATCTATTTCACTTGAACAAATGCGTTTAAACGATGTCACGCAACGATGTTTGCTTAATGATATAAACCATACAAATTTTCTTTCAAGACGATTTATTACTTGATTTTACAAAAGCAAATGATTTAGTCCAGATTCATGGCAACAGGGTTTTCACAAACATTAACCAATGTGTTTTAGTTGGTTAATTACATTGCAATGCCAAAAACCTTTGATTCAAGGTTTTTAACTTATCGACTCTAGTAGTCGTAAGAGGTATTGCAATCTATACAAGCCATGAATTTAACACACTCACAAAATCTATGTACTCGCCAGCTTTTTATGCTGACTTTCTTTTCACATATGTTTCAGGAGCTATTGTTTGATGATATGACGCATAACATAGGATGGACGCGGGCTTTAATGACCTAAAATATGAAAGACAATATGTTTGAATTTGTTTCTTTTAATCTAAGACAATGTAAAACACTTATTAATCAATAAAAAGAAACTTCAATTACCATGTGTTGTGAAACAATTTATCCTGCGATGTGACTCCCTGACGTTTTCGCCACAGTTTGTTGTTTTACGCGGTCGGGGTGTTACACTCCCCATGGCATGGCATGTTTATAAATGAGTAATTTAACAACTTAAGTTTGTGGGAATAAAACTGGAAAACCGTGAACTCGCCAAATTTATGTTGACACCCTACTACATGCTTTGCAGGTCCTTAGGTACAACACAGGAGCTTGCAGCGGGGGAGTGTAGTGGTTACGTTGAACCTTTATTGGGTTCTTAACAATATCCATGAACTTTTCAACTACTGTTTGGATTATTAAACTTTATGCTTCCACGGTTAACTTTAACATTGCTTTTTAACTTTAATATGATTGGTAGCATGGTCTTGGTCAGTCACACGCCTTGCGGGAATACTCCGCATGTGGAAATTAAGGGTGTGACATTGCGGGCTCAGTTTTCCCCCTTTCCTGTGACACCTGTGCCTCCACGGCCATCAAACAAATACCAAATCAATGAAATATTGTATTTTATACTTGGGATTTGTATAAATATGTGTATTGTTAACACATATCGATTCTTGTTCGATTTCGAGCTCTAAATCGCTTTCTGGAAAGTTATACGCGCACTGATGCGTAAACGTAATCAGATGAACGCGACAGACACTCCGGAATAGTGACATGGGCTTAAAATACCTTAAATAACCTTTACATAACTTATAAATAAGTTTTGGAAGGTTTGGTGTGTCGAAATCAATTTTATTCGCTTACAGGGACTAAATTCGACAAACTGCGAAAGTATGTCGATTCGTACTGTAACCAACATTCTGGAACATGATCATAAGTTAAACATGCCCTAAATATCCTTTACATATATTAGAAATAGGCTTTGAGGGGTTCGGTATGATTAAATAAACTTTTTGGTCATTTAGGGACTAAAAGTGTCAAAAAGTGCATAAGTTTGCATTTTCGCGCATATCTTACGTTCTGAATACATCCGGACATCCAAAAATTTATGTAATCATTAAATATTTTATTTTAGTGATCGGTGTGATAAAACTTCATTCGTTTCGCAATTTGGATCGTTTTCGCGTCCGTTACGACTTCTGTCGTAATTAACTGAACAACGTAACCGTACGGCCAAACGAACTGACAGCCGATATATTTTTGTGCACATTTCATGTTCCCTATTCTTTAACTTCATTTTAGAGCCTTGAAATGGGGTTAACGGGGCTTAAACGTGTCAAAACGCATCAAAAATCAAGTTCGGAGACTCAGGGCCTGTTCTGCCAATTAGTGAAAGTTTCTGCCAGCAAGCCAAGTCCTTACGGGCCGTATGGACATGCTTACGGTCTGTAAGCCATGCCCAGTTCAGCAGAAACTTGATTCCAGCTGTTTCCCTCTTGTGTAAATGGTTTTTAGCTTTCTATGGGCTGGTTTAGGGGCGCCCAGAGTTTTCTAAATCAGTGGGTGCACTTGTACGGTCCAGATCGAAGCTCGGGTTTTAAGAAACGATCCTAACGTTTCTATGAAATCTGTAAATACCCAACCCCTTTGCACTTGATCCTCACACTTGATCTGATTGCTCTCTAAGTTGAAGTCATTTCACTTCATACCTGAGAATAATCGGGTCAAACTTCCGTTCTAGGACCTTTTGTAAGTATTCTTTCATTATTTTACGCGTTTTTAGCATGAAAGTCAAACTTTGTTTGACTTTCTGCATTGACCAATTTATGGTCAACACGAAGTTGTTTGAACTTCATAACGTGAGCGTAATCACAATGATTTTAGTCTCTTGTGACTATACCTACTGATTACCACGTTATCTAGGCATAGTGACGAGTCGTAGTTTCGGCCAAAATGTGTATTCTTGCGTATTTTGTAACCAAACTACTCTTGGGTATCAAGACCCTTTGTTTTGATACCAAACCTGTTCTCAAACCTCTTTAAACATGTTTTAACATGTTTAGCTCATCACTTTTAGATTTGTGCTTATATAGGGTCGTAAGGTAAGCGATCTAAACAATCGCTTATACTTTCTGTGACAACCCGAACTTTCAAGGTCAGTGTCTCGTAGTCACGCGATCCTGTTTCTTGCTATTTCTCATTCATATTCTCTGCGATGATAAAAATTAAGTAAACACTTGTGACTGGAATGTAATTGCTAAATGAATGACCTGATTGGATATGTTTACTTGTGCGTAATTGTTTAACTACAAGAAACCGTTAAAACGTTTCTGCGTGTCGAATAACTAATCCGAGGAGTTAACATTGTTAGCACTTTTGGGCTACCAGCCATTGGGCCACATTAGTGATCATTGCGATACATTTCACTTCGACCCGAACAAGCATGAATCGAGCCCAACCTACCCCGAGTGGGCTTTAATCAAACCTGGCCCAGCTGTGGTAACATTTAATGAGTATTGGATCAGCCCACTTGTTAGGTTTGGCTTTATAATTGAGTGTACGTATCATCCCCATGTCTCTCATCATCACAACATATCAAACCAAACCCTACTTCTCTTGTTGTTCACGTCGGCAGGCCTCAAGACCCCCCTTCTTCGAAATTCCTGTCTCCCTTGAAGCTTATCTATTATGCTTAGTGTAATACATCTTTCAGGTTAGTATAATTACCGTATTACGTGTAACAGTTATGTGAAACTTGTGATTGGTTGTGCATGATCTAGGGTTTCATGTTAGTGGGCTGCATGTGCGATAATAATAATTGTATTCTGATCTAACTTGTGCCATAATTCATGCAAAGAATATCCTTGTTTGTGGGTTGTGACATATGCATGACAAGGGATGGTGAATCAATGGATGGGTAATCATAGAGGTATAACAGAATCGAATGACTATGTGATGATTTGTTTATGTGCCATAATGTTACTAGTAAGACATGAGAAAATTAGGAAGTGATTTAATTGTGAAGTGAATGTCAAACCGTGCAACATGTTAGTCGAATTCCTTTGATTGTGGGCCAGAAAGTTAAACGGGCCGCTGACCCATTGAACATGTGGGCGGCTGTGTGACCCCGGGTCACCAGCCAAGCCCGCATCACCGTTGTTAGTTGTTCGGGGCCAGCATGTTGTCCGGTGGAGCTCCGACTCGCGGCTACAACAGTGCCGGTGTGCATCCCTTTCATCTTGTAGCCCATCGGTCAGTGTTTGGGTTATGTTTGTATCGTTGTGTTTTCTAACTTGGTCTAAATGTTAACTGTTGACATTGGATATACATAAGATTCAAAATTGTGTTAAGTTGTTGATTTGAAAGCATGAAAATGGTTGTGGTGGTAGTTACCTTTATATTGGGGTTTGGTTATATGATTGGAGAATAAGGGATACTGTTTACATGATAATAAAAAGGGGTCGACAATATTCTTGGGACTAATCAATCTGCGCATATGATTGCTGTTGACTTGTTTGGAGGTTATAAAAATATAAATCGTGGCTGTGAAAATGTGTTTGATGGCATAATAATACCTTGGGTTCTCTTACAAATGGTAGTTTTTGGTTAGGATTATATAATGTACATTGTTTGGTAAAAATAAGATTAAAGCGTGCTTTAGGACTAAGTATGTGTGCAAACTGTTTATATGAGGATGAAGAGTATAAGGATAGAAAGTAAAATGTTAAAAGAAGTTTAATGCTGCCCGATTGTTTATGCTCTAGTGTATTTGATTTTAATACGACTGGTGTTTAATATAATCGTATTGTGTTTTGATCACATAGTGCACGACGTACGGCCTTGCACAGCATGACCGCACACATGAGGAGGCCCACACCCTCATGTGTGCCGCACATTCACAATTAGGTCGCACACGGTACTAGGCCACTTAGCTTCTTGGGCCGCACACTATTGATGCGCTTGGACTGTTCATGTTACTGTTTAGTTATCGGACTTAAAAACGAATCCGTATGCTTTGATAGATAATACCTGATGCTTACGTGCTATTTCTTAATTATATGTGCAAATACGTGAACTGTTTGCATAACCAAAAACCTAACAAATATTGGTAACCATAATAGGGTGTGGTTGACCAACCTAACAAAAGTAAATTGTCTACCGAGCAAAGCAAAGGTGAGTTCACACTTTTCACAAGGCATGGGATTCCCAAGGGTTGGGAATGGGTAAAGGATTTAAACTGAAACTGCGTGATCTCCTGGTTTGGGACACGTACACACCCTCTTTATTGAAGGGTGACAAGGGTTGGGAATGGGATTTGGATGATTTATTCGTACATACTTAGTTAATAGAACCTAATGATATGGTCCTCGGGTGAGGAAGAGTAATGATAAGATACGGCTAGACTAGTATACCAATTGAACTGATCTTCGCACACACGCCAGGGGTTGGCCGCGATATTATGACTAATCATTCGCACACATGCCTAGGAAGGCCGCGAACTATACATACTAAAACTTCACACACATGCCAGGGTGGCCGCGATACAAATATACATAGTCTAGGATATTTGGGAATATTTCCCCTAACCTTCGCATACATGCCGAGAGGGCCGCGATGGAAACTAATGCAAGACATGATTTAACGAACGAACATAATGCTACTCATACTGTTACAATTACTGAACTGTACACTGTGAACTCGCTCAACTTTGTTGTTGACTCGTTGTTACATGCCTTGCAGGCCTTTAGGTGCATATTGTTGGAACTTGCTGTCTGGGATGCTGGAGTGGTCATGGGTCGAGATACATGGAAACGCGAGACGAATCTAATGGCTTTCACACACTTGGTTTATGAATTTCTTAATTAATGTATTATGCTTCCGCTGAATGTTAAATAATGTTTTGTAACACTTCTACCAAAACTAAATGAAAGTTTTATTTATTTATAATTACGAGTTCAATGTGATTGGTGGCTAGATCCTGGTACGTCACACGCCCCGCGGGGGTTTTCCGCATGTGGCATTTTGGGGGTGTGACAGATTGGTATCAGAGCCATTGGTTATAGTGAACTTGGTTTTATTTAAAAAGGGGAAAAACGTTTTTGTAAAACCAGACTATAAGCGAACAGTTCTGAAGACGTGAATACGACCATGACATTCAGCTCCAGATTGCAAGGTTCGTCTCTCGTATACTCATTGTACTGCATAACTAGTGAACACCTACATATGATATTGCATGTGATTGCACGTTTAGCACAATATGAATTCATGTATACTTGCATATGATATGTGACTGATAGGGTGGTATTTCCCTAAACCTTCAAGACTTACGCTTCGTGATACCCTTTTGTTTGCTACTCGAGTTTGAGGAACCATTTGACATGAGTTAAGAGGAGCTGAGATGAGCATGCAAATCACAATATTATTTTGGGTGCACACATAATAATAGTGTGGGGTGCATGTGAGTCCCAGTGAGGCTTAACAAGTGGAAAAGGGGTTTCGTTCCGTTATTTGATCAATGTGAAACATAACCAACCTATAGGGGTCATAGCAGTAATTGTCCCCTACTCAAACTCAAACGTGAACTTTTCATTTATCTTTGGATCCTTTCGAATCTCGATGCTATCGAGTGCTACCTGAACACCCATCTGAACACTTAACGAACCGTGTAGAATGTTAGGTGCTTAAATGGACGTCCCTGAGTTGGATGTCGCAGCGTCGAATGATTGATCGATACCTTTCTTACTCCTCTTTGTTTGTTGGAACTTAACGTATTGACGCCTTAGATCCCGAAGTGCGATCACTTCTGCAACACTCTCGTAACATATCGCGCATTACGCAGTAAACTTGCAAGAACGATGGACATCAGCGATTTGACTTCAACCGAATCCTTAACCCTTGTCAGCGACTCATGGGAGTCAACTCTTACAAATCAATCAGGAGGTAAGCAATGACAATCGATTATAACGTGGAATGTGTAACTGTCAGCACAGTGTGTGACATCTGTGCTTGTAATCGTTGTAAACAGTTCAATTATCAATGAAATAAAGTTATTTGATCCCTATGTTTGTTTGTTCATGTTTGATGTTTTTCATGTTTTGACTTTTATTCGTTTTCAAACTCTATATCGCTTTCTGGAGAATTATACGCAAACTGGTGCGTAAACGTAATCAGTTATACGCAACAAATACTCCGGAACATCAATTTATACCTTAAATAACCTTTACATAACTTAGAAATAAGTTTTGAAGGCTTTGGTATGGCAAAATCCAGTTAATTCGCTTAAAGGGACTAAAATTGACAAACTACGAAAAGTATGCCGATTTGAACTGTAACGAACATTTCGGAACATGCCCATAAGTTAAACACACCCTAAATATCCTTTACATAGCTTAGAAATAGGCTTTGAGGGTTTCGGTGTGCTAAAATAAACTTTATGCTCATTCAGGGACTAAAAGCGTCAAAAAGTGCATAAATTTGCATTTTCGCGCATAACTTACGTTCTAGTGTTTAGCTTGTCAAAAACCCATTCGTCGCGCAATTTGGACCGTTTTTGCGTCCGTTACGACTTACGTCGTAATTAACCGAACAACGCAATCGTACAGCCAAACGAACCGACATCCGGCATATTTTTAAGCATGTTTTATGTTCCCTATACTTTAACATCCTTGTAGAGCTTAGAAATGTGTTTGACGGGTGTTAGAAGTGCCAAAACACGACCATACGCGCATAGGGACCAAAACTGCCAAAACTGAAACATTGCTGGTCTGCAGGGTCCTTACGGACCGTATGGACCTGCTTACGGTCCGTAAAGCCTCCCCAGATCAGCAGAATGTGCTTTCCAGCCATTTCCAGCTGTTACACACCTTTACCCATGGTTTCTTGCATCTTGTGGGCTGGTTTTGGATGTCCCATGGTTTTCTAAAACAATGGGCACACATGGAGGGTGGAGATCGAAGCTCGGATTTCAAGAAACGATCCTAACGGTTCTACAAAATCTATAAATACCCCCCACCCCATTCACTCAAACCCACTTGATTTTTCTGAGATTTCTCTAAGTTGAAGTGTAACCACTTCATACCTGAGAATACTTGGAAAGATCAATCTTGCGGGGACCTTCTGTAAGTATTCTTTCGCGTTTTTCGTTCGTTTTAGCGTTTAAGTCAAACTGTGTTTGACTTTCTGCATTGACCAGTTTATGGTCAACACGAAGTTCGTTTGAACTTCATAACGTGAGCGTAATCACGATGGTTATAGTCCCTAGTGACTATACCTACTGATTACCACGTTATCTAGGCTCAGTGACGAGTCGTAGTTTCGGCCAAAATGCGTTTTCTCGTGTATTTTGTAACCAAACTACTCTAGGGTATTAAAACCGTTTGTTTTAATACCAAACCTGTTTTCTAACATTACTAAACATGTTCTAGCATGTTTAGCTCGTCGCTTTTAGTTTTGTGCTTGTCTAAGGGTCGTAAAGGTAAGCGATCTAATCAATCGCTTATACTTTCGAACCCGACCCATTTGGTCAATCATTAGGATCCGACCAAACATATTAGGTGACCATAGTTGGATAGGGAATAACCTTCCGAGGTTATACCTTATGGTCACATCGTTTAACTAGTTGTATGATAGGTAATGTATGTGCCTTAGGTAAATTACCAAAATACGCTTTTTACGCCAAAATTCATTTTAAGCCTATGTAACACTATCTTTGGTATCTAAACTGATTTAGCAACTATATTAAACATGTTAAGGCATATCTTACTTGTCATAGGGCTAGTTAGGCATTCCGAACGCGTTTTACGCGAACGACGCGTTAAAGTGGCATAAGCTACCTAGACGGGTCGTAACGGGTCAAAAGCACTTAGGATAAGTTTCGTTTTAGTACGTAGGCTTTGTTAGACCATATTACATAAGTTCCCATACTTATTTGGTTTACGAAACCTCGTACTACCCGATCCTCCGATAGGTCCGTTTATTAATGTAGATACCTATATAGGTGCCGTTTGATTCCGTGATCTTCTAGCATTGCTTGGTGGTTATCCTACGACTTCTAAGCAATTTCAAGTGAGTACATAGACCCCTCTTTTACTGTTTTCTAAACGTTTTGGGGTGAAACACATGTGCTTACTTGTTACTTTCATGCTTTCATGTTTTCACATTATATACTTGCTATGTTCATTAGTACATTGTTTTACATGACATTCTCATGCTATGTATGTTCATCATACTTAGTACACTTGTTTTACATGACGTTTTCATGCTATGTATGTACATCATACTTAGTACACTTGTTTTACATTACCTTTTCATGCTATGTATGTTCATCATACTTAGTACATTTGATTTACCATTTTCATGCTATGTATGTTCATCATACTTAGTACACTTGTTTTACATGACGTTTTCATGCTATGTATGTACATCATACTTAGTACACTTGTTTTACATTACCTTTTCATGCTATGTATGTTCATCATACTTAGTACATTTGATTTACCATTTTCATGCTATGTATGTTCATTATACTTAGTACATTGGTTTTACATGATATTTCACGCTATGTGTGTACATTTGATTACATACTTAGTGCATTGTTTTCACATGTTTATATTTTGGGTATGACATTTGGTTTGTTTAAGTGGGACAATATACATTCATTAACTTTGATCACGCCGCTCGTTAGTAGGTAGTGGTACCGTAGGAATTGAAAACTCCCGTTCCTGACATCCTGGGTATGTTTGGATGAAAGGAATGACCGAATTCGATTTAAACATAAAAACCGATAGACCTTTAATTTGTTTAAAGTTTATCACCACAGTCACAAGGCTTGGATGTATGCATTTTTACAATACCGCATAAATGTTTGTATTCAGTATAGCATGCATCTCCACAAAACATAACGTTGATTTAAACTGAGTTTTACTTCAATACTTTGTTTTGTGCATTTTTCACCTATGGTTTAGTTGATATATATTTCACTTACCATACATGACATTTTGTTTACACATGACATGATTTACATTGACATAGACATTTTGACATTGTTACACACATTACACGATTTACACTTAACGTTAGACATGGTTTTTCGCATAAACATTTTGACATTTGGTTAAACATAAACATGTTTTACATTGGTGGTTTGTTTGGGTAAGTGATTTAAGTAACGAGGCGTGTGTAATATGATACAAACATGGTGGATATGCCGCTGGTACTTCCTATATATAAGTGTTTGTATGATATTACGCATCGCAGCGTTGTTTAAATCATTTCAGTTTAGCTATATAACATATATTTTTCACAATACATTGTTTTACAAAACAACTTGTTTTACACAACTTATTTTACTTGGTTATTCATTTAACCATACATTATTCTTTCAAAAATACATATCTACCATCGTTTTTTTTAAATGATTTACAAACAAAACAATCAACAAGGTTCATGACTACATTTCATTAAACATTTTTCTAAAACCTAAGTCATGGATCCTATTTTCACAAAACCTATGTATCTCACAGGCATTTTTATGCTGACGTACCTATTTTCACATGTGTTTCAGGAGCAAACGCATAGGATGATCGTGATACACTAGGATGGACTTGGGCCTTAGTGACGATAAAATGGACCTAGACTAGTTAAAACTTGTTATGTACTTTGTTTCTTTTTATTTTAAGACAATGTAACTTGTGGGTTCTCGTTTGAAACAATGTATTCCACCCTTGGGTGATGAATAAAATATTATTTAAATTACCTTGGTTGTGGAACTATAATTCTGTTACAACACTCCCCGACGTTTCCGCCACGATTTGATGTTTTACGTGGTCGGGGTGTGACACAGTGAGTAGCGCTTTAGGACGTGGCCCAGAATGTGAAAAGATGGACCCTGTCGATGAAAGATCGTAGAGCTCCATTCCAAATGACAGCGTTGGGGGCAGCAGTCACTGCAACATCAAGGTACTTGAAATGGCAACCAACAATATAGAAATGAAGGTGCCCACGACAAGGATTGACTGTGTTAAGTCAAGACGACAACAACCCATGGAACCAAGACAATAATTGGAATCCTCGCAATAGTAGCAGCAACACTAGTAGTAATGCTCACAGGAGGGTATTCAGGATAGGCCTAGGTGACGCCAGGCATAATAGCAGCATGGTAGCTTGTATGAGTAGCTAATCACTTCGTCTTTGTTCTGTTTAACCCTGACGCTTCTTGAAACCGAACCTGTTGTGGAATCAACTGACGAGAAGACCAAATGAAACTCAAGTAACCCCAGTTGTTCGAGAAAAGTGCAACCACTGCTGAGGCTGAAGCTACTGCGGAATTTCGGGACGAAATTCCAAAACAACGGGGGGATGATGTGACACCCCAGGAAAACCAGGAAACAACACAACACAATTAGCTTCCTTAGTAACCACATGCTAAATTTCGGGACGTAATTTCTTTCAAGTTGGGGATGATGTGACAACCCGAACTTTCAAGGTCAGTGTCTCGTAGTCACGCGATCCTGTTTCTTGCTATTTCTCGTTCATATTCTCTGCGATGATAAAAATTAAGTAAACACTTGTGACTGGAATGTAATTGCTAAATGAATGACCTGATTGGATATGTTTACTTGTGCGTAACTGTTTAACTACAAGAAACCGTTAAAACGTTTCTGCGTGTCGAATAACTAATCCGAGGAGTTAACATTGTTAGCACTTTTGGGCTACCAGCCATTGGGCCACATTAGTGATCATTGCGATACATTTCACTTCGACCCGAACAAGCATGAATCGAGCCCAACCTACCCCGAGTGGGCTTTAATCAAACCTGGCCCAACTGTGGTAACGTTTAATGAGTATTGGATCGGCCCACTTGTTAGGTTTGGCTTTATAATTGAGTGTACGTATCATCCCCATGTCTCTCATCATCACAACATATCAAACCAAACCCTACTTCTCCTGTTGTTCATGTCAGCAGGCCTCAAGACCCCCCCCCCCCTTCTTCGAAGTTCCTGTCTCCCTTGAAGCTTATCTATTATGCTTAGTGTAATACATCTTTCAGGTTAGTATAATTACCGTATTACGTGTAACAGTTATGTGAAACTTGTGATTGGTTGTGCATGATCTAGGGTTTCATGTTAGTGGGCTGCATGTGCGATAATAATAATTGTATTCTGATCTAACTTGTGCCGTAATTCATGCAAAGAATATCCTTGTTTGTGGGTTGTGACATATGCATGACAAGGGATGGTGAATCAATGGATGGGTAATCATAGAGGTATAACAGAATCGAATGACTATGTGATGATTTGTTTATGTGCCATAATGTTACTAGTAAGACATGAGAAAATTAGGAAGTGATTTAATTGTGAAGTGAATGTCAAACCGTGCAACATGTTAGTCGAATTCCTTTGATTGTGGGCCAGAAAGTTAAACGGGCCGCTGACCCATTGAACATGTGGGCGGCTGCGTGACCCCGGGTCACCAGCCAAGCCCGCATCACCGTTGTTAGTTGTTCGGGGCCAGCATGTTGTCCGGTGGAGCTCCGATTCCCGGCTACAACAGTGCCGGTGTGCATCCCTTTCATCTTGTAGCCCATCGGTCAGTGTTTGGGTTATGTTTGTATCGTTGTGTTTTCTAACTTGGTCTAAATGTTAACTGTTGACATTGGATATACATAAGATTCAACATTGTGTTAAGTTGTTGATTTGAAAGCATGAAAATGGTTGCGGTGGTGGTTACCTTTGTATTGGGGTTTGGTTATATGATTGGAGAATAAGGGATACTGTTTACATGATAATAAAAAGGGGTCGACAATATTCTTGGGACTAATCAATCTGCGTATATGATTGCTGTTGACTTGTTTGGAGGTTATAAAAATATAAATCGTGGCTGTGAAAATGTGTTTGATGGCATAATAATACCTTGGGTTCTCTTACAAATGGTAGTTTTTGGTTAGAATTATATAATGTACATTGTTTGGTAAAAATAAGATTAAAGCATGCTTTAGGACTAAGTATGTGTGCAAACTGTTTATATGATGATGAAGAGTATAAGGATAGAAAGTAAAATGTTAAAAGAAGTTTAATGCTGCCCGATTGTTTATGCTCTAGTGTATTTGATTTTAATACGACTGGTGTTTAATATAATCGTATTGTGTTTTGATCACATAGTGCACGACGTACGGCCTTGCACAGCATGACCGCACACATGAGGAGGCCCACACCCTCATGTGTGCCGCACATTCACAATTAGGTCGCACACGGTACTGGGCCACTTAGCTAGTTGGGCCGCACACTATTGATGCGCTTGGACTGTTCATGTTACTGTTTAGTTATCGGATTTAAAAACGAATCCGTATGCTTTGATAGATAATACCTGATGCTTACGTGCTATTTGTTAATTATGTGTGCAAATACGTGAACTGTTTGCATAACCAAAAACCTAACAAATATTGGTAACCATAATAGGGTGTGGTTGACCAACCTAACAAGAGTAAATTATCTACCGAGCAAAGCAAAGGTGAGTTCACACTTTTCACAAGGCATGGGATTCCCAAGGGTTGGGAATGGGTAAAGGATTTAAACTGAAACTGCGTGATCTCCTGGTTTGGGACACGTACACACCCTCTTTATTGAAGGGTGACAAGGGTTGGGATGGGATTTGGATGATTTATTCGTACATACTTAGTTAATAGAACCTAATGATATGGTCCTCGGGTGAGGAAGATTAATGATAAGATACGGCTAGACTAGTATACCAATTGAACTGATCTTCGCACACACGCCAGGGGTTGGCCGCGATATTATGACTAATCATTCGCACACATGCCTAGGAAGGCCGCGAACTATACATACTAAAACTTCGCACACATGCCAGGGTGGCCGCGATACAAATATACATAGTCTAGCATATTTGGGAATATTTCCCCTAACCTTCGCATACATGCCGAGAGGGCCGCGATGGAAACTAATGCGAGACATGATTTAACGAACGAACATAATGCTACTCATACTGTTACAATTACTGAACTGTACACTGTGAACTCGCTCAACTTTGTTGTTGACTCGTTGTTACATGCCTTGCAGGCCTTTAGGTGCATATTGTTGGAACTTGCTGTCTGGGATGCTGGAGTGGTCATGGGTCGAGATACATGGAAACGCGAGACGAATCTAATGGCTTTCACACACTTGGTTTATGAATTTCTTAATTAATGTATTATGCTTCCGCTGAATGTTAAATAATGTTTTGTAACACTTCTACCAAAACTAAATGAAAGTTTTATTTATTTATAATTACGAGTTCAATGTGATTGTTGGCTAGATCCTGGCACGTCACACGCCCCGCGGGGGTTTTCTGCATGTGGCATTTTGGGGGTGTGACACTTTCGAACCTGACCCGTTTGGTCGATCATTAGGATCCGACCAAACACATTAGGTGACCATAGTTGTATAGGGAATAACCTTCCGAGGTTATACCTTATGGTCACGACGTTTAGTTAGTTGTATGATAGGTAGTTTACTTACCTTAGGAAAATTACCAAAATGCCCTTTTTACGCATAAATTCATTTTAAGCATATGTAACATAACTTTTGACATCTAAACTGATTAGGCAACCTTATTAGACATGTTAAGGCATATTTTACTTGTCATAGGACTAGTTAGGCGGTCTGAATGCAATTTATGCAAACGACGCGTTAAAGTAGCATAAGCTACCTAAACGGGTCGTAATGGGTCGTAAGCACTTAGGATAAGTTCCGTTTTAGAATATAGGCTTTATTAAACCATATTACATGAGTTCCTATACTCATTTGGTTTACGAAACCTCATTCTACCTGATCCTCCGATTTAGGTCCGGTTATTAACATAGTTACCTATATTAGGTGACGTTTGATTCCGTGATCCCTCTAGCTTTGCGTGGTTGTTGTTCAAGACTTCTGAGCACCCTCAAGTGAGTACATAGTCCCCTCTTTTACTGTTTTTCAAACGTTTTGGGGTGAAACACATGTGCCTACTTGTTACTTTCGTGCTTTCCATGATTTCATACCTCATACTTGCTATGTTCATTAGTACATGTATGGTACATGATTTCATTGTGTTTTTCCTATGTATGACCATTTGTTGTATACTTAGTGCATCGTTTTACATTACATTTCATGCTATGTATGTCCATTTAGTGCATACTTAGTGCATTGTTTTATAGTACATTCCACGCTAAGTATGTCCATTTAGTGCATACTTAGTGTAGGATCGTTTTCAGACCCGAACGAGTCGATCAGAAGAGTTTATCTCTAAACAAAAGGCGGAAACAGACGTGTAGAGTTCAATTCAGCAAGATTCACACTATAAACTGTTGTATGATTGATTTTGTAACGTTTTACAACCTGACAACACTTCGGCAGCACTTCGTTGCATAAGCCGGAAAGTTACAAATGATGAAAGTTTGAAAGCTATATATAGTTAATGACCCTTCCGTTTAAAACTCTTCAAACGGACAGGACACTTCAAACTAAACCCTTTTCAAACATTCAGCTTCAAACTAAACCCTTTTCAAACTTTCAGCTTCAAACTTTCAGCTTCAAACTATAGTAAACCGAGACTCGATATAAGACGAAGACGACATATGAATGCACCAACAGACTCCCCCTCAGATGTTGACGGAGTCTTCAGTGTCGAGTCTTCGCATCTTCAATCTTTATCAGTCCTCTCGAACTCTTTGAAGTATTTGACGTTGTAAGAATCCTCAAATCTTTCTCTTCTCTTTTCATCATCATCAACAGACTTTCCACGAACAATCTCTACTCGGATGTCTTCAGACTCCCCCTTTCGATATGCTGGGATATCAGCCTGGCTTGTTGAAATCACACAGTGTTCAGGTATCGGAACCTGGCACTCTATCTTCAGATAACCTGCACATTCTCTACCCAAAAATAAATTTTCTGTTGATAACTTGTAAAAACAATCTCACCAGCTAATGAACCTCTTGAAGGAATAATACAATCAAAGAATGATTTTACAATGTTAATCTTTGATAAACCACTTGAAGATATATTTTAATTTTTCAAAACAACACACTCTCCCAAACCATTTGTTCATCATGTCTAGCACTTGGAATTTTGAAAATTAGCTCTCCAACATCAGTTGTCGAAAATCTTTTTGAATTTTTCAAAATTTATGCTAAAACACACTAAAATCTTTTTGGAATTTTTAATGTAATGAAATGTAGTAAAGAAATATTTACATACAATATTTTTGTGAGTTTGTGTAAGAGGATCATATCAGTTTATCAGACAAATCACCAACACCGTTAAGCTTTAAACATTTTAAGTTCTAAACGATTTACCTAGATCGTTAGTATATTGGTCCTCTTTAAATTTTCACACAAATTTCAATCGATTCGAGATACGATATTAGTGTTTTAGAAACTTAAACTTAATTGTGTATCACTCCACTCGAATATACTCCTTTATCCAGATCCCAATATTCAGTCTTACAGGTGAATATACCACAGATGATATCTGTAAAGGGGTTATGTGCGAGGGCCGTGAGAGCTCAGGTCGATACTTCCGTATACGCAGAGAGATGACGGCTTCGACTTTAGGTGGGTCCCCTTTAGAGGATCTTTTGATTACAACAGCAGCGACTATCAATTTTATTGTCTCATCAGCTTGCTGAGGGCGATGCTATGTTTCAAGCATTTTGCGAAAATCATTATCCGGGGACTAGGTCAGTACTTCCATACAGCAGAAGTCCCGGGATAATACCCCAGATATCACTGAGTATAAAGACCTAGTATCTCAGAATACTGGACCTTTCAAACAAGATTTCGGGGGTTACCCATATATTCAAGAATACTTACCCACGAATCAAGCAAGTTTGAATTAGGTTTATATCTCATTTCAATTTACTAAATGTGCAAAAACCTACTGACACATCCGCAGTAAGATTGTTTATCACTTTTAAACTTTCCAATTCTTTAGCATCTTGTGATAGTTCACTGATGTACTATCATTTCCTCTTTTTCACAACAAAACTCATTTTTGATTTTATCATGTTTTTGGCTTTTTCAAATTTTCTAATGTTTTTGGATTTTTTGAAATTTTCTACTCCCCCTAAAATGCAAACATATTAACGAAAATATGAAAACAAACTGTACAGAAACATGACAACCGATATCAAATCACATCAACAATCAGAACTCCCCCTATCAACAAACTATTTTCCCATTTAGATTTCAAAACACTTAAGTTTGTTTTAATCAAAATGGTTTTTCCGGAAAATAAGTTTGGTTGATTTTACCACTTGTAAGTATATCAATAATAAGTACTGGGTTGTGGTTCATCATATTGTCTTCCAACCAGTTGTAGGAAAATACAAGTACAAATTAATGTCCTTGATTTACCATATGCAAACAATGCACAATCAACACTCCTAACCACTTGTAATTATGACCAACACATACCACTAGCAAGCAAACACAAACAAACCTTTTTACCATTTGAATGATTGACGTTACCGAATAAAACTCAAGAAAGATGTCGATTCATGCTCCACGCTTACCAACCTGGAAGCTCCGGCAAGTCCTGAGACTTACTGTTCATAATATGTACAATCCTAGTCACAAACTAGGGATGGTTCAACCTTTTCTTTCTTTGTTTTCTTCTCATAAAATTCTTTAACCCCTTTGACTTTTCGATCAATCATCTTGCCAAAGATATGTTTTACCTTGGGGTTAAAGACCTTCTCAGCATCAAATTCCTGTTTATCATTATAAAATTGGTTAGAAAGTTCAATTTTACCAATTTTCCTTTTATAATTTTCAGCCCGAAGTGATGGAAAATCCTCATCATTCACAGTCGGAACTGATTTTTCATCTTTTAACATAGCTTCACTTTTCGAAAAAACCTGTGGCTCATCTGACTTTGTGGAGTCAGATTCATCACCAGAAGATAGCTCCTCTGATTTTGACCTATCAGAATCATCGCTAGAGCTTTCACCAACTTTCTTAACAACCCATTTCTGGTTGTCAGATTTAGCTCTCTTCTTGTAAAACTTGTTCGAACTCTCACTAATTTCAAATGTAGAGTCTTTAAACAATTTTGTTCTATCAATTGGTGGTTCGAACTCAACCATTTTCTCTTTCAGTTTACGAGAAACTCCCTGTTTTGGTGCTATTGCCTTAGAACAGTCTCTGGCAATATGTCCAATAGTGTTGCATTGGAAACAGATTCTCGTATCTTTCTTCTGCTTAGTCATCTTCTTCATTTCATCTTGCTTCTTTGCAAGGAATTCATTGTTTGACTGAGCTGTATTGGAGTAGCGAATGCGTTGTAGAATTCCTCGTCCGTTTTTCCAGATTTTTAAATGAGCTGTATCACCTTGTAAGAATACCTGACAAACAAACAAACAAACAACCGATCAGTTTATACGAAACGAATACGTAAAAGTGTGTGTTTATAAACACAATCTAAGACTTGTGTCGAAGATTTGCAGACTCGTTCCAATATTGTTGAAATAAGATCGCTGAATGAATGGGCCACGAAATATGGACTTTCAATGGATCATAAACAATGAAGTTCACTTGGGCTTGAAAATGATTTAGATCTAAGAATTTTAACTTTCTGATTTGGGCCGGATCTTTTGGCAGTTCACTTGGGCTTGAAAATGATTTAGATCTAAGAATTTTAACTTTCTGATTTGGGCCGGATCTTTTGGCAGTTCACTTGGGCTTGAAAATATTGTTGAAAATGTTTGACTTGAAAATGAAGTCAGTGATTGGGCCGAAAATCTTTGGTCAGATTACACTCACTCTTTTGACTGATAACCTTCTTGAGACAACAATTCAACTTTTAATACATCCCACATGCAAACTGACACACTAATTATTTAAACAAATTCGATTATGCCTCACTTTTGCTTGATTGGACCGAGAACTTTATAATGTTGAAACTTGGGCTGACAACACATTTAATGATCTCACTTTGCCGACAACAATTTTAAAAAACTTTGATTGGGCAGCAACCACTAACCCAACAACTAGGACAATGTGATTGGGCCGCACATATCCTTTGATACCTTGCACAAAACCATGTGACCCTGACACAATCAAACTGGCAACCACACATGCATTGGACCGAGGACAATGTGATTGGGCCTTCAAACATGCATTGGACCAAGGACATCAATAGTTTCATGTGAATGACATAAGCAAGTAATTTTTCAACTTGATCTTGATCGACAATCTCAAAGAATCACATGCAAACTTTGAATGAATCACACATGTTACCAACTGACACACGTTACTATCCTTTTCATGCAGACTGACAGCCTCGATAGATGTGCCACACAAATCGATGAACTCGATACACTTTTCAAACGGTATGTAGTTTTCAAACGGAAGATACAATTTCAAACGATGACTTCAAACGGGATACATGTTTCAAACGATATATCAAACGGAATGGCCTCTGTCAAACGGGATGGGTCAGATTTCAAACGAGACAGTCCAGTTTCAAACGATAGGGTGCAGATTTCAAACGGAATGCTAGGCTTCGTTCAAACGGACACCAGTTTTTAGTCCATTTTTACCACTTTTACATCGAATTTAGATCTGAAATTCTCAAGGATTTGTTAAAATACAATTACGCACACATTGTGAAAGTTTCAGCCGATTTTAACCGTGAAAACTTGTAATTTTCGAAAAAGAAAGGTGTAGAAACAGAAATCGCAGCTGAATTGTATAAAACTCTTCTTCCTGAGCTCTGATACCACTTGTAGGATCGTTTTCAGACCCGAACGAGTCGATCAGAAGACTTTATCTCTAAACGAAAGGCGGAAACAGACGTGTAGAGTTCAATTCAGCAAGATTCACACTATAAACTGTTGTATGATTGATTTTGTAACGTTTTACAACCTGACAACACTTCGGCAGCACTTCGTTGCATAAGCCGGAAAGTTACAAATGATGAAAGTTTGAAAGCTATATATAGGTAATGACCCTTCCGTTTGAAACTCTTCAAACGGACAAGACACTTCAAACTAAACCCTTTTCAAACTTTCAGCTTCAAACTAAACCCTTTTCAAACTTTCAGCTTCAAACTTTCAGCTTCAAACTTTCAGCTTCAAACTGTAGTAAACCGAGACTCGATATAAGACTAAGACGACAGATGAATGCACCAACACTTAGTGCATTGTTTTACATCACATTTCATGCTATGTATGTTCATTGTTGCATACTTAGTACATTTGTTTTACATCACATGCTTATATTTTGGTATGCATTTTCACAATACCGCATAGATGTTTGTATCAGTAGAGCATGCATTTACTCCACAAAACATAACTTTGATTTAAACTATGTTTTGCTTCAATACCTTGTTTTGTGCATTTTACCTATGGTATAGTTGATATATTTCACTTGCCATACATATCATTTGGTTACACATTTCATGAATTACATTTGACACAAACATTTTGACATGGTTTACACATAACATTTGACAATTGGTTTAAACATGAACAATTTACATTGGTGGTTTGTTTGGGTAAGTGATTTGAGTAACGAGGCGTGTGTAATATGATACAAGCATGGTGGATACGCCGCTGGTACTTCCTATATATAAGTGCTTGTAGGATATTACATATCGTAGTGTTATTTAGTTCATTTCAATTTAGACATATTACATTTTACATAAACAACATATTTTCACAAGACATTGTTTTACAAAACAGTTTATTTTATACAACTCATTTTACTTGGTTATTTAATTAACCATACATCTTTCTTTTACATATAATTTGATTTCTTATCAAGTTTTCATATGATTTATAAAAGAAAACACTTAAAAAGATTCATGACAAATTTTTATTAAACATTTCTTTAAAAACTAAGTCATGAATCCTATTTCCACAAAACCTATGTATCTCACAGGCATTTTTATGCTGACGTACGTATTTTCACACGTGTTTCAGGAGCTGTTGCATAGGTTTGATTCAAGATACACTAGGGTGGACTCGGGCCTTAGTGACATAAAAGAAGCAAGATTAGTTTTTGTTTCAGTTGTTTAAAACAATGTAACTCTCTTGTTTGATAAATAAAACATAACTTTAATTACCATGGTTATGAAACAATAATTCTATTACAACACTCCCCGGCGTTTCAGCCACGTTTTGTTGTTTTACGTGGTCGGGGTGTGACAGAAAAGTTGGTATCAGAGCCAATGGTTATAGGGAATTAGGTTATTAGTAATGCTTTGACCTAGACTATAACCTTCCTAGGACCCTAACGCGAGTTTACTTGCATTTAGTCATAAAATAATACCGTTGCCTATCTTTAGGCAGCAACCACAATAAAACTCAAAATTCGAATCTGCTTTGAAAACTAATCATCTATTCTAGGATGATTTATTAAAAGGTTTCAAACCTTCAAAGTTTTCAAAATCTCATCAAAGTTTGGGTCTAAATAATGTGAACACGTTCAAACTGGAAGGGTGGGTGCCTGTACCCTGAGCTTTCTGTCTAAGGCTAGAGTGTTCGTACAAATCCGCAGTATGGAACCAGTCACTCTTACCTGGGAACTCTTGGGGTGAGTGTCCACTTATAGGTGAGCATGTCTTCGCAATACATTATGAGGACCTATTTACTTTGATTCAGCCTTTGTGTGTCATTTGTTTGCTTCGTAGTTCAAACAAATGACCATCACCCATGATTTTGGTTGGTAATTGTAACATCCTATTCTTACCCAATGCCATTTCATTTGTTTTCTCTCTTGTTTCCCCTTTTTAGAATGCCTCCACGACGTGAAAATCAGGAACCTAATGAAGAGCTGGCAGCTATCATTACGCAGCAAATGACTGCTACAATCCCGAACATCGTTGCTCAATGTAACCAAGCTCTCAACAACAATAATGCCCCCTGCAACTTCAAGACGTTCAACTCGGCTAAGCCATCAATGTTTTCTGGGTCTCAAGGAGCGACTGCACTTCTGCAATGGTTTGAGAGTCTAGAGAGCACCTTCAGACATGTTCAATGCCCAAATGAGCGAAAGGTAGAATTCGCATCTAGTGTCTTTGAGAAACGAGCTTTGACACGGTGGAATGGTGTGATGAGAGAGAGGGGTGCCGATGTGGCACTGGCTCAAACGTGGGATGAGCTTCGAGCTCTGATGATGAAGGAATTCTGTCCTCGTCACGAGATTAGGGCCTTGGAAAGGGAATTCGATGATCTTAAGCAAGACAGCAGTGAACATCGAGCCTACACTGGTCGATATGAGGAGTTAAGTCTATTATGCCCGAATATGGTTACGCCTTTGGATAAGGCAATCGAAAAGTACATTGATGATCTCCCTGACCCAGTTCAGGACATTGTTACTGGTAGTAATCCTACCACAGTTAGACAGGCCATTGAATTATCTGCTACCCTAACCGAATCTCATATCAGAAAGGGCAAACTTTTCCGAAAAGGCGACAAGAAACAAACAGCTAATGCTTAGGACGAAACCAAGGAAAACAAAACCGAACCTTCTAAGAAGCGTAAGGCTTCGTACAATTGTGCAATTGCTGCTCAACCCAACCAAAACGCCCATAACCAACCAGCTTAAACTCCTGCAAGGAAACCTTATGCCGATACTGCACCGATATGCAACAATGTAATGCAAACCACTTAGCTCACCTACAGTGTTGTTTGTGTGCATCGTGAGGGCGACTCGATCACATGGCAAATGCTCGTCGATTTAACCCAAAACAAGGTGGTCCAAACCAACCTCAAGTCAATCCTGCTCAAGCTCGTTTTCCACTAGGTTCTTGCTTCAACTATGGAGAGATGGGCCATTTCCGAAGAAATCTCCCAAAGCTTGCTAATGCGAATCCAGCACATGGATGAGCATCGGACCGACTAGAAGACAACGTTGTTTAGAAATAATCAAGCCTTATGTATTATTTTCTTTTGTTGTCAAGGTCCATGAAACAGTTGTTGTTGTTTATAAATATTTTTTTTTATTTTACATTGCAATGTACAAATGTGATGGCATGTATAAACAACGTATCGCCTACAGTACCGACAATCAAGGAGCCGTATTCCTTGAAGAACAGACTACCCTCAAAATTCTTCCATTTTATGATCTCTTGCGTTTTCCACGAAAATCCTAAGTACCCGTTTCTTCCAAGGAGATGAAGTACAAGGCGCAAGTTACAACTCTGGAAGAATACCCAAAGTACCACTATAAATCCTTAATAGGGTGCCTAAGGGTATTTCCGTGAGTCCTAAATTGTTGTGTACCTTAATTCGAACTTGAAAAAGAAATCGAATTTTTGGTAGATCACCCTACCTTTTCAGATAGATTCTTGAGGACGTTGAAGTACATCGATTGGGTTCCTGGTATACCTTGAATACCCATGTACAATCGAGAACAAGTTAAAAACAATTAATAACAGGATAATAACAAATAAATAACCAAGTTGACAATTATGTGATTATATGTTTATGTGTTTAGGTGTGAATTCAATTACTCGCTATCCAAATCTTCATAGAACTTTCCATATTTTTATACGATGGATTCATAGTAGGATATCCAAAGGTACTAACTTAAATCCTTAATGGGCTTCTACGTCATAGTTAAAACCCTTGGATTGTAAAGTACTATTCCGAAGTTTAAAGACATCCTTCGTTGATATGGTTAAAGATTCCTCTTGGGTAGTTTAGTTAAAGAGATTGATTCGTCAATCTAGTTAAAGACATCTTTCGTTGATGTAGTTAAAGATTCCTCTTGGGTAGTTTTAGTTAAAAAGATCATTCATTAATCTAGTTAAAGAGATTGATTCGTCAATCTAGTTCAAGACATCCTTCGCTGATGTAGTTAAAGAGACCATTCATTGATCTAGTTAAAGAGATTGATTCGTCAATCTAGTTAAAGACATCCTTCGCTGATGAAGTTAAAGAGATCATTCATTGATCTAGTTAAAGAGATTGATTCGTCAATATAGTTAAAGACATCCTTCGCTGATGTAGTTAAAGAGATCACTCATTGATCTAGTTAAAGAGATTAATTTGTCAATCTAGTTAAAGACATCCTTCGCTGATGTAGTTAAGGAGATTATTCGTTGATCTAGTTAAAGAGATTGATTCGTCAATCTAGTTAAAGATATCATGTGTTGATATAGTTAAAGAGGCCCTCTAGTAGTCTAGTTAAAGAGTTCATTCGTTGATCTAGTTAAAGAGATTGATTCGTCAATCTCGTTAAAGATATCACGTGTTGATATAGTTAAAGAGGCCCTCTGGTGGTCTAGTTCAAGAGATTGTTCGTTGATTTAGTTAAAGAGACTCTATGGTAGCACCATAGGATTATTCGCTTGATTTTCTTCCCCTACACATTATAAGATCAACTATGCGGACTATGCAAGGCATTATGTAATTATGGATGCATACATAATTATGAAAATTTAGTGCCCGGAAACCACAGTAAGATTTATCATGTGTAAGAACCGATAGTGGCAACAATAACGAAACGTGAACAATGTAATGGAGGTACGGTGGACGCACCAATGGCGCTTCATATACTTGTATATAAGTGTCCCTCTTACATTTCAAGGATGATGTTATTTAAAGTTACTAAAAGTTCAGAACCCTAACCAGTGTTGTTTTATCCTTTCGGCTTCATGTTTTAAGACTCTCACAAGTTTCCTCTAAATAAATTTCGGGAAGAAATTTCCGGAAGTAGAGGAGACTGTGACACCTTTGCCTCCACGGCCATCAAACAAATACCAAATCAATGAAATATTGTATTTCATACTTGGGATTTGTATAAATATGTGTATCGTTAATACATATCAATTCTTGTTCGATTTCGAGCTCTAAATCGCTTTCTGGAAAGTTATATGTGCACTGTTGCATAAACGTAATCAGATTAACACGACAAACACTCCAGAATAGTGACATGGGCTTAACATACCTTAAATAATCTCTACATAACTTAGAAATAAGTTTTGGAAGGTTTGGTGTGTCGAAATCAAGTTTATTCGCTTACAGGGACTAAATTCGACAAACTGCGAAAGTATGCCGATTCGTACTGTAACGAACATTCCGGAACATGATCATAAGTTAAACATGCCCTAAATATCCTTTACATAGCTTAGAAATAGGTTTGAGGAGTTCGGTATGCTTAAACAAACTTTTTGGTCATTCAGGGACTAAAAGCGTCAAAAAGTGCATAAGTTTGCATTTTCGCTCATATCTTACGTTCTGAATACATCCGGACATCCAAAAATTTATGTAATCATTAAAATATATTATTTTAGTGATTGGCATGATAAAACTTCATTCGTTTCGCAATTTGGATCGTTTCCGCGTCCGTTACGACTTCCGTCATAATTGACCGAACATCGTAACCATACGGCCAAACGAACTGACATCCGATATATTTTTGAGCACATTTCATGTTCCCTATACTTTAACGTCATTTTAGAGCCTTGAAATTGGGTTAACGGGGCTTAAACGTGTCAAAACGCATCAAAAATCAAGTTCGGAGACTCAGGGGTGTGTTCTGCCAATTAGTGAAAGTTTCTGCCAGCAAGCCAGGTCCTTACGGACCGTATGGACATGCTTACGATCCGTAAGCCATGCCCAGTTCAGCAGAAACTTGATTCCAGCTGTTTCCCTCTTGGACAAATGGTTTTTAGCTTTCTATGGGCTGGTTTAGGGGTGCCCATGGTTTTCTAAATCAGTGGGTGCTCTTGTACGGTCCAGATCGAAGCACGGGTTTCAAGAAACAATCCTAACAGTTCTATGAAATCTATAAATACCCAACCCCTTTGCACTTGATCCTCACACTTGATCTGATTGCTCTCTAAGTTGAAGTGATTTCACTTCATACATGAGAATAATCGGGTCAAAGTTCTATTCTTGGACCTTTTGTAAGTATTCTTTCGTTCTTTTACGCGTTTTAGCGTGAAAGTCAAACTTTGTTAAGTCTTACGTTTCAACGTAAAACGTTTTTGATGAATGAATATTGTAAGTACGGTATTTCTTAAGTGAAACAAGACCGTACAGTTGGGGACGAATTCTTGACTAGGTCTCATATGATGGAGAGTAAGGGAAATTCGTACAACGTCGTGTATTAAATTTTCATATTAGTAGGATATATATATTGTACGTGAGGCAGACATCATATTGTTCTCAAAGAGAGAACCCTGCGCCCATGATGTCGTTTAATCAGTTAAGTATTGCACGTGATGAATTGTTGGTAGATATATCGGGTTGACAACCCCGTCGTGACCGGTCGCCCCGTGTCAAGTCAAACGATGAATTAATATTCTGTTTATTGTCTAGCTTTGATTATCCATGCATGGTTAATATATAGTTCGTATCTTCTAGCTAACATACGAGTCTGAACGTTGACGCAATAATTTAATATGCAAAACCTGGGCAACATATATATTACAGTTGTCGGATCGATGAACCGACGGAAGGCCCATAGATTTTAGTAAGGAAGTAAAATGGACTTTCTAAAAATTATATGGATGTTTTCAATTAAACACCTAATCAAAAAGTTTTCCTTGGAATAAAACTGGTTGTAAATGAATATGTGAACTCACCTTCCTTTGTGTTGACACTTGATTTTAACATGTTCTATAGGTACTTGAGTTCGCCTTCGGGAAATCATGGCGTATCTTGTGTTTGATGATGCATGTTGTTTTGTTTAAATATGTTGGACAACTTTTAAACTTTCTGGGACTTTTGTAATAAGATCCGCGAGGATCAAAGACATCTTAACTATGTGGTTGTGCCGTGTCTTAAAACGTAATGTTTAATAACTTATGTTTAAAATAAATCAATATGTCCAACAATAAAATGCATCGCTCGACAAGATATAAATGGGCACCAACTTCCGTCTCCACTACGTTTAATATTCCACTGCGACGTTTTTGGGGTGTGACAGAACTTGGTATCAGAGCCATTGGTTGTTAGCGAACTAGATGTTTTCGGAGGAAAACACTAGACTTCAACCGGAGAATTTTGAAATATAAGTCCAGAATTCTCGAAGCCAAGAATTTTAAATAAACAAAGAAAAATTGTATCATGTATGAAAAACCTTATGTGTTTATGTGCATACGTGATTTTCTGTTTACTTTGGGCCTTATGTGTTACTATTCATGTTGATCACACACTTACTTATACGGTTCCATATGTGTCACAAATGTCGCACGAGCACGAGGTCGTCGAGATCAACGACTCAAGTAACGAGCCAGATTTCGAGACTTCACCCAGATCTATTTTACCAGAAACACCTATCAGGAACCCACAGATGGTTGGTATGGCTGAGTTTGCTTCATCATTCTGTGTCGACCCTGCTTTCGCTAGCCAGGTAGACCCTCGATATGCTTTCACAAGCAACGGGTGGATTGATGACAACGATGACGCTCCTCTCTCGATTCATGAGACGGGACAATCATCTGGCACAGTGCCAGTTATCGATGACGTGATCAGAGATGTCCCGGTATTTGGAGGACCTTTTATTATTGCACCAGCAGTGGATGCCACCATTGTCACAGCTCGACCATTAGAGCCGTCTGTTGCTCCACCTGCTACTGTGATCGAGCCTGTTGCTGAGGTCCCTCCACCTGTTTTGTCAGAGTCACCTTTACCTGTCATTGAGTCACGCACATCTACTACGCCTCTATTCGTGCATTATCGCCACGGGAAGAGAGTTAGGCCTGCTGGAGAGGTTGCTTCTACGTCACAAGTTGAGACTGTATCTGCTTCTAAGAAGCAGAAAGGAGTTTGGGTGGATCGATGTTGCCATTGTGACCGACAGTTCGCTGCCATGCGTGAAGAACTGAAAATGACTAAGGGTAAACTGAAGGACCTCAAGGGGTAAATAGATTGGTACGATGAGTTGAAGGATTTGGATAATGGCGCGATGGATCAGATGCATTGGAGGATAGTAGATTTGGAGGAGTTGGTTAGGAAGATGCTAGATTTCATAGGAATGAAGCATTAGATAGTGTTTTTGTTTGTTTGAAGTTGCTTGTTTTTGGTTATTGTATCTGGATACTCTTTTGGTGCTTTTCTTTTGGGGGCCTGCGTGCCGATGATATTTTGTTATATTAGGTAGAAATTCTGTGGAAAATTGTTATGGGTGTCGATGTAGACATGCCAATGATAGATTTCATGTACTGAAAAACAAGTTTGTTAATTTCTATGATAATATCAGATGATTAACTTTTGGTTTAAAAATTGTTCTCATTAATATGTGGATATAATACATGTGCAATGTTTGGTCCACTAATATTTAATGATTGAATTATTTTTATTTTGGTTATCGTCTCATGTGATTATTATTGTTGTAAATAATAGAAACGACGAAAATGCCGCCAAAAGCGAGATACGATACTGGACTACCTGCCACCCTAGAGGAGTTGGCACGACTCATAACCCAACACGTTAATACTGCCTTGGAACAGCGTGATGCTAACCAAAATGATGGCCAGAAACGTGAATGCAGTACTCCGGGGCAGAATCTTGGTGGGACACAGATTGGAAACCCTTAAGGTAAAATAATGATCGGAAAGTTTTGGTTGTTCATCTGTTATGATCTCATTGGAACGTATTCATGATTTCTATTAACCATATGAACAGTGCTCCGGAGCGTACACAAAACAATCTAGGGTCGTAACCCAAGATCATTTACTGGTGTCATATGCAATGATGTGACATCGATATGCGTGATATCGGTCTGTCAAAACGAGTCGGTTATCCGAGTGTTTCAGCGATCTGAACCTGGAATTGGAGATTCGAAGAAGCGCAAACCCGAGAGCTCCAAGAAGACTCCCGAAGTTGGAAGTAGGAAGAAACACAACTTGGAGAAAGCAAGTGTAGCAAACCCTAAAGAGTCAGGAAAGGGTAAGGACGACGATGGACAAGAGAAGTGCGTCAGATGTAGCCGAACCGGACATGTGATTGCCCAGTGTTACGCTAAGAGTACATTGGTTGGAGCTGCGCTTGAAGGATGCTTTGCATGTGGTGGACAAGGACACTACAAAAGGGAATGCCTGAAATCGAAATGACAGAATGTCAAGAGCAATTCTGTTGGGACAAATATTGGAAAGGAAAGTGAGAGTCCTGCTACAGTTACCGGTATGTTTCGAATCAAAAGCCAATCTATGTTCATACTTATAATACTAAAGCTGACTTGAGTTTTGTTCGAAAAACTATGAACCATTGTTGTGTTCACCTATAAGTAAGCTGTCACACCCCCAAAATCTACACACGGAGTACCACCGCTTGGAGGCGTGACTGACCAGGATCAAGCCACCAATCATATTGAACAACGTAAATAGTAAAAGTAAATGTAATTTAACCAAACCAATCCATATGAAAGGTGTTCAAAACATAAGTACAAATTCAACGTTTAGCGGAAGCATATGAGTAAAAGCCCAACATAAGTAAAGTATGAAATATCAAATGTTTAATCAAAGCATTCACGATCCTTGTCCACAACGACCGCGCCTCCCAGTGCAAGCTCCATGTATACCTAACGACCTGCAAGGCATGTAATAGAGAGTCAACAACTAGTTGAGCGAGTTCACAGTAAGTAAGTTCGTAATAGTAAGTCCGTTGCATCACCATGCGTTAGTAACTAAGTCAATTGTATGTTCGTATAGTGGGGGCTTCCCATGTGTGTATGTACTATACTAGAGGTAACTATAAGTGTTCTTCTTAACCCGAGAATAGTAGTACGTACGAGGTTTACGTAGGTTTTACGTAAGTGTCCTTCTTATCCCGAGGACAGTGGTACGCGGGGGTTTACGTAGGTTTTACGTAAGTGCCCTTCATAACCCTAGGACAGTAGTGTGTATGAGTTTACGTAGGTTTTACGTAAGTGTCCCTCAAACCCTGAGGACAGTAGTAAGCACAAGTATTACGTAGGTTTTACGTAAGGGTCCTTCGAAACCGAGGACGATGGTAGATAGTCTAGTAACAGTGTAAGTCCAAGTAATTATCCAATCCCATTCTTTCAATCCCATTCCCTACCCACCGGGAATCCCATGCCTTGGTAAGAGTGTGAACTCACCTTGGTTTGCTCGGTATGCTAGGTATATGCTCACAAATAATCAGTCGAGTCCTAAAGTTATGCACGTATTCACAATTAGTTTAAATTCACAAGGTTTGACTAACAGTCAAGATCATCACATACATGCAAGTAACAACCAACACATTGCATTTATCGGCTATACAAGTTCAAATTAATCCAATGAATACGCTATACAACTGATAGCATGCTCTATTTAACATTGAACATTCACAATCCGAGAAATCAGATTAAATCAACTATATCAGGCTTTACCATATCATCGAGTCTTATTAGTCATGCAAAAATGCTAGTTCATAAGTATTACGTTTAACATTACAGACATCAACAAAACTTGGACCAAACAGTTAACAAAGCTCGGACCAAACACCCTCTATGTGAAACTCGGACCTCATAAGCAATATCAAAACTCTGACTAACAATAACTCCCAAAACTCAGACCATGTAACAACTAAAACTCGGACCAAGTGTTTCATTACCAAAAAGTCGGACCATACTTCATTTATAAAATTCGGACCACATACATCGTCATAAAGTTCGGACCACATACATCATCATAAAGTTCGGACCACATACATCCCCTTATAAAAATTCGGACCAAGCATCCCCTTATAAAATTCGGACCTTGTTTACCCTTAACAAAACTCAGACTATGTGTTCCATACAAACTCAGACCATGTGTTTAATACAAAGCTCAGACTATGTGTTCCATACAAAATTCGGACCATGTGACTTCACAAAACCCTGACCCTTAACTCCGAGTTAACAACATGCGTGATTTCCAAAACCAATTTACAATTTTCAATGGAACAGTTACATTGCAAGTTACGATCAAAAACCCTAATTTCATACATTGGCAATGCTGTAACCTAATCAACAATCAACCAATTCTAACACATCATGCATCTCATTGTCAGGCATTTGATTAAGCAACTATTCACAAACCATTTTACAATAATCAGGATGATCAATAAACACAGAACCATTATTTGGAGAACTAGGGTTTGCAAGAATCAATTAACCAATGATTAACAACAAATAATCATTAAACATTTACCTTAGATTGATTCTAGATGAAGAGAAAGATCAAAAGTGATGATTGAGAGCTTGTGCCACCAAGAATGATGAAAAAGATGGTTGCAGGAGATGATTGTAGAACAAGATTGAAAGTACGTATGATGATTTGTGAGAGAGGTTAGGGGTAAGTGTTATTAAGATTTCACTAACCACTCTACTCACCCCTAAGTATCATCTTTTACATAAAACACACACACCACAATATAATTTATAATCAAAGCACAAAGTTCTCATGTAAGTCAAATAATGCATAAAGTAGTACATAGTTCCATGAAATGCTAAAGATTGTGTAACCAACTTAATTGTGTTAAGTTAAAGCATTAACCTGAAGTTACGGGTTGTCACATTATCCCCAACTTGAAAGAAATTTCGTCCCGAAATTTAGCATGCGGTTACTGAGGAAGCTAGTTGTGTTGTATCGTTTACTGGTTTCCCTGGGGTGTCACATTATCCCCCCGTTGATTTGGAATTTCAGCCTCAGTAGAGGTTGCATGGTTTTCGAATAACTGGGGATACTTGAGTTTCATTTGGTCTTCTCGTTCCCAGGTGAACTCTGGGCCACGACGGGAGTTCCAACGAACGCGTACAAGAGGTATTCTAGTGTGCTTGAGGGCCTTAACATCCCGGTCCGTGATTTCTACTGGTTCCTCGACGAATCGCAACTGCTCGTCGATAGTGAGCTCCTTCAAAGGAACTATGAGGGTCTCATCTGACAGACACTTCTTCAGATTCGACACGTGGAAAACGTTGTGAACTGCACCGAGTTCAGCTGGTAGGTTTAGTCTGTAGGCTACTTTGCCTATTCTTTCAGTGATTTCGAACGGTCCGACGTACCGCGGATTGAGTTTGCCTCGTTTACCAAAACGAACCACACCCTTCCAGGGTGAGACTTTGAGTAGCACTCGATCCCCAACTTGGAACTCGAGCGGTTTTCTGCGTTTATCAGTGTAACTTTTCTGACGGTCACGAGCTGCCGCCATGCGTTGTCGTATCTGTGCAATCCGTTCAGTAACATCAACTACCATTTCTGGACCTGTGATCTGACTATCATCCACCTCTGCCCAACAAAGAGGTGATCGGCATTTACGTCCGTATGATGCCTCGAATGGAGTGGCTTGTATGCTGGTGTGGTAACTTTTGTTGTACGAAAACTCCACTAACGGGAGATGTTTTTCCCAGTTGTTGCCGAAGTCGATAACACATGCCCAAAGCATGTCTTCTAGAGTCTGGATAGTGCGCTCAGACTGCCCATCCGTCTGAGGGTGATAAGTTGTGCTCATGTCTAACCGTGAGCCAAAAGATTTGTTCATAGCTTGCCACAGTTCTGAAGTAAATCGTGCATCACGATCTGAGATAATAGAGGTTGGCACTCCATGCCTCGAAACAACTTCTTTCAAGTATACGTCTGCTAATGTAGAGAACTTGTCAGTTTCCTTGATAGCCAAGAGGTGAGCAGACTTTGTGAGTCGATCCACGATTACCCAAATAGTATCGTTCCCCCGCTGGGATCTAGGCAGGCTAGTAACAAAATCCATGGAAATTTCTTCCCATTTCCATTGTGGTATCTTTGGTTGCTGAAGTAGGCCTGATGGTTTCTGGTATTCTGTCTTGACCCTCGCGCAGGTCAAACACTTGCCGACGTAAGTTGCTATGTGGGCCTTCATGCTAGGCCACAAGTACGTAGTTCTAAGATCGTGGTACATTTTATCCGAACCTAGATGTACCGAGTAGCGGGACTTATGAGCCTCATCCATTACCAGCTCGCGTAAGTTGCCATAATGTGGAACCCAAATGCGTCCTGTTACGTAGTAGGCGCCGTCTTCCCTTTGTTCTAACCGTTGCCTTGAGCCGCGTAGGGCTTCAGCCCTGACGTTTTCTGGTTTCAATGCTTCTACCTGAGCATCTCGTATCTGAGCAGGAAGACTGGATTGGATAGTGAGCTGCAAGGCTCGTACACGCCTAGGTGTAGTATCTTTTCGACTGAGGGCGTCAGCCACAACATCGGCTTTGCCTGGATGGTACTTGATGGCACATTCGTAATCGTTCAGTAGTTCAACCCATCGACGTTGACGCATGTTCAATTCCTTCTGCTTGAAGATATGCTCGAGACTCCTGTGACCGGTGTAGATAGTGCACTTGGTACCGTATAGGTAGTGTCGCCATATCTTAAGCGCGAAAACAACAGCTCCCAATTCTAAATCGTGTGTCGTGTAGTTCCGTTCGTGTACCTTAAGTTGACGCGAAGCGTAAGCAATAACTTTATCTCGTTGCATCAATACACAACCAAGCCCCTGTATCAATGTGTCATAATAGACCACAAAATCGTCCGTGCCCTCTAGCAATGAGAGGATAGGTGCACTGCAAAGCCTGTCCTTTAAGTGCTGAAAAGCGGTTTTCTGGGGATTACCCCAGTGATAGGTGACACCCTTCTGTGTCAGTAGTGTAAGCGGCTGTGCGATCTTTGAGAAGTCCTTGATGAACCGTCTGTAATAACCCACCAAACCCAAGAATTGGCGTATTTCCATTAGTGTACGCGGTGCAGGCCAGTTCCTGATCGAATCTACCTTGGATGGATCAACATGGATCCCATCCTTGTTTACCACGTGGCCTAGAAAGTGGACTTCACGAAGCCAGAAGTCGCATTTTGAAAACTTGGCGTACAGTTGTTCTGATCGAAGAAGTTCCAAAATAAGCCACAAATGCTGCTTGTATTCCTCTTGACTCTTGGAATAGATCAGGATGTCGTCCATGAAAACTACCGGTGCGTTCGTTAGCCCGAATGGCATGACTAGAAACTCGTAGTGGCCATAGCGAGTTCTGAATGCTGTCTTAGAGACGTCCTCATCCCGGACTCTCAGCTGATGGTATCCTAACCTCACGTCAATCTTGGAGTAGTAGCTCGACCCTTGCAACTGGTCGAATAAGTCATCAATACGTGGTAGATGGTAGCGGTTCTTCACTGTCACCTTGTTGAGTTCGCGGTAATCTATGCACATCCTGAAGGTACCGTCCTTCTTTTTCACGAATAACACTAGAGCTCTCCAAGGCGAAGAGCTAGGACGAATAAAGCCCTTATCCAAGAGCTCTTGCAATTGCTTAGACAGTTCTTCCAGTTCGGTTGGAGCTAATCGATACGGTGCGCGAGCTACAGGTGCTGCTCCAGGAGCTAGTTCAATCTGGAATTCGACCTGGCGATGAGGCGGTAGCCCAGGTAAATCTTTAGGAAACACTTGAGGAAAATCGCGTACAACTGGGATATCCTCTATTCTTCTCTCTTTCGTTGATGCATCAGTAACTAGTGCCAAAATGGCAGTGTGACCCTTTCGTAAACACTTTTGGCCTTCAGGAAGGAGATGATGCCAACCACGGCACCACTCTAGTCGCCTTGAACTTCGAGAGGTTCTTTACCAGGACGGGGAATACGAATGATCTTCTCCTTACATAGGATCTCTGCTTGCTGCTGGGATAACCAGTCCATACCAATGACGATGTCGAAACTACCCAGAACTATAGGGATAAGATCGATAGAGAAAGTCTGGCCAGCGAGGATAAGATTACAACCCTGAACTATGTGTGTGGCCTCTAGACTTTTACCGTTAGCTAACTCTACGACATGTTTGGTGTTTAAGGGAGTTGGTGCACGTTTTAACATTTGGCTAACTTTTAGAGACATATAACTTGTATCCGCACCCGAATCAAACAATACAGTAACATAAAAGTCGTCAAGAAGGAACTTACCCATAACTACGTTGGGATCATTCCTTGCTTCTCCCTGCCCCAACACAAATGCACGTCCCCTAGCTTCGTTGCCATTGTTGTTCCCACCGTTGTTATTTCCGTTTCCTTGGTTATTGTTGTTGTTCTGGTTTCGGTTTAACTGAGGGCAGTGTCTTTTGAAGTGACCTTCCGCGCCTCAATGAAAGCATCCCTTGTTGCCCTGTTGCGGATTCTGTTGTGCTTGCTGTTGCTGCTGATTCTGAGTTATAGGCCGTGGGCTCCTACAATCCTTGGCCTCATGACCCATCTTGAGACACCTCTGACAACGACCCTTGTTGCACTGGCCACTGTGGTGTCTGTTACAGTTGTTGCACCTGGGGTGATTTCCGCGATAAACTCTCTACCCGCGACTACCAGAAGACTGCTGACTGGGACTCTGGTAGTGGTCAGTCTTTTGCTGCTGAACCTGAGACTGAACTGTAGCTGAACCCTTGCTGGAATCCCCCTCCCATTTTCTCCTGTTGTCACTCGGAGTGGCAGGAGTAGCAGAAGTGGTAGCGGTAGCAGTAGCGCTGATGCGCTTAGGTAGCCTGTTTTGTTCCACTGCCTGATCCGTGAGGCGATGAGCAAGTCGTCGAATATCCTGGATGTCACATGGCTCTGAATTTCTGGTGCTAACCCTTTGAGGTACAACTCAATGCGCTTGACTGGAGGGTCCACCATAGTTGGGCACAAGATGGCCAGCTCGTTTGACCGCTTCGTATAAGCTTCAATTTCCGACCCTGTCATTTTCAGATGATAAAGCTCCACTTCCAACTTGTGGATGTCATCACGTGTGTAGTATTCTCGTTTGATGAGTTCCTTAAAATCATTCCAAGGGGTGGCGTTAGCAGCTGCCAGCCCTAAAATTTGAACTTGCGCGTTCCACCAAGTCAGCGTAATTCCTTCCAGAGTACCAGTGGCGTACTTCACCCTGCGAGCCTCAGGGCATTCACACATTTCAAACACCGACTCGAGCTTTTCAAACCAATGGAGGAGTCCAACCGCTCCTTCAGTGCCACTAAACGTGATAGGACGACAATCCATGAAGTTCTTGAAAGTGCAAACAGGTTGCTGAGCGTGTTGACCTAGTGTGTAAGAATAGGACAAGGTTAAACACAAGAGTTGGTTTAGGAATGTAGGATCTAAAGATCCAAGTGTGAGTCACAACTGCAGGGTATACTACCTGCTTGTGCTGCTGCAAGTGCCGCAACAACTTGTTCGTTGATGAGAGCCGTCAACTGGGCTTGAGTGAAGTTAATACGTCCGGCCATGATCTTCATAGCAAATGTAACATAAGTGAGAGAGGTTCGCGCATAGTGCGATGACAGAAGAGAGTAAGCACACAAGGGTTTTCAAGCAATAACGAATAGTAGGCAATGTATTCTAGGCATCCCACGAGCAAAGTTCTATGTAATTCTAGCATGTAGGCAATAAACATAAACCATATTACCTAGGATGTTGAGTCTTGCACGTGGAGCGAGGCGTCGTTGTGGATCGTTGAGCACTGTACTGGTTATAGTCTGGTTTTAATAATAAAAAAAACGTTTTCCCCATATTAAAACCAAGTTCTCTATAACCAATGGCTCTGATACCAATCTGTCACACCCCCAAAATCCACACACGGAGTACCACCGCTTGGAGGCGTGACTGACCAGGATCAAGCCACCAATCATATTGAACAACGTAAATAGTAAAAGTAAATGTAATTTAACCAAACCAATCCATATGAAAGGTGTTCAAAACATAAGTATAAATTCAACGTTTAGCGGAAGCATATGAGTAAAAGCCCAACATAAGTAAAGTATGAAATATCAAATGTTTAATCAAACCATTCACGATCCTTGTCCACAACGACCGCGCCTCCCAGTGCAAGCTCCATGTATACCTAACGACCTGCAAGGCATGTAACAGAGAGTCAACAACTAGTTGAGCGAGTTCACAGTAAGTAAGTTCGTAATAGTAAGTCCGTTGCATCACCATGCGTTAGTAACTAAGTCAATTGTATGTTCGTATAGTGGGGGCTTCCCATGTGTGTATGTACTAGACTAGAGGTAACCATAAGTGTTCTTCTTAACCCGAGAACAGTAGTACGTACGAGGTTTACGTAGGTTTTACGTAAGTGTCCTTCTTATCCCGAGGACAGTGGTACGTGGGGGTTTACGTAGGTTTTACGTAAGTGTCCTTCATAACCCTAGGACAATAGTGTGTATGAGTTTACGTAGGTTTTACGTAAGTGTCCCTCGAACCCTGAGGACAGTAGTAAGCACAAGTATTACGTAGGTTTTACGTAAGGGTCCTTCGCAACCGAGGACGATGGTAGATAGTCTAGTAACAGTGTTAGTCCAAGTAATCATCCAATCCCATTCTTTCAATCCCATTCCCTACCCACCGGGAATCCCATACCTTGGTAAGAGTTTAAACTCACCTTGGTTTGCTCGGTATGCTAGGTATATGCTCACAAAAAATCAGTCGAGTCCTAAAGTTATGCACGTATTCGCAGTTAGTTTACATTCACAAGGTTCGACTAACAGTCAAGATCATCACGTACATGCAAGTAACAACCAACACATTGCATTTATCGGCTATACAAGTTCAAATTAATCCAATGAATACGCTATACAACTTATAACATGCTCTGTCTAACATTGAACATTCACAATACGAGAAATCAAATTAAATCAACTATATCAGGCTTTACCATATCATCGGGTCTTATTAGTCATGCAAAAATTCTAGTTCATAAGTATTACGTTTAACATTACAGGCATCAACAAACTCGGACCTAACAGATAACAAAGCTCGGACCAAACACCCTCTATGTGAAACTCGGACCTCATAAGCAATATCAAAACTCTGACCAACAATAACTCCCAAAACTCGGAGCATGTAACAACTAAAACTCGGACCAAGTGTTTCATTACCAAAAAGTCGGACCATACTTCATTTATAAAATTCGGACCACATACATCATCATAAAGTTCGGACCACATACATCATCATAAAGTTCGGACCACATACATCATCATAAAGTTCGGACCACATACATCCCCTTATAAAAACTCGGACCAAGCATCCCCTTATAAAATTCGGACCTTGTTTACCCTTAACAAAACTCGGACTATGTGTTCCATACAAACTCAGACCATGTGTTTAATACAAAGCTCAGACTATGTGTTCCATACAAAATTCGGACCATGTGACTTCACAAAACCCTGACCCTTAACTCCGAGTTAACAACATGCGTGATTTCCAAAACCAATTTACAATTTTCAATGGAACAGTTACATTGCAAGTTACGATCAAAAACCCTAATTTCATACATTGGCAATGCTGTAACCTAATCAACAATCAACCAATTCTAACACATCATGCGTCTCATTGTCAGGCATTTGATTAAGCAACTATTCACAAACCATTTTACAATAATCAGGATGATCAATAAACACAGAACCATTATTTGGAGAACTAGGGTTTGCAAGAATCATATAACCAATGATTAACAACAAATAATCATTAAACATTTACCTTAGATTGATTCTAGATGAAGAGAAAGATCAAAAGTGATGATTGAGAGCTTGTGGCACCAAGAATGATGAAAAAGATGATTCCAGGAGATGATTGTAGAACAAGATTGAAAGTACGTATGATGATTTGTGAGAGAGGTTAGGGTTAAAAGTTATTTAGATTTCACTAACCACTCTACTCACCCCTAAGTATCATCTTTTACATAAAACACACACACCACAATATAATTTACAATCAAAGCACAAAGTTCTCATGTAAGTCAAATAATGCATAAAGTAGTACATAGTTCCATGAAATGCTAAAGATTGTGTGGCCAACTTAATTGTGTTAAGTTAAAGCATTAACCTGAAGTTACGGGTTGTCACATAAGCCAAGTATAAAGTGTCTGATAGAACTAATAGTTGGTAAATTGATAGAAACTAGCGAGGTCATTCGTGGTTATAGTATTTAGTTAGGCGACTATAGTTCTAGAGATTGGTTTATTATCACTGAAGCTGAGAAGCTTTGACGAAGATGCAAGAATGAATTCACTTTCTGAGAATGAAATGGGGACTATCGCTCGAAGAAGCTAGTTGGAATATTTCATCCTGATGACAATAGAAAGGTGGAAGTTGTTCGCGGGAATCGATTGAGTCGAGTGTTGAGTGTTAATAGTCGAGAGTGGTCAGTGAATGTGATGGATGCGAAAACCGAACGTAGGAACGTCAGAGAGATTTCTATCAATCGTAACTATCCGGAAGTCTTCCTAAAAAGACTTACCTGGATTTTCCCTGCGATATGGATCGAATATCGAATCAATCTTGTGACAACCCTCACAAATCCAGGTATCCGTACAAACTAATTAATATTTGATTAGTGCTTAATTACTGTGCTTAATTACAATTATGACTAAACTGCTTTCTGTTTTCTGATGCATATATTCATGCATCATACTTTATTACTGTCACTCCATTTATTACACACAAACAATAGTGACAAACTTGATGCACAAAAGCACAGTTAGCACAGTGAGCGAATAACCCAGTAAACATGCTGACATTGCCAGCACTAGACAGACATTGTTTCTGAGGCCAATATGAGCCGGGAATAGATTACTACACTATTGTAGGATCAGTTTTGACACCGTACGATTGCGTAACAACACGTTCGACGTGCGGAATCCGTGAACGTGCGTGACCGAACACACAAGAACGTACTATAACCGTGATTCAATTGATTATGACGAGTACAAAGTGCCGAGAATCACGTGAGAGAACTTTCTCTCTCTAGACTTTCTCTCTCTAAGATTAGCTCTCTAATTCCCAAATGAGCAAAAGTCTTAAACCTAACTCTATAGCTCCCTATTTATAGGCCAAGGCTTTTAATGAAGCTTCTCATTAATTACAAGATTGCCACCTTGCCTTTTGATTAGATATAACACTAAAAGCTTAGAATTCTTCGGTCTCAGCTATGGAATTGATTGACGGAGGCGATAGACACATAATGCACTAACAGACTCCCCCCTTGGATATTGCCGCAGTCAATCTCGTAGCATCTTGTCTTTTTCTCTCTCTCTGAGTCTTCTTGAAGATGTGATATTATCAGCAACCATAAACTCCCTCTTTCTCGAACAGAATCCCCGTGGATCTATCTTCGGGCTTCCGTTGCTTCCCTTTCTTCTTAGACTGTTTTTCCTTCAGGCTCCCCCTTTCGTCAAGCTTCCGTGATTTTGGGATCGACGCCTGGCTTTCCGGATACAAGCTCCTCCAAGATAGTTATCTGGCTCTTTGAATCCACTCTTCCTCTTGGGTTAAGCTCGTCTTCAGACTCCCCCTTAGACTCAGCTGTCGGGATCGTAGTCTGGCCTTTATAGATTCACAAGTTCAGGATCAATTCCTGGCTCTATTCTACATCTGCTCAGGATTTGAAACCTGGTTAACCTGCACATCCTCTACCTCAACATAAGTTTCACAAATTTATAATACTTAGATTTAAGAAACTTACTGGTAGAAATCATTCATTCATCAATCTGTATAGTTACATCAAGTTCAAATGAATGACCTTGATTAACTAAGCACACAATCTTTCAAAACATTTGTATATAACATTCGAGGTTTTGAACATATTCTCCCAACCCTGTTCATCATGTTTAGCACTCGAATTTTGAAAATCAACTCCTCAACATCAGTTGTCTAAAATCTTTTTGTATTTTCAAAAATTTAAACTAAACACAATCTTTTTGGATTTTTGTTTTTATAGAAATGCAGTAATGAAATATATACAATCAATATTTTTGTGAGTTTGTGTAAGAGGATCATATCAGTTTATGAGACAAATCACTAGCATCATTAAGCTTTAATCATTTTAAGTTCTAAACAATTCACATAGATTGACGATATAGGTGTCCTCTTAAACTCAATCTAAAACTTTCGAAATGCTTACCGATATGTTAAGATATATTAATTTTGCACTAAATTCTTATGGACCCCACGATCTCAGCATATCCCCTCATCATGCAATACACTAACTCAAGTAATGCTTTTAAACTTTCATCAACTGTGATATGTGCGAAAAACAAAGCAGAATGTTTAAACATTAACAATCAGGTCGATACTTTCGTATACTCAGAGAAAATCCAATGTTTAAACAAAATAAGAAAACAAAACAAGTTGAAGTTGTTTAGGCTTTAACCACCAGGTCGATACTCCCGTATACGCAGAGGTGATCCAAAGCTTAAACGAAACAACAAAGAAAATAAAGCAGAACGTTTAGGCAATAACATCCAGGTCGACACTCACGTATACGCAGAGGATGTCCAATGCTTAAACAAAATAAAGAAATAAAACAAGTTTAAATCTTTGCAAAATAAAATGCACAATCACAGTGACTTTTTTAGCAAGTTGTGAAAGTTCACAAACTGACCGGTTTTTATGCTTTTTTAGCATTCAGCGATTACTGGGTAGGTATACAATCACGAAGGACAAAACTAAGTACTATGCTTTCAACCATGTATCCCACTAGAACTAGGCTTTTTCATTTAGTTTGTATCGTTATCGCAAATCTACTAGTCTAGCTGAGCCTATCGTCACATCCTTAGTGAGACCGTTTATCACATTTGACATTTCAATTCTTTAGCATACTGTGATAGTCCACTGATTTAATATCATTTCCTCTTTTCTCAACAAAACTCATTTTTAATTTTTCAATGTTTTTGGCATTTTCAAATTTTCTAATTTTTTTTTTAAAAATTTTCTCCCCCTAAAATCAGAATATATTTCAATTTTGATTTTCTGGGAAAATTTGAATACAAACTGTACAAGAAACGTGACAAACTGATATCAAATCGCTTTAATTCGCCATTCACTTGGCATAAACAATCATAACTCCCCCTGACAACAAACTATTTTCCCATTTAGATTTCAAAACACTTAAGTTTGTTTTAATCAAAATGGTTTTTCCGGAAATTAGTTTTGTTTGTCTTTTCACAAACTTGGGGTTCTTTCATCACATTGTTCTCCTTTAACCACTTGTCGGAAAGAGAAATCAAGTACAACTTAATGTCCTTGATTAGTCTTTTGTAATTCGAAATATCACAGTTACCAACCTGTGAATTTCTCAAGAAAGATGCCGATACCTGTTCCACACTTACCAACCTGGGAACTCCGGCAAGTCAGGTTTTTCATTTGAAAAGATCTACCCAAGCCTGACCAATCTTGGGTTTGACAGTTTTTACCTCAACAGATGGCTCTTCTGGTTTTGACGAACCAGAATCATTGCCTGAATGTGGCTTGTCTGTCTTTGAAGAGTCAGATTCATCGCCAACACGTGGCTCCTTTACTTCCAAAGAAACAAATTCATTGCCAGAAGATGACTCTTTTTTTTTTCACTAAAACAAATTCATTGCCATTTTCTATTGGAACCCAATGCTTACAATTTTTAAGCCTTCCAAATTTGTCAACCTGTGACATGCATGATCTTTCACAATCTTTTTTATACTCGAAAATCTTGATAAACATTTTGTCTAAAAAATTAACTTTGTTTGATTGTTTATCATTTTGCTTAGTTAATTTTTCTTTCTTTATCTTCTCTTTTTCTTTCCCTTTTGTCCTCAGATTTGTATCTGATGAATCCGTTTTGCTAGACTTGTCATTTTTTGGAGAGCAAAACGGTTTATCAGAACTTTTATCTGTTTTACCCATTGTATCCGAGGACAAAATCCTTTCGAGATACTCTCTTGCCTTCTTTCTCTTCTTCCTCAGTCTGTCTTTCTGCCCATGCGAAAGCTTCACTTTCTGTTCGTGAATTTTAGGTTCTTGAACTTTCTGTGCTTTGGGCTGGACATTGACTGGTTTCTTTGCCAATTTTTGAGATTCAGCCCTCGATCTTCCCTTTGATCTCATTGGGCAATCTCTGGCAATGTGTCCTCTGATGTGGCATTCATAGCACCTTCTTGTTTCGAACCTCTGTCTTTGGCAGTTAACAGCAATGTGTCCTTGATAGCCACAAGTGTAATACACTCTGTTATCATACCTTTCACTACTTTCATACCACACACTATCTTCATACCACACACTTAGATCACAGCATTGAGTTGCCTTGTGGTAATCCTTCATTCTCTTGTATTCTTGACTTGGCATTTGAGCACTATGGTCAAACCTGTACCACATATTACCAACTTTTTGTGAATTTTTAGAATGATTGGATGATTGAACTGATGAACTTTTCTTGTTGTTTTGAGAATTTTTAGAATTTTTAACATTTTGTTTTTGTTCTACATTCTTCTTAACAGGTTTCTGCTTTAAGCATTCACCTACTTCAGTAGAATGGAAAACAGTATCTTTAAATTTTTCATTTAATTCCAAAAATAATTTTCTTTTCTCATTTTTTCCTTTTCATCACAAACTTCAATTTTGACCTTGTCAACATTTGTGACATTGTCACTTATCGGAACAGAATTGATCGGTTTTGGACATACAAGATCTGGTAATGATGATGAAGTCACAAAGCCTTTCAATTTCTTTTCAAGTTCTTCAATTTTGTTCCTTGAATTCTCAGCTTCATTTTTAAGCTGAGAGATTTTCTCAAGATAAGAATTGATTGCCTTTTCATTCACAATTTTGTTCTCTTCAAGAACAGATTTTTCATTTTCAAAAACTCTTATCTGATCTTGAAATTCAGTTTCTTTTTCTTTTAAAACTTTATTTTCTAATTTTATCCAAGAAACATTTTCATTTTCAACTTTAATTTTTTCAACATCTTTTTCCAATTTTAATTTTTCATTTTTAAAATTTTTGATTTCCAATGTCAAACTCTCCACATCCTTCAAGAGTTTGACATTGTCTGCTTCTGATTTTTCGCATTTTGAGCACATTAATTCTGAATTCGAAGATCCAATCTTCACAGATTCTTCATTCTTTCCTGCAAGAAAATTTTTAACCATATCAGCAGGATTCAAATCTTCATTTAAAAAACAACCTCTCTTGAAATCATATTTCATCCTACTTCTTACATCAAGACCATTTCTAATTCTTTTGATTATTTCAAGAATCACATCCAAACTTATATATTTTGAGCTTCTTTCTAATTCCTCTATCAACTCTTTCTTTTTCGTCTCAATTTCACAATCATATATTATAAGCTCTCTGAAGAAGTCACCTGGACTAAATTTTAAGAATCTAGAATCCTCTGTCAGCTTACACAAAAATTCATCCCAATCCAAATGTAAGGCATCTGCAAATTTTGATATCTTATCAGCATTTATCATCTTAATCCCATACCTTTCCAACTTATCAATCAATTCAAAATACCTTGTTTTCAAATCATAAAACTTTTCAAATTTTTTACACAAAAAGTATTCAGATCTTTTAATCTAAGCATCCTTTTTCTCATCTTCTTTCTTGTATTGCCAATTCATATCAAACCAACTATTAATTCTTTCAAGTTTAGTGTTTTCCTGTTCGTCAAACATTTTTAACCACAAATTCTTTGTTAAATGACTTGGTTCAAAAATTATTTTTAGCTCAAAGTCCACAATATTTCAACTTCTCGGTATTTGCACCTTGTAAATCACCTCGAATCACCTGCAAACACACAAACAAACGATCAGTTTAAACGCACTGAATACGTAAAAGTGTGTGTTTGTGAAATCAATCTAAGACTCGTGTCGAAGATTTGCGGATTTGTTCCGACTTTTTGGTACAATAATAACGTTGTTCGGATGAACTCTTTGTATATGAATGGGCCTGAAAATGGATTGATCTGATACACCCTTTGGATGGGCTTAGAATAATTTGGGCCGATCAATTAGTGGGTTGACAAAACTTTCACTTGATTGGACCAATACTCTTGAACTTCAATCAACACATGCAAAATACAATCATGAGCCGACAAATTTTTAACTTCTACATTCTCATTGGGCCGCTAATATGGAGTCTCATGGGTCAATATCTTTGATAGTAATTAAATTCTGATTGGACCGTTTTATATTTAGTGTATGTGATATTTTTCGATAAAATCAAAGTAATCACGCAATCTGACAACTAATACCGACAACTTTAATACTTGATTGAGGTTTTATTGATCCTTTCAATGCAATCACATGAGCTGCCTTTTGAATGTTGCTTATTGAAACATGTGTCGACAAACATGATATTAATGAATTGACACAATCAAATGATTTAATGATGTAAGAGTGACCGACAATCTCAACTATTGATTTAATTGGACCAACAAACCTATTGGGCCGACAATTTCATTTTACTTCAAATATAATTGGACCTCTTTTAAAGCCTCACATGCAAATTGATATAATATGGTCTGCACAATATGAAGTGGACTGCACTTCACATGCAAGTCTTGGGTCACTACAAATCAATTTATGCACATGGATTGCTTATTCACGTGAATATGTTTCCTTTTTTTTAAACGAAATGATGACTGTTCAAGCGAAATCAGGCATTAAAATTCGAGCGGAATCACCACTGGCTTTCAAGCGAAATCATAGTTAATCACTTTCAAGCGAAATCTGATTCCGTTTGAAATAACCGGCAGATTCAAGCGAAATAAGGGGTATTTTGGAGCGGGATCTGATTTCGCTTGAACTAATACAAACAATTTCGAGCGGAATTAATTGTTTTCAAGCGAAATTAAGGCACTTTTCAAGCGGAATCTGATTCCGTTTGAAATAACAAGGCAGTTTCGAGCGGAATCAAGCTGTTTGATACGAAATCAGACCTAAAAACTCATATTTCTCCTAAACGGCTAGGAGTTTAAATCTGAAATTTGGTAGGGTTGTAAATCAAGTGTTTTCGCACAATATATCAAAAAATCAGCCGATTTGGACCGTAAAAACCCGTTCAATTTGACGATTTTCAGTGAAAAACGTGATAAAAATGAAAAAGATGAAGAAATAGATGAAATTCGGATCTGAAATCAATGAAATCTGGTATGAATCTATGTGTTTGATCAGTGCAATCGAGCTTCGGCTCTGATACCACTTGTAGGATCGGTTTTGACACCGTACGATTGCGTAACAACACATTCGACGTGCGAAATCCGTGAACGTGCGTGACCGAACACACAAGAACGTACTATAACCGTGATTCAATTGATTATGACGAGTACAAAGTGCCGAGAATCATATGAGAGAACTTTCTCTCTCTAGACTTTCTCTCTCTAAGATTAGCTCTCTAATTCCCAAATGAGCAAAAGTCTTAAACCTAACTCTATAACTCTCTATTTATAGGCCAAGGCTTTTAATGAAACTTCTCATTAGTTACAAGATTGCCACCTTGCCTTTTGACTAGATATAACACTAAAAGCTTAGAATGCTTCGGTCTCAGCTACGGAATTGATTGACGGAGGCGATAGGCACATAATGCACTAACAATAGGGAGTGTAGGGAGGTGAGGATCATAGAACTGTGTCACTAGGTGATAGTTATAGTGACCGGAAGTGCCTAAAACATACTTTAATTACAAAATTCTGCACTACATACAAGAATTCAGCATTTAACAATATTAGTAAAGTCCAAAGTGTTGGGAATTTATTGTATCACTAAAAACAATATAAACGACACTTTATAGCTTTACTTAGCACTTTAATGGATCAATATCCAACCAAACAACCGGACTTTACCCGGAACATAAAAATATTGCCAAAGACATTGTTTTTACCTTTCTGAGCTAGTTAGGGTCCCCGAACACCCTAACACCCTTTATATTACACTACACACTTAACATACTAACTAAAACCATTTGATTTCAACCAGATCCTAACTTAACCATTACACCCCAACCCTTACCCCCCCCCCAATCGACGGTCACCTTAGGGTGACCCACACTTCCATTTTCTTGATTATTTTATTATTGTTGTTGGATATCTAGAGAGCACAATGTATGTTGGTTAAACAAGACTTGGATTATAAATACACCCACAAGATAACCAATCTCTTTCATCTAAACAACATCAACAACTAGCTCCTTCTCTCCCTCCATAACCACCTCACGGCCGCCACCCCTCCACCACACTACCACCACCTTCAACCTTTGATCAACCATTTTTCATTCATCCATAGAAGCAAGAAGTCATACAATCAAGCTGGGTGCTCTCGAAAGTTCAAGAACCGCTCTAGATTTCTTTTATCCACCACATGTACACCTTATTTCTTCCCTAGCCTTGTGCTAGTAGTAAGTGCTTCTAATCATCATCTTGATCTTGTTTATGGTGGCTAATAGTTGATTTAATGGTTAAAAATTTAGAAACACTAATGAACATAACTAAAAGTAGGATGGATCATCATCTAGACATGTGTGTAAATCATGTAAATCTTGTATAGTTGTGATTATTTGATGTTGATTGTTACTAAAAGTAGGATGGATCATCATCTAGACATACTAGATCATGTTCAAGAACATGAACTAGTAGGATGTTAGTGTTAGAAATAAGAAAGATGATGAAACCATCCACCATGAACTTGAAACTTGAGTAAGCATAATTTTTCTTGTAAAATGAAGTTGTAAACTTGTGGATCTAAAGATCTACAAGTGGTTTTTCGGAAGAACCAAGCGGAAGATACTAGTTTTGTTAAACCCGGGTATCTTATGAACTAGAAGCATTTTTGGTAAATAAACAAGTGTGTAAACACTTGTGTAACAAGGAAATTTCATAAAGAAATATTTTTGTGAATCTTGACTAGAAGTTGTGTAACTTCAAGTTCTTTAAAAATAAAGTTTACAAGAAACTAATCATGTTTTTAAAGATGACACGACCTATTAAAAATGATGGTAATTTACTACATATTTTTACAAAACTCTCAAGTTCATGAATTATGGTTCAGTCTTATTTTTGTCAAGTCTGACAAATAAATATTGTATGTTGATGGTTGGTAAATTGTTTGGTTGATTTTACAAAAAGAAAATGATATGCTAAAAGCATGGACACCTCCATTTACAGAGGAAACTTTGGCGAAATTTTTCCAGAAATATAACACTTAGAAATATTTTTCTAACAAATATTTACAAGTATAATTTTTAACTTGTTTTCAAAAATAAACTTCGCCATGATTTTTATTACAAAATACCAAGTACCGGAGGTGGATTTTCGTAAATAAAACTTGTTAAATATATAGTTAGAATATATATATATATTTTATAGCAAAACGCTTATGTGACTATGTGATTATTTTGTGAAATAGATATATTATTTTTAGGGTAAAAATAATATAACTTGAAATATCATGAAATTACGACTTCCAAAATAATACCAACGAGCTCACAAAATAAATATTTAAGTTATATAAGTATCGTAATACAACGCGAACTTTAAAAGTGTAACTTATGTATTTTTCGGAAAAATAGTCTTATTAGTATAATTTTGGTAAAGTATTATTTTGGAAAAACTTGTTAAATAAAATATAATATATTTGGGAAAAGTATATATATTTTTTGGAAATTAAAACAATTTAGACAAAGTGATTAAATATATTTTCAAGTGAGACTTAAAAATATATTTTCGGAATTATAAAACACACATGTATTATTACCCCCATCCTTGGGAAGGAATATACTTATTAAATAATTAAGAAGTGTAAATACGAAATAGTTGTCTAACTATTTCCCAAAAACGTTAAACCTTAAGCCAAGGCACGGCCATCAGTCTAATAGGAATTAGTACGTGTAGGTCGTCAAGCAGCTGGTTGATTTGGGACCGACTATTTCGAGACGCACTTCTGTGAGTTCATGTCCCCCTTTTCTCTTTACTGTTTTCAGTTTTATACTTCGGGGGTGAAATACATGCGACAACTATTACAAACATTTATTACATGGTATGGTTAGCGTAGGGAGGGTTTATACTACTAGATCATGTGAGGGTGGGTACAACACTTGAGGCCATTAATCCTCTTTGTTAGGACCGAGGGACACAAGAGTGATAGATCTATTTGGGTGTAGCGAGCCCACACCCGTGAGGCCGGGGAGGTCCATAGAGGTGACTGTGTCTTATAGCCGGAAGCCCGGTACAAATTTGCTAGGTTTGAGTTTCCCTGCACTTTCTCACACATACCAGTGGCTTTGCAACCCATTGGTGATCTCTTTTTTTCCTTATTGCTACATACCAGAGACTTTTATACATACTTTAAAGGTTTATTCATTCTCACTTTTACATGAACTCGCTTAACTTTTTGTTGATTTTTCAAATTACATGTATTTCAGGAAATTAGGGATCTGGCAAGGTATGCTATGTCGTCAAGCTGCGTAGGAGAAATGATGTCATCCGAGTTTAGGGATTGTGACTTTTGCCTGGATGAGTCACAAGTCTTAAACTATGTTTATTTCATGTCTTATGGTTGTGTCGTATGAACAATATTTTTATTGTGTCGTGTTGTAATTTCGTTGCATGTGTCGACTTTTGAAAAGTGTTGTCGTATTTTATTTTTAAAACTTGAATTAATGGATGATCATCATGGTTTTATTTTCATATAGCTTTGTTGTGATTAAGCTATGGTATTAAGAAGTCACACCAAATAAACCCACGCTTCCGCAAAGCCAGGGTGTGACAGCTTGGTATTAGAGCATTGATCATAGCGAACTAGGATTCTTTCTCGAGTCTAGACTATGATCACTAGGGCTCTCACGAAAACATTTTTACATTACATACATTACGTCCAGATCCAGGACCCAAAACATTTTTACAAACAAAAAGTATAAGCACTTTTTCAAAATTTATGGTTCACTCTTGGCGACTGAGGGAGTTCAGCCCTAAAGGCTGGGGAGGTTCAGTCAGGTAGACTGAGAGGCCAATCTTTGAGATTGGGGAGGTTTTGGTATGTGAGGCCTGGGAGTTAGTCTGTGAGACTAGGAGAATTACTTGTTTGCTTATTGGTGACTAACATGTTTATTTGATTATATGTTGACTGTTTGTGCATATGTGTGATTGTGTTACAGATATCATGCCTTCTTCATCAGACACTGGAGTTTCAGACACTATAGATCCTATGGCGATCGTATCAGATGACAGAGTTTCGTCAGAGCGAGAGGTCTACACTTCTGACACCACCAGTACCGGTGACGACGATTTCCATCCCTTTGCGCTGCCTGACGTTGGAGCCGAGCCTGCTGATGGCTATCCCGCTGGGGATTTATCACTCACGGTGATCCCTGCTCCCATACCGCTCGCTGCTTATCCTGTCATAGACATGCCACTTGATGTTGTTTCTGAGGACGATGTCGATCTGTTTGAGGAGGACCCACCTGAGGCTGATCATGAGGGCGGGGCCCCTATTGTTGCTGATGTTATTCTTCCCATTGTAGAGGCCCATGCAGAGGAGCTTCCAGCTGATTCACCTGTCCCAGATTCCTTCGAGTTTGTGGCATCTGTGTCCGTACACACTCAGGGAGTGCAGCATCACTCTGCAGACGCCGACCCAGACATGGCGTTATCAGCTGCACCTACTCCCTCAGATGAGTTCGAGTTTGATCACGATGTTGGTGATGATTTTGATCCTGTCTTTCCCCCTGGTTTTGATCCTGACCAGGATATCGAGTTCATTCACTTAGACCAGCCCCTAGAGGAGCCTGTAGCCCCTATCGATCCTTTGTTTGATGATCCAGCTGATTTTGATATGGATTTTGTTGACCCGGAGCCTGTCGTGGCCCCTGAGCCAGTCGTTGCTCCTGATCCTGCATTAGAGCATGACCCTCTTCATGACGATGCACCCGCTATTGCCCCTTTTGTTGATATACCCATTGCCGATCATCCTGTTGTTGCTCCACCATTGGTGGATGATCATGTTGTTGACGTTCCGGTTGACGCTCCACTCTTGATAGAGGATCCTGTTGTTGCACCATTTCCTGATCCTGTGTCGGTGTTGTTCGACCGTGCACCTTTTGCTACCCATATAGATCCACGTTACGCCGACACCCGTAACGGGTGGATTGGCGACGATGACGATTACCCACCTTTCGTGCGACCTGTTACACCTCCAGCAGCCCCCGTTTTAGCACCCGTTTTAGCACCTGTTTTAGCACCCGTTCAGCACCCATTTCAGCACCCACTGATATCCTACTATTTCCCCCACACACCACAGATGCTCATCGCACAGATCTTCCTGTTACGTTCCTTCAGGACATACCGCCACCGCGTCCTGGAGAGGGGTCATCTAGGTAGCCACATGTACCTGTTCAACCCATGTTGTCATCCCCTTTTTCATTCGTGTCTCAGTTTCCCACTGTTACTCCACTCACTGCACCGTCCTTCACTCCATCGAGCGAGCCATTTCTATGGACTACGCCCCCTACATGTCACTATCTGATCCGTATCACCCATACCATGTTGGGTATTCTACGGAGGACATACTCACATCATTGATGATACAGCAGGAGGCGTTGACATGTCGTATTCAGGAACTGGAGAGAGCTTAGCGACCACCTTGCCATTGTCAGACCCCGTTTGCAGCATCACACCCTCCGCGTCCACTTTCACCCGACTCAGACGTCCGTTTCTTGACCTCTGAGCAGCAGATAGCATATTTACTACGCGTCTGTCGTGCTTTAGAGCAGGATTGGTTACATATGCGTCATCTGTATTACTCTCATTTTCCTCCTCCTCCTCCGCCATCTGCATAGGCATTTTGATACGACGCAGGTAGACTTTTGGTGAGGGGACCGCGATTGTGCAGGCTATACAGCTTTTGAAGACCGCATTTTGATATAATGACTTTTGATGTTTAGTTCTTTATAGTTGTTGTAGTTGATTAGACAGTGCAGACAAGGGCGATGTGGCCCTTAGTCACTCTTGATGTACGATACGATTACAAAACTTGTAAACATTATTGTGGTCTTGATTTATGATAGCGCAATCGCAATATTCTCATTATATGTGATGTTGGATTGATTGTTTATATTCTATAACATGTGATGTTATGTGCTTGATCTATTTGTAACATGAGATGTCATGTGCTTGATGTTGTTGTTGCATACGTATACCATTTACTTATTATGACCTGACCAACGTGAAAAATCTTTTAGAAGATGCCACCAAGACGTGATCCGCTCATGCCCACTAATGAGGCATAACTTCAAGGAATCATTGTTGCCGCTATCGCGTAGTATGCTGCTTCGCATGCAGAAACAAGTGGAAATATCTCTCAGAACCACGGCAATAACAATCCACCTAATGGTAATGTTAATTCGTTTGAGATATACTAAAATACATTTGGATATTTTTTTCACGTTCGCTAATACCATTTGTAAATCCTAACGTATGTGCAGGGTGCACTTACAAGCAATTTCTCGATTGCAAGCCCGTGAATTTCGACGGCACAGGAGGTGTTGTTGCGTTTGTTAGATAGGCTGAGAAGACAGAGTCTGTTCTTAGAATGAGCAAGTGTGCTCCCGAGCAACAAGTGACCTACATCTCAGGGCTATTTCTGGGTGGAGCCCTATCTTGGTGGAACCTGCAAGTGCAAACTCTTGGTGAAGCTGCTGCTTATGCGATGTCATGGAATGAGCTGAAGGAGCTCATGAGAAGGAAGTACTGCTCACGTGCTGAAATTCAGAAGCTGGAGACTGAATTCTAGCATCTAAAAATGGAAGGTCCCAAGATTGCGGAGTATGTTAAGAGATTCCATGATTTGTCCCACGTAGTGCCTACATGGTGACACCGGAGTTCAAACGTATCGAGCGCTTTATCTGGGGATTGGCACCTCAGATCATGAGTATGGTTACTACTTCCAAGCCCGCAACCATCACAGAAGCCATTGATCTCAGTGTGGCTCTTACTGAGGAAGCTATTCGCTTGAACAAGTTTTCCGTTACTGAGCAGAAGAAGAAAGAGACTCACGTGGAGTCGTCTGGTGAAAATAAAAGGAAATTTTCGAACTTCAAGCAGGGTACAAACAATGTTAACAAGAAAGGTGAAACAAGCACACCGTCCAGGGCTGCAACCGGTGTTGAAAATAACGGGAAGGGTTATATGGGTACTATGCCCAAGTGCAATACGTGCCAGCGGCATCATCATGGCCAATGTAGATTGAGGAAGTGTGAATCATGTGGAAGAAACGGCCACACGAAGGATACGTGTTGGGTCGGAACTGGTGCTGGGCATACTGGGAATCGAGGATATGGGAATGGTAATGGAAATCGCCAGCAGGGAGGAAACGGCGGAAATGGAAACCGCGGAAACAATGCAAATCAAGCTGGGAATGTGAATCGCAACCAAAACAATGCACAAGCTAGGAACGGAGGTAGTATTGGTCACGGACCAGGATGTTTTAACTGTGGAGAAGTTGGGCACTTCAAGAAGGAATGCGCAAAGCTGAATCAAGCCCGTGGAAGAGTGTTTAACATCGGAGCAAGGGAAGCGTGCCAGGATCCCAACGTTGTCACTGGTACGTTCCCTATAAATCAACACTTTGCATCTGTTCTGTTTGATACTGGTGCCGACTATAGCTTTGTGTCGTTAAAATTTAAGAATATGCTTGGGTTAGCTGCTAGTAAATTAGATATTTCATACTCAATTGAACTGGCTAATGGAAAGCTAGTTGAAGCAAATGAAGTTGTCAGTGGTTGTGTGATTGAGTTGGGAGAGCGTGAGTTCACCTTGGATTTACTACCAGTCGAGTTGGGAAGCTTCGACGTGGTAGTAGGGTTGGATTGGTTGTCAAGCAACAAGGCTGAGATTATTTGTCACGAAATGATCATTCGCATCCCAACAGAAGATGGAGAGACGATCGTGGTTCACGGGGAGAAGTGTGATACGCCTTTAAAAATCATCAGCTACCTGAAAGCTCAAAAGTGTTTACAGAAGGGATGTGTTGCCTTCTTGGCACACATCGTGGATAAAGAGGCTGCCGAGCCGAAGATCGAAGACATCCCAGTGGTGAAAGAATATCCTGAGGTCTTTCCAGAAGACTTGCCAGGATTGCCACCTCAAAGGCAAGTGGAGTTCCACATTGACTTAGTTCCAGGCGTCGCGCCTGTGGCTAAGGCACCTTATCGACTTGCCCCATCAGAGATGCAGGAGTTGTCGACACAACTTCAAGAGTTGCTAGTCAAAGGATTCATCAGACCAAGCTTCTCACCTTCAGTTCTGTTTGTCAAGAAGAAAGACGGTAGTTTCCGCATGTGTATTGACTACCGAGAGTTAAACAAGTTGACGATCAAGAAAATATATCCCCTGCCAAGGATTGATGACCTATTCGATCAACTTCAAGGTTCAAGCTACTACTCGAAGATCGATTTGCGATCAGGTTATCATCAGCTGAGAATTCAAGAGGAAAGTATTCCCAAGACTGCTTTTAGAACTCGATATGGACATTACGAGTTTCTGGTGATGCCGTTTGGGTTGACAAACGCGCCAGCTGTCTTTATGGATTTGATGAATAGAGTTTGTAAGCCGTACCTCGACAAGTTCGTAATTGTGTTCATAGACGATATTTTGATCTATTCGAAGACGAAGGCTGAGCACGAACATCATTTAAGAGCTATTCTAGAGCTACTTAAAAAGGAGCAGTTGTATGCCAAGTTCTCGAAGTGCGAGTTCTGGTTACGCGAAGTCCAATTTCTTGGACATGTGGTTAATGGAGATGGAATCCATGTGGATCCCACCAAGATTGAAGCGATCAAGAATTGGGAGACTCCAAAGACGCCAACCGAGATTCTGCAATTCTTAGGTTTGGCTGGCTACTATCGAAGATTCATTGAGGATTTTTCAAAGATCGCTCAACCTTTAACTTTCCTCACCAAGAAGGACAAAAAGTTTGATTGGGGAACCAAACAGGAGGAAGCATTTCAGTTATTGAAGGACAAGCTTTGTAATGCGCCGATCTTATCACTACCAAAAGGAACAGATGACTTTGTGGTATATTGTGACGCCTCGCGTCAAGGTTTGGGTTGTGTGTTAATGCAGCGACAGAAGGTTATAGCCTACGCGTCACGTCAGTTGAAGGTTCACGAAAGGAATTATACCACACACGATTTGGAGCTAGGCGCAGTGGAATTCGCGTTGAAAATTTGGAGACATTGTTTATATGGTACGAAGTGTACAATCTTCACGGATCATAAGAGTTTACAGCACATATTCGACCAAAAGGAGCTAAACATGAGACAAAGACGCTGTGTCAAATTATTGACCGACTACGACTGCGAGATCAAGTATCATCCAGGGAAGGCGAATGTAGTCGCCGATGCCCTAAGTCGTAAAGAAAGGATCAAGCTCATAAGGGTTAGGGCTCTAGAGATGATTATCCAGACAAATCTTTCCCTGCGCATTCATGTCGCGCAGAAAGAGGCTCTGAAAGAAAGGAACATTGAAGAGGAATAACTCCATGGGATGGAGAAGCAGTTAGTACCAAACGAGGAAGGAACTTTATGCTTCATGAGACGGATTGGGTTCCTCTGTTTGGTGGTTTAAGAAAGGTTATATTCGATGAAGCTCACAAGTCACGGTACTCTATCCATCCAGGAGCGGATAAGATGTACCAAGATCTTAAGGACTTCTATTGCTGGCCTAGGATGAAAGGCGATGTAGCAGTTTATGTTAGCAAGTGTTTAACGTGCGCCAAGGTAAAAGCTGAATACCAAAAGCCTTCAGGACTTCTGCAGCAACCTGAGATACCCAAATGGAAATGGGAACAGATTTCAATGGATTTCGTAATGAAGTTGCCAAGAATGCCAAAAGGTCACGATACTATTTGGGTAATAGTAGACCGGTTAACGAAATTTGCGCATTTCTTGCCAATCAGAGAGAAAGATAACACGAGCAAGTTAGCTGAGATATACATGAGAGAGATCGTTGCACGTCATGGAGTGCCTCTCTCAATCATCTCTGATCGAGACGGAAGGTTTGTGTCAAGGATTTGGCAGTCCTTCCGAGAAGCATTCGGATCTCAGTTGAACCTGAGTACAGCTTTTCATCCACAAACAGATGGACAGAGTGAACGAACGATTCAGACTCTAGAAGATATGCTGCGAGCTTGCATTATGGATTTAGGTGGAAGTTGGGATACTCACCTACCGTTGGTCGAATTTTCATACAATAACAGCTATCCCGCAAGTATTCAAGCCACACCGTTCGAAGCTCTTTATGGACGCAAGTGTCGATCACCGATTTGTTGGTCTGACACAGGTGATAGACAATTAGTTGGTCCAGAAGTGGTCCAGGAAACCACAGACAAGATTGCACAGATCCGAGAACGCAACAAGGCGGCTCGCGATCGAGAAAAGTGTTATGCGGACCAAAGAAGGAAGCCTCTGGAGTTTGAGGTAGGAGACATGGTATTGTTGAAGGTTTCACCCTGGAAGGGTGTGGCACGCTTCGGAAAGCGTGGAAAGTTGAATCCGCGCTATATTGGTCCATTCAAGATTCTAAAGAGGATTGGTTTAGTAGCATACAAGCTGGACTTACCTGCGGAGCTTAATGGTGTTCATATACATTCCATGTATCAAACTTGAAGAAGAGTCCGACACAAGAAACTGTTGTCATTCCTGCTGACGAAATTCATATCGACGTCACGCTCCACTGTGTGGAAGAACCCGTTGAGGTTATGGATTGGAAGATAAACAAAACCCGCAGGAGCAGTGTCAAACTCGTCAAAGTTCGATGGATTGCACGACATGGTCCAGAATACACATGGGAACATGAGGATCGAATGAAAGAGAAATACCCCCATTTATTTCCCAAGACCCCTACAACCAGAGGCAGAACTTAAAATTTCGGGACGAAATTTTCTTAACGGGGGGAGAATGTGACAACCCTCACAAATCTAGGTATCCGTACAAATTAATTAATATTTGATTAGTGCTTAATTACTGTGCTTAATTACAATTATGACTAAACTGCTTTTTGTTTTCTGATACATACATATTCATGCATCATACTTTATTACTGTCACTCCATTTATTACACATAAACAATAGTGACAAACTTGATGCACAAAAGCACAGTTAGCACAGTGAGCGGATAACCCAGTAAACATGTTGACATTGCCAGCACTAGACAGACATTGTTTCTGAGGCCAGTATGACCCGGGAATAGATTACTACACTAGTAGGGAGTCTAGGGAGGTGAGGATCATAGAACTGTGTCACTAGGTGATAGTTATAGTGACCGGAAGTGCCTAAAACATACTTTAATTACAAAATTCTGCACTACATACAAAAATTCAGCATTTAACAATATTAGTAAAGTGCAAAAACTTGGTAAAATAGTCCTAGTCACTTTCCAAAGTGTTGGGAATTTATTGTATCACTAAAAACAATATAAACGACACTTTATAGCTTTACTTAGCACTTTAACGGATCAATATCCAACCGAACAACCGCACTTTACCCGGAACATAAAAATATTGCCAAAGACATTGTTTTTACCTTTCTGAGCTAGTTAGTGTCCCCGAACACCCTAACACCCTTTATATTACACTACATACTTAACATACTAACTAAAACCATTTGATTTCAACTAGATCCTAACTTAACCATTACACCCCAACCCTTACCCCCCCTCTAATCGACGGTCACCTTAGGGTGACCCACACTTCCATTTTCTTGATTATTTTATTATTGTTGTTGGATATCTAGAGAGCACAATGTATGTTGGTTAAACAAGACTTGGATTATAAATACACCCACAAGATAACAAATCTCTTTCATCTAAACAACATCAACAACTAGCTCCTTCTCTCCCTCCATAACCACCTCACGACCGCCACCCCTCCACCACACTACCACCACCTTTAACCTTTGATCAACCATTTTTCATTCATCCATAGAAGCAAGAAGTCATACAATCAAGCCCGGTGCTCTCAAAAGTTCAAGAACCGCTCTAGATTTCTTTTATCCACCACATTTACACCTCGTTTCTTCCCTAGCCTTGTGCTAGTAGTAAGTGCTTCTAATCATCATCTTGATCTTGTTTATGGTGGTTAATAGTTGATTTAATGGTTAAAAATTTAGAAACACTAATGAACATAACTTAAAGTCTTGAACATAAGATGAATAAGGTGATAAAGAGAAGATATGTGTGTAAATCATGTAAATCTTGTATAGTTGTGATTATTTGATGTTGATAGTTACTAAAAGTAGGATGGATCATCATCTAGACATACTAGATCATGTTCAAGAACATGAACTAGTAGGATGTTAGTGTTAGAAATAAGAAAGATGATGAAACCATCCACCATGAACTTGAAACTTGAGTAAACATAATTTTTCTTGTAAAATGAAGTTGTAAACTTGTGGATCTAAAGATCTACAAGTGGTTTTTCAGAAGAACCAAGCGGAAGATACTAGTTTTGTTAAAACCCGAGTAGTTTATGAACTAGAAGCATTTTTGGTAAATAAACAAGGGTGTGAACACTTGTGTAACAAGGAAATTTCTTAAAAAAAATATTTTTTGTGAATCTTGACTAGAAGTTGTGTAACTTCAAGTTCTTTAAAAATAAAGTTTACAAGAAACTAATCATGTTTTTAAAGATAACACGACCTACTAAAAATGATGGTAATTTACTACATATTTTTACAAAACTCTCAAGTTCATGAGTTATGGTTTAGTCTTATTTTTGTCAAGTTTGACGAATAAATATTGTATGTTGATGATTGGTAAATTGTTTGGTTGATTTTACAAAAAGAAAATGATATGCTAAAAGCATGGACACCTCCATTTACAGAGGAAACTCCGGCGAATTTTTTCCAGAAATATAACACTTAGAAATATTTTTCTAACAAATATTTACAAGTATAATTTTTAACTTGTTTTCAAAAATAAACTTCGCCATGATTTTTATTACAAAATACCAAGTACCGGAGGTGGATTTTCGTAAATAAAACTTGTTAAATATATATTTAGAATATATATTTTATAGAAAAACGCTTATGTGACTATGTGATTATTTTGTGAAATAGAGATATTATTTTTAGGGTAAAAATAATATAACTTGAAATATCATGAAATTACGACTTCCAAAATAATACCAACGCGCTCACAAAATAAATATTTAAGTTATATAAGTATCATAATACAACGCGAACTTTAAAAGTGTAACTTATGTATTTTTCGAAAAAATACTCTTATTAGTATAATTTTGGTAAAGTATTATTTTGGAAAAACTTGTGAAATAAAATATAATATATTAGGTGTCACACCCCCAAAATCCACCCGCGGATGACACCCGCTTTGAGGGCGTGACTGACCAGGATCCAGCCACCAATTATAACGAATAATTTAAATTGGTAACAAAAGTAATACTTACTAACCATACGATTAGCAAATATCAAGTTCGGTGTTCAAAGTTTTAAGATCAGAGTAAATGTAGCGGAAGCATAATTAAACAGTTTTAAAACAACGTTCATAAGGTAAGCATGATAAATGCCCACACACGGGCAGACGACCACTACACATCCCAAGCAGCTGCTCCAGTCACTGGCCACCTGCAAAGCATGCAGTAAAGGGGTCAACAATAATGCTGAGTGAGTTCACTAGTTGTCCAGTTTTAATTACCAAAAACTTGTTTCACCAGTTAATTTATCCGTTTATACATGCCATGGGGAGCTACCCCAAAAGTTAGCGACTAAACTGTTTTTCCAATACCGAACACTAGGTAACCGTTTGCGTTTCCGCAGGATGCCCCGATGTCAATGTTCTATCATCATTGACGGATGCCTGAGTACATTAGTTCACGACCGATCCCATACCATGGCACGGTGTGAGGCTGGTAAGACCTAAATAGCGCTATCAACTAATAACCCGTTCGCCTGGCACCGGCGACTAATCGGTATTATGTAGTAGGGACTTGAGTGATAGAGTTGCGTTTAGTGCCGTTGGTTGCATTCCGTATAAACAGTAATTAACTAAAAGGGTTTCCCAATACAAGGGAAGATAAAGTAAGTTTGTTTCCCAATAACTAGGGAAGGAATGTAGACGGTATCCCCTTTACAAGGGGATAGGGTTGTTTCAGTCTCGTGTCCCAAACCACCGGGACGCATGCTTTTAAGTTGTGAACTCACCTTGGGTTGCTCGGTATGATACGTTACTTGGTTAAGTATGTTGGTCACCACGTCCTAGCATGGTTACCAAGTATGGGTCAAGTTGGGTACAAGTAAACACGTATAAAACACACTTAACATAAATGTAAACAACTACAGTAGCAGGTATACATGCAGCCCAGTCAACAGAAAGTCCAACATACAAACAGTGGGGTTATTGGGCCTAAACAGTAACAGATACACAAACAGTCCAGTTAGCAGATAATCCAACAAGTTCTTTGGCCCAATAACAGCCCAGTCGAGACAAGGGTGACTCGCAACCAAGGTTGCGACTCGCAACCGAGGTCTCGGTTCGTCACGCTTTGGTTACGACTCGCAATCAGAGATTCCGACTCGCAACCAGCAGTTCCGGCTTAGCAGCAAGGGTTACGACTCGCAATCAGATCCAACACGCATTGATTGCGACTCGCAACCAGGAGGTCTCGACAAATCCTGCTGTGGTCTCAAGTAGCAACCAAAGGTTGCGACTCGCAACCGTAATTACGTGCACCAGAAACAGTTTCTAGAACCTGCAAACTGTACCATCCAATGATATTGCAATTTCATGAGAATTATGTACTATACTCACTAAACATGTTTGTTTGTCTGATTTCTTACCAAAACAGATCAAAATATGCACCATTTGAATATCCTAAAAATTTTCAAAGTGTTCTTCAATCATTCAAATAAACTTCAAACATATAATCAAGAAATCATGAACTCTAAATAAACCCGAATCAAAACGGGAAGCTTATAAAACCATGTATCATTTCTTGACAAAGATCATAACACCTATTCTATCATAGAAATCATATTTTTTAACAAACAAATCCTAAGAACATGCAATTCTAACCAACCCCTTAACATTTATCGGATAACCCAAGACTATGATCAACAAAACATCATCGAGTAACCACCTTCCTTAGCATATTTATGAACATACAAGCCTAATATTCATACTAAAACCTCTAATCACAACAACAAGCATAAAACCATAACAATCATCAACAACCATGAACATATAAACACTAACCGGTTACTCGGGGTTGAGAGAAAAGGGGTGTTCGGGTGGTCTCTTGGTTCGGCCGATCTTCCTTGTTGATAGCTCACTTGATCCGAGAGATATGAAGGAATGGGGAGATGATTTTTGGTTGCTAGAAACTTAGGGTTTTAGGGTTTTAGTGAGAGAGATGAGAGGAGAGTGTGAGAGTGTTGTAAAAATGGTTAAGGGAGGGGTGGGTTGGTTTATATAAGGTTCCGAATTGGGCTAGTGGGGATTCCGGCTTGGGTTTCTCGGTCACAAGGCCCAAACCGGCCCATTGCTACTGTTCACTCGAGACCGTGGTTTCGAGTCGGGTTCTCGGGTTTGGTTGTGGTTTCGGGTTCCGGTTCATCTCACATACACACCCACTCTCTTATGTCTATTTATATATATATATATAATATATATACACATTTATATGAATAGCATGTAACACAATAGTTCAAATTTTCATTTTAATAGAATCTATGTACACACAAGTTACATCGAAAGGTTGTCCGGGAAATTCCGAAGTGTCACATTATCCCCAAGTTTTAGGAACTTTCGTCCCGAAAGTTAAGGCAGCCACTGTCAAGCTAGTGTAAGTGAAAGCGTTTCAACGGGGTGTCACATCATCCCCCCGTTAGTTTGGAATTTCGTCCCGAAATTCGTTCGTAGCTTCAGTGCTGGGATTTTCGTTAGGGAACAGTTGGGGATACTTGTGCTTCATCTGGTCTTCCCGCTCCCAGGTATACTCTGGGCCACGTCGCGAGTTCCAACGAACTCGTACAAGAGGTATCTGGCTACGTTTGAGGATTTTGATCTCTCGATCAGTGATCTCAATCGGTTCCTCAGTAAAGTGTAGCTGTTCGTCAATCGTTAGTTCCTTAAAAGGAATCACAAGTGTTTCATCCGACAAACACTTCTTCAGGTTAGATACGTGAAAAACGTTGTGTACCGCACTCAGTTCTTCAGGCAGGTTCAATCTATAAGCAACCTTACCGATCTTCTCGGTAATTTCGAATGGTCCGATATATCGTGGATTAAGCTTGCCCCGTTTACCAAAGCGAACCACACCCTTCCAGGGTGAGACTTTAAGTAGAACCCGGTCACCGACCTGGAATTCCAAGGGTTTCCTACGCTTATCAGCGTAACTCTTCTGACGGTCACGAGCTGCCGCCATGCGTTGTCTGATCTGGGCAATCTTTTCCGTTGTATCTACCACCATTTCTGGGCCTGTGATTTGACTATCACCGATTTCTGCCCAGCAGAGAGGTGACCGGCATTTACGACCGTACAATGCCTCAAAAGGTGCTGCCTGAATACTAGTGTGGTAGCTGTTGTTGTATGAGAACTCTACTAACGGTAGATGCTTCTCCCAGTTCTTGCCAAAATCGATCACACACGCTCTAAGCATGTCTTCTAGAGTCTGGATGGTACGTTCGGACTGTCCATCCGTTTGCGGGTGATAAGCAGTGCTCATGTCCAAACGTGAGCCAAAGCATTTGTGCATAGCTTGCCACAATTCCGAAGTAAATCGAGCATCTCGGTCGGAAATAATTGAGGTTGGCACTCCGTGCCTCGAAACTACTTCCTTTAAGTAAATCTCCGCCAGGGTAGAAAACTTGTCTGTTTCCTTAATAGCCAGAAAGTGCGCGGACTTGGTCAGTCGATCCACTATTACCCAAATAGTATCATTTCCGCGTTGAGACCTAGGTAGCCCTGTAAAAAAAATCCATGGAAATTTGTTCCCATTTCCATTTCGGGATTTCTGGTTGTTGGAGTAGACCTGCTGGCTTCTGGTATTCTGTCTTGACTCTCGCGCAAGTCAAACATTTGCTGACGTATGTTGCTATGTGGGCCTTCATACCAGGCCACCAATACGTAGTCTTCAAGTCGTGGTACATCTTGTCCGAACCAGGATGTACTGAGTAGCGGGACTTGTGGGCTTCGTCCATCACGAGTTCACGTAAATCTCCATAGAGTGGAACCCAGATACGCCCTGTTACATAGTAAGCACCATCTTCTTTCTGTTCTAGTTGCTGTCTCGATCCTCGCAGAGACTCAGCCCTGATGTTTTCCGGCTTCAATGCTTCAACTTGAGCATTTCGAATCTGGGTAGGGAGGTTAGACTGGATGGTAAGTTGTAGTGCTCGCACGCGCTTTGGTATAGTGTCCTTTCGGCTGAGGGCGTCTGCCACGACATTGGCCTTGCCCGGATGGTATTTGATGGCGCATTCGTAGTCATTCAAGAGTTCGACCCATCGACGTTGTCTCATGTTCAATTCCTTTTGCCTAAAGATATGCTCGAGACTCCTGTGATCGGTGTAAATAGTGCACTTGGTACCGTACAGGTAATGTCTCCATATCTTAAGAGCAAAGATCACTGCTCCCAGTTCCAAGTCATGCGTCGTGTAGTTCTTTTCATGCGTCTTGAGTTGTCGTGAGGCGTAGGCAATAACTTTCTCGCGTTGCATTAACACGCAACCGAGTCCATGAATAGACGCATCGCAGTAAACCACAAAGTCGTCAGTACCTTCAGGTAGCGAGAGAATAGGAGCGCTACAGAGGTTATCCTTAAGCCTCTGAAAAGCAGATTCCTGTGCTGCATTCCACTTGTAGGCGACGCCTTTCTGAGTGAGTATCGTGAGGGGTTGTGCAATCTTCGAGAATCCCTGAATGAATCTGCGGTAGTAGCCTGCCAAACCCAAAAATTGGCGAACTTCAGTGGGAGTCTTAGGCGTAGGCCAGTTCTTTATCGATTCGATCTTGGCTGGGTCGACGTGAATTCCGTTCTTGTTAACCACATGGCCGAGGAAATGGACTTCTCGAAGCCAGAAATCACATTTAGAGAATTTGGCGTACAGCTGCTCGTTGCGAAGGAGTTCCAGAATAAGACGTAGGTGTTGTTCATGCTCCTCTTGGCTTTTCGAATAAATCAGGATGTCGTCGATAAACACAATCACAAATTTGTCGAGGTAAGGCTTACATATGCGGTTCATAAGATCCATGAACACTGCAGGTGCGTTAGTCATTCCAAACGGCATGACGAGGAACTCGTAATGACCATAACGAGTCCTGAATGCAGTCTTGGAAATATCTTCATTACGAACTCTCAGCTGATGATAGCCTGATCGCATGTCAATCTTAGAATAGTAGCTCGATCCTTGCAACTGATCGAATAGGTCGTCGATGCGCGGGAGAGGGTAACGATTCTTGATGGTAACCTTGTTCAACTCACGGTAGTCGATGCACATTCGGAATGTGCCATCCTTCTTCTTGACAAAGAGCACTGGGGCTCCCCAGGGTGATGAACTAGGACGGATAGATCCTTTATCCAATAGTTCTTGTAGTTGCGTCGAGAGTTCCTTCAGTTCTGCAGGGGCTAAACGGTACGGTGCACGAGCTATGGGTGCTGCTCCGGGAGCTAGCTCGATTTGGAATTCGACCTGACGGTGAGGAGGGAGTCCAGGTAGTTCTTCAGGAAATACCTCGGGATAATCGCGTACTACAGGAAAATCTTCAATCCTCTTTTCCTTTTCGTGAGCGTTGGTGACAAGTGCTAAGATAGCGGGGTGCCCTTTTTGTAGACACTTCTGGGCTTTTAGGAGCGAGATAATGCCTGTGACTTCTCCACCTTTGTTGCCTTTAACGATGAGGGGTTGACCAGAACGGCGAGGTATACGAACTGCTTTCTCTTGACAGAGGATCTCAGCGCGATGTTTGGATAACCAGTCCATACCAATGACGACGTCGAAGCTTCCAAGTTTGACAGGGAAAAGATCGATACTAAACGTGTGGCCAGACAATTCTAGGGTGCAGTCGTGGATCATGTGCGTGGCCTCGATGTTCTTACCATTAGCTATCTCGACGGTATGCTTAGAACTTAATAATGCAGGCGGGTGCTTAAGTTTCTTACTAATGCGAAGGGATACATAACTGGCATCGGCACCGGAATCAAATAACACAGAAACATAACGATCATCAAGTAGGAACTTACCCGCCACGACGTTGGGATCGTTCCTTGCTTCTCCAGCTCCAATCACGAAAGCTCTTCCCCTTGCATTCCCAGCATTGTTGTTCTGCTCAATGTTCCCAGCTCCCTGATTGTTGTTGCGATTCTGATTCAGTTCAGGGCAATCCTTTCGCATGTGCCCTGTTGCCCCGCATTTAAAACATGCTCTGTTGTTTCCCTGCTGCTGTTGCTGTTGGGGTTGTTGCTGATTCTGTCTTGCCGGGAACTGACTTCTACAATCCTTTGCTTCGTGCCCCATCTTGTGGCATCGCTGACACTGACCCTTGTTGCATGCCCCATTGTGGTGCCTGTTACACTTGTTGCACTTAGGGTAGTTTCCCCGGTAGCCACCCTGTTGCTGAGTGCCTTTGTTGTTGTCAGTTTTCCTTTGCTGAGCTGGGGCCTGAGTAGAGTTAGCATCCTTGCCCTGATTTCCATCCCACTTCCGCTTGTTGTCACTAGAAGTTCCGACAGTAGCACTGATTCTTTTGGGCAACCTGCCCTCCTCCACAGCCTGATCAGTGAGTTTGTGGGCAAGTCGTACGATCGGCTGAATGGTAGTGTGGTTGGCTGAAGTTACATGGCTTCGAATTTCTGGAGCCAGACCCTTGATGTACAGTTCGATTCTTCGATACATAGGTCGAGACATGTTTGGACAAAGAGCAGCATAGTCGTTGGACAACTTGGTGTAGGTTTCAATCTCTGACCCAACCATCTTGAGTTCATAGTACTCATTCTCAAGCTTGTGGATGTCATCCCTGTGACAGTACTCTTCCTTGATCATATCCTTGAAATCTTCCCACGCAGTAGCGTTTGCAGTCTCCAAACCAAGCATTTGAATTTGCGCTTTCCACCATGAAAGTGCGCTTCCCTCAAGAGTACCAGTAGCAAACTTCACCCAATTAGCAGGGGGACACTCGCAGACAGCGAAGACAGCTTCGACCTTCTCGATCCAGTGCAGGAGACCTATGGCACCCTCAGTGCCACTGAATGGAAGAGGCTTGCAATCCATGAAGGTCTTGAAGGTACAGACACGTGGTTGCACAGGTGCAGGCTGACCTGTTGTGAGGAGTGAAGCGAAATAGGTTTAGAGGCGAAAAGACGATGTGGCGGTAGGATCTAAACATCCTAAAACAACGAGTTTACCTATAGGGTGAGCTGCGAAAGCTGCAGCCACAGTGTTGAGCAGGTTTGTGAACTGAGCCTGAGTCATGTTGACGTTTCCTCGTCCGCGTCCACTCATTGTCTTCATAACCAGAAAACATAGTATGAGTGCGTGATAGCGAGAATAAGATAGAAGAGAGAAGATGTATCTATCTAATCAGGCAAACCAGTACGTATAGTAAAGCGGAAAGCATAAGACAGTCAAGCAAGTAACTATGGGTCCGAGCTATGAGGTCAGATATGTCGAGCCTTGTACTTGGAGTGTAGTGTCGTCACGAGTCACGGGTTATAGTCTGGTTTTTCTCAAAAAGATTTTTCCCCTTTTTAAAACCAAGTTCACTATAACCAATGGCTCTAATACCAATCTGTCACACCCCCAAAATCCACCCGCGGATGACACCCGCTTTGAGGGCGTGACTGACCAGGATCCAGCCACCAATTATAACGAATAATTTAAATTGGTAACAAAAGTAATACTTACTAACCATACGATTAGCAAATATCAAGTTCGGTGTTCAAAGTTTTAAGATCAGAGTAAATGTAGCGGAAGCATAATTAAACAGTTTTAAAACAACGTTCATAAGGTAAGCATGATAAATGCCCACACACGGGCAGACGACCACTACACATCCCAAGCAGCTGCTCCAGTCACTGGCCACCTGCAAAGCATGCAGTAAAAGGGTCAACAATAATGCTGAGTGAGTTCACTAGTTGTCCAGTTTTAATTACCAAAAACTTGTTTCACCAGTTAATTTATCCGTTTATACATGCCATGGGGAGCTACCCCAAAAGTTAGCGACTAAACTGTTTTTCCAATACCGAACACTAGGTAACCGTTTGCGTTTCCGCAGGATGCCCCGATGTCAATGTTCTATCATCATTGACGGATGCCTGAGTACATTAGTTCACGACCGATCCCATACCATGGCACGGTGTGAGGCTGGTAAGACCTAAATAGCGCTATCAACTAATAACCCGTTCGCCTGGCACCGGCGACTAATCGGTATTATGTAGTAGGGACTTGAGTGATAGAGTTGCGTTTAGTGCCGTTGGTTGCATTCCGTATAAACAGTAATTAACTAAAAGGGTTTCCCAATACAAGGGAAGATAAAGTAAGTTTGTTTCCCAATAACTAGGGAAGGAATGTAGACGGTATCCCCTTTACAAGGGGATAGGGTTGTTTCAGTCTCGTGTCCCAAACCACCGGGACGCATGCGTTTAAGTTGTGAACTCACCTTGGGTTGCTCGGTATGATACGTTACTTGGTTAAGTATGTTGGTCACCACGTCCTAGCATGGTTACCAAGTATGGGTCAAGTTGGGTACAAGTAAACACGTATAAAACACAGTTAACATAAATGTAAACAGCTACAGTAGCAGGTATACATGCAGCCCAGTCAACAGAAAGTCCAACATACAAACAGTGGGGTTATTGGGCCTAAACAGTAACAGATACACAAACAGTCCAGTTAGCAGATTATCCAACAAGTTCTTTGGCCTAATAACAGCCTAATCGAGACAAGGGTGACTCGCAACCAAGGTTGCGACTCGCAACCGAGGTCTCGGTTCGTCACGCTTTGGTTACGACTCGCAATCAGAGATTCCGACTCGCAACCAGCAGTTCCGGCTTAGCAGCAAGGGTTACGACTCGCAATCAGATCCAACACGCATTGATTGCGACTCGCAACCAGGAGGTCTCGACAAATCCTGTTGTGGTCTCGAGTAGCAACCAAAGGTTGCGACTCGCAACCGTAATTACGTGCACCAGAAACAGTTTCTAGAACCTGCAAACTGTACTATCCAATGATATTGCAATTTCATGAGAATTATGTACTATACCCACTAAACATGTTTGTTTGTCTGATTTCTTACCAAAACAGATCAAAATATGCACCATTTGAATATCCTAAAAATTTTCAAAGTGTTCTTCAATCATTCAAATAAACTTCAAACATATAATCAAGAAATCATGAACTCTAAATAAACCCGAATCAAAACGGGAAGCTTATAAAACCATGTATCATTTCTTGACAAAGATCATAACACCTATTCTATCATAGAAATCATATTTGTTAACAAACAAATCCTAAGAACATGCAATTCTAACCAACCCCTTAACATTTATCGGATAACCCAAGACTATGATCAACAAAACATCATCGAGTAACCACCTTCCTTAGCATATTTATGAACATACAAGCCTAATATTCATACTAAAACCTCTAATCACATCAACAAGCATAAAACCATAACAATCATCAACAACCATGAACATATAAACACTAACCGGTTACTCGGGGTTGAGAGAAAAGGGGTGTTCGGGTGGTCTCTTGGTTCGGCCGATCTTCCTTGTTGATAGCTCACTTGATCCGAGAGATATGAAGGAATGGGGAGATGATTTTTGGTTGCTAGAAACTTAGGGTTTTAGGGTTTTAGTGAGAGAGATGAGAGGAGAGTGTGAGAGTGTTGTAAAAATGGTTAAGGGAGGGGTGGGTTGGTTTATATAAGGTTCCGAATTGGGCTAGTGGGGATTCCGGCTTGGGTTTCTCGGTCACAAGGCCCAAACCGGCCCATTGCTACTGTTCACTCGAGACCGTGGTTTCGAGTCGGGTTCTCGGGTTTGGTTGTGGTTTCGGGTTCCGGTTCATCTCACATACACACCCACTCTCTTATGTCTATTTATATATATATATATAATATATACACATTTATATGAATAGCATGTAACACAATAGTTCAAATTTTCATTTTAATAGAATCTATGTACACACAAGTTACATCGAAAGGTTGTCCGGGAAATTCCGAAGTGTCACATTAGGGAAAATATATATATATTTTGGAAATTAAAACAATTTAGACAAAGTGATTAAATATATTTTCAAGTGAGACATAAAAATATATTTTCGGAATTATAAAACACACATGTATTATTACCCCCATCCTTGGGAAGGAATATACTTATTAAATATTTAAGACGTGTAAATACGAAATAGTTGTCTAACTATTTCCCAAAAATGTTAAACCTTAAGCCAAGGCACGACCATCCGTCTAATAGGAATTAGTATGTGTAGGTCATCACGCAGCAGGTTGATTTGGGACCGACTATTTCGAGACGCACTTCTGTGAGTTCATGTCCCCCTTTTCTCTTTACTATTTTCAGTTTTATACTTCGGGGGTGAAATACATGCAACAACTATTACAAACATTTATTACATGGTATGGTTAGCGTAGGGAGGGTTTATACTACTAGATCATGTGAGGGGTGGGTACAACACTCGAGGCCATTAATCCTCTTTGTTAGGACCGAGGGACACAAGAGTGATAGATCTATTTGGGTGTAGCGAGCCCACACCCGTGAGGCCGGGGAGGTCCATTGAGGTGACTGTGTCTTACAGCCGGAAGCCCGGTACAAATTTGCTAGGTTTGAGTTTCCCTGCACTTTCTCATACATACCAGTGGCTTTGCAACCCATTGGTGATCTCTTTTTTTCCTTATTGCTACATACCAGGGACTTTTATACATACTTTAAAGGTTTATTCATGCTCACTTTTACATGAGCTCGCTCAACTTTTTGTTGATTTTTCAAATTACATGTATTTCAGGAAATTAGGGATCTGGCAAGGTATGCTATGTCGTCAAGCTGCGTAGGAGAAATGATGTCATCCGAGTTTAGGGATTGTGACTTTTGCCTGGACGAGTCACAAGTCTTAAACTGTGTTTATTTCATGTCTTATGGTTGTGTCGTATGAACAATATTTTTATTGTGTCGTGTTGCAATTTCGTTGCATGTGTTGACTTTTGAAAACAATGTTGTCGTATTTTATTTTTAAAACTTGAATTAATGGATGATCATCATGGTTTTATTTTCATATAGCTTTGTTGTGATTAAGCTATGGTATTAAGAAGTCACACCAAATAAACCCACGCTTCCGCAAAGCCAGGGTGTGACAGATCTAACTCACGTTGTTGCGCCCGATTGCACAAATCTTCTTATAGATTAAACACCGCCTGAAATGATTGAAATGACGAGATAGTTTTAAGAGTATTTGGACAAGGGTTTCATTCGATTGAGCTTTTCGCCTTAAGATGCATCTGTCTTGAATGGAATAAAGAGGAATGGATTCTTCAGGATATGTGAGGACTTCAGAAAGCCGAGCAAGTTGACTATCAAGAATCGGCACCTTATTACCGAGGATTTGACAATTTGTTCAATCAGGCTACCGAGACTCAGCCGCTGTACGAGGAATCGATCTACGATTAGGATATTATCAGTTGAAGGTTGCTACAAGAAATTTCGAGGACTGCTTTTCAAATGTGATATGGTCATTACGAGATATTAGTCATGCCCTTTGATTTAATTAATGTGCCATTTAAATTCATAAATCTCATAAATAGGGTAAGGAAGCCCTAATCAGGTAAGTTCGTGATAACAGTCATCGACGACATGTTTGTCTATACACGAACCAAAGAGAATTATAAGTGACATTTGAAGTTAACTACGGAATTGGAAAGGATAATGAAAGTATGCTTATAGATAAGTTTGAGATTGGGAAGCGTGTATCATGGACTTAGAAGGAAGTTAAGATACTCACATGCCCTTGGCGGAGATATCTTACAACAATACTTAACACTCTAGTATTTAGGTTTCTCAGTTTGAAGCCTTGCATGGATGAAGAGTTGATCCTCACTACGTGGAGCTAACGTGTCAAAGGACAATTAACCAGACCTTAGTTTATTTAGGAAACCAGCGGCAGAATTTGTCTAGATCGAGGGAAGGTTAAAGGTCGCCAATTGATCAACAGAAGAATTACATGGACAATTGAAGATTTAGTTCTGTTAAGGGAGTTATATTAAGAGAGATGCTATAGGGTTTATCAGAGGAAAGAAAAGCTGAGCCACATTGACTTAATCCTTTCGAGAGCCCATCTTGAGTTGGATCAGTTGCATATGGTGTGACAACCGGTGATTTACGGCTCCTAATTACGTGAATGACAGGCGATTAACGTGATAATAAATAGTGATTAAGGTGAAGATTGACTTAATTAGGTCTTTGGAGTGCCTAGGAACGTCTATCCGACTTTACAGTGCGCGAACGGTGATTTGCGAAGAAGCATGCTAAACGTTAAGAGATAACGAAACGAAACCGTACGAAATACTGACAACGCCAATAAATACGGATGTTCTATGAATATTCTATATTCATGAAATTAATTTTTGTAAATTTATTGGACTTCCGAACCTCACAAAACGCAGACGCAAACGAAAAACGTGGAAATGGTAACGCACCGACAATCAACGACGAAACTGACGCACCGGACTCGAATTTCGTCTCGATATTAATATATTTTGATATATTTAGCTTTGTTTTAATTTTTATTATCCGTAGGTGAAAACGGATTAAAAACGACGAACCACGCAGTTTACGCGATTTAACGCACCGACAACTTACGTGATTAATAACAACTATCGGTACCATTATTACATATTTTTAAGACTAAAATTTTATATTATGACATTTCAACGTTTTCTGACCTTGAAAACGGGTTCATAAGTGCGTTTGGGCCAACTTAAAAACACGGGATTGGGCTTGTGGGCCTTGGGCCCAAGCCCAAGCCCATTAGTGAACAACCTAAGTATATAAGGCCCTACACTTCACTGAACCTTCATTTGAAACATGAGATCTTAAGCAAACCAGCCGAAACCCCTCTGTCTTCATCTTTCTGTCATCCGGTGACCGGAGCCGGTACTCCGGCAACGCTCCGGAGTCAGTTCCTGGTCAGCCAACACACCTCGACCACTATCATCCTTCCCTCATCACCCCTGAACCACGCACACCCCCCCTTTCGGCAGATCGAGCAAAGACACCACCACCTGACGGTGGTGGTGAGCGGCGGCTGTGGATTATCAGCGAGAGAGAGAGAGAGCCGAGAAGAAAGAGATCGGAGAAAAGAGAACCGGCGGTCGATGCCATTGACCGGCGGACATAGTCTTTATCCGGCGAATTCACCGGTTTTGGGCTCAACTTGGTTCAGGTTCGAGTAAATTTTTGGGGGTTCGAGCAGCAGAGAGCGAGATGGAGACTCGGACCACCGGTCGATTCTTTTATCCGGCGGTCGTTACCGTTATCCGACGGGTTTGCCGGTAAGTGGTTTCGACTGACTCTTCTCCTTGCATTAAGATGAAGATGATAATATTTCTGTTGATGTTCGGCGATTCAGATCTGAGAGTTTTGGATTCTTAGTTCAGGTTCGTGTTTCGCAGCGGGTCAAACCCGGTTGACTCGGTCAAACTGAGTCGACTCGGTCAACAATCAGTCAACTCGGTTCGAGTTCAGTCAAACAAAGTCAACAGTAGGTCAAGCGTTCAACGGCTCGGTCAACGCCGTCAGATTCAATGTTAGCGCGGTTCGGGTCGACTTGGTCAAACTTGGTCAACCCGACGAGTCAACTCAGTCCACCGAGCCGGTCGACTCAGTTGACTCGGCCAACTCATTCAATGAAAGCGGCACGGAAGACTTGGTAAAGATTTTTAGTGACGCGAATAATATTTACATTATATATAATAATTTTTATTAATTTCGTCATACGAGCTCTAACCGATTCGGATTAGCGTCTAGTTATATTTCGCCATATTTATGAAAATTATTTATGTGATGATTGAGTATTGATTGGCTTTTAAAAAATAACGACAACTTGCGTTGTCGGGGGTATCCAAAAACAGGGGAAACTCTGCCCGTTTTTCGGTAAAATCCGTAAATAAAGCGTTTTTATTTCGAAACATAACATCGAATTCAAACAATCTTTTAGTAAAACAAATACGAATATCTACGACACTTTAAAACTTACAAAAACGACTATTTGGAAATTATTTACAATAAATGAATATAGTTATTATGTTTATTTCAAAACTTGAAAATTCTACAAATTCTTTATAAAAATTAATTAAGCGCCAAAACCCGATTTCGTTTATCCAATTACATATAGCTTGCTTATTTATTTCAAATGTCAAATAACACGACTTCTTTTATAAAAATACATATAGAGTATATGTTTATTTCGAATATCAAATGATACGACAATTTTGTTACTAAAATAAATACAGTTTATATATTTATTTCAATTATCGAGCAACACGAATTCGTTTCATAAAAATAAATATAGTTTATATTTATTTCAAATGTCGAACAATACGAACTTGTTTTATAAAATAAATATAGTTATATATTTATTTCAAATGTCGTACAACGCGAATTCTTTTATAAAAAAAATAAATATTGTTATATATTTATTTTCAAACACAACAACTCAACGATTCTTTTATAGAATAAATATAAGATGTTATATTTATTTCAAACGCCTAGACGGCATATACCTATATTTTGTTAAGTCATCATAGAAGAAGTGTTACATAATACGAGTTGGTTATACATTGTTTTATTTTATATAACTATTCTTTACATACATCTAAGATTTCTCGAGACGATTAAGGCGATTATAACGACATGTTTATATATTTTTATATAAATATTCATATTTTAAACCTCTGGAGAAGCTAAGTCTTTTCAGGACTTATTAATTATTACCGACGAATAAACGAACTAAACACGTATAATTTCTTCGCTTCTTTTAAGTTAACAACATTCCGTCGAATCGTTCGATTAGCGATTCGGTAGAGCTCGGTGACACGTAGTGTAGTTACCGTGTTTATTTAGAAACTTATTAGATATTCCGTGTTAGGAATATTGTAGAATGAACGCTAGCGAGTCTCGTCTTGGAAACGACATCACGAAGTCGTATATAGCTAGCTTTGCACAGGAATATTCAGGTGAGTTCATAACCCATCTTTTTACGGTTTTAAATTTTTATGAATGTTTTCAGGGTGGAAAGACATGCACGTTTTTCAGAAACATACAAAGTTTTCGATAAACAAAGACTGCATATTTTTAGACAAGCTCGTTTTGCAAGAACATACAAAACTTTGAACGAACAAAAACTCATATTTCTAAATCATATTACGAATGGATTTTGAGGAAATTCAAATGGTTTACGAATGGATTATACTAAATATACCGGTTTTTACAAAACAAATGTGTATTATCGAAACGTAAATGATTTTCGTGACTAGGGATGGATCGTCTGGTGAAAATATAGAGAGACTGGGGAATTGGCCTTAGAGGCTGGGGAGGTTCAGCCTTAGAGGTTGGGGAGGTTCAGCCTTAGAGGATGGGGTAAAATACATGTTACAAACTTTTACTTACATGGTATGGTTAGCGTAGGGAGGGTTTTTACTACTAGATTATGTGAGGGGTGGGTACAACACTTAAGGCCATCAATCCTCTTTGTTAGGACCGAGGGACACAAGAGTGATAGATCTATTTGGGTGTAGCGAGCCCACACCCGTGAGGCCGGGGCGGCCCATAGAGGTGACTGTGTCTTACAGCCGAAGCCCGGTAACAAATTTGCTAGGTTTGAGTCTTCCTGCACCTTTCACACATACCATTGGCTTTGCAACCCATTGGTGATCTCTTTTTCCTTATTGCTACATACCAGGGAGATACATATTTACAAAAATACTTGATTTATACAAATTAAATAACATTTTTTAATACAAATTCAAGGCATAGGATTATGCAGGCATGGAGTCAAAGTCAGGGTGGGCAATGAAGATACCAGTCCAGTCACGCCAACTCTGATAATTTCGGGGTGTGACATATGGGCTCAAGTTACCATCAGAAATGAGTGGTGTACATGATGTACTATTCGGATGCATTTGAAGAGGTGTATAATGGGTGATACACTAATTTTGCGCTTTGTAAAGATTATTTAGGAGATAAACGGAGGTTTATCTAAGCATCGAAGAAGCAGTGCGTATAGCTTGAAAAGTTATGTTACTAACCGCAAGGGCGATTTCAGCATTCCAGTAATATCTACGATTTATAAGACGTGTGTAATATAGATCTACAAGGATTCTTCGTAAGAATCCAAGTTCGTCACAGAAACTATAAAACTATATTCAATAGATTCGTTTTTGTTATTCTTATTTAGTGCAAAAACAAAACCTGTAGAGTAAAAATTTTGGGGATGAAATTTCCAAAACAGGGGGAGACTGTGACACCCGGCTTTTCAGGCCATACCGTACAGGGCTATATTTGACTGGTTATGATGTTTATATGTGAAATTTAATATGTTGGTAAAATTAAACTTTGATAACAATTATGTTGGCAATAGTAAGATAAACGGTTATCACGTAACGGTTAAAATGCGAAACGAACGTCGGTGACCACCCGATCAGTGTTAAAATCCTAAAAATAGTCTGTTATGATTAGAATAAATCATCATATTCGCGAGGAAAAATAAATTAAAACTCTAAGAAACTGTGACAACCCGACTTCCAAGGTTAGTGTCGTTTCGTTTTTTGATCTTAACTTCTATTTATCCCTCGCAAACGCTTCCTTTGTATGTTAAACGTCCTAAACGTTTTACTTGATGTTAAACGTAATCGAAATTTGTGTTGGTCGATGGAATTGTTGAACTACTCTAAATGGTTAATGATTGGGTTGGGCCGAGTGAGGACTCGGGCCGCACACACACAGAAACTCTTTTAAGTTGTTGCACACTCACCTCACCTTATAATAACTCGGCCCACACTGTTTAGTTGGCTCGCAATGAACAACTTAAACACATGTGGTGACTGGCCTACCCTTCATGAGTTTGAGTATCTTGGCCCGGTTCCCTTGTAGCCAAAGAAGAAGTGGGATCGGCCCACATGATTTAGAGTATTAGTGTTATATATTTAGATTATGCGTAACCCTTATATCCCTCATGATTACCATCTAATAAACCCTACCTTTTGGCGACGGCAGCAGACTAACTACCCCCCACCGAATTCTTGCTACACTTGTGAGGCATCATTTGTAAATTGGCATCATATTGGTATGTGTGCTACTACTTTATATATAATATATGATAACTTAGTAGAATTCATGATTGACTTGTCAGAGATTGCATGTGAGATATTCTTAATTGCATGTGATTTGTCAGGGAATAGGTGCTTGGATATATGTGTGCAATTGATTAATGTTTTGCATGTATAAGTAAATTGTATACAACCTGCTCCATATTCTTGTAAACCGATGTCGATGCATGTGCGTAATCGGTGGGCCGATAGAAACAAAATAATGAATTCATATTATGTGTGTGTGTAACCGGTAGTTGTAAGTGGGCTAGTAGAGTTCTAGGACTGATCTGATTGGTATAATTGGGCCGCATGCTTTGGTTGGACAGCATCCTTTATGATGTTGGGTAGTGGGCTGCATGTGTAGCAATGATTGTTAAGAACATGATTTTTTTGAGCTGGCAACATTCGATTATTGTTTGGACTATTGATAGAAAATGAGGTTGTTTCGATTGGAGTTACTTGAATACATAATCGAGGGTTGTAATCTGTTAAGATGTAATCGGCTATGCGATCATATGATCTCGATATAGTGACAAGGATCTGATGTTCATATGAGTATAATTATTAGTTGTGTTATACCGAGTGTTTTCATCTTGTTCGATTACGGATAAACCTTTGTTAATTAAACGGTAGTGCTCGATCCGATTCAGTTGACTAGGAAGTGTGCGTGAATGGTTATGTTATCGTTTGCATGGCATGTTGAATTCCCTCTTCGAAACCTGAATTTATAATACGTAATGCTTGCAAACCTGATTGATAGCATGCAATGGCTGATTAAGGCCTAATGTAACAAATTTTGCATATGACTGGGCGAATGAGCATGGTGTGATTAGTTGGTTGTTTGTCACTAATCGATGTTGCATGGATACACAGGAATATTGGGTCAATGAAAATAGAAAGGGCTGTTGATAATTGGGCCGGTTAGTGGGTAAATAACAGGTCCAAATGTTGTATTTACTATTGTGTTATGATGTTAAGGCTTGTGCGGACCGGTGACATCATGTGGAATGTTATCATTCGGTCATAGTGTTGGGCTGGACTCGGGCCGAACTTGATTAATAAATGCATGTATCATGTGATTAACTGAATAAGTTGGTGTACGAATTGACAAATGTTACTACCTGTATGTTAGGTACACTAACTGATAAATAAATGTGGAATGACACGAACTAAGCTTGTATGCATACTGGCTGTTATATGTGCATTCATCATAGGATTTGATTGATTGTTTGGTTAAACGAGTAATTAAGTCTACCTAGCACTCTAAGGTGAGTTCACTACTTTGAGCATGCGTCCCGGTGGTTGGGACAGTCAGTGGGTATCCCGGGGAGGGATAAATCTTTTGGGTAAAACTAGGATGTTGGATAATATTCTCACACTCTATCTTTAAGTCCCATCTTTTGCTATCGTGGGTGGTAGCGGGGTATTAGTTGGTAGCGCTACATAGGCTTGGCACCCTCACCCCGTTCCTAAGAGAGGGCGGGTGTGAACTAATGACCCAGTCAGGCCTAGTGCTTTGATAGGAGCACTGGGGAACGGGCAAAACATACATTAGGAGCCGTCTTGTTCAGTATCGAGATATTATCAACATTGTTTTCGTACTTGTTAAACAAACTGGATTTAATACTTGGTAACTAACGTTTTATTAAAACTGTGAACTCGCCAGCTTTGTCTGATACACTTGTTGCATGCTCGCAGGTCGTCAGGTTTCATGAATTTGGATACTTGCTGTCTGGAGGAGCAGGAGATGTCATGGGTCGACTGGAGGGATACATGAGATTACTTGTTACTATGATACTTTGGTTTTTTTTTTTGAACAATTTAGCTTTGATTACTATTCGCTTCCGCTGAACATATTTGTTTTCGTATAAACTTGTGATGGTATTTTATTAATGATTTGAGAACTCTGTTTTGAAATTTATGTGAGTTCAGTGTAATTAGTGGCTCATTGTCAGAACATCACAAACCTATCAGGGACATTCCCTAGGTGGAATTTTGGGGGTGTGACAGTTTGGTATCAGAGCCACTGGTTATAGTGAACTTGGTTTTAAAACGATTTTATAAAAACTAGACTATAACCGAACAGATCCGAAATCGACCATGACACTCAGCTCCAGACTGCAAGGTTCGTTTCTTGTTTACTATGCATAGTATCTATAGTGTTTGCTTATAGACAACACCACACGTGAATACACATTTGGCAACACAGTATGAACTTATATGTTAACACCCCATGTCATGTGCGACACTTCTTGACCTTTCATGCTCTATGTTGTGATGTCATTTGTCTTGTTGCTCGGATTCGGGGAAACCTTTTAACATGAGTTGAGGGGAACTGAGATAAATGTGACAACCCGAAACCTAGAACCTTCGTTGTGTCTTGATGCGATATACTTGTACGTTATGTGATTAGTTGAATGATTAAACTTAATGATAACGTGAACTTTTATGTGCTTTGTTTTGTGTGCATTGTATGTATATATGTATGTGTGTTATTGTGAACCGAGAACCCGACACGAAACAACAAGGACCCGACTCGAGACCATGTGGTCTCGAGTGAACCATAACCATTAGGCCGGTTTGGGCCTTTGGCCGGTTGGGCCATTGGGCCGAAAACCCTTAGCCGAAACCCATAGGGTGCACACACTTGGAACTTTGACTATAAATACACTACCTTAGTTAGTGTTACCATTTTGTTGAACATTACAACACACACTCTCCTACTTCTCTCTCTCACCTAAACTCTAGAACACAAACACACTCCATCATTCTTGGATCTTTGGACTTGGATCGGCTCACACACACACCCGGTTGGAAGCTTTTCACACACCCTCGAAACCCATAACCGGTTAGTGTTCTTAATGCTTTGTTGAATGTTAGTGTGTTCATGTTATGTTTGTAAGATGAGATTATGTGACAATATGTTAAGATGAGTTATACATAATGTTTTGAAAAGAAATCGGTTCATGAATGTTTCTTGTTATTAGTTGAACTATACATAAATATTTGATGATGAAAATGGGTTCATTGTATGTTAAAAAGGGTGAATGATGATATTGGTTGCACTTGGATTAGATCCGAAAAGTTTGGGTGTTTATACTAAGAAAATCGGCTAATGAATATGTTTGTCAAGTAGGATGCATGCTAGTAAAATTGTATCTTGATAGTTGTTCATGATTTTGGGTGAATAAGTGGTTAATATGTTATGAACTTGTTGAATATGTGTTTGAATATGTGAAGAACACTTTGAATGATAGTTAAGAATGTGAAAACCCTTGTGATTTTGATCCATCTTTGACTAGTAACCTGATTAGGAAAACTGTTAGTGGAATGCTATTGGTAGTTTCCTGATTTGGGCCTGATTATAATGTACCATTAATCTGACCATATCTGCATCAACACGTGAACTTGACAACGACAGCTTACCGACTCGCAATCACCCGTTGCGACTCGCAACCACAGCGTTACAACTCGAGACTACGCGGTTGCGACTCGCAACCATAACAGGACAAGCCGAAACCACAGGTTACGAGTCCCGTTGCGACTCGAGACCTTAGCATGATGAACCGAGACTACGGTTGCGACACCGGTTGCGACTCGCAACCATCCATGATCAACACACAGCATGACTCGAGACCATGCTTGCGAGTCCGGTTGCGACTCACTTTTGGGCCTAAGTTAGTGGGCCGAATTTATGTGCTACTGTTGATGTGTTACTTGGGCCTGTTATCACAAGCCCAACTGTTTGGGCCTTACACTTAGACTGTGGATTGTGTTTGAATGTTAACTGTGAACTGTTACTGATTATACGTGATTGCCAAACGTACTGAACATTTGTGCACTACTTGGTTCGACTCTGATTATACGTGATAACCGTGATAGGACGTTATTGAATACTTGCGACTTGATTGACTTTCTGTGATTAACTGCCGAGCAAACCGAGGTGAGTTCACACCCTTTACAAAGCATGGGATTCCCTGGGTTGGGAATGGGATTCAGGAACATGGGTTCCTCGTCTACCATTGGGTAGGACGTCAGTGGTTCAGGAATGTGATTCCTCGTCCGGATGGACGGATAAACGTACTAGACTAAAACTCTATCACGAAGTCCCTCCTTTTTGTATCGACTAATCGCCGGGCCAATGGCGAGCGGGTCATTAGTTAGATAGCGCTATTTAGGTCTGACAAGCCTCACACCGTGCCGCAGAGGACGGGCGTGAACTAATGGATCTGGGGCACGTCAATGATGATAGACATTGATGTTTTCAGGGCACATAAACATGACTACAGTCAGCAATCGATACGGTAACGAGTCTAGTATACACATGGGGTAGCCCCCACGGCTGGAGAGCCAGATGATGTACATGGGGTAGCCCCCACGGCCGAAATGCCTGATAACTACATGGGGTAGCCCCCACGGCCGGAGTGCCGGAGTAACTGGGAACGAACTGGTCACGTTTTTAAAACTATGGGGTAACCCCCACGGCAGGATGCCAGATAAAGTAAACTGTTTTCGAAACAACTAAAACGAACGCCCACCCGTGAACTCACTCAACTAGTTGTTGACTCGTTACTACATGCTTTGCAGGACCATAGGTACTCAGTGGGAGCTTGCATGGAGGAAGATCGTTGTGGGACAGGGATTGCTACAAGACTATGTTAAGCTTGAAACTTTTGGAACTTATGTTATAACTTTAAACTTATGCTTCCGCTTGCAACTTAAACTTATTTGTTTTGGAACACCAATCGTGAATGGTTAAACTTTTATAACTATTTATATGCTTGTTCAGTATGATTGGTGGCTGGATCCTGGTCAGTCACGCCTCCAAGCGGTAGTACTCCGCAGGTGGGATTTTGGGGGTGTGACAGATTGGTATCAGAGCCATTGGTTATAGTGAACTTGGTTTTAATAAAGGAGAAACGTTTTTGTTAAAACCAGACTATAACCGGTTTAGTGCTCAACGGTCCACAACGACTCTTCGCTCCTCATGCAAGGCTCGACGTTCTAGGTAATATGATGTATGTATATTGCCTACTTGTTAGTTGCGTAGTACACTGCTCATGGTATGCTTGATTAGTATAGCTACTGTTGTTTGAACACGTGCGTGCTTACTCTGTCCTACTATCGTGCTTTCGCGAACCTCTCCCACACGTGTTACTCTTGTTATGAAGAACCATGTCTGGACGCGTTAACATGACACAAGCCCAGTTGACGGCTTTGATCAACGAGCGAGTTGACGCAGCGCTCGCAGCTGCACGCGCAGGAGGTATATCCTGCAGTCCGAAATTGTTCTAGGATCGTTTGGATCCTACTCTCGTGAACCAACCTTTGTGTTAAACTCTGTCTTTTCTTTCACCTACCTTAGGTCAGTATGCTCAGGCACCGGTGTGCACTTTTAAGACCTTTATGGACTGTCGACCCACAACTTTTAGCGGCACTGAAGGAGCAGTAGGTCTCCTACACTGGTTTGAGAAACTGGAGTCTGTGTTCGAAATGTGCGAATGCCCTGAAGCGCGCAGGGTGAAGTATGCTACTGGTACTCTCGAGGGTTTGGCTCTCACGTGGTGGAATGCTCAAGTGCAGATGTTAGGGTTGGTTGCTGCCAACGCCACCCCATGGGAAAACTTCAAGGAAATGATCAGGGAGGAATACTGCAGTCGTGACGACATTCACAAACTGGAAGATGAGTTCTACAATCTTAAGATGTCGGGGTCGGAGATTGAGGCATACACTAAGAGATCGCATGAGCTTGCTTTGTTGTGTCCTACTATGGTGGACCCTCCCTACAAGCGAATTGAACTCTATCTCAAGGGCTTGGTGCCAGAAATCCAAAGTCATGTGACTTCAGCGAGGCTGACTACTATCCAGCAGGTTGTACAGTTGGCTCACCGTCTCACCGACCAAGCGGTGGAGCAGAACAAGTTACCGAAGCGAATAGGTGCTGCAACTACTTCTGGTGCTTCTAGTGGAGATAAACGGAAATGGGATGGAACTTCAAGCAGGGGTTCAACTTCAGTGCAAACTCAGTCTCAGCAGAGAAAGACAGATGATCACAAGAGCCCCGGTCAGCAGTCATCTAGTGGTCAAAGTCATGGTGGATACAAGGGGAATCACCCCAAGTGCAATCGTTGTAGCCTACACCACAGTGGGCCATGCACCAGGGGCAACTGTCATCGATGCAACAAGCCTGGTCATGTTGCAAAGGATTGCAGAAGCGCATACCCCGTCAATCAGAATCGTCAGCAACCTCAGCAGAACCAGCGACAGCAGCAGGGTAACAACAAAGGATGCTTTCAGTGTGGAGCTGAAGGCCACTTCAAGAAGGATTGTCCCCAACTGAATCAGAACAACAACAACAATCAGGGGAATGGTAACAATGGGAACAACAACAACAATGGTGCTAGGGGACGAGTGTTCGTGATTGGCCAAGGTGAAGCAAGGAATGATCCCAACGTGGTGACGGGTAAGTTCCTTCTCGACGACTTTTATGTTACAGTCTTATTTGATTCGGGTGCCGATACTAGCTATGTGTCACTAGAAGTCAGTAAGATGCTTAAGCGTATTCCTACACCCCTGAGCGACAAGCACACTGTAGAGCTAGCTAATGGTAAGAATTTGGAAGCCTCACACGTAGTCAAGGGTTGCCAGCTTATTCTCGCTAACCAGACCTTCGCCATCGATCTTATTCCTATTGTCTTGGGTAGTTTCGACGTTGTCATTGGGATGGATTGGTTATCCCAACACCGAGCAGAGATTCTTTGCAACGAAAAGATCGTTCGTATTCCTGGTTTAGGTGGTGAACCTCTCATGATACGTGGCGACAAGAGAAGTGCTGTTGAGAACATCATCTCTCTTCTTAAGGCCCAGAAATGCTTACGAAAGGGCCACACAACGATTTTGGCTCTAGTTACTGATACCACAGAAAAGGAGAAGAAGTTAGAAGATTTTCCGGTTGTACGCGATTATCCTGAGGTATTCCCTGAGGAATTACCTGGTCTTCCGCCCCATCGCCAAGTCGAGTTTCAGATTGATTTAGCTCCTGGAGCCGCGCCTGTAGCCCGTGCACCTTATCGTTTAGCGCCATCAGAGTTGGAAGAACTCTCCACGCAACTACAAGAACTCTTGGATAAGGGTTTCATTCGTCCTAGCTCATCGCCTTGGGGAGCTCCAGTGTTATTTGTGAAGAAGAAGGATGGTACCTTCAGAATGTGTATCGACTATCGCGAACTCAACAAGGTGACTGTGAAGAATCGTTATCCTCTACCGCGTATTGACGACTTGTTCGACCAGTTGCAGGGGTCGAGCTACTATTCGAAGATCGATTTGAGATCGGGATATCACCAGCTGAGAGTTCGGGAAGAGGATGTCTCTAAGACGGCTTTTAGGACTCGATATGGGCACTATGAGTTTCTGGTCATGCCGTTTGGGCTGACGAACGCACCGGCAGTTTTTATGGATTTGATGAATCGAGTGTGCAAACCGTACCTGGACAAGTTTGTTATAGTCTTCATCGACGACATCCTGATCTATTCTAAGAGTAAAGAAGAGCACGAACAGCATCTACGACTTATTTTGGAACTCCTTCGGAAGGAACAGCTTTACGCAAAATTCTCGAAATGCGACTTCTGGCTTCGTGAAGTCCATTTCCTAGGGCATGTGGTGAACAAGGATGGGATTCACGTTGATCCATCCAAAGTGGAATCTATTAAGAACTGGCCTGCGCCTCGCACACCAAAGGAAATTCGCCAATTTTTGGGATTGGCAGGATATTACAGGAGATTCATTAAGGATTTCTCTAAGATCGCGCAGCCTCTCACTTTGTTAACACAGAAAGGCGTTGTTTATCGTTGGGGAAATGCACAAGAGTTAGCTTTTCAGCATCTAAAGGATAGACTTTGCAGTGCACCTATCCTTTCATTGCCAGAGGGCACAGAAGATTTTGTGGTTTACTGTGATGCATCAATTCAAGGTCTTGGTTGTGTATTGATGCAACGAGATAAAGTCATAGCTTACGCCTCACGACAACTCAAAGTTCACGAGAAGAACTACACGACACATGATTTAGAGCTGGGAGCTGTTGTTTTCGCACTTAAACTATGGCGGCATTACCTGTACGGAACCAAGTGCGCCATCTACACCGACCACAGAAGTTTAGAACACATATTCAAGCAGAAGGAACTGAATATGCGGCAGCGACGATGGGTCGAGCTGCTGAATGATTACGAGTGCTCTATCAGGTATCACCCGGGCAAGGCCAATGTTGTGGCAGACGCCCTCAGTCGGAAGGACACTACGCCTAAGCGCGTAAGAGCTTTACAACTCACGATCCATTCTAGTCTACCTTCGCAAATACGAGCTGCTCAGATAGAAGCACTGAAGCCAGAAAACATTAGAGCTGAAGCACTACGCGGGTCAAGGCAACGTTTAGAACAGAAGGAAGATGGTGCTTATTATGTAACAGGGCGCATCTGGGTCCCGCACTATGGCGATTTACGAGAACTTGTGATGGATGAAGCGCACAAATCTCGCTACTCGGTACACCCTGGTTCGGACAAGATGTACCACGATATTAAAACTACGTATTGGTGGCCTAGCATGAAGGCCCACATAGCAACTTACGTCAGCAAGTGTTTGACTTGTGCGCGAGTCAAGACGGAATATCAGAAACCCTCAGGCCTACTTCAGCAACCAGAGATACCACAATGGAAATGGGAGCAAATTTCCATGGATTTCGTTACTGGCCTACCTAGATCCCAGCGCGGAAACGATACTATCTGGGTGATCGTGGATCGACTCACGAAATCCGCACACTTTTTGGCAATCAAGGAAACGGATAAGTTCTCCACTCTAGCGGAGATATACCTCAAGGAAGTTGTTTCGAGGCACGGGGTGCCCACTTCTATCATCTCTGATCGAGATGCACGTTTTACTTCGGAACTGTGGCAGGCAATGCACAAGTCTTTTGGCTCACGTTTAGATATGAGCACAGCATATCACCCACAGACGGACGGGCAGTCCGAGCGTACTATTCAAACCTTAGAAGACATGCTTCGCGCTTGTGTAATCGACTTTGGCAACAGCTGGGAAAGACATCTGTCACTCGTGGAATTCTCGTATAATAACAGCTACCACACCAGCATTAAAGCTGCTCCGTTTGAGGCATTGTACGGACGTAAATGCCGGTCACCCCTCTGTTGGGCAGAGGTGGGGGATAGTCAGATCACTGGTCCAGAACATGTAGTAGACACTACTGAGCGGATTGCTCAAATACGACAACGCATGGCGGCCGCTCGTGACCGTCAGAAGGCATACGCCGATAAGGGCAGGAAACCACTTGAGCTCCAGGTTGGGGAGCGGGTATTACTCAAAGTTTCACCCTGGAAGGGTGTGGTTCGTTTTGGTAAACGCAGCAAACTCAACCCACGATACGTTGGACCTTTCGAAATCCTTGAGAAAATAGGCAAGGTGGCTTACAGACTGAAATTACCAGCAGAACTCGGTGCAGTTCACAACGTTTTCCATGTGTCGAATCTGAAGAAGTGTCTGTCAGATGAGACGCACGTAGTTCCTCTGAAGGAACTCACGATCGACGAACAGTTGAAATTCGTCGAAGAACCTGTCGAGATCACGGACCGGGATGTTAAGGTCCTCAAGAGCACTAGAATACCTCTCGTTCGAGTTCGTTGGAACTCACGTCGCGGTCCAGAGTTCACCTGGGAGCGCGAAGATCGGATGAAACAAAAGTATCCCCAACTGTTTGAGAACAGTACAAACGCTACTGAGGCTGAAGCTACGGAATTTCGGGACGAAATTCCAGATCAACGGGGGGTGGATGTGACACCCCAGGATAACCGGGAAAACCTTGCAACCTAACTAGCTTCCTCAGTGAGTGCCGTCAAATTTCGGGACGAAATTTCTTTCAACTTGGGGATGATGTGACAACCCGAAACCTAGAACCTTCGTTGTGTCTTGATGCGATATACTTGTACGTTATGTGATTAGTTGAATGATTAAACTTAATGATAACGTGAACTTTTATGTGCTTTGTTTTGTGTGCATTGTATGTATATATGTATGTGTGTTATTGTGAACCGAGAACCCGACACGAAACAACAAGGACCCGACTCGAGACCATGTGGTCTCGAGTGAACCATAACCATTAGGCCGGTTTGGGCCTTTGGCCGGTTGGGCCATTGGGCCGAAAACCCTTAGCCGAAACCCATAGGGTGCACACACTTGGAACTTTGACTATAAATACACTACCTTAGTTAGTGTTACCATTTTGTTGAACATTACAACACACACTCTCCTACTTCTCTCTCTCACCTAAATTCTAGAACACAAACACACTCCATCATTCTTGGATCTTTGGACTTGGATCGGCTCACACACACACCCGGTTGGAAGCTTTTCACACACCCTCGAAACCCATAACCGGTTAGTGTTCTTAATGCTTTGTTGAATGTTAGTGTGTTCATGTTATGTTTGTAAGATGAGATTATGTGACAATATGTTAAGATGAGTTATACATAATGTTTTGAAAAGAAATCGGTTCATGAATGTTTCTTGTTATTAGTTGAACTATACATAAATATTTGATGATGAAAATGGGTTCATTGTATGTTAAAAAGGGTGAATGATGATATTGGTTGCACTTGGATTAGATCCGAAAAGTTTGGGTGTTTATACTAAGAAAATCGGCTAATGAATATGTTTGTCAAGTAGGATGCATGCTAGTAAAATTGTATCTTGATAGTTGTTCATGATTTTGGGTGAATAAGTGGTTAATATGTTATGAACTTGTTGAATATGTGTTTGAATATGTGAAGAACACTTTGAATGATAGTTAAGAATGTGAAAACCCTTGTGATTTTGATCCATCTTTGACTAGTAACCTGATTAGGAAAACTGTTAGTGGAATGCTATTGGTAGTTTCCTGATTTGGGCCTGATTATAATGTACCATTAATCTGACCATATCTGCATCAACACGTGAACTTGACAACGACAGCTTACCGACTCGCAATCACCCGTTGCGACTCGCAACCACAGCGTTACAACTCGAGACTACGCGGTTGCGACTCGCAACCATAACAGGACAAGCCGAAACCACAGGTTACGAGTCCCGTTGCGACTCGAGACCTTAGCATGATGAACCGAGACTACGGTTGCGACACCGGTTGCGACTCGCAACCATCCATGATCAACACACAGCATGACTCGAGACCATGCTTGCGAGTCCGGTTGCGACTCACTTTTGGGCCTAAGTTAGTGGGCCGAATTTATGTGCTACTGTTGATGTGTTACTTGGGCCTGTTATCACAAGCCCAACTGTTTGGGCCTTACACTTAGACTGTGGATTGTGTTTGAATGTTAACTGTGAACTGTTACTGATTATACGTGATTGCCAAACGTACTGAACATTTGTGCACTACTTGGTTCGACTCTGATTATACGTGATAACCGTGATAGGACGTTATTGAATACTTGCGACTTGATTGACTTTCTGTGATTAACTGCCGAGCAAACCGAGGTGAGTTCACACCCTTTACAAAGCATGGGATTCCCTGGGTTGGGAATGGGATTCAGGAACATGGGTTCCTCGTCTACCATTGGGTAGGACGTCAGTGGTTCAGGAATGTGATTCCTCGTCCGGATGGACGGATAAACGTACTAGACTAAAACTCTATCACGAAGTCCCTCCTTTTTGTATCGACTAATCGCCGGGCCAATGGCGAGCGGGTCATTAGTTAGATAGCGCTATTTAGGTCTGACAAGCCTCACACCGTGCCGCAGAGGACGGGCGTGAACTAATGGATCTGGGGCACGTCAATGATGATAGACATTGATGTTTTCAGGGCACATAAACATGACTACAGTCAGCAATCGATACGGTAACGAGTCTAGTATACACATGGGGTAGCCCCCACGGCTGGAGAGCCAGATGATGTACATGGGGTAGCCCCCACGGCCGAAATGCCTGATAACTACATGGGGTAGCCCCCACGGCCGGAGTGCCGGAGTAACTGGGAACGAACTGGTCACGTTTTTAAAACTATGGGGTAACCCCCACGGCAGGATGCCAGATAAAGTAAACTGTTTTCGAAACAACTAAAACGAACGCCCACCCGTGAACTCACTCAACTAGTTGTTGACTCGTTACTACATGCTTTGCAGGACCATAGGTACTCAGTGGGAGCTTGCATGGAGGAAGATCGTTGTGGGACAGGGATTGCTACAAGACTATGTTAAGCTTGAAACTTTTGGAACTTATGTTATAACTTTAAACTTATGCTTCCGCTTGCAACTTAAACTTATTTGTTTTGGAACACCAATCGTGAATGGTTAAACTTTTATAACTATTTATATGCTTGTTCAGTATGATTGGTGGCTGGATCCTGGTCAGTCACGCCTCCAAGCGGTAGTACTCCGCAGGTGGGATTTTGGGGGTGTGACAATAAACATGCAAACTGGGTTATTATTATGGGTGCACACATAATAATAATGTGGGGTGCATGTGAGTCCCAATGAAACTTGACAAATGTGAAAAGGGGTCCACTATGTTAGTTGATGTTATGTTAGAACGTAGAAATCTGTGGAGATCATAGTAATGCTTGCCTCCTACTTGTACTTGCATGTTGAATCCTTCCTTTTCTTATATATAGAGTCATGAACGGACATGGCGGACGTAATGGTGGAAGAGGTGGAGGCCGCGGTGGTGGACGTGGCCATATTGCTATGACTCAAGCTGAGTTAACCGATCTAATTAACACTCGCGTGGCTGAAGCCCTAGCGGCTTATCAGGCTGGTACGAGGTGTACCAAACACTCTTTGTCCTTGTTTCGCATGCTTGAGTCTTACTTATTTGTTATGTGTTCTTTCGTTAATAGGTCAACAGGTGCAGCAGAATCCGCACTATCCGCCTGTTTGCACGTTCAAAACCTTTACGGATTGTAAGCCGCAGACCTTCAGTGGGACTGAAGGGGCTGTAGGACTCCTGCTATGGTTCGAAAAGGCAGAGTCCGTATTCGTGATGTGTAACTGTCCTGCTGGGGACAGAGTGAAGTATGCTACGGGCATACTCGAGGATGGTGCCCTGACATGGTGGAATGTCCAGGTTCAGCTGTTGGGCATCGAGGCAGCGAACGCCACTACTTAGGACGACTTTAAGGAGTTGATCAGGGAGGATTATTGTCCCCGCGATGAGATTCAGAAACTGGAGAATGAGTATTATGATCTGAAGATGGTGGGATCTGAGATTGAAGCATACACAAAGTGGTCACATGAATTGGCTGTCATGTGTCCAAATTTATCCCGACCTATGCCTCGAAGAATTGAGTTGTTCATCAAGGGATTACCTCCACGAGTGAAGGGTTTGGTTACTGCAGCAAACCTCAATAACTTAACTCAGGTTGTCCGTTTGGCTCACAAGATCGTTGATCAGGAGGTGGAGAGCAATTCACTGCCACCACTTGTTTCTACTACTACTACTACTACTACTACTGCTACTACTGCTACTACTGCTACTACTGCTACTACTGCTACTACTGCTACTACTGCTACTACTCCTACTACTGCTACTACTGCTACTACTGCTACTACTGCTACTACTGCTACTACTGCTACTACTGCTACTACTGCTACTACTGCTACTACTGCTACTACAGCTACTACAGCTACTACAGCTACTACAGCTACTACTACAGCTACTACCTCCGCCACTGACAGCAAGCGCAAGTGGAGCGATGTTGACAAGGTGTCCAATTCAGTGCAGTCACAGAAAAGGGCAGATACTAGCAACAATCGTAGTTTCAGTCAGTCGTCTTCAGTGAATCAGAATCAGGGTAACAGTTCAGGTCAGGGTTCTTATGCGGGAAAACTACCAAAGTGCAGTAAGTGCAACTATCACCATCGGGGGCAGTGTACTCGAGTATGTCACCGGAGCAACAAAGTAGGGCATATGGCCAAAGATTGTAGTGTTTCACTTCCGAGACAGCAGCAGCAGCAGCCACAACAACATGACAGACAGCCACCACAGCAGAATCAGGGTAATCGCAAGAGTTGCTTTCAGTGTGGTGACGAGGGTCATTTCAGGCGGGATTGCCCTCAGTTGAATCAGAATGCGGGTAATAACAACAATGGGTACAACCATGGGAACAACGGGGGAAACGGTGCGCGTGGGCGCGTGTTTACTATTGGAGCCGGGGAGGCACGAAATGACGGCAACGTAGTGACTGGTACGTTTTCAGTAAATGGTATATTTGCTTCTATTTTATTCGACTCTGGTGCCGATTGGAGTTATGTATCTTTGGGGTTTAGTCGTCAGTTAGGGTTGAGTCCTACACCACTTGTAACCAAGCACATAGTAGAGATAGCTGATGGTAAAACAATTGAAGCTTCACACGTTCTTGTTGGGTGCAAACTCGACCTTATGGGTCAAGTGTTCGATATTGATCTACTCCCTGTTACTCTTGGAAGTTTTGATGTGGTTGTTGGCATGGACTGGTTGTCCAAACATCATGCGGAAATTCTCCGCAAGGAGAAAATCGTGCGTGTTCCTCTCCCTAGCGGAGAATCTTTATCGGTTCAGGGTCATCGTAGTGGTGCCACAGTGAGCATTATTTCGGCAATGAAGGCTCAGAAATGTCTACGTAAGGGCTACCCTGCTATTTTAGCTCTTGTTACCGAGTCGCAGTCTGATGAAAGGAAGATCGAGGATCTTCCAGTTGTTCGTGAATTCCCGGATGTATTCCCTGAAAAACTTCCTGGTTTACCTCCACACCGTCAGGTGGAATTTCAGGTTGAACACGCGCTAGGAGCAGCCCCGATTGCTCGTGCTCCTTATCATCTTGCGCCAGGAGAGTTACAGGAGTTGTCGAATCAACTCCAGGAGCTGTTGGATAGGGGTTTTATCCGACCTAGCACTTCTCCTTGGGGAGCCCCTGTACTATTTAAGAAGAAGAAGGATGGGTCCTTTCGGATGTGTATAGATTACCGCGAGCTCAACAAGGTGACGATGAAGAATCGTTATCCCTTGCCACGTATCGACGACCTGTTTGACCAGCTGCAAGGGTCAAGTTTTTATTCCAAGATTGACTTAAGGTCGGGTTATCATCAGGTACGAGTTAGAGAGGAGGATGTTCCCAGAACTGCTTTTTGGACGAGGTATGGCCACTATGAGTTTTTGGTGATGCCGTTTGGGTTGACCAATGCACCAGCGGTTTTCATGGATCTCATGAACCGCGTATGCAAGCCGTATCTCGACGATTTCGTTATTGTTTTCATCGACGACATCTTAATTTACTCCAAGAGCAAGGAGGACCACGAGCGGCATTTACGTCTTATATTAGAGCTCCTGAGGAAGGAGCAGCTTTACGCGAAGTTTTCTAAGTGTGATTTCTGGATTCAGGAAGTACACTTTCTTGGGCATATTGTTAACGAGATGGGTATACATGTGGATCCTGCTAAGATCGATGCTATTCGGAATTGGGCGGCACCAAAGAATCCCTAGGAGGTGAGACAATTCCTGGGTCTGGCAGGGTACTATCGTCGGTTTATTCAGGATTTCTCCAAGATTGCTCAACCTCTTACCTCCTTAACACAGAAGAACGTTGTTTACTCTTGGGGAACGAAACAGGAGGATGCTTTCCAGCTTTTGAAGCAAAAATTATGCAGTGCGCCGATTCTATCTCTACCAGAGGGTATCGAGGATTTTGTGGTTTATTGCGATGCTTCGATTCAGGGTCTCGGTTGCGTGTTGATGCAACGCGAGAAAGTGATAGCTTATGCTTCTCGTCAGTTGAAGGTACACGAGAAGAATTATACGACTCATGACTTGGAGTTAGGAGCTATGGTTTTCGCATTGAAGATCTGGAGGCATTATCTGTACGGTACCAAATGCACCATCTACACCAATCACAGAAGCCTTCAACATATCTTCGACCAGAAAGAATTGAATATGCGGCAATGGCGTTGGATAGAGCTTTTGAACGATTATGAATCTGCTATCAAGTATCATCCGGGTAAAGCTAATGTGGTAGCTGATGCACTTAGCCGAAAGGAGACGAAGCTTAAGCGCGTTCGTGCTCTACAGCTTACGATTCACTCTGATCTACCAGCTCAGATTCGTTCCGCTCAGATCGAAGCCTTGAAGGAAGAAAACATCAAGGCCGAGTATTTGCGGGGCATGGAAAAACGACTTGAGAAGAGGTCTGACGGCATTTATTACTTAATGGAGCGGGTATGGGTTCCTCTATATGGTAAACTTCGAGAACTTGTGATGGATGAAGCGCACAAGTCCCGGTATTCTGTTCACCCCGGCTCAGACAAGATGTATCAGGATCTCAGGGTTATGTATTGGTGGCCAAAGATGAAGGCTCCATTGCGACGTACGTGAGTAAGTGCTTGACTTGTGCTAAAGTCAAAGTAGAGCATCAGAAACCCTCGGGTCTACTTCAACAGCCAGAGATACCCACGTGGAAGTGGGAACAGATCGCTATGGATTTCGTTACAGGGTTACCGAGGACTCAGGCTGGAAACGACACTATATGGGTGATTGTTGACCGTCTCACGAAGTCAGCGCATTTTCTGGCAATCAAGGAAACAGATAAGTTTTCGCAGCTGGCAGCAGTTTATCTTAAGGAGGTGGTTTCTAGGCACGGGGTGACAACTTCTATCATCTCAGACCGGGATCCGCGTTTCACTTCTGAACTATGGCAGTCGATGCATAAGTCATTCGGTTCACAACTCGATATGAGTACTGCTTATCACCCACAGACGGATGGTGAGAGTGAGCGCACCATTCAGACGCTTGAAGACATGCTGCGGGCATGTGTGATTGATTTTCGGAAAGGATGGGAGAAACACTTGCCGTTAATAGAGTTCTCCTACAACAATAGCTACCACACTAGTATTCAGGCAGCTCCGTTCGAGGCATTGTACAGGCGGAAATGCCATTCTCCTCTCTGTTGGGCTGAAGTGGGTGACAGTCAGATCACAGGTCCTGAGCTTATTCTTGAAACTTCAGAAAAGATTGTTTAGATCAGAAAATGTATGGTAGCAGCGCGAGATGGTCAGAAAAGCTACGCCGATAAGAGTAGGAAGTCCTTGGAGTTCGAAGTTGAACTTAATGATCGTGTAATGTTGAAAGTTTCGCCATGGAAGGGTGTCGTATGCTTTGGGAAGCGCGGGAAGCTTAATCCGCGTTATGTAGGGCCGTTTAGAATTTTGGAGCATATCGGTAAAGTCGCTTACAGGCTTGAGTTGCCTACTGAGCTGGGTAATGTTCATGATGTCTTTCACGTTTCTCAGTTAAAGAAGTGTCTGGCTGATGAGACACTGGTTGTGCCATTTCAAGAGCTCAAGATTGATGACAAGCTACAGTTTGTTGAGGAGCCTATTGAGATCATGGACCGAGAGGTCAAGGTGCGTAAACATAGTCGTATCCCGATTGTTAGAGTTCGTTGGAACTTAAGGCGCGGACCGGAGTTCACGTGGGAGCGTGAGGATCAAATGAAGCTCAAGTATTCACACCTCTTTCCTATAAATCTGGTAAAGCTCGCAAATTTCGGGATGAAATTCCTCTTCAAGTTGGGGATGATGTGACACCTGAGCAAAATCCGCAACAACCTTGATTTACTATTTCACTCCTCCGCGCTACTAGTCAAATTTCAGGACGAAATTTCTTTCAAGTTGGGGATGATATGACAACCCGACTTCCAAGGTTAGTGTCATTTCGTTTCTTGATCTTAACTTCTATTTATCCCTCGCAAACGCTTCCTTCTATGTTAAACGTGTTAAACGTTTTACTTGATGTTAAACATAATCGAAATTTGTGTTGGTCGAGGGAATTGTTGAACTACTCTAAATGGTTAATGATTGGGTTGGGACGAGTGAGGACTCGGGCCGCACACACACATAAACTCTTTTAAGTTGTTGCACACTCACCTCACCTTATAATAACTCGACCCACACTGTTTAGTTGGCTCGTACTGAACAACTTAAACAAATGTGGTGACTGGCCCACCCTTCACGAGTTTGAGTGTCTTGGCCCGGTTCCCTTGTAGCCAAAGAAGAAGTGGGATCGGCCCACATGATTTAGAGTATTAGTGTTATATATTTAGATTATGCGTAACACTTATATCCCTCATGATTACCATCTACTAAACCCTACCTTTTGACGACGGCAGCAGACTAACTACCCATCACCGAATTCTTGCTACACTTGTGAGGCATCATTTGTAAATTGGCATCATATTGGTATGTGTGCTACTACTTTATATATAATATATGATAACTTAGTAGAATTCATGATTGACTTGTCAGGGATTGCATGTGAGATATTCTTAATTGCATGTGATTTGTCAGCGAATAGGTGCTTGGATATATGTGTGCAATTGATTAATGTTTTGCATGTATAAGTAAATTGTATACAGCCTGCTCCATATTCTTGTGAACCGATGTCAATGCATGTGCGTAATCGGTGGGCCGATAGAAACAAAATAATGAATTCATATTATGTGTGTGTGTGTAACCGGTAGTTGTAAGTGGGCTAGTAGAGTTCTAGGACTGAACTGATTGGTATAATTGGGCCGCATGCTTTGGTTGGACAACATCCTTTATGATGTTGGGTAGTGGGCTGCATGTGTAGCAATGATTGTTAAGAACATGATTTTTGTGAACTGGCAACATTCGATTATTGTTTGGACTATTGATAGAAAATGAGGTTGTTTCGATTGGAGTTACTTGAATACATGATCGAGGGTTGTAATCTGTTAAGATGTAATCGGCTATGCGATCATATGATCTCGATATAGTGATAAGGATCTGATGTTCATATGAGTATAATTATTAGTTGTGTTGTAACGAGTGTTTTCATCTTGTTCGATTACGGATAAACCTTCGTTAATTAAACGGTAGTGCTCGATCCGATTCAGTTGACTAGGAAGTGTGCGTGAACGGTTATGTTATCGTTTGTATGGCATGTTGAATTCCCTCTTTAAAACCTGAATTTGTAATACGTAATGCTTGCAAACCTGATTGATAGCATGCAGTGGCTGATTAAGGCCTAATGTAACAAATTTTGCATATGACTGGGCGAATGAGCATGGTGTGATTAGTTGGTTGTTTGTCACTAATCGATGTTGCATGGATACACAGGAATATTGGGTCAATGAAAATAGAAAGGGCTGTTGATAATTGGGCCGGTTAGTGGGTAAATAACAGGTGCAAATGTTGTGTTTACTATTGTGTTATGATGTTAAGGCTTGTGCGGACCAGTGACATCATGTGGAATGTTATCATTCGGTCTTAGTGTTGGGCTGGACTCGGGCCAAACTTGATTAATAAATGCATGTATCATGTGATTAACTGAATAAGTTGGTGTACGAATTGACAAATGTTACTACTTGTATGTTAGGTACACTAACTGATAAATAAATGTGGAATGACACAAACTGAGCTTGTATGCATACTGACTGTTATACGTGCATTCATCATAGGATTTGATTGATTGTTTGGTTAAACGAGTAATTAAGTCTACCGAGCACTCTAAGGTGAGTTCACTACTTTGAGCATGCGTCCCGGTGGTTGGGACAGTCAGTGGGTATCCCGGGGAGGGATAAATCTTTTGGGTAAAACTGGGATGTGGATAATATTCTCACACTCTATCTTTAAGTCCCATCTTTTGCTATCGTGGGTGGTAGCGGGGTATTAGTTGGTAGCGCTACTTAGGTTTGGCACCCTCACCCCGTTCCTAAGAGAGGGCGGGTGTGAACTAATGACCCAGTCAGGCCCAGTGCTTTGATAGGAGCACTGGGGAACGGCCAAAACATACATCAGGAGCCGTCTTGTTCAGTATCGAGATATTATCAACATTGTTTTCGTACTTGTTAAACAAACTGGATTTAATACTTGGTAACTAACATTTTATTAAAACTGTGAACTCGCCAGCTTTGTCTGATACACTTGTTGCATGCTCGCAGGTCGTTAGGTTTCATGAATTTGGATACTTGCTGTCTGGAGGAGCAGGAGATGTCATGGGTCGACTGGAGGGATACATGAGATTACTTGTTACTATGATACTTTGGTTTTTTTTTTGAACAGTTTAGCTTTGATTACTATTCGCTTCCGCTGAACATATTTGTTTTCGTATAAACTTGTGATGGTATTTTATTAATGATTTGAGAACTCTGTTTTGAAATTTATGTGAGTTCAGTGTAATTAGTGGCTCATTGTCAGAACATCACACGCCTATCAGGGACACTCCCTAGGTGGCATTTTGGGGGTGTGACAGAAACTCTATTTTCCAAGTTTAAGCGCGTACCGCGCGATATAGCGCGTATACCGACAAAACACTGTCAATACAGCCAGTCAAGGAAACTGATAATCATTTTAGCAATAATTTGATAATTTTATTCTTATAGAATGTCAAAAATGAATAAAAACGCTTAAATTCCTATTTTTGCAATTTTAAGAGCGTACCGCGCAGCACAGCGCGCATACTGCCAAATGCCGACAACATAGCCAGTCCAGGCAAACAAAATATTGTCCCGTAATATTTTGGCAGGTTTATTTTTATAGAGCGTTAAAAATAATTTAAAACGCACTAAAACGAGTTTATAACGCTAGATAAAATACCCGGTATCCAGTAAAATACATGTTTCAACACTAATTTACATATATATGTGTATGTATATATAATGTATGTGAGGGGAGGGCTAGGTGGCGGCATGTAGGGCTGCCTACTTCTTCTTGATTCTTCCAACATGCCACATGTAGCATTTAGATAATGGTTATGATGATTAAAACCTTACCAAGCTTCCATAATCTTTCATTCTCCAAGAAGACCTTTTCAAAAAAAATTCACTCTCTCTCTCATACCAAGCTCAGCCGAACACCCCTTAGAACACCCACATTTTCAGTTTTCAAACTTAATCTTGAAGATCCATATCCATTTCATGGTGATTATAAGCTAAAATGGGTGTTTAGAAGTGATTTCAAGGTGTTTCAAGCAACAATCAAGACTCACATCACCAATCTTTACAAAAAAATCATTCAAGAACTTGAAGGTATAAATTTATTCTAAAAACTTTGTTTTTGATTCTTGATGTTCTTGATAGTGATGGAAGTTTCTCTTGATCTTGAGTTTAATCACAAACTTGAAACATAAAACAAATGGGTTTTATTTTGAATTAAATAAAATGGATGTGTATATATATATGTATGTATGGCTGTGAGTATGTGCGTATGTGTAGGTGTTGTGTTTTTTATTTTTGTTGAAAGATTCTTGAGTTACATGATTACTTGAAAAGTAGGATTGCATGTAGGAATCAATGTGTGTCATATGAGAATGTTCTAAAGGTGATTTAAGACTTGAAAGTGACATAATAAAAAGTGAATTTTTGGAGGTTTATGTGTGTATATATATTTCGTATATATGTATGTGTGTATGTGTGTATGTATGCATGCATATAAAAGTTTGTCATATGTTCTTAAATATGAAGGATATTAGCAATATGTGTGAATGATTGGATGATCATGATGATATGTGTGTTGTGTTTTGTAAGAACATGATATTAATGTGTTCCTGAGTATGATTAGATCATAAATGATGTTGATGATGTTGTATGAGTGCATTAGATGCACATATGTGACATGCATGATAATATGAAAGCATGAAATGATCATTTGAGCATGATTTGATAAAAATCAATTTTATTCAGATTATAAACCCTAAAATAAAGTTATTTGTAAGTGTTTAATGATATATAACTTTGTCATAATGTTTGCTAGCTTTGCATGTTGTACTTGGTGCATTAAAAGTTGTAAAATACGTGAAATCGCATGATTTATGTTACTTACACAAAATGTGACACCTGTGTCACTGTGACCGTCGAACAAATGCCAAGCCAATGAAATTTTGTGTTTCATACTTGGGATTTGTGAAAATATGTGTATCGTTTGCACATATCAAATTCTTATTCGATTTCGAGCCTTAAATCGCTTTCTGGAAGGTTATACGCGATCTGATGCGTAATATAACCAGTTTAATGCAACAAACACTCCGGAATAGTGACATAGGCTTAACATACCTTAAATAACCTTTACATAACTTAGAAATAAGTTTTGGATGGTTTGGTATGCCGAAATCAAGTTTATTCGATCGTAGGGACTATTTGCGTCAAACTGCGAAACTATACCGATTCGTATGGTGTCGAACAGTCCGGAACTTGATCATAAGTTAAACATACCATATATAACCTAAAAATGGCTTAGAAATAAGCTTTGATAGGTTCGGTGTGCGAAAACATGCTTATATGATCTTACAGGGACTAAAAGTGTCAAAAACAGCGTAAGTTTGCATTTTCGCGCGTATCTTACGTTCTGGACACATCTGGACATCCAAAATTTTTGTACACACTAAAATATTTTTATTTTAGTGATCGCCATGCAAAAATTCCATTCGTCGCTTAATTTGGATCGATTTTGCGTTCGTTACGACTTCCGTCGTAACTAACCGAACAACGCGATTGTACGATCAAACGAACCGACATCCGAGATATTTTTGAGCATGTTTTGAGTCCCTTATACTTTAACTTCATTTTAGAGCCTTGAAATGAGCTTAACGGGGTTTAAACGCATCGAAAAAGGCTTTAAACACGTGCAGGGACCATTTCTGCCATTTTTGAAACTTTGCTGAACCTGATACATGGTAGCGTAGCGCGAGCACTTACTACCTATGCCGTCGCGCTACGCGAGCGTCACATCTGGGCAGAAAGTCTGTTTTCAGCAACAGTTTGTAAATTCAGGGGCCAATCTTGCAATTTCTTTGTGTGGTAACCAAGTTACCACCTCTCCAAGGCATGCTAGCTGTCCCTAAACACATGTATGGTTGTGATTTAATGCTTAATGACCAAGAAAACCACTTGTAATGATCCTAGAGCATTACCACAACTATAAATAGCAAGGCCTTTCACTCCATTCTTTGCTCATTCCTCATTTCCTCCCTTCTTATCTGCTTTGGAGCTCTCTCAACTGATTTGGGACTTGTCTTCTTTGTAGAAAAGATAGCAAGGACTATTGTGAGCCTTCTTTCATTCTTTTTCTTGCTTTTACCTTATGTAGTGCAGAAAGTCAAACAGTTTGGCCAACAGTTTGACTTTCGGTCTTGACCATCAATTGGTCAAGTCAAAGTTCAATTGAACTTTGAAACGTGATTGTAATCACGATAGTTATAATCCTTCGCGGTTATAGCTGCTGATTACCACGTTAGCTAGTTGTAGTGTCGAGTCAAAGTTTCGGTCAAAATGCGTTTTAGCACGCATTTTGCCTCGGAACTACTTTAGGGTATCAAAACACTTTGTTTTGATACCAAATTAGTAGGTTAGACATGTTTTGACATGTCTAGCACGACATTATTAGTTTGTGCTTGTTTAGGGTCGTGAGGTAAGCAGTCTAAACCACCGCTTAGCCTTTCGAACCCGACCCGTTTGGTCGATCTTTAGGGTCCGACCAAGCTTAGTTAGTGATCATAGTTGCATAGGGAATAACCACTGAGGTTATACCTTATGATCACATAGGATTGGTTAGTCATTTGCTTGTTAGCTTGTATGCCCATAGGAAATGACCAAAATGCCCTTTTGAAGCTAAAATCCGTATTTTGCCTATGTGAACATATTTTTGACAAGTAATCTGAGTTAGTAACATGTTTAGGGATAATTGGGCATGTAAGACTTGGCATAGCACATAGTTAACCATCCGAACATAGTTTTACGCTAACGACGCCTTATAGTAGCTTATGTTACCATAATGTGTCGAAACGGGTCAAAAGCACTTAGGTAGGCCTTTCAATCAGAATGTAGGGTCTATTAAATCATACCATATGAGTTCAATTACTCATTTGATTTATAGAACCTCATTCTATCCTATCTCCCGATTTAGGTCCGGTTGTTTACATAGTTACCTATATAGGGTGCCGTTTGATTCCCTGATCACTCTAGCTTTGCTTGGTTGTTGTTCAAGACTTCTAAGCACCCTCAGGTGAGTACATAGTCCCCTCTTTTACTGTTTTCAAACTCTTTTATTCGGAAATAGGGGCATGCACACAAGCACGTAAAAAAAAAAAAAAAAATTTTCAAAAATTTCACCCGGCACGGGGCCGTGTTCGCTGAACACGGGGCCGTGTCGAGGCGACTGTCGGGATAAAACCCTCTTTTTCTATCAGTTACACCATTCCACACGCCCCGTTTCGCCGAGAACTCTCTGGTTTAGGGCGATTTTCTACCGATTTCGAACGTTACCGCCAAGCCTAACAACGTCAAGGTATGATTCTACCCTTCTTAGTAGTTAGATTAGTTACTTGCATGTAGTTAAAACATCAAAAATTGGGGGAAATCTAGGGTTCTTCATGTTCATCCGGATCGAACTCAAAATTTTTGATGAAAATTGTTAGTAGTAGTTTAGAGTAGAGTAGTAGGAAGTAAATAGCCATGTATTGTTGATAGATTTGTCTGATTTCCAACTAAAAACACAAACCCTTGTTCTTGAACCGAAAAACACAAAATCGAAGGGGTAAATGGTTTGATTTTGGAAAAATGACACTTAGGGTTTCATTTTCGGGGGAAACCGCTGCTATTAGGCTAAAAATTTTCAGGTTTTCGAAACCGGGACGAAAAAATGAAAATTAGGTGTTACAGACGCCTGAACACGGGGCCGTGTTCGCTGAACACGGGGCCGTGTCCAGCCCACTGTTCGCAGTTTTCAACCCGAATTTCCATGTTTCGCACTAACTTTTGTTGTATTCTTTTCAGATGTCCAAATTCACACGGTTCAATGCCAGCGAACTTGACGCAAGGGCTCGCTATGAGGTCCTACAAACAAGGCCCGAAGAGTATCCCAGACGAGCATGTACCGATCTTCTGACAATGGTAAACCAACTGGACCGCTTCAACAACATAGTGACAGGTCCACTGCACGTAGCATTGACTACCCGACTTCGGTCGGTCCATCAATGCACATTGGAGTTCTATAGCACGTTCATCTTCAACTCGAGACGCGACCCGTTTGATCACGAGGCGGTCGAGTTTCGATGTGGGGGTACGACCTATAGAACCTCCATGGCGCAGTTCGGATCAATCATTGGGCTGTACAAAGACGAAGAAGCGGGGAACGAAGAGAATACCGGGGGATTGCGAGACTTGGACGCGACAGAACGCCAAGCTGCATGGGCTCAAATCGGTGAGGGGATCTACAACTCCAGCAGCACAAAGAGTACCAAACTGAGAGACCCGTTATATCGCTACATCCACAGGCTCCTCACGTACTCGCTGAACCAACGCCATGACAGTAGTGGCGTTGTTGGGGTTAGAGATTTGGTTGTCCTTCACTGCATCCACAACCGGAAGCCTCTCGATGTTCCTTACCTCCTACTGCGGAACATGCACTTAAACCGCCTTGCCACTGCTCCTACACCAATCTTCTTCGGGGGATGGGTGTACCGTCTTTTCAAGCACTTCGCAAACATCCCGAAGTCCTTCGAAAGGAGCCCATGGTCGGGACGGGTTGATTATCATATCTGCCGGGCCATGAACTTGCTCTATGAAGCGGAGGACGGGACGGTGAGCTTTCAGAGGACGCAAGGCTACGCATGGAACCCGCAAGAGGCTCTAGTTCTTCATGCACCACCTCCACAGTACCAATACCCTCCCCAAGGCGAACAGGGTCAATCCTCCTCTCAAGGAGGCAGTTTTCCTAATTTCCAAAGTTTGCATGATCTTTTGCAGGAAAACCTCATGTGCACCCGGAACACCTACAACCTCGCCAACAACACACACCTCCGGGTAGGAGCTATCGAACGCAGCGTCAACGATATACAAGATGATATCGGTAGCATCCGGGAGTACATGGCGAGGCAGGGAGGCGGAGGTGAAGACAGTGATGAAGATATGGAGTAGGAGGCCAGGAGGAGCAAAGGGCTAGCTGGTTATGAGCCCACAGGTTTGATTACCCTTCCTATCGAACAACTCATGGCCTGCGTGCCATTTGTCAAGACAATTTACTTTCCTTAACTCTTTTCTTTTTATTTTTACTTTGTTTTTACTTTGTGTTGGATAATGTTTAACTATGGTAAGATTAGGATGTTTGGTGCTTGGTTGGATGGTATTGAATGCTTGAACAGGTGCAATGCAAGGGCTAGAATGCTAAACATTAGCACTCACAGCCCTAGGAGGAAGAAACCGGGAGAAAACCCTATTTTTTTCGGCTAACAGACTGTCACCACGGGGACGTGCTCACCCAACACGCCCCCGTGTCCATCTCCCAGTTCTGCTGTTTGGCTACTGACCTGCAGATTTTTGTCGGACACGTGGCCGTGTTCACCCAACACGCCCCCGTGTTCACCCTCTGTAAGTTTTTCGTTACTGGCAGTTCGCCACGGGGCCGTGTTCAATGGACACGGGGCCGTGTCCAGAGCGCCAGTAACACAAATCTTTGTTTTTAAACACGCTTTTACATATTCTAATCAACCAAAAACTCTATTTTTGGACACATTGAGGACAATGTGTAATTTAAGTGTGGGGGGGATGCTAAAACCTTGGAATTTTGCAAAATCCTAAAACAAGCCTTACACAAAACTCTATTGGAACCGCTAAACACCCCAAATTTTTTTCAAAAACTTTTTCATTTTTTTTATTTACTTGTCTTAGTTTAAGTTGGGAATAACAAGTTATAAAAGGGTTATATTTTTACAAACTTACAACCGATAGCGTCGTGATAAAAAGAACTAACATAAGAAAATTATGAAACGGTATAACAAGTCTAGCTAAAATTCGATTATATATGCTTGGTCACATTAAAAAACCCATTCCCACAAAAAGTGAGTTTTGAGCCTATATTGAGCATAAAAATACACATATTTAGATTAAATGCTCATTTTTCGTTTCTTGTGTGAATAGCCGCTCGGTCTTTACAAATCTAGAACTTGCCACGATGATACATTCCCGGTCCTTACCAACTTAAACCCAAGTAAGTAAATGATGGAGGCATTAGGACTAACTATTTTTCTTTCAAAACCATTATTTTTCATTTTTTTACCTACCCAAAATCCCCCTAGAAAACCCCTTTGAGCCTAAACCTTTCATTTCATTACCCCCAAAACAATTTTTTTTTACCCACCAAAAACCTTTTTCATTTTTTCACCTTTATTTTAGTAACAAACTCGGTTTTTCATAAACATACCCTTTACGTGACGAAAAAAAAAAAAATATATATATGAAGTCAAAAACAAACAAAAGCTACAAAAAGCTTGTTTGAAGAAATACTTCAAAAATAAATGTCACCAAAAATAAGGTATTTCACGAAAAACCGACACTTGTTACAATTTTCGCCCTTTTTACTAACCACTAACCAACCACCCACCTTTAAACCCAAGCCTTCACCCCAAAAAAGACCTCTTGATATTTACAAAGGTAAAAGTTAAAAAGGAGGAGGATTGATCGCTTGGCAAGCATATGGAAAATGTAAATCCGTGCCGCTCTCGAGCGATTCACTTAAATATACACCTTCGGCCGAGTGATTGAGTGATCTCCCGTGAGGTATGTGAACTTGTATATAAATGGAATTTTAATAAGGCATGCTATGCCAAATTAAGTAGTTTATCTTATGAAAAGTTCAAAATAAACCATGACGAATAAGATTGTAAATAAAATAAAAATAGAACCTATACAAACCTTGGATTCCCGACACTCTAGGACAAGTTAAAAAACTTCTCTTCTACCTATTCCATTTGGGAGTGTAAGCCACATTAAAAGAGTTTTGCTTGAGGACAAGCAAAAGTTCAAGTGTGGGGGTATTTGATGTGTGTAAAATGCAACATATAAAACACATCAATTAAGGCATAAAACTAACCCTTTTTAAGTACTAATGTTGGAAAAAGAGTGTTTTTGTCTTCCTTTTGTATTTTCAGGATGAAATGAGCTCAAAATCACAAAAGAAGCAAAAAGACCCCTAATTCTATCATAATTACAAGAAAAGGAACAAAAGCGAACTGCCCGGACCCTCAACGGCACCTCCCAAGACAAAGAGAAGAGAACAGATGTCTGAACACGCCCCGTGTCCAGTGAACACGGGGGCGTGCCCAGGAAGCAGCAGAAAAGACAAACCAGTAGAAGCTTCCATTGCTCACCACGGGGCCGTGCCCAGCGGACACGGGGGCGTGTTGAAAGTACAGCAGGCGCATTAATTGTAATTCGCAATTACAATTAATGAAGAGAGAGAATGTCAGACGGGCACGGGGCCGTGTTCAGCGAACACGGGGCCGTGTCCAGCGTTCTGTTCAGCCTATAAATAGAGGAGCTTGGCTTCATTCTCTCTCATCCCTTGGCACACCACCTCTCTCACACTTCATCCACCACCCACCACCACCATAACACCATCATCCACCACCATCATCCATTGTCCATCATAGAGTGTGTGAGTCGTCTCGGGATCCAAGATTGATCGTAAGAGTTCTTGACAATCAAGGCCATGTTTGCCTAAGTCTCTTACATCACTTGGTGAAGACAAGTGTTTAGTATAATACTTTTTATTTTTAATCTTTTGCACTTTTTATTTGGTTTTGTATTAATGACTTTAATAACTAGTTACTTATGTTGAAGGTGATCTTTCCTTATCGTTTGTCCGTGGTGTCTTGGCGTTATTTTACTGTCTATATAAAATAAAAGATTTTCACCATTCATATCTCCACGGTCTATATGGAGGTATGTTGGCTACCTGGTCGGGGGTTAAGGGAACGGTTTGGTAAAGGTCTTGCCCTTGTTCAGCGTTTAGAGGTCCTGCTTGGGACCTGGGTCAAATTTAGTAGGATCTCCTTCAATGCCCATAGGTATTGGATGGCGGGGATCCAAACTCTTTGACCCCCTCATAAGCTAACTACTATTAATACTATAACCCGGCTATTTAGGACTGTATCCCTGCTGATTCAGACTACTTAGCCGAGGGTAACGTCACCGCCAAAAGCGGGGCCTACCATAATTTGCATTAATAACTTAATTCATTATCTTTCAATAATCCGACCCTTTAGGATTGTATCCTTGCTGACTCAAACTACTGGGTTGAGGGTAACGTCACCTCCGAAAAAGGGGCCTACTACAATAACTAAGATAATCTCTTAAACAAGTGCAAAAGTGCGAAAATAATCAAAGGTTATACTAATACACGTGTCGGATCCAAGTGATTCATCTTGTCTATCTGTTTTTATTTTATTTTATTTTTCAGCATTTAGTTAGTTTTTATTTTTCTTAGTTTAAAACATTTTTCTAACTTTTTGATTTGATTAGACGTTGAGGATAAACCGGTATTAAAAGCTCTTGTGTCCTTGGACGACCTCGGTATCTTACCAACACTATACTACGTCCACGATGGGTGCACTTGCCCATATGTGTGTTTAGTGTTAGTAAATATCGTGTTTTATAAATTTAAAACTTGGCTAAAAGTGTAAAAAGGGCTTAAATATATATCTAAAAATATAACACACTTCACGCACATCATCTTTTATGTTAGATTCTTGTGACCATTGTAATGCAACATTTATATTGACAAAATCGTATTATAATCACGGTCTTATATATGAATTGTTAGAATTGAATTTTAGTCTCTAATACGTTTTCTTAAAATAGTAGAATATAAGCCAATTATTGGCTACTGAATATTAGTCCTTACTTATTTCATTTATATATATCTTCTAAGACTAAATATCAGTCCTGAATAATGTCCATAGTAAACTTTTGATATTAAATTTCAGCCTCCATTCCTTTCGATACAAAATAAGTTCTAGAGTGAATTTTAGTTCTTAATACTATCCATTTTAGGAATATAAGGAACTGATTTTCAGTCTCCAATACGTTTCATACATAACAGAGACTGAATATCAGTCACCGTATATTTGGGGCACTTTTGTTATGTATTTGGGACAGAACATTAGTCGCTAATAAGTTCCCCTCCAAATCATTGAATTGCATAGACATATTTGCGACTGAAAATTAGTCTCAAATAAGGTGTCAAGATATTAACGACTGATTATCAATCACTAAAATAGGTCGTATAGAAATCAGTCCCCAATGTTATTAGTAACTGATAAATCAGTCCTAGAAATTATGTATTTGATACTGATATATTAGTCGCCAATAATATAGTCTCTAATGGTCACTTTTCTTGTAGTGACAGACAGACTCCTATGAATAAATTTCGGGACGAAATTTCCTAAAGTAGGGGAGACTGTGACACCTGTGTCACTGTGACCGTCGAACAAATGCCAAACCAATGAAATTTTGTGTTTCATACTTGGGATTTGTGAAAATATGTGTATCGTTTGCACATATCAAATTCTTATTCGATTTCGAGCCTTAAATCGCTTTCTGGAAGGTTATACGCGATCTGATGCGTAATATAACCAGTTTAATGCAACAAACACTCCGGAATAGTGACATAGGCTTAACATACCTTAAATAACCTTTACATAACTTAGAAATAAGTTTTGGATGGTTTGGTATGCGGAAATCATGTTTATTCGATCGTAGGGACTATTTGCGTCAAACTGCGAAACTATACCGATTCGTATGGTGTCGAACAGTCCGGAACTTGATCATAAGTTAAACATACCAAATATAACCTAAAAATGGCTTAGAAATAAGCTTTGATAGGTTCGGTGTGCGAAAACATGCTTATATGATCTTACAGGGACTAAAAGTGTCAAAAGCAACGTAAGTTTGCATTTTCGCGCGTATCTTACGTTCTGGACACATCTGGACATCCAAAATTTTTGTACACACTAAAATATTTTTATTTTAGTGATCGCCATGCAAAAATTCCATTCGTCGCTTAATTTGGATCGATTTTGCGTTCGTTACGACTTCCGTCGTAATTAACCGAACAACGCGATTGTACGATCAAACGAACCGACATCCGAGATATTTTTGAGCATGTTTTGAGTCCCTTATACTTTAACTTCATTTTAGAGCCTTGAAATGAGGTTAACGGGGTTTAAACGCATCGAAAAAGGCTTTAAACACGTGCAGGGACCATTTCTACCATTTTTGAAACTTTGCTGAACCTGATACATGGTAGCGTAGCGCGAGCACTTACTGCCTATGCCGTCGCGCTACGCGAGCGTCACATCTGGGCAGAAAGTCTGTTTTCAGCAACAGTTTGTAAATTCAGGGGCCAATCTTGCAATTTCTTTGTGTGGTAACCAAGTTACCACCTCTCCAAGGCATGCTAGCTATCCCTAAACACATGTATGGTTGTGATTTAATGCTTAATGACCAAGAAAACCACTTGTAATGATCCTAGAGCATTACCACAACTATAAATAGCAAGGCCTTTCACTCCATTCTTTGCTCATTCCTCATTTCCTCCCTTCTTATCTGCTTTGGAGCTCTCTCAACTGATTTGGGACTTGTCTTCTTTGTAGAAAAGATAGCAAGGACTATTGTGAGCCTTCTTTCATTCTTTTTCTTGCTTTTTCCTTATGTAGTGCAGAAAGTCAAACAGTTTGGCCAACAGTTTGACTTTCGGTCTTGACCATCAATTGGTCAAGTCAAAGTTCAATTGAACTTTGAAACGTGATTGTAATCACGATAGTTATAATCCTTCGCGGTTATAGCTGCTGATTACCACGTTAGCTAGTTGTAGTGTCGAGTCAAAGTTTCGGTCAAAATGCGTTTTAGCACGCATTTTGCCTCGGAACTACTTTAGGGTATCAAAACACTTTGTTTTGATACCAAATCAGTAGGTTAGACATGTTTTGACATGTCTAGCACGACACTATTAGTTTGTGCTTGTTTAGGGTCGTGAGGTAAGCGGTCTAAACCACCGCTTAGCCTTTCGAACCCGACCCGTTTGGTCGATCTTCAGGATCCGACCAAGCTTAGTTAGTGATCATAGTTGCATAGGGAATAACCACTGAGGTTATACCTTATGATCACATAGGATTGGTTAGTCATTTGCTTGTTAGCTTGTATGCCCATAGGAAATGACCAAAATGCCCTTTTGAAGCTAAAATCCGTATTTTGCCTATGTGAACATATTTTTGACAAGTAATCTGATTTAGTAACATGTTTAGGGATAATTGGGCATGTAAGACTTGGCATAGCACATAGTTAACCATCCGAACATAGTTTTACGCTAACGACGCCTTATAGTAGCTTATGTTACCATAATGTGTCGAAACGGGTCAAAAGCACTTAGGTAGGCCTTTCAATCAGAATGTAGGGTCTATTAAATCATACCATATGAGTTCAATTACTCATTTGATTTATAGAACCGCATTCTATCCTATCTCCCGATTTAGGTCCGGTTATTTACATAGTTACCTATATAGGGTGCCGTTTGATTCCCTGATCACTCTAGCTTTGCTTGGTTGTTGTTCAAGACTTCTAAGCACCCTCAGGTGAGTACATAGTCCCCTCTTTTACTGTTTTCAAACTGTTTTGGGGTGGAACACATGTGCCTACTTGATACTTTCATGTTTCCCATGTTTTTATATCATATACTTACTATGTTCAATAGTACATTATTAGTACACGATTTCATTATGTTTTGCTATGTATGTTCACTTAACATGCTAGCACATTGATTTCCATATACTTCATTTTGTCGCATATGCTCATCCAGCATATGGACACATTGTTTTACATTTTGAACCATTGTAACCATTTGATCATTTGAACCGTTGTAACCATTTGATCATGTGAACCGTTTGTAATCATTTGACTATGTGAACCGTTAGTAACCGTTGCTTATGTGAACCGTTTGCAACCGTTGACTAGATGAACCGTTGGACTATATGAACCGTTTGTGACTACTTGACTATGTGAACCGTTTGTAACCATTGATTGACATGAACCGTTGAAACCTGTTTGAACCAATGGGATAGGGAAGTGATTAGGTAACGGGGCGGGTATAATGTGTTAAAAGCATGGTGGATACGCCGCTGGTACTTCCTATATATAAGTGCTTTTAATACATTATATATCGTTGCGTTATCTAGATCACTTGGGCAATGATAAAGAAAACAAAGTTGTAATACAAGGTTTTCCAACAATATATTATACTATTCGAGTTTTATTCCATAAACGATTTACAAATCTGGATTTAATTAAACAAATGTTTTGGGGTTAAGGATCATGGCTACGAGATTTTTATAAATTATAACCAATTTGATTTGAGTTGGTTATTTATGTCGCAATACTATACTTTTCAAAACAAGGTTTTTAAATAAGTATTGCAGTATGTAAAACGAGCCATGAATCTGAAACTCATACAAAAGCTATGTACTCGCCGGCATTTTTATGCTGACGTACCTATTTTCATATGTGTTTCAGGTACAATAGTTGATGATGCTTGATTGATGATATTGGTGTATTCTCACATAGGAATGGACAAGGCCTTAGCGACTTTAAAACTTGGAGGATAATAGTTGTATTTATCTAATTTGTATCAAAACATTTAGTTCAATAATTCAATAAAACGAAACTATTTATTCCATGGTTGTGAAACAATGATTCTGTTACAACACTCCCCGACGTTTCCGCCACGTTTTGTTGTTTTACGTGGTCGGGGTGTGACACAAAAACTGCACTAAGCTTATTATAACCACTATTTTAATCAGTAAATAACATGTATTGTGTTAAAATAACAAGTTGTTTTGAGTTGGGATGGTTATGGTAACGTTTAACGCAAAACTACGCGTTAAAACAGTCAAAAATCGGCTTTTTGGGTGATTTTTGTAAAACTGATTTAGATCAGTAAATAAACTGATTTTTTAGTTTAGAAACAAGTATTCTAACTAATTTTAAGTTTACTTGGTGATTGGTTGGTCATACGTGACTTTCGACGCCCTAAAACGTTACCGAATTGCTAAAATACGCATTTTTCGATAAACACTAGTATGGGTAAATTTTGAGTGAACCTTATGTGATAAAATGTGTTAAGTGATTCAAACATATAAATGTTATAATATGTTAAGTATTAATTTGATAGCGGGAAATTTAGACTATGCATGTATGCATGTACGTTTTGTGCGGTAGAAACGGTAAAATTGCGTTAAATGTGTAATTTGTTTGTCGAGCATGAAATATGGTACATATGAGATGTTTTATGTGTATTTGCTTTAAAAATGACAAAATAGATAAGTTACTAATATTTCGCGTGTTCGGTGTTAAATTCTATGAATGTTTATGTATATATATTACGACGCGCAAATTGTAGATATATTGCGTATAAACGGGAGAGTTAACGGATTTACACACTAATGGTCACCAATAAATCGTTCAAGTCGCAAGAATAATAGGAATATATATATATATATATATATATATATATATATATGGACTCATATATATATTAACGTGCCAATCTAATCAAAAATGACAACTTTTCGAGAAAATCTCAAAGTTATGTGATAATTCTAAGAAACGGAGAAACTTAGGATTTTTGTGTTATGTATATTGATTTAGAATCGTTCCTATATTAGGACGTGTAGAGAATCAATCTCTGGGATTGCGGTATTAAAATATGCACCCAAAGGTGAGTGTCACTAAACCCTCTTTTTACTGTTTTGTGTATATTTTGGGGGTAGAACACGTCATTAAAAGGGTTTAATAATGTTTTCGAAATAAAACATACTTTTTAATATAAAATATATATTTTCGCTGAAAATATATGAAATTTGTTAAGTCATACGTTTCGACATAAAACGTTTTTGATGAATGAATATTGTAAGTACGGTATTTCTTAAGTGAAACAAGACCGTACAGTTGGGGATGAATTCTTGACTGGGTCTCATATGATGGAGAGTAAGGGGAATTCTTACAACGCCGTGTATTAAATTGTCATATTAGTAGGATATATATATTGTAGGTGAGGCAGACATCATATTGTTCTCAAAGAGAGAACCAGGCGCCCATGATGTTGTTTACTCAGTTAAGTAATGCACGCGATGAATTGTTGGTAGATCTATCGGGTTGACAACCCCGTCGTGACCGGTCGCCCCATGTCAAGTCAAACGACAAATTAATATTCTGTTTATTGTCTAGCTTTGATTATCCCTGCATGGTTAATATATAGTTCGTATCGTCTAGCTAACATACGAGTCTGAAAGTTGACACAATAATTTAATATACAAAACCTGGGCAACATTGTAACACCCCCAAAATACCACCTGCGGAAACCCCGCAAGGCGTGTTACACATCAGAGTCTGAGCCACCAATCACATTGAACCAATAGTAAACACTTAAATAAAACATGTCATTAATAGACGAGATTAAATGTCGACACAATATTAATTCCCAAGGGTTATGTAGCGGAAGCATATGATAAGTCGTTTAGTAATTGTTTCAACATAAACTTAAAACCAATGTATCAATTATAAATAATCCAGTAGCTTCGATCCATGACCACTCCAGCACGCCCAGATAGCAAGTCCATGTTCCAAGATTAACGACCTACAAGCATGCAAACAAGTGTGTCAGACTACGCTGGTGAGTTCAAGGTTTTGTTAACGTGTTGAGTTACCAGAAGTATGTTAATGCGATTCAATGTTGCGTTACGCTGTTGCTCATGTTAGATACCCTAGGGAGTGTGCCCATGTGTATCCGGGGAGTGAGTACCCCTTGTTTGCTATGTTGCCATCGTTAGATACCCTAGGGAGTGTGCCCATATGTATCCGAGGAGTGTGCCTCTAACAACCATAGCCCTATCCAGATAATTAGTTCACGCCCGTCCTTACGGCCCGGTGTGAGGTTTCCCACCTAATAGCGCTATCAACTAATTACCCCCATTGCCCTCCAGGCAATATCCAAAACCGATTAAGTTGTTTACCCAGTGTTTCCCTTCCAAATGTTTACCAGTTGTCCCAAACCACCGGGACGCATGCTTGAGAAAATGCAATGAACTCACCTGGGATTGCTCGGCAGATTATACCAAAGTTACTTGACTTAAAGGTGATCAAACACGTCCTAACAGGATTACCATACAAGTCAGGTTTGGTTCAGGTAAAGCACGTATGTTTCACACAAGGTTAACACGTTACAAACACGTATAGGTCATGGCAACACTTTAACAATCAAACAACGTGCGATTAGGTAAGCTCACTGGTAATCGGCCCAAATAGATAAACAGCCCAAACACATGCGGCCCAAAGTGGAAATGTATAAGTTGTGCGATTCGTTGGATTTGTGCGATCGGACAGGCCCAACCCAATGACTGTCCGGCCCAATCAGTCACATATATGTGGCCTTGTGCGATCCAAGCAGACTTGTGCGATCTGCTTGGGTTGTGCGATCTGATTACCCAGCCCAACTACACACCCGGCCCAATAGTTGGTAACATAACACTTGTGCGACTCGCTAGTTCTTGTGCGATTAGGAAGCTTGTGCGAGTGGACATATTGTGCGACTACGGACTTGGGCCCAGTAACGTTAACAGATCAGACCTTTGAGTGTGGCCCAACATCTTGTGCGATCCACAAGATGTTGTGTGATCTTTCGATCATGTGCTATTGTGCGACCAGGGCTTCTTGTACGGCTAAGGGCTTTGTGCGATTTGTGTTCAATCATCCCAATAATCAAGCAATTCGGTTACAGCCAATTTATCGGTTTCCTTATCTAGTCTTATCAATTAACAACTTTCAAACATGTGATTAATCTAATATAGATCAAACAAGGGTTTTATCTCAACTTTTCTTATGAACGCTGAGCCGAATCATATGAACAATTATCACAACATATTCAAACAACTATTCTCGCATCCAGTTCATGTGAATCCTAGCCGAGTCAAAATCAACAAGAACAATAATCATCATACCGAAACATATTAGCATGCATCATGAATCACTAACATTCATAACAAAACGATTTCATGATCATCATCCTTCAACCTATATGTGGGCCGATTAACAAGAACATCACATACGGTTCCTTATCATGTCTACCATTCTAACCATAATATCAAAACACGAATCATAACACCTTGTAACAAAACATAATTCACTAACCGATTCAGAGAGGGAATGAAATCAAGAAGAACTTCGAGGGATGGGGAGGTCGCCGGCTTCTAGAGGGGAGTGTTAGGGTTTGTGTGTTGTGCTTTGGTAACAATTGTGAGGTGGTTACAATATCCTAGTGCTAATCAAACAACATGATGGGCCGAACCCAACATGGCTGCCCATTCGGTTCATGTGGAGTCCATAAGGGCTTGTGCGACCGGCCCACATGGACTTGTGCAATCGGGTAATTCAATTGATATACATACCATATAACAAAATCATGCATTCATTCAATTTAAATAATTCATTTAAACACGTAACGTTACACAAAAGTAGGTTCGAGTTACGAGTTGTCACAGTATCCCCAACTAACAGGAAATTTCGTCCCGAAATTTGGTACGCACTCACTAACGAAAGCTATATTGTTTACTAGTTTTCCTGGGGTGTCACATCATCCCCCACTTGAATGGGAATTTCGTCCCGAAATTCACCAGTTGCATCAACAGTGGGTTCGCTAGGTTTTGACTGGTCATTGCAGAACAGATGTGGATACTTAAGTTTCATCTGGTCCTCGCGTTCCCACGTGAACTCTGGACCACGTCTTGAGTTCCAACGAACTCTCACAATCGGTATACGGCTGTGTTTACGAACTTTAACCTCCCAATCCATAATTTCAATTGGGTCTTCGACAAACTGCAATTTGTCGTCTATCTTCAGCTCTTGAAATGGTACTACTAGTGTTTCATCGACCAAACACTTCTTTAGCTGCGATACGTGAAATACATCATGGACATTACCCAACTCAGCAGGTAATTCCAACCTGTAGGCCACTTTTCCAATTCGTTCCAGAATTTTGAACGGTCCCACATAACGAGGGTTTAGTTTGCCGCGTTTACGAAAACGCACCACACCCTTCCAGGGTGAAACCTTTAACATAACGCGATCATTAACTTCAAATTCCAGCGGTTTGCTACGCTTGTCAGCGTAGCTTTTCTGACGATCGCGAGCTACGGCCATACGGTTTCGGATCTGCACAATGCTTTCTGATGCCTCGAGAACAAACTCAGGTCCTGTGATCTGACTATCCCCCACCTCATGCCAACAGAGAGGTGAACGACATTTCCGTCCGTACAATGCTTCGAACGGAGCTGCCTTAATACTTGAATGGTAGCTGTTGTTGTAGGAGAATTCTATCAATGGTAGGTGCTTCTCCCATCCTTTTCCAAAGTCGAGTACGCATGCCCGAAGCATATCTTCAAGTGTCTGGATGGTGCGCTCGCTTTGACCATCTGTCTGCGGGTGATAAGCGGTACTCATGTCGAGTTGGGAACCAAACGATTTATGCATTGACTGCCATAACTCTGAAGTGAAACGCGGATCACGGTCCGAAATGATAGAAGTTGGCACTCCATGCCTAGAAACCACTTCCTTAAGATACACTGCTGCCAGCTGAGAAAACTTGTTTGTTTCCTTGATTGCTAGGAAGTGTGCTGATTTCGTGAGGCGATCAACAATCACCCAAATAGTGTCATTCCCAGCCTGAGTTCTTGGTAGTCCTGTCACGAAATCCATAGCGATCTGTTCCCACTTCCATGTGGGTATCTCTGGTTGCTGCGGTAGACCTGAGGGCTTTTGATGTTCTGCTTTGACTTTAGCACAAGTCAAACATTTGCTGACGTAGGTTGCTATATGAGCCTTCATGCTGGGCCACCAGTAGGTAGTTTTCAAGTCATGGTACATCTTATCTGATCCAGGATGTACAGAGTAGCGTGATTTATGTGCCTCTTCCATTACGAGTTCTCGTAAGTCACCATAGAGTGGAACCCAGATGCGTCCGGTTACGTAGTAAGCACCGTCTCCCTTCTGTTCTAGTCGTTGTCTCGAGCCACGTAAAGCTTCAGCTCGAACGTTCTCTGGTTTCAACGCTTCCAACTGAGCGTCCCGTATCTGGGAAGGGAGGTTGGACTGAATCGTGAGTTGCAATGCTCGCACACGCCTAGGTGCATTATCCTTTCTGCTGAGGGCGTCAGCTACAACGTTCGCCTTGCCCGGATGATACTTGATGGCACATTCATAATCGTTCAATAACTCTACCCATCGTCGTTGTCGCATATTCAACTCTTTCTGGTCAAAGATGTGCTGGAGACTCCTATGGTCGGTGTAGATGGTGCATTTGGTACCGTACAGATAGTGCCTCCAAATCTTCAACGCAAATACCACCGCTCCTAACTCCAAGTCGTGCGTCGTGTAGTTCTTCTCGTGCACCTTCAGCTGACGAGAAGCATAAGCTATTACCTTCTCGCGTTGCATCAACACGCAACCGAGACCCTGAATTGACGCGTCACAATATACCACAAAATCTTCGGTGCCCTCTGGTAAAGACAAGATCGGTGCACTGCAAAGTTTCTGCTTCAGAACTTGGACGGCCTCTTCCTGCTTCGTTCCCCAAGAGTACGTTGTGTTCTTCTGTGTCAACGAGGTGAGAGGTTGCACGATTTTCGAGAAATCTTTAATAAACCTTCGATAATACCCTGCGAGACCAAGAAATTGTCGCACCTCAGACGGAGTCTTTGGTGCCGCCCAATTCTTAACTGCATCCACCTTCGCAGGATCCACATGTATCCCTATCTCGTTAACAACATTCCCAAGGAAGTGCACTTCTCGAATCCAAAAGTCGCACATAGAAAATTTCGCATACAACTGCTCCCTTCTCAAGAGTTCCAAGATGAGACGTAGGTGACGCTCGTGATCTTCCTTGTTCTTGGAATAGACTAAGATGTCGTCAATGAACACTATAACGAACTCGTCGAGATATGGCTTGCATACGCGGTTCATGAGATCCATGAAAACCGCTGGTGCATTGGTCAATCCAAACGGCATGACCAAAAACTCATAGTGTCCGTAGCGCGTTCGAAAGGCTGTCTTGGGAACATCCTCTTCCCTAACCCTTACCTGGTGATAACCCGACCTTAAGTCGATCTTTGAATAGAAACTTGACCCTTGCAACTGGTCGAACAAGTCGTCGATGCGTGGTAACGGATAGCGGTTCTTAATGGTCACCTTGTTGAGCTCTCGATAGTCGATACACATACGGAATGACCCGTCTTTCTTCTTTACGAACAAAACTGGGGCTCCCCAAGGCGACGAACTGGGTCGAATGAAACCCCTATCCAACAACTCCTGCAATTGATTGGACAGTTCCTGTAACTCTCCAGGTGCTAACCGGTAAGGAGCTCGAGCAATTGGAGCCGCTCCCGGTGCAAGATCAATCTGAAATTCTACTTGACGGTGAGGAGGTAACCCTGGTAGCTCCTCTGGGAATACATCAGCAAATTCTCGCACCACTGGTAGATCCTCGATCTTACTCTCTTCAGACTGAGCGTTGGTAACTAACGCTAACAGTGCAGGATACCCCTTTTGTAGATACTGTTGTGCACGCATGGCCGTGATAATCCCAACCATCGTCCCACTACGATGCCCTTGAACTAACAGTGACTCTCCCTCAGGGAGAGGAACACGCACAATCTTCTCCTTACACAGGATTTCTGCTTGGTGCTTAGACAACCAATCCATGCCTACCACTATGTCAAAACTACCGAGCGTAACGGGAAGGAGGTCAATTTCAAACACCTGACCCACGAGATCTAGTTTGCATCCAAAAAGGACATTTGAGGCTTCTATCGTCTTACCATCTGCTAGTTCTACTACTTGTTTAACCTCTAAAGGTGTTGGGGTTATCCCTAATCGTTGACTAAACTCTAGGGACACGTAACTCCAATCGGCACCCGAATCAAATAATACAGAAGCAATACGATTGTTAACAGGAAACGTACCAGTTACAACGTTGTCGTCATTCCTGGCATCCCCTGCTCCAAGCTGAAACACTCTGCCCCGAGCACCATTACCCCCGTTGTTGCCGTTGTTGTTGTTGTTGTTCCCAGCATTGTTGTTATTCGGGCGGTTGTTATCGTTAGCGTTCTGGTTTAACTGAGGGCAATCCCGCTTAAAGTGGCCCTCGTCACCACACTGATAGCACCCCTTCCTGAAACCCTGGTTCTGCAGGGGTGGTTGTCCCTGTTGTCTCTGATTCTGCTGGTTTTGTTGCTGCTGGTGTTTAGGCTGTGGGGCCCTACAATCCCTGGCCTCATGGCCCGCCAAACCACACCTGTCACACTTCCGAGTACACGACCCGAAATGATGATAGCCACACTTGTTACATCGTGGCTTCTTCCCTGCATACGAACCCTGGCTGTGGCCACTTCCCTGGCCTTGATTGACAGAAGACGACTGGCTGATGTTGCGGTTGCTGTTGTCTGGCCTTTTCTGAGTCTGACCAGCACTGGATGCTTTGTCATAATCACTCCACTTCCGCTTGTTATCACTAGCGGACGCAGTGGCAGTGGGTGTAGCAGCTTTAGTGGCCGAGATACGCGGGGGCAACGAATCGCTTTCCACCTCTTGATCCACAATCTTGTGAGTCAGACGAACGATCTGTGTCAAATCATTGAGATGGGCTGCAGTGACCAAGCTCTTCACACGCGGAGGCAACCCTTTGATGAATAACTCAATCCTCCGAGACATAGGCCGGGATAAGTTTGGACACATGTCGGCCAGTTCATACGATCGCTTCACGTACGCTTCGACTTCAGATCCAACCATCTTCAAGTCGTAGTATTCGTTTTCCAGCTTCTGGACCTCGTCCCGAGGACAGTACTCCTCCCTGATCAGTTCTTTAAAGTCTTCCCAAGTTGTGGCATTCGCTGCCTCGATGCCCAACAACTGTACTTGGGCGTTCCACCATGTTAGGGCACCATCAGCCAAGGTACCCGCAGCATATTTCACCCTGTCCCCAGCGGGACAGTTACAGATAGCAAACACAGACTCTGCTTTTTCGAACCATCTTAGGAGTCCCACAGCCCCTTCAGTCCCGGTGAAGGTCTGTGGCTTGCAGTCCATAAACATTTTGAACGTACAAGCAGGCTGGTTAGGTTGAGGTTGCGCTTGTTGACCTAAATAACGGGAGGAAACACATTATAGAAATGAAAAGACGTGTACGTGGTATAAGAGTAAAGAGTACTTGGTACATTCCGTACCAGCTTGATAGGCTGCTAAAGCCTCAGCCACGCGGGTATTGATTAGGTCAGTCAACTCAGCCTGAGTCATGTTGATGTTGCCACGTCCGTGTCCTCGTCCACTCATGTTTCTATAGTTGGGAATAAACCGATTTAGAAATCGAAATGAGATAGGAGTCAAGGATCATACTGATATTTACGTACTACCAAGTTCACACATAGTAAGGCAGAACCCTTCTCACGCTCGATAAGCCTCACTGGGACTTGCATGCACCCCACGTTATTATTAAGTGTGCACCCATAATAATAAGGCGATTCGCATGCTTATCTCAGTGCCTCTTAGCTTGCGCTCGAAGTTTCTCCCGTTCAAATAACACAACAGATGGTATTACAGGTCTATGGTTTACATGAGTCGAAGAGTAGTGTCACACTATCAAGTCACTATGGTGTTAGATGTTCCAGTTGATATACGTTGTGAGTGTGTGACTGCTAAGCAAGTAATGTATAAAGTGAGAGAGACGAACCTTGCAATCTGGAGCTGAGTGTCATGATCGATTTTCGAAGTTGTTCGGTTATAGTCTGGTTTTACAAAACGTTTCAAAACCTAGTTCACTATAACCAGTGGCTCTGATACCAAACTGTAACACCCCCAAAATACCACCTGCGGAAACCCCGCAAGGCGTGTTACACATCAGAGTCTGAGCCACCAATCACATTGAACCAATAGTAAACACTTAAATAAAACATGTCATTAATAGACGAGATTAAATGTCGACACAATATTAATTCCCAAGGGTTATGTAGCGGAAGCATATGATAAGTCGTTTAGTAATTGTTTCAACATAAACTTAAAACCAATGTATCAATTATAAATAATCCAGTAGCTTCGATCCATGACCACTCCAGCACGCCCAGATAGCAAGTCCATGTTCCAAGATTGACGACCTACAAGCATGCGAACAAGTGTGTCAGACTACGCTGGTGAGTTCAAGGTTTTGTTAACGTGTTGAGTTACCAGAAGTATGTTAATGCGATTCAATGTTGCGTTACGCTGTTGCTCATGTTAGATACCCTAGGGAGTGTGCCCATGTGTATCCGGGGAGTGAGTACCCCTTGTTTGCTATGTTGCCATCGTTAGATACCCTAGGGAGTGTGCCCATATGTATCCGAGGAGTGTGCCTCTAACAACCATAGCCCTATCCAGATAATTAGTTCACGCCCGTCCTTACGGCCCGGTGTGAGGTTTCCCACCTAATAGCGCTATCAACTAATTACCCCCATTGCCCTCCAGGCAATATCCAAAACCGATTAAGTTGTTTACCCAATGTTTCCCTTCCAAATGTTTACCAGTTGTCCCAAACCACCGGGACGCATGCTTGAGAAAATGCAATGAACTCACCTGGGATTGCTCGGCAGATTATACCAAAGTTACTTGACTTAAAGGTGATCAAACACGTCCTAACAGGATTACCATACAAGTCAGGTTTGGTTCAGGTAAAGCACGTATGTTTCACACAAGGTTAACACGTTACAAACACGTATAGGTCATGGCAACACTTTAACAATCAAACAACGTGCGATTAGGTAAGCCCACTGGTAATCGGCCCAAATAGATAAACAGCCCAAACACATGCGGCCCAAAGTGGAAATGTATAAGTTGTGCGATTCGTTGGATTTGTGCGATCAGACAGGCCCAACCCAATGACTGTCCGGCCCAATCAGTCACATATATGTGGCCTTGTGCGATCCAAGCAGACTTGTGCGATCTGCTTGGGTTGTGCGATCTGATTACCCAGCCCAACTACACACCCGGCCCAATAGTTGGTAACATAACACTTGTGCGACTCGCTAGTTCTTGTGCGATTAGGAAGCTTGTGCGAGTGGACATATTGTGCGACTACGGACTTGGGCCCAGTAACGTTAACAGATCAGACCTTTGAGTGTGGCCCAACATCTTGTGCGATCCACAAGATGTTGTGTGATCTTTCGATCATGTGCTATTGTGCGACCAGGGCTTCTTGTACGGCTAAGGCCTTTGTGCGATTTGTGTTCAATCATCCCAATAATCAAGCAATTCGGTTACAGACAATTTATCAGTTTCCTTATCTAGTCTTATCAATTAACAACTTTCAAACATGTGATTAATCTAATATAGATCAAACAAGGGTTTTATCTCAACTTTTCTTATGAACCCTAAGCCGATTCATATGAACAATTATCACAACATATTCAAACAACTATTCTCGCATCCAGTTCATGTGAATCCTAGCCGAGTCAAAATCAACAAGAACAATAATCATCATACCGAAACATATTAGCATGCATCATGAATCACTAACATTCATAACAAAACGATTTCATGATCATCATCCTTCAACCTATATGTGGGCCGATTAACAAGAACATCACATACGGTTCCTTATCATGTCTACCATTCTAACCATAATATCAAAACACGAATCATAACACCTTGTAACAAAACATAATTCACTAACCGATTGAGAGAGGGAATGAAATCAAGAAGAAATTCGAGGCATGTGGAGGTCGCCGGCTTCTAGAGGGGAGTGTTAGGGTTTGTGTGTTGTGCTTTGGTAACAATTGTGAGGTGGTTACAATATCCTAGTGCTAATCAAACAACATGATGGGCCGAACCCAACATGGCTGCCCATTCGGTTCATGTGGAGTCCATAAGGGCTTGTGCGACCGGCCCACATGGACTTGTGCAATCGGGTAATTCAATTGATATACATACCATATAACAAAATCATGCATTCATTCAATTTAAATAATTCATTTAAACACGTAACGTTACACAAAAGTAGGTTCGAGTTACGAGTTGTCACAAACATATATATTACAGTTGTCGGATCGATGAACCGACGGAAGGCCCATGGATTTTAGTAAGGAAGTAAAATGGACTTTCTAAAAATTATATGGATGTTTTCAAATAAACACCTAATCAGAAAGTTTTCCTTGGAATAAAACTGGTTGTAAATGAATATGTGAACTCACCTTCCTTTGTGTTGACACTTGATTTTAACGTGTTCTACAGGTACTTGAGTTCGGCTTCGGGAAATCATGGTGTATCTTGTGTTTGATGATGCATGTTGTTTTGTTTAAATATGTTGGACAACTTTTAAAGTTTCTGGGACTTTTGTAATAAGATCCGTGAGGAGCAAAGACATCTTAACTATGTGGTTGTGTCATGTCTTAAAACGTAATGTTTAATAACTTATGTTTAAAATAAATCAATATGTCCAACAATAAAATGCATCGCTCGACAAGATATAAATGGGCACCAACTTCCGTCTCCACTACGTTTAATATTCCGCTGCAACGTTTTTGGGGTGTGACAAATAACGTCATTGGCGGCGCGAGTCTTGAGCAATTCTCTAGAAATCTCCGATGATACCTAGCAAGTCCTAAGAATTGTCGCACCTCCTAAGGAGTCCTTAGTGCTTCCCAATTTCTTTATCGCTTCAATCTTTGACGGATCCACATGTATACCTTTCTCATTTATGTAGGGGTGTTCATCGGTTCGGTTTATGGTTTATTCGGTTTTCAAAATTTTGTACCCCAAACCAAAAACCAAACCAAACCAAATAAGGAATATGCAAACCAATCCAAACCAAACCAAATTCAATTCGGGTTGGTTTCGATTAGAGACCAAATAAACCAAATCTAACCAAATTGTACTTAAGTATTTTTTTTCCTAATTTATATTTATGTTTGTGTTCCAACTTCCGAACATCACAACTAATTTACACCTAACAATATATGAATACAAGAAAGTTTTATTGCGAAATAAAACAAACACATCCATAAAGTAGTAGACACAACCACAATGTTAAAGTTTCAAAACATAGATCACAGAAACCATTGGATGACTTAAAGAGTGGTTTTGAGTTAGGCTTTTAAGTTTACATTTGGTACTTTGGGTTGCATAAAAATAACTATTTTGGGCAAATAAATTGTATATGATTTATAAAATATTATTATTTTTATTTAATAATTAATTAAGTTAAGTGGTTTATTCGGTTATCCAAATAAATCGAATAAACCAAATAAAATACAATGTGGATCCATAAACCGAACCAAAAACCATATTCAAAATTCAGTTTCGGTTAGAAACCAAACCAAAAACCGAATCGTTATTCGGGTCGGTTTATTTGGTTATGGTTACGGTTCGGTTTACGGTTTTTATTTGGTTACAATTTTTTCTGAACACCACTACATTTATGACATGTCCGAGAAATTGAACTTCTTGAATCCAAAACTCACATTTAGAGAACTTGGCATACAACTTCTCATTCTTCAGCGGCTCCAAAATCATTCTCAGATGTTGCTCATTGTGACAATTGCCACTTTCCGGTAACTTTCGTATACTTAAATTACTCATTTTTAGCTATACAGTTATGTGTTTTAAACATCCGAACTGCATATTTCATGACATACACTTAGAATATTCATGGAATACTTATTTATGATGCACATGATTCATCTTTATTGATTACATTTGAAACAGTTTAAACAGTGCATCGAAACAACTAGTATAGTACCTAGTGAACTAGTGTGCTGACAAAAACGCAGGATCCGCAAAAACCATCTTAATGACATCTTTAGGACACAGACGAAAGTCCAACATCAAATATACATTAAACCCAAACTAGGAATGCAAGGGTTTGGTTTAATACCTTCCCGAAATCCGATAACAATAAAAACTGCCCGAAAAGCACTAAAAGTCACAATTTCAACACTTTTCTGTAGAAATTCAGCAGAAATCAGCATTGTAAATTTATTGCAATGTACAAAAGTTTCGTTTAACCTAGAATTCATATTAGAATACCTTGGGGTATCGTCTTAACCAAGAATCAAATCAATTCCTACAATTTACACAAGCTTAGCATTCAATTAACGACTAACGGAACCAACGCCAAACGAATATCGGAACGATATCTAATCTTTTTTTAGTGACCATCTAACATTATTTGGATCATTTTAGGCTAGTAATGGTCACTTAACACATTGAAACACTTAAATCCCTTAAACATCTAAAGCCTTTCTAACATCCTTCTCATAATTCTAACACTTTAAAACAAGGAAACAAGTTCACAACATGGACAACCCCCCCCCCCCCCTCATTCTCAGCCGCAATGTGGGACCCACCCCCTGCCCACATGTTGAAATATCTTAGATATTTCACCCACTTGTGCAAGTGGTGAAAGTTGGAGACTTTTAACAACTGGTAACTTGATTTACTAAGCACATTACTACAACTTTTCACCATAACTTTTACATACTTAAAACTCTCTCAACCTTCATCATTTTAGCCAAGAACACCCACCAAAAACTTTCATTTTCTAGCCATTCCTTGATGATCAAGATGGAGTTTCATGGAACTTAGGAGGATCTAAAGCAACCACAAGTTGAAGCAAGCATATCCTTCCATTCAAGAGCTTTCAAGCATCAAGATCATCATTTTTCTTTGCTTTTATCATCATCTAGATCATCCCTAGCCACAATAGCTAGAAGTGAGCCTTCTAAATCCCTTTTTCATACTTATTTATGTATATGTTGTTTAAAGAACATGTATTAACTAAAACAATCATACAAAATAAGATGAAAATACAAAGAAGCAAACTAAAAATCATGATATAAAAGATTGTTTGTGTTGTGATTTAAAGCTTATTACTTAGTTATGATGAATATCATATGAAAAACTTGTTAGATGATGTTTAAAAACATGATCTAACAAGTGTACATGAAAGTGTTCTAAGGGTTATGTTAAACATAATGTTAAATGGATGATCATAAGCTTTGATATTGTTAAAGCATCTAAATTTTTTCACTAAAAATAATGTTTTTACAAGATTTATAAAAAGAAACATACAAGATGGGTTTTGTATAACAGTTTGATAAAACTAGAAGTAAAGTATGATTTTTGAACTAGTAAACATATATAAAGATCATACCAAAACCCTACATGATTATGAGTTCATCTTGTTAAGTTTTTGTTATAAATCTCATGTGCTTTTGCTTAGAAATAAGATGAGTAAATTCTTGGTGATTTGGAAAAGAAAAAGATATGTTTTATTAAACATGACAAAGTCCATATTTCAAAGGAAATATGGCCAATTTTTCTTAGAAATCACATGTTATAAAAACTATCATTTTTGACAAGATCTTTACTAGAATAAAAGATTTGAAAGAATGGTTTTTATAAAACGAAAACTAGATATAAATATATATTTTCAGAAAATATATATTTAGTGATCTAAACAACTTATGTGCTATGTGTTATTTGATTTATTAGTTACATATATGAAAGTTAGGGACTGATACAAATAAACACAAGACGCATAACAACTAAAGACTTACAAGATTACATATGAATACACCTTAAAAGCATATTACGGATGATCCGAGTATTCTGATACAACTTATGGACAATACGGACATACGATTAAATATACGGACTATATAAGTGTATCGGACTATAATATGTAATATATCAAGGACTTGGTAAACTACGTTTTCTAGACCGAACAAGTAACCATATATTTTCCACAAGTATACCAAATATATTACTTATGGTCCATAATTTGCTTTTAAGGTGTGTTTATATGTATTCTTGTAAGTCTTTAGTTGTAATGTGTCTTGTGTTTATTTGTATCATTGTATTCAAGTTCCTAACTTTCATATATATAACTAATACAATCAATAAACACATAGCACATAAGTTGTTAAGATCACTAAATATATATTTTCTCAAAAATATATATTTATATCTATTTTTGATTTTATAAAAACCATTCTTTCAAATCTTGTATTCTTGTAAAGACTTTGTCAAAAATGATAGTTTTTCTAACATATGATTTCTATGAAAAATTGGCTATAGTTCCTTTGAAATGTTTATTAACATATCATTTTCTTTTCAAATCAACAATTTACTCATATCATTTCTAAACAAAAATATATGAGATTTATAACATACTTTTAACAAGATGAACTCATAAACATGTTGGGTTTTAGTATGATCTTTACATATGTTTTCTTGTTCAAAAATTATACTTTACTTCTAGTTTTGCCAAACTTTTATTGAAAACCCATTTTGTATGTTACTTTTATAAATCTTTCTAAAAGCATAAGTTTTAGTGAAAAACTTCATATACTTTTATAACATCAAATATTATGATCATCTAATAAACATCAAGTTTAACATAACCCTTTTAACACTTTCATGTACACTTGTTAGATTATGTTTTTAAACATCATCTAACAAGTTTTCATATGATGTTCATCATATCTAGATCAAATAAACAAGTAACAATCTTCAAATCACAGCATAAACAATCTTATATATTATATTTTTAGTTTGCTTTTAGGTATTTTCATCTTATTTTTGCATGAATCTTTTAGATATAATCTTGTTCATAAGTAATATATATATATATATATATATATATATATATATATATATATATATATATATATATATATATATATATATATATATATATCTATACTACTTTAATAAGGATATAGGAAGGACAGAATGGTAATTCGGCAATGTGTTGAAAACACCCTCAATGCACAATGTACAAGTCTTAAGGCATAAAGAAACACAATACTTTTACCCTTCACCCGGATCCATCAACAGCCGTCCATTTTCTTTCACTTTTTCACACGGATCATAATCTGATGGCTGTTTTTGTGTTCACACGGATCCACCTTTCCCATTCCTTCTCTCTCACAACTCAGATGTCTTGCAAAACTCCAGATCCTCTCTCTCTCTCTCTCTCTCTCTCTCTCTACGACTCAAGAACATCATGCCAGATCTCTTATCAGATGCCGTTTCTTGACAAGATCGTTGAAGGTCTGCAACCTTTGTTCTAGGAATCTTGAAAATCTTTCGTTATTACAATTTTCTGTAATCATTGTGACCACTACCGGTTGTAATGCAGTGGTTCCGACACCTGAGCTCTGGTGGAGGAGACTAGGGTTTCGGCGAAGATAAAGCCATCGGAGGCTGAACCACCGGTGCAGGTATCATCTTCATCATCTAAACTATCATTGTTGGGAACATGGATGCCGTTTATTGTTTACAATTAGATCCATTGGCAGCTATTGAACCATCTTTCTTCAAGGTGAGAACAAGTTTATCCTATAACTTCTTATTTTTGTTCCACCAAACATTCTATTTTTGTTCCAGCAAACATTCTTATACTTGTAAATTGGAGGTTGAAAACCCAATTAATTGAGATGTACGATAGATTCCGGGTAGGAGCGGTTGCAGGCGGAACATATCCAGCAATTGGAGTGGATACAACCTGGTTAAGAAACAGGGCTCGAAGGTAGTAATATAACAATGCAGATTTATATGTTTATCTTTCATTTCACTCTGAATGATATGATTTATAATGTTTTATTTTCACTTGTAGGCGGTATACCTTCCATAAAATGGTCTGGTGTAGATGGAGAGGATAATGTTTTAATTATTGATTTGCTAGGACCGAGTCTTGAGGACCTGTTTGTGTACTGTGGGAGGAAATTTCAATTGAAAACAGTCTTGATGTTGGCTGATTAAAGGGTAAGTTGTGTATACACCATATTTGAACATTGTACCTCTTTTATAGGGATGTCACCTTCCAGGTGGATTTATGGTTTTTCACAATTTAGATCTCATAGTTTCAATACTTGCTGATTATTTTTCTTCTATGTGTTTAGAATTTCGAATATGTACCCTACAAGAGTAAGAATTTGAAGACTCGAGCCATTAATGCTGAAAGACCATTAATGGGGAATGAAATGTAAAGAAGCACTTACAAATTTTGGCTTTGATACTACCTATAAGGTATTTTCTTTTATGTCCTTTGTTTTCATGTCATTGTTATATTCTAATGCTTCTTATATTGTGGTGCATATGTGTTGTATACCACTTGTTTGATGAATTATTTGTGATAGGTTTGATTGGATTTGTGTTATAGAGATACGTTTTTATAGAGGTTGAAATGAAATGAAATTCAAATTTAAGTTATTTTGCGTTCTACAGCGAAAGAAAGAGCTGCATTTTGATCGTCAATTATTGTAGCAAAAAGAACAGCAGTATTTTGATTGTTTATGTCAAATATATAGCCTTTTCAACTGCAAAATATACATTATTTTGCTGAGCACTTTTGCCTATTAGGCTATGCGTATTCCACCTGTAGTTTTTAATCTAAAAAGAGTTGTACGTTGATTAGTGATTTCATACGTGAGAGAGCTGACCTTTTATTTAAAGGATTTGAAACAAATTCCATATGTCAGTCTCTGGTATGCAGTCTAATACTAGCGATTTCGATGGATGTTAGCAGAAAAGGAACTTTTTGGTAAGTACTACAAGAAACAAAGGTGTCAATTTTTGCAACATGTTAGAACATATTATATGTTGTAACGGATTAAATTTTAAACAACATTTCTCTTTGATCATGTTCTTGCATGGATAGAACTGAAAGAATTATGTCTTCTTTTTACATTGCGTAACAGAGAAGCACAATGCTACGTGTAGCAGCCAAGCTCTCAAGACGTGCTCTTTCTTCGATTTGAAGTCATTCCGGTACTTATCAGTCGACGTTTCCTTTAAATCAGTCATTATTCACCAGTTCTGTGCAAAGAGCACCCAGAGTAGGGCATTGCGTGTCAGGTGACATTCTTAAATCGGTTTCGCATGGCTCCACACGTTTTCAAGCTTTGCATCGGGATTCTCTCCGTTGAAGCACAAGCCATTGGCTTTTTGAACATTGTACGAACTTTTCTGTTAATTTTTTTTGATTGATTTATTTTGCGTGTGCGTAATTTAGGGAATGTATGTAGATTCCATGAGGTTGTTGGGGCTGTGGGGTATAGGGTGTATGTCCCCATTTCCAGCTATCTCAGGTATTTTACTGTCACGTCGACGGTATTATATGTGCAAACTATTGATTTGTCTCCGCTTTTAGAATTCCGGCGACTTTTGGAGGCACAGATGGTGATTTTAAGCTGTTTGGGGTTCTAGACACTTGACAAACCCTAAGGTAAGATTTTGAGTTTTCATCACTCATTGCGAGTTTTAGTTTATGTTAGTAATTGTGTTTTGTGTTTGCTGTGAAGAAACCTTTCTAAGTGGCTGTGAGTCGAGTCGTGTAATAAGTAGCCCTCAAAATTTTCAAGGACACATCTATCCTCCATGGGAACAAGCTTGCAGACAACTGATACAGGTATCTTAAAGATGGTTTCGTATGTTTTGACTTATATGCTGGTCTTTTGGTCACTGATAATTTGCTTAGAACCCAAGATTTAGCAATTATTTTAATTTGGTGTTATCAACTTTAAACCTAGATCCACCAATATTTATACGTGTGATGGATTCCTAACTCCTGTATGCAAATTGTGTTTTTTTTTTCCAATTCAATAATATGTTTGATAGAAACTAGAGGCGGTTGTATTATCATTTGTTTGGGGTGATGAGTTGTGTTCATACATATGTCATTTACATGGTCTATGCCTGAATCAAGTTAAGTTTTTTTTTTTAAAGTTGTTACTAATTACAACACGGACATTCTATTTTCTAACTAGAAAGACTTAACTGTGTTTTTAGCTTCTGGAAGAAGCACTAGAGTAAAGTGGAAATGATATTGGTCCTGTCAATAAGAGTCTCAACCAGCTTTTTCTATTCAAATCAAAGACAACTACACCTCAGGTATGATTTTGGTAACCCATTCTAGGGTTTCGATGGGATTCCGGCAATGGCAGAACAGACCACCACTAGCAAGCCAACGAAGACGTGTTCAGGCAAGGTTACGACCACTAGAAAATGTTTCGTGTTAGGGTTTTCGATGGACAGAAAGGAGCTGCTTGGAGATGGGTCAAAGTCCAGTCAACTGAGTCACACTGAACCAGAGAGTCACCTTTCAAGTATTTGCTACCTAACATGGGTATAACAACTGATTTTTGGTGTCTTTTACATTGTAATATATTTGATGTCTTTAATTTTTTTTAAGGTCATTTATTGCTCTTATTTGGCACAACATACTGATTTATGTTAATTGTTTTTAAAGGTCGTATATCACCAATGTCCTCACTAACAAGATCAACCGTCGTGAAATTGTTTGAAGCTAGCAAGTAGCCAGTGATTACTGTCAGTTCTTTTTTCACTTTTAGCCATTCAACTTTATAGTCATAGTTATTAAAGGCGTGAGGCGCACTCATGGCGTTTTGTTGGGCCAGGGGCCTTATTTGCGCCTGGGCTCTCTCTATAATAACTATATTGGCATACATGAATTACCTGAAAATAATTTAAATTTATGAGGGTGGTGATATAGTAGTTTTTGTATGGGTTGAAATGGGTTGAATGGGCTGACCCAAAACAGTTTGTATGTATTTTGGGGGTTAAATATAGTAGTTTTTGTATGGGTTGAATGGGCTGACCCAAAACAGTTTCTGTATAAATCCGTTTTTCATATTTGAAGTAGTTAGGGTCTTAAATATGATCACAAAAACTAGAATGTGTACTTTATTTTGTAAGTATCTGGGTGGTTTCAAATGGGTAGTTTTTTTATGGATTGAAACTGGCGAGTGGCATAATCTGAACCAAACATTTCTGAAACGAAGCTTTTACTAGATGCCGAGATAGTTTCAGAAGTGATAAAGCGTCGTATTCAACAACACTTACATCATGTTTATAATTTCAAGAATATTCCATGGGAATTAATGAATCGCGAACACATTCTGTTAGTTTAGGCAATTTGCCTCTCGCTTGGCCATATGCACATGATGGTAACCTGATTATGTTTCAAATACATTTAGTTTACTTTTTGTGTTTATTATTAGCTTATTATTTATGTTGCAGATTTTATCCACAAATTATATTTGTTTGATAGTTTGATACAGAAAGGTAATAATTTCTAACATAGAAAGTATTTGAGGTAAAAGCATAACCCAAAGTTCATTTGACCCGGAGGCACTGCTAATCGGTTCGATGTCAAAGGCTGCCGAGAGCTGGATACATCATGTGTGGAAGCACATCTTTCTACATGACCATGATACCCTCCAAAAGCATAAAACCATAGTTCTGTGTCTATACAACAAGTCTTTCAAGGCTGAGGTATTCTTGAGCTGTCTGCACATCCTTGGGCAAAGCTGGATATACCAGGTGCTGGGTTTTATATTGCTTTTGATGTTCGTGCTGGATTATGTCTGGAAGTGTGATAGAATAATTCTGTGGTTATTGAATCTGGCTCTGATCATTTTCTTGCTGTCTGGGAGTGTCAAGTGCTCAGTGTATGAGACTGCGATGCATATATGACCAAGCTTCGAGTTACAGGTACAGGTTTTGCATGATAACAGATCATACAAACTGCATACATAGGTGGTCAAAGTATGGGATACATTGTTAAGGCCCTGGTTGGGGTATCTGGCTGATGTCTATGGGCTTCCTTAGAGGGCTGGGCTCGGTGAATAAGCTGATGCTAAAGGCCCACCAAGTTCATGAGCATGGCTATTGTATAACTCAATTTCTAAAGGCCCAAGTTCAGATGATTTGTATGCATTTTGATCACCTGCCGTTGAAGCAAATGACCAACATCAGAGGTTTTGGAAGCGAAAAGCCCAATCTCGAACCATTTGGAGGTTACTTGGGTCCGTTTATAGAGATGTTTTCGGCTTATGAAGATCCATAAGCTGCAGATTCTCCTTCATGGCAATCTCACTTTAGGATGGGGAGCCATATGTATGCCGTTTAAAAGCAACAGTGACAAAAACGCTTATGACCTGCCTTGGGGCGCTAGGAACTTTTACAATTTTTGTAATAGTAATAGGGTTGGTGAGTATACTTGTATTACTCAGAGTAATTATCGTTTCTTTTGTACTCTGAGACGTGAAAAACGCTTATGACCTGTTTTGCAATGATGTTTTTATGGTCACTGAAGGGAAAGTTAATAAATAGTTTAACTATATAAAACTTTTCTTTATTTTACAGAAACTTTTTGATCTACATGAATGGTCCAGCTAAAATTTTGTAATATCTAAAGGCAGACCAACTAAATATTGGTAAAGAGTATAAATTTTCTAAAACGTAAAATATACATGAATTGTACTTTTCTCTCCATATATTTATATAAAACGAAGTTACACACTTTTTTTAAAGTTGATAGGAGTAATTTTTTAAATTTGTTTTCAAGCGTGTTTAACCTTTCATTTTAAAGCAATTATATTGTATATAAAAGCACCATATTGTAGCTATGTACAATTTGAGAAAATCCACGCAATTATTATTTGTATTTTAGATTATTGCACTATAATAATGTTTTTGTAAGTAGTTGATAATTTTAATGTTAAATTGTCACTTATTTGACATCTGCAAGATGCTAAATCAAAAACTTTATCGTTTTTAGTGTTTAATCCTGTTTGGCATGTCATTCAGGATAACTGAGGAGTGTGTTTTGCTTCTCACTTGGTTTTTTGGTTGATATAAAATTCACCAGGGTAACCCTTTACCAAAAAAAAATCCAAAACTTTACCAAGAATAAAAAAAATTAAAATAATAAAGTTTTGTAAATATTATACCCCAAGACGATTGATTAACTAACTAGAAAACGAAGACCTTTTCCATTTATTTATAGTTATGGATGAATGGTTTCAACGTCATTTTTCGATTGACAATCACCTCCAAGCATATTTGAGTCAAATGTTTGCATTTATATACAGTTATTGATGATGTGTAAATGTGAATGTGATTAATATGTGGGTGCACAAACGTCATTAAATCCCCATGACCGGTTTTGAAGTACCTTAACCGAAAATTTAGATTTTAGTTATAACCCAACTGAACTGAACCTTCTTATGCACACCCTTAGAATTACTAGCAAGTGTTGTGTTTTCCGTTAAATCGCGAATTTGGTTTTGGTTACGGCTCAAAACCGAACTGTCCCGTACATAGCCCTAAACTCACCGACCTAAGTGATGTTTCCCGCCGCATCGCGCGGGTAAACGACTAGTATATATATATATATATATATATATATATATATATATATATATATATATATATATATATATATATATATATATATATATATAAACAGGTATGGAAAAGAGATTAGAATGTGTAGGATCGTTGTTTGACCCGAACAAGTCGTTAAGAAGAGCTTTCTATCCGATTTAAAGGCGGAATCAGTGAAGTGGACTTGGAAACAGCTTGATACTATTAAATTTGTCACTTTGATTAATTCTAACACTGATTAGAACCTGGACAAATTTTGGCAGCACCTCGTTACAATTTCTGGAACCGTGTCAAATGAAAACATCAAGTATCCTATATATACTACTGGGATTCCGCTCGAAATGGACCAGACAAGTTCAAGCGGAATCAGATAACATGTGGATTTCGCTTGAAATGGTCAAGGACAGTTTCAAGCGGAATCTGATTATTTTGATTTCGCTTGAAATGTCACTTGACACTTTCAAGCGGAATCACTTCCTATAACCTGAAAATCTGTTTCTCGAACCTCGGACACTGATTATCCTATTCTATCCTATTACATGATACAAGACGAAGTCAATAGACATAGTGCACTAACAGACTCCCCCTTGGATATTGACGAAGTCTTTAGTGTCTAGTCTCCAGCATGACACCTCTTCAGTCTTGATCATTCTGCCTTCTCATCCAAATTGTAACATTATAAGCATCCTTCAATCTTTATCTTTGATCAGCTTCTTTCTTTGACTATTACACCAGGATCTCATCACTGGCTCTATCATCAACATCTTCATCAGGCTCCCCCTTTCGTCAAGCTTTCGTGCTTTTAGGGATCGACACCTAGCTTTCCAGTTACAAGCTTCCCCTAACTTCAAGCTTGTCTTCAGACTCCCCCTTAGACTCTGCTCTCGGGATCGTAGTCTGGATTATCTGCAATCACTCAAACATCTTATAAGTAACAACATTTTAGAATTCCAGGAATCGTAACCTGGCAATTCAAACTTTCTAAATCACTTCTCATGAATTTGGCAGTTTCATCGAATCAAATCGGAAACTAGCTCTATAACAATATAAGCATCCAAATCCCCCATAGTTAATCATCCAAGTCCAACATAATGACCTTGGAGATATAACAAACTGTTTTTGAATTTTTGATAAAAACCTCAAGTTTCAAATTAATGAACTTGTTTTATTTTCAGAAACACAATCAGCTTACTTTAGATTTTGAAACTCAGCATCTCAGACATCGGTTGTCGAAAATAAAGTAGAATCAAAAATCTTTCTGAATTTTCTGAAAATATAAAGCAATAAAGAAATATTTACAAACATATTTACAGACAATATTTGTGTTTGAGTATGCGTCAGTGGATCATATCAGTTTTTGACAAGTCACAAGTACCGTTGAGCTTAGTTACACATTAAGAATTAAACAATTCACTTAGATTGTCGATATATTGATCCACTTAAATTTTCACACAAATTTCAACTGATTCAGGATACGAATTAGGTGTTTTGAGAACTTAAACTCATTCATGTGTCCCACCTCTTGAATATACTCCCGTATCCAGATCCCAATATTCAGTCTTACAGGTGAGTATACCACAGATGATATCTGTAAGGGGTTAAGTGCGAGGGCCGTGAGAGCTCAGGTCGATACTTCCGTATACGCAGAGAGATGACGGCTTCGTCTTTTCGGTGTGTCCCCTTTAGAGGATCTTTTGTTTCAACAGCAATGATTATCAACTTTATTGTTTAATCAATTTGCTGAGGGTGATGCTATGTTTCAAGCAATGCGGAAAGTATTATTCAAGGACTAGGTCAGAACTTCCATTCAGCAGAAGTTCCGGAATAATACCCCAGATATCACTGAGTATAAAGACCTAGTATCTCAGAAAGAGGGACCTTTCAAACAAGATTTCCGGGGTTACCTATATATCCATGTAGTGTTCCCCATGAATTAAGTAAGTTTGAATTTAGGTTTATATCCCAAAAAAGTTTACTAAATATATAAAAACCTATCGGCATATCATCAATGAGACTGTTTAACACTATTTAATCATTACATTTCTTTAGCATACTCTAACCGTCTACTGATGTACTATCATTTCCTCTTTTTACGCAAAACTCATTTTTTTTTAATTTTATCACGTTTTTGGCTTTTTGCAAATTTTCTAATGTTTTTGGATTTTCTGACAATTTTTCTCCCCCTAAAATTCAAAATCATTAAAAGAAAATTTGACAAAACGATACTGATAGCTTTGTCTCGCCATCCATTTTCTGCATCTCATGTCCTGATTTAAAAAAAAAAAAAAATTAACACTACTATTTAGCACAGTTAGCAGAAAAACTAATATAAAGTACCCCCATGATTTACAACCCATTGATTTTCGACAGTTTGAAAACCGTTTTTCAATCTTGTGAAAGTAATCATGTTTGTTCAGCCGTGAGGGTTTCGGCGTATTCAAGTAACCATTTTTTTATACAAAAAAAAAACCGATAAAACCCCTGTTCAACCAAACTAGGGTCCAGCAACCTCTTCCTGTGCCAGGCTGCCCCAATTTCCATTCTCACAATCTTCAGCTTTGTTGAGCACCTGCACATTCAAACTGCTTCAATTACTTGAACAATTTAGCCCAGGTCTGTTGGACCTTAGGCATTTCTACACAGTAACCTTCATTCAATTTCGGAAAATCTTTGTCATTTGGAACAAAGACTTTTTCAATTTTAATTTCAACTTTTTCATCAACTTTTGAACTCATTGGTTTCTTCACTAACCAAGTTTGTCCTTTTGGAGTATCTCTTTTGTAAAAATGTGAATCTTTTTGAACATTTTGGTTTGAACAACAACTTTAGATTTTCAAAACTCTTGAGGTTTTGTCATATCAACTGATGTTCTCCAACTCTGTGTTGTTCTGAATCTGTGTGTGTGAACATTCCAGGTTTGTGTTGACTCAAACCTATTCGGGTTTGATTTCCATGTTTGATTCGAAGCAAACTTATTTGTGTTGTACCTCCAAGTTTTTTTTGAATCAAGTCTGGTAGACTTTTGTTTCACACTCTCAGACTTCTGTTTTTCAACATCAACAGGCTTTGGATTTGGACACTTTCGTGCAACATGTCCAATTTGATCACATTTAAAGCATACTTTCTTTGAAACATCCTTAGCCTGTTGTTGTTTCTTTTTCTTAGCATCAAACTCCTCATTAGACTGTTGTCCGTATTTGAGTTTTTCCTCTTCTTTCAAACTTTTTCCTTGAACAAAATTCATTGTTTGTTGCAAATTCGATTTTTCATTTTGCTTCCAATTTTTGTTTCCTTTTATAACCCAAACCAGCCTTTATGTTTTTCTTTTTAAAACCAGGTTTGTTATAAAAAGTTTTACGACCTTTACCAGCAAACTTTGAAATTTCAGATTTCTCAATTTCAACCATCTTAAAAACTTTATCAATCTTTTCTGAAATCACATTTTAAATCGGGAATACAATATCTAAGAATAATTTGTCCGATCCAATCATGGTATAAACCAATCCTTTTGAATCATCATTCAAATTTTTCTCAGATTTTGACTGTTTAAGATAGCCATCATGAAAATTTCCCTCATTTTCATCATGTGATTCAGACTTACCTTTGTTTGACTCATCTTTCAAAACGCTTTCAACAACCTTACTTACCACCTCTGAATCATGAGCTTCAACAGATTTGGAGTAAGTCACATCGATACTTTCAGGTAACTGGTCAGCTATGTTCAAACCCTTTGCCACCTTTTCCTCATCATAGAAAGTATAATTGTTTCTCAATGGTTCTTTTCTTATCAGTATCTTTGTCATCTGGTGTGACGTTGAAAATGCATTCGAGAATGTACGAAGAGTTATGATAACTTTGAAGTTTGGTAACAACCTTTTCATTTTCAGCCAGAACTTGTTTAAGATTAGCAATTTCATCAACACACTTGTTTAATTCAAGTTGCTTTTCTTTAAACTTTCTTTCATACATTTCTTTAGTGACTAAAGTTTCAGACAATCTTTGATCAAAACATTTGACTTGGCTCTTCAAAGTATCATAAGCTTCTTCTACTCTCTGACTCGACCACTTCAAATTATCATACTCTTTTTGAAAATCTTGAAACTTATTATCTGTCTCCACACAAGCAACACATTTAGCTATACACTTTTCTTTCAAAATCTTGTTTTCTTCTTCAAAACCATGACATTTCTGTGTTAGCTTTTCAACCTTTAGTTTCAAAATTTCTTTAGTTTCAATCATTTCTTTACATTTCATTTTGAAAACATTTTCAAGTTTGTTTGTTTCAATGTCTTTTGTTTTATCATTTCATCTTTTTCAGTACAGGCTTTGCACATTTCTATGCGATTCCTGCACTTGTTTTCATTTTTATCAACAGTTTTAGCATTCAACAATTTTGAAGAATCATTTATCTCAGTCTCTTTCAGCACCGATGATTCTTCTGTCTCACCTTTCTGATCTTCTTCTTTCTTCTCTTCTTCTTCCATCTTCTGTTCCTCTTCAATCTTCTGTTCCTCTTCTAGATCATTCTTTGCCATAACCTTCATTTCTTCAACCATCTTTTTCAACTCTTCTTCTTTCTTTTTCTTCATTTCTACCACCTTTGGTAGACTTGCTTCACAAACTTCTTTTATCTTGTTCACCAAATCCGGCAAATATTCCTTATCAGATAACCTTCTTGTGTTGAAAGTAGCCTGACTTGGAAGCAATTTTGTTACAGCTTCAAAATCCACTTTTGATGGGTCAACAACTGGATTACCCCGTGGATCCATGTAACACTCCAATTCATCATTCCATCTTTTGGCTCTCTGGGCTTCTTTGAATGGTTCCCTGAATTTTTCGATTTCCCATCTTGCATAATCTCTTTTCCACCATAGATCATGATCAAAACCCATAATGTGAAGATCTTGAATAACCTGGAGACAAAGACAAACTAACAAACACAATCAGTTTAAACAGTATCAAACAACTTGAAATAAACTGTCACTCGATTGACGTGAAATAATCTTGACGCGCACTTTGGAGAGAAATCAGATTTCAAGCTAAAACCCACTTTCAAGCGAAATCACTTTGATTGACAATTCAGGCGAAATCACTCAGTTAACAGCTTCAAGCGAAATCACTTGTATGACACATTCAAGCGAAATAAGAATTTTAACCAGAAATCCACTTTCAAGCGAAATCAGGACAATATTCTCAAGCGGAATCATCTGGTTTTTCAGGCGGAATAGTATGTTTCGAGCGGAATAGCAACTAATCAATTTCAAGCGGAATAGCCCTTTTCGCTGTTTGAAGCTGAATCAGTACAGTTTTTGGAGCAAAATCACGTTTTGAAGCGAAATCAGCTTGACTTTTCAAGCGAAACCTCAATGTTGGTTCAAGCGGAATCACGATTTCAGTCCATTTTTGCCACTTTTAATGCGAATTTTAGTCTGATTCTTTCGAGGCTTTGTTAAAATATACTTTTACACAGTCTGTGAAAAATTTGGCCGATTTTAACCGTGAAAACTTGTTCAGATTGTAAAAGAAGGTGTAGAAGTCAGAAAACTGATGATATCAAGCTAAACTCTTCTTCCTGAGCTCTGATACCACTTGTAGGATCGTTGTTTGACCCGAATGAGTCGTTCAGAATAGCTTTCTATCCGATTCAAAGGCAGAATCAGTGAAACGGACTTGGAAATAGTTTGATACTATTAAATTTGTCACTTTGATTAATTCTAACACTGATTACAACCTGGACAAATTTTGGCAGCACCTCGTTACAATTTCTGGAACCGTGGCAAATGAAAACATCAAGTGTCCTATATATACTAGTGGGATTCCGCTTGAAATGGACCAGACAAGTTCAAGCGGAATCAGATAACATGTTGATTTCGCTTGAAATGGTCAAGGACAGTTTCAAGCGGAATCACTTCCTATAACCTGAAAATCTGTTTCTCGAACCTCGGACACTGATTATCCTATTCTATCCTATTACATGATACAAGACGAAGTCAATAGACATAGTGCACTAACAGAATGCTCACTTCTAGCTCTTGTGGCTAGGGATGATCTTGATGAAAATGAAAAGCAAAGAAGAGGATGATCTTGATGATTGAAAGTTCCAAAGTGTGTGAAAAAGCTTGCTTCAACTTGGAAATGCCTTAGAACTTCTTAGGTTCCATGGAAATGCATCTTGATCATCAAAAAGTGGCTTGAAAATGAAGATGGTTGGTGGGTGTTCTTGGCCAAAAAGGGGGAAGATGATGGGAGCTTATGTATGTGTAAATTCTGGTGTAAAATGATCTTGAAACGGTTTAGTAAAAGTAAGATCACAAGATGTTAATCATTCACCAACATCACCACTTGCAAGTTAAGTGAAATATATTAGATATTTCACCAAGTGGCCAGGGGGTGGGTCCCATGGGGGCGGTCGAACAAGGGGGGGGGGTCTTGTTTGTTGAATTGTTTCTAAGTGTTTTAAAGTGTTAGAATTTGTAGCAAAGGTTAGGAAGTTTAGGTGTTTAAGGATTTCAATTGTTTTAAGATGTTTAGATGTCATAACTAGCTTTAAAATGGCAAGATTAATGTTAGCTAGTTACAAAAAAAAAAAGGTTTAGTTAATGTTCGGATATTCGTTTGGCGTTGGTTCCGTTAGTCGATAGTTGAACATTTAGCTTGTGTAAGTTATGGGGAATGATGTAGTTATTGGTTTAAATGATACCACAATGTATTCTCATACGAAATTTGAGTTAAACAACACTTTTACACATTGCATAAAAATTAAAATGCTGAATTCTGCTGATTTTCTGCAGAAAGTGCTGAATTTTATGACTTTTAGTGCTTTTCGGGCAGTTTTTTGTGTATGTTGAACTTCGGGAAGGTATTAAACCAAACCCTTGCATTCTCAATTAGGGTTTAATGTATATTTGATGTTGGACTCTCGTCTAAGTCCTAATGTCATTAAGCTGGTTTCTACGGATCCTAAGTTTCTATCAGCACAATAGTCTACTAGGTACTATACTAGTTGTTTCGATGGGTTGTTTAAACTGCTTCAGATGTAACCAATAAAAATGAATAATGTGCATCATAAATAAGTATTCCATGAGTATTCTAAGTGTATGTCATGAAATCATGCAGTTTAGATGTTCAAAACACATAATTGTATAGCGTAAATGATCAATTTAAATGTACGAAAATTACTAGAAAGTGGCAGTTGTCACAATTTATTCAAGGGTTTATCATTAGTCAATTTTGCACAATATGTCCAAAAATTAGGTCAAATTCTCCATGAATTCGTTCAGAATTTGATCAAAAAGAAGAATGAGTAGAAGAGAGATGTGAAGAAAGTCTTCAGTTTGATGAAATCTGCTGAAATCTTTTGTTGCTAGTCGCTGAAATCGGCCCCAAGCTTTGTTACCAATTGAAAGTCCAGGATCTGGCGGGTTTAGACGGAAGTTTGGGTAGAAAAGAACTAATTCGGTTGAATATTAATGATAAGAATGGAGTAGAAGCAGAATAGTATAAACCTTCATTCATACCGAAAAAATATACATCTTTTGCAAAACATTGATTTAATAGATCCATTAGTGCATATTAAAAATAAGCTCTCAAATATGCAGATATGAAATATGCTTTGGAATATGCTCCATTTCATCTATCTTGTGAGATAACTCTGAGATACATATTCTGTTATTTGTATCAAATACTAAATTCTATATTCTCAAAAACACAAACCCTAGTTGAGACCCAAAACATGTACGACGCGAACCGAAACGGAAAATCAGGATTTAGGGTTTGGGGGGTCATGGGGGTACCCCTAAACCTTCCGCGACGCGTGAAAGGTACCTATACGTGTCAAAACCAGACGTCGTCGACACCACAGGGCTAGAAACACAACAAGGCAGGCCAAGGAAAAATAGACCTTCCAGGCGAGACGCGAAAGGATCCTTGGATCCTGTCGCGACATGCGGGAGAGTCCAATTTTGGGTATAAATAACCTGGCCTAGGACTTAAATTCCTGCACCATTTCGATCAAAATTCGAAATTTTTGTGTCTCTGAATCTCTGTTTCTTTCTAGTAATAAACCCCTAATTCGCGAAGCTCTGCCTCGTTGTAAGTATTATAACCCCCAGTTACGTATTAGTTACTTTACCCGATTGATCTAGAGCTCCGTAACGCATGTCCAGGCTCTGCCTGACTCAGTCGTTGGAGTTCTGTCTTGGGGGGAGGATATAACTAATGTAAATTGGGTTATCTTACTAACATGTATGCATTGTTTAATTTAATAGATTATAACCAGGAAGTCACCAGGAATTATCTAAAATAGCAATGTGAGTCGTTCCCCTTTTGTAAACTGTTTTTACAAAATCTCTATTGTTTTAAAGTATAATTAACAGTGATTGAGTATTTGTGATTCTACAATTACTGTCGGTATGTTGGGGTTTTGTATACATAACTTGTTACTACACTATGAGTAGTAACATAACCACAAGTCAGGATTGATAGTACCGTGGGTGGTAATTGAATAGATGTAAACAAATGTAATTGCGGATGCCCTCAATACTGTAAAATGATAAAATTATTTTGATTAAACTGGGATTCACTTGCCAGTATTTCTTGCTGATAATATTTTTTAAAATGCGTTTCAGGTAACAAAATGTGAAAGCCAAATAGAAGAGCGCTAGAGAGCACTGAAGGCTTGGAAAAGTGGCTATAAAAGTTACCCAAATAAAGAAGAAATCTTATTTCAATAAATTAGGGTTTATCCCTATAAACATATTTGTAATGGAAACTTGGGTTTTTCCCATGTATTTATTATTTATAAAAGTGTGGTGTTTTACTCTGATAAACTATTTCCTAACTACGGTCCTGATGTAATTTCGGCTGCCAAATTAATAAACACTGATACCACCAGCTCTGCGTACCGCGGCCGCCCACCTCCCGGGGCAGGGTCGGGGGTTGCGACAGACTGTGACACCACAGAATTTGAAAGTTCAAACTCACATTTTGAAGATTAGGAAAGTTTTCACAAAAATTACATTCCAAAATCTGAATCTAAATTGAATGATGATCCAAATATGATGATGTACAAGATGTTTGGATCTAACAAAGTGTTTTTCAGATGACGAATTTCCGATTCAAAATGTAAATTTGAAAAAGCTCAAAAAAGTGTTTAAGCTAGTGGAAATTGAAGTATCTGAGATTGAGAATCTTGCAACAACTACAAGATATTTGAACTTCAAGAAAGATAAATATTATTATAATAAACCAAGAAACTCTTAATTTCAAAAGAAAAATTATAGAAATGAAAGAGCTGGGTTGGGTTATTGTAAGAAAAATTAAAACAAGAAGTTTAAAAAGCCAAATTTTGTGAAAAAATGAACTTTGTTCATGGAACTAGTTCAGAAAGTGACAAAGAATCCCAATTTAGTAGACATACTAATGAGGAATTCTTGGCACAAAAGAAACAGCAAAAACAAGTTGAATGCTTCACTGTTAAACAAGATAGTCAGACATGTTTTAGATGTAAAAAAGTTGGACACATTGCTCGAAAATGTCCACAAAACCAGCCTAAGCTTGTTCATATTGAGAAAAAGAAGGAAAAATCAGAAGTTTTCAAAAAGAAATCGCCAATGTTTGCACCAAAAGATTCAAAGTTTTATGTTAAGAAAAATGTTTTGAAGGGTCAAACATGGGTGGTTAAAATGAAAGAAAATTCTGATGTTGAAAAACAAGCTTCTTCAATTGAAAAAGTTATTTCAAAAAATGTGAGGATTTGCGAGCCAAAACCTGTAGTTTTACCCGAGAGTAAGGCTTGGGTTGCATTGTCCAAGTGATTGAGTTTGTGCATGTGCAGGTGTTTCCAAGGTCAACCGAAGTGACTCATGGACAATGGAACAACTTAGGACATGAAGAAAAAGTAGCAAAAATAGGCTATGATCGGTTTAATTGAACAATTTATTATGGTTTTTGAAAATATTTTTGAAAAAGTTTGAAAAAATCTTCACAGAACCCTCACAGTTGAACAAACAAAACAAATTGATTAAACAGTTTTGAAAATGATTTTAAAATCAGTAGTATCATTGTTTTTGTCATCATGAGGGGGAGAAAAATGTGGTAGAAGATAATCAAAGATTGTGAAGCAGAAACGGATGGCAAGATAAAGTTGTCCACATCGGTTTGTCAAATTTTTTCTTTAAAATGTTTTCAATTTTAGGGGGAGAAAAACTGAGGTGAGAATTCAGAAAACATTTGAAAATTAAAAAAATGTACAAAAAACATGAAAAAGACAAAAAAAAGTTTTAGTGTAATAAGAGGAAATGATAGTATATCAGTAGACTATCACAACACGCTAGAGAAATGCAAAGCTAAAAAAGTGATAAATAGTCTCACTAATGATATGCTAGTAGGTTTTTACACATTTAGTAAATTGTTTTCGAGGTATAAACTAAATAAAATTTCTAAAGATGTGGGTTAACATCTCTCGGATATATGGACTTAGTAATCCGAAATTTCATTTGAGAGATTGCCCGATTTTGAGATATTAGGTCTTTTTACATATTTGATATCTGTGGTATTATACAATTTCTTCTAATTTTGCGTCAGCAATGACCTAGAACTTGTAGAATACTTTCGCATGAAACCCGAAAAACTGTACAAAATTGAAAGTATCGAAAGATATTACAATTGTAGTCAAAAGATTCAAAAATGGAACACCACTTTAAGTCGAGCCTTCATCTCTTTGTCGGTACGGTGGCACTAACCTGAGCTCTCAAGCCCATGCATTAACCCAAAGACTTATATCAATTAGATATACGCACCTGTAAGACTGAGTCTAGGGAATCTTGATACGGGAGTATATTCTGAGGTGAGAAACACTGTAAAGTAAGTTCTAAAAACACTTAATCTCGTATCCTGAAACAATTGAAGTTTGTGTAGAAATTAAAAAGGACAAAAATATTGACAATCTAGGTGAATTGTTTAAAGCTTAAAGTTTAAATAGATCAACTGTGTTAGTGATGTGTCTCAAAAACTGATATGATCCTCTTACACAAACTCACAAAAATATGTCTGTAAATATGTTTGTACATAGTTATTTTATTTCAGAAAACAAACAAAAAGATTTGAGGTGTGTTTTAGCATAAAGTTTGAAACTTCAAAAAGATTTTATTTCATCTCATGTTTCGACAACCGATGATGGGATGTTGAATTTCAAAATCCGAATATGCTGAACATGTTTTGAAATAATCACATGATCAAAAATTTGAAACTTGCATTTTCAAGAAAATTTTTAGTTTGTTTACAATATTGTCATCCAAGGTCATTAATTTGGACTTGGTCAAGGTGGATAGGTTTTTATAATGTTTCACGAAGACATGCTTTAGCCTATAAGTGGACACTCACCCTAAGAGTTCCCAGGTAAGATCGACTGGTCTGATAATGTGGATTTGTACGAACACTCTAGCCTTAGATAGAAAACTCGGGGTACAGGTATCCACCCTTCCAGATTGCATGTGTTCACATTATTAAAACCCAAGATTTTGATGAAAAATGTTTGAGAAAACCATTTTGAGAAATCTTTTGATAAAAATTGTTTGAGATTAACATGTTGTGAAACATTTTGACTAAAACGTTTAAGGAAACAATTTGAGAAATATTTCAATGAAAATGTTTTGAGAAAAAAACATTTTGAGGAATACCTTAAGGCTTAAAGCCTAAGGGTTTAGGATAAATTATTTAAGGTTAGATAATTTGTAGATCATAGAGTAGTTGTGGCACGAATAAGGATGAGGATTAGGATAGAAGTCCTAAGTCTACTCATGTTTGGGTCCCTAGGAAGGTTATAGACTAGGTTAAAGGCATAGCAATAATCTAATTCGCTATAACCGGTGCTCTGATACCAATCCGTAACACCCCAATCGCGTAATACAACAACACGTGGCGGAAATATCGGGGAGTCACGTTACAAATTGCTCACAACTACTCGAATAATTGAAAACCTGAAACATATGTGAAAAATAATCAGCATAAAAATGCCAGCGAGTACATAGGTTTTGTTAGCCAAATAAATAGCGAAAAGTTTGGTATTGCAATACTTTGACAACTACGAGAGTTGTTGATTGAAAATGAATCTTGAAGCCAAAGAATGGCAAAAGGTTTAGTATTGCATTACATAATCTTGATTGTGAAAGCTCGTGGGAAACAGTTTTGTATATGGCAATATGATTATTACTAAGTAGTTTTTATGCCATTGAAATTGTACTTTGTAATCTCGTTGAAAACATCGTAAAACTTGTTAATGTGTTATTAGAAATCCAATCAAGGATTAATGATAACAATACTTGAATTCTGTCAAAACTTGTGTTAGTATTATATAAATCAAATCAATGATTTATGATAATACTTTGGATATCCTTCTTAGAATCTAACATATGAAAATATTGAAGATTCTACAAGGATTTAGATAATCGAACATTGAATCAATCGTACACAAAATCCTAAAGTGATTCGGATAACGCTACAAGAGTAATAAAATAAGAACACTTATATATAGGAAGTACCAGTGGCGTATCCACCATGTTCTTATTTTATTATACCCGTTTCGTTATCTAAATCACAACTACCACATAAACACATAGATTGTCAGCTTGTCACCAACTCATAAACATGCATTAAGGTACACAATGAATCCAAACAAGGACTCCAATATTAGTACTTTAAACATCATAGAAGAATCAATCTATGAAGATAGATAGATGCTAAAAGGATTTGGTTTCTATCCTTATTGTATTACTCCAGTTTCGTTATCTAAATCACCAACAATCTACACATAAACCATAACCATCGTCTTGTAAAGTACTTCTTAAAAATCTCACTATGAAGATAGGAAGATCTAAGACTGTACTTCAAATATCCTATAAGAATCTAACTATGAAGATAGATAGATCTTTTAAGGATTTGGATAAACATCGTGTTTGCATAATCGGAATAATACACATAAAAGTACTTAGTAAACACATATATGCCATACATTGGAAAACAAATTGGTTACACATATGAATCACCCCAAAACATTTGAAAATGGTAAAAGAGGGGAACTATGTACTCACTTGAGATTGCGTATAGGTCTTGTTCAAATGGTAAAACAAAGCTCAAAGGACCAAGAGTTCAAGTGGTTCCTAGTGTATCGGATACTATGTTAGTGTAACAGGACATAATTCAAGGAATCAGATAGAATGAGGTATTGTAAACCAAACGAGTGTTGGAACTCATATGATATGGTTTAACAAAGCCTACATTCGGAATTGAAACCTATCCTAAGTGCTTTTGGCCCTTTATGGCCCATTAAGGTAGTTTACGCTACTTTAACGCGTCATTTGCGCAAATACGCATTCAGATGGTCTAACTAGCCCTATGACAAGTATTATATGCCTTAACATGTTTAATTATGTTGCACAATCAGTTTAGGTGTCAAAAACTTGATTACATATGCTTAAATTCAAATTATTGATGTAGTGTGTGGTACGATATTGAAGATCAAACACGTTGATTCTGCGAATACCCGTGTAGTTCTTCCCCAACCCCAAAATTCAACCCAAAGGGCACAAAATTTGAAGTGAAAATCAGTTTTCTCAAAATTCAAGTCTGATTGTTCAAATGACTAGGGCAATACATAAATAGAGACAAAAATTCGAAATTGGCCTAAAAAAGACAACGGGCCAAACATCAGCCCAAAAACAAAATGGCCAAAATACTTGAAAAAACATAAAAATGGAAAAAACTAATAGAAATAAGCGTTTTTTCGGCCTGGACGATGACCCAAGCGGTTTGCAGCAAGACAGAGCTCGTTCTCCCGTTCGTTTCGCCAGGTCACACGCCCAAAACGGACCCCCGTAGCCCAAGTTAGAGCCATTTTAGTGAAGCCCCTTTTGTTACGCGATCTTGGGCCTCCAAATACAAGATGGCCCGCTCTTCCACACTTGGGCCCGCATCATTCCCTCCTGGGTAGACAAAATTCGACCTCGAATCCGCAACAACCTCATCATCAGACGAATCCCCATGAAAAGGCAGCAAATGTTTGACATTGAAAACATCGGAACAACGAATGTGGCTTGGTAACTTCAGACGATAGGCATTAGAATTTATCTTCTGCACAATCTCAACTGGCCCAATCTTCTTGGATGACAATTTATTATACTCCCCCACTGAAAAACGATCCTTGGTCAAAATGGCCCAAACAAAGTCACCCTCTTCAAAATCAACTTGCCTACGCTTTTGGTCTGCAGCTTGCTTGTACTTTGAGTTAGCGTTGGCCAAGTTATCCTGCACAGCTTTATGAACATCATGTAACCCAACCACAAAATCTTGCACCTTCTTGGGAACAGAACCTGGGGTAGGAAGTGACATCAAATCAAGAGGACCCCGAGGCTTAGCAGAATAGACCACCTCAAACGGACTAAACCCAGTACTTCTATTAACAGCATGATTATGAGCAAACTCAGCCTGACAAAGCTTTTGATCCCACGACTTCACATGATCACCCACAAGACACCGCAGAAGATTACCAAGTGATCAATTAACAACCTCTGTCTGACCATCAGTTTGTGGGTGGTAAGCACTGCAAAAATTGAGCTGAGTGTTCACCATCTTCCATAAACTGCGCCAAAAGTGACTCAAGAAACGAGTATCCTGATCAGAAACTATAGAGGATGGCAAACCATGCAAACGATAGATATCTCGAAAGAACAACTAAGCCACATTAACTGCATCTGTTGTCTTCTTGCAAGGAATAAAGTGCACCATTTTAGAAAACTGGTCCACCACTACAAAGATCGAATCATTACCACGCTGAGTACGGGGTAACCCCAACACAAAATCCATGCTAATATCTACCCAAGGTTGCTGAGGAATGGGTAGAGGCATATAAAGCCCTGCATTGGTAGTTGTGCCTTTTGAAACTTGACAGATCCTGCAACGTCCAACAAACCGGTCAACATCCTTCCGCATAGTAGGCCAAAAATAAGAAGACTGCACCAATCGTAAAGTACGGTCTCTACCCACATGCCCTTCACCATGCAGTTCTTTAATTATTTGAAGGCGAAGGCTGGAATTAGGAATACATAATTGATTTTCCTTAAAAAGAAAACCGTCATGCACAATAAAATCTGTCCTCTTCCCAAACTGCACATCCTGCAAAATGACAGAAAAATATGGATCTGTTGAAAGCTGTTCCATGAGATTGTCTAGCCTGGGTAAAACAACTCTCATAGAAACAAGCAGGCTACTCCTTCTGCTCAAGGCATCTGCCACACGATTCGAAATCCAGACTTATGCTTCACAACAAAAGTAAACTTTTCCAAGAAAGCCATCCACCGGGCATGTTTATGTGACACTTTATCTTGACTGCGGATATGCCTCAATGAATCATGGTCTATAAATAGAACAAACTCCTTGTGAAACAGATAATGACGCCAATGTTTCACAGCCTGGACTACTGCATAAAATTCAAGATCATAAGTGCTATAACGCAACTTTGGCCGAGTTAACTTCTCACTGAAATAGGACACTGGACGCCCCCCTTGACTTAGGACTGCCCCAATACCACCCTGCGAGGCATCTGTGTGCAGCTCAAAAACCCGAGAAAAATCTGGCAAAATTAGAATTGGTGCTGATGTAAGCTTTTCCTTGATTAACTGAAAAGTTGATTCTGCCCCCCCAGTCCATATAAAGGTCTTTCCCTTCATGCAGTCAGTCACGGGCGCCATAAGGGAACTGAAATTTCGAATGAACCGTCTATAAAATGAAGCAAGACCATGGAAGCTACGTACTTCAGTTATTGTAGTGGGGGTTGGCCACTGCTTAACAGCCGCTACCTTTGATTCATCCACCTGTATTCCGTCACCAGAAACAACATATCCCAAAAACAGGACCTTAGGGACCATAAAGACACACTTCTTTTTGGCTGCATACAGGTTATCCCTTCGGAGCAAGGTCAAAACCTGCCGTACATGCTTCACATGCTCATCAAAATTAGGGCTATAAATAAGAACATCATCAAAATAAACCACCACAAACTTACCAATAAAGGGCCTAAACAACTGGTTTATGACCCGCATAAACGTACTAGGGGCATTAGACAAGCCAAAAGGCATCACTAACCATTCATACAACCCCTCACGAGTCTTGAAGGAGGTTTTCCACTCATCCCCAGGCCTGAGTCGGATCTGGTAATACCCACTCTTCAAGTCTAATTTCGTGAAAATAGTGGCACCGCTAATTTGATCAAGCAAATCATCAAGTTGAGGAATAGGAAACCTGTACCTCACAGTGATCTTGTTGACTGCACGACTATCAACACAGATACGCCATGTCCCATCCTTCTTTGGAGTCAACAGAGCAGGAACAATACACGGACTCATGCTTTCCCGAACATACCCTTTAGAAATTAAATCTTCAACCTGCTGACGTAATTCCTCATGCTCCTTTGGACTCATTCTGTAATGGGGCTTATTGGGTAGCTGGGACCCCGGTTCCAAATCAATGTGATGTTGGATGTCTAGTAGGGGTGGCAACCCGGCAGGTAAATCATCTGGGAAAACATCAACAAACTCCTCGAATAACGGGACCATACATTCAGTAATGTCAACTTCCTCGGCCACAGGCTTCCCAATCAAAATAAAAACATTGTCTGCTTCCTCCAACTCATCTTGAAACTGACTAATGGTCAACAAAGTACCCGACTGTTTCGTGGCTAACTGCTTAGGCTTGCTAGGAACAAGAGTGATCTTCACACCACCAAACAGAAAACTATAAGTATTGGACCGCCCGTTATGTTCTATATTACGCTCGTACTCCCAAGGTCTGCCCAACAATAAGTGACACGCGTCCATAGGGACCACATCACACACGACATCATCCTTGTACGTGGACCCAATGGAAATTGAAACAAGTGCCCTTTTGGATACCATCACTTCACCTCCCTTTTTAAGCCATTGAAGCTTGTACGGTTTTGGTTGACTCCCTGTCTTCAAGGCCAACTTTTGAACTGCCTCTTTAGAAATCAGATTGTCACAACTCCCCGAATCAATGATAAACGTGCAAACCTTCCCCAAAATGGTACATGTTGAATGGAAGATGTCTTGTTTCAGCCAGTCATCCCCATCTGCCTTTGGTGTGTAGCAAGAGCGCCTGACCACCAAGTTCACCCCAACATCACCGGTTACAACCTCTTCTTCGTACTCAGGTTCTTCATCATACACTGGGTTATTTTCATATTCCTCATACTGTTCATCCTCAGACTCAGCAAACAAGTGTCTTTTACCGGTCTTCTTACACTCAGCTTGACGATGGCCCGTCTCACCACAATTGAAACATCTCGGACCACTGCTACTAGCCCCCTTAGAAGTAGGCCCGGTATTGCTACCACCCGGCTTCTGCTGACTATGCCCGCCACGAGGTGCCCCACTGCCTGACCCAATGTTTCCCCCAGCAGGGGTAAATGAACCGCCCACCCGATGGTTTTGCTTCTCAAAGGCCAACGCCCAAAAACAAAATGCCCAAAATACTTGAAAATCATAAAAATGGAAAAAATTAATAGAAATAAGCGTTTTTCGGCCTGGACGATGACCCCAACCATCGTAGGCGTTTGCAGCAAGATAGAGCTCGTTCTCCCATTCGTTTCGCCTGGTCACACGCCCAAAACGGACCCCCGTAGCCCAAGTTAGAGTCATTTTAGTGAAGCCCCTTTTGTTACGCGATCTTGGGCCTCCAAATACAAGATGGCCCGCTCTTCCACACTTGGGCCCGCATCGATTATGCATAAAAGGGCATTTTGGTCATTTTCCTAAGGCATATAAACTACCTATCATACAACTAATTAAACGAAGTGACCATAAGGTATAACCTCGGAAGGTTATTCCCTATACAACTATGGTTACAAAATATGTTTACTCGAATCCTAATGATCGACCAAATGGGTTGGGTTCGAAAGTCTAAGCGGTTGTTTAAACCGCTTAACTTACGACCCTAAATAAGCACTAAACTAAAAGTGATGAGTTAAACATGTTAAAACATGTTTAACGAAGTTAGAAAACTGATTTGATATCAAAACAAAGTGTTTTGATACCCGAAAATAGTTTCGTCTTAAAATTCGTGCATTTTGACCGAAACTTTGACTCGTCACTTCGACTAGTCAACGTGGTAATAAGTAGGTATAGTCGCAAAGGATTATATCCATCGTGATTACGCTCACGTTGCAAAGTTCAAAAGAACTTTGTCTTGACCAAATCATGGTCAAAGCAGAAAGTCAAACACTGTTTGACTTTCTTGCTTGAAATAAGAAACCAAGCATGAAAGAATACTTACAAGAGTCCAAGCTTGGAAAGAGACTAAGAAAACTCAGATGGGAGGCCTACAACAAAGTGGTAGCAACTCCTTTAGAGCAGATGAAGAAGAAAATGAAGATGAGCAAGGGAAAATGGTTGAAACCCCTTGCTATTTATAGGAAAATCAAGTTTCACAAAATCATTCCAAGTGTTTTTGAATTGATCAAGGCATGATCTTGACCCTACACATGTGACACACTGATTTGGGGGCTTGGGGAACACTTAAACCAGCCCATAGTATGCAAAAACTAAGGTTAAAACTGAGTTCAGCAGGCTATTTTGCTGATTCAATGAATCTTCCAGCATGAGTCCTTGCGCCCCGCGAAGCCAGAGGCTTCAGTTTTCACGCCCAGCGAGCCAGTCTGCAGATCAGACTTCAAAACTGACAGAACAGGTCCCTGCAGCTTATAAACTTTATTTTTGATGCATTTAACCCCCGTTAACCCCATTTCAAAGCTCTATAAGGATGTTAAAGCATAGGGGAGTTGAAATATGCTTGAAAATATCATGGATGTTGGTTCATTTGGTCGTACGATCGCGTTATTCGGTTAATTACGACGAAACTCGAATGGACGCGAAAACGATCCAAATTGCGCGACGAATGGTATTTTTGCATTCCTAACACTAAAATAAAATATTTTAATGATTTCAAAAATATTTGGATGTCCAGATATGGTAAGAATGTAAGATATGCGCGTATATGCAAACTTACGCACTTTTTGATGCTTTTAGTCCCTATGATCAAATAAGCGTATTTTTCGTATACCGAACCCATCAAAACTTATTTCTAAGCCATGTTAAGGGTATTTAGGGTATGTTTAGCTTATGATCTTGTTTCGGAGTGTACATTGCTATACGAATCGGCAGACTTTTGCAGTTTGTCGCAAATAGTCCCTGTGATAGAAGAAACTTGTTTTTGACACACTAAACCCTTCAAAACTTATTTCTAAGTTATGTAAAGGTTATTTAAGGTATGAAGCTTATGTTACTATTCCGGAGTGTTTGACACGTTAAACATATGACGTTTGCGTAACAGTTTGCGTATAACTTTCTAGAAAGCGATTAAAAGCTTGAAATCAAACTAGAATCAAAACGTGAAATTGTCAAACACAAATAAACAAACATTGAGACCAAAAAACATTGTATCATTGATAATTGATAGTATTCTACCTCGTACAGTGTTTATAGAGCACAAGTGTTACACTATTGGCAGTTCAAGGTTTCGAACAAGTTAAAGGTCTGGATCATGATGAGGTATACGCACCGGTGGCACGTCTGGAGGCCATTCGTATTTTCCTATGATGAGAAAGAAGTTCGAAATGAAGTCTTTGGGAGAAATGAAAATGTTTATGGGCTTACAAGTTCATCAAAACAGGGATATCAAGTCTACATCAGTTGGATGCCAATTCTTGAGGGACAGTCTCATCTTATGGCAGTGCAAGAAGCAACAGCTCACTTTTGCAGCGGAAGCAAAGTGTGTTGCAGCATATACTCCCTGCTACTCTCAGGTTCTTTGGATGCAACACCAGCTCAAGGATTACAGTTTGACTTATTGTGACAACCCGAGTTTTCAAGGTCTGTACTCGTCATGTTACTCGTTTCGTAAATTGTTTTCATAATTCTTTGCGGTGTAACTTGTTCATGCTTGTTATATGTTTGATGTATTACATTATAGGTTGGGTTAAATAATAAACTGTGGACTGTTTGACATATATTGGTGTGTGTTACTCTTATATGACAAAACATATGAAGTTTCACCACAACTCTTACTCGACAAAACCTAGGAGTTTCGCCACAACCTTATCTCGATGAAACAATGAAGTCTCGCCACACACACCACGACGAAACATGATGTTTCGTGGTGTGGGCTCGTGGCCCAGGTGAGGCCCAAACCCACATCAGTTATATATACCTTTTATTCGCATACCTTTACGTAAGATCACAACCGGCGAACCCTAGGCTTTCTTCTCTCCCTTGCACGCGACGGTAATCACCAACCTTCTCGAATTCTTGCTAGTTCATCTCGTAACCGGTTAGTGTGTGATTATCTGATTAGACTTACTTGTTATACTGTGATCGTTTTGTGTGATGATAGAGGGCTACTGCAAATTAGGATCTTGTAGAGGTTATGCTTTTATATGTTGTCAATTAGGGTTTGATGTTCTGTTTCTAATCTATTGGACTAGATCTTTCAAGTTGAGAACACTATGATTGTATTCATTTATGTCCACTGCTCAAAGTTGATGTTTGTGTTTGATTTTTATATTATGTGTTATAAGTTGTTTATGAATGATATTGTATAAGATCGGTGTGGCTCGATGATACGGATTTGATGTTTGGTTGATGATCATTGCACGTCAGTAGGGTTTTGATATGTTATAGTTTAATGCGCATAACAGGAATCTGATGTATCGTATTTAGTTATGTTCACTGCACGATTTTGTTGATCATGTGTTGTATGCATAATATGTTATCTGTGTGCATAACTGTGACAACTCGAACCCCTGATCCTGATCGTCGAGAGACGAGCTTAGGATTATCATTATTATTATTATTATTATCATTATTATTATTATTATTATTGTAGTTATTATTACTATTATTATTATTAGTATGATTATTATACTTATTAATAATCCGCAACAAAAAATACGAGTTGTTTACCGGATAACCCGAATCAGATGTAAAATAATTGTTTGTGATTTAAACCGAGCGTTGGGGCCTAGCTAGACACATTAGGTTATGCGGATCCTTATACGCGGTCCCAAGCCCAAGCCCATTTTGAAAACCTAACTATAAAGCTAATCACCTTCACCGCCACTCCATTTCAAAAACCCTAAGACTTCTCACACCAGCCGCACACCCCTACCCCCTGCCCCTCCTCTCTCGATCAGGCGATTTCCAGCAACCGGAGCATATTCCGGTGCCTCGTTTTCCGGCGAACACCCGCAAAAGCCCTAGCCACACCCTCTTCCTTCCTCTCTCCCACACGACCTTCACCTCCCCCTTCTTCTCAGCTGAACCGATGACTGGAGCACATCTCCGGTGACCGCACGGTCACACACACTCACGGCCCCTTTTTCCATCCATACTCTACTCACTTAGGTGCAGCGACGAAACTTAGAGGAACAGAAGAGTCGACGAGAGAGAAAGACGTGACCGGCTGTGGTCCGGCGACGGTGGAGACGTCTGCAGCGGCGTCGGTGGTGGCGGTCCTCAAGTCTTTCTGTTAGGCTCACCGGCTCAGGTCAGATTTGGTTTTGTTTGTTCGGGTCAGCCGCGGGTTGGAAGCTTCGGGTCTCGCCGAGTTCAATCTCTAGTCACACCCACAAACCTTTGGTCAGTTTACTTATGTTTCGATCTTGTCAATGGTTGGCTGCTTGCTTTGTTTTATGAGTACATAAGGTCCTAAATGCTGAAACTGTTGTGATTATATGTCTATTATGGATTTTGGTTGAGTAATGGTCGATAACTGTTGGGAGTATATGTGATTTTGATTTGTAACTCTGTGTCCTTAGTGCTTGCTTTCTATTTAATTCTGATTGTAAAATGAGAACATGTGTATGAATGTTTGGTCAGTAGGTGCTAATATGCATTTTTATAAACTTTCGGTCAGTAAATGTTCATCCAGTCCATTGTTCTGCATTTTGAACTTCATGACCTTATGTATGCGATTGATTATGATAACAGAGTTGTTTTGATAAACATGAGAACTGTGCAAACCTACCGATTTAGAATTGGGTGATTTTTGAGGAAAAATAGATATAGCCACATTTCAACTACTTGGTATTTTGGTATACAAGATGTTCCTCGCTACGATTAATATGCAACTTGTTTTGGTAATAATATATGATACGAAATGTTGACTGATCATATGAGAAATGTCGAAACCGGATAGTCTCGACTCGAGACTATGAGGTCTCAAGTCGCAACCACTGGGTTCTGAGTCGTAAACGGGAGGTCTCGAGTAGTGCGGTTATGAGTCGCAACCATTGAGGTCTCGAGTCTGGTATCGAGTCAAGATCAGGACATCTCGAGTCGCAACCTGTCCAGTCTCGAGTCGGGCCTGAGTCGAGATCATGAGATCTCGAGTCGCAACCAAGCTGGTCTCGACTCCTGGAGCATGATGTCTGGTTTCGAGTTGCCAATCAAAGGTCTCGAATCGCAACCATAAGGTCTCGACTCGCAGCTGAGCAGATGCTTCCAAAATTCCTCAGAGTAGTACTAGCCAATCAAATTTCATAAGCATGTACTAGCCAATCAGGTTTCACTAACATGTTCCCCATTTCCTACACTTACCAACTCAGATCAAATGCATACATTTCAAATATTTGAAATGTATGCATTTGATCTGAGTTGGTAAGTGTAGGAAATGGGGAACATGTTAGTGAAACCTGATTGGCTAGTACATGCTTATGAAATTTGATTGGCTAGTACTACTCTGAGGAATTTTGGAAGCATCTGCTCAGCTGCGAGTCGAGACCTTATGGTTGCGATTCGAGACCTTTGATTGGCAACTCGAAACCAGACATCATGCTCCAGGAGTCGAGACCAGCTTGGTTGCGACTCGAGATCTCATGATCTCGACTCAGGCCCGACTCGAGACTGGACAGGTTGCGACTCGAGATGTCCTGATCTTGACTCGATACCAGACTCGAGACCTCAGTGGTTGCGACTCATAACCGCACTACTCGAGACCTCCCGTTTACGACTCAGAACCCAGTGGTTACGACTCGAGACCTCATAGTCTCGAGTCGAGACTATCCGGTTTCGACTGGACTACTTAAATTCATTATTGGGCCGCACTATGTGATGTTACGTTTTGGGCTATGTGCTACTATTGTTGATTAACTGCTACTTTTTGACTGTTCACATGCTAAGAGAGGTCCAAAAACATATATGCTGATATGATACGTATTACTGTTGCCATTGCTGTACATTATACAAAGTGTGTGCATTATATGAAAGGTGGATTTACGTGCTACGTGTTAGATACGTGTAATTTATACGAGACGTTACTTGCACACGAACCTAATAAATATGTATAACCATAATAGGGTATGGTTGACCAACCTAACACACTAAAAGCATGCGTCCCTGGGTGGGACACGGACAAACTGCTGTATTTGGGAAAACTTACTTTCGAACTATTATATCCGGGGGAAAAACAAATGGGTACTTTTATACTACTATCTCCGGGGGAGATACGCTTGGATGTTATTTACACGGGCAAACTGCCATATTTGGAAAAATGACTTTCAAACTATTATTTCCGGGGGAAAAATGATTGGGTACTTTTAAATTACTATCTCCAGGGGAGATACGTTTGGATATTATTTATAAATCACAACTAGCAAAACTAAACGAAACTCTATCACATTAAGTCCTTGCTTACAGTACCGATTAATCGCCGGGGGCGAACGGGTTATTAGTTGATAGCGCTTTTAGGTTTGACAACCTCACACCGTGACCGGGGGGATCGGGTGTGAACTAGTAGACCTTGCAACTTGGTCAATGATGATAGACATTGACTCGGGGCACAACAACTTTACGTCAACAGTTTCGGTATCTATAGTTTAGTAAGCTTACAGATGGGGTAGCTCCCCATAACGTGATTGTAAATGGTATATCTAAACAACTTACGTTTTCGAAAAACTAAAATTGGACAACTCGTGAACTCGCCAACTTTATGTTGACACCCTACTGTATGCTTTGCAGGTCGCTCGAAACAGTTTTGGACGGACATTGCAATCGGCTGGAGTGCGTGGTTTGTAAGTTGCACAATTAATAAACTTGTAGTTTTGAGATTACGATATGCTCTCTTTTCCTTTCCGCTGCAAACTTAAACTATGTTTTGAAAAATTTAAACTGGTCGCTAATTATACCCTTATTTGTGATAATAACTAACCCGTTCAAAATAATTAGTGGCTAAGATCCTGGTCAGTCACGCCTCCAAGCAGTGGTACTCCGCATGTGGATTTTGGGGGTGTGACAGATTGGTATCAGAGCCCTTGGTTATAGTGAACTAGGTTTAAGATATAAAATATTTTTAAGATGAAAAATGTTTTTATATGGAAACCAGACTATAACCGTTCCTTAATGAAAACCACAACGACACCACACTCCGGATTGCAAGGTTCGTCAGATTCAGGTACTCACATGGTAGTCATAGTCATCGGCATTTACTTGTGCACACATATATGTATAAATGTGTATGTATATATGTAACATATGTGCATAAATACGTAGCTATATAGTTGGTATTCAGTACTGGGAATCATACGAAAACTACGCAACCCTGATGTGTGCTAAGCGGGAGTGGAATCTCCTAACCCTGATTCGAAATCACAACACGTTGAGGGCAAGGAACCAGTTATCCCTAACCATCTAGCCCACGCATTTTCTTTCCGATTTCCATTCTGGGCTAGAACAAACCGACGCGATGAACCTCTAGGAGCCCGCTGCGGATCCTAGAAAGAAGTTTCGAGGGCAAAACGACGCAGGACAGCAAATCCTAAATCACGCATTATTGGGGGAAACAAACTGCTATGGCGCAGTAGCACAACTATTTGGTTTCATGTGTGGAGCAACTAGCCAAGATTAGTAGGATCGACAACTTCATTTACATCCCTTGTATTCACGTACTTCTTTTCCCGACTTGAGTGTTGAGACGCGTTCCCTCATCCGACCGATGACATGGATTCCTAAGGCACTTTAGTAAGCCTACACTTTTCGGATTTCTGTTTGCACGTCTCAAACACAAGAAGCATGCGCGATGTATGCTTCTCATTGTAGTGCCAACGATCGTATCGCGCTTCCAACGATCATGAAGCTAGTTCCCCAAATTCCTCGATTATGTGGTGAAACCTTATTCCAGTTCAACCTTATACCTCAGCACGCCCCAAAACCCCGCAAATTGATATCTTCCTTACAAATCGGCATATGTGGAGGCGTGACACGACGAAGACATAAACCAGATAATCCACTGACAAGCACGGTGACCTAGATGCTTACCTTATCCTTCATTTACCCGAAACGTTATTCTTTCACAACTCTTCCGACCCTGTGAATTATTTCGCTAGCTTTCGTACGGACCAACAATTATTGCTTAGGACGGTATCCTCACTTCTAGCATTTCTTTATCATGACATCCACGTTTCTTCATATAGAAGCCTTGACCAGGTCTCTCTCTCCAGTTTGGTAAGTTCAACAAACTCGGCCTATAGTCGGCAAACTTCCCAGCCTTTGAAATCCAGCAATGTGTTACTTCAATCAAACTTCCTCAAGAACCTGTTTTCGGAAGTTTCGCGTCGAAACCCCTCGACGACGCAAGCGCTACTTGAACTCAATCACACGACTCAGAACAATACACTCAAGCTTGGTTTCCTAGTGATTTGAGAAATCACATCCTGCCAGACGTCTTAGTAGCCCCTAAAACCTACAGACCCGCACGATGACCATCCCTCTCTAGCTGCTTCTTACTATGCTAGCCACATTGACGTAACACTCCATATCGGCAAGCTATGTTCTTTATTCTAACCACATTTGTGACAACTCGTATTTAGAACCGTCTCTTGTATTACGTGTTAACTTGTATGAACGTTACGTGATTAGTTGATGTGTGATTTCGTTGAATGTTAAGGGTTTTTATTACGTTTTGTGTTATGAAATTTGGACCGCACATCTTCCACTTGGCCCAACCCCACTCGCAACCACTTACCTGACCCGAGACCCAAGGGCGGCCCAATGATGGGTTCGGCCCACTCACCCCTTGTACGCATACATGAACCATAGGGGGTGTAGTTTCAAATTACTTGCAAAACACTTTTCACACACACAAAAAACCTAGGAGCTTTATCTCTCTCTCTCTCTCGTTTTCTCTTGGAACTCGACGGCACCCCTCACGCGGAGACTTTCTCTCGGTTCAATCCAACCCCTTCAATTCAGTTAGTGTTTTCATGATACGTGTTTGATCAATGTTGTTATGAATCCATGTTTTGATTAAATGATTGGGGTTGCTTGTATGATGAACAATAATGAACCGTATGTTGATGTTCTTGTGAATCGTATGGGTGTGATGATGATAATCGGTTACCATAGCTTGCTTTCGATTTGATTACATGATGATCTAGAACCAAATGCTTGTTAATCGGCTGTGATGTTATGATTTGTGGTATTAATTGGTTTATTGTACACATGACTTAGGGTTGCATGCTAGTCCTTGGATTCGTAAATCACATGGTCTGATTATATGTTCCATAGGATATTGGACTGTTATTGTTCTTGAATTGATGATCATAGTAGTATGAATGTTCATGATTGATAAGTTGAATGCTGTTTAATCCGTTTTGAAACTGCCAAAGATGTTTGCTGATATTACGGAACTGATTGAGCTGCAAATTAAGGAAATCGGTTACACTTCATAGTCTTGACAAGGGATTGCGAGTCGAGACCCCACTGTCTCGACTCGAGACCGCAACACCCACACACAAACAGCACAACCCGAGACCACGGTTGCGGGTCTGTTTGCGACTCGAGATCGTGTAGTCTCGATTAGTACATGATGACCCGAGACCTCCTTGTTGCGACTCGAGACCATGAGGCCAACACAACTCGAGACCGCACTGTCTCGACTCGAGATCTCTAGTCTCGACTCGAGACCATTAACACATGCACATCGTTTTGGACTTTGCACACTGTTACGAGCCCAATCTTTTGGGCTGTATACTTGGACATTGTTACGTGACTACTATTGTTGATCTGCCATGATTATGTGTGTATGCTATGACTGTTACTTGTGTACAATACGTGTAGAATATACGTGTATTACTTGAATATGAACCTGACTTGTATGGTAACCATGGTAGGACGTGGTTGACCACCTTATAGCTTGATTGACTTTTCTGTGTATCTGCCGAGCAAACCAAGGTGAGTTCACACAGCCAAGGCATGGGATTCCCGGGTTGGGAATGGGTTAGAAGGTTTGAAATGGTTAATTACTCGTACTTACGCTATTGCTAGACTACATACCATCGTCCTCAGGATAGTCAGGACACTTACGTAAAACCTACGTAAATTAGTATCTACCACTGCCTCCTGGATCGGGAGGACACTTACGTAAAACCTACGTAAACTCATACCTACTACTGTCTTCCGGGTCGGAAGGACACTTACGTAAAACCTACGTAAACCCCACGCGTACCACTGTCCTCGGGAAAGGGCACTCACGTAAAACCTACGTGACCTTGTACGTATTCCTGTTCTCGGGCTAAGAAGAACACTCATGGTTATAGATAGTCTAGTAAGTATAAACTTGGGAATCCCCCACTGGAAATAAATGTAATCATGGGAAACCCCCCCCCCCACTAGTAGTATATACATACATGGGAAGCCCCCACTAAATGAACATACGTTTTGCTATTACGAACTTACTTACTGTGAACTCGCTCAACTAGTTGTTGACTCTCAGCTGCATGCCTTGCAGGACCGTAGGTACATATGGAGCTTGCACAGGGAGGAGCAGGTCGTTGTGGGACATAGATCGTGGATGCCATGTTAAACGTTTAAACATTTGAACTTATGATTCACTTTGGGTTTACATACTTATGCTTCCGCTACTCAAATTATGTTTTGTTTGGTTTGAACATCAATTGTATTGAATGGGGTTTTACGAACTACTTTAATTATTAAACACTATGTTCAATATGATTGATGGCTTGATCCTGGTCATGTCACGCCTCCAAGCGGTGGTACTCCGCGTGTGGATTTTGGGGGTGTGACAGATTGGTATCAGAGCCATTGATTATAGAGAACTCGGTTTTAGTAAAGGGAAAACGTTTTTATTAAAACCAGACTATAACCAGAACAGTGCTCTCAACGATCCACAACGACGCTTCGCTCCATGTGCAAGACTCAACATCCTAGGTAATATGGTTTTTGTTTATATTGCCTACTTGCTAGATTACATAGAACTTTGCTCGTAGTATGCTTAGATACACATGACCCTATTACATGAGAATACCTATGTGCTTACACTCTTCTTTCATCGCACTACTCGCGAACCATTCTCACTATGTTACTTTTACTATGAAGATCATGCCTGGACGTGTTAACATGACTCAAGCCCAGTTGACGGCTCTCATTAACGAACAAGTTGCTGCGGCACTTGCAGCCGTACAAGCAGGAGGTCAACACGCACCGCAACCAGTTTGCACTTTCAAGAACTTCATGGACTGTCGTCCAAGTACGTTCAGTGGAACGGAAGGAGCAGTGGGACTACCCCTTGGAATGATTTTAAGGAACTGATCAAGCGAGAATACTGCACGCGTGATGACATCCACAAGTTGGAAGTGGAGCTTTATCACCTGAAGATGACGGGGTCAGAAATCGAAGCTTACACGAAATGGTCGAACGAACTGGCTATCTTGTGTCCAACTATGGTGGACCCTCCAATTAAGCGCATTGAGTTGTACATCAAAGGTATAGCGCCAGAAATCCAGAGCCACGTGACATCGGCTAATCTCGACAACATCCAGGATATTCAGCGACTCGCTCATCGTCTCACTGATAAGGCAGTGGATCAGGACAAGCTACCGAAACGTATCAGCGCTACTACTGCTACCACATCAGCCGCTACTCCTGCTACCCCCAGTGACAACAAGAGAAAGTGGGAAGGGGATTCTAGCAAAGGTTCAGCAACAGTTCAGTCTCAGGCTCAGCAGCAGAAGACTGACCACTACCAGAGTCCCAGTCAGCAGTTTTCTGGTAGTCGTGGGCAGAGAAAGTATCAAGGAAATCTCCCAAAGTGCCACAACTGTAACAGGCACCACAGCGGCCTGTGCAACAAGGGTCGTTGCCAAAGGTGTCTCAAGTTGGGCCACGAGGCCAAAGACTGTAGGAGCCCACGGCCTGCGAATCAGAACCAGCAACCGCAACTACCAGCCCCACAGAACCAGCAACAACAGCAACAGCGAGGCAACAGAGGATGTTTTCAGTGTGGTGCTGAAGGCCATTTCAAGCGGGATTACCCCCAGATAAACCAGAATCGCAACAACAACAATCAGGGCAATGGTAACAATGGTGGGAACAATAATGGCAATGAAGGTAGGGGTCGAGCTTTCGTGCTGGGTGAGGGCGACGCAAGGAATGATCCTAACGTGGTCATGGGTAAGTTTCTTCTCGACGAATTTCACGTTACTGTTTTGTTTGATTCGGGTGCGGATACAAGTTATATGTCTTTGAAAGTTAGCCAAATGTTAAAACGTACACCCACACTTCTGAACACTAAGCATGTCGTAGAGTTAGCTAATGGTAAGAGTCTAGAGGCCACGCACATAGTTCAGGGTTGTAATCTTATCCTCGCGGGTCAGACCTTCTCCATCGATCTCATTCCCATAGTTTTGGGTAGTTTCGACATCGTCATTGGTATGGACTGGTTATCCCAACATCACACAGAGATCCTATGCAAGGAAAAGATAGTTCGCATTCCTCATTCTGGCAAAGAACCTCTCGAAGTGCAAGGCGACAAGAGTGGTGCTGTGGTTGGCATCATCTCCTTTCTAAAGGCTCAGAAGTGTTTACGTAAGGGCCACACTGCCATTCTGGCACTTGTTACCGATGCATCAGCAAAGGAAAAGAAATTGGAGGACATTCCAATAGTTCGCGACTTTCCTCAGGTGTTCCGTGAAGATTTACCTGGTCTACCGCCTCATCGTCAGGTCGAGTTTCAAATCGAGCTAGCACCAGGAGCAGCACCGATAGCACGTGCACCGTATCGATTAGCTCCCTCAGAGTGGGAAGAACTCTCCACGCAACTACAAGAGCTCTTGGATAAGGGCTTTATTCGACCTAGCTCTTTGCCTTGGGGAGCCCCATTACTATTTGTGAAGAAGAAGGATGGTACCTTCCGTATGTGCATTGACTACCGTGAACTGAACAAGGTGACGGTGAAGAATCGTTATCCTCTTCCGCGTATTGACGATTTATTCGACCAGTTGCAAGGGTCGAGCTACTACTCCAAGATAGACTTGAGGTCAGGTTACCATCAGCTGAGAGTCCGGGATGAGGACGTCTCCAAAACAGCATTCAGAACTCGCTACGGCCATTACGAGTTTCTAGTCATGCCGTTTGGGCTAACAAACACACCGGCAGTCTTTATGGACCTTATGAATAGGGTGTGCAAACCCTACCTAGACAAGTTTGTGATTGTATTCATTGACGACATTCTGATCTACTCCAAGAGTCAGGAGGAACATGAACAGCACTTACGGCTTATCTTGGAACTTCTTCGGTCAGAACAGCTGTACGCCAAGCTTTCGAAATGTGACTTCTGGCTTCGTGAAGTCCACTTTCTAGGCCACGTGGTAAACAAAGATGGGATCCATGTTGATCCATCCAAGGTTGATTCGATCAGGAATTGGCCTGCACCGCGTATACCAACGGAAATACACCAATTCATGGGTTTGGCGGGGTATTACAGGCGATTCATCAAAGACTTTTCAAAGATTGCACAGCCGCTTACATGACTGACACAGAAGGGTGTCACCTACCGTTAGGGTAATACTCAGGAAACTGCTTTCCAGCACTTAAAGGATAGACTTTGCAGTGCACCTATCCTCTCATTGCCAGAAGGCACGGATGACTTCGTGGTTTATTGTGATGCATCCATTCAGGGTCTTGGATGTGTGTTAATGCAGCGTGACAAGGTCATTGCTTACGCTTCGCGCCAACTCAAGGTTCACGAACGGAACTACACGACGCACGATTTAGAGCTGGGAGCTGTTGTTTTCGCGCTCAAGATATGGGGACACTACCTGTACGGTACCAAGTGCACTATCTACACCGATCAAAGGAGTCTCGAGCATATCTTCAAGCAGAAGGAATTGAACATGCGTCAACGTCGATGGGTTGAACTACTGAACGATTACGAATGCGCTATCAAGTACCATCCAGGCAAAGCCAACGTTGTGGCTGACGCTCTCAGTCGAAAGGACACTCTACCTAAGCGCGTACGAGCATTGCAGCTCACCATTCAGTCCAGTCTTCCTACACAAATACGAGATGCTCAGGTAGAAGCATTGAAACCAGAAAACGTATGGACTGAAGCCTTATGCGGCTCAAGGCAACGACTAGAACAAAAGGAAGACGGTGCCTATTACGTAACGGGGCGTATTTGGGTCCCACTATATGGCGGTTTACGAGAACTTGTGATGGATGAAGTACACAAGTCTCGCTACTCGGTACATCCAGGGTCGGATAAAATGTACCACGATATCAGGACGACGTATTGGTGGCCTAGCATGAAGGCCCACATCGCTACCTATGTCAGCAAGTGCTTGACCTGTGCAAGAGTCAAGGCAGAGTATCAGAAACCAGCAGGTCTACTCCAGCAACCAAAGATACCACAGTGGAAATGGGAGGAAAATTCCATGGATTTCGTTACTAGCCTGCCTAGGTCCCAGCGTGGGAACGATACGATTTGGGTGATCGTGGATCGACTCACCAAGTCTGCTCATTTCCTGGCAATCAAAGAAACAGACAAGTTTTCTACACTAGCAGACATATACTTGAAGGAAGTAGTCTCAAGGCACGGGGTGCCCACCTCTATCATTTCGGATCGGGATGCACGATTCACTTCAGAACTATGGCAAGCAATGCACAAAGCTTTTGGCTCACAGCTAGACATGAGCACAGCATATCACCCTCAGACGGATGGACAGTCTGAGCGCACGATTCAAACTCTAGAAGACATGCTTCGCGCATGTGTTATCGATTTCGGCAACAGCTGGGAAAAGCATCTCCCATTGGTGGAGTTCTTGTACAATAACAGTTATCACACCAGCATACAAGCCGCTCCATTTGAGGCATTGTACGGACGTAACTGCCGGTCACTTCTCTGTTGGGCAGAGGTGGCGGATAGTCAGATCACGGGTCCAGAACTTGTAGTGGACACCACGGAAAAGATCGCACAAATACGACAACGTATGGCGGCAGCTCGCGACCGTCAGAAAGGCTACGCGGATAAGCGTAGGAAGCCATTGGAATTTCAGGTCGGGGACCGGGTTTTACTTAAAGTCTCACCCTGGAAGGGTGTGGTTCGTTTTGGCAAACAGGGCAAGCTCAATCCACGGTATGTCGGACCGTTTGAGATAGTAGAAAGAATAGGCAAAGTAGCCTACAGATTAAACCTACTAGCTGAACTCGGTGCAGTTCACAACGTCTTTCACGTGTCGAATCTGAAGAAGTGCCTGTCAGATGAGACCCTCATAGTTCCTCTGAAGGAGCTCACTATCGACGAGCAGTTGCGATTCCTCGAGGAACCAGTAGAAATCACGGACCGGGATGTCAAGGTCCTCAAGAACAAGAGAATCCCTCTTGTTCGAGTTCGTTGGAACTCCCGTCGTGGCCCAGAGTACACCTGGGAACGCGAAGATCAGATGAAAGAAAAGTACCCCCAATTGTTCGCGAACAGTACAACCACTACTGAGGCTGAAGCTACCACGGAATTACGGGACGAAATTCCAGATCAACGGGGGGAGGATGTGACACCCCAGGAAAACCAGTAAACGATACAACTTACCTAGCTTCCTCAGTGAGTACGTACCAAATTTCGGGACGAAATTTCTTTCAAGTTGGAGATAATGTGACAACTCGTATTTAGAACCGTCTCTTGTATTACGTGTTAACTTGTATGAACGTTACGTGATTAGTTGATGTGTGATTTCGTTGAATGTTATGGGTTTTTATTACGTTTTGTGTTATGAAATTTGGACCGCACATCTTCCACTTGGCCCAACCCCACTCGCAACCACTTACCTGACCCGAGACCCAAGGGCGGCCCAATGATGGGATCGGCCCACTCACCCCTTGTACGCATACATGAACCATAGGGGGTGTAGTTTCTAATTACTTGCAAAACACTTTTCACACACACAAAAACCCTAGGAGCTCTATCTCTCTCTCTCTCTCTCGTTTTCTCTTGGAACTCGACGACACCCCTCACGCGGAGACTTTCTCTCGGTTCAATCCAACCCCTTCAATTCGGTTAGTGTTTTCATGATACGTGTTTGATCAATGTTGTTATGAATCCATGTTTTGATTAAATGATTGGGGTTGCATGTATGATGAACAATAATGAACCATATGTTGATGTTCTTGTGAATCAGATGGGTGTGATGATGATAATCGGTTACCATAGCTTGCTTTCGAATTGATTACATGATGATCTAGAACCGAATGCTTGTTAATCGGCTGTGATGTTATGAATTGTGGTATTAATTGGTTTATTGTACACATGACTTAGGGTTGCATGCTAGTCCTTGGATTCGTAAATCACATGGTCCGATTATATGTTCCATAGGATATTGGACTGTTATTGTTCTTGAATTGATGATCATAGTAGTATGAATGTTCATGATTGATAAGTTGAATGCTGTTTGATCCATTTTGAAACTGCCAAAGATGTTTGCTGATAACACGGAACTGATTGAGCTGCAAATTAAGGAAATCGGTTACACTTCATAGTCTCGACAAGGGATTACGAGTCGAGACCCCACTGTCTCGACTCGAGACCGCAACACCCACACACAAACAGCACAACCCGAGACCACGGTTGCGGGTCTGGTTGCGACGCGAGACCGTGTAGTCTCGATTAGTACATGATGACCCGAGACCTCCTTGTTGCGACTCGAGACCATGAGGCCAACACAACTCGAGACCGCACTGTCTCGACTCGAGATCTCTAATCTCGACTCGAGACCATTAACACATGCACATCGTTTTGCACTTTGCACACTGTTACGAGCCCAATCTTTTGGGCTGCATACTTGGACATTGTTACGTGACTACTGTTGTTGATTTGCCATGATTATGTGTGTATGATATGACCGTTACTTGTGTACAATACGTGTAGAATATACGTGCACTACTTGAATATGAATCTGACTTGTATGGTAACCAGGGTAGGACGTGGTTGACCACCTTATAGCTTGATTGACTTTTCTGTGTATCTGCCGAGCAAACCAAGGTGAGTTCACACAGCCAAGGCATGGGATTCCCGGGTTGGGAATGGGTTGGAAGGTTTGAAATGGTTAATTACTCGTACTTACGCTATTGCTAGACTATATACCATCGTCCTCAAGATAGTCAGGACACTTACGTATAACCTACGTAAATTAGTATCTACCACTGTCTCCCGGGTCGGGAGGACACTTACGTAAAACCTACGTAAACTCATACCTACTACTGTCTTCCGGGTCGGAAGGACACTTACGTAAAACCTACGTAAACCCCTCGCGTACCACTGTCCTCGGGGAAGGGCACTCACGTAAAACCTACGTGACTTTGTACGTATTCCTATTCTCGGGCTAAGAAGAACACTCATGGTTATAGATAGTCTAGTAAGTATAAACGTGGGAATCCCCCACTGGAAATAAATGTAATCATGGGAAACCCCCCCCCCCCACTAGTACATACATACATGGGAAGCCCCCACTAAATGAACATACGTTTTGCTCTTACGAACTTACTTACTGTGAACTCGCTCAACTAGTTGTTGACTCTCAGCTGCATGCCTTGCAGGACCGTAGGTACATATGGAGCTTGCACAGGGAGGAGCAGGTCGTTGTGGGACATGGATCGTGGATGCCATTTTAAACGTTTAAACATTTGAACTTTTGATTCACTTTGGTTTTACATACTTATGCTTCCGCTACTCAAATTATGTTTTGTTTGGTTTGAACATCAATTGTATTGAATGGGGTTTTACGAACTACTTTAATTATTAACCACTATGTTCAATATGATTGATGGCTTGATCCTGGTCATGTCACGCCTCCAAGCGGTGGTACTCCGCGTGTGGATTTTGGGGATGTGACAAAGCCTTTATGTTTGCCCCAAATTGAACGCATTGACTGCGACTACCCTTCTTGCATAATTTCTTGCTACCCGCGTTAGGCTTCACGAATTCCATGATCCGTATCCTACCCTATTCTGCACAAACCTCCGTTTGGACGAATTACTTTCTACGAACGTCACTCGTTGGAGCAACGAGCCAAGGATGCCCCTGAGGTAAAGATATATCAAGCACGGTCCTTCGAACTTGATACGATCAACACCCAGTCACAAGTTCGAATTTGTCCCACTTTATCAAAATTTGACGCCTGACTCCTTCGACGACATCTGAACCTACTCCGAGAACCAGTAGGGGATCCGAACGACTCATATGCTTAACCCCGGGATCTCTACGGCCCAAACCGCTTTACGCTAAGTTTTCAACGCTCGATTTTGGCGTCGCAAGGCCCGCTTTTCTCGATCGCTCGCGTTTCTCGTCAACTCAAAGTTCCCGAAAGGTGGCTACTCTACACACGGTTCAGGATTGGGAGCCGTAGTCCTTGTGTTCAAAGTGAGGAGACATTACTCGTATGGTACCAACTGCACGATTTACGCCGATCATGAGAGTCTCCAGCATAGTCTTTGAATGCGCGACAGCACCGACGGGGTCGAACTCCTAAACGATCACGAACGCGCGATCAGGTATCGTCCGGACTAGGCCAACATGAGACTGAACCTAAGCAGGTAGGTGTGTTACAGCTTACCGTTCCTTCGAACCTCCTAACCAAACCTGAAACGCTCTAGTAGAAACTCTGCAAGCAGAAAATCCTTCGGCTGAGCCCATGCAGGGCATGGAAAGGCCGCTCGAACTCGAAGGCAATTGCGCTCACTACTTTATGGAATGTGTCTGGATTCCATCTTACGGGAATCTTCGAGAGCTTGTGATGGGCGAAGCACACAAGTCCACATGATACACCCCGACACGGACAAGATGCATCACGACCTCAAGGCCTAATTGGGGGATCATAACTCGTTTGACCAGGATTACGCACTGCCTTGTGAACAAGGGGAACGACAGGTTTTTGAAACTTGCAGCTGTCTACTTATAAGAAGCAATTGCTAGGCACGGGGTGCCAACTTCTATTATCTTGGATCGAGACCCACGTTCTGCCTCCGAGTTGTGGCAGGCTATGCACAAATCCTTTGGCTCACAGTTAGGCATGAGCATGGCTGCTCACCCGAATACGAATGGGCAAACAAACCATTATTCCCGGGGGGAATACTTTTAAACTACTGTTCCTGGGAGGAATGCCTCTAAGACTGCTACTCCCACGAGGAATACCTATCCATATTTTGGTGAATATCCGACGTTAGGTAATAGACTCGACTCTACCACCTTATTGAGGAACCGGTTGAGATCATGACCCTCGAGCATAACAAGATGTCAATCAACCGAGTTCGTTGGAACTCGCGCCATGGCCCAGAGTGCACCTGGGAACGGGGAAACCAGCTGATACGCACGTATCCCCGGTTGTCTACAAATATTACATCCAGCGCTGAAGCTACAACTAAAATTTCGGGAAGAAATTTCAAGCCAACAAGGGGATGATGTGACACCCCACGAAAACGTTCAAACACACTAACTTGTCAGTGGCTGCGTGCTAAATTTCGGGATGAAATTTCTTGAACTTGGGGATAATGTGACACTTTGGGTTCCTGTACGTTTCTTGGATGTTATAGTTAAGCTTGTTTAAATCCGTACCATGTGAGATACGTGCAACTCTGTGAATCTAATGCTATGTGATTTTACGTGCTATGTGACTGTATGTGTTTTGTGGCTTGCATGTTCGCTCTGTGGACTTTTGTGAAACTACTTGTACTTACGTATGGGATTGGAGACTGTATGTGTTGTGTGGCTTGCATGTTCGCTCTGTGGACTTTCGTGAAACTACTTGTACTTACGTATGGGATTGGAGTCTATGTGTACATATAAAGCGTAGTGTATGACTTTTGCTTAAATTTCGAGGACGAAATTCTTGTAACATGGGGAGAATGTGACAACTCGAACCCCTGATCCTGATCGTCGAGAGACGAGCTTAGGATTATTATTATTATTATTATTATGATTATTATTATTATTATTATTATTATTATTATTATTATTATTGTTGTTGTTGTTGTTGTTGTTATTATTATTACTATTATTATTATTAGTGTGATTACTATACTTATTAATAATACGCAACAATAAATACGAGTTGTTTACCGGATAACCCGAATCAGATGTAAAATAATTGTTTGTGATTTAAACCGAGCGTTGGGGCCTAGCTAGACACATTAGGTTATGCGGATCCTTATACGCGGTCCCAAGCCCAAGCCCATTTTGAAAACCTAACTATAAAGCTAATCACCTTCACCCCCACTCCATTTCAAAAACCCTAAGACTTCTCACACTAGCCGCACACCCCTACCCCTGCCCTTCCTCTCTCGATCAGGCGATTTCCGGCAACCGGAGCATATTCCGGTGCCTCGTTTTCCAGCGAACACCCGCAAAAGCCCTAGCCACACCCTCTTCCTTCCTCTCTCCCACACGACCTTCACCTCCCCCTTCTTCTCAGCTGAACCGATGACTGGAGCACATCTCCGGTGACCGCACGGTCACACACACTCACGGCCCCTTTTTCCATCCACACTCTACTCACTTAGGTGCAGCGACGAAACTTAGAGGAACAGAAGAGTCGACGAGAGAGAAAGACGTGACCGGCTGTGGTCCGGCGACGGTGGAGCCGTCTGCACCGGCGTCGGTGGCCGGTCCTCAAGTCTTTCCGTCGGGCTCACCGGCTCGGGTCAGATTTGGTTTTGTTTGTTCGGGTCAGCCGCGGGTTGGAAGCTTCGGGTCTCGCCGAGTTCAATCTCTAGTCACACCCACAAACCTTCGGTCAGTTTACTGATGTTTCGATCTTGTCAATGGTTGGCTGCTTGCTTTGTTTTATGAGTACATATGGTCCTAAATGCTGAAACTGTTGTGATTATATGTCTATTATGGATTTTGGTTGAGTAATTTGCGGTTGATAACTGTTGGGAGTATATGTGATTTTGATTTGTAACTCTGTGTCATTAGTGCTTGCTTTCTATTTAATTCTGATTGTAAAATGAGAACATGTGTACGAATGTTTGGTCAGTAGGTGCTAATATGCATTTTTATAAACATTCGGTCAGTAAATGTTCATCCAGTCCATTGTTCTGCATTTTGAACTTCATGACCTTATGTATGCGATTGATTATAATAACAGAGTTGTCTTGATAAATATGAGAACTGTGCAAACCTACCAATTTAGAATTGGGTGATTTTTGAGGAAAAATAGATATAGCCACATTTCAACTGCTTGGTATTTTGGTATACAAGATGTTCCTCGCTACGATTAATATGCAACTTGTTTTGGTAATAATATATGATACGAAATGTTGACTGATCATATGAGAAATGTTGAATGAATATGAATTGAAAACCCTAGATGATGAACTGTTTGAATGATGCCAAAAATATTTGAAATGTATGCATTTGATCTGAGTTGGTAAGTGTAGGAAATAAGGAACATGTTAGTGAAACCTGATTGGCTAATACATGCTTATGAAATTTGATTGGCTAGTACTATTCTGAGGAATTCTGGAAGCATCTGCTCAGCTGCGAGTCGAGACCTTATGGTTGCGATTCAAGACCTTTAATTGGCAACTCGAAACCAGACATCATGCTCCAGGAGTCGAGACCAGCTTGGTTGCGACTCGAGATCTCATGATCTCGACTCAGGCCCGACTCGAGACTGGACAGGTTGCGACCGAGATGTCCTGATCTTGACTCGATACCAGACTCGAGACCTCAGTGGTTGCGACTCATAACCGCACTACTCGAGACCTCTCGTTTACGACTCATAACCCAGTGGTTGCGACTCGAGACCTCATAGTCTCGAGTCGAGACTATCCGGTTTCGACTGGACTACTTAAATTCATTATTGGGCCGCACTATGTGATGTTACGTTTTGGGCTATGTGCTACTATTGTTGATTAACTGCTACTGTTTGACTGTTCACATGCTAAGAGAGGCCAAAAAACATATATGCTGATATGATACGTATTACTGTTGCCATTGCTGTACATTATACAAAGTGTGTGCATTATATGAAAGGTGGATTTACGTGCTACGTGTTAGATACGTGTAATTTATACGAGACGTTACTTGCACACGGACCTAATAAATATGTATAACCATCATAGGGTATGGTTGACCAACCTAACACACTAAAAGCATGCGTCCCAGGGTGGGACACGGACAAACTGCTGTATTTGGGAAAACTTACTTTCGAACTATTATTTCCGGGGGAAAACAAATGGGTACTTTTATACTACTATCTCCGGGGGAGATACGCTTGGATGTTATTTACACGGGTAAACTGCCATATTTGGAAAAATGACTTTCGAACTATTTTTTCAGGGGGAAAAACGATTGGGTACTTTTAAATTACTATCTCCGGGGGAGATACGTTTGGATAATATTTATAAATCACAACTACAAAACTAAACGAAACTCTATCACATTAAGTCCCTGCTTACAGTACCGATTAATTGCCGGGGGCGAACGGGTTATTAGTTGATAGCGCTATTAGGTTTGACAACCTCACACCGTGACCGGGGGGATCGGGCGTGAACTAGTAGACATTGCACCTTGGTCAATGATGATAGACATTGACTCGGGGCACAACAACTTTACGTCAACAGTTTCGGTATCTACAGTTTAGTAAGCTTACAGATGGGGTAGCTCCCCATAACGTGATTGTAAATGGTATATCTAAACAACTTATGTTTTCGAAAAACTAAAACTGGACAACTCGTGAACTCGCCAACTTTATGTTGACACCCTACTGCATGCTTTGCAGGTTGCTCGAAACAATTTTGGACAGACATTGCAATCGGCTGGAGTGCGTGGTTTGTAAGTTGCACAATTAATAAACTTGTGGTTTTGAAATTACGATATGCTCTCCTTTCCTTTCCGCTGCAAACTTAAACTATGTTTTGAAAAATTTAAACTGGTCGCTAATTATACCCTTATTTGTGACAATAACTAACCCGTTCAAAATAATTAGTGGCTAAGATCCTGGTCAGTCACGCCTCCAAGTAGTGGTACTCAGCATGTGGATTTTGGGGGTGTGACAGATTGGTATCAGAGCCATTGGTTATAGTGAACTAGGTTTAGGATATAAAATATTTTTAAGATGAAAAATGTTTTTATATGGAAACCAGACTATAACCGTTCCTTAATGAAAACCACAACGACACCACACTCCGGATTGCAAGGTTCGTCAGATTCAGGTACTCACATGGTAATCATAGTCATCAGCATTTACTTGTGCACACATATATGTATAAATGTTTATGTATATATGTAACATATGTGCATAAATACGTAGCTATATAGTTGGTATTCAGTACTGTGAATCATACGAAAACTACGCAACCCTGATGTGCGCTAAGCGGGAGTGGAATCTCCTAACCCTGATTCGAAATCACAACACGTTGAGGGCAAGGAACCAGTTATCCCTAACCCTCTCGCCCACGCATTTTCTTTCCGATTTCCATTCTGGGCTAGAACAAACCGACGCGATGAACCTCTAGGAGCCCGCTGCGGATCCTAGAAAGAAGTTTCGAGGGCAAAACGACGCAGGACAGCAAATCCTAAATCACGCGTTATTGGGGGAAACAAACTGCTATGGCGCAGTAGCACAACTATTTGGTTTCATGTGTGGAGCAACTAGCCAAGATTAGTAGGATCGACAACTTCATTTACATCCCTTGTATTCACGTACTTCTTTTCCCGACTTGAGTGTTGAGACGTGTTCCCTCATCCGACCGATGACATGGATTCCTAAGGCACTTTAGTAAGCCTACACTTTTCGGATTTCTGTTTGCACGTCTCAAACACAAGAAGCATGCGCGATGTATGCTTCTCATTGTAGTGCCAACGATCGTATCGCGCTTCCAACGATCACGAAGCTAGTTCCCCAAATTCCTCGATTATGTGGTGAAACCTTATTCCAGTTCAACCTTATACCTCAGCACGCCCCAAAACCCTGCAAATTGATATCTTCCTTACAAATCGGCATATGTGGAGGCGTGACACGACGAAGACATAAACCAGATAATCCACTGACAAGCACGGTGACCTAGATGCTTACCTTGTCCTTCATTTACCCGAAACGTTATTCTTTCACGACTCTTCCGACCCTGTGAATTATTTCGCTAGCTTTCGTACGGACCAACAATTATTGCTTAGGACGGTATCCTCACTTCTGGCATTTCTTTATCATGACATCCACGTTTCTTCATATAGAAGCCTTGACCAGGTCTCTCTCTCCAGTTTGGTAAGTTCAACAAACTCGGCCTATAGTCGGCAAACTTCCCAGCCTTTGAAATCCAGCAATGTGTTACTTCAATCAAACTTCCTCAAGAACCTGTTTTCGGAAGTTTCACGTCGAAACCCCTCGACGACGCAAGCGCTACTTGAACTCAATCACACGACTCAGAACAATACACTCAAGCTTGGTTTCCTAGTTGTCACACCCCCAAAATCCACACACGGAGTACCACCGCTTGGGAGCGTGACATGACCAGGATCAAGCCATCAATCATATCAAACATAGCATTTAATAATATAAGTAATCAATGTAAATCATCATGACATGATTGATGATCCAAAACCAAACATCGTTTAAATAGCGGAAGCATAGTATGTAATCTCAAAATAGTTATAAGTTCTATTGTTATCCACGATCCGTATCCCACAACGACCGGCTCCTCCCTGTGCAAGCTCCCAGTATACCTAAGGTCCTGCAAGGCATGCAGCAAATAATCAACAAACTAGTTGAGCGAGTTCACAGTAAGTTCATAGAATAGTGTGCATGTTTAACTAGTGGGGGTTTCCCAGACTAGTGTGTACTAAAGGTGGGGGCTTCCCAAACCTTGTGTTCATATTACTGGTGGGGGCTTCCCATGTTTATCCTGGCTAATGAGGGCTTCTCATTAACGGTACTTACTAGACTAACTTCCGACCATGTGTTCTTCTTTACCGAGAACAGGAAAACGTACAGGGTCACGTAGGCTTTACGTGACGTGCCCTTCCCCGAGGACAGTGGTACGCGTGGGGGCTACGTAGGCTTTACGCAGCGTGGCCTTCCGACCTGGAAGCCAGTAGATGGTATTGGGTTACGTAGGCTTTACGTAACGTGTCCTCCCGACCCGGGAGACAAATGGCAAATACTGGGTTACGTAGGCTTTACGTAACGTGTCCTGACTAACCTGAGGACGATGGTCTATAGTCTAGAGAATACGTAAGTACGAGTAATCATTCCATATTCAACGTATCCAACCCAACTCCCAACCCGGGAATCCCATGCCTTGGCTGTGTGAACTCACCTTGGTTTGCTCGGCAGATACACAAAGAGTACAGTTAAGCTAGTAAATGGTCAACCACGTCCTATCATGGTTATTATACAAGTCAGGTTCGTATATAGCACGTATATTCATGGCAAACATGTACACGTATCAGCAATTCAAATCATGTAACGAGTCCAAGTAATTGGCCCAAACAGATAAGTAGTCCAACTAGCAGTCAAGAGCACACTTGTGCGTGTTAATCTCGGCCCAACATAACCCGGCCCAATTAACATTCACCCCAAATAGTAAACGCACACTAGTCCAATAGCAAACAGTCCACAAATCCAATTGTTGGGCCCAATAGATTGGGCCCGTGACAGTGAAGGCCCAAACAGTGTACGTGCATTAACTCGTTACGAGTCGCAACCGGAGATTACGAGTCGCAACAGCTGGTTACGAGTCGCAATGGTGATCTCGGTTCATCATGGTCTGGTTACGAGTCGCAACGGTGATCTCGGTTCATCATGGTCTGGTTACGAGTCGCAACGGGACTCGCAACCATGGTCTCGGCTTGTGCTGTCTGTGGTCTCGAGTCGAGACTGTGAGGTTTCGACTCGCAATCTGAGTCGCAACCGTGTGTGTAACTGGTTTCCATAATTCCTGTAACAATCATCCCGTGATTCTAGCAAACAACTTAGGCAGTTTCGGAAATCAGATCAAACAATGATTATTCAGCATTCAATCATATTCATAATACCTTCAAATCATCATCATTTATCATGTTCATAACAGCATCAAAACAAATAATCGGCTTATCAAACAACCCTAAACCGAATCATAATCATATCATCATACTAACATGCCACTTAAAACACATGTGCAAACAGAATCATCACAGCCGGTTACAAGCATCAATACGGACCAAATAACAAATCACTCATGCAACCTATTTCGTATGTAATCATGATCACCATTCACAGAAGTCGATTAACAAGAACACAATCAACATGTGGCAAAACCCTATATTATCATGCGAGGCTATTATATCACACACCAAACAATAATACATCAAACACTAACCGGTTACAAGTAGAGGAAAGTGGTGAAGGTGAGGTTGCCCTTGGTTCCGGTCGAGAGAAAGAGAGTGTGTGTGTTCTTGATTGCAAGATTTGTGAAAACTCAAACCCTAATGACATGTGGGTATGTATACGTATGAAGGGAAGTGGGCCGAAACCCCACATGGGCTACCTCAAGGTCTCGAGTCCAACCATATGGACCGAGTGGGTTTGTGAAATCAAGTGGGTGTTGTGCGTTTTGGGCCGTTCATAACATATATACACACATAATGCACATTCATAACCTAGCATTCATTAAATCCAACATATAATTCGGTTCTCGTAAGCACGTAACGTTACATCACAGTAAGTCTAAAGTTCGAGTTGTCACATTATCCCCAACTAATTGGAAATTTCGTCCCGAAATTTGGTATGCACTCACTGAGGAAGCTGGGTAAACTGTATTGTTCACTGATTTTCCTGGGGTGTCACATCCTCCCCCCGTCGAAATTCCGAAGTAGTAGCTTCAGCCTCAGTAGTGGTAGCATTGGTTTCGAATAACTGGGGTTACTTTTCTGTCATCCTGTCTTCGCGTTCCCAGGTGTACTCTGGGCCACGTTTGGAGTTCCAACGAACTCGAACAAGAGGGATTCTCTTGTGTTTGAGGACCTTCACGTCCCGGTCCGTGATTTCAACTGGTTCCTCGACGAACTGCAACCGCTCGTCGATAGTGAGTTCCTTAAAAGGAATGATGAGGTTTTCATCTGATAGGCACTTCTTTAAGTTCGATACATGAAAGACATTGTGAACTGCCCCGAGTTCAGCTGGTAGGTTCAACTTGTATGCTACTTTGCTAATCTTTTCTATGATTTCGAACGGTCCGACGTACCGCGGATTTAGTTTGCCCCGTTTGCCAAAACGTACTACACCCTTCCAGGGTGAAACTTTCAATAAAACCCGGTCCCCGACCTCAAATTCCAAAGGCTTTCTACGCTTGTCCGTGTAGGCTTTCTGACGGTCGCGTGCTGCCGCCATGCGTTGTCGTATCTGTGCAATCTTTTCCGTGGCGTCCACTACAATCTCTGGACCCGTAATCTGACTATCCCCCACCTCTGCCCAGCAGAGGGGTGACCGGCATTTACGTCCGTATAATGCCTCGAATGGAGCGGCTTGAATGCTGGTATGGTAACTGTTATTGTACGAAAACTCCACCAATGGGAGGTGCTTTTCCCAGCCGTTGCCGAAATCGATAACGCATGCCCGAAGCATGTCTTCAAGTGTTTGAATCGTTCGCTCAGACTGCCCATCCGTTTGAGGATGATATGCTGTGCTCATGTCTAATCGTGAGCCGAAAGATTTGTGCATCGCTTGCCATAGCTCTGATGTGAATCGTGCATCACGATCCGAAATAATAGAGGTGGGCACTCCGTGCCTCGAAACAACTTCTTTAAGATAGACGTCTGCGAGAGTGGAGAACTTGTCCGTTTCCTTAATCGGCAGGAAGTGTGCAGACTTGGTGAGTCGATCAACTATGACCCATATCGTATCGTTCCCACGCTGAGATCTAGGTAAGCTTGTAACAAAATCCATGGAAATTTCTTCCCATTTCCATTGCGGTATCTTAGGCTGCTGAAGTAGACCAGCTGGTTTTTGATATTCAACCTTGACTCTCGCACAGGTCAAACATTTTCCAACGTACGTAGCGATGTGGGCCTTCATACTAGGCCACCAATAAGTAGTGCTGATGTCGTGGTACATTTTATCTGACCCTGGATGTACCGAGTAGCGAGACTTGTGAGCTTCATCCATTACAAGTTCGCGTAAACCGCCATAGAGAGGGACCCAAATCCGGCCCGTTACATAGTAAGCACCGTCTTCCTTTTGTTCCATTTGTTGTCGTGAGCCGCGTAAGGCTTCAGCCTTGACGTTTTCGGGCTTCAATGCTTCTACCTGAGCATTTCGTATCTGTGCAGGAAGGCTAGACTGAATCGTAAGCTGTAGCGCTCGCACGCGCCGAGGTAAAGTGTCCTTTCGACTAAGGGCGTCAGCCACAACATTGGCTTTGCCTGGATGGTACTTGATAGCGCATTCGTAGTCGTTAAGTAACTCGACCCATCGTCGTTGACGCATGTTCAAATCCTTCTGCTTAAGGATATGCTCGAGACTCCTGTGATCGGTGTAAATCGTGCATCTGGTACCGTACAGGTAGTGTCGCCATATCTTAAGCGCGAAAACAACAGCTCCCAGCTCTAAATCGTGCGTCGTGTAGTTTCGTTCGTGAACCTTGAGTTGCCGAGAAGCGTAGGCTATCACTTTATCACGTTGCATCAACACACATCCAAGACCCTGGATGGATGCATCACAATATACTACGAAGTCTTCTGTGCCCTCTGGTAATGAGAGAATAGGGGCGCTGCAAAGCCTATCCTTTAGATACTGAAAAGCAGTTTCCTGCGTGTTGCCCCAACGGTAGGTGACACCCTTCTGTGTCAGTAGCGTAAGTGGTTGCGCGATCTTTGAAAAGTCCTTAATAAACCGTCTGTAGTAGCCTGCCAAACCCAAGAATTGGCGTATTTCTGTCGGTGTACGCGGTGCAGGCCAGTTCCTAATCGAATCTACCTTGGATGGATCGACATGGATCCCATCCTTGTTTACCACGTGGCCTAAGAAGTGGACTTCACGAAGCCAGAAGTCGCATTTAGAAAGCTTGGCGTACAGCTGTTCCTTCCGAAGGAGTTCCAAAATAAGGCGAAGATGCTGCTCGTGTTCCTCCTGACTCTTGGAGTAAATCAGAATGTCGTCGATGAATACTATGACGAACTTGTCGAGATAGGGTTTGCACACCCTGTTCATAAGATCCATAAATACTGCAGGTGCGTTCGTTAACCCAAACGGCATGACAAGAAACTCGTATTGGCCATAACGAGTTCTGAAGGCTGTCTTGGAGACGTCCTCATCCCGGACTCTCAGCTGATGGTACCCCGACCTCAAATCTATCTTCGAATAGTAGCACGACCCTTGCAACTGGTCGAATAAATCGTCGATGCGCGGAAGAGGATAACGGTTCTTCACCGTCACCTTGTTCAGTTCCCTGTAGTCTATACACATCCTGAACGTACCGTCTTTCTTTTTCACGAAAAGCACTGGAGCTCCCCAAGGCGAAGAGCTTGGACGAATGAAGCCCTTTTCCAAGAGCTCTTGTAGCTGCTTTGACAATTCTTCCAATTCTGATGGAGCTAGACGATATGGTGCGCGAGCTATGGGTGCTGCTCCTGGAGCGAGCTCGATCTGAAATTCAACCTGACGATGAGGCGGTAAGCCAGGTAAATCTTCAGGAAACACCTGAGGGAAGTCACGTACGACTGGTATATCCTCCAATTTCCTTTCCTCTACTGTTGCGTCTGAAACAAGAGCCAAAATGGCTGTGTGACCTTTACGTAAGCACTTCTGAGCTTTCAAGAATGAGATGATGCCAACCACGGCACCACTCTTGTCGCCTTGGACTTCGAGAGGTTCTTGACCAGAACGTGGAATACGAATGATCTTCTCACTGCATAAGATTTCTGCCTGGTGTTGGGATAACCAATCCATCCCAATCACGACGTCGAAACTACCCAAAACTATGGGAATGAGATCAATAGAGAAGGCTTGACCGGCTAGGATAAGATTACAACCCTGAACTACGTGCGTGGCTTCTAGACTTTTACCGTTAGCTAACTCTACTACATGTTTGGTAGGTAAAAGTGTTGGTGCACGTTTTAGCAGTTGACACATTTTCACAGACATATAGCTTGTGTCCGCACCCGAATCAAACAAAACAGTAACGTAAATATTGTCGAGGAGAAACTTACCCATAACAACGTTGGGATCGTTCACTGCGTCACCACGACCTAGTACGAATGCACGGCCCCTTGCCTCGTTGCCGTTGTTGTTTCCCCCATTGTTGTTGTTGCCATTGCCCTGGTTGTTGTTGTTGTTGTTCTGGTTCCTGTTGAGCTGTGGGCAGTGTCTCTTGATGTGGCCTTCAGCACCACAATTGTAGCATCCCTTGTTGCCCTGTTGTTGGTTAGGCTGAGCGTGAGGCTGCTGCTGATTTTGGTTCGCAGGACGAAGGCTTCTACAGTCTTTGGCCTCGTGACCCATCTTGAGGCATCTTTGACAACGACCCTTGGTACACTGGCCATTGTGGTGCCTGTTGCAGTTGTTGCACTTTGGAAGATTTCTGCGATATCCACCCTGCCTGTGGCTACCTGACGACTGCTGGTTAGGGCTTTGATAGTTGTCAGTCTTTCGCTGCTGATTCTGGGACTGAACCGAAACTGATGCTTTGCTTGAATCCCCCTCCCATTTCCTCTTGTTGTCACTGAGGGTAACGGGAGTAGCTGAAGGAGTGACTGTAGCAGTAGCGCTGACACGCTTAGGCAGTTTATTCTGTTCCACTGCCTGATCGGTGATGCGATGAGCGAGACGCTGGATTTCCTGGATGTTGTCGAGGTTAGCCGAGGTAACATGGCTCTGGATTTCTGGTGCCAACCCCTTGAGATATATTTCGATACGCTTGTATGGAGGGTCTACCATAGTTGGACACAGCACGGCCAGCTCGTTTGACCGCTTCGTATATGCTTCAATCTCCGACCCAACCATTTTCAGATTATACAGCTCGTCTTCGAGCTTGTGAATGTCTTCACGCGTGCAGTACTCACGCTTGATGAGTTCCTTAAAATCGTTCCAGGGTGTGGCGTTAGCAGCTGCCAACCCCAGAATTTGCACCTGCGCGTTCCACCAGGTTAGCGCGATTCCTTCCAAGGTGCCGGTGGCAAACTTGACCTTGCGAGCCTCAGGGCACTCGCACATCTCGAATACTGATTCTAACTTCTCGAACCAGTGGAGGAGTCCAACCGCTCCTTCTGTGCCGCTGAAAGAGTTTGGGCGACAGTCCATGAAGTTCTTGAAAGTGCAGACAGGCTGCTGCGCGTGTTGACCTATTGTGTACGAATAGGGCAAAGTTAAATACGAGTGTTAATGTAGGATCTAAAGATCCTAGTGTGTGCCTATACTGCAGGGTATACTACCTGCTTGAGCTGCTGCAACTGCCGCAACAACTTGGGCTTGAATAAGAGCCTCTAACTGGGCTTGTGTCATGTTAATTCTTCCAGCCATTGATCTTCATGTCAAAGGCGAAATAGGTGAGAAAAGTTCGCGAATAGTGCGATGACAGAAAAGTGTAAGCACGTAAGGGTTCTTAAGCAATAGCAAATAGTGAGCATTGTAGTCTAAGCATACCACGAGCAAAGTTCTAAGTAATTCTAGCAAGTAGGCAATAAACATAAACCTTATTACCTAAAATGTCGAGTCTTGCACGTGGAGCGAAGCGTCGTTGTGGATCGTTGAGAGCACTGTACTGGTTATAGTCCGGTTTTAATAAAAACTTTTTCCCGTATTAAAACCAAGTTCTCTATAACCAATGGCTCTGATACCAATCTGTCACACCCCCAAAATCCACACGCGGAGTACCACCGCTTGGGAGCGTGACATGACCAGGATCAAGCCATCAATCATATCAAACATAGCATTTAATAATATAAGTAATCAATGTAAATCATCATGACATGATTGATGATCCAAAACCAAACATCGTTTAAATAGCGGAAGCATAGTATGTAATCTCAAAATAGTTATAAGTTCTATTGTTATCCACGATCCGTATCCCACAACGACCGGCTCCTCCCTGTGCAAGCTCCCAGTATACCTAAGGTCCTGCAAGGCATGCAGCAAATAATCAACAAACTAGTTGAGCGAGTTCACAGTAAGTTCATAGAATAGTGTGCATGTTTAACTAGTGGGGGTTTCCCAGACTAGTGTGTACTAAAGGTGGGGGCTTCCCAAACCTTGTGTTCATATTACTGGTGGGGGCTTCCCATGTTTATCCTGGCTAATGAGGGCTTCTCATTAACGGTACTTACTAGACTAACTTCCGACCATGTGTTCTTCTTTACCGAGAACAGGAAAACGTACAGGGTCACGTAGGCTTTACGTGACGTGCCCTTCCCCGAGGACAGGGGTACGCGTGGGGGCTACGTAGGCTTTACGCAGCGTGGCCTTCCGACCTGGAAGCCAGTAGATGGTATTGGGTTACGTAGGCTTTACGTAACGTGTCCTCCCGACCCGGGAGACAAATGGCAAATACTGGGTTACGTAGGCTTTACGTAACGTGTCCTGACTAACCTGAGGACGATGGTCTATAGTCTAGAGAATGCGTAAGTACGAGTAATCATTCCATATTCAACGTATCCAACCCAACTCCCAACCCGGGAATCCCATGCCTTGGCTGTGTGAACTCACCTTGGTTTGCTCGGCAGATACACAAAGAGTACAGTTAAGCTAGTAAATGGTCAACCACGTCCTATCATGGTTATTATACAAGTCAGGTTCGTATATAGCACGTATATTCATGGCAAACATGTACACGTATCAGCAATTCAAATCATGTAACGAGTCCAAGTAATCGGCCCAAACAGATAAGTAGTCCAACTAGCAGTCAAGAGCACACTTGTGCGTGTTAATCTCGGCCCAACATAACCCGGCCCAATTAACATTCACCCCAAATAGTAAACGCACACTAGTCCAATAGCAAACAGTCCACAAATCCAATCGTTGGGCCCAATAGATTGGGCCCGTGACAGTGAAGGCCCAAACAGTGTACGTGCATTAACTCGTTACGAGTCGCAACCGGAGATTACGAGTCGCAACAGCTGGTTACGAGTCGCAATGGTGATCTCGGTTCATCATGGTCTGGTTACGAGTCGCAACGGTGATCTCGGTTCATCATGGTCTGGTTACGAGTCGCAACGGGACTCGCAACCATGGTCTCGGCTTGTGCTGTCTGTGGTCTCGAGTCGAGACTGTGAGGTTTCGACTCGCAATCTGAGTCGCAACCGTGTGTGTAACTGGTTTCCATAATTCCTGTAACAATCATCCCGTGATTCTAGCAAACAACTTAGGCAGTTTCGGAAATCAGATCAAACAATGATTATTCAGCATTCAATCATATTCATAATACCTTCAAATCATCATCATTTATCATGTTCATAACAGCATCAAAACAAATAATCGGATTATCAAACAACCCTAAACCGAATCATAATCATATCATCATACTAACATGCCACTTAAAACACATGTGCAAACAATATCATCACAGCCGGTTACAAGCATCAATACGGACCAAATAACAAATCACTCATGCAACCTATTTCGTATGTAATCATGATCACCATTCACAGAAGTCGATTAACAAGAACACAATCAACATGTGGCAAAACCCTATATTATCATGCGAGGCTATTATATCACACACCAAACAATAATACATCAAACACTAACCGGTTACAAGTAGAGGAAAGTGGTGAAGGTGAGGCTGCCCTTGGTTCCGGTCGAGAGAAAGAGAGTGTGTGTGTTCTTGATTGCAAGATTTGTGAAAACTCAAACCCTAATGACATGTGGGTATGTATACGTATGAAGGGAAGTGGGCCGAAACCCCACATGGGCTACCTCAAGGTCTCGAGTCCAACCATATGGACCGAGTGGGTTTGTGAAATCAAGTGGGTGTTGTGCGTTTTGGGCCGTTCATAACATATATACACACATAATGCACATTCATAACCTAGCATTCATTAAATCCAACATATAATTCGGTTCTCGTAAGCACGTAACGTTACATCACAGTAAGTCTAAAGTTCGAGTTGTCACACTAGTGATTTGAGAAATCACATCCTGCCAGACGTCTTAGTAGCCCCTAAAACCTACAGACCCGCACGATGACCATCCCTCTCTAGCTGCTTCTTACTATGCTAGCCACATTGACGTAACACTCCATATCGGCAAGCTATGTTCTTTATTCTAACCACATTTGTGACAACTCGTATTTAGAACCGTCTCTTGTATTACGTGTTAACTTGTATGAACGTTACGTGATTAGTTGATGTGTGATTTTGTTGAATGTTATGGGTTTTTATTACGTTTTGTGTTATGAAATTTGGACCGCACATCTTCCACTTGGCCCAACCCCACTCGCAACCACTTACCTGACCCGAGACCTAAGGGCAGCCCAATGATGGATTCGGCCCACTCACCCCTTGTACGCATACATGAACCATAGGGGGTGTAGTTTCTAATTACTTGCAAAACACTTTTCACACACACAAAAACCCTAGGAGCTCTATCTCTCTCTCTCTCTCTCGTTTTCTCTTGGAACTCGACGGCACCCCTCACACGGAGACTTTCTCTCGGTTCAATCCAACCCCTTCAATTCGGTTAGTGTTTTCATGATACGTGTTTGATCAATGTTGTTATGAATCCATGTTTTGATTAAATGATTGGGGTTGCATGTATGATGAACAATAATGAACCATATGTTGATGTTCTTGTGAATCGGATGGGTGTGATGATGATAATCGGTTACCATAGCTTGCTTTCGAATTGATTACATGATGATCTAGAACCGAATGCTTGTTAATCGGCTGTGATGTTATGATTTGTGGTATTAATTGGTTTATTGTACACATGACTTAGGGTTGCATGCTAGTCCTTGGATTCGTAAATCACATGGTCCGATTATATGTTCCATAGGATATTGGACTGTTATTGTTCTTGAATTGATGATCATAGTAGTATGAATGTTCATGATTGATAAGTTGAATGCTGTTTGATCCGTTTTGAAACTGCCAAAGATGTTTGCTGATATTACGGAACTGATTGAGCTGCAAATTAAGGAAATCGGTTACACTTCATAGTCTCGACAAGGGATTGCGAGTCAAGACCCCACTGTCTTGACTCGAGACCACAACACCCACACACAAACAGCACAACCCGAGACCACGGTTGCGGGTCTGGTTGCGACTCGAGACCGTGTAGTCTCGATTAGTACATGATGACCCGAGACCTCCTTGTTGCGACTCGAGACCATGAGGCCAACACAACTCGAGACCGCACTGTCTCGACTCGAGATCTCTAGTCTCGACTCGAGACCATTAACACATGCACATCGTTTTGGACTTTGCACACTGTTACGAAAGTTTCGCGTCGAAACCCCTCGACGACGCAAGCGCTACTTGAACTCAATCACACGACTCAGAACAATACACTCAAGCTTGATTTCCTAGTGATTTGAGAAATCACATCCTGCCAGACGTCTTAGTAGCCCCTAAAACCTACAGACCCGCACGATGACCATCCCTCTCTAGCTGCTTCTTACTATGCTAGCCACATTGACGTAACACTCCATATCGGCAAGCTACGTTCTTTATTCTAACCACATGCAACTTGTGTACGGCCAGCTACCTCATCAAAATCAGATAAATCCTTATTGATCCCAAAGCCTTTATGTTTGCCCCAAATTGAACGCATTGACTGCAACTACCCTTCTTGCATAATTTTTTGCTACCCGCGTTAGGCTTCACGAATTCCATGATCCTTATCCTACCCTATTCTGCACAAACCTCTGTTTGGATGAATTACTTTCTACGAACGTCACTCGTTGGAGCAACGAGCCAAGGATGCCCCGGAGGTAAAGATATATCAAGCACGGTCCTTCGAACTTGATACGATCAACACCCAGTCACAAGTTCGAATTTGTCCCACTTTGTCAAAATTTGACGGCTGACTCCTTCGACGACATCTGAACCTACTCCGAGAACCAGTAGGGGATCGGAACGACTCATATGCTTAACCCCGGGATCTCTACGGCCCAATCCGCTTTACGCTAAGTTTTCATTGCTCGACTTTTGGCGTCGCAAGGCCCGCTTTTCTCGATCGCTCGCGTTTCTCGTCAACTCAAAGTTCCCGAAAGGGGGCTACTCTACACACGGTTCAGGATTGGGAGCCGTAGTCCTTGTGCTCAAAGTGAGGAGACATTACTCGTACGGTACCAACTTGTTGATACATAGAATGTCTGTTGACTGCGTCTATAAAAAGTCTGAAGTCAATATTGGTCAATAGGGGGTCAAAGTGTAAATATTGTATGAAATAGGCTTAGGATCGCTTATATGTCATTGTATTGTTCTGGACCGCTTATTTGACTTTGTTATGGATCGTTTTTAGGGTAAAAGGTCTGGATCGCTTATATGGCCTGTCACATAAGCGACCCAGGATATCTATAAATAGGTTAGAGCGATTCATCATTTGTAACGGTGTATGTGTGTGCTAAGGTACCGAAACTCTGTCAAAATTTCATCAAAAAGCAATAGAAAGATCAGGATTGAAAAGATAAGCTGTTGTAACTTCATATATGTTGATTCCGCCTTCATACTTGAAGATGAACTACTCTGACTGACTTTTCGGGTCAAACAACGGTCCAACAAGTGGTATCAGAGCTCAGGACGAGGAGTTCATACTACTACAGCATAGATCTGCAGAAATCTCTCTTTTCTACTCAATTTCTCTCATACTTTTTCAGTTTCTAGTAGTTCCAACGGTCAAAATTGTCTGAAATTTGAGTATAACGTGTAAAACACACTAATTACAAACCCTAGAAAGAATCAGGTGAAAATACGGACTAAAAATGGTAAAAACCGGCTAAAAACAGTGGGTCGCGTATTCGAACAAATAGGTTCGCGTTTTTGAATATTCAGGATCGCTCGTAATAACCCATCTGGATCGCTCTTTTGGACAATTTTTACTATCAGGATCGCTCGAACGGACATTTTTTTGGTCCGCTCGAACGAATTTGACTGAACCGCTCGAACGATCACTCTCTAAACTGCTCATACGAAGTTTGTTGGTTCGCTCGAACGGACACCTTGTGGTTCGCTCGAAAGATATTATTGGGCCGCTCGAACGGACGTAGCTGGGTCGCTTTTCTGACACTCTGTGGTCCGCTCGAGAGGACATAGTTGTCTGGACCGCGTATTCGGACATCTATTGGTCTGCTTTTCTGTCAATTAAACAAGATAGGCTCGTCTTTGTGGATTTGTTATTTTTCAAAAATCAAAATTTTTCTAAGTGTTGTCTAATTTTGCAGGTACGTTCACAATGGACGATATGTTCTTGAATCCATTTAGCGACATGTACGCATTCACGAGAAGTTCAGGAAACAACGATTCGACATTGAACAATACGAACGAGAATCAACCAAAAGTGAAAAAGAAAGAAGCTTGGGAGTCCGAAAGTGCATTTGGAACGTTTAACAAACCTCCTAAGTTGATGGCTATAGAAGATTACAGCAGGTGGGCAACAAAGTTCGAAGATTGGCTAATGGCATTTGCTTTTCCCAGCTGGAAGAGTATGAAAAACGGTTATGCTGAGGGAAAGAGGAATGGTGAAGCTTTAAGAAATGCTGAAGAAATTGAAACTTTTGTAGCTGAACAAAAGTGTGTAGCTTTGTTGTTTCAATCAGTTCGGGAGGATATTATTTCGTTGATAGACTATGCCAATGCTAAAGACCTATGGGAAAAACTCGAAAAGAAGTGTCTTGGAAGCAAAGAGATTGTAAAAAACAAAACAAAACTGCTTAGGAAAGAGTTTGACATGTTTGGTTGTCTTAAAAATGAATCAGTTTGCAAAATGATTGAACGATTTGGTCATCTGAAATTGGAGCTTGCACGACACAAGATCACGTATTCTGATGAAGAAATTGTTGATAAATTGTTTGATTCATTACCGGATGAAGTGGATTGGAGATATTATGCATTGATGTTGAAAAACACTATTGCTCCAGAAAATCTGACTCTAGATGTGGTGATTGAAAGACTTGAAAGCCATGAGCTAGAGTTGAAGAAAACATACAAAGCTAATCACTCATCTTATCAGCAAAATCTGGATATGTACTATCCGAAAAGCTTGATGCCGAAAGCTACTTCTCCAAAAACTGCATTTTCTGCTGAGAATGTTTCTCCAGCAAACAAAGAAAGTCAAAGCAGTCCAAGCAGCGGAAGCCACAGTGGTTATCACAGTGGATCTACATCTTCTGCAAATCGTTCTGATGCGAAGTTTTCTTGCAATATCGCAATAGATCTGAAGAACGCACAGAATTTTGATGAAGAGTCGGCCAAGCAACAAATGGTTTTTCTGGCATCTGTGCTAGAATCTTATGAAGGGTTGGTAGCTGGTAAAATCGGGAATACGAATCTGACGAAAGAAGATTACGATCAGATAGACCCCGAAGAAATGGAACTGATCGACATTCGGTGGGCAATGGCAAGTGCAGTTCGACGTGCACAACGCTTCATGGAGATTACTGGGAGAAAAACGATTGGTGGTCCATCTACGAAGTTGGGGTTCAATAAATCCAAAGTGACGTGCTTCAAATGTAAGCAGAAGGGTCACTTCAAGCGTGAATGTAGAAACGCGTACGCTGATGAATCAGAAAATCCGTTTAGAGACGATTATTACAAAAAGGCAATCTACCATCAAAATAAATCTGAGCCGCCCAGATTGAAGCAGTCTGAAGATAATAGAGACAAATCAAGAGCTCTGGCTGTGATTTATGATGATGAGGGGTACGAGTGGAGTAAAGAAGTCCTACCAGAAGATGATGCAGTGGGTTACGCATTCATGGCAAGTCATGATGAACCCATTCCGTGGAAAGATGATCGTACGGAGGAACAAAAGTATAAATATCAGAAGATGATTGCTGAAACCAAAATCATCAGACTTTCTGGTATCTTTCTGGAAGCTAGAAGAGCAAACAGATGGGATCCAGATAGAGAGTGCTATCTTGATAGATATGGCAACATCGCGATTGACAACAAAGAAGATGATGAATATTGGCAGCACAAGTGGTGGGGGAACACCAACGTCAAAGATGATTGAAGAAGAAAAAGAGAAAGAGAGAAAGGAAAAAGAAGAGAAAGAGATGAAAGAAAAAGAAGAAATTGAGAAAGCAAAACAGGTTGATACAGGCTTGATCGATACGACGCAGGAATTGACATCTGAGAATCTGGAAAAGATGGTTGACAAAGTGCTGGCTGCAAAAGCACTTGAGGTAGATCCTATTTCTGTTACTGAGTCAAAGGATCAGGTCAGTCAAAAGACGTCAACGAATGTGTCAGGTAACAAAGTCGATGGTAATGCTGACTGCAAAAATTGCACCAAGCAATGCAATTTTTGTAGCACTGTCACATACCTAAACAGTGAGAAAATCAAGAATCTGACATCAAAGGTTAGAAAGGTTGAGGATCAGATTCTTGAACGTGACACAAACTTAAAAGTTTCAACTGAACGGGTCAATGAATTAACTACTGAATGTCAGAAAATTAAAACTGAAAATGACAAGTTATTTCTTGAGAAACGTCAAATTTCTGAAAAATTTGAAAAATTGAAAAGCGTTGTCAAAGATAGTGATGATCGAAATGGAAAAACATTTAAAGAAAATGAACATCTAAGAGCTGTTTTGAGACTAAAAGAAGAGTCAATTAACAAAAAACTGGATGAAATTGCTAAACTAAAACTTAAAGTCCAAGAAATTGAAATTGAAAATGAAAGAATTCAGTTGAAATTAAACAGCTATAGCTCAGCAAGCTTTGTTTTGCAGCATATTGTTCCCAAACCTATAGGGAAAAACAAAGCTGGTGAGGATGTGTTTTCTGATGGAAAGGGTGTAGGGTTTCACAAAGTTCCACTGCCAATCTTAGACAACTACACGAAAAAGCAGTCTAGTTTGGTGGAAATTGAGGAAGAAAGTGATGTTAAACTTCCTGAAAACATTGATGTCACGTTCACGTCTTCCAATGAAGAGGGTGTCCAAAATGATGTGGTGAAAAGTGTGGTAGACAAAGTGCTTAAACCAGATTGTGACACTTCTGAGGAGGATGGGTGTTTTCTAGACAAATACATTCCGAAGAAAAAGTCCAAAAACAACTTACATGATGATGAATCTGATCTTGTCATGTACAAGATGTCGGGATCGGATAAGTTGTTTTCGGATTCTGAGTTTCCATTAGAGAATGTTAACATGAACAAATTGACAAATGTTTTCAAACTTGTTGAAATCGAGTTGTCAGCAGTGAACAATTTGAATCGAAAGAAAGAGAGGGTTTACAACAAGAAAACTGGTTATCCACCGCGTTTTTACAATAACAACAGAAACAATTGGTCGGGTGGTTATCAGGGGGGTAAATCGTTTCAGAAAAAGAATGTTTCACACAAGAGGTTTGTCGAAAAGAAAAAGTTTGTGAACAGTTCAAGTTCACTTGCTGATGAAGAAAAAGAAATTTTTTCAAAATCAAACAAAGAATTTTTTGAGAAGAGAGCTTCGCAGGCTCAGTCTGAAGGCACGAGTCGGGTAGCTGATACTCGTACTTGTTTTAGATGTGAACAAGTTTGTCATATTGCACGAAAGTGTACATATGCGAAGCCTAGGACTGAAGCTGTGAAGGATCAACAAAAGAAGGTTGATGTGAAGGGTAAAGCACCAATGTATGTTGAGAAGAAAGTGGTTGAGAAGAAAAACGTTAAAATCGACAACATAAAAGCTAAAACTGAACCCGTAAAGAAATTGGTAACTCAAAATAATAAATTTTATAAAAGGGTGGCAGAAACTCAACAGGTGTGGAAACAAAAAATTGAATCAAAAGTTGAGAAGAAAGTTTCAAACTCTGAAGAGAAAAAGGCTGAAGAGCCAATTATTGTTGATTATGATGCAAATTTTCCGCCACTTAAGGCTGAAAATTTCAAAATTCAAATTGCGAGAGTTGCACCTAAGGCTGATGAGGCCTGGGTGGACTCAATGTTTGACTAAACAGTTTGAATTGCCGGAGCTTCCTGGATCGCGAAGCATGAATCGGCATCTTTCTTGAAGTTGTTTAAATGATGATTTGTTATGTGCAGGATCTTCCAAAACTTGTATCCAGGTGGATAATGGATAGTGGAGCGTCAAGGTATATGACAGGGAAGACCGCATTGCTGTATGATGTGAATAACATTAACGGTGGATATGTGGGTTTTGCGGATAATCAAGGAGGAAGGATCATAGGTGAAGGAACATTGTCAAATGGCATTATAACGTTTGAAAGAGTTAACTACATCGCTGAGCTGGAGAACAACCTGCTAAGTATCTCCCAGATCTGTGACAGGATGTATACTACTCATTTCACCGATAAAGAATGTTTGATCTTGAAACCGGGATTTGTGATACCTGAAGAGGGGATCATCATGAGGGCACCAAGAGTCAACGATCTCTATGTGTTGGACATGAGCGTTGCTACTACAACCACGGGTCAGGCTCATTGTTTTGTGTCCAGAGCAACGGAGAAAGAGTCAAGGTTATGGCACCGAAAGATGGGGCATATTCACCTATGGAAAATGAATCACTTAGTGCATAACGACTTGGTCACTGGAGTGAATATTAAAGGGTTTCATCTGGAAGGGGAGTGCATAAGTTGTGTCAAAGGCAAACAGAAGAAAAAGTCTCACCCTACAAAGCAAGTTAATTCAGTCTCAAGACCATTGGAACGTCTTCACATGGATTTGTTTGGTCCAGTGAACGTCAAGAGTATAACAGGAGATTCCTACTGTCTGGTCGTGACCGATGACTACTCCAGATTTTCGTGGGTCATGTTTTTGAAAACAAAAGACGAAACTTTTGATAGTTTGATGGTATTATTTAAGAAAATTGAGAATTTGTACCAGAGACCGATTTGTAGAATTCGAAGTGACAATGGTACTGAGTTCAAAAACAGTAAGATGGAGGAATACTGTGATGAAAGAGGTATACTGCATGAGTTTAGTGCTCCGTACACTCCTCAGCAAAATGGAGTTGCAGAACGCAAGAACCGGACGCTAATCGAGACAGCCAGAACAATGCTTGCATATTCTAAATTACCAATTAATTTCTGGGGTGAAGCTGTTTCTGCTGCATGCTATACTCTCAACAAAGTTCTTACTGTAAAGAAGTTCAACAAGACGTGTTTTGAGCTACTCAATAAACGCAATCCGAATTTGAAGTATCTAGAACTGTTTGGGTCACCCTGTACGGTGATAGAGCCTAATGGCAAGTTTGGTTCAAAGAGCTTTGAAGGAATATTTGTTGGATATTCAGGTCCTACTCGACGTGTCTTTGTTCCAAGTGAAAAGCGTATTATTGAAGCTGCGAATGTTGAATGTCAGGGTTACACTATGCCGCCTCAGAATCCTGGTGATTCATGGCGTTATAATTATGACAAACTTTGGGAATCGTTTGACATGAGAGAAGAATCAGAGGAAGAGGAAGATTTCTTTGATGAGCTAGATATTTTACGAGAGTATGAATCGTCGCTCAGGTTTCCAGCAGAATATTCTAGAAGACCTCAGGAGACTTCAAATGACGATGAAGCCGGTCCTAGCAATGCTGGTGAACATGATGATGAAGTTGCTCCTGGTAATCAGTCGGTGGTGAATGATGATCAAGTAGCTGAAAATATGCCAGTATTTGACCATGGTGATTCAGACTTTGAGGGGGAGCAAATCCAGTTATCAAGTCAAACAAACCAAGTTGGTGAACAAGATGTAGAGCAGCATGTTACTAATCTGGAGGGAAATGTAGAAGTTCCAAGCGAAGTGATGCCGCGAACTCTTTCTTAACATCCAGAGGAGTTGATAATAGGAGAATTGCAATCGGGCGTTCGCACGAGACATCAAATTGACCAGGGCTTAACATGTTTTTTATTCTACAGTAGCACCTTTACAAATTGAATTCTCATTAAGTTGCTTTATTTCGCAGGTCGAACCGAGAACTTACAAAGAGGCGCTTACTGAAGACTCTTGGGTCATAGCAATGCAAGAGGAGTTAGGACAGTTTGAGAAGTTAGGTGTTTGGAAGTTAGTGGATTTGCCGGAGGGTCAACGAAAAATCAATACAAAATGGGTTTTCAAATGTAAAAGGGATGATAGTGGAGTGGTTGTAAGGAACAAAGCTCGACTCGTTGTTCAGGGCTTTAGTCAACAGGAGGGGATTGATTTTACCGAAGTCTATGCTCCTGTCGCACGACTAGAGGCTATTAGAATCTTCCTAGCATTTGCGTCCTGGAAAAATTTCAAAAGTATATCAGTTGGATGTAAAGTCAGCGTTTCTTTATGGGAAGGTCAAAGAGGAGGTTTATGTTGGTCAGCCGCCGGGCTTTACTGACCCAATCCACAAAAACAAAGTTTATTTGCTGGACAAAGCGTTGTATGGTCTACATCAGGCGCCGAGAGCCTGGTACGAGACTTTGTCTCAACACCTACTCGCTAACCAGTTTATACGCGGAAAAGTGGACGCCACTCTCTTCACTAAAGTCGTTTATGGTCATCTTCTGATAGTACAAATTTATGTAGATGATATTATTTTTGGGTCAACGAATGAGAAATTGTGCAAAGATTTCGAACAGGTGATGAAGCAAAAATTTGAGATGTCATCAATGGGGGAGATGAAATTCTTTCTGGGTTTACAAGTTGAACAACTTCCTGAGGGAATTTTCATTCATCAAACGAAGTACGTGCATGATATTCTGGATAAATTTGGAATGTCAAGTTCTACTCCAGCTGCTACCCCACTTGCGACTAATCATGGGATTCACCCAGATCTCACCGGAGACAGGGTTGATGAGACTCTTTATAGATCCTTGATAGGTTCTTTGATGTACCTAACTGCTTCACGTCCTGACATCATGTACCCAACGTGCCTCGCAGCAAGATATCAATCTAACCCAAGAGAATCGCACATGATTATTGTCAAGAGGATATTACGTTACCTGAAAGGTACTCCGTCATTGGGGTTATGGTATCCTAGAAAAGGATATTTTACACTCGAAGGGTATTCCGATTCAGGTTTCGGATGCTGCAAAGTTAACGCGAAATCAACAACTGCAGGTTGCCAGTTCTTTGGTCAGAGATTGGTTACTTGGCAGTGTAAGAAACAAACATCTGTGGCACTATCTACATGTGAAGCGGAGTATGTTTCTGCTAGCAATTGCTGCTCTTAGATCATGTGGATACAGCAACAGATGCGCGACTACGGTTTGCAGTTTCTTAACACATCTCTGTTTGTTGATAATGAGGCCGCAATTAATATAACTAAAAATCCAGTACATCACGCTAAAACTAAACATATCGAAATTTGTCATCACTTTATTCGCGATTGCTTCGAGAAAAAGTTGATACGAATTGAGAAAATCCACATTGACGAACAAAAAGCTGATTTACATACCAAAGCTTTTGATAAAAATCGGTTTCTTTGTTTGTTAAAACTTAATGGTATGAAATTGCTTTCGGTGTCGGATGGGATTGTGAGCGTTGATGAGCGTACTGTTGCGGATGAAGATGAGAAACAATCTGCGATGGTTTGTCGGTTTTTTACGTGTTTTGGTATTTAGGGGGAGATAGATAGTTGTACATAGTTTATTTTTGAGAAAAATACAAAAACAGTAAAAAATGCAAAAATCCAAAAACATGATAAAATTGAAAAAGAGCTTGTGTATATAGGGAAAATGATAGTACATCAGCTAGACAATTACAGTATGCTAAAGATTTGGAAAGACAAAATGAGTTAAACAGTCTCACTAACGATGTGTCGATAGGTTTTCGTACATTTAGTAGATTTATTCGGGATATGAACCTAAAATTTCAATCTAGTGAAATTTGTGGGGAACACTACTTGGATATATAGGTAACCCCTGAAATCTTGTTTGAAAGGTCTCGTATTCTGATATACTAGGTGTTTATACTCTATGATGTCTGGGGTATTATTCCAGGACTTCTGCTGAACGGTAGTTCTGACCTAGTCCTTGGCTAATACTTTATCCAAAATGCTTGAAATATAGCATGAAGCCCTCAGCTGATTAGACAATAAAATTGATAATCAGTTGTTGTAGCTGAAAAGATCCTCTAAAGGGGACACACTGCTAAGTCGAAGCTGATATCTCTCTGCTGAACGGAAGTTCTGACCTGAGATCCCTCAGTTCTCGCATTTAACCCCTAATTTATGTACAGACATCATTGTAGTATTCTTGCCTGTAAGACTGAATATTGAGATTCTGGATACGGGAGTATATTCAGGAGGTGGGACACATGAATTGATCTATGTTCTTAAAACACTTAAACGGTATCCTGAATAGATTGAAGTTTGTGTGAGAATTTAAGATGGATCAGTATATCGACAATCAAGGTGAATTGTTTAAGTCTGAGTATGTAATGTAGCTTAACGGTACTTGTAATCTATCTGAAAAGCTGATATGATTCCCTGACACGCTCACCAAAAATAAAACTTGTAAATAGTTTACTTTCCGCAATTTAAGTTTTCTGTTATTTCATTTCTTAGTTTAGATCATTTTAAAATTCAAAAAGATTTTATTTCTGCTTTATTTTACTCAAACCAGAGTAGAAAGTTGATTGTCGGATTCTAGAAAGATGAAGCGGATGCAGGAGATTCTGAGCTAAAGATCGAGGAGAGCTTACATTGTTGGAAATGTATTTGTTTTCAAAGTTAAAACAAGTTCATTAAGTTGATACTTGTTATTTTTTTTTAAGAAATTAACAATGTTTTTACAAAATCAGTTTGTTTCGTCAAAAGGATCAACCAGGGTCATTAAATTGAACTTGGTAGATTAATCAAGTATTCAGGGTCATTAACTTGAACTTGAAAACTTGAGTGGATTTCTAAAGCTGATTGAATTAGTTTTTATTATTGGAAAAGTTAGATTGTAATGTTATTGGTTAAGTAACAGGTTTGGACATTATTTCCCAACGGAGGCAAATTGTCAAAGCTTGAACCAGATATCTCAAGATTTCAGCATACTGAGAGGGGGAGTCTGTGAAAGGGGGAGTCTGGATCAACAGCTATTGGGAAGTTGATGTTAGAGTCAGGTGTTAATGCTGAAACCTGTGAAGAATGCTTGAAAGGATAGACAGAGTTGGTGAAAAGACTAAGACTGAAGATTACAGATCTGAAGATGCTAAAAAGACTACGTCAACATCCAAGGGGGAGTCTGTTGATACATGGAATGTCTGTTGACTGCGTCTATAAAAAGTCTGAAGTTAATATTGGTCAACAGGGGGTCAAAGTGTAAATATTGTATGAAATAGGCTTAGGATCGCTTATATGTCATTCTATTGTTCTGGACCGCTTATTTGACTTTGTTATGGATCGTTTTTAGGGTAAAAGGTCTGGATCGCTTATATGGCCTGTCACATAAGCGACCCAGGATATCTATAAATAGGTTAGAGCGATTCATCATTTGTAACGGTGTATGTGTGTGCTAAGGTACCGAAACTCTGTCAAAATTTCATCAAAAAGCAATAGAAAGATCAGGATTGAAAAGATAAGCTGTTGTAACTTCATATATGTTGATTCCGCCTTCATACTTGAAGATGAACTACTCTGACTGACTTTTCGGGTCAAACAACGGTCCAACACAACTGCCCGATTTACGCCGATCACGAGAGTCTCCAGCATAGTCTTTGAACGCGCGACAGCACCGACGGGGTCGAACTCCTAAACGATCACGAACGCGCGATCAGGTATCATCCGGACTAGGCCAACATGAGGCTAAACCTAAGCAGGTAGGTGTGTTACAGCTTACCGTTCCTTCAAACCTCTTAACTAAACCTGAAACGCTCTAGTAGAAACTCTGCAAGCAGAAAATCCTTCGGCTGAGCCCATGCAGGGCATGGAAAGGCCGCTCGAACTCGAAGGCAATTGCACTCACTACTTTATGGAATGTGTCTGGATTCCATCTTACGGGAATCTTCGAGAGCTTGTGATGGGCGAAGCACACAAGTCCACATGATACACCCCGACACAGACAAGATGCATCACGACCTCAAGGCCCAATTGGGGGATCATAACTCGTTTGACCAAGATTACGCACTGCCTTGTGAACAAGGGGAACGGCAGGTTTTTGAAACATGCAGCTGTCTACTTGTAAGAAGCAATTACTAGGCACGGGGTGCCAACTTCTATTATCTTGGATCGAGACCCACGTTCTACCTCCGAGTTATGGCAGGCTATGCACAAATCCTTTGGCTCACAGTTAGGCATGAGCATCGCTGCTCACCCGAATACAAATGGGCAAACATGTGACAACTCGACCTTTTGACTTTAAATGCACGTTGACTTTGATCATTGACCATTGACCTTGACTATGTAATTGTTTGACTTGTTGACTTGTGACTGTACATGTTATGTGTTAATGAAACGTACTGTGTTATGCATGTATGTGATTACCATTGTAATGTGAGTATTATGAACACTTAGACTTAGACGACTGATTAAACCACATTAAACCACATAGTGCCCGACGAATCAGAGCTAGATTCGCCAACAACATCTCAACGAAACAGGAGGCCTGTCTCGCCAAACCCATCTCGACGAAACATGTGTTTCGCCGGCCCAACAGTTTCGCCAAGCCCAGTTCGGCCCAGTTAACCTTAAACGCGTATAGGTTATACGTAACCTCTTCATTTGTCACACTTTTAGCAAAACAGAAACCCTAAGAACTCCTTTGCTCTGTGACGGCGATCTCGCATACCCGAAGCCTAGAATCGACTTAGTTGCTTCCTTGATCCTTTCGGTTAGTCGTTTACGTGTTCATGATTTCTTGATTTATGTTATATCTATGCTTGATTTCCTGGATCATATGTGAATATATGCTTATGGTAATCCCGTACTCGCAACGCATGATTTATCGGTTACAATCTGTGAATATGTATATTGTTAATGATGAATTAGATTACATGATGTTCAGGAGCAATATCTAAATGTTGTTCGTGTTATGGTAATCGGTTTGTGATACGTAAGTTAGGATTCATGTTAGAAGATGGTTGTGATAACATGATTTGATTACGAAGTGATTAAACGATGATTCTATGATTACTGAATGATTGTTGTTTGATCGATAATGATGTGACGGCAGATTAGGGTTTCCTGTGATTTCTGTTGTAACTGATCCATGATTTACGTAACTGGTATATTGACGTAACTGATATTAATGAATTAGAATGCTTGACGAATTAGAATGCTTGACGAATTAGAATGCTTGACGAAACTGAGTCATTGACGGAATGGAACGCTTGACGAAACAAGGATGTGTTTCGCCAAGGGTTTTGACGAAATTGAATTGTGATTCGCCAAAGAATAGTTGACGAAACGGTCTATGTTTCGCCAACCTCTGTTTCGCCAATCTGGACAACCTGCACAGTAACTGATGTAATTCTGTTAAGTGTTAACTGAGTTAATTAACTGATGTCAAACGCTATGCATGACTTGTGTGATGTTGATTAGTGATGTGCACTACTTGGTGATTATTGATTATGCTTATACGCTAACTGCATGAATTCAAACTGATTGTGTACGTACATACTCTAGGACGTGATTGATTTACTTTGAGCACATACTTAGCATACCGAGCAAACCCAAGGTGAGTTCACACAGCCAAGGCATGGGTTCCCGGGTGGGGAATGGGATTTGATAGATTGTTGTGCATACTCAGATGGTAGAACTTAACGAATACGAACCTACTAGACTAGTAACACTTATTGAACTAATCTTCGCACACCTGCCACGGGTTGGCCGCGATACTATGACATCTTCGCACACCTGCCTTTGGAAGGCCGCGAACTAAACTTACTAACCTTCGCACACCTGCCTGGGAGGCCGCGATACAAATAAACCTAGTCTAGAATAATTGGGATGAACATCCCCTAATATCTTCGCACACCTGCCTGGGAGGCCGCGATGGGAATATGATACATGATATAAACGAACGAACTTGCTATTACTCATACCATACTATTACTGAACTGTTATCTGTGAACTCGCTCAGCTAGTTGTTGACTCTCTGCTGCATGCCTTGCAGGACCTTAGGTATTTATGGAGCTTGCACTGGAGGAGCGGGTCGTTGTGGGAAATGGATCATGAACACTATGTTTAACGCTTCGAATATTTGAACTTATGATTTTATTTGGGTTATTTACTTATGCTTCCGCTATTGATACTATGTTTGGTTTGGAACATCAATTGTATTGAATGGGGTTTACGAACTATTTACTTATATTATGCTATGTTCAATATGATTGATGGCTTGATCCTGGTCAGTCACGCTCCCAAGCGGTGGTACTCCGCGTGTGGATTTTGGGGGTGTGACAGATTGGTATCAGAGCCATTGGTTATAGAGAACTTGGTTTTAATATGGGAAAACGTTTTTATTAAAACCAGACTATAACCAGAACAGTGCTCTCAACGATCCACAACGACGCTTCGGTCCACGTGCAAGACTCGACATCCTAGGTAATAAGGTTTATGTTTATTACCTGCTTGCTAGAACTGCTTAGAACTTTGCTCATAGTATGCTTACCCTACTATTGCTCGCTATCTGTTACTGCTTGAGAACCCCTATGTGCTTACACTCTTCTGTCATCGCACTATTCGCGAACCTTTCTCACTTATGTTGCCTTTGATGTGAAGATCAATGGCCGCACGAATTAACATGACTCAAGCCCAGCTAGAGGCTCTCGTTGCTGCGGCAGTTGCAGCCGCTCAAGCAGGTAGTGTACCCTGCAGTATAGACTCATACTAGGGTCTTTAGAACCTACATTAACTCCCGTATTTAACTTCGTCCTATTCGTACAATAGGTCAACACGCGCAGCAGCCTGTTTGCACATTCAAGAACTTCATGGACTGCCGTCCAAATTCTTTCAGTGGCACCGAGGGGGCAGTGGGACTCCTCCATTGGTTTGAAAAGCTAGAGTCAGTATTCGAAATGTGCGAGTGCCCTGAGGCTCGCAAGGTCAAGTATGCAACTGGCACCTTGGAGGGAATAGCGCTAACCTGGTGGAACGCGCAGGTGCAAATTCTGGGGTTGGCAGCTGCTAACGCCACACCCTGGAACGATTTTAAGGAACTTATCAAGAGAGAGTATTGCACGCGTGAAGATATTCACAAACTGGAAGACGAGCTGTATAACCTGAAAATGGTTGGATCAGAGATTGAAGCGTATACCAAACGGTCAAATGAGCTGGCCGTGTTGTGCCCAACTATGGTGGACCCTCCATACAAGCGCATTGAGTTGTATCTCAAGGGTTTGGCGCCAGAAATCCAGAGCCACGTAACATCGGCTAATCTTGACGACATTCAGGCTATTCAGCGCCTCGCTCACCGCATCACAGATCAGGCAGTGGAACAGAACAGACTGCCAAAACGCATCAGTGCTACCACTACTGCTACTACTACTCCAGCTGCTACTACTTCTGCCACAACCAGCGAGAACAAAAGAAAGTGGGATGGGGATTCCAGCAAGGGATCAGTTTCGGTTCAGTCCCAAACTCAGCAGCGTCGCACCAACGACCACCAGAGTCCGAATCAGCAATCATCGGGCAACCAGGGGCAGAGTGGTTATAGGGGAACTCACCCGTGGTGTAACAGGTGCAACAAACACCACAGTGGAAGATGTCGCAGGGAACGTTGTCAAAGATGCCACAAGCCGGGCCATGAGGCTAAAGATTGTAGAAGCTCGCGATCAGCAAACCAAAACCAGCAACTCCCACCGCCAGCTCCACAGAACCAGCAGCAGCAGCCACAGCGTGGAAACCGGGGATGTTTCCAGTGTGGGGCTGAAGGCCACTACAAACGCGATTGCCCACAGTTCAACCAGAATCGCAACAACAACAACCAGGGCAACGGGAATAACAACAATAACAACAATGGGGGAAACAACAACAACAATGGCAACGAAGCTCGGGGTCGTGCTTTTGTGCTAGGTCGGGGTGACGCAGTGAATGATCCCAATGTGGTTATGGGTAAGTTTCTTCTCGACGATATTTATGTTACTGTCTTATTTGATTCGGGTGCTGATACAAGTTATATGTCATTGAAAATGAGTAAATTGTTAAAACGTACACCAACACCCCTAAACACCAAACACGTCGTAGAACTGGCAAATGGTAAAAGTGTAGAAGCGGCACATGTAATCAAGGGTTGTAACATCGTTCTAGCTGGTCAGACTTTCTCGATTGATCTTATACCCATAGTTTTGGGTAGTTTCGACGTCGTCATCGGAATGGATTGGTTATCCCAACATCGCGCAGAGATTTTATGCAAGGAGAAGGTTATTCGTATTCCTCGCTCTAGTCAGGAACCTCTCGAAGTTCAAGGTGACAAGAGTGGTGCTGTGGTTGGCATCATCTCTTTCTTAAAGGCGCAGAAATGTTTACGAAAGGGGCATACTGCCATTCTGGCACTAGTCACTGACGCATCAGCAAAGGAAAAGAAGCTGGAGGATATTCCAGTTGTACGCGACTTTCCTCAGGTGTTTCCTGAAGACTTGCCTGGTTTACCGCCTCATCGCCAAGTTGAGTTTCAGATTGAGTTAGCTCCTGGAGCAGCACCAATAGCCCGCGCACCGTATCGTTTAGCCCCATCCGAGTTGGAAGAACTGTCGAAACAGCTGCAAGAGCTCTTAGAAAAGGGTTTTATTCGCCCCAGCTCATCGCCTTGGGGAGCTCCAGTGTTATTTGTGAAGAAGAAAGACGGTACGTTCAGGATGTGCATCGACTACCGTGAACTCAACAAGGTGACGGTGAAGAACCGTTATCCTCTTCCGCGCATCGACGACTTATTCGACCAGTTGCAAGGGTCGTGCTACTATTCGAAGATAGACTTGAGGTCTGGTTATCATCAGCTGAGAGTCCGGGATGAGGACGTCTCCAAAACCGCATTCAGAACTCGCTACGGTCACTACGAGTTTCTTGTTATGCCATTCGGGTTAACGAACGCGCCTGCCGTATTTATGGATCTTATGAACAGGGTGTGTAAACCCTATCTTGACAAGTTCGTCATTGTTTTCATCGAAGACATTTTGATTTACTCCAAGAGTCAGGAGGAGCACGAGCAGCACCTACGATTGATTTTGGAACTCCTTCGAAAGGAGCAATTGTACGCCAAGTTTTCAAAATGTGACTTCTGGCTTCGTGAAGTCCATTTCTTAGGCCATGTGGTTAACAAGGATGGGATTCACGTCGATCCGTCCAAGGTAGATTCGATCAGAAACTGGCCTGCACCGCGTACGCCGACAGAAATACGCCATTTTTTGGGTTTGGCGGGTTATTACAGGCGATTTATCAAAGACTTCTCGAAGATCGCACAGCCACTCACTATGCTGACACAGAAAGGTGTCACCTACCGTTGGGGAGACTCTCAGGAAACGGCTTTTCAGTACTTAAAGGATAGGCTTTGCAGTGCGCCAATTCTCTCATTGCCAGAGGGCACAGAAGATTTCGTGGTTTATTGTGACGCATCAATACAGGGTCTTGGTTGCGTATTGATGCAGCGGGATAAAGTGATTGCCTACGCCTCTCGTCAACTCAAGGTTCACGAACGGAACTACACGACGCACGATTTAGAGCTGGGAGCTGTTGTTTTCGCGCTTAAGATATGGCGACACTACCTGTACGGTACCAGGTGCACGATTTACACCGATCACAGGAGTCTCGAGCATATCCTTAAGCAAAAGGATTTGAACATGCGTCAACGAAGATGGGTTGAACTACTGAACGATTACGAATGCGCCATCAAGTATCATCCAGGCAAGGCCAATGTTGTGGCCGACGCCCTCAGTCGAAAGGACACCTTACCTAAGCGCGTGCGGGCGCTACAGCTTACGATCCAGTCTAGTCTTCCTGCACAGATACGAGATGCTCAGGTGGAAGCATTGAAACCAGAAAACGTAAAGGCTGAAGCTTTACGTGGTTCGAGGCAACAAATGGAACAGAAGGAAGACGGCGCCTACTATGTAACGGGGCGTATTTGGGTCCCACTTTATGGCGGTCTACGAGAGCTGGTAATGGACGAAGCTCACAAGTCTCGCTACTCGGTACATCCAGGGTCGGATAAAATGTACCACGACATCAAAACAACATATTGGTGGCCTAGCATGAAGGCCCACATCGCCACCTACGTCGGCAAGTGTTTGACATGTGCAAGGGTCAAAGTGGAATATCAGAAACCAGCGGGTCTACTTCAGCAACCCAAGATACCGCAATGGAAATGGGAAGAAATTTCCATGGATTTCGTTACAGGCTTACCTAGATCCCAGCGCGGGAATGATACCATATGGGTGATCGTGGATCGACTCACCAAGTCTGCACACTTTCTGGCTATAAAGGAAACAGATAAGTTCTCCACTCTCGCAGACGTTTATCTCAAATAAGTTGTTTCGAGGCACGGGGTGCCCATCTCCATCATTTCAGATCGCGACGCACGATTCACGTTAGAGCTATGGCAAGCAATGCACAAATCTTTCGGCTCAAAGTTAGACATGAGCACGGCATATCACCCTCAGACGGATGGGCAGTCTGAGCGAACGATCCAAACTCTTGAAGACATGCTCCGGGCATGTGTTATCGATTTCGGCAACGGCTGGGAAAAGCACCTCCCTTTGGTGGAGTTCTCATACAATAACAGTTATCACACCAGCATTCAAGCCGCTCCATTCGAGGCATTGTACGGGCGTAAGTGCCGGTCACCTCTCTGTTGGGCAGAGGTGGGGGATAGTCAGATTACGGGTCCAGAGATCGTAGTGGACGCCACGGAAAAGATCGCACAGATACGACAACGCATGGCGGCAGCACGCGACCGTCAGAAAGCCTACGCGGACAAGCGTAGAAAGCCATTGGAATTTCAGGTCGGGGACCGGGTATTGTTAAAAGTTTCACCCTGGAAGGGTGTGGTACGTTTTGGCAAACGGGGTAAGTTAAATCCGCGATATGTCGGACCATTCGAGATCATTGAGAAAATCGGCAAGGTAGCCTACAGATTGAACCTACCAGCTGAACTCGGGGCAGTTCACAACGTCTTTCACGTGTCGAATCTGAAGAAGTGTCTGTCAGATGAGACCCTTATCATTCCTTTCAAAGAGCTCACTATCGACGAGCGGTTGCAGTTCGTCGAGGAACCTGTTGAAATTACGGACCGGGATGTGAAGGTCCTCAAACACAAGAGAATCCCTCTTGTTCGAGTTCGTTGGAACTCCCGACGTGGCCCAGAGTACACCTGGGAACGCGAAGACCAAATGAAAGAAAAGTATCCCCAGTTATTCGGAACCAATACAACCACTGCTGAGGCTGAAGCTACTACAACGGAATTTCGGGGCGAAATTCCAGATCAACGGGGGGAGGATGTGACACCCCAGGAAAACCAGTGAACGATGCAACCTATCTAGCTTCCTCAGTAGGTACGTACCAAATTTCAGGACGAAATTTCTTTCAAGTTGGGGATAATGTGACAACTCGACCTTTTGACTTTAAATGCACGTTGACTTTGATCATTGACCATTGACCTTGACTATGTAATTGTTTGACTTGTTGACTTGTGACTGTACATGTTATGTGTTAATGAAACGTACTGTGTTATGCATGTATGTGATTACCATTGTAATGTGAGTATTATGAACACTTAGACTTAGACGATTGATTAAACCACATTAAACCACATAGTGCCCGACGAATCAGAGCTAGATTCGCCAACAACATCTCAACGAAACAGGAGGCCTGTCTCGCCAAACCCATCTCGACGAAACATGTGTTTCGCCGGCCCAACAGTTTCGCCAAGCCCAGTTCGGCCCAGTTAACCTTAAACGCGTATAGGTTATACGTAACCTCTTCATTTGTCACACTTTTAGCAAAACAGAAACCCTAAGAACTCCTTTGCTCTGTGACGGCGATCTCGCATACCCGAAGCCTAGAATCGACTTAGTTGCTTCCTTGATCCTTTCGGTTAGTCGTTTACGTGTTCATGATTTCTTGATTTATGTTATATCTATGCTTGATTTCCTGGATCATATGTGAATATATGCTTATGGTAATCCCGTACTCGCAACGCATGATTTATCGGTTACAATCTGTGAATATGTATATTGTTAATGATGAATTAGATTACATGATGTTCAGGAGCAATATCTAAATGTTGTTCGTGTTATGGTAATCGGTTTGTGATACGTAAGTTAGGATTCATGTTAGAAGATGGTTGTGATAACATGATTTGATTACGAAGTGATTAAACGATGATTCTATGATTACTGAATGATTGTTGTTTGATCGATAATGATGTGATGGCAGATTAGGGTTTCCTGTGATTTCTGTTGTAACTGATCCATGATTTACGTAACTGGTATATTGACGTAACTGATATTAATGAATTAGAATGCTTGACGAATTAGAATGCTTGACGAATTAGAATGCTTGACGAAACTGAGTCATTGACGGAATGGAACGCTTGACGAAACAAGGATGTGTTTCGCCAAGGGTTTCGACGAAATTGAATTGTGATTCGCCAAAGAATAGTTGACGAAACAGTCTATGTTTCGCCAACCTCTGTTTCGCCAATCTGGACAACCTGCACAGTAACTGATGTAATTCTGTTAAGTGTTAACTGAGTTAATTAACTGATGTCAAACGCTATGCATGACTTGTGTGATGTTGATTAGTGATGTGCACTACTTGGTGATTATTGATTATGCTTATACGCTAACTGCATGAATTCAAACTGATTGTGTACGTACATACTCTAGGACGTGATTGATTTACTTTGAGCACATACTTAGCATACCGAGCAAACCCAAGGTGAGTTCACACAGCCAAGGCATGGGTTCCCGGGTGGGGAATGGGATTTGATAGATTGTTGTGCATACTCAGATGGTAGAACTTAACGAATACGAACCTACTAGACTAGTAACACTTATTGAACTAATCTTCGCACACCTGCCACGGGTTGGCCGCGATACTATGACATCTTCGCACACCTGCCTTTGGAAGGCCGCGAACTAAACTTACTAACCTTCGCACACCTGCCTGGGAGGCCGCGATACAAATAAACCTAGTCTAGAATAATTGGGATGAACATCCCCTAATATCTTCGCACACCTGCCTGGGAGGCCGCGATGGGAATATGATACATGATATAAACGAACGAACTTGCTATTACTCATACCATACTATTACTGAACTGTTATCTGTGAACTCGCTCAGCTAGTTGTTGACTCTCTGCTGCATGCCTTGCAGGACCTTAGGTATTTATGGAGCTTGCACTGGAGGAGCGGGTCGTTGTGGGAAATGGATCATGAACACTATGTTTAACGCTTCGAATATTTGAACTTATGATTTTATTTGGGTTATTTACTTATGCTTCCGCTATTGATACTATGTTTGGTTTGGAACATCAATTGTATTGAATGGGGTTTACGAACTATTTACTTATATTATGCTATGTTCAATATGATTGATGGCTTGATCCTGGTCAGTCACGCTCCCAAGCGGTGGTACTCCGCGTGTGGATTTTGGGGGTGTGACAAAACAAACCATTATTCCCGGGGGGAATACTTTTAAACTGCTGTTCCTGGGAGGAATGCCTCTAAGACTGCTACTCCCGCGAGGAATTCCTATCCATATTTTGGTAAATATCCGACGTTAGTTAATAGACTCGACTCTACCACCTTATTGAGGAACCGGTTGAGATCATGACCCTCGAGCGTAACAAGATGTCAATCGACCGAGTTCGTTGGAACTCACGCCATGGCCCAGAGTGCACCTGGGAACGGGGAAACCACCTGATGCGCACGTATCCCCGGTTGTCTACAAATATTACATCCAGCGCTGAAGCTACAACTAAAATTTCGGGAAGAAATTTCAAGCCAACAAGGGGACGATGTGACACCCCACGAAAACGTTCAAACACACTAGCTTGTCAGTGGCTGCATGCTAAATTTCGGGATGAAATTTCTTGAACTTGGGGATAATGTGACACTTTGGGTTTTCCTGTACGTTTCATGGATGTTATAGTTAAGCTTGTTTAAATCCGTACCATGTGAGATACGTGCAACTCTGTGAATCTAATGCTATGTGATTTTACGTGCTATGTGACTGTATATGTTATGTGGCTTGCATGTTCGCTCTGTGGACTTTCGTGAAACTACTTGTACTTACGTATGGGATTGGAGTCTATGTGTACATATAGAGCGTAGTGTATGACTTTTGCTTAAATTTCAAGGATGAAATTCATGTAACATAGGGAGAATGTGACAACTCGAACCCCTGATCCTGATCTTCGAGAGACGAGCTTAGGATTATCATTATTATTATTATTATTATTATTATTATTATTATTATTATTATTATTATTATTATTGTTGTTGTTGTTGTTGTTGTTGTTGTTGTTGTTGTTGTTGTTGTTGTTGTTGTTGTTGTTGTTGTTGTTATTATTATTATTACAATTATTATTATTATTATTAGTATGATTCCTATACTTATTAATAATCCGCAACAATAAATACGAGTTGTTTACCGGATAACCCGAATCAGATGTAAAATAATTGTTTGTGATTTAAACCGAGCGTTGGGGCCTAGCTAGACACATTAGGTTATGCGGATCCTTATACGCGGTCCCAAGCCCAAGCCCATTTTGAAAACCTAACTATAAAGCTAAGCACCTTCACCCCCACTCCATTTCAAAAACCCTAAGACTTCTCACACCAGCCGCACACCCCTACCCCCTGCCCCTCCTCTCTCGATCAGGCGATTTCCAGCAACCGGAGCATATTCCGGTGCCTCGTTTTCCGGCGAACACCCACAAAAGCCCTAGCCACACCCTCTTCCTTCCTCTCTCCCACACGACCTTCACCTCCCCCTTCTTCTCAGCTGAACCGATGACTGGAGCACATCTCCGGTGACCGCACGGTCACACACACTCACGGCCCCTTTTCCATCCACACTCTGCTCACTTAGGTGCAGCGACGAAACTTAGAGGAACAAAAGAGTCGATGAGAGAGAAGGACGTGACCGGCTGTGGTCCGGCGGCGGTCCTCAAGTCTTTCCGTCGGGCTCACCGGCTCGGGTCAGATTTGGTTTTGTTTGTTCGGGTCAGCCGCGGGTTGGAAGCTTCGGGTCTCGCGGAGTTCAATCTCTAGTCACACCCACAATCCTTCGGTCAGTTTACTTATGTAACAACTCTCACTAAAATCAATCCTTTGGATGTTAATTATCTATTAAGGAAACCCTAATTAAGATCCCTAGGTGATTCTGCACAAACCCTGAAAGTTTCAGAACAATCAGAATCAGGATTAGGGCCCCTAAAACTCAAGAGGGGTAAACCCTAGCCAACGATTATCCTTATAATTTGCTGTAGGAATTGAATTTCGTCGAATTATGACTCACCAAGGCTATGTTGGACACGAACCTACCCTACCCTAAATTGTTACCCGTCGCGCCACGTGAAGGAGACAAGTCTCTCTGTCACGACACGCGAGGGAGTTAATTTTTCAGTATAAATAGAGGGCTTTGGGACTTGAATTTGGGAGTTGGAACGACGTACAAATTATCTCTGTACGTTGAGTTATTGTCTGATTACTCCAAAACACACACCAATCCCGAAACGCTGCTACGATTCAGGGTATTAATTCGATCGCTATTACGATTCAACGTCCGATCGATTGAAACTATCCAACGTATGATTAAGTGCTGCTCAAATTGAGTTTATACTTTGTTATTCGTCGTGATTTCGACTTGAATATTTGAGTATTATCCAATTTCGGACTATGCTCTGTTATTCGTTGTGAATCCGCTGAATTGTTAAGTATTGCACTTTGTTAATCGTTGTGAGGGTTTAATCTCGTGAATTGTCGTAAATGCTGTATTGGTTACTTACCTAATTTCATGTGCATTAGATTATTAGGCTTATCAGTAGGCTAAACTCTATCCTATACCCTTACAATCAAGGAAGATAAGCAAACCGAGCAAAGCAAAAGCAAAAGGTGAGTTCACGAACTTTCTACAAGGCACGGCCATCCTCCAGAGGTAGGATGCCACTCCACTAATCTTCGTGTAACATTTGTGCTTATAATCGTTATGAACAGTTAAATTATCAATAAAACAATTTTATTTGATCCCAATGTTTGTTTCGTTGTTTGCAACCTTCTGTTGGCGGCTTCCACGTACTTTATATGGCAGGAAAGAAACAATCGGCTTTTCACTCAGGTACAGAGGAATGCTAGTGTTCTCTCCAAGGTTATTATAGATACAATTCGGCTCAGGATTATGGGATTCAAAACCGGTAGAGACCCGAAGCAAAGGAAGCTTTTGGATAGGTGGCTGATCGCGAAGACAAACATGGATGTAGACCCGGGCTAGGGTGATGTAGTCTCCGAGTTTTTTTTAGTTCGGGTTCTGGGTTGTGTTGGTTTGGTTGTTTTGTTTTTGTTTGGTTGTGTCTGGTTGTTGAATTTTGTTTGTGTTTCTGTCCTAGGCTTGGTATGCCAAGTCTAGTAGTGTGTATCGGTGTCTCGATACACCCTGTTTATTATTGTTTGGTTGATATATGAAATTCACCGGGGTAACCCATTTACCCAAAAAAAATGTTTGTTTCGTTGTGTTTTACATTTTTCATGTTTTGACTTTTGTTCAATCTCAAACTCTACATCGCTTTCTAGAGCATTATACGCAAACTGGTGCGTAAACGTACTCAGTTTAATGCGACAAATACTCCGGAACATCAACATATACTCAACATACCTTAAATAACCTTTACATAACTTAGAAATAAGTTTTGAAGGCTTTGGTATAGCAAAAACAAGTTAATTCGCTTACAGGGACTAAACTTGACAAACTACGAAAGTATGCCAATTTGAACTGTAACGAACATTCTGGAACATGTCCATAAGTTAAACATACCATAAATATCCTTTACATAGCTTAGAAATAGGCTTTGAGGGGTTTGGTATGCTAAAACAAACTTTTGGATCATTCAGGGGCTAAAAGTGTCAAAAAGTGCACAAGTTTGCACTTTCGCGCATAACTTACGTTCTGAATACATCCGGACATCCAAAAATTTATGTAAGCATCCTAATATTATGCCTTAGTGTTTGGCATAAGAAAAATCCATTCGTCGCGTCATTTGGATCATCTTTCGCGCTTATGCGCATTCCGTCGTAATTAACCGAACATCGCGATCGTACGGCCAAACGAACCAACATCCGACACATTTTTGAGCATGTTTCATGTCCACAATGTTTAGGCATCATTTTAGGGCCTTAAAGTTGGCTTTACAGGCCTTAGAAGGGCTGAAAATGGCTTAAATACACAACAGGGACCAAAAGTGTAAATTCTGCAAGTGGTGCAGATCAGAAGCCTCAGGCGGCCCGCGTGAGTTTTGCCTGAATGTTGAGGCGGGCCGCGTGAGACTGTCAGACAGAATAAATGTTGCATTTAATGCAGTTTGGCCTTTCGATCGATCAAGGGGCAATGCCCTTTCACCCAATCAAGAGCCAAGAGGCATTTTCTGACTTACCACAACATTGCGACAAGTGTACGCACGAGATCGTGGCACGATATTCGATAAACGATCCTAACGGTTCCACTTTTCCTATAAATACCCCCCCCCACTTTGTTCCAAAAACCCACACAATCTGATCTTAAGGCTCTAAGTTGGAACCATTGTTTCATACCTGAGCTATTTGATCTAGATTAGCACTCGGGGACCCTCCGTAAGTCTTCTTTCGCTCTTTTATTCGCTTTTCGAGTCCGAAAGTCAACATTTTGTTGACTTTCTGCATTGACCAGCTTATGGTCGACGCGAAGTTCATGGAACTTCATAACGTGAGCGTGATCACGATGGTTATAGTCCGTAGTGACTATACCTACTGATTTCCACGTTATCTAGGCTCAGTGACGAGTCGTAGTTTCGGCCAAAATACGCATTCTTGCGTATTTTGAAACCAAACTACTCGTGAGCATCAAAACCGTTTGTTTTGATGCCAAACCTGTTTTCTAAACTTAGTTAAGCATGTTCTAACATGCTTAGCTCGTCACTTTTAGTTTAGTGCTTATATAGGGTCGTAAGGTAAGCGATCTAAACCATCCCTTATACTTTCAAACCCGACCCATTTGGTCGATCTTTAGGATCCGACCAAACATATTAGGTGACCATATCTATAACCTTCCGAGGTTATACCTTGTGGTCGCAATGTTAGGCATTCCATACGCGTTCTACGCGAACGAGCGTAAGGTAGCATAAGCTACCTAAACGGGTCGTGATGGGTCGCAAGCACTTAGGTTAAGTTTCATTTTAGTATGTAGGCTTTGTTAAACCATATTACACGAGTCTCCATACTCGTTTGGTTTACGAACCCGCATACTATCCGTTCCTCCGATTTTAGGTCCGGTATATTAACATAGCTACCTATTAGGTGCCGTTTGATATTCCGTGATCTAGCATTGTTTGGTTATTACACAAGAACTCCAAAGCAATCTCAGGTGAGTATATTGAACCCCTCTTTTACTGTATTCCAAACTGTTTTGGGGTGAAACACATGTGCCTATCTGTTACTTTCATGCTTTCCATGTTTTCACATCATATACCTGCTATGTTGTTAGTACATTATAGTACACGATTTCATTACATTTCATGCTATGTATGCCTATTGTGTGCGTACTTAGTACATTGATTTACATTACATTTCTGTTGCATATGTTTACTCAGCATATGGACACATTGATTTACATGAACATTTCTGTTGCATATGTTTACTCAGCATATGGACACATTGATTTACATGAACATTTCTGTTGCATATGTTTACTCAGCATATGGACACATTGATTTACATGAACTTTTCTGCTTCGTATGTTTACTTAGCATACTTAGTACAATTGTTTACATCACATGCCTTCATTTTGTTATGACATTTGGTTTGTTTAACATGGGACAATACATTCATTAACATTAGCTACGTCGTTCGTTAGTAGGTAGTGGTACCATAGGAATTTACAACTCCCGTTCCTGAAATCCTGGGTTTGATAGGATTGGAAGGAATGACCGAATTCGATATACATAACTTAGATAAACCTTTAATTTGTTTAAGGGTTTATCACCACAGTCTCAAGGCTTGGATGTATGCATAGTTTACAATACTGCATAAATGTTAATATCAATAGAGCATGCATTTTTCCACAGAACAAAATGTTGATTTAAACCACGTGTTACTTCAACGACTTGTTTTGTGCATTTTACATATGGTTTAAGTTGATACATTTCGCTTACCATACATGATACATTTTGGGATACACATTACATGGTTTACATTGAACATAAACACGTTGACATTGACATACACATTTGGTGGTTTTCATTGCACATAAACATTTAACATGGTTTACACAATAACACTTGACATTTGGTTTATACATGAACAATTTACATGGTGGATTAGTTTGGGTAAATGGTTTGAGTAACGTGGAGTATGTAATATGATGCAAACATGGTGGATACGCCGCTGGTACTTCCTATATATAAATGTTTGTATAATATTACATATCTTGGCGTTATCTAAATCATTTCAGTTTAGACATGTAACATTTTATACCAATAACATACCTTTCATAAAACATTGTCTTACAAAACAACTTATTATATTCAACTCATTTTACTTGGTTACTCGTTTAACCTTGCACTTATCTATATATATCATTTGATGTTATCGTTTTTCAAATGGTTTACAAAGCAAAACAAATTACAAGGTTCATGACTGACTGTTATTAAACATTTCTTTAAACTCAAGTCATGAATCCCATTTTCACAAAAACTATGTATCTCACAGGCATTTTTATGCTGACGTACCTACTTTCACATGTGTTTTCAGGAGCTATTCCATAGGATGATGATCATGACACTAGGGCGGACCTGTGCCTTAGAGAATAAAAATGAAGATAGAATTAGTTTAATTGTGTTCTGAACTCTTTGTTTTCCTGTTTGAAACGATGTAGCACTCTTGTTTAATAAATAAAATGTAACTTTAATTTCCATGGTTGTATAACAATTAATTCTGTCCACAACACTCCCTGACGTTTTCCGCCGCGGTTGCATGTTACACGCGGTCGGGGTGTGACAGAAGAGTTGGTATCAGAGCCATTGGTTATAGGGAATTAGGTTATTAGTAATGCTTTGACCTAGACTATAACTTTCTAGGACCCTAACACAAGTTATCTTGTGTTTAGAGTTTAAAACATGCACATCACCTATCCTTAGGTGATAACCACAACGGGAACTTCAGTTCTGAATCCGCTTTGAAAATTAATCATCTGTTCTAGGATGATTGATTACTAGGTTTTGAACCCTCTGTTATAAGGTTTTGAACCCTCTGTTATATGGTTTTGAACCTCTTTGGATTTCAAAAATCTCGTCAAAGTTTTGGGTTAATAGTGTGAACACGTGTGAACTGGAAGAGTGAATGCCTGTACCCTGGGTTTTCTGTCTAAGGCTAGAGTGTTCGTACAAATCCATATAATCGGACCAGTCACTCTTACCTGGGGACTCTTGGGGTGAGTATTCACTTATAGGCGAGCATGTCTTCGTGATACACAAATTCTGACCCATTTACTTTGACTAGACATTTCATGTCGCTTGTTTGCTTTGCGATGCATAACCGCCATCTTTGCTTTTGTTGATTTTGCTTCATCTCATTCTCTTCATCCAATCATCTCACTCGTTTCATTTCATGTTTTTCTCTTCTAGAATGCCTCCTCGACGCGACAACCAGATAGCTACTGCCGAGCTGGCGGAGATTATTGCGCAGCAGATGGCTGCTCAATTCCCGAATCTCTTTGCTCAATGGAACCAAGCCAACAACAACAACAATGGTACATGCAAATACAAGGATTTTAACTCGGCTAAGCCACTCAAGTTTAGTGGTTCTGAGGGAGCAACTGGGCTTCTTCAGTGGTTCGAGAGCATCGAGAACACTTTCCGTCATGTGCAGTGTCCTGACAATCGCAAGGTCGAGTTTTCTTCAAGCGTGTTTCAGAAGAGGGCTCTTACGTGGTGGAACGGGGTTATGAGAGATCAAGGTGCAGAAGTTGCTCTAGCTCAGACATGGGCTGAACTGAAAGCTCTTATGATGAGGGAGTTTTGTCCTCGTCATGAACAGCGAGCGTTGGAGAAAGAATTTGATGTTTTGAAGCAAGATAGTGGCGAGCACAGGGCTTATACGGATAGGTTTGAGGAGTTGAATCTTCTTTGCCCGACTATGGTTACCCCACTCGATAAGGCCATCGAAAGGTACATCGACGGCCTACCTGACTCAGTACAAGACATCCTTACTGGTAGCAACCCTACCACACTCCGTCAGGCAATCGAGTTATCAGCGACACTGACTGAGTCGCAGATTCGAAAGAATAAGCTACACAGGAAGGGCGACAAGGGCAAGAAACAGTCGGCTGACAAGGAAGATAGCAAGAAAGGTCAAAACAAGAAGGGAAAGGATTCTGGTTCCTCAAGGGGGTCAAGGAAGCGTAAGGCTTCCCAAAACTATGTTGTCACTGCCCAAGCTAACCAGGCAGCTCCCAACCAGCCTCTAGCAAAGAAGCCCTACTCAGGAAGTGCACCTTTGTGTAATCAATGCAACAGTCACCATCAGCCGCAACATCAGTGCCGTTTCTGTACTAACTGTGGGAAGTCGGGTCATCTTGCCGTTGTTTGTCGGTTTGCTCAGAATCGCGCAGTTCAGAACCCTGCTCAACAAGTTGCTCAGCAACAGGGTCAGGCTGCACGACCAAACTACCCACCAGGTGGTTGTTATAACTGTGGGGATCTGACCCACTACAGAAATCGGTGTCCAAGGCTAGCCAACCAGAACCAGAATGCAAACTAGAATCAGGCTCAGGCTCGAGGTCGAGTCTTCAACATGAATGCACAAGAAGCACAAGCAGACAACGAAGTGGTGAACGGTACGTTCTTTATTAATAATCAGCCAGCATCTGTTCTTTTTGATTCGGGTGCCGACAAGAGTTTTGTGTCATTGTCTTTTGAGACAATGCTTCGCGTGTCTAGAACGAAACTAGGTAAACCTTTGAAAGTAGAGGTTGCCAGTGGAGAACCCATTGTTCTTAATTATGTTCTACGCGACTGCCAGTTGAACCTTAACGACCATATTTTTCCTATTGACCTCACGCCAATGCAACTTGGAAGCTTCGACGTTATTGTGGGAATGGATTGGTTATCTAAGCATCGTGCAGAGATAGTTTGTTCTGAGAAGATTGTTCGTGTGCCACTGTCGACAGGCGAGATCCTTCAGGTTCGTGGTGAGAAGCCTGCCGGTGGTCTCAAACTCATGTCTTGTTTTAAAGCTCGGAAATATCTGCGAAAGCACTATGTGGCTTTCTTAGCACATGTTACAGTAGATAAAGGCAAGCGTAAGACTATTTCAGATATTCCTGTCGTTCGGGATTATTCTGAAGTTTTCCCTGAAGAGTTACCCGGTCTACCTCCAGCACGCCAAGTCGAGTTCCGTATTGATCTCATACCTGGTGCAAATCCCATTGCCAGAGCTCCATACCGTCTTGCACCATCAGAGATGCAAGAATTATCTAAGCAGCTTCAGGAGCTCTCTGACAAAGGTTTTATCCGTCCTAGCTTTTCACCTTGGGGTGCTCCCGTTCTTTTTGTTAAGAAGAAAGATGGATCCTTTAGGATGTGTATCGATTATCGTGAGCTTAACAAGCTCACCATCAAGAATCGATATCCCCTACCTCGCATTGATGATCTCTTTGATCAATTGCAAGGCGCTTCTTATTTTTCAAAGATTGATCTACGATCTGGATATCATCAGCTTCGTGTGCATGAAGAAGACATTCCCAAGACAGCGTTCCGTACTCGTTATGGACATTATGAGTTCACAGTCATGCCATTCGGTTTGACGAATGCTCCTGCTGTTTTCATGGACTTGATGAATAGGGTCTGCAAGCCTTATTTGGATAAGTTCATCATCGTTTTCATTGATGACATCTTGATTTATTCTAAGACACAAGCTGATCATGAGCAACATCTACGTCTTACATTGGAACTCCTAAAGAAAGAGCAGCTTTTCACCAAATTCTCCAAGTGTGAATTTTGGCTTAAAGAAGTTCAATTCTTAGGACATATTGTCAACGAACAAGGTATACATGTGGATCCCTCCAAGATCAGTGCCATTAAGGATTGGGATACGCCTACTACTCCTACTGAAGTTCGTTCTTTCCTTGGTCTGGCGGGTTATTACCGCCGCTTCATTGAGAATTTCTCAAAGATTGCAGTTCCTCTAACTGCTCTAACTCAGAAGAACGAGCCATTTGATTGGGGAGTCAAACAAGAGGAAGCGTTTTTGACTTTGAAACAAAAGCTTTGTGACGCGCCTGTCCTAACGTTGCCTGAGGGCAATGATGATTTCTTCGTTTATTGCGATGCATCTAAATTGGGTCTTGGCTGCGTCCTGATGCAAAGAAACAAAGTCATAGCATACGCATCAAGGCAGTTGAAGATACATGAGAAAAACTACACCACTCATGATCTGGAGTTGGGTGCAGTTGTCTTCGCTCTCAAAATCTGGAGACAATATTTGTACGGTACAAAATGTGTGGTTTTCACTGACCACAAAAGTCTTCAACATATCTTCAAACAAAAGGAACTCAACATGAGGCAAAGAAGTTGGGTTGAACTTCTAAACGACTATGACTGCGAAATTCGCTACCATCCTGGTAAGGCGAATGTCGTAGCCGATGCATTGAGTCGCAAGGAACGTACTAAGCTTCATTGTGTACGTGTCCAATCTGTTATTCAAACCGATATCCAAGCTCGTATTTCTCAGGCTCAACAAGCTTGTGTTTCACAAGGCTTGATGGATAAGGAATTTCCTTATCACATAACACCTGCTCTTGAACTGAAGGACAATGGATCGTATTACTTCATGGACCGTTTGTGGGTCCCAAGTCAAGATAATCTTCGTACCTTGCTTATGGATGAAGCCTATAAGTCTCGTTATTCCATTCATCCTGGCTCAGATAAGATGTATAAGGATCTTCGTATTCAGTATTGGTGGCCTGGTATGAAGAAAGACATTGCTTTATACGTATCAAAATGCCTTACTTGTCTTAAGGTTAAGGCTGAACATCAGCGTCCTTCCGGATTATTGGAGCAACCAGAGATCCCAGTTTGGAAATGGGAAAACATTACTATGGATCTCATTACCAAACTCCCGCGCACAAAGAAAGGTCACGATGCCATCTGGGTAGTCGTGGATCGTCTTACCAAGTCAGCGCATTTCTTGCCAATCCGTGAGGATTTTTCGGCATACAAACTTGCTCAAATCTACGTAGATGAAATTGTAGCTCGACATGGTGTTCCTTTGAACATCATTTCTGACAGAGATGCTCGTTTCACTTCTCATTTTTGGAGAACCATGCAATCTGCTATGGGGTCCCAACTTAATTTAAGCACAGCTTATCATCCGCAAACGGATGGTCAATCTGAAAGAACAATCCAGACACTGGAGGATATGCTTAGAGCTTGTGTGATCGATTTTGGTGGTAGTTGGGATTCACATCTTCCGTTGATTGAATTCTCCTACAACAACAGTTATCACTCCAGCATCAACATGGCTCCTTTCGAGGCTCTCTATGGTCGAAAATGTCATTCACCAGTCTGCTGGAATGAGATTGGCGAGGCTCAACTTACTGGACCTGCCCTCATTTTAGAGACAACAGATAAGGTTAAGAAAGTTCGTGACAACCTTCAGATAGCTAGAAGCCGTCAAAAGAGTTACGCGGACCTAAAACGTAAGCCCTTGGATTTTCAAATCGGTGATCGTGTATTACTAAAGGTCTCACCTTGGAAAGGTGTGATCAGATTCGGAAAGAAAGGAAAACTTGCACCTAGATACGTTGGACCATTCAAGATCGTCGAAAGAATCGGTAAGGTAGCCTACAGACTTGAGTTACCTCCTGAACTTGGAAATGTTCATCCAACCTTTCACGTGTCCAATCTCAAGAGGTGTTTAGCTGATGAGAACCTCCACATACCTCTTGACGAAATTCGTGTTGATAAAACACTGAAATTTGTCGAGAAACCGGTAGAAATCATGGAACGTGAAGTCAAGTGGCTCAAACGCAAGCGCATTCCTTTGGTCAAGGTTCGTTGGGAATCTAAGCGTGGACCCGAGTTTACTTGGGAACGTGAAGATCAAATGAAGGCAAAATATCCGCATCTTTTTCCACGAGTTTCCTCTAAATAAATTTCGGGACGAAATTTCCACAAGTAGGGGAGACTGTAACATTTGTGCTTGTAATCGTTATGAACAGTTAAATTATCAATAAAACAATGTTATTTGATCCCAATGTTTGTTTCGTTGTGTTTTACATTTTTCATGTTTTGACTTTTGTTCAATCTCAAACTCTACATCGCTTTCTAGAGCATTATACGCAAACTGGTGCGTAAACGTACTCAGTTTAATGCGACAAATACTCCGGAACATCAACATATACTCAACATACCTTAAATAACCTTTACATAACTTAGAAATAAGTTTTGAAGGCTTTGGTATAGCAAAAACAAGTTAATTCGCTTACAGGGACTAAACTTGACAAACTGGGAAAGTATGCCAATTTGAACTGTAACGAACATTCTGGAACATGTCCATAAGTTAAACATACCATAAATATCCTTTACATAGCTTAGAAATAGGCTTTGAGGGGTTTGGTATGCTAAAACAAACTTTTGGATCATTCAGGGGCTAAAAGTGTCAAAAAGTGCACAAGTTTGCACTTTCGCGCATAACTTACGTTCTGAATACATCCGGACATCCAAAAATTTATGTAAGCATCCTAATATTATGCCTTAGTGTTTGGCATAAGAAAAATCCATTCGTCGCGTCATTTGGATCATCTTTCGCGCTTATGCGCATTCCGTCGTAATTAACCGAACATCGCGATCGTACGGCCAAACGAACCAACATCCGACACATTTTTGAGCATGTTTCATGTCCACAATGTTTAGGCATCGTTTTAGGGCCTTAAAGATGGCTTTACAGGCCTTAGAAGGGCTGAAAATGGCTTAAATACGCAACAGGGACCAAAAGTGTAAATTCTGCAAGTGGTGCAGATCAGAAGCCTCAGGCGGCCCGCGTGAGTTTTGCCTGAATGTTGAGGCGGGCCGCGTGAGACTGTCAGACAGAATAAATGTTGCATTTAATGCAGTTTGGCCTTTCGATCGATCAAGGGGCAATGCCCTTTCACCCAATCAAGAGCCAAGGGGCATTTTCTGACTTACCACAACATTGCGACAAGTGTACGCACGAAATCGTGGCACGATATTCGATAAACGATCCTAACGGTTCCACTTTTCCTATAAATACCCCCCCCCCCCTTTGTTCCAAAAACCCACACAATCTGATCTTAAGGCTCTAAGTTGGAACCATTGTTTCATACCTGAGCTATTTGATCTAGATTAGCACTCGGGGACCCTCCGTAAGTCTTCTTTCGCTCTTTTATTCGCTTTTCGAGTCCGAAAGTCAACGTTTTGTTGACTTTCTGCATTGACCAGCTTATGGTCGATGCGAAGTTCATGGAACTTCATAACGTGAGCGTGATCACGATGGTTATAGTCCATAGTGAGTATACCTACTGATTTCCACGTTATCTAGGCTCAGTGACGAGTCGTAGTTTCGGCCAAAATACGCATTCTTGCGTATTTTGTAACCAAACTACTCGTGAGCATCAAAACCGTTTGTTTTGATGCCAAACCTGTTTTCTAAACTTAGTTAAGCATGTTCTAACATTCTTAGCTCGTCACTTTTAGTTTAGTGCTTATATAGGGTCGTAAGGTAAGCGATCTAAACCATCGCTTATACTTTCGAACCCGACCCATTTGGTCGATCTTTAGGATCCGACCAAACATATTAGGTGACCATATCTATAACCTTCCGAGGTTATACCTTGTGGTCGCAATGTTAGGCGTTCCATACGCGTTCTACGCGAACGACGCGTAAGGTAGCATAAGCTACCTAAACGGGTCGTGATGGGTCGCAAGCACTTAGGTTAAGTTTCATTTTAGTATGTAGGCTTTGTTAAACCATATTACACGAGTCTCCATACTCGTTTGGTTTACGAACCCGCATACTATCCGTTCCTCCGATTTTAGGTCCGTTATATTAACATAGCTACCTATTAGGTGCCGTTTGATATTCCGTGATCTAGCATTGTTTGGTTATTACACAAGAACTCCAATGCAATCTCAGGTGAGTACATTGAACCCCTCTTTTACTGTTTTCCAAACTGTTTTGGGGTGAAACACATGTGCCTATCTGTTACTTTCATGCTTTCCATGTTTTCACATCATATACCTGCTATGTTGTTAGTACATTATAGTACACGATTTCATTACATTTCATGTTATGTATGCCCATTGTGTGCGTACTTAGTACATTGATTTACATTACATTTCTGTTGCATATGTTTATTCAGCATATGGACACATTGATTTACATGAACATTTCTGTTGCATATGTTTACTCAGCATATGGACACATTGATTTACATGAACATTTCTGTTGCATATGTTTACTCAGCATATGGACACATTGATTTACATGAACATTTCTGCTTTGTATGTTTACTTAGCATACTTAGTACAATTGTTTACATCACATGCCTTCATTTTGTTATGACATTTGGTTTGTTTAACATGGGACAATACATTCATTAACATTAGCTACGTCGTTCGTTAGTAGGTAGTGGTACCATAGGAATTGACAACTCCCGTTCGTGAAATCCTGGGTTTGATAGGATTGGAAGGAATGACCGAATTCGATATACATAACATAGATAAACCTTTAATTTGTTTAAGGGTTTATCGCCACAGTCTCAAGGCTTGGATGTATGCATAGTTTACAATACCGCATAAATGTTAATATCAATAGAGCATGCATTTTTCCACAGAACAAAATGTTGATTTAAACCATGTGTTACTTCAACGACTTATTTTGTGCATTTTACATATGGTTTAAGTTGATACATTTCGCTTACCATACATGATACATTTTGGGATACACTTTACATGGTTTACATTGAACATAAACACGTTGACATTGACATACACATTTGGTGGTTTTCATTGCACATAAACATTTAACATGGTTTACACAATAACACTTGACATTTGGTTTATACATGAACAATTTACATGGTGGATTAGTTTGGGTAAATGGTTTGAGTAACGTGGAGTATGTAATATGATGCAAACATGGTGGATACGCCACTGTTACTTCCTATATATAAATGTTTGTATAATATTACATATCTTTGCGTTATCTAAATCATTTCAGTTTAGACATGTAACATTTTATACCAATAACATACCTTTCATAAAACATTGTCTTACAAAACAACTTATTATATTCAACTCATTTTACTTGGTTACTCGTTTAACCTTGCACTTATCTATATATATCATTTGATGTTATCGTTTTTCAAATGGTTTACAAAGCAAAACAAATTACAAGGTTCATGACTGACTGTTATTAAACATTTCTTTAAACTCAAGTCATGAATCCCATTTTCACAAAAACTATGTATCTCACAGGCATTTTTATGCTGACGTACCTACTTTCACATGTGTTTTCAGGAGCTATTCCATAGGATGATGATCATGACACTAGGGCGGACCTGTGCCTTAGAGAATAAAAATGAAGATAGAATTAGTTAATTTGTGTTCTGAACTCTTTGTTTTCCTGTTTGAAACGATGTAGCACTCTTGTTTAATAAATAAAATGTAACTTTAATTTCCATGGTTGTATAACAATTAATTCTGTCCACAACACTCCCCGACGTTTTCCGCCGCGGTTGCATGTTACACGCGGTCGGGGTGTGACACTTCGCACACATGCCTGTAGGGCCGCGACACGATACGATACGATACGATATTATACGATACGAATACTAACCTTCGCACATATGTCTGGGAGACCGCGATACGGGCTAGTAAGCTTGTGAACCAACTGTGAATTCACTCAACTTTGTTGTTGACTCGTTGTTACATGCCTTGCAGGTCGTTAGGTCCCTAGCTTAAGGAGGTTGCACAAGGAGGCGTGGTCGTTGTGGGAAAACTTATATTAAACTTATGTTTTGCTTCCGCTGTAAACTTAAACTATGTTTTAACACAAATTGTATTGTGTTGGATTTTATAAATAAACTACATGCTTGTTCAATATGATTGGTGGCTATGATCCTCGGCATGTCACGCCTCCAAGGCGGGGTGGGGTTTTGGAGGGGTGTGACAGATTGGTATCAGAGCCATTGGTTATAGTGAACTTGGTTTTAAAAAGGGAAAAGCTTTTTGATACAACCGGACTATAACCTGTACAGTAATCCGCAACGATGCTTCGCTCCAAGTGCAAGACTCAATACTTTACTGCATTCTGTAATATTCATTTTAAGTGTTACGGCTAAGGTTAAGTCCTCCCTAAGTATTTCATGTATCCAACTGTAAGAAATATCTATCTGACGAATAGCTGGTAGTACCTCTTCAAGACATATAAGTGAATGAACAATTTAAAGATTTTTTGAGAAACCACTTTAGATAGAAGACAGGTTAAGTTTCTTGAGCATAAAAGATTAGTACTGGTATCCTTACTTATTCGAATAAATCTCGAGGACGAGATTTAAATAAGGTGGGGAGAATGTAACAACTCTCACTAAAATCAATACTTAGGATGTTAATTATCTATTAAGGAAACCCTAATTAAGATCCCCAGGTGATTCTGCACAAACCCTGAAAGTTTCAGAACAATCAGAATTAGGATCAGGGCCCCTAAAACTCAAGAGGGGTAAACCCTAGCCAACGATTATCCTTATAATTTGTTGTAGGAATTGAAGTTCGTCGAATTATGACTCACCAAGGCTATGTTGGACACGAACCTACCCTACCCTAAATTGTTACCCGTCGCGCCACGCGAAGGAGACAAGTCTCCCTGTCGCGACACGCGAGGGAGTCAATTTTTCAGTATAAATAGAGGGCTTTGGGACTTGAATTTGGGAGTTGGAACGACGTACAAATTCTCTCTGTACGTTGAGTTATTGTCTGATTACTCCAAAACACACACCAATCCCGAAACGCTGCTACGATTCAGGGTATTAATTCGATCGCTATTACGATTCAACGTCCGATCGATTGAAACTATCCAACGTATGATTAAGTGCTGCTCAAATTGAGTTTATACTTTGTTATTCGTCGTGATTTCGACTTGAATATTTGAGTATTATCCAATTTCGGACTATGCTCTGTTATTCGTTGTGAATCGGCTGAATTGTTAAGTATTGCACTTTGTTAATCGTTGCGAGGGTTTAATCTCGTGAATTGTCATAAATGCTGTATTGGTTACTTACCTAATTTCGTGTGCATTAGATTATTAGGCTTATCAGTAGGCTAAACTCTATCCCATACCCTTACAATCAAGGAAGATAAGCAAACCGAGCAAAGCAAAAGCAAAAGGTGAGTTCACGAACTTTCTACAAGGCACGGCCATCCTCCAGAGGTAGGATGCCACTCCACTAATCTTCGCACACATGCCTATAGGGGCGCGACACGATACGATACGATACGATACGATATGATACGATACGAATACTAACCTTCGCACATATGTCTGGGAGACCACGATACGGGCTAGTAAGCCAGTGAACCAACTGTAAATTCACTCAACTTTGTTGTTGACTCGTTGTTACATGCCTTGCAGGTCGTTAGGTCCCTAGCTTAAGGAGGTTGCACAAGGAGGCGTGGTCGTTGTGGGAAAACTTATATTAAACTTATGTTTTGCTTCTGCTGTAAACTTAAACTATGTTTTAACACCAATTGTATTGTGTTGGATTTTATAAATAAACTAGATGCTTGTTCAATATGATTGGTGGCTATGATCCTGGGCATGTCACGCCTCCAAGGCGGGGTGGGGTTCTGGAGGGGTGTGACAACTTATGTTTCGATCTTGTCAATGGTTGGCTGCTTGCTTTGTTTTATGAGTACATAAGGTCCTAAATGCTGAAACTGTTGTGATTATATGTCTATTATGGATTTTGGTTTAGTAATTTGCGGTTGATAACTGTTGGGAGTATATGTGATTTTGATTTGTAACTCTGTGTCATTAGTGCTTGCTTTCTATTTAATTCTGATTGTAAAATGAGAACATGTGTATGAATGTTTGGTCAGTAGGTGATTTTTGAGGAAAAATAGATATAGCCACATTTCAACTGCTTGGTATTTTGGTATACAAGATGTTCCTCACTACGATTAATATGCAACTTGTTTTGGTAATAATATATGATACGGAATGTTGACTGATCATATGAGAAATGTTGAATGAATATGAATGTGAAAACCCTAGATGATGAACTGTTTGAATGATGCCAAAAATATTTGAAATGTATGCATTTGATCTGAGTTGGTAAGTGTAGGAAATGGGGAACATGTTAGTGAAACCTGATTGGCTAGTACATGCTTATGAAATTTGATTGGCTAGTACTATTCTAAGGAATTCTGGAAGCATCTGCTCAGCTGCGAGTCGAGACCTTATGGTTGCGATTCGAGACCTTTGATTGGCAACTCGAAACCAGACATCATGCTCCACGAGTCGAGACCAGCTTGGTTGCGACTCGAGATCTCATGATCTCGACTCAGGCCTGACTCGAGACTGGACAGGTTACGACTCGAGATGTCCTGATCTTGACTCGAGACCTCAGTGGTTGCGACTCATAACCGCACTACTCGAGACCTCCCGTTTACGACTCAGAACCCAGTCGTTGCGACTCGAGACCTCATAGTCTCGAGTCGAGACTATCCGGTTTCGATTGGACTACTTAAATTCATTATTGGGCCGCACTATGTGATGTTACGTTTTGGGCTATGTGCTACTATTGTTGATTAACTGCTACTGTTTGACTGTTCACATGCTAAGAGAGGCCCAAAAACATATATGCTGATATGATACGTATTACTGTTGCCATTGCTGTACATTATGCAAAGTGTGTGCATTATATGAAAGGTGGATTTACGTGCTACGTGTTAGATACGTGTAATTTATACGAGACGTTACTTGCACACGAACCTAATAAATATGTATTATCATAATAGGGTATGGTTGACCAACCTAACACAAGTAAATTGTCTGCCGAGCAAACCAAGGTGAGTTCACACACTAAAAGCATGCGTCCCACGGTGGGACACGGACAAACTGCTGTATTTGGGAAAACTTACTTTCGAACTATTATTTCCGGGGGAAAAACAAATGGGTACTTTTATACTACTATCTCCGGGGGAGATACGCTTGGATGTTATTTACACGGGCAAACTGCCATATTTGGAAAAATGACTTTCGAACTATTATTTCCGGGGGAAAACGATTGGGTACTTTTAAATTACTATCTCCGGGGGAGATACGTTTGGATATTATTTATAAATCACAACTAGCAAAACTAAACGAAACTCTATCACATTAAGTCCCTGCTTACAGTACCGATTAATCGCCGGGGGCGAACGGGTTATTAGTTGATAGCGCTATTAGGTTTGACAACCTCACACCGTGACCGGGGTGATCGGGCGTGAACTAGTAGACCTTGCAACTTGGTCAATGATGATAGACATAGACTCGGGGCACAACAACTTTACGTCAACAGTTTCGGTATCTACAGTTTAGTAAGCTTACAGATGGGGTAGCTCCCCATAACGTGATTGTAAATGGTATATCTAAACAACTTACGTTTTTGAAAAACTAAAACTGAACAACTCATGAACTCGCCAACTTTATGTTGACACCCTTCTGCATGCTTTGCGGGTTGCTCGAAACAGTTTTGGACGGACATTGCAATCGGCTGGAGTGCGTGGTTTGTAAGTTGCACAATTAATAAACTTGTGGTTTTGAAATTACGATATGCTCTCCTTTCCTTTCCGCTGCAAACTTAAACTATGTTTTGAAAAATTTAAATTGGTCGCTAATTATACCCTTATTTGTGATAATAACTAACCCGTTCAAAATAATTAGTGGCTAAGATCCTGGTCAGTCACGCCTCCAAGCGGTGGTACTCCGCATGTGGATTTTGGGGGTGTGACAATAACTATGAATAAATTGGAACTGTAAGTGGTTAGGGGTAGTGTTGTTCATGATGATGTGTGAGGAAGATGAATAGCATCTCAACGAAAAGTTTCGCCACTTAGCACCTCAACGAAACTCTATAAGTTTCGCCACTTAGCATCTCGACGAAACACTATATTTTTCGACGCCCTGGGAATAGTCACAACAGACTGTAGTTTGAACACTTAAGATAATGAATAACTATGTTGTTATTTGTTATTGATGATAGTGAAGACTGGTTTTGCCTGGGATTGAATAACTGTTATGTGTTAGTTAGTGATTGTGATTCTAAATGCACACTGTGATCATGAACTAATATGTGTACCATGTGAACATAAACTGATTATGTATACATGAATGCCATAGGCTTGATTGATTGACTGTGAACAAGTAACTTAGCAAACCGAGCAAACCAAGGTGAGTTCACACTTTCTACAAGGCATGGGATTCCCGGTGGTTTGGGAATGGGTTAAGGATTAATAATGAAACCTGCATACTCTCCTTGGGTAGGATATGTACCTCCATCCTCCATGTGACAACTCGAGTTTCCAAGATTCCTTATTCGCATTTACGGCACGTTAATTATCTAATTGTTTACTTACACGACTTATTGCTTTGTAATTGTATACGTTGGATTATATGAACTATATGCTGAGATGTTGATTTGATGTGTTATCCATGCAATGTGATCAAAGTGTTTATCATGTATACTGTTGAAAAACTTAAACTATTCGAGTTGAATAACCCGACGAAACACAAGTGTGTTTCGCCATAACCCACATGACGAAACAGGTGTGTGTTTCGTCACACACATCTCGACGAAAAAAGCTGTTTCGCCGGCCCACGATTCGCCGAAGCCCATTAAGGGCCCATTGCGCTGTTTCGTGTATATCTACGTGAAACGGGTTCAGTTTCACACCTTTGACAATCTGAAACCCTAGAACTCTCTCCCAAGTGTGACGACAGCTGTGTGTGTTTCCCCAAGCCCCTTTAGCAATCAACCCATCGTTCCATCTATCTCGATTAGTGCGTGTTCGTTGAATCGGTTTCTTAATATTTTGATTACTCGATGTAGGTTTGTGTATATGCTTGCCTGATTTCTGGAATAGATGTGATTATTTAAGTATGGTGATCTGATTTCGTTATGCCTGAATGATCGGTTACATAGATTTATGTGAAACATGATGTTGATTAAGGTTCTATGAGCCTTACGTATTATAATCCGTCGCACATCTGATTTAAACCGTGTAGAACGTAACCATATGATTGTTCTTTGAACCAACAGATCCAAACTATATTAATCGTATAGATACATAATGATTTTGTGGATTACATGTCTGTTTAGTAACTGTTATGCAAAGAATACATGTTATATCTGTGCTAATCAACGATTTCCATCGTGTGTAATAACTGGTTGTTTGAGATTATTGTAAAACGGCTGAACTGGTGATTAGGGTTTCTGTGTTTTACTGTTTAGTCGACGTAACGGACATTTGGACGAAACACTTAGCGACGAAACAAACATGGCGAAACAAAATGTGTTTCACCGAGACCAATTACAACGAAATAAACTTGACGAATCAAGTGTGTTTCGCCGAGGACATCACGGCGAAACCCAGGGTGTTTCGTCGAAGGGGATTCACGGCGAAACAAGGGTGTTTCGCCGAACGGGTAATCTGCACAGTAACTTAATTTAACTCTGTTAAGTGTTAACTGGATTGATTAACTGTCGTTAAGTGTGAAGCATGACTTGTATGAGTTTGAATACGTGTTTAAGTGCTACTTGGTGATTACTGCTTCAATATCCACTATGATTATGCATATACGTGAACTTCGTGAATATAAAACTGATTCTGCACACGTGCGTACTTTAGGACTTGATTGATTAACTTGAGCACATACTTTAGCATACCGAGCAAACCAAGGTGAGTTCACACCCTTATCAAGGCATGGGATTCCCGGGGTAGGGAATGGGATTGAACGATTACTTGCACTTACATTGTTATTGGGAATTACGAATCACTGACCTCGTTAGGGGAATGTCACTTATAGATGCTGCTAGACTAGTTATACAAATACTACTCTTCGCATACATGCCTGGAATGGCCGCGATACGGATACGAATCTTCGCACACATGCCTGGAATGGCCGCGATACTAATACTAAACTTCGCACACATGCCTAGAGGGCCGCGATACAAATATAACTAGTCTACAATACATGGGAAACTCCCACTAGTCTTCGCAAACATGCCTGGAGGGCCGCGATACAAGTATATTGATACGTGCGCGACTGTACATATTTTTACAATGAAATTACACACGAATTGGTTTTAAATTTATAAAAGTGATTATTACTTTTACATCAAAACACACACGAAAGGGCAAGTGTACCCCGTCATATATGTAGTAAAGTATCGGTAAGAACCAAGTATCGATCCACGGAAATGGGCGGAGAAATAATACTAGACCTTTGTCGCTAAACTATCGGTAAAAACATTCGTTGTTTTGGTTTTAACTAAACTAACATAAGCATAAACAAATATTTATAAAACATAGTAAATTATATATAAATAGCCTTGCTTAATACACAACCAAAGCATGTCAACTAAGTCGGTTTTGGCACTAGAAGCATTCGGTCAATTTTCCAATTCGAGACAATTAGTATCCCTTTCGGGAATCCTAACATGACAATCATTCGGAAAGTTAAAACGATAAACACACTTTAACCACCTAAAATTGTTCTTTAACGTACGATTGATTAATGTCTACAAAAATCTCCTAAAAATAAGTTAGTCATCCGTTAGGAGTTTTCTAACCTCACTTAATCAAGGAAAGCAACACCGATAAACACAATGCAACCACCGAGACAAGCATAAACTAGATTAAATCACAACCGAGTTCATTTTACAAATCTTGCACATAAATTCACCAAGATAGCAATTTTGGCCGAAACTACTAACTAAGCTAACAAATCATGGCAAGAATTCATAACAACACCATCTAACCCGTTAGAGTCCTTCCGTGAGGGCAAGCCTTCTTGATTAACAATAATTACATTTTATTAAACCACTAACCCGTTAGAGTATCATGGTGCCTACATTTTAACCAAGTTAAACTAGTTAACCAAATTAAAAGTTTACTAATACATGATTAAATAGGCTTCATTTTGCAACTATCTTACCTAACCAAGCACCAATCATCCAACACAGTTACTTATAATCAAGAAATCAATATCAATAACAAGGTTGCAAACTAATCATCAAAGATAATCATAGAAAACACTTCCAAATTTCATTACAAACATAGAGTAACATACTAATAGCTATAATCAAGCAAGGGATTGTTGTGTTTTTGCCCAAAGGCTACAATAATACATAAATATTAATCTAAATGCTTGAAAGATTAACAAAAACATCGAAAGATTAGAAAACCCAACCATAAACAAGCACAAGATTAAGAATCCGGATAGTAAATGAGAAAAACCGGGCAATGTGGCTTGAATCCGAGTGAAAGCAGAAGCCTTCGGAGCCTCAAAATCGCCTGCAAAGCTCTCCAAAATTCCAGACTTACTAATAGAATGGTTCTATTCTGTTTTTATGCTTTTTCGAAGTTGCACGGTCGTTCTTGGTTTGGCACGGCCGTGCACTTTAAGCAATTATTGGTGGCGGTCCACCATACCGCATGACGTCATCAGATCGTTGACCAGATTCGAAATCGCATGACCGTTCTTTGGATGGAACGGTCGTTCAGTTCCGGGTTGTTGTTGCACGCCGAGTCGCACTGACCGTTCATCACCGAGACTCTGTTGGTTCATCGGATACGCACGGTCGTTCTTCATATGGAACGACCGTTCTTCACCGAGCCGCCTTGTTTTCCTAGAACACCCAGTCGCACCTCTCGTTCATTGCCGGGTTGATCAACTTTGTCGGAGATGCACGACCGTGCATCAGGTGGAACGGTCGTTCCACAGGCCCAGTTCAGAATCCTTAACAGAATGTCCGCAGCTTTGTTGTTTTGTCCAGAAAGTCCTCGTTTTCGCTATCATCTTGTCTGGTATGCTGTTTTAGGCCTGTAAACAAAAATGTAGATAATTAAGTATCCGAATGACGGTTTTACGGCTGAAAACGCATAAAATGGGGGTAAAACGGGGGACTAAAATATGTGTAAATTAGCGAATATCATATATACGATACATGGTTTACTAAACAAACATACGATTTATGAAACGAACACTATAACTAAACAACCAACTGTGAACTCGCTCAACTAGCTGTTGACTCTCTGTTACATGCCCTACAGGTCGTTAGGTACACATGGAGCTTGCATAGGGAGGCGCGGTCGTTGTGGACATGGATCATGGATGCGTTGTTAAACATTAATGACATTTCAAACTTTATACTTATGTTGGGTTTACATTTATGCTTCCGCTAAACATTGAAAATACTTATGTTTTGAACACCTTTCATATTGGTTTGATTGAATTACATTTACTATTTACATCGTTCAATATGATTGGTGGCTTGATCCTGGTCATGTCACGCCTCCATGCGGTGATACTCCGCGTGTGGATTTTGGGGGTGTGACACTCCATCGGAAGGATGACAACATTAAACCTGCGTATTCTCCTTGGGTAGATTACGTACCTCCATCCTCCGTGGGAAGGATGACAACATATAACTTACTAGACAAAACTCTATCATGAAGTCCCTCATTTTTATATCGACTTAATCGCTGGGCCAATGGCGAGCGGGTCATTAGTTAAATAACGCTATTAGGTTCGACAAGCCTCACACCGTGTCGTAGAGGAAGGGAGTGGACTAATAGATCTGGGCACTTAGTCAATGATGATAGACATTGATGTAGGGCACATATACATGACTCCAGTCAGTTGTCGATATAGTATTGGGTCTAGTGGTTAACATGGGGTAGCCCCCACTGGTTATGGTTTGGGAAACAAGGAATTGGTTAACTCATAGTTTACGAATGAACTTATGGTTTTTGGAACAACTTTAAAATGAAAATCAACTGTGAACCCGCTCAACTTTGTTGTTGACTCGTTGTTACATGCCTTGCAGGTCGTTAGATGCTTAGCTGGAGCTTGCATGGGAGCAGGAGTCGTTGTGGGACATGGACTGCTGAGTTCCATGTTAAACATTTGAACTTTTAAACTTATACATTGGTTTTAAACTTTATGCTTCCGCTGATAACTTGAACTTGGTTGATTTCTTTAGGACACTAATTATATTGTGATTGGTTTTATATTTACATTATACATTGTTCAATATGATTGGTGGCTTGATCCCGGTCATGTCACACCTCCTGCAGTGATACTCCGCTTGTGGATTTTGGGGGTGTGACACTTATCTCAACTCTACCACTTATTTTGATAATGATGTCGTTATCCAGATTATCAAAAACCCTGTCTTTTACTCTAAAACCAAGCACATTGATATCAAGGAGCGTTTTATTCGAGATTGCTATGACAGAGGATTGTTTAAACTTAAACAGATCCACACTGATGCTAATTCAGCGGATCTTTTTAAAAAACCTGTCAGCATCTCGTGATTCAATGTGCTTATGGAGCTTTTAAAAATGATGTGTTTTCACCGACTGAGCGACAAAAAAAAACATTTCTATACTTATAAAAATAAATAAGTAAATTTGCGCATAAAAGTGTGATGCGCAAATTTAGGGGGGAGAGGGACATATATGTACATATGCATAGTTTGAGGGGGGAGAAAAGCAAAAAAAAAAACTAAAAAAACTAAAAAAACAAGAAATATGTACATATGCATTGTTTGAGGTGGAGAAAAGAAAACAAAAATCGTGCCAAAGAATACGCATTGTTTGAGGGGGAGAAATAGTTGTTGGGAAATGAAATAAATTTTCGTGCTAAAGAATTTGAATAACACATGTAAGGTATCGAAGCTGAAAAGGCTAGGATCCACTGCGATGTGTTAATAGGTCTAACGCTCGAAAAGCAAAGAGATATTAAGTGATATAAACCTAATGGACTGGACATCACGTGGGTTCAGACCAACGGTGTATGATTTCATGGTCTTAAATTCTGCGTTGATAGGTAGCCAACATCTGAAGTTTCGGGTCTTTATACTGATGAGTCATCCGGGATATCAGGACTGCCCTTCTGTTGCATCTAGATTATATGCAGACCTAGGCACAGTCAGGATATCTTGAAAAAGAGCCGCAAAAAGAGCCAAAACCTTAAAACGGAAGAAAATCTCATAAAGAGAATTCCGTGAGCTTACACAAGCCAAATTCGTACCGTTAAAGGTATCAGCCTAGCCCTCGTCAGATTTCTCTGGTCACTCTGCTGTACGAAAGTACTGACATGTTCACTAGAATGTCTGGCGTTGTAAAAACTAAGGATAGAATCAGTATTCTCACCTACTACGATGAACAATTGTGCTTACCTTGATTGCGGGGGTATGCCTTGGAATGGGATACAAGGATGACACATTATAATTTTACGCTTGTAGGATCGATCAGTGACCCAAACGAGTCAATCAGAAGAGTTCTTGTCTGTTTCAGATGCAGAAATAAAGAAACAGACTTGAAAAACAGCTTGTTTCATTCTTAAACGTCTTGTTTTATTGATTATCAAAGCAATACAGATCAAACGACGCGTTGGCAGCACTTCGGTACCGGAATCACGAAGGTTACAAATGATTTCGTTTGTAGGGGTATATATAGTGTCTTAATTCCGCTTGAAGCATGTTCCAAACGAAATTAGATTCCAAGCGGAATCTAATTCCGTGCGGAATTACAAGAATGCACAATCCAAGCGGAATTACTTATACAAGCGGAATTAACTCAAAACCCTATTTCTCGAACTACGCGCCCTGATCTAACAAACTTAGTACAAGACTCGATACAAGACGAAGTCGACAAACGCATGCACCAACAGACTCCCCCTCGAATGTTGACGAGTCTTAAGTGTCGAGTCTTCAATGTCTTCAGTCTTTATAAGTATTTGGGCTTCCAGAATCTCTATCTGGCTCTTATCACACTCTAACTCTTTCTTCTGCTCATCTCCCCCTCGGATGATGCTCTATCAATCTCTGTCATCTTCAGGATCAAATTCCTAGCTCTTGCATCTTCAGACTCTTCTCTCTAACAGGCTCCCCCTCAACTTGTGCTGGGATCGTAGTCTGGCTTTCACAGGATCAGGATCGAAACCTGGCTCTCTTCTCAGAAATATACTCCAGGTTATCCTGCCCTCTACTTCAAAATAAGATTTACAAATTTATCAATTTGACAAATTTAAACTTTTGCAAGAATCAATCTGAAAGATTTAGCATTTAATATATCTGATGACCACTTGAAAATATAACTTTCAAACAAACACTTCCCAAACCTTTTCGTCATGTTCAACACTCGGAATTTTGAAAATCAGCTTTTCAATATCAGTTGTCGAAAATCTTTTTGTAATTTTCAAAATTTATGCTAAAACACACTAAAAATCTTTTTGGATTTTGCTATAGATGCAATGTATTAAAGAAATATTTACAGACAATATTTTTGCGAGTTTGAGTAAGAGGATCATATCAATTAATGAGACAAATCACCAACACCGTTAATCTTTAAACATTTTAATCTCTAAACAATTCACCTAGATTGTCAGTATACTGATCCACTTAAATTGTCACACAAAGATCAATTGTTTCGATATACGAGATTAATGTTTTAAGCACTGAAACTTATTCGCGTGTCCCACCACTTGAATATACTCCCGTATCCAGATCCCTATATTCAGTCTTACAGGTGAGTATACCTGGATGATATCTGTAAAGGGTTAAATGCGAAACCGTGAGAGCTCAGGTCAGAACTTCCGTTCAGCAAAGAGATGACGGCTCGTCTTTTGGTGTGTTCCCTTTAGAGAATCTTTTCTTCAACAGCACATGATTAGCATTTTGCAATGGTTCATCATTCTTTTGTACTGAGGGCAGCGCTATATTTCAAGCAAGCAGAAAGTATTATACGTGGACTAGGCCATTGCTTCCGCAAAATCAGAAGTCCCAGGATAATACCGCAGATATCACTGAGTATAAAGACCTAGTATCTCAGAAAGAGGGACCTTTCAAACAAGATTTTGGGGGTTACCCATATATCCAAAAAATGTTACCCACGAGATAAGCAAGTTTGAAATTTAAGTTTATATCTCGAAAACAATTTACTGAATGTGCAAAAACCTACTGGCATATCCGCAGTGAGACCGTTTATCACATTTTTGACATTCCAATTCTTTAGCGTGCTGTGATATTCCACTGATGTACTATCATTTCCTCTTTTTTACAACAAAACTCATTTTTGATTTTTTATCATGTTTTTGTCTTTTTCAAATTTTCTAATGTTTTTGGATTTTATGAAATTTAAAGAAAATTGAAAATAAACTGTATAAGTAACATGACAACTGATTTGAATCGCTTCAATCCGCCATCCACTTGGCATAAACAATCAGAACTCCCCCTCACAACAAACTATTTTCCCATTAAGATTTCATAACACTTAAATTTGTTTTAATCAAAATGGTTTTTTTTTTTCGAAAAATAAGTTGTGTTGTTACCACTTGTAGGTTGGGGTTCAATTCATCACTTTATTCTTTCAACCACTTGGAATAATTTTAACAATCTTAGGTTTTCACAACAACTTCCACTTGTAGAAAATCAAGTACAACTTAATGTCCCTGATTTACCACATGTAAATCAAGCCAATCAAACCTGATATAAAGAATGATGCCGATTCCTACTCCACTCTTACCAACCTGGCAGCTCCGGTAAGTCAGGATTTCAGTTAGGAAATACTTTCCCCTAAGCCTAACCAGCCTTGGGAGATTCTGGAACACATCTGTCCCACCAACATTTTGATTTGTAAAATTCTTTTGCACCCTTTACCTTCCCATCAACCATCTTTCCAAACACATGTTTAATTTTTCCATTAAACACTTTTTCAGCATTAAATTCTTTCTTTCCAACAAAGAATTGATCTGAAATTTCAACCTTACCAACTTTCTTCTTCAAATTTTCCTTTGACAATGTAGGAAAATTTTCATCGTTCAACTCAGGAACGGAATTCACAACCTTTTTCTCAACAAATGACTCCTCTGATTTTATGGAATCAGATTCATTGTCAGAATTGCTTTCAGATTTAACAACCCACTTTTGTTTGTTCAAATCACCTTTCCTTTTGTAAAAATGTTTTGAACTTTCACCCGATTCAAAACTCGATTTATCAAACATTTTGAATTTTTCTTTTGATTGTTCTGATTTACCAACACATTTCCTTCTCATTTCAGAGTTAGAAGAAACTCCCTGTTTTGAATCAGTGGACTCGTGGCAATTTCAAGCAATGTGTCCAGCTTTTTGGCACTTGAAACACGTTCTTCTATCAACTCTTGGAGCAAATTTCTTTACATTTCTTTTTATTTCAGCAAGAAACTCTTTTTTTTTGGGTAAAGGGTTACCCCGATGAATTTTATAAATGAAACAATCAGTACAAAGGTGTGTCAGTGTAACACACTGACTAGACTTGACATACCAAGCCTAGGAAAACAAGAAACACAGCCAAACGAAACACAACCAGTCTAAAAGACACACAACTCAAACAACCAAGTCAACCCAAACTAAAAAACAAAATGGATTTTGGACTCTAGCCCGGATCCGCTCCATTATCTTCAATCTTCCACCTCTTGAAAATCCTTTGCTTAGCCGATGCGACCCGAAATCTGAATCCCATGAGCCTCAAGCAGACCGAGCATTTAATCACCTCAGCCACTTGATCAACCGTTCTCTTATTATTCTTGAAAAGCCTGTTATTCCTTTCTTGCCATATATAATAAGAAGAAGCAGCAATCAATAACTTGCACACAATATGATCCGCATTCTTGGAGTTAGCATGCTGCTCCACCCAAGAAACGACCGAAGGCCATGTATCATCCACATTACCCAAACTAACCAATTTCTTGACTTCATTCCAGGTTTGAGCCGCAAAAGCACATCGGAAAAATAAATGATCCCGACTATCTCAATCAAAATTACATAGCGGACAACACATCAAATTCCAGTTGGTATGACTACCTGCTTCCCACACAGTCAATCTATCCTGCGTTTTAAGTTTGTTTCTAAATGCCAGCCATAGGTGAAAGGAATGCCGCGGTACACATTGAGAGTACGAAACCATATCAGCCCATAACACCTGCTCTTCCCGATTTCGAATTGTATTCCAAACCAGAGCCGATTGAAACTCACCTGTCTTACCCTCTAAATCTTTCCAAACCAGCCTATCCACACCATTAGGAACGATCAGAGGAACCGCTATTGTGATTAACACTGGAAAAAGATCAAGCCATGCTTGAGGCCATCGCCAATTACCGTCCTGATCAACGATATCCGCAACCGTTGACCTTAACGAAAATCCAGCATTCGCTATGGTTCTAGGAGTAATAAACGAGCTAAGGGGGCTAAGCGAACACCACATGTCGCTCCATACATTAGTTTGAGCACCGCTTTTAATAGACGACCATATGTGAGGACGAATGATGTTACGGATGGACAAAATCTTACGCCACCCCCAACTCATATTCCCTCTGCACGGAACTTCCCAGAAATTTCGACCTCTAAGCTTGTAATCGTGAATACACCTTACCCAAATAGAATCCCGGTTGGTAAGAATACTCCAAATATGCTTAGCCATAAGCGATTTGTTAACGTCAGAAATACTTCTAATACCCAAACCTCCTTCCTTTTTAGGCAGACAAACATGTTTCCACGCTACTTTAGCACGGATCCTACCATCTGAACCTGCGTTCCATAGAAATCTCCGAATCTTCTTTTCAAGCTCACTAATAACACGAGCAGGAATGATGAAAACCGAAGCCCAATAGATGTGCATGGATGAAAGAACCGAATTAATAAGCTGTAAACGCCCAGCAAATGACAAAGACTTAGTAACCCAATTAACTATCTTTTTCTCCATTCGCTCAATAAGGATCCTGCAATCATTATAGACAAGTCTCGAAGAGATAAGCGGAACCCCCAGATACCGTACCGGAAGGACACCTTCTTGAAAATGCATAATATCGAGAATTGCCTGCTTTATCGAATGAGGAACATTGCAAAAAAAATACCGTACTCTTAGCTGGACTTGGAACGAGACCAGACATGTTGGTAAATATCTCCAGCGCCTCCTTAATCTTCTTGACCGAGACCACATCACCATGAACAAAAATAAACAGATCATCCGCAAATGAAACATTAATTATTTTCTCTTTAGAACATTGAGCATGATACTTAAATGGAATGGTGGCAGCACGACGAAGAAGCAACGATAAAACCTCCATAACCAAAGTAAATAAGCATGGATAAACAGCTTTTGCTTCATTTGATTTTCTAAAGTCTAAATTATACGTTTTCGAATTACGCTTCAAATGGCACTGGAATAATATTTTTTTGAGGCCGTTTATTTAAAGGTCCGTTTTGTACAGCAGCAAAAGCTGTTTTTTTCTGCAGAAAATGTGTGTTATGTTTATCATCAAAACTTGAAATCTGGATAGAGTTAGGTCATGAAATTTGTACAGAAGATGGCCAGGAATCCGCGTTTCAATACTTGAAGGTGAAACTCTGTAGTACACCCATTCTTTCGTTACTAGAAGGCACAGACGATTTCGCTGTTTATTGTGACGCGTCTATCCTAGGACTTAGTTGTGTGTTGATATAACGTGAGAAAGTCATTGCTTACGCATCACGCCAACTCAAGGCTCACGAAAAGAACTACACTACCTATGATTTGGAGTTGGGAGCAGTAGTGTTTGCGTTCAAGATATGGAGACATTAATTGTACGGTACCAAGTGCACCATCTACACCGATCACAAGCGTCTCCAGCATATCTTGGATCAGAAGGAGTTGAACATGCGACAACGTCGATGGATCGAGCTCCTTAACAACTACGAATGCGCAATCGGGTATCATCCAGGCAAAGCAACGTTGTGGCTGACGCCCTCAGTCGTAAGTAAAACCAAACCTAAGCGTGTACGTGTGTTACAGCTTACTATCTACTCCGGTCTTCCTACCCAAATTCGTGACGCTCAGGTTGAAGCATTGAAGGAAGGGAACCTCAAAGAAGAATCCCTATGGGGCATGGAGAAGAAACTAGAATGCAAGGAAGACGACACTTATTATTTCATGGAACGTGTATGGGTGAATGAAGTGGTCGCTAGGCATGGAGTGCCAATTTCCATCATATCTGATCGAGACCCGCGCTTTGCGTCTGATTTGTGGCAGGCGATTCACAAATCCTTCGGCTCACGTTTAGGCATGAGCACAGCTTATCACCCCCAGACGGATGGGCAGACTGAACGCACCATCCAGACTCTAGAAGACATGCTTCAAGCATTTGTTATCGACTTTGATAACGGCTGGGAAAGGCATCTACCCTTAGTGGAGTTTTCATACAACAATAGTTACCACACCAGCATCAAGGCTGCTCCGATCGAGACTTTGTATGAGTGGAAATGCCGATCACCTCTATGCTGGGCAGAAGTGGACGACAGCCAAATCACTGGCCTAAAACTTGTTATCGACACAACGGAAAAGATTGCCTAAATCCGACAATGAATGATGGCAGCTCGTGACCGTTAGAAAAGCTACGCTCGTAAGTGTAGGAAACCGCTCGAGTTCCAGATTAGGGATCGAGTGCTACTTAAAGTCTCACCTTGGAAAGATGTGGTCGTTTTAGCAAACGGGGCAAAGTTAATCCACCTGATCTGTCAGACCTTTCGAAATCACTGAGAAAATTGAAAAGGTGGCATACAGATTGAATCTGCCTGAAGAGCTCAATGGTGTTCACAACGTGTTTCACGTGTCAAATCTGAAGAAATGTTTATCAGATGAAACCCTCATTGTTCCTTTCAGGGAACTCACTATCGACGACCAGTTGCACTTTGTCGAGGAAACGGTGGAGATTATGGATCCGGAAATCAAGACTCTCAAACGAACCAAGATACCTATCGTTCGAGTCCGTTGGAACTCCCTTCGTGGCCCAGAGTTCACTTGGGAACGGGAGGACCAGATGAAATGCAAATACCCCCAGTTGTTTAAGAAAGGTGAGTCCAATGCTGAAGCTACTTCGGAATTTCGGGACGAAATTCCAAACCAACAGGGAGATGATGTGATACCCCAGGAAAACGCACAACACAACTAGCTTCTCCAGTGACTATGAGCAAAATTTCGGGATGAAATTTCTTTCAACTTGGGGATGATGTGACAACTCGTGCAAATTCCTGAACGTTTTGTTTTACTGTGTAATTTCTTGTACGTTAAATGAATTGAATTTGGTGATTTATTTTATTTGAACGATTGTGTGCTTGGTAATGTGTAATGTGAATTATGTGAATCCAAAACCCGAAACTGAAATATTAAAATACGTTATTTTGTGAAACGAAGCGTTGTATTATTTTGCTTTGTGATGCGAAACATTTTAATTAGTTATTTCACGAAACTTGCAAAACTGTCATTTAGTAAATTCAACCAAAGCCCAAACCCTCTCCCCTTGTGCCACCAACCAGCCCAAACCCCCACCCCATGCCCTGTTCGAAATATTGAGCCCAAAACCACCCTTTCTTGTTCCTTGTAGCCCATTAGCCCAACCTCCTTGTATTTTAATTATATGCATTTAACTTTGGGAATAAGAAATCAAAATCAAAACCCTAAACTCCCCCCCCCCTTGTGTGCGTCGACCAGGAGACCCCCCCCCCTTTCTGCGTAAACCCTAGCTCTTGTTCAGCTTCTTGATTCGCCTCCTTCTTCCTAGTAATCCCTTCCCTTGCTCCAAGGTTAGTATTTTTTTATTTGGATTGTGATTTATGGTGTGATTTTGTGGAAAACCTGGCTGTGATTTTTAGTTGACATGCTAGGGTTTTGATGTTAGATGATTTATTTCGTTTGAGTATGCAATTGGTTGAATTAATCGATGATATATGTGCATAAATGATCATTGGCTGCGTTTCTTGATGAAAACCATGATATTTATATCTAGGGTTTTGTGATTTTGATATAGTTAGATGGTAATTGATTGTTAGCCTACTGTTGGATGTTATTAGGAAGAGTCGGGATCGTTTACACATGTTTTGGTGTCGCTTAAATGTGAAACAACATGTGGATTGACGAAAACACCCAACTTCAGTTGGCTGTAAACGGACCGTTATAATTCAAAAAATTGATTTTCTGAAGTCTAAATTATACATTTTCGAAAAACACTTCAAATGGCACTGGAATCATAATTTTTTTGATGACGTTTGCTATTTTTAAAGGTCTGTTTTGTACAGCAGCAAAAGCTGTGTTTTTTCTGTAGAAAATGTGTGTTATTCTTTTCGTCATAACTTGAAATCTGGATAGAGTTAGGTCATGCAATTTGTACAGTAGACGGCCCCGGGTGTCTTTGTAATTCTCCAACTGGAATTTCATCAATCGGACTAACGATGAATTTTAAATTAACTTTTCCGTGGACTGCAGTCAGAAAGTGATGAATCTGATTGCAGCCTGGTAAATGATTTTTATAAAATAACTGGTATTGAATTTAGTCCCGATATTTTTACACAATGATATATGGACCGTTTAGAATATTCTGTAAACTTTTGGGAATTTTTGGAACAAGTTAACTATTTTATTAAAATACCCGAAAACAGCCCAGTTTTGGATGTTAAAGCCGAAACAATATAAGTAGTGATTTGCGTGGCTAAATGTCGGTTATGTTATTTGATAATGATCCAACTTGTTATATGTTAATGAAAGTGTTATGTGAAGTATCGTGTGCTTGCTCTTGAGTAGTTATAGGTGGAATGTATATATGGGTGTGAACTGTCAAAGTGAGTGCATGTAATGTGGTAGATGCGTGTAGGAACTTTGTGCTCTATTTGAAACCACTAATGGACTAAATGGTAATCATACTAGGACGTGATTGACCAACCTTGACTGTTAGCTATTTTCTAAGAGTCCAACCGAGCAACCAAATGTGAGTTCACACTTTCGTCAAAGCATGGGATTCCCGATGGTTTGGGAATGGGTTAAATAACAACTATCCCCCTTAGGTGGGATATAATCTGCGTATTCTCCTTGGGTAGAATACGTACCTACGTCCTCCTTGGGTAGGACAACAACCTTAAACTTACTAGACAATAACTCTATCCTGAAGTCCCTCATTTTTGTGACATCTGTGTCTCTTCGACCATCAAACAAATACCAAATCAATGAAATATTTTGTTTCATACTTGGGATTTGTAAAATTATGTGTATCATTTGCACATATCAATTCTTGTTCGATTTCGAGCTCTAAATCACTTTCTGGAAAGTTATATGCGAACTGATGCGTAAGCGTATTCAGTTTAATGCAACAAACACTCCAGAACAGTGATATAGGCTTAACATACCTTAAATAACCTTTATATAACTTGGAAATAAGTTTTGGTGGGTTTGGTGTGTCGAAATCAAGTTTATTCGATCGCATGGACTATTTACGTCAAACTGCAAAAGTATACCGAATCGAATGGTAACGAACATTCCAGAACTTGATCATAAGTTAAATATGCCTTAAATATCCTTTACATAGCTTAGATAAAGGCTTGAGGTGTTTGGTGTGCAAAAATAAACTTGTTGATCAATAGGGACTAAAAGTGTTAAAAGTTCATAAGTTTGCATTTTCGCGCATATCTTACGTTCTGAACATATCCGGACATCCAAAACTTTATGTAATAATTAGAATATAATATTTTAATGATTGGCATGATAAATTTCCATTCGTCGCGTAATTTGGATCGTTTTTCGCGTCCGTTCGTGTTTCATCGTAATTAACCGAACAACGCAACCGTACGGCAAAACGAACCGACATCCGAGATGTTTTTGAGCATGTTTCATGTTCCCTATACTTTAACTCCATTTTAGAGCCTTGAAATGAGGTTAACGAGGCTTAAACGTGTCAAAAATGCATCGAAAAGCAAGTTTTGGACATGCAGGGACCTAAACTGACACCTTCTGAAACTCAGCCTAGGCGGGGCGCGTAGCCCAATGCCTTCCCTAACACGGCCCGTGTAAACAGCCCAGTTCAGCAAAATCAGTTTTCTGTTTCAGCAGCTGGTTTCCTGGGTTTTGAGCAAGGTTTTGCAACTCTAGGGGCTTGTTTTGGGCACCCATAGATTACCAAAACAGTAGGCACACATAGAGGGCCAAGATTGAAGCTTGTTTATCGAGGAACGATCCTAACGGTGGTCCGAAATCTATAAATACCCACCTTGAATTCACTTGTTTCATACCTGAGTATCTTAGATCAAGTTCTTCCTAGCTTGGACCTCTTGTAAGCTTCTTTCGTGCTTTTATGCGTTTTTAAGCGTGAAAGTCAAACAGTGTTTGACTTTCTGCTTTGACCGGTCAATGGTCAACACAAAGTTCGTTTGAACTTTGCAACGTGAGCATAATCACGATGGTTATAATCCACGTTGATTAGGTGTAGTGACGAGTCATAGTTTCGGTCAAAATTCGTATTTATGCGTATTTTGCAACCAAACTATTCTTGGGTATCAAAACCCTTTGTTTTGATATCAAACTTGTTTTCAAACTTCGTTAAACATGTTTTAACATGTTTAACTCGTCACTTTTAGGTAGTGCTTATATAGGGTCGTAAGATAAGCCGTCTAAACAACCGCTTAGACTATCGAACCCGACCCGTTTGGTCGATCATTAGGATCCGACCAAGCATGTTTAGTGACCACAGATGTATAGGGAATAACCTTCCAAGGTTATACCTTATGGTCACTTAGTTTAAACAGTTGTATGATAGGTTGTTTGTATGCCTTAGGTAAAATGACCAAAATGCCCTTTTCATGCATAATTGGTATTTAAGCATATGTAACTTAAACTTTTGTCACTTAACTGATTATGCAACATATTTAAACATGTTTAGGCATATAATACTTGTTATAGGACTAGTTAGGCGTCTCGAACGCGCTTTTTGCGCGGACGACGCGTTAAAGTAGCGTAAGCTACCTAAACAAGTTGTAATGCGTTGTAAGCACTTAGGTTAGGTTTCGATTTAGTATGTAGGCTTTGTTAAACCATATCATATGAGTTCCAACACTCATTTGGTTTACGAAACCTCATCCTATCTGATCTTCCGATTTAGGTCCGGTTTATTAACATAGTTACCTATATTAGGTTGTTTTTCGTGATCCTTCTAGCGTTGCTTGGTTGATATTTGAAGACTTATAGGCTATCTCAAGTGAGTACGTAGTTCCCCTCTTTTACCGTTTTAAACTGTTTTGGGGTGATTTATATGTGCTAAACGATTTTGAGTCTTCTAAACAAATGTTATAGTTTATATTAAATTATCTAATCTATTTGAACTGTTTGAACCATTTGGAACTGTTTGATCTATGTGAATTATTTTAACTATTTGAACCATTTGGAACTGCTTGATCTATGTGAATTATTTGAATTGTTTGAACCATTTGGAACTGCTTGATCTATGTGGGTTATTTGAACTATTGAACCATTTGGAACTGTTTGATCTATGTTTGAACCATTGGGTTAGGGAAGTGATTAGGTAATGGGGCGAGTGTAATGTGATAAAAGCATGGTGGATACGCCGCTGGTTCTTCCTATATATAAGTGCTTTTAACACATTATATTTCGTTGCTTATCTAGATCACTTGGGCAAGTGTTTTCAAAACAAAGTTACATTACAAGGGTTTTCTAACAATATAAACCATTCGAGTTTTTACAAAAATGATTTACAATCTGGGTTTACGTAAACAAATGTTTTGAGTTAAGATTCATGGCATCGAGGTTTTATAAAATATAACTAATCTGTTTTGACTTGGTTATTTCAATTTACATTACAAACATTTTACAAAACGAGGTTTTCTAATATTAATTAACGAAGTTGTTTAAGTTATTTCAAAATAGAAACGAGCAATAAATCTGACACTCACACAAAACCTATGTACTCGCCAGCATTTTTATGCTGACGTATTTTCACATATATTTCAGGTACCATAGTTGTTGATGTTTGATGATGATATTGGTGCATGCTCACATAGGAATGGACGAGGCCTTAGGGACTTAATAACATTGAAAGTCAATTTGTTCATGTTTTGTTTCTAATTTCAATAAAATGTAATACATTAAATTCAATAAAACCGATTCAATCCATGTGTTATGAAACAATGATTCTGTTACGACACTCCCCGATGTTTCCACCGTGGTTTGTTGTTTTAACGCGGTCGGGGTGTGACAATTTTTATATCGACTTAATCGTCGGGTCATTGGCGAATGGATCATTAGTTAAATAGCGCTATTAGGTCTGAAGCCTCACACCGTGCCACAGAGGACGAGAGTGGACAAATGTACTTGGGCACTTAGTCAATGATGATAGACATTGACGCAGGTCACTCAAACATGACTTAAGTCAGTAGTCGATATGGTAACGGGTCTAGTGGTTTACAACATGGGGTAGCCCCCACGGTATATGGTTATGGGAATATAGAACTGGATAACTTTTGGTTTTCGAAACAACTTAACAACTTAGGGTTTTTGGAACAACATTAAAATAGACAACCAACTGTGAACTCGCCAACATTTTTGTTGATACGTTACTACATGCTTTGCAAGTCGTTAGGTTATTTGCTGGAGCTTGCATTGGAGAAGGAGTCGTTGTGGGACATGAACCGATGTGTGTTCATGAGAAACTTTATGAAACTTTAAACTTATATTTTGGTTTTGAACTTAATGTTTCCGCTGTTAACTTAGATTTTGCTAAATTATTTGACACCAATTATATTGTTTGTGTTGGGTTTTATTTACTTACTTATATTGTTCAATATGATTGGTGGCTTGATCCTGGTCAGTTACGCTCCCTGCGGTGATACTCCACTTGTGGATTTTGGGGGTGTGACATTTAAGCATTTGAATCATCAAATCTTCAAATCTACATCTTCTTGTTCTTGATTTCTTGAATATCATCAAGTTTGGATTTCGCCCATCCTTGTTGATCGTTTGATATCATTGTTTGATCTGGATTTTCGGGACGTACAAATTATCTTAGTTATAGTAGTAGACCCCTCTTTTGGACGCGATGTTACCCTCAACCTAGGGGTTTGAGTCAGCAAGGATGCAATCCCACTAGGTCGGAATATTGATAGATAATTAAGTAAGTTATTAATGCAAAATGTGGTGCACCCCTCGTAAAAGGCGGCAATCACCCTCAACCCGTTGGTCTGAGTCAACAGGGATATAGTCCTCGCGGGGTTGGTTTAAAGTTTTAATAGTAGTTTAAGAATAAGGGATTCAAGCTTTTTGCACCTCTCCCGTGGTAGGTTATGCCCGCTCTGACTCGTGAGGTGTTACTAGGCTTGAACCAGGTTCTCGCAGGATCTATGCACTGAACGAGACATAGAATTACCCAAACCACCCTTCTGATTTCCCTTTCGGGTTAATTAACATGCTTTATATAGACCGTAAAGACATGAACATGTTGAGTAAACGAACATATGACGAGTATTTGAATAAATTCGCCTTTAATATAAAAAATTTATTATTAAAGTCATTAATAAATACCAAATTAAAAAGTAGCTAAAGATTGGAAATCATGAAAGAAATACATAAAAGAAAAGTCTTCACCAACTGATGTAAGAATTTAGCCAAGCAAGGCCTTTGTTTGACAAAGATTCTTACGATCAATCTTGGATCCCGGGACTACACACACACTCTAAAGATGAAAAAATGGATGATAGTGGTGGATGATGGTGTTGTAGTGGTGGTGGAGTGGTGGCTAGTGAGAGAGAAGTGGTTTGCCAAGGGATGAGTTGAAGTGGAACCAAGTACTTCTGTTTATAGCTGTAAACAGAAGCTTCAGAACAGGCATGTGCCTGCCTGGCACGGCCCCGTGCCCATCTCTCTCTCTTTTCCTCATTAACTGCTTGTCAGATGTTGTACTAACACGACCCCGTGTGTCAACAGCACGGCCCGTGGCCAAAGTACTTGTGGTACTATCGTAGATTCTGCAAATATTTGAGTTGATCATGCCCCGTGTTGGCCTAGCACGGCCCCGTGTTGGCTGCCATTTTTGTCTTATGCAGTTGTCTTTTTCTTCTGCCCAATATCCATCCTTGGGCATGACCCGTGTCAGGTGGAAACGGCCCCGTGTCAGCCTTCTGTTCTTGTTATTTTGAGGTTTGGATGTGAATCGAGGCTTGGCGAGCTGCGACAATTCCTTCTTCTTTACATTTATGTTGGATTTTGCTGTTGTTTTGCTCCTTTTGCAACTTTAAGCTCTTTTATCCCTGAAAATATAAAAGGAACGAAAACACGAGCTTTATCCAACATTTTTACTAAAAAAGGGTTGCTTTTACGCCATATTTGACATAATTTATATGTTGTATTTTGATCACATTAAATACCCCACACTTGAATCTTTGCTTATCCTCAAGCAAAACTCTATTACGTGGCTTACACATCCAAACGGAATAGGTAGAAGTGTCGAGTATCCAAATTCTAAATTTATTTTGTTTTTATTTTATTTACAATCCTATTCGTCATGATTTATTTAAAACTTAATTTACGAAAAATTATTTACTTTGGGCATAATATGCCTTTATAAAATTCTATTTTGTTATATAGAATTTTACACACCTCATAAGTATTCACTCAACACTCGGCTAATATTAAGTGAAACGCTCGTGCCCAATTTGGAATTTACTCCTACCATAGGCTTGACAATCGATCAAACCTCCTCCTTTTGACGTTAAATCCTTATAAATATCAAGAGGACTTTGAAGGGTAGGTGGTGGTTCGGGTTTGGTAAGTTTTATTCGAGAAAGGGGTAAAAACGTAAACAATCAGTTTTTCTATTGCTTTTTGGCTTAGCAAAAAATACTTTGGCATATTTTTCAAGTTTTTCTGATTTTTTTTTGTTGCCAAAGTTGAAACTGAGCCATAGTCGTAATTTCATAACCGATTGTAGGATTGTTGTATGACCCAAAATAGCCAATCAGAAGAGTTTTTAGATCCGATTCAAAGGCGGAATCAGTGAAACGGACGTTGAAACAGCTTGATTCACTATAATATGTCTCTATTATTGATCTGATAGAATTACAGCACCTCGAGACAAACCGACAGCACTTCGGTACAATTTCTAATTCCGTTACAAATGAAACGGAAACAACCCTATATATAAACTCCTAATTCCGCGCGAGATTAACAGAGTTTGGTTCAAGCGGAATTAGCTAAGGCTAATTCTGCGCGGTATTAACCTCCTAACTTTTCAAACGGAATTAGATCACTTCGAGCGGAATTACCCTAAACCCTATTTCTCGAACTACGAGCCCTGATCTATCAATTCTATTACATAACATGATACAAGACGAAGTTAACAGACATAGTGCACTAACAGACTCCCCCTTGGATGTTGACGAAGTCTTCAGTGTCTAATCTTTAGCATGACACATCTTCAGTCTTGATCAGTCTTCACGCTCTTTCCAAATTGTCTAACACTGTAAGCACCCATCAATCTTTATCTTCTTTCATCAGCTTCCATCTTGAATGTTGTACCCGAATCTGATTCTGGCTCTTACATTAATCACTTCTTCAGGCTCCCCCTTTCGTTAAGCCTTCATGCTTTAGGGATCGTCACCTTGCTTTCCGGCTACAAGCTCCCCCTTGCTTTGAGCTTGTCTTCAGACTCCCCCTTAGACTTTGCTATCGGGATCGTAATCTGGTATCTGCAATTCTCAAACATTTATAAATACAATGTTTTGAAATTGTCCAGAAATTGTAATCTAGCTCTTTTAAACTCTTTAACCACTCCCCCTATCAACAAACTTCCAAGATTTGGCAAAATTAAGTATCCAAAAACGGAAACTAGCTCTTTTACAGATTTTAACCATCTAAAAATCCAAATCCTTCACGGTTAATCATCCAAGTCCAAATTAATGACCTTGGAGATATCACAAACTATTTTTTATTTTTGATTTTAGAATTTCAAGTTTCAAATTAATGAACTTGTTTTACTCTCAGAAACACAATCAACATATATAGATTTTGAAACTCAGCACTCAGACATCGGTTGTCGAAAATAACGCAGAAATCAAAATCTTTTTGGATTTTCTGAAATATAAAGCAGTAAAGAAATATTTACAAACAATATTTTTGTTTGAATTCGTGTCAGAGGATCATATCAGTTTTTGACAAATCACTAGTACCATTGAGCTTTAAACACTTTTAGTTCTAACCGATTCACTTAGATTGTCAGTATACTTGTCCACTGAAATTTTCACACAAAGTTCAATTGATTCGATATACGGATTTAGTGTTTTAAGGACTTAAACTTATTCGCGTGTCCCACCTCAGAATATACTCCCGTATCCAGACTCCTATATTCAGTCTTACAGGTGAATGTACACTAATGATATCTGTAAACGGGTAATGCGAAACCGTGAGAGCTCAGGTCAGAACTTCCGTTCAGCAGAGAGATGACGGCTCGACTTTAGGTGGTCCCGTTTGGGGATCTTTTCTTCAACTACCATTGATACATATCTTTCGATATTTCTCAATTTTTTAGCAGAAGACTGACTTTAAGGATTAAAGCTTTTGCAAAGCATTATACGAGGACTAGGCTATTGCTCCCGCAAAATCAGAAGTCCAGGTATAATACCCCAGATATCACTATGCACAAAGACCTAGTATGTCAGAAATAGAAAGCCCTTCAAACAAGATTTCAGGGGTTACCTATATATCCGAGATATGTTCCCCACGAAATAAGTAAATCTTGATTTTTAGGTTTATATCTCAAACAAAATCTACTAAGCGTGTAAAAATCTACTGGCACATCATCAGTGAGACCGTTTATCACATTATAACATTACAATTCTTTAGCATACTGTGATTGTCTACTGATGTACTATCATTTCCTCTTTTCACACAAAAACTCTTTTTCGAATTTTATCATGTTTTTGGCTTTTTCAAATTTTCAAATGTTTTTGTATTTTCTGAAATATTCTTACTCCCCCTAAAATGCAAAATCATTTAAAGGAAATTTGATAACCGATGTAGATAGCTTTGTCTCGCCATCCATTTTCTGCTAATGTGTACCAAATTTCATGAAAAGCAGTAAATACCCCCATGATTTACAACACATTGATCTTTTACAGTTTGAAAACCGTTTTTCAATCTTGTGAAATTAATCATGTTTGTTCCGCCATGAGGGTTTCGGCATATTCAAGTAACATATTTTTGAATTTTTGAAATTTTGACAAAAATAAAAACATATTTTTGGTTTTTAAATTTTTAAATTTTTAGGGTTTTTAAAATATTGTTTATTTATGAACAGTAAACAAACAAACTCCCTGTTTCAACCAACACAGGGTTCAGCAGCCTCCTCCTCTTGTGCCAGGCTGCTCCAACTTCCATTCTCACAATCTTCAGTTTTGTTGAGCACCTGCACAGTCAAATTATTCAATTACTTGAACAATTTTGCCCAGGTCTGTTTGACCTTAGGCATTTCAACACAATAAACTTCATTCAATGTCGGAAAGTCTTTGTCATCTTTCACAAAGACCTTATCATTTTCTACTTTAACTTTTTCATCAACTTTTGAAATCATTGGTTTCTTAACCGACCAAGTTTGACCTTTTGAAGCACCTCTTTTATAAAAATGTGAATCTTTTTGAATATTTTGACTTTGAACAACATTTGATTTCCAAAACTGTTGAGGTTTTGTCATATCAACTGATGTTTTCCAACTTTGTGTTGTTCTAAATCTGGGTGTGTGAGAATTCCAGGTCTGTCTTGAATCGAACCTATTCAGGTTTGATTTCCAAGTTTGATTGGAAGCAAACTTGTTTGCATTATACCTCCAAGTTTGTTTCGAATCAAATCTGATTGACCTTTGTTTCACATCCTCAGTTTTTTGTTTCTCAACATTTTCAGACTTATTTTTGTCAACATCAACAGGTTTTAGATTTGGACACTTGCGTGCAAGATGTCCAATTTGATCTGTAACACCCCCAAAAATCCCACCTGCGGAAATCCCGCGAGGCGTGTTACGCATCAGAGTTCGAGCCACCAATCACATTGAACCAATGGTAAATACTTAAATAAAACATAATATCAAATCCCAAAGTGTTGTGTAGCGGAAGCATGTAAATATCGTTTAGCAAATGTTTCATAATAATACTTAAAACCAATGTATCAAATGTAAGTTAATCCAAGAGCCTCGATCCATGACCACTCCAGCACTCCCAGATAGCAAGTCCATGTTCCAAACGTTAATGACCTACAAGCATGCAAACAAGTGTGTCAGACTACGCTGGTGAGTTCAAGGTTTGTTAACGTGTTGTGTTACCAGATGTATGTTAATGCGATTTCAATGTTGCGTTACGATGTCGTTCACGTTAGATACCCTAGGGAGTGTGGCCATATGTATCCGGGGAGTGTGTACCCCTTAACGACCGATGCTATGTTGTCTTCGCTAGATACCCTAGGGAGTGTGCCCATATGTATCCGAGGAGTGTGCCTCTAACAACCATAGCGATACCCAGATAATTAGTTCACGCCCGTCCTTATGGCCCGGTGTGAGGTTTCCCACCTAATAGCGCTATCAACTAATTACCCCCATTGCCCTCCAGGCAATCCGATGATAGATTCCATGTTTAATACCCAAAACCAATTAAGTTGTTTACCCAAGGTTTCCCTTCCAAATGTTTACCAGTTGTCCCAAACCACCGGGACGCATGCTTGAGAAAATGCAATGAACTCACCTGGGGTTGCTCGGTATGATACACGAAAAGGTTCAATTAAGCTACAATGTGATCAACCACGTCCGGTTATGAAAAGAGAATAATCCGAACAAAGAGATCTTCGATGGTGGAGGGTGTTCGGTTGCCTTGGTTCCGAGTCGAGAGAGAGAGTGTGTGTTCTAGGGTTTGTGAACTTGTGTATGTTTGGTAAAAAATGTGAGATGTTTACAACATCTCTTGTGTTATGCGATTAAGGGAATGGGCCGAACCCATCTTTGGGCTGCCCCAAGGTCTCGAGTCGGAGGTGTGTGGCCCGAATGGGCTTGTGTATTTCGAGTGGATCACGCAAGCCTATAAACAACAATCACAATTTCACACAAGGCACGTATAACATGCTATTCAAATAAAGTTCACATAATCACGTTACGTTACACAATGTAGGTTCGAAATACGAGTTGTCACAGTATCCCCAACTAAAAAGAAATTTCTTCCCGAAATTTGGTACGCACTCACTGAGAAAGCTAGATAAGTTAAAGCTAAGTAAGTTATATCGTTTGCTGGTTTTCCTGGGGTGTCACATCCTCCCCAACTTGAATGGGAATTTCGTCCCGAAATTCACTAGTTGCATCAACATTAAGTTTGCTAGGTTCTGCCTGGTCTTTGGGGAATAAATGTGGATACTTAAGTTTCATCTGGTCCTCGCGTTCCCACGTGAACTCTGGACCACGTCTTGAGTTCCAACGAACTCTCACAATCGGTATACGGCTGTGTTTACGAACTTTAACTTCCCGATCCATAATCTCAATTGGTTCTTCGACAAACTGCAATTTGTCGTCTATCTTCAGCTCTTGAAATGGTATAACTAATGTTTCATCAACCAAACACTTCTTTAGCTGCGATACGTGAAATACATCATGGACATTACCCAACTCAGCCGGTAATTCCAACCTGTAGGCCACCTTTCCAATCCGTTCTAAAATTTTGAATGGTCCTACATAACGAGGGTTTAGTTTGCCGCGTTTCCCAAAACGCACCACACCCTTCCAGGGTGAAACCTTTAACATAACGCGGTCATTAACTTCAAATTCCAACAGTTTACTACGCTTGTCAGCGTAGCTTTTCTGGCGGTCGCGAGCTGCGGCCATACGGTTTTGGATCTGCACAATGCTTTCTGATGCCTCAAGCACAAACTCAGGGCCTGTGATCTGACTATCACCCACCTCAAGCCAGCAGAGAGGTGAACGACATTTCCGTCCGTACAATGCTTCGAACGGAGCTGCCTTAATACTTGTATGGTAGCTGTTGTTGCAAGAGAATTCTATCAACGGTAAGTGCTTCTCCCATCCTTTCCCAAAGTCGATTACACATGCCCGTAGCATGTCTTCAAGTGTTTGGATGGTGCGCTCGCTTTGACCATCCGTCTGCGGGTGATAAGCGGTACTCATGTCGAGTTGGGAACCGAACGATTTATGCATTGACTGCCATAACTCTGAAGTGAAACGCGGATCTCGGTCTGAAATGATAGAAGTTGGCACCCCATGCCTAGAAACCACCTCCTTAAGATACACTGCTGCCAGCTGAGAGAATTTGTCTGTTTCCTTGATTGCTAGGAAGTGTGCTGATTTCGTGAGGCGATCAACAATCACCCAAATAGTGTCATTCCCAGCCTGAGTTCTTGGTAGCCCTGTCACAAAATCCATGGCGATCTGTTCCCACTTCCATGTGGGTATCTCTGGTTGCTGCAGTAAACCTGAGGGCTTTTGATGTTCTGCTTTGACTTTAGCACAAGTCAAACATTTGCTGACGTAGGTTGCTATATGAGCCTTCATGCTGGGCCACCAGTAGGTAGTTTTCAAGTCGTGGTACATCTTATCTGATCCAGGATGTACAGAGTAGCGTGATTTATGTGCCTCTTCCATTACAAGTTCTCGTAAGTTGCCAAAGAATGGGACCCAAATGCGTCCAGTTACGTAGTAAGCACCGTCTCCCTTTCGTTCTAGTCGTTGCCTCGAGCCACGTAAAGCTTCAGCTCGAACGTTCTCTGGTTTCAACGCTTCTAACTGAGCGTCTCGTATCTGGGAAGGAAGATTGGACTGGATCGTGAGTTGCAATGCTCACACACGCCTAGGTGCATTATCCTTTCTGCTGAGGGCGTCAGCTACAACGTTCGCCTTGCTCGGATGATACTTGATGGCACATTCATAATCGTTCAATAATTCCACCCATCGTCGTTGTCGCATATTAAATTCTTTCTGGTCGAAGATGTGCTGAAGACTCCTATGGTCGGTGTAGATGGTGCATTTGGTACCGTACAGATAGTGCCTCCAAATCTTCAACGTAAATACCACCGCTCCTAACTCCAAGTCGTGTGTCGTGTAGTTCTTCTCGTGCACCTACAGATGACGAGAAGCATAAGCTATCACCTTCTCGCGTTGCATCAACACGCAACCGAGACCCTGAATCGAAGCATCACAATAAACTACGAAATCTTCGGTACCCTCTGGTAATGACAAGATCGGTGCACTGCAAAGTTTCTGTTTTAACAACTGGAAGGCCTCTTCCTGCTTCGTTCCCCAAGAGTACGTCGTGTTCTTCTGTGTCAGCGAGGTGAGGGGTTGCGCGATTTTCGAGAAATCTTTAATGAACCTTCGATAATACCCTGCGAGACCAAGAAACTGTCGCACCTCAGACGGAGTCTTTGGTGCCGCCCAATTCTTAACTGCATCCACCTTCGCAGGATCCACATGTATCCCTTTCTCGTTAACAACGTGCCCAAGGAAATGCACTTCTCGAATCCAAAAGTCACACTTAGAAAATTTCGCATATAGCTGTTCCCTTCTCAAAAGTTCCAAGATGAGACGTAGGTGACGCTCGTGATCCTCCCTGTTCTTCGAATAGACTAAGATGTCATCAATAAACACTATAACAAACTCGTCGAGATATGGCTTACATACGCGGTTCATGAGATCCATGAAAACCGCTGGTGCATTAGTCATTCCAAACGGCATAACCAAAAACTCGTAGTGTCTGTAGCGCGTTCGAAAAGCAGTCTTGGGAACATCATCCTCCCTAACCCGTACCTGATGATAACCCGACCTTAAGTCGATCTTTGAATAGAAACTTGACCCTTGCAACTGATCAAACAAGTCGTCGATGCGTGGTAACGGATAGCGGTTCTTAATGGTCACCTTGTTGAGCTCTCGATAATCAATACACATACGAAATGACCCATCTTTCTTCTTTACAAATAGCACTGGGGCTCCCCAAGGCGAAGAACTGGGTCGAATAAAGCCCCTGTCCAACAACTCTTGCAGTTGATTAGACAGTTCTTGCAACTCTCTAGGTGCTAACCGGTATGGAGCTCGAGCAATCGGAGCCGCTCCCGGCGCAAGATCAATCTGGAATTCTACTTGACGATGAGGAGGTAACCCTGGTAGCTCCTTTGGGAACACATCAGCGAATTCTCGCACCACGGGTAGATCCTCGATCTTACTTTCTTCAGACTGAGCGTTGGTAACTAACGCTAACATTGCAGGATACCCCTTTTGCAGATATTGCTGTGCACGCATGGCCGAGATAATACCAACCATCGTCCCACTACGATGTCCTTGAACTAATAATGTCTCCCCATCAGGGAGAGGGATACGCACGATTTTCTCTTTACACAAAATTTCTGCTTGGTGCTTAGACAACCAATCCATGCCTACCACTATGTCAAAACTACCGAGCGTAACGGGAAGGAGGTCAATATCAAACACCTGACCCACGAGATCTAGTTTGCACCCGAAAAGGACATTCGATGCTTCTATCGTTTTACCATCTGCTAGTTCTACTACTTGTTTAACTTCTAAAGGTGTTGGGGTTATCCCTAATCGTTGACTAAACTCTAGGGACACATAACTCCAATCGGCACCCGAATCAAATAATACAGAAGCAATACGATTGTTAACAGGAAATGTACTAGTTACAACGTTGCCGTCATTCCTGGCATCCCCTGCTCCAAGCTGGAACACTCTGCCGCGAGCGCCATTTCCCCCATTGTTGCCGTTATTATTGTTGTTCCCATCTTTGTTATTATTCGGGCGGTTGTTGTCGTTAGCGTTCTGGTTTAGCTGAGGGCAATCCCGCTTAAAGTGGCCCTCGTCACCACACTGATAGCACCGCTTCCTGAAACCCTGGTTCTGCTGGGGTGGTTGTCCCTGTTGTCTCTGGTTTTGCTGGTTCTGTTGCTGCTGGTGTTTGGGCTGGGAGGCCCTACAATCCCTGGCCTCATGGCCCGCCTTACCACACCTGTTACATGTCCGACTACACGACCCGAAATGATGATAGCCACACTTGTTACATCGTGGCTTCTTCCCTGCATACGAACCCTGGCTGTGGCCACTTCCCTGGCCTTGATTGACAGAAGACGACTGGCTGATACTGCGGTTGTTGTTGTTGTCTGGTCTTTTCTGAGTCTGACCAGCACTGGGTGCTTTGTCGTAGTCGCTCCACTTCCATTTGTTATCATTAGCAGATGTAGTAGCAGTGGGTACCGCAGCAGCAGTGGCTGAAATGCGTGGGGGTAACGAATTGCTCTCTACCTCTTGGTCCACAATCTTATGAGTCAGTCGAACAATCTGTGTCAAATCATTGAGATGGGCTGCAGTGACCAAACTCTTCACACGCGGAGGCAACCCTTTGATGAATAACTCAATCCTCCGAGACATAGGCCGGGACAAGTTCGGGCATATGTCGGCCAGTTCATACGATCGCTTCACATACGCTTCGACTTCAGATCCAACCATCTTCAAGTCGTAGTACTCGTTTTCCAACTTCTGGACTTCATCCCGAGGACAGTACTCCTCCCTGATCAGTTCTTTAAAGTCTTCCCAGGTTGTAGCATTCGCTACCTCGATGCCCAACAACTGTACCTGGGCATTCCACCACGTTAGGGCACCATCCGCCAAGGTACCCGCAACATATTTCACCCTGTCCCCAGCGGGACAGTTACAGATAGCAAACACAGACTCTGCTTTCTCGAACCATCTCAGAAGTCCCACAGCCCCTTCAGTCCCGGTGAAGGTCTGTGGCTTACAGTCCATAAACATTTTGAATGTACAAGCAGGTTGGTTGGGTTGGGTTGGGGTTGCGCTTGCTGACCTAAATGACGGAAGGAAACACATTATAGGAGTGAAAAGACGTGTACGTGGTATAAGAGTAAAGAGTACTTGGTACGTTCCGTACCAGCTTGATAGGCTGCTAAGGCCTCAGCCACACGGGTATTGATTAAGTCAGTCAACTCAGCCTGAGTCATGTTGATGTTGCCACGTCCGTGTCCTCGTCCACTCATGATTCTATAGTTGGAAATGAACCGATTTAGAAATTCGAAACGAGATGGAAGTCAAGTATCATACTGATATCTATGTACTACCAAGTTTACACATGGTAAGGCAGAACCCTTCTCACGCTCGATAAGCCTCACTGGGACTTGCATGCACCCCACGTTATTATTAAGTGTGCACCCATAATAATAAGGCGATTTACATGTTCATCTCAGAGCCTCTTAGCTTGCGCTCGAAGTTTCCCCCGTTCAAACAACACAACAGATGGTATCACAGGTCTATGGTTCGCATGAGTCGAAGAGTAGTGTCACACTATCAAGTCACTATGGTGTTAAATGTTTCAGTTCATATACGTTGTGAGTGTGTGACTGCTAAGCAAGTAATGTATAAAGTGAGAGAGAGACGAACCTTGCAATCTGGAGCTGAGTGTCATGATCGATCTTCGAAGTTGTTTGGTTATAGTCTGGTTTTATAAAACGTTTTAAAACCAAGTTCACTATAACCAGTGGCTCTGATACCAAACTGTAACACCCCCAAAAATCCCACCTGCGGAAATCCCGCGAGGCGTGTTACGCATCAGAGTTCGAGCCACCAATCACATTGAACCAATGGTAAATACTTAAATAAAACATAATATCAAATCCCAAAGTGTTGTGTAGCGGAAGCATGTAAATATCGTTTAGCAAATGTTTCATAATAATACTTAAAACCAATGTATCAAATGTAAGTTAATCCAAGAGCCTCGATCCATGACCACTCCAGCACTCCCAGATAGCAAGTCCATGTTCCAAACGTTAATGACCTACAAGCATGCAAACAAGTGTGTCAGACTACGCTGGTGAGTTCAAGGTTTGTTAACGTGTTGTGTTACCAGATGTATGTTAATGCGATTTCAATGTTGCGTTACGATGTCGTTCACGTTAGATACCCTAGGGAGTGTGGCCATATGTATCCGGGGAGTGTGTACCCCTTAACGACCGATGCTATGTTGTCTTCGCTAGATACCCTAGGGAGCGTGCCCATATGTATCCGAGGAGTGTGCCTCTAACAACCATAGCGATACCCAGATAATTAGTTCACGCCCGTCCTTACGGCCCGGTGTGAGGTTTCCCACCTAATAGCGCTGTCAACTAATTACCCCCATTGCCCTCCAGGCAATCCGATGATAGATTCCATGTTTAATACCCAAAACCGATTAAGTTGTTTACCCAAGGTTTCCCTTCCAAATGTTTACCAGTTGTCCCAAACCACCGGGACGCATGCTTGAGAAAATGCAATGAACTCACCTGGGGTTGCTCGGTATGATACACGAAAAGGTTCAATTAAGCTACAATGTGATCAACCACGTCCGGTTATGAAAAGAGAATAATCCGAACAAAGAGATCTTCGATGGTGGAGGGTGTTCGGTTGCCTTGGTTCCGAGTCGAGAGAGAGAGTGTGTGTTCTAGGGTTTGTGAACTTGTGTATGTTTGGTAAAAAATGTGAGATGTTTACAACATCTCTTGTGTTATGCGATTAAGGGAATGGGCCGAACCCATCTTTGGGCTGCCCCAAGGTCTCGAGTCGGAGGTGTGTGGCCCGAATGGGCTTGTGTATTTCGAGTGGATCACGCAAGCCTATAAACAACAATCACAATTTCACACAAGGCACGTATAACATGCTATTCAAATAAAGTTCACATAATCACGTAACGTTACACAAAGTAGGTTCGAAATACGAGTTGTCACATGATCACATTTGAAACATGTTCTCTTGGATACATCTTTGACCTGTGGTTGTTGCTTTTTCTTTTGAGCTAAGAACTCGTCATTAGACTGTCGTCTAAATTTTAGTTCTTTCTCTTCTTCTGAAGTTGTTCCATGAACAAAATTCATCTTTGCCTGAAAATTTGGTGTTTCATTTTTCTTCCAATTCTGTTTCTTCTTATAACCCAACCCAGCCTTCATGTTTTTCTTTTTCAAACCGGATTTATTATAAGACTTGTTGTGACCTTTACCAGCAAACTTTGAAATTTCAGACTTTTCAATCTCAACCATCTTGAAAACTTTATCAATCTTTTCTGAAATCACATTCTGAATCGGGAATACAATATCTAAGTATAATTTGTCCGATCCAATCATGGTATAAACCAATCCTTTTGAATCATCATTCAAATTTTTCTCGGATTTTGTGTTTTTCAGATATCCATCATGAAAATTATCTTCATTTTCATCCTGTGATTCAGAATTACCTGTATCAACCGACTCTTCTTTCAACACACTTTCAACAACTTTACCTACCACCTCTGAATCACTAGAATCATCAGATTTGGAATAGGTTATGTCAATGTTGTCTGGCAATTGATCTACCATGTTGAAAGCTTTTTCGACCTTTTCATCATCATAAAATACAAACTTTTCCGGTGGTGGAACCTGATGAAACTCTGAGCCAATTCCCTTTTTGTTTTGCTCAGAATCTTTTCCATCCGGTTTTATGTTGAAAATTCTTTCAAGCACATATGACGACGCATGGTAACTTTTTAACTTGTTATTATCCTGTTCTAAATCAGCAATCTGACGCTTAAGTTTAGCAACATCCTCAATGTAAGAATTTACAACTTGTTGCTTTATTTCATACTGTCTCTTAAACGTATCAGTTGTTTCAGAACAGTATTTCAATCTTGATTGAACAAGTTTCATTTCACTTTTTACTTTTTCATATTATTCTTTTGTAATGTGATAAGCCAATTTTATTGAATCATACTCCTTTTTCATTTCTTGACAAGCTTTTTCTTTTTGATCACATTTTTCTGTCATTTTTGAAACCTTTTCTTTCAAATTTTCATTTTCTTTTTCTAATTTTTTACACTTTTCTGAAAACGTTTCATTATTATCTTTTAAAACTTTTTCGTTTTCTAACATTTCTTTGCATTTATCTATGAAAACTTTTTTCGATTTTTGTGAATTCAAGATCTCTTGTTCTGAACTTTCGTCTTATTCAGTACAAGCACTGCATGGTTCCATGCATTTCTTGCACTGTGCAACAATTTCATTTAAGACTTCAGAATCAGATTTTACCTCAGTGATTGACACCTTGGTGTTTGCTTCTTTTTGCTTCTGATCAGCTTCACTATTCTTTTCTTCACCAGTACCAGCATTACCAACAACATCTGCTGAACTTTCAACCTTCATTTCTATCGAACTTTCCATCTTCTTCTTAACTCCTTCAACTTGCTGTTCTTCAGTAACAACTTTTTCTTTTTCAACTACCTTCTCATATTCTTCCTTTTTCTGTTCTTCTTCAGCAACATCCTTCGCAAGAGTCTTCACTTCTTCTACCTTGACCTCCTCAGCAACTTTCTTCAAATCATCAACCAAATTCTCAATATTCTTCTTCATTCTTTCTTCATTCCTCTTCCTCAGATTTGTTGTCATAGCATCTCTGATGATTTTATCCAGCCTTTTTACATATGTTTTGTCTTTTGCAACATTTGAATAATATTCGTCGGATCGAGGAATTACTAGAAGAACATCATCATGAACTATGTCACTTCTGGGAACAGCAGGTTCACCTTCTTTGTTGACATAACATTCTTGATTTTTATCCCATCTTTTGTTTCTCACAGCATTTTCATATTCTTCCTGCATCTTTTCCATTTTGCATCCAGTAATGAAAATTTCTCTCTCAGTTTTTTCTCTCCAAATTTCTTCTCGAGTTTTCTCTTTTATCTCAGCAACAAAAGCATAATGATCATGTTTTTTGTGAAAAGTTTCTGCATTTTCCTTTGTTCTAATTTTGAATCGATAATCAATACGATCCTCTTCTGGAAGAATTTCACTCCAGTCATAACCTTCATCATCATGGAAGACTGCACAAGCTCTTGACTTTTCTTTTGTATTGTTTTCAATCAATTTTGGTTCTTCTTTGCTTCGATGGTAGATTGCCTTTCGATAATAATCATCATTGAAAGGTTGTTCATTACGACTAACTGCAGAATTGTTGCATTCTCTCTTGAAATGACATTTTTGCTTACATCTGAAACAGGTTACTTTGGATTTGTCAAATCCAAGCTTCGTTGACGGACCACCCAATGATTGCTTCCCGGTAATTTCCATGTATCTCTGAGCTCTGCGAATGCAACTTCCCAAACACCAGCGAATGTCTATGAGCTCCATTTCTTCTGGATCAATCTGGTCGTAGTTTTCTTTGGTCAATTCGGAATTTCCAATTTTGCCTGCAACTAGACCTTCATACGATTCCAGAACTGATGCAAGGAAACTCATTTGCTGCTTAGCTGCATTGATGCTCATTGCAGGAGAATTTTTCAACTTGAGAGCATTGTTACACAATATCTCCTCTGCTTCTGCAGGACTTGCTTTTGAAGATGAATGATATCCAGAATTGTAGCTTGTTGAGGTTGTTTGTGGTTCTTTCATCTTCTCACCACTAAATACTGTCTTTGGTGAACTATCAGCTTTAACCGAAGGTAAATTGCCTTTGTAATACAGACCAACATTCTGATTATGTGACGAACTGCTCATCTTGCTTTGCTTTTGCAATTCCAGATCATGACTTTCAATTTTTTCTAACAAAACATCAAGAGAAATTGTATCATACAAAACATCATTTTTCAAAATAAACACAAACGTTTGCCACTGATCAGCTCGTGGTAACGCTTCAATTACTTTGTCAATTATTTCTTCTCTTGTTTTCACAATGTCAAACCTTTCAAGTTCTATTTTTAGGTGACAAAAACGTTCAATCATTTGCCTAACAGATTCACCTTTCAGACTATCAAACAAATCAAATTCCTTTTTTAATAACGCAATTTTGTTTTTCTTGATTTGTTTACCCCCCCCCCCCCCAGCTTTCACTCGTAAAGGTTCCCACATAGTGATTGAAGATCCATCATGAGTTAATAATGAAAAAATATCATCTCGAATCGATTGTTGAATCAAGGCGATCATCTTTTGCTCATATGAAAATCTTCGTTTGTCTTCTTCTGTGAAACTTTTGATCGGGATTTCTTCTCCTTTGTCATCAATAGGTTTATCATAGCCAAAATCCAAGCAAAACCAACTTTCATGTGCATACGCTTTAGTCCAGTTGATAAACCTTTCTTTCCCCCAAACATAATCCTCAATATTATCAAGCTTAGGTGGTTTCGAAAAAGTTCCATAAACGTTATCATGTTTAATGTTCTCTTTAATTGATTTTGTTATTGCTTTGGGAGAAACTTCTGAACTTTCCGATGTATCTGAGGTAAACGCGTTGTAAAAAGTGTTGTAAAATTTTTCAGCCATGATGAAAATTCTTGAACTAATGCAACTGGAACAAACAAACAAACAAAATCAGTTTCAACAATATCAAATAACCTGAAATGAACTATCACTCAAAATATCCACTTACAAACAGAATCACTTTGAAACGGAATTAAGGTTCAAACTATATTAGATCTCACACGGAATTAGACTTTTCACACGAAACTACTAATTCCGCGTGGAATTAACTTTCACTCAAGCGAAATTAGACACTTTGAAACGAAATTGTGACTTCGCGCGGAATTAACTTCAAGTTCAAACGGAATTAACCCAACCTAGCTAATTTCGTGCGGAATTAAGAACTGTTCAAACGGAATTATGCTGATGTCATAATTTTGCTCCAACTTTTCAAACGAAATTACAATTTTTATCAGTTTTAGGTTGATTTTAAGTCCAATTCTTTCAAGGCTTTGTTAAAACACTGTTACGCTTATGATGTGTGAGATTCAGATCATTTTGACCGTTAAAACTTGTTCAATTTAGAAAAGAAGTGTAGAAGTATGAAATTCTGATGAAATCAAGCTGAATTTGATGAAACTCCTCCTCCTGTGCTCTGATACCACTTGTAGGATCGTTGTATGACCCAAAATAGCCAATCAGAAGAGTTTTTAGATCCGATTCAAGGCGGAATCAGTGAAACGGACGTTGAAACAGCTTGATTCACTATAATATGTCTCTATTATTGATCTGATAGAATTACAGCACCTCGAGACAAACCGACAGCACTTCGGTACAATTTCTAATTCCGTTACAAATGAAACGGAAACAACCCTATATATAAGCTCCTAATTCCGCGCGAGATTAACAGAGTTTGGTTCAAGCGGAATTAGCTAAGGCTAATTCCGCGCGGTATTAACCTCCTAACTCTTCAAACGGAATTAGATAATTTCGAGCGGAATTACCCTAAACCCTATTTCTCGAACTATGAGCCTTGATCTATCAATTCTATTACATGACATGATACAAGACGAAGTCAACAGACATAGTACACTAACACCGATAAATTTACAAAAATGAAGGATGAAAAATGAAAGGGTACTTTTGTGGGTTTAAAATGAAAAAGGTTTTTAAGGCTCAGAGGGTTTAACTAAGGGGGTGTTTTTGTATAAAGCAAAGAAAATAAAGGTTTTGTTTGAAAAATGGGTTTGTCCTAATACCTCTATCATTTACCTACATAGATTTTTGTCGGTAAGGACTTGGAATGTATCGGGTTGTTAAGTTCTAGATTCGTGAGAACCAAACGGGCTATTCACACAAGAAAGGAAAATTGAGCAATTAGTAAAGATGTATATTTTTATGCTCGGTAATGGCTCAAAACTCACTTTTGTGGGAAAAGGGTCATAGTGTAAAAATTTAAATATAATCAAATTTTACAAAGATTTATCATGCCCGTTTTCATAATTTTTCTAAATTGTTTCTTTTTATCACGATGCTATCGGTTGTAAATTTGTAAAAATAGAATTTTTAGAACTTGTTTACCCAACTAAACTTAAGATAAGTGAAAAAAAATGAAAAGAGGAATTTTTGAAAAAGTCTAGGGTGTTTAGCGGTTCCAAGGTGAGTTTTGTATAAGCCTTCGTTTAGGACAAATGATTAAAGGTTTCTATTATCCTCCCCCCCCCCCCCCACTTAAATTACACATTGTCCTTAATGTGTCCAAAAAGGATTTATTTTGAAAAAATGTGTAAAAAGTATGAAAATAACAAAAAAAATTTGGTTACTGGCACTTGCAGCACGACCCCGTGCTATGGGGACACGACCCTATATCCAAACTATGTCCAAAGTGCCAGTAACAAATGAAATCAGAAGACATACAGTGGGTGGCCACGGGGGTGTGCTGGGTGAGCACGGCCCCGTGTTGCAGCCACTGTTTTGCAAAAAAATGAGTTGGGAGGCTTCTGTTTTACGTGCATGGGTTCCATTTCATCATGCATTTCCCTCTGTTGAGTGTGCCTTACTCCTACAAAGCTAAATACTCAAAAGAAAACGTTAAACTAGATATGAAACTAAATTTAAACTAAGATTAAACTACTAAACTAATGGATAGTCCATGGAATGCCTCCATGGTGCGCCACGTTTATAAGAGTTGACCACGCCCCGTGTTGGCCTAGCACGGCCCCGGGTTGGTCGCCATTTTTGTCTTATGCAGTTATCTTTTTCTTCTGCCCGGTATCTATCCTTGGACACGGCCCGTGTCAGGTGGACACGGCCCCGTGTCAGCCTTCTGTTCTTGTTATTTTGAGATTTGGATGTGAATCAGGGCTTGGCGAGCTGCGACAATTCCTTCTTCTTTACATTTATGTTGGATTTTGCTGTCTTTTTGCTCCTTTTGCAAATATAAGCTCTTTTATCCCTGAAAATATAAAAGGAAGGAAAACAGGAGCTTTTTCCAACATTAGTACTAAAAATGGTTGCTTTTTCACCGTATTTGACATAATTTGTATGTTGTATTTTGATCACATCAGCTTCCAACCTCCTCTGATTTGCTATATCACAATCCTCACGAATAATCACCAACTTGAAATAACACAATGTAACTTCTCCGTTTCGACTTTAAGCATATTCGCGTTTGGTTTTAGCGTATTCCCCTACTTGATCCTTTGATCTTCAAAAACCCAACCGAAAATTGATAGAAACTTCGAATCACCACATCGGTAAACTTCAATTCTATGAATACCCATGAAAATCAGAAATCCAGTTTTCAGTAATCATCTTCAATAACACTCCTGAAAGATTGATCAGTGTAAACAGTAATCTCCACAATCAGTAAATCTTCATCAGTTAATAAATCATCTAGTAAGACATTCAGATCTCAGCAACATTCATTCATGATCAGTTTCACATTCTTCTTCTTCAGTCACGATAACAGATGTATAGTCTTCTCCGTTAGTTTCGGCAGCAACTTAATCAACAAACATCGTCATTCCTCGGCGGTTAGTCCTAAAAACAATTCACCTGCTCGAAGATTAACTATTCTGACACTTTAGACTATCACAAAGCTTTGATATCTTTTAAGTATCGACAATACTGATGCATCTCATAACGCTAATCTTGCTAAACGGCTTGACGAAGACCCGTGACTCAAACCATAAGATATCAATCTAACCCTGATCTGTAGAGTCTGAACTTCCTTTGATCTCGAACTAATGAATCCAGATCCTATATATCCCCGGACAATCTGAAGTCGGAACCACTCGAATACTGTTGCATGTCACGAATTTCAAAAATGCCGGAATTTCCGTTATTCTTATGAAATTTGTATTCCCCCTCATATTTGCAAATTCTAGCTCCTCTAAACTTATCACTGAATTTCCCCCTCAAACTTGGCAATTCATTCCACTATTTTCACTGAAAACCTCCATTATGCGGAAAATGTGTCATTATGGTCCACAAAAGTGCGTTTTTCATCATTTCAGATTTTTAGATTTGGCCTAGTAATAGTTAGATAACCCAAATGATATACATTCTACATAGGTATCATGACTACCCCATTATCTTCACTATTCTGTGATCAAATCATCTTATCTATTCTCTGAAGCCCCTGACAATGTCCCCGAAAACCCCTATTTATCGTTAAAATCTCAAAAAAAAAAAAAATTCAATCACCAAATTTTTTCTAGACATTCATCTCATCACCGCGATCAAAAAGTGCCTTTTCTGGGTAGGTCCATTCGTGCAAATGATCTGATTTTAGAATGAAATAGGATGTCTTTGTGTAAATAAGCTGATCCATTTGTGCGAATGAACATGGTTCCTTCGTGCGAATGAGCTGATCCATTCGTTCGAACGCTGTTGAATCCAAATTTTCGATCCAAAATCTTTATTTCTACGAATTTCATGATAATACTTCACAGATATGGATGAAAATCAATTCTCAATGTAATGATGTCTTCAATTTCAAAATCCATCTGTGAATTGACCTTCAATTTGATGTTTTACGTCTAAAACCCCCTAGAAACCCATAATTCATGAGCGTAGGTGATCAATCAACTGTTAGATCGACTGAATCGGTACCGTAGCTCTAATACCAATTGAGAGTCCAGGATCCGGCGGGTTTAAACGGAAGTTTGGGTAGAAAAGAACTAATTCGGTAGAATATTGATAAGAATGGAGTAGAAACAGAATAGTCAAAAGCTTGATTCATACCGAAAGAGTATACATCTTTTACAAGCTGGAGTTTCTCCAGCATTTCCCTTCTAGGAACTAAAACTTCTCCCAAGCTCTCACTCACAACTCTATATATAGGCAAGATCCTTCGTGCAAGTGAGCTTGGAGCGAATGGAACAAGTTCCATTCGTGCGACTGGATAGTGTCCCTTCGTGCGAAGGGCTCCTTCGTACGAAGCGAACTTTTCATTAAAATCTCGTATTTCTAACTCTCATATATATAATATTCAACACATGCTCTAACTAGCCTATTCTCACAGTGGCGGACACAAAGAATATGCACTAACAAATTTTTAATAGGCCTGACCCTTGTGGACTAATGGATCAATATTCGGTAGCATATTCTGGATAACTCTGAGATGACAAGAGAAGACTATGACCAGATAGATCAAGAGGAATTTTTAATATGCTAGTCCATATTAAATATTAAATATTCAAATGGAACTTGTTCATTTCACTCCAAATGGAGAACTAGTCTAGTCACACGAATGGAACTTGTTCCATTCTCACCAAGCTCACTCGCACGGAGGATCTTGCCTATATATAGGAGTTGTGAGTGATAGCTTGGGAGAAGTTTTGATTCCCAAAGGGGAAATGCTGGCTCCAGCTTGAAAAAAATGTATACTCTTTCGGTATGAACGAAGCTTTCGACTATTCTGCTTCTACACCATTCTTATCAATAATATTCTATCAAATTAGTTCTTTTCTACCCAAACTTCCATCTAAACTCGCCGGATCCTAGACTCTCAAAAATTTCCTATTTCTTATTTATTTTAATTATAGTATAAAACTCCGATCCTAACAGATGTTTTTTTTTTAAGAACAAGTGTTTTTAGTATGTGATAGTTAATAAGGTAATTTTAACATTAATCAATAAAAACCTATACTAAACCTAAGCCTGATTTTTAACTAATAAAGTATCTACATACATATAGATACATTATATAAGTGTGCACATAAGTATATATATGCATCTATGTATCAAAACGTATAAGATGTCAGAAACCCATATATAAGTCATTTTAGGTTCTGAACAAAGAATTATAGCTAAAAAGACCACTGGGAAACAAAGCAACCCCAAAGATGAAACTTGTTGATATCATTTGACCCCATGCACTTTCCATTGTTATTTGCAAATCCTTGTTTTTCTCATTTTCGGTAGTACATTGAAAGAAATAATCAACCCCTAGAGTTTCATATATGCATACATAAATATTATTAAAAGCTACCTCAAAAGGAAAAAAATAGATGTTTGTTCAAGACTTGAAAAATACGAAGATGAAATAAAAAAAAGAAGGGATCAAAAATGAATTGATATTATGGGTATCTAGATGCAAAACCAGAATAACTGCTTGGGCAAGTCTTGGGAAAACAATTTCCCTCAACTCATCTAGTAACATGTGCCTCAAGAAATCCATCTAGCTTAAAAATTCTAAAATGGTCATCCAGCTGGTCAAGCCATGAATGGAGAAGTGGAAAAAAAATCTCATTGAATAGTGCCTTTTGACTGAAAATTGAAGATCTGCAAGACTTACTGAGTCTTCCACTTGAAAGGGATCCAGATGACTCTCTCTCTCTCTCTCTCTCTCTCTCTCTCTCTCTCTCTCTCTCTCTCTCTCTCTCTCTCTAGAGAATTTGAGAAGCAATTCAAAGCCCAAATCAGGGAGAAGTTGATGAGGAATAAATGTTGATCCATTAAACATCTATTTTGGCATCATTTGTTCTAGAGTGATATTGTTGGACCTACGAAAGAACATATGATATTTAAAAACCCGAAACATGACCACTTTGATCAAGAAATAAACAAAAGACTGAACCAGACTCCTCCAAAAGATAGTGAAACTTGAACTCTAATCAGAAAACCACTGTTGAAGAAGAACCAAGCAATGATCAAGACCAAAGTACTGTTGAAGCAAAGATCTGTTCTAGAAGACCAAACATATGTTCTAACCAAATAGATGTTTGATATGAAGCAACAACAGTTTGAAAATCAGAGGTTTCAATACAATAGTACTTGCTTAGAACAAAGTTAGATGCAATAAATCATAAGATAGTTCTCCACAGAGGTTTGCAATATTTGTGGAATCGTTTCTATTAGGAATGTTACATATCACTATCATGGCGACGTCAGTTACTTGCAAGCAGACCTTTTGTACTTGTATAAATAGACTTCAAGTGTTAGAGATTTATTATCACATTCCATTCTATTTAGTACCAACAGATTTGTTTGTCATCAGGCTGAGGGGAAGTTTGTAGAGTCAATTGTACTGTAATCAAATCATTTGAGTCTGATATAAAACAGTCGTTGATGATAATTCCCTGCTTGTGATTATTTTATCAGTTTTACAATTGAAAATTTTCTAGTTCTTATTTGTTTTAATCACAAGTATCAAACTCAGATCCTAACAGATGTTTTTTCAGAACACGTTTTTTTTATGATGTGATAGTTGATAAGGTAACTTTTAACACTAGTCAATAGAAACCTATACTAAATACATATAGATACATTATATAAGCGTGCACTTAAGTATATGTATGCATCTATCTATCAAAAGATGTTACATATCAAAAACCTATATGTAACTCATTTTAGATTCTAAACAAAGATTTATCGCTAAAAAGGCCACTGGGAAACAAGGCAACACCAAATGATGAAACTTGTGTGATATCATTTGACCCACGCACTTTCCATTGTTTTTTGCAAATGCTTGTTTCTTCTCATTTTCAATAGTACATTGAAAGAAATAATCAATCCCTGGAGTTTCATATATGCATACATAAATATTATAAACACAGATAATTCACCTTTAGATGTGGTAATACTTGTTGTCTGTAATGTCTCTATTGATGCCATATGAGATTATTGAACACCTTTCTTTACTTTTTGTAAAACTCAATAATAGAAACATATACTAAACTCAATCTTGATGAATAACTAATGAAGTATCCACACAAATAGATACCTTATATAAGGGAGCTTGCACATAAATATACGTATGCATCTATACATCAAAAGATATAAATAGTCAAAACTAATATGTAAGTCTTTTTAGACCTATATGTAAGTCTTTTTAGATCTTGAATGAAGAATTATAGCTAAAAAGGTCCCTAGGAAACAAAGCGAACCCCAAATTATGAAACTTGTTTGATAACATTTGACGCCCAAACACTTTCCATCAATGTTTGTAAGGGCTTGCCCACGGTAAAGCAATGCGGCCATGTTTCCAAACAAGAACGATCCTATTGGGATATTAGTAACCACAATGTTATGGTTCACACCAAAGTTCTTTGGCCCAAAAAGCTCAGCAGTAGTTGACACAGAGATCGAGGTGATTGCACCCGTACATATCCCAATGGTAGCTGTGGTTATGTATAGACAAATGTCGCTCCCGCTCAGAAGTAAGAAAAATGATGCTGCCATCGGCATCATCATTAGTGCTATCATTGCTGGTCTGGATACTTTATTCTTGAATTTGAGCCTGAAAGACATGAAAAATATGTTTAGTCCTAAACTTTGTAGGGTTTTTATTTTGTATTTGCATCTTATATATATATATATATATATATATATATATATATATATATATATATATATATATATATATATATATATATATAAGGGAGGGTTATATAGAAAACCCTAAAAATTTGAGAAAACCCTAGAAAACCCAACCTCCTGACTTTTTTTTTTTTTTTTTTTAAAAAAAATAACACATGTAATATACATGTTTTTAAGAGTTTTGAGCCAAAAAAATCAAAAAAGCGCCGAGTGGTTTTTTTTTTTTTTTTTAAATAAACAAGTTTCAGCAACTTTTTGTCTAACACATGTTAATGAAAAAGCTGCTAAAACTTGTTTATTTTTTTTAAAAAAAACTACTCGGCGCTTTTTTGATTTTTTTTTTGCTCAAAACTCTTAAAAACATGTATATTAAATGTGTTATTTTTTTCAAAAAAAAAAAAAAAAGTCAGGAGGTTGAGTTTTCTAGGGTTTTCTCAAAATAGAGGGTTTTCTCCCTAGCATTATCCTACATACACACACATATATATATATAAGTAAGGGGAAAAGAATGGAATGGAAATGAAAATTTATTATGGTAGAGAAACAAAATATTTGATATAAAGTTAATAGTTTTTTTATCACATTTAAATAACATATAACTTTAAGTTTAAAAAATAAAAACAAATTCCATTATTAAAAAAAAATAGTTTTAACAAATGGTTTCTAATTTTTTTCCCAAGATAAAAAGGACAGTTTAATAAAGAAAGCCTTATTAAATGGCTCCCATCATTTCTATATATCTAAAATTTTATTTTCATACTCTTACAAACTATATTGTCCCGTATAGAGTTATAAGGGCCGTATAGAAGAATCTTACACAAAAAAAGTTAAAGAATGTTTTTTTGTCTCCATGTATACCAGCCGTATAACAATATACGACTATTATACGTTGTTTTACGACCCATTTAATGTTATAGAACCCAAATCTCAAATAATACATACGACCCATATAATGTTATAAGGCTCGTATGGAATGCTATACAACCTAACATTTTCTTCATTTACACGAGTGGTATAACATTTTATAAGCCGTATATAATTATAAGACACAATATTTATTATGTCAGATTATTTATACGTGCCGTATAACCCTATACACCCTATTAAATAACCCCACAAGCCTCACCTTTTCAGTTTTCATACTAAAATGAAAATTCAGAAACTTAATATTATTCTTTTCTTTATTGCGTTCCTTTCATTTTCTTGATATATGTTCTTTACTTGCGTTTCTTTCATTTTCTTGATATTGGGGGTGTTTGGGATTCCGTCTCAAAAACAACTTATTAACTTATATAAGTCATAAGTTATAACTTAGAATTTTTAACTTCTCAAAAACAACTTCTCCACACATAAAAATAACTTATATAATTAATCCAAACACTCTAAAAACAACTTATTAAATTTTATAAGTCAATAACTTATAAGTTGCTCCAAAATATGCTATCCCAAACACCTACGTTATCCTGAATAAACATAATAGTGTTCGGACAAAGCAAAAGTATGATGTGAAATAAATGAGCACCAAAAATGATTCGCTTCAGGGCCGGCTCAATCATTTTGCATTTTGGTGGCTTAAAGCAAACCCGAAATTTAGGGCCCCAATTCTTAGTTTGTGTTTATTTTCCTTTTAAAATAACTGGATTCTTATTCCCAGTTTCTATTCAAAAAAATAATTATAGTTGGTAACTCCCAATAGACTATAAATTATAGCCGGTTCTTTTTATCAATTAAGGAGCCCACATTCAAATTACACCAGAAGCCCAATTTCATAATAACTCATAATTATATATAATTTCCTCTTATAATTGGAGGCCCAATATAAGTAATGCCTAAAGTATTGACTTTATTATAATTGCTCAAGAGCCAGCCTTGATTGGCTCAATCAAACATAAGTGTGTTTATTTTTAACTATTATATTGTATGTCAACATTTAAATGCCGTATTAAATATGCATGTACAACGCAACCTTCTTCGGAGTCTAAGACTGAAGGGAGTGGGGCAACCTTTAGAGGGTGCGTCTTGCGATACGTGGCGCCACGTCAGATCAGAGGATTTTAAGCAAAAAAGGGGGCGTGGTGTTTGGGGCAACTCAAGTTGCCAAAGAAAGATGTGATTGGTTGTTTGAAAAGTTAAGGTTTTTTGATTGGTTGTTTGAAAAGTTGGTTTTGAAAAGTTGTTTGAAAAGTTGGTTTGTTGTTGGTTTGTGGCGTTCTCTGCAAGACGGGCAAGCCAAAATTTTCAAGAGGTTGCCATAGGGGGGCGGTGTGGAGGGCGACTTGGGGGCAACTTGGGGGTGGGAGTCGCCCCACTCCCCTCAGTCTAAGCTGTAAGGTAAATCATATTTCCACGACACACAATTATGTTCTGTGCATTAAGAACCACACAATAATCTTGCACGTACTTATTAGACTTCCTGCTCATTTATTTAGAAGCAGCCTTTTGTTATTTTGTACTCATAGGTGTAGATAAGAATCGACTCGTTAGACTAAAGGGTGTGGGGGTCATGGTTGAGACGTGATTCACCACCTAGGAACGGAATACTACGCCTCCCCCCTCCCCCCCTAATCCACCATCGTTTGCATGGATTAAACCATGACAACCATGGTCCTCCTTTCTATTTTTCAATAAATCATATCCCTTTTCTTTTGAGAAAGATAAATTAAAATAAATAAGGGGATAGTGGTTTGGGTCTTGAAAACACCCTTAAAGTAATGATTTTAGATTATGGATTAGAGGTGGGTGACATGACACTGATTTTGAGGGTCATGGTGATCATGAGGGTCATGACCACACCCTATAGTCTTAGTAATTAAACAATAACTATTTTTTTGAACTACAAATTTTTCTTTAGTCTTTGTTGTTTGTAAAACTTGAACTCAAGACCTGCCTCACAAACTAAATTATTTAAAGACTTTAAATTTGTCAATAGACCACGACTTCTTTAGTTGTAGTTAAACAATAACTAATAACCACAACAGGATTATATGGTACCCTTTTGAAGTACTAACATTTTTTGTTGTCATACCATAAATTCTCTTCAACTTTTACTCGTCGTAGGACTTTTTAATTGTTTTCTCAGAGCTACGATAAATTTATCTTATGTTTTCAAAAATCCCTTAGTTATTGAATTTTCATATGCAAATTAACCTATTTATATTATGACTTTATAACGTATGAGAAATTTGATAAATCAAACTGCACATTTTTTAGTTTCATTGCCAAGATAATAAGATACCAAAAAATCATGGAAATAAACATGTTAATCAAGATTTTTAATAAAAGAAGGATTGAATTTGTGGACTTGTAAAATAAGCAAACTAATAAGATAAGGACAACTAAGCAGGGTCGACACCTTCATACTCTATTAGAAAGTTGAAAGTGCAAAATACGAGCATTATTTAAGCCGGCGGGCTAAAGTAATTGCCTTTACTTTTTCCGGCACTAAAAAAGAGGGATGGTCCACCAATCAAAATTTACATGTGTAAAAGTTCCGGCACTAATTTAGCCGACGGGTAAAAGAAAACAACACTATTTTAGCGGGCAAAGAAAAGGCACTCCCTCTTTTTTCAGTCAGCCACTTTACACTTGTATTTTTATATTGTTTAGTTCGGTGAGATGGGGGCTCAATTGTAACGTTTGTGTCTTCTGTGCGACTAAAAAGGTGTTGGAATGTCGGAGTAGGCTAAAAACGAATCAAACGTTTCGTGAACAGTTCGTGAACCTTACGGTGGGAAGTTAGTTTACGTTCGTTCGTTTAATTATTTTAATTATTGAACGAATATGAACAACAAAATTCCGTTCATTTAGTTAAATGAAATAACATGAACAGATGTCTTGTTCGTTCAATTACATTCGTGAAACTTTGGATAATGTGTTCAAGAATATTCGTTCAGGTTCGTTTGGTTATGTTGTTCATTAAACATTTTTTAGTATTTATTTATTTTATCTAAACTTTTGTATTCTTGAATTCTTATTTATCTCACTATTCAAACAAATAAAATAGGAAACCCTATCTCCACGTTGTTTATGCATCGCTTCACTTTCCTTCTGATTATCCATATCGAAAAACGTTATCTATCTTCATTCAAACGATTAGGTCTAACGTCGCTCCCTCACACGATCCACCTCTAGCCACCATCGTCTTTGCCGATTTTTTCTGTGTTCGTGAACACGTTCATTTCCTTGATGAACGAACATGAATATAAAATGTTGTTCAGATAGTTTTCATGAACCGTTCATATTATATCCTTAACGAACGAACACGAACATGTCCTTATTAGTTTTCGTTTACAGGTTTTTGTAGGATTGTGGGCTATCAAGGTGCTGATTTTGCTTGTCAATCTCTTATCGGTTTGATTAATTTACAAGTCAACAAATTCAATGACTATTTTACTAAAAATCATGGTTGGCATGCGCCTATTTTCATCATTTTTAAATAAGATATTTAAAAGCATGTATGCTGAAACAAAACTTATTTTGTTATTGTTAAAATAACACTTCAATATTTTATAAAATTCTTCTAATTGTTTTATTCTTTTGTGCATGTGTTTGGGTTGTTTTTTCTATTGGGCTCGAGTTGGTGGTCTCAAGTTATAACAGGTGGGCTTAAGACATGAAGCTTCGAGACAGCTGGACTTATTTTAGGGTTCTTTGCCTTTTATATTCACATAGTTGTCTTGATATCACTCTCTCTCTCTCTCTCTCTCTCTTTCTCTCTCTCTCTCTCTCTCTCTCTCTCTTTTATAACAAATCTCTGTCTTCTCTCTTAAAAAATTAAGGTTTCGTGATCTTGTGAATCATTCTGATTCACCGATCGTTTGAGTTCTTGTTTCTATACTTATCAGATCATTGTGTTGATGATCTATTGTGAGTTGTGAGGTTTTGAGTGATTATTTTGTAATGAAGATTGTTCCGTAAATAAAACCTTCTGTTTTGTGTTCATCTTGTTTAGATTGTTCTTTATACCATGTATTTTCATAGTTATGTAGAAAAGAAAACTACCAATAACTTTGATAACGTAGTTGCAGCTAATTGAATAACAATATTCTCAAATTAAGGCCACAGAAGTAGAATCAGTAACTTGTTTGGTATATAGAAAATTCCTTTTGGATATCTTTGACCTTGTATGCATCCCATGTTATATTGTTTTATCATGATATATATACACACTAGATTTTCAAATTAAAGATAGAGGACTACAGTCATCAACTTGTTTGCTATTTACACAAAACCATTGGATACGATTAACCTTAAATATCTCCCATCTTGTTATATTGTTCTTCTTTATACATAAATACATACATACATATATATATATATATATGGTTGAGTTCATTTCAAAACTCTAAATAACTACAAAACTTTCAGAACTCCTAATAAACAATCATTTTATATATAAGTTTTCGTATTTTGGATTTTTTTATCATCTATTATATGTATTTTTTTTATTACATACATGTTAAAAGTAGTTTACATATGTGTAATTATAAAATTACATATAAAAAATTATAAAATTATTCTTAACATGTATGTAATCGTAAAAATACACATAATATAATAAAATTATCTTAAACATAAAAATATATAAATAAAAAGATTGTTTATTAGGAGTTCTGCGAGTTCTGTAAATATTTATGGTTCTGAAATGATCTTGGCTATATATATATATATATATGGGTTGAGTTCATTTCAGAACTCTAAATAACTACAGAACTTTCAGAACTCCTAATAAACAATCATTTTATATATAAGTTTTTGTATTTAGGATCTTTTTATCATCTATTATATGTATTTCTTTGATTACATACATGTTAAAAGTAGTTTACATATGTTTAATTGCCAAAATTATATATATGTGTCATAACTAATTACATATATGTAAAAAAACTAGTTTACATATGTGTAATTATAAAATTACATATAAAAAATGATAAAATTACTCTTAACATGTATGTAATCGTAAAAATACACATAATAAATGATAATATTATCCTAAACATAAAAATATATAAATAAAAAGATTGTTTATTAGTAGTTCTGCGAGTTCTGTAAATATTTATGGTTCTGAAATGATCCTAGCCCATATATATATATATATATATATATATATATATATATATATATATATATAAGGGAAGGTTCAAATGAAAACCACTTTTATTATAAAAACTCGAAAACTAACTAAAAAAAGCCTAAAAACACACCAATTTTTTTTACAATTTTTTTATTAAAAATCGCTACTTTTTATATATATAAAAAAATTTACAATTTTTTTTTTGTAGTACACATGTGTAGTACATATAAAAAAATGTGCACTACAATTTTTTTTTTAATTTTTTTATTTATAAAAAATTGCGAAAATTGGTATGCAAAAAAAAAAAAATTGGTATGTTTTTTTTTTTTTTTGCTTTTTTAATTAGTTTTCGAGTTTTCACAATAACTAGTGGTTTTCATTTGAATCTTCCCATATATATATATATATATATATATAGGAAAAGCGTAAAATACAATATGGCTTAATGTACATCACGTAGCATAACGTGCGTGATTATGTGTATAATGTGCGTGATTAATGTTTTCCAACATGCTGGTAACTATGTGAGTCGATTAATTGTTGCTGCAACGGCTTATATCATCTGACAGGAGAGGAACGCGAGACTATTCAAGATCCACACTAGACCGCCGGACACTGTTCGTGATCTAATTCTAAGTACGGTTCGATACAAGCTGATGGGAGTAAAGTTCAGGAACACGGATAGAGTGAGGAGATTGCTGGAAGGCTGGGAGATCCATATCGATAGTGTGACTGATAATGGAGGCTGATTGTACTTGAGTGTTTTTAATTTTTGTTTCTAGAAGTTTGTCTAGTTGTTGCTACTTGTGTTGGTTTTATTTCGGTTTTTGGTTGTTACAGTCATAGGGGTATGTCCTATGTCTGAACTAGTGTTGGATTCTCCACACTACTTGTTTTTATTGGTTGTGAATATATAGAATCACTGGGGTAGCCCTTTACCCAAAAAAAAATGTTTTCCAACATGCGTGATTTGGGTTTTTTAGTTTATAACTTGCGTGATTTTCAAATGAACGTGCGTAATTATCTGTCGTACGTGATGTACGTTAAGCCATATTGTACGTTAACTGGCCTCTATATATATATATATATGGTAGGGTTCATGCGAGAAGCACCTTTATTGCGAGAACCACGAAAACCATGTGAACACAACAAAATAAACCCACTACACCACAAAAAACCTAAACCCCCCACCCCCTCCTAAAAACCTAAACCCCCACCCCACCCCCCACACAAGCTAAATGCTAAAAATTAAACCTCTAAAAAACCTAAAAAAATGTTAAAAAATCTAAGAAACACACAGTTTTTTTTAATATTTTTTATAATAAAATTGCTACTTTTAGTAGCAAAAAAATGTTTTTTTAATAAGTAAAAGTGGCGAATTTTCAATAAAAACTATTAATTTTTTTTTGTTTTTAGATTTTTTAGGTATTTTTAGTTGTTTTCACATTGGTTCTCGCGGTTCTCGTAATAAAGGGTAGTTCCTAAATGATTCTTCTCCTATATATATATATATATATATATATTTGTGTGTGTATATGGTTCCTAAATTTATTTGTTTTAAAATCTTATAAAAAGCACATATAGAATCACTACAATTACTAATTTACATGACTACTAAACTCTCTATGATGAAAATGAAAAAAAAATGAAAAAGTTAATTAATTATAGAAAGAGGATATTAAATACTTTTTTATATGTCATTTTTTTTTTATTTTCATAAATCAATGAATAGCTTAGATTGTTAAATTATTGAAATTTCCACATTTTCAATTCTTTTTATCATACTACGTACACACAACTCTCCCAAATAAGCCACAGCCAAAATATACCTTGATATATGGTAGTCAAGAAGGCAAGGAAAGATGCGACCAAAGAAACCAAAAGAAGAAGCCAATGACACCAAAGAAGAAATGTTAGAACTCCCTCTAGACTCCACAATTTGTCCCAAGTTGTTAAGATACACCATGCCAACTGTTGCACCAAACATATACACAAAGAAATACAACCAAAAATTTAAACTTTTCAGCATTACTTTAGCCCCCATCTCTTCATCATCACACATGAACAGCCCTTCATCTTGCACCCCATGTTCATTCACCACCCCTACATTTTCCTCTACCATGCTGCCCCCATCAGTGACCCTTTTCCCGCTGCTTCTTATCAAGCATTTACTATCCATTTTCTCTCTTAATTTTTCCATCAATGGCACCACTAATGGTGCCACCAAGAACAAAAGGATACCAATAAAGATTACCACTGGAGGGCATAACCTTTTTGCTGATTCTAAACTGGTAAGCACAGCATAAGTTCCTGTAAAGATGGTGATTATAAAAATTACCAGAAACCCACAAGATAATCTTCGGGTTCTTGTGGTTTTAATTTCTCGAAGCATTGGCGAAGTGATCAAGCAAACTACGAGTGGTAAAATGCAATTCAACAAAAGATATGATCTTGTTATTTGTATTGGTGAAGATTTAGATGAGGACTTAAAAATCACATCAACAAACTCTGAATATATCTTAGCACTTAAACCTTGATAGCTTGTAGATAATCCTATTGCTAGTTGTCTATCAAATGGGAAATTATGTATCACAATTATGTAACAAACAGTGTTTAACCAACAAATGCTGTTTCCAGCCAAAAGGGTTAGTAGAACTAGAAAAGGGTAGGGTAAGGAGGAAACTTTATTTGTAAGAAGGAATAGATACTGAACACCATAGCCAATGAACCCGAGTGCCGAACCTACTAAAAGAACAAGCCAAAGAGGGAGATAAACCACGGCTAAACCCGATACAAAACCAAACAGTTTTCCAGCATCGGATGCAAAAGCTAAGTTGTTGAGCTGAAGCTGTGAGAGTGAAAAAATAAGTTTGAGTTGAGATGAGTAAGCTGGGAAGTTTGTGTTTGTTGCACTTATGGATTGAAGCCAAATTGTAGCAACTAAGCTTAGCCATTGAAGAGCCATTGATAAGGTTTCTTGACACTTATGGTTTTTATCAAGAATGTTATGAGTTATATATAGTCGGTTAGTGTGTGTTTTTTTTTTATGTGTTTGAAAATGTGCATGTTGACCCCGAGAGTGACACTGACGTATATTTTGTATGTGGTTTAATGAGAGGCCACCACCATTTTCTAATACGTGTTATTCGTTTGGGGACTGAAGTAACTACTAGAAGGTTATAAATATGAATAGGGGCCATTATTAGAGTAGCGTAAGCAAGGGTTACGGTTGCTTACATCGAAGGCTGAAACTGTACAACATGAAAAGAGTTATGTTTTTATATATTAAACTATGTGTTGCAAAAAGATCAAATAGAATAAAAAAAAAAAAAAAAAACACAACGTAGGCAGTGGAGTGTTTCACATTTTACACCAAAAACACATGTTGTGAAGAGTTGAAATGTGAAATGTTGTGTTGGCGTGGTTAAAGTGACTCTATATGATTTGGTGTGATATTATAAAATATTTAAAAAAAATAAAAATCACACAACTTATTCCCACAGTCATGCGATGGTGCTCACACCACTCCCTCGCACCGCCTTTGATGTCCGTATGTAGCGGTGTTTGCCCTTACAAGGGCTAACATTGCTATCCAATCACGCGCTCCAAGTCTTCTACAACACATAGTCTTATATAGAGTTTTATCCTTTTTTTCTACTTGTAATTTAAATATTTGACATTTAATAACATACTGTAAACCATAAATTTAAGAGTCTATAATACTCGATGGTACTCTTTTTGTAAACATGGTGTGAGTAAAAACATTTGACAGTTTGTTGACAAATTTTATGACTATCTCCAGTACTATGTGGATCTTTAGACGTCTTTAGTTGTCATGTCATATGCGATAACATATCTTTAAAAATCCTTAAAAACTATTATTTTATCTTCAACCCTACAAATATTTATATACTTCTAAATTCCCACCTTATTACCTAACCACTACACACAATATTTAAATAATTTTTTTTCTTTCAGTTTGGACCCACCTACCTTCAAAAAGGAACAGAAACGAAGCCCTTGTGCAGGGCTGGCCCAATGCTTATCAAAACCTAGGCTCGGGCCTAGGGCCTCCATTTAATATAAAAATGATATATGATATATAATTGTTTTGATTCTATAGATCTATTAACTTTGCTAGTGTAGTAGTATTAGTCCTGCGCGAGTCTTGTAAAGACTCTAGCTCGAATCTCATAAGCAATTTTTTTCCTTTTGCCGCATCTTGCAGGTGACATTAAACGAAAGACTCATAAGCAATATTTGTTTTCCCTTTTGGCGCATACTTCTAGTGACATTAACCGAAAGACTGAGATATATTAATTAAATAAAGTTGTGATACTGTAATTATTTCAAGTATTTTTATCAAATACAAAGCAAATTAAAAAATAAAATGGATTTATATTGTGTAAAATATAGAAAATAGGGTATTAATGTCTAGGTATCTAAAAAACCCGATCTTACCGAAACACGGTTTGGTTCCCGAAATTGGGTATTAGAAAAACCCGATTTTTGCACCTCTAATGTTAGTCAATAACGAAATTGGGCCTCCACTTTGTAGTTTATTAAGGGCCTCTGAAAACATAGGAACGGCTCTGCCTTGTGGAAGGTCTTAGTTGCCAAGGGCACCTTAAGAACAAAAGTTTACAATAGTAAGGGGCTGTTTGGTAGCCTCTTAATGACCATTCAGATGCTTTCTCTTAATGGTTTAAAACATCTGAATAAATAAGAGGTAACCACAAGTCTGAATGGTTAAGAGGTAACATCTGAATGATAAATAATCACATGTCATATTCTTCTACCTTCTCATTGGTAAAATTTTTAATGATTTCATTAATAGGTAGTCTCTTAATGACCATTTAAAGGTTAGCAAATAGCCTCTAAGACTTGTAAAGGCCTCCAAAGACATCCCTTTAAAAGATGCATTGGAAGTAGTCTAAGGAGTAATCACTGATGAAGAGGATCACTGACACGTGACTGACATCTTGGTCAGCATCTTGGCGACAAATCCGAGGTGCTTTAAGCGACATTGTAACAACCTATTTTTCAACAAATAACAGAGATACGGTGGACATCATAGAATGAGAGTGATTAACTAACAAATTACTGATAGTCGAGTCAAAAAATATTATACTTATCTTCAAAAATAAAATAAAATATGTAATAATTTTTGAAAATAAAAATTACAAAATGTACAAATGATTTACAAAAACTAATATAAAAGAATAAAAAACTAATATAAAAGAAAATAAAAAAAATATGTAGTAGAAGGGATGTTGAGAGTCTATTAGGGTGAGAGGGGCACTCCCCTAAGAGGAGAGCCCCCTCTCTTACATTAACCAATTCTCGTGTGCCACGTCAACTCCCCTCTTAAACTCCCCTAACACCATAAATTGATGGCGGCACTCCCCTCTTAGGGGACTTAGTTTTTTTTTTTATTTGTTGTAATTATGCATGTTTATAAAAAAATATTAATAAAAATTAAATAAAATTTAACAAAAGACATTTCAAAGTAGAAAATAAAAATAAAAATTAAATTCAAACTAGAAAATTAAAATTACATTCAAACTAGAAAATAAAAATCATATTAAAACTAGAAAATAAAAATTTTAGAAATCGCACGGCCACCCGTACTTGTTAGCGATGTCACGCTTTCGGGCGAGGATGAACGACAACATATTTGGCGGAGCATCATCGTGCGGCTTAAGGAATGTTTTCATATCTCGATCGTAATTGTAGTTTTTCATCGTCTCGCGTTGTTCCGATATGAGCTCGTGAGCCTTCGACTCTCTTTTCTTCCTCAATTCAATCGCCTCCAATTCCATCGCGTGCTTTGCTTCTTTCATGGTGGTGTACTCTTTGAATTGTGCCGCCAACTCAGCCGAGCTTCCCTCGGACGATGTCGCTTGACGCTTGTCTCGCCGTTGTGTTCTTTGTGGCGAGGGGTCTTCGTTCATATCGGGTATCGAAGGGTCCACGTCAACGGGCTTTCTTTTTTTTGTGCCGAACCTTCCCCTTCCTCACCCAACAACGGGGGTTGTGAAGTATATCCGAAAGGGGGTTGTGGTTGTGCACTTGCACCGCTCGAACAACCACGAGACGGTTGCGAGCCCCGTCCTTTAGTTTTTTTCTTGGCTTCGCGGGGTTGGTTCTCCATTGCTCGGTTTGAAGTGGGTGTGGTTTGAAAGTATAAAAAATTAGTGAAGTGGGTGTGGTTTGAGAGTATAAAAAATGAGTGAAGTGGGTGTGGTTTAAGAGTATAAAAAATTAGTGGTGGGTGTGGTTATTTATATTTGTTTAAAAGTGATTTTTTTTTAAATTTGACCGTTTAAAATTTGACCGTTCCTCAAACCTCGTGCCATTCAACGCGGTGAATTCATGCCGAATCCCCTCCCCGAATCGGGTCCCCGCGGTGATGGCGGCGGTGTTCCCAATCGGGGTTTGGGGTCACCGAGAGTGCCCCGGATACCCTTAGTAATTACACCAGGCTCCGTTTCACCAGATGTTTCGTGAATTGTTTGGACATTGTGATCTGAAGTTTAGTAAAAGAAAAGATGATTAGCTCATTGCAAGAAATTTAAGCCGGATAAACATCTATACAACGGAATATTTTCATTACTTGTTTTACACATTTATCGTAATAATAATACAATTCATCGACAACTAGAAAAGTGACACGCGCGTGTTGCGCCGCGGGCAACGAAAGTGACATGCAGTCGATCAGATTCACAAAATCTAGTTTTGCAATCAATGCTAATAGAATAACAAAAATGGTAATCCAATTGTATCAATTATATAAACTCCTAAACCTCTATTCTTCCTTCACATCTCACGACTGCTTACCTGTTTCTTGTTAATAGAATTCCGATAAGAAACTGTAGGAGGTTGCAGTCTTCCTTGGGGTAGCTGCAAAAAATTATCATATGTAAACAGTTTTATCAGTTTTTTCGTCGTAATACAATCGACTTACGTAAATCTCATTGAGGGCAAACTGGGTAGATTTACCCCCGAATCATGTTTTTATCTGTTAAAGGCATATGATGATTAGTCCTCTAAATCTATGATCCAGCCTTGTGACTGTTCAAGTTTAACCCTAGACCCCAAACAACAATAGATATAAAGGATTGTTAATTACCTTCAAATTATTATGAAACAATTTCAATTTATTTTTGAAGCATGTATATATCAAGTGGTTGCAAGAACATATGTACCATGCTTTCTATCCACACCGTTTCCTTTAAGCTAGTCTTTAAAGTATCACGTTGAAAGGTAAAACACAAACTGGATCAACCCATTCATAAGTACCTGTATGACAGAGCATTGCCACTTCCTACCAAGTGTGACAACTGCCCCTTTTCGGTACCTTTCTTACACTTAAAGTACTCATTTTAGTTACATTTTTATGCATTTTTTTTTACACTCGAACTGCGTATTTCGTGACATACACTTAGAATACTCATGGAATACTTACTTAGGATGCATATGATTCATTTTTATTAAGTACATTTGACACAGTTTAAACAATGCATCGAAACTACTAGAAAAGCACCTAGTAAACTAGTATTCTGACGAAAACGCAGGATCCGCAAAAAAAAAAAAAAAAAAAAAACCATCTAAACGACATCTTTAGGACTCAGACGAAAGTCCAACATCTAATATATATTAAACCATAATTAGGAATGAAAGGGTTTGATTTAAAACCTTTCCGAAGTCCGATTACACTAAAAATTGCCCGAAAAGCACTAAAAGCGACGATTTCAACGCTTTTCCGCAGAAATTACGCAGAAATCAGCTTTCTAATATTTTTACGACATGTAAAAATATTATTTAACATAGAATTCATGTGAGGATACATTCGGGTATCATCCGAGCCAATAACTACATCAATTCACACAAGTTACACAACTTAGCGTTCAAATAACGTCTAACCGAAACAATTCGAAACGAATACCCGAACAATACCAAATCTTTTTTTTAATTACCATCTAGTGTTAATTGGATCATTATGGACTAGTAATGGTCACTTAACACCTTCTTAACACATTTATACACTTGAAACATTTAAACACCAAAACACCTAAACTTTGCTAAAAGTTTCTAACACTTTAAACACTTAATAACATTTCAACAATTCAAGACCCCCCCCCATGTTGTGAACGTTTTTAAGTGGGTCCCACACCCTTCCCTACTCTTTTTTTTCAACTAGTTACCACAAATATCTAGATATTTTTACTCCATGTTGCAAGTTGATGCAAGTGGTGAAAGATGATCATTACTAACAACTAGTTACTTCATTTTCTAACCATTTCATCACAACTTTTAAACCATCCATTTTCACACACAAACTCTCTCATCATCTTCATCCATTTCACCAAGAACACCATAAAAACCCACTTCACTTTAGTCATTTCTTTGATGATCAAGATGATTTTCTATGGAACCAAAGATGATCTAAAGCACTTACAAGCTAAAGCAAGTATTTTCATCCATTCAAGAGCATTCTACCATCAAGATCATCATCTTCTTAGTTCTTAATCATCCTCTAGATCATCCCTAGCCTAGTGCTAGAAGTAAGCTTCTAAATCTATTTTTTTTTTTCATACTTATTTATGATTATGATTGTTTTATAACTAGTAAAAAAAAACTAAATAATCATACATAATAATATGAAGATATAAAGAAGCAAAATAATAATCATGATATAAAAGGGTGTTTATGTTGTGATTTATTGATGATTACTTGCGTATTTGCTCTAGTTTTGATGATTAGCATACCAATAACTTGTTAGATGATGTTTAAAAACATAATCTAACAAGTGTACATGAAAATGTTTAAGGGTTTTGTTAAACATAAAAGATTAGATGGATGATCATGATCTGTGTTTTTGTTAAAGTATATAAAGTTTTTAACTAAAAATAATACTTTTACAAGATTATGAAAAGTAACATACAAGTTGAGATTTTTATAAAACTTGATGAAACTAGAAGTAAACGTGGATTTTAATCTAGTAAACATATGAAATGATCATACCGAAAACCCTACATAATTAAGAGTTCATCTTGATAAGTTTATGTTATAAATCTCATAAGTTTTTATTAAGAAAACTATGAGAAGATTAGTGGTGATTTTATAAGAAAAAGATATGTTTTTATTAAACATGGAAAAGTTCATATTTCTAATAAAATATGGTAATTTTTTTTTCTCTTAAAAATCATAAGTTATAAAAACTATTATTTTTGACAAAATCTTTATTAGATTAAAAGATTCTAAAGAATAGTTTTTATAAAAGCAAAGTTTGATATAAATATATATTTTGAGAAAATATATATTTAGTTAACTTAACAACTTATGTGCTATGTGTTATTTGTTTGTATTAGTTATATTTATGATAACTAGAAACTTGAATACAATGATACAAATGAACACAATGTACATTTTGACTAAAGTCTTACAAGACTACATTTAAATACATCTTATAAAACACCTTACGGACATTCCAAGCTTTCGAACACAACTTATGGTCAAAACGGACGACGGGCGAATCTATGAACATATCGCCATTCCGAGGGAGTTACTACGACGTTTAGGCGATCTTTCGGCGCGAATACATACAAATCACCGACAACAAAATCCGGATGTTTTGAAACTTACAAAAACTATTATGTATTCTTTTAACTAAAAAGCCTATACTTAGTAACTTTTATAAAAAATGAAAGAATATATTTTTAACACATGGGCTTATTTTATAACAAATGGGATTATTTTACATATGGGCCTATTTTATATAAATGGGCTTATTTATGATACAAATGGGCTATTTTACAAAAGAGCTTATCATCCTAATTGGGCTTAACATAAATACATGGGCTAAGCCCAATATCAAGACTCATGGGCTAAGCCCAAAACCCAACATATGGGCCAAGGCCCAATAACATTAAGCCCAATAACATTTAGGCCCAACACTATTGAGGCCCAACACTATTGAGGCCCAACACTATTTAGGCCCAACACTATTGAGGCCCAACACTATTGAGGCCCAACACTATTTAGGCCCAACACTATTTAGGCCCAACACTATTGAAGCCCAACACTATTTTGGCCCAATAACATGAATTCTTGGGCTAAGCCCAATGACATATAAATTGGTAAAAATACAATTATACAATTTATTCATACAAGACATGAAATCAAGAGGACAAGACCCGATGATACAACTCACGAGATACAAGAATATATATTTGGCGAAATATATACACTAAACAGTTATCAATTAATACATCTAAGACACAGTTCAATGAATAACAAAGACATACAATTCTTAACACATATTCAAGATAAAAGACTTGTACTCAAGTCATTACAAGACCGAAGTGTCTAACAAATATAGAACGTTTGTAGGTGGTGATACTATTCAGGACGACCGTACGTCAGATCACAGTTACTTACCATTCACGGACGCAATTCTGTGAGTTCATGTCCCCTATTCATTTAAATGTGTTACAACTTTACAACTATCGGGGAAAATACATGTTCAACGTATGTTAAAGTTAAGGAATGAAACACCTTAGATCATGTGCGAATTAGGGTTATGCATCTAAGCACCATTAATCCAGTTTGGACCTAGGTACAAGTGGTTAGATCTAATGGGTTTTGGCGAGCCCCACTCTTGGTCGTGGACCCATACGGAAGAGTGCTTTTGTGTCCCAGTCGATAGGAATCGGCATAAAATCGTCTAGGGTTGGATTGCTTCCTAATTCGTCACACATATTAATGTCCTCGCGAAACATTAATGATCAACGATTTCATTGACGCTTGACATACTACATCATTACATACAGATACATCTTATACAACTCACATTTTATGGATACAGTTTATACAACTCACATTTTATGGATACATTTTATACAACTCACATTTTACAGATACATTTCATACAAATCCCGTTTTACAAATACATCTCATACAACTAAACTGCATGAACTCGCCAACTTTTGTTGATGTTTTCAAACTTAACATGTATTTCAGGAAATTAGTGGACCATGCAGACATTTCAATCAAGGAAAGCAAGTATCAAGACTCCATGCCACCATTTGAAGGGTTTGCTCATTATATACCGCCTCTTTGCGGTGATATAGTGGTCAAAGCCTTAACATTTAAAGACTTACATTTTAATGTATAAAACAATGACAACTTATTTTCATTTGATGGTTTGTAACCAATACGTTTAACTTATGTTGCGTTCTTTTGAAACGATTATGACAATGGCATTGGAGCTTGTTTTTATTCATTTAGTATGTTCACTTATATTGTTATGCAATGAGAACCGATCAGATCACACCTCGCGCTTCCGCTATGAGCGGGTGTGACAGATTGGTATCAGAGCATCGATTGTAGTGAACCAGGATTCTTTCTCGAGTCTAAGTCTACAATCACTAGGGACCTCTCACGAAAACCTCTTGTTCATGTTGAACAGATTATAAATAAAATTGGACAGGTCAAAAGGTTTTCATTGCATAAACATTTTTCAAAGTCCACTACAACAAAAATTCACTTCACATAAATCAAGCGAGGACATTTCCATGGGTGAAGTCTATGAGAAATAGACACAATACATTAATAGACTATGTGCCTATAATACACTACATTATCAGCTTACACATTATAAACAGTTTACAATTTCAGCTTATACAAGATAGAGATCCTTGATTGATAGGATTTTACATGATTATATATATAGGTTGTTCATATATATGTTGCATGAAATATTTGGCAAAAACAAAATGCCTTCGACTTCGAATTCCATTGTCATCCTTGACACGCATAACATGGTTAAGCCATGACATCTTTTACACAAGATATGATGCTCTATTTCGAAACATGACATATTCTATACAATACATCTTCTATGAGAACGTTGACCTCATGTCTATTATGGTGGCGTACGTGGCTCCTATGTGAGACCATAAAGCATTAACCCCGTGGAAGATGGTTGCTTTCCCGCGGATGCTGAGATGCCTGACTTCAGTAGTGACGATGAGGCAGAGGTGGTAGCTTTGGACAACAACTCCGTTAGTGGGACGAGGTCCCTATGGCTCATACAAATCATGATTGACGATACTCTTGTCCAGTTAAGGAAGATGAAGTACTCATCTTGAAGGTGCCCCTCCAGTTGTTATTTTTACAAAATCTCTCTATTTTTATTTCATCTAACGTCGTGTCATTCCGATTAATGACAACGGACGTTGACACATGAACTATCATGAAGTTCCCTCCTGTGTTAAACATAGACAATAGTGTCCTCTCTCTGACTGATTTTCTGCCTTGAACGAGAGAATGCTAGGGTGACCATGCAAGACAATTTATTATTACGGGGGCCCACGTAATAACAACTTGTAGTGCATGGAAATTCTGGTGGACTCTGCGGGTCAAGCTAATGATCACTATCCATTCAAAATTCTTAAGTGTTCAAGTTTCTATCCAGTAGGACACTAACCGAGATGGTTACTATAACACCCTACAATTCAATACAGGAAGATGATACGTATTCATTCGCGTCTAAACATTTGATCCATAATACGAGTTGTTCGAGACTAGTCATCTAAACAAACAAAACTTGTTAACCACTCATGGAGGATCTTTCCTCAACATTCTAGAATTCTTGTACATGAGTTGGTTCCTTGGTGTCTATGGCACCTTATCTTACTTATTTGAAATGAATACAACAAATTCCGTCATTTGACATTTGTCATATCCAAAGGGATAGTATGGCATGAGCCTTGCTACAACTCCCTCATTTCATTCGACATCTATGAAGATCTTAATGATCTTGTTGGAGCTCGTGAAGCTCAAGCACTATTACCATATTCGTCACATGGACAAGTACGAAAAGGAATTTCTCTACTTCGGATGATCAAAGCCGATGTAGTATGGAATGCATACTATAGGGACGGAGGCCACTGGTTGGTTTCCCCTCCTCAACGAATTATTTCGTTTTCCACGTAGACATATGACCATTACACGCAAGAGGCACTACGCATTTTTGGTTGCGGTTATCCACATTATCACTTATTCAAAACAGGTTTGAACAATGCGATCTTGAGGTTTCCATGACCGACTGCATTCTTCATTCTTGGGCACATGATAGACTATATTTATCCAAAATATATGTCTAGATTCTTTTAATGTTGTATATTAAAAAGATCATGGAGCCAAGAGGATGGTCTACACCCAAAAAGGGGTTAACTAATCAACATCTCACAGTCAAACTGAAGTTCTTATGGAATAACACGAGGATGCAGAAATTGCACAACATGAGATTAATCGGGACGACACTAGTGACGGTACTGGTGGTACTGGTAGTTCAGGTGATTCAAATTCCGATGGATCAGGAATGAGTAGCAATGCCACACCAGAAGATGCGACCACACAAGGCCTTAATTTTAAGACTTTTCGGACTGTAAGCGGCAAGACCTCGTTAATATGAGAGGTGCGGTAGGTTCTGTCTGCCACGTAAAGAGAATGAAGTCGGTTAGTCATACTAGGAAGCGCATTCCTGAGTAGACAATTAGAAACACAGAGAGTCTCCTGCTGAACACAACCTTAACTTAGTGGAATCTCCAAGTACAAACGCTAGGAAGTGATACTGTGAAGAGGTTGTCGGGGGAAGAACTCAAGGATCTCATGTGAGAAGAGTATTGCTCGCAGATTTAAATTCAAAGGTTGGAAACAAAATTCTAGAACTCGATCGTGATTAGAGCCAATGTTGTTGATTACACTCGAGGCTTTCACGATCTCTCAAGGGTTGTTTCCAAACTGGGTAACACCCGAATTTAAACGCATTGAGCGTTACATTTAGGATTTAGCCTCTGAGATCCGAGGCATGACCACATCATCCCACTCTACCTCGATCACTCAAACAGTAGTTACCCGACATGTTTCTTACCAATCAAAATCATGCATGCGAAATGAGTTTCATGGCTAGTGACGGGATTGTCCTAGCTACAATTAGGGACTGGATTATCCTACAACTAAACATAGGGAGTGGGCTATCCTACATCTAAACATACGGATTGGGTTATCCAATATCTAAACATATGGATTGGGTTATCCTACATCTAAACATATGGATTGGGTTATCCTACGTCTAAACATATGGATTGGGTTATCCTACATCTAAACATATGGATTGGGTTATCCTACATCTAAACATATGGATTGGGTTATCCTACATCTAAACATATGGATTGGGTTATCCTACATCTAAACATATGGATTGGGTTATCCTACATCTAAACATATGGATTGGGTTATCCTACATTTAAACATAGGGATTCCTAAAACTATACAGTGAAGTACTCGTCACACAGAATTCCAAATGTACTTGGCCTAGAGCCAAGTAAGCTAGATGTCCCCTCACTCTATAGAATCGACATACGGTAAACTAGTTGAGTTAGGGGAAGTTATTAGAGAATGTTCCTTGGAACTTGGCGAGCGAAAATTCAATATCGATCTCTTACTCGTTGTGTTGGGTGGTTTCGACGTAGTGGTTGGCATGGATTGGTTATCCGATAACCAAGCCGAAGTCTTTGTCATGAGAAGGTCATTAGCCTACCACCACTGAACAAAGAGACACTTGTTGTTCACGGAGAGAAGCACGACACACCACTGAGGATCACTAAATACTAAAAGGCACAGAAGTGCTTACGGAAAGGTTGTATTCCCTTTCTAGCACATGTTGTCGACAAGAAGGTCGTTGGGCCACAACTGACAGATATTCCGGTGGTAAAAGAGTTTCCTGAAATATTTCCTGAATACTTGCCGAGACTATAACCATATCGACAAGTCGAGCTTCATATCGACTTGGTACCGGGAACCGCACCCGTAGCCAAATATCCATATCGATTAGCACCTTCTGAAATGCAAGAGTTATCCACAAAACTTCAAGAGTTGTTGGATAAAGTATTCACTAGGCCAAACTACTCACCTTGGGGAGCTCCAGTTCTATTTGTGAAGAAGAAGGACGAAACGTTCAGAATGTGCATTGAGTACATAGAGTTGAATAAACTTACCATCAGGATCAGTATCCACTACCGAGGATTGATGACTTATTCAATCAATTTCAAAGTTCAAGCTTCTACTCTAAGATAGACTTATGATCTGGGTATCACCAGTTACAAATTCAAGAGGAAAGCACACCGAAAACGGCCTTTCGAACTCGTTATGGTCATTACGAGTTTCTCGTTGTGCCTTTTAGTTTAACGAACGCGCCTGCAGTCTTCATTGACTTAATGAACCGCGTGTGCAATCCATACTTCGACAAATTCGTCATAGTGTTCATTGACGACATTTTGATATACTCACGATCGGCAGACGAGCACGAACAACATTTGAGAACCATTTTACAACTACACGAAGAAGGAGACACTATACCCAAAATTTTCCAAATATGAGTTTTGGATTTATGAAGTACAATTTCTCAGGCATATAGTGAACGAGAAAGGCATTCAAGTAGACACCTCGAAGATCGAAGCAATTAAGAGCTGGGAAGCACCCAAGACTCCAACGGAAGTCCGACAATTCTTAGGATTAGCAGGGTACTATCGGAGATTTATAGAGAATTTTTCTAAAACTTTCTCAACCGCTAACCTCCCTCACCCAATCGGGAAACAAGAAGAAACATTTCAACTTCTCAAGGATAAGTTGTGCGATGCACCAATCTTATCACTACCCGATGGTACCGATGACTTCGTAGTTTACTGTGATGCTTTGCATCAAGGATTGGGTTGCGTACTTATGCAACGGGAGAAAGTTATCGCATACGCATCGCGTCAACTGAAAGTTCATGAAAAAAAAAAAACTATACCATTCATGACCTCGAGTTAGGCACAGTGGTATTCGCTTTGAAAATATGGCGACATTACTTATATGGTACTCAGTGTACGATTTTCACGGATCATAAAAGTCTTCAGCACATATTCAATCAAAAAGAACTAAATATGCGTCAACGACGTTGGATTGAATTGTTGAACGACTATGAATGTGGAATAAAGTACCATCCGGGCAAGGCAAACGTTGTAGCTGAAGCCTTGAACCGCAAGGAATGAGTTAGAACTTTGAGAGTTCGAGCATTAGAGATGACGATTCACACGGATCATACCACACGAATTCATGATGCACAACAAGAAGCGCTCAAGGAAGAACATATTCGAGCAGAAACACTTTGAGTCACATAAAAACAATTCATGCTGAAAGAAGATCGAACTTTATACTTTATGGGTAGAATTTGGGTTCCACTCTTTGGCGGCCTTTGAGATGCTTGACTTGCGCGAAGGGCAAGGCCGAATATCAGAAACCCTCGGGCTCGCTACAACAACCCGATATTTTTTGTTGGAAATGGGAACGAATATTGATGGACTTCATTACGAAATTACCCCAGACCTCAAGAGGCCATGACATGATATGGGTAATCGTTGATAGACTGACAAAGTCCGCACACTTCTTGCCGATTCGGGAGAAGGATAGCACAGAGACACTAGAGGAACTCTATCTCAAGGAAATAGTGGCTCGTCTTGGAGTGCCTATTTCAATCATCTCAGACCGAGACGGTCGCTTTATTTCAAGAATTTGGAAGTCATTTCAAGAGGCCTTTGGATCTCATTTAAATCTAAGCACGGCCTTTCATCCACAAAATAAAGGCCAGGGCGAACGGATAATCCAAACACTCGAAGACATGCTTCGTGCGTGTGTTATGGATTTGGGCGGCAACTGGGATACTCACTTACCGTTGGTTGAGCTTTCCTACTACAACAACTACAACACAAGTGTACAGGTTGCATCGTTTGGAACTCTTTACAGTCGAAAGTGTCGTTCTCCGCTATGTTGGGCAGAAGCGGGCGATAAACAACTAATTGGTCCGGAATTAGTCCAAGAGACTACGACGAAAATATTTCAGATCAGAGACCGTATCAAGGCGGCTCGGGATCGACAAGAGGACTACGCAGACAAGAGATGGAAGCCATTATCTTTCAAGGTCGGAGACAAAGTCTTCTTGAAAGTCTCACCTTGGAAGGGCGTAGCAAGGTTTGGTAAGCTTGGAAAGCTTAACCCTCGATATGTAGGACCATTTATAATCCTAGAAAAGATCGACACCGTTGCCTACAAAGCTGAAGTTACCATAAGAACTTAGTAGTGTGCACAACACGTTTCATGTGTCGAATCTCAAGAAAAGTCCAACGCAAGAAACAATTATCATCTCGGCGGATGAAGTTCACATTGATGACAAACTCCAATTCATAAAGCACCTGTTAAGGTCATGGACCGGAAGGTCCAGAAAATATGAAGGAGTCGTAACATATTAGTAAAAATTCGTTGGAACTCTCGACACAGAACTGAATATACTTGGGAACGTGCAGATCAAATCAAAACCAAAATACCCCCGCCTGTTCGAGAATACTCCTGCAAAGGATGACTCAGCTAGAATTTCGGGACGAAATTCTCAATAACAGGGGGAGAATGTGACAACTGCCACTTTTCGGTACCTTTCTTACACTTAAAGTACTCATTTTAGTTACATTTTTATGCATTTTTTTTTTACACTCGAACTGCGTATTTCGTGACATACACTTAGAATACTCATGGAATACTTACTTAGGATGCATATGATTCATTTTTATTAAGTACATTTGACACAGTTTAAACAATGCATCGAAACTACTAGAAAAGCACCTAGTAAACTAGTATTCTGACGAAAACGCAGGATCCGCAAAAAAAAAAAAAAAACCATCTAAACGACATCTTTAGGACTCAGACGAAAGTCCAACATCTAATATATATTAAACCATAATTAGGAATGAAAGGGTTTGATTTAAAACCTTTCCGAAGTCCGATTACACTAAAAATTGCCCGAAAAGCACTAAAAGCGACGATTTCAACGCTTTTCCGCAGAAATTACGCAGAAATCAGCTTTCTAATATTTTTACGACATGTAAAAATATTATTTAACATAGAATTCATGTGAGGATACATTCGGGTATCATCCGAGCCAATAACTACATCAATTCACACAAGTTACACAACTTAGCGTTCAAATAACGTCTAACCGAAACAATTCGAAACGAATACCCGAACAATACCAAATCTTTTTTTTAATTACCATCTAGTGTTAATTGGATCATTATGGACTAGTAATGGTCACTTAACACCTTCTTAACACATTTATACACTTGAAACATTTAAACACCAAAACACCTAAACTTTGCTAAAAGTTTCTAACACTTTAAACACTTAATAACATTTCAACAATTCAAGACCCCCCCCCCCCATGTTGTGAACGTTTTTAAGTGGGTCCCACACCCTTCCCTACTCTTTTTTTTCAACTAGTTACCACAAATATCTAGATATTTTTACTCCATGTTGCAAGTTGATGCAAGTGGTGAAAGATGATCATTACTAACAACTAGTTACTTCATTTTCTAACCATTTCATCACAACTTTTAAACCATCCATTTTCACACACAAACTCTCTCATCATCTTGATCCATTTCACCAAGAACACCATAAAAACCCACTTCACTTTAGTCATTTCTTTGATGATCAAGATGATTTTCTATGGAACCAAAGATGATCTAAAGCACTTACAAGCTAAAGCAAGTATTTTCATCCATTCAAGAGCATTCTACCATCAAGATCATCATCTTCTTAGTTCTTAATCATCCTCTAGATCATCCCTAGCCTAGTGCTAGAAGTAAGCTTCTAAATCTATTTTTTTTTTCATACTTATTTATGATTATGATTGTTTTATAACTAGTAAAAAAAAACTAAATAATCATACATAATAATATGAAGATATAAAGAAGCAAAATAATAATCATGATATAAAAGGGTGTTTATGTTGTGATTTATTGATGATTACTTGCGTATTTGCTCTAGTTTTGATGATTAGCATACCAATAACTTGTTAGATGATGTTTAAAAACATAATCTAACAAGTGTACATGAAAATGTTTAAGGGTTTTGTTAAACATAAAAGATTAGATGGATGATCATGATCTGTGTTTTTGTTAAAGTATATAAAGTTTTTAACTAAAAATAATACTTTTACAAGATTATGAAAAGTAACATACAAGTTGAGATTTTTATAAAACTTGATGAAACTAGAAGTAAACGTGGATTTTAATCTAGTAAACATATGAAATGATCATACCGAAAACCCTACATAATTAAGAGTTCATCTTGATAAGTTTATGTTATAAATCTCATAAGTTTTTATTAAGAAAACTATGAGAAGATTAGTGGTGATTTTATAAGAAAAAGATATGTTTTTATTAAACATGGAAAAGTTCATATTTCTAATAAAATATGGTAATTTTTTTTCTCTTAAAAATCATAAGTTATAAAAACTATTATTTTTGACAAAATCTTTATTAGATTAAAAGATTCTAAAGAATAGTTTTTATAAAAGCAAAGTTTGATATAAATATATATTTTGAGAAAATATATATTTAGTTAACTTAACAACTTATGTGCTATGTGTTATTTGTTTGTATTAGTTATATTTATGATAACTAGAAACTTGAATACAATGATACAAATGAACACAATGTACATTTTGACTAAAGTCTTACAAGACTACATTTAAATACATCTTATAAAACACCTTACGGACATTCCAAGCTTTCGAACACAACTTATGGTCAAAACGGACGACGGGCGAATCTATGAACATATCGCCATTCCGAGGGAGTTACTACGACGTTTAGGCGATCTTTCGGCGCGAATACATACAAATCACCGACAACAAAATCCGGATGTTTTGAAACTTACAAAAACTATTATGTATTCTTTTAACTAAAAAGCCTATACTTAGTAACTTTTATAAAAAATGAAAGAATATATTTTTAACACATGGGCTTATTTTATAACAAATGGGATTATTTTACATATGGGCCTATTTTATATAAATGGGCCTATTTATGATACAAATGGGCTATTTTACAAAAGAGCTTATCATCCTAATTGGGCTTAACATAAATACATGGGCTAAGCCCAATATCAAGACTCATGGGCTAAGCCCAAAACCCAACATATGGGCCAAGGCCCAATAACATTAAGCCCAATAACATTTAGGCCCAACACTATTGAGGCCCAACACTATTGAGGCCCAACACTATTTAGGCCCAACACTATTGAGGCCCAACACTATTGAGGCCCAACACTATTTAGGCCCAACACTATTTAGGCCCAACACTATTGAAGCCCAACACTATTTTGGCCCAATAACATGAATTCTTGGGCTAAGCCCAATGACATATAAATTGGTAAAAATACAATTATACAATTTATTCATACAAGACATGAAATCAAGAGGACAAGACCCGATGATACAACTCACGAGATACAAGAATATATATTTGGCGAAATATATACACTAAACAGTTATCAATTAATACATCTAAGACACAGTTCAATGAATAACAAAGACATACAATTCTTAACACATATTCAAGATAAAAGACTTGTACTCAAGTCATTACAAGACCGAAGTGTCTAACAAATATAGAACGTTTGTAGGTGGTGATACTATTCAGGACGACCGTACGTCAGATCACAGTTACTTACCATTCACGGACGCAATTCTGTGAGTTCATGTCCCCTATTCATTTAAATGTGTTACAACTTTACAACTATCGGGGAAAATACATGTTCAACGTATGTTAAAGTTAAGGAATGAAACACCTTAGATCATGTGCGAATTAGGGTTATACATCTAAGCACCATTAATCCAGTTTGGACCTAGGTACAAGTGGTTAGATCTAATGGGTTTTGGCGAGCCCCACTCTTGGTCGTGGACCCATACGGAAGAGTGCTTTTGTGTCCCAGTCGATAGGAATCGGCATAAAATCGTCTAGGGTTGGATTGCTTCCTAATTCGTCACACATATTAATGTCCTCGCGAAACATTAATGATCAACGATTTCATTGACGCTTGACATACTACATCATTACATACAGATACATCTTATACAACTCACATTTTATGGATACAGTTTATACAACTCACATTTTATGGATACATTTTATACAACTCACATTTTACAGATACATTTCATACAAATCCCGTTTTACAAATACATCTCATACAACTAAACTGCATGAACTCGCCAACTTTTGTTGATGTTTTCAAACTTAACATGTATTTCAGGAAATTAGTGGACCATGCAGACATTTCAATCAAGGAAAGCAAGTATCAAGACTCCATGCCACCATTTGAAGGGTTTGCTCATTATATACCGCCTCTTTGCGGTGATATAGTGGTCAAAGCCTTAACATTTAAAGACTTACATTTTAATGTATAAAACAATGACAACTTATTTTCATTTGATGGTTTGTAACCAATACGTTTAACTTATGTTGCGTTCTTTTGAAACGATTATGACAATGGCATTGGAGCTTGTTTTTATTCATTTAGTATGTTCACTTATATTGTTATGCAATGAGAACCGATCAGATCACACCTCGCGCTTCCGCTATGAGCGGGTGTGACACCAAGGGCATCCTTAATCTTGAGATCAATTTTTGGGCCATAAAAGGCGTGGCCTTCATCAACTTCATAAGACCGTCCTTTATCATCCAAGGCATCTTTCCATGTGCACGTTGCTTTCACCCATATATCACCATCACCTACCGCCTTCTTGGGTTTAGTTGAAAGGTTGACTTCATACGTGTCGAAATCAACAATACAAAGTAATCAACACGTAGTATGCACAAAGGCCAAACTTAAAAAAATATATATAAAAGAAAAACTGAGAGCGATGTTACAACGACGTCTTTTGAGCCATCAACATCAATAACCAAATGAATTCAAAATAAAGATAGTGTAAATACGAACGACGATATCATAAACATTCATTCTATATAAACATGAGGATATTAAAAGTTACCATTGTCTTCTATAACTTGAAATCGAGATAAGAGAACATACATGTTTTATACCCTTGTATGATGAAAAGTATAAGCTATTATCTAAGTAACCATGAAACCGCCCTTAGAATATTTTTATCTTAGGACATGTAAACACATATATGAACAATATGAGAGTAGTTCAAGTTAAAGTCATAAAATGTTCATAAGAAATGTGATAACGATCAAGTAGCAATGTTATGTTAAAGTAGCAAGTGCAGAATAAAGTAAAATTTGTTTAATGATATATTAACATGCATACATAAATGCTTAGTAAAACAACAAAGTCTTGTATAAATTTACTTTTGAGATTATAATTACCAAGAGTGGTTAAAAACGTGCTTTAATCAAGTATTAAAAAAGATAAACTATTGAATTTATCTTAATATAGTCTTCAAGTATGATTATGAACTCTTTCAACTAATAACTAACAGTGGCTTACATACAATTATTTTCAGATAAATTAAAGTAGCAAGTGCAGAATATTAATCTAATACTTGTGTTTCATTCATTTCCTAAGCTCATTAAAATGAAAACATCATACAAATAAATTAAGACTAACGTGATTTAATTTTATCATCCACAGCCCTAGTAAGCAACGTGACATAATGGTTCTTGTTGTTGTCTTCATTCAGTATCATATGGTTAATTGTTTTTCCAATAAGAGAGGCTTCGGAGACGGAAGTTGAAACATCCTCGGTGACCTTAGCATCGTCAACAACATATCTCTTTATCTTCTTTACTGCATCAAAAATTAAAAAGTGGAAAAACCCAAGTCAAATAAAATCATGAAATCTGCATAAAAGGGATTTAATTTAGGTATATAAATTCAAGTTGGACAGATTTTTAATCACGGCTTGTAATCGAAAAATCAAGAAGTGAAATTGATTCACATAGCGAAACCTTAAAAAAACCACAAAAACAGGGGATGATTCTTTACCTGAGACATAATCCCATAAACAACCCACGGCTGGCGGTAACACGAACATCCGGTAGTTTCATCTCCAAAGCCCGCCAGCGAAGCCGCGGTGATTCAGCTTGATTTAGCGGTAAGCCTGGGTGAAAATTGAAATCGGAGAGAGGTACCGGATTTTATGTGGTCTTTTCTGTCACTTGGTAGAGCAATTAACTGAGCTGAGAACGCACGTGGTTCTGCCACCGTGTGCAACCATGCGCTGCCGCGTGCACCACCGAAAACAACGGTACTCACTGTTTTCTCTCTAAAACCAGCTTATATAGCTTTCAAAATATAAAACAACTTTCCTTGTACGGTACAACTATAATATGCAAGGAAAACAATAAAAGCACAATGTACAAACCTCCTTGCATACAATTCAAAATATAAAGCAACTTTCCTTGTACTGTACAACTATAATATGCAAGGAAAACAATAAAAGCACAATGTACAAACCTCATTGCATACAAATGTTGTAAGTTATACTTATATATAATGCCAATTAGGGCCGATTCAAGCCCAATTATTTTGAGGCTTGGGCTTTAGGCCTCTAAATGAATAGGACCTAAAACCTAAAAAAAATTATATATGATATTTGGGCTGGGCTGCACTTATCGTTACACATACAAAACATATATAAAAATACAAAAAAATTAAGTTAACTTCGCCAACAATAAACCTTTTAGTTTATTTTCTTGGTCCCAACCCTGGGTAAAAGAGAGTTTTCTCAAATAGTGTTTTGTTTTGGAAAAAGACATCGACTTTGCCACCAAAATGATTGAGCTGGCTGTGATTCCCATTAATCTTTCTAGTTATCCTAAAGCATGCACAAGATCTAGTGGTTACTCATAGTAACATTAGAATTTTTCTAATATATATATATATATATATATATATATATATGAAGTGTATCGTATAATATGCCTTAATGTACGCTGCGTACGTGATGGCAAAATCGCACTATATGTTACAAAAAAAATAAAATAAAATCGCATGTACATAAAAAAGTGAAATCGCATGTAAATAAAAAAATGAAAGTTGCATGTTATAAACCAAATTTCGCACGCTGATACAGAAGAATCTGGTAAGCAGCATACGTTAAGACATTTTATACAATAACCGGTCTCTTTCTCTCTTTTATATATATATATATATATAAAATATATATGTATATATATATATATATGGCAGCCGCTAAAATAGAAACCAACCGCAGTTGTAAGAACCGTGAGAACCACTCTCCACCAATCATATTATGCCAACCAAAAGGGTATTTAGGTAATTTACTCTATATATCAATTCAATGTCAGTCTGTCTTTTCTTCTGTCTCTTTTATTAGAGACATTTACATATTACTCTCTCTCTCTCTCTCTCTCTCTTCATTCTTCATTTCAATATTTTGAATCTATTAAAGCATTTTCTCTCCATATCTGATGAAGATGGAAGGATCATAATCTTCATCATCTTCAGCCTATGAACACAACCATCATCATCTTTAGCTTATGAACACCACCGGCACCACACCCACACCGGCGACCCCCAAACACCACTGTTTCAGTCGCCGGAGTTTCAGACGCCGGAGACGACGATGGTGAAGGGCGAGTTGTGGTGGTGGGTTTGATAGTGACAGAGTATCAATCGCCGGCTGATTTGTTTTTTTGCGGCGGTGTGTCGGTGACGGTGGATGAAGTTTTGCTGGCGACGGTGGTTGTGGGTCACCCATAGCTGTGACGGCGGCCCCCACCTTTCTCCGGCGACGGTGGTGAAGTTTTGCCGGTGAGGATTAATGGCGACAATGGTGGATTTTTTGACGGTGATGATGGGTTTTTTTACGGCGATGATGGTGTTCCTTGATTCCTTGATTCTGTGGTTATTTCCATCTCTTTGACGGTGCACCGGATGCAGGTTTGAATTTTGTGGGTTTGAATTTTGGTTTGATCTATTGTGAAAAAATGTGGGTTAGAAATTTTGTGGTTTAGATCTGTTGGTATTTCTTGTTGTTGGTATTTCTTTGAAATTTTGTTGTTTAGATATGTTGGTATTGATGAGTTTGTTTAGATCTGTTAGTATTGATCTGTTGATATTTCTTTCAAATTTTGTGGGTTTGAAATTTTGTGGGTTTGTTTTGATGACGTCTATATGTTGACATTGATCTGTTGGTATTTCTTGGTCACCAGATCTCGTTTTTGCTGTTGATGACATTGTTTTGATGTTGTTGGTCCCCAGATCTCGTTTTGTCGTTGATGGATTGGGCGGGCGATGGTGCAAAAAAAATAAATAAATAAATAAAAAAACACGTAGATTTTGATGACGATGGTGCGGCAAGGACGGCGGAGGGTAGGTTTTTTGAACCTGCAACCCCACTTTTCCAGCCTTTTTGATTATCGGATATTCTGAGCCAAACGCCATTTTTTTCGAGATACACTTTGTTTTGATGTTGTTGGTTTTTATTTTTTCCCCCTAGTCGATGATGATAACAAGAAATCTGAGACACCCCCCAAGTTTGGGATTTCTGGGTGCGTTCGTTTTTGCGTAAAAAGCTAAAGCTAAACCATAATGCTAAACCGTAAAGCTAAACCCTAATGCAAACCCTAAAGCTAAAGCTAAACCCGAAAGTTAAAGCTAAATCCTAATGCTAAACCGTAATGCTAAACCCTAAAGATAAACCAAAAAGCTAAACCATAATGTAAAACCCTAATGCTAAACCCTAAAGCTAAACCATAAATACTAATGGTAAATCCTAAAGCTAAACTCTAATGCTAAACCATAAATACTAATGCTAAATCCTAAAGTTTAAAGTAAATCATTCACCTCAATAAAAGATTTACAACACTTATTTTTCAATCCTAGAAACTTAAAAAGTAAATGAAATGTTATAAATGTAAGATTTATTTTTTTTTCACACTAGAATTCAAAACAAAATATGAAAAATTTTCAGTTTTATATAACCTGCACATATATGGTTATGTGTAGGTTAAATTACCTGCATGTATGTAGCCTATGTGTAGGTAAAAATATATGGGTTTTAATGTATATATAATACACATATAAATGTAAGAAACATAAAATTTGAAAAATATGAACCTTAAACCCCAAATTTTAGTGATTTGTACTTGTTCTTTTATTCTCGCAATAATTAGCATTCTGTAATGATCATCGTGCTATGTGAGTGAAGTATGTCTATCAATTCTGTCAATCACGTATCGTAGCTTAATTAGATGAGACAAGACTGGTGCTGAACTGAGTAAACTATAAAGTTCATATATGATTAAGCCCATCCATACAAATGGAGGTAGCGTAACTGCCCATTCGTACATGTCTCCATCCGTAACTTAAAAGGCAATCCATAACTGTCATGCCCATTCGTAGTGTGTATCTGTCCGGATGGGAGTCCATCCGTAAGTAGGTTAGTCCGAATGAAGAACTAGTATAAATACTTGTGTTGTCTTGTTTCATTGAGAACTTTGAGCATTATAGAGGCGAAGCTATGCTCATTTGATTTAATGGTTGTAAACTTTTACATCAATAATAGAAATCAGTATTAATTAAATCTTTGTGTTCAATCTACACATGTACTTGGATTCCGCACAAGATACGTGTTCATAATATTTAACTGTTAAGGAATCGATCCTCGGAACGACTCTACAAGTGGTATCAGAGCGGGTGATTGTTTGCACGTATTGAAGCCACAAAGATTCAAGCATCTTCATCAGATTCAGAGCTGAATTTATCATTTTTTACACATATCTGTTGGGTTTTTCACATGTTTATCAAAGTATTTTATCCATATAAAATAAAAACACAGCAGAAATATTTATTTAAAACATGTTATTTACAAGATATAAAACCCATTTTATATGTAAAACCCAAACCCGGATCCATATACGTACATGCATGCTATAAAAATTAAAACACAACCATAGAGTGTTTAGAATACTACCTTCCAAGGAGTAAAGGATATGAAGAAGATGATGCTTCTTGAACAGTTCCCTTCAAGTGTAGAAGATCTCAAGCTTGTATACCCCAAGCATTCCAACAAACACCTTGTGTTTAGCTAGGATTTCTACACTTATAAACTCACTAAAATTCCATCAAGATCAACCACTATGGCCGAAAATATGAGAGATTATGGAGTTCTTGCACATGATTTTCAAGCTTGAAAAACCTCATGATCAACCATCATATGGCCGATTTTTCTAGAGAGAGATCTCTAGTATTTTCAAGTTCATCTTCTTGTAATTGTCATACACAATTATTATAAATCAAGTGAGAGAAATGGCCACCCACTTCACTCAATGAGAATTCATCTAGATATGACAACTTGCATGCCTTCTCATTGGACCAACAATCTTGCCCAATCAAGAGCCTCTAATTTGCATGCAATGTGATTGGCCATTTTTGTCTTGGGAAGAGGGGGGCGGCCCACCTTATTTATTAAAAAAAATTCAAAATCTTTCTTTTATAAATTATAAGTCTTATGTATATTTTATAACTTTTATAAAATATAATAACATATGTTATAAGACTTATACAACTTTTATTATGTTATTTAACCCATTAAATAACAAAATAAAATATTCTTTCAAAATAAATTATCCATATAATTTATTAGTTTGTCAAGTGAAATTATTTAGAAAACCGATTTCTAAATATTTTAAGTGTTAATATTTATTTGTTTGATCATATCATAAATAAATATTATAAGTGTTTGTCTAGCTTGTATTTGGGTATGACTCGACTTGGATCATAACGTACTAGCCACATCAATTTAATATGTGTCTTGGGCATATAGAGTCCAACAATCTCCCACTTACACAAGATACATAGAATATTGATGCAAGTAGTAAAGACCACCTAACTATAGTTTACTACCCCTAATACGTATGACTATATGTCCCATTCAATAACATCATCTCCTTCAAGTCCCTTACTTGAATATGTTTTAGGTGAATCTATCATTTATCCTTTCGTTACAGATGTCATGTCAAATCCAGAGACATAGAGTGATCACTCTCTGTTGATTTAACTTTAGCAGGCCTTAGACATCTTACTCTCAAAGAATAAGAGGAACAAATCCCATCTTGACTATATACGTCTCTCACAATCACCTTGTACCATACCTGAGCTTAGCCTTATGTACTGTCATATTACTGACAGCGAAGAAATAAGTCAAGGCATAATATTTGGTGAATATCAAGACCCAATATGTATCTCAAGTCAGAGGATATTATGATATTCTCCTTTACTCAAATTTACTTATGATCAATCACAAATGATTCTATGCAGTAATGTTTGAGAGCGAGTCAGTCCAATATTTGTATCCCACAAATATCTATGAACTTTGGCAGCAACACTTTGCTCTATATTCATACCTAATGAATATCCACCAATCCAAGTTCATAATAGTCTTACATTCATATTTGTTCCCACAAGTATGATCAACTACGGACATTTAGAATAAGTAACTTATTCACGGATTTAAACATGCTAAAATGGAACATGACTGAACATAGCATAAAGAGTTATAATAACAATTTTTCCAATATCCAAATACAAAATAGATCAAATCCAATCACTAGAATATCGAAGTCCTAAGGCATAAGTATGACCCTTCATGCTTTGCCCGTTCAAGGAGCTTCGTGAATGGATCCACAATATTCTGATCACTGTGAACTTTGCGAATACATATCTTTCCCTTTTTCAACTTCATCCCTTATGTAGTTGAAACTCCGCTCAATGTGCCTAGTCCTTTGATGTGCACGAGGTTCCTTGATTTGAGCAATCGCACCATCGTTATCACAAAGATCTCTAGGGGTCCTGAATGGTAGGGACTACCCCTAGATCAGCAATAATTCAAATGGTAGATCCATATGAATTATCTCAATCAATGAAGCGGCGATGTATTCTGATTCTGTAGTGGACAATGCTACCCTGATTGTGATCGAGAACCATTTCGATCAGTTTGGAACTCGTATCCATGTAATCCTTTACAACGAATTCTGAAACTCGCATCCCTGTAACCCTTTACAACGAGTTCTTCTTCACCAGATCCATATATTAGAAATATATTCTTAGTCCTTCTAAGGTATTTAAATATATATTTTAACAGTCACCCAATGACCGTTACTCGCTGGTATCTTCTCATCATGCTTAAAATGCATGACATGTCCGGTCTAGTGCATGTCATTACATACATAATGGATCCTATAGCAGACGCATATGGGATTCCTTTCATTCTTTCTTGCTCATCCTTTGAGCTTGGACATTGAGACGCACTCAATATTGTCCTCTCTTGAATAGGTACCTAACCTTTCTTAGAGTTCTCCATCTTGAACCTTTTCAAGACTTTGTCAATGTATGCACTTTAGTTTAAACCTATCAAGCGCCTTGATCTATCCCTATAGATCTTTATTCCCAAAATATAGGCGACTTCACCATAATCCTTAACGGAAAAACATACTTCCAAGTCAGGTTTTACACCTTCCAAGGTTTGGAATGTTATTTCCAAATAGTAGAATGTCATCGACATTTAATATTAAGAAAGTAATAATGCTCCCACTAGCCTTTTATACACACAAGCTTTATCGACGTTCTTGATGAATCCAAAATTCTCAATTTCTTCATCAAAACGATGATTCCAACTTCTAGATGCTTGTTTCAATCCATAGATTGATTTCTTTAACTTGCATACTTTGTCAGGATGTTTTAGATCGACAAAACTTTCAGGCTGAACCATATAGACATCTTCCTCAAGATATCTATTAAGTAAAGCCGTTTTGACATCCATTTGCCAAATCTCATAATCATATTATGCAGGTATGGCAAATAATATCTTTATTGACTTTAGCATTGCCACAGGCGAAAAAGTCTCATCATAATCAACCCTTTGAGTTTGAGTGAAGCCTTTTTCTACAAGTCTCCCATTATAAGTATCCAAGTTTCCATGCATATCCGTTTTCTTCCTAAAAACCCCACTTACTTCCGACCACTTTAGAGTTAAGAGGTAGTATAACCAATTCCCAAACTTGGTTGTTATACATGTATTGCATCTCTACGTTCATGGCTTCAAGCCATTTGTCACAATCGGATTCTGACATTGCATCATGGTATGTGGTTGGTTCACCCGAATCTACCACGTAGCATCCATCCATGAAAAATCCATATCTTTCAGGTGGACTACTAATTCTACCAGATCTGCGAACGTTTTATGTGTAATGATCAACCACTTGATCGTTTTCAACAACCTCTTGTTGAGTGCTAGTTTTAACCAAACGTGTATCGGCGTGTGGTTCTTGATCCTCATCAAGTTCCACTGTTCTACTAATTTCTTCCACAAGGAACTTAGGTTCCAAGAACTCAGCCTTTCGAGCAATCAACTACCTTTTGCTCTGTTGGATCGTAGTATTAATATCCTATACCATCTTTAGGATATCCTATAAAGATACACTTAGTGGATCGTACTTCTAATTTGTTTGGGTGTATTGCTTCACATAAGCCTCACAACCCATACCTTTAAATATGATAATGATGGAACCCTTCCATGGCATATTTCAAAAGGTGTCTTATCCACTTTCTTGGTTGGGGCCATACAGGCCGTGGAGAGCAAAGCGTAACCCCAAAATGATAGAGATAATGCGCTCCTAGCCATCATAGATTGAACTATATCCAAATAGAGTTCGATTCCTCTTCTATCGGAACGAAGAACTTTATTTGAGTTGATTTTGTACTTCACCTTTTGAAGGCTTTGAACATTTCAAAACTTCAACTTTGTATCTTAGCAAGTATACATATCCATAACTACTATAGTTGTCGATAAAAGGTAATGAAGTATCTCTCACCATTCCTAGTCATTGGCTTAAAAGGATCACATACATCCGAATGTATGATACCTAATAAATATTTTGCCCATTGGTTGGTACCACTAAAGGGTTTCTTGGTCATTTTACGTTGTAAACAAGATTCACATGTATCAAATGAACTAACTTCATTTGTTTCTAAAAGACCATTCTTTCGAAGTGTTTACATGCGACATCTGTTTATATGACCAAGGAGATAATGCCAGAGATAGGTCTCACTCAAATCCATTTTGAGTTTCTTGGTGATTATATGGTACATTTAACTATCAAATGATATATTCTTATGAACCAATTCATAAATACCATTTGAAAGCATAGCTCCCCATGTCATTTATCGAAATATAAATGTCATTGTTTACAAACTTTAAATTTAAAACCATATTGTCTTAAATGGGAAACCTAATAATGTTCCTAGTCATACTAGGAGCATTCAAAACATTTTAAAACAATTTCCAAACCATTTGGAAGTTTCAAAACATAGTCTCCTTTCTTGTAATGTTTATTTCTTTTGAATCTTTTGCAACAAATTGCAAACATGAGTTCCACATCCAGTATCTAATACCCACGTGTTGGAAGAAATAACATTAAGGTCAATATGTTTCATTAAGATTGTACATGAGGTTTGCCTAGCATTCCTCTTAGTTTTCAATTCTTTGAGATAGGTTGGACAATTCCTTTTCCAATGTCCTATCTCACCATACTCAAAGCATGGATCGTTCATGGCAACCTTTGCCTTTTTTTTTTTTTGGTTTTGGTGGTTCCGCTTTAGGCTTTCTTTTCTGTTTCCCTTTGAATTGCCCTTATCCTTTGCAACACTTGCCTTGGAGTTGGGGTGATGCCTTATCTTGTTGCCATCCTCATTGATCGTTAGAATGGATAAAGCCCTTTTACCCATGCTGAGCCTTTCGAGGTGATCAATGTGGCTTTTCATCTTAAGGACATAAAATGAGACCGGTTGGGTTTCCTCCATTCGACATGCATGAAGCGCTCGAACCATTTAGAAGTGTTCTATCCTTAAGAACATTTCCTACAATTGGTTAATCATGTCGTATGCTCATGATGTTCAAAATCCTTTTGAATCTCGGGAATCATAATTCCTATCATGAGGCGAGAGGCTTGCATAGTATCCTCGATATACTTAATCCAATCGTTATAGGCATCTTTATCTTCCATAAGATGTTCATAGGGTTTAGGATCGTTCAACACATAGGATATCTTCTCTTACTTGAGAACGATTCTTAAGTTTCGATATTAATCCATAAGGTGTTTTGATTGATACGATCCGTTTCAAGGATTGTTTTTAGTGATAGGTTACAGACGGTTTGGGTAATATTGTTAGCGGCCATCTACGAAATTTTACAAGGTTAATTTTAGTATTTTCGATATCATTATATTTTAATCATTAATACCCTTTTATGTCTCATAGACAATTAATAACTAAAATCTAGAATCTAACTTTACATTTAAATATTGGTTAGGTGACCTTTATCCCTCTATTTAAATTAACAAGGTAGTCAACGTTTGACAATTGCAACCCTTTGCAACTTCTAGCCATATGGGATCGGTTAAACATCTTTATGTTTAGTTGGCATGTTTAATCCCATCAACACCTTTGTTCCCCATGCTTCGGTGACCCTAAGTTCATGGTTTCCAAATCAAGTCGTCCAACTTACACACACGTGTGAGTTTATACACATAAGTGGTTAGGTGACCTTTATCCCACAAACATGGTAAACCCACCTCGAATATACAAGTTCCCTCAAATGTGGTTAGGTGACCTTTATCCCACAAAAGAGTTCCCAAGTGATTCGAGTGTTGTATAAGAGGATGGTGTTTGACTTGTTTTATAAAAGGGATTTTGAGTTTTCAAAAAATTCTAGTTTTAGAAAACTTTATGTACCATACATTTGCATGCATTCAAATCCTTAGTACTTTTGTGAAAACAAATTTTCAAGGTTCTTTTTAATAAAACCCATTTTATAATAAAATCATTAATTTTTAATAACCTTTTATTATCCACTTTAATGATTTTTTAAAAGAACCAATTTTAAGCTTGTTGTTGATTATTAGTTTGTTAAGCATGCATATCCAAATGTCATCAAAACAACATAAACAAGCAACCACACAAGCATAACACACATATCAATATGTGCATAACCATAGCCAACTATTTTGACCACACTTGTTAGCCGAAACAAGTGTGTCAAAAGGTCCTTCCTAAAGGGTGAATATTGACACAAATAGTGTGTCGTTGAACTCCCACTTGATCCCGCATCCAAATGTTTCAAGTCTTCCTTTTATGTTGTGATTTCTTCACTTTCTTTGGGCTTCCAAATGTCTTTTATATTCAGCTCCAAACTCCTTTGGACTTCAAAAATGTGTTTTGGTTTTTGGGCTAAAATCCCGTTAAGAACTATGAAGTCCTTTAGGCCCGAAATTGGCTAAAACCAAAACTGCATTTTTTGTGTGCATCTTCTGTTACAAAAAAAAATATCCTAATACATTTTTCTAGTAAAAATAAAATGCACCTAATCTATTTATTTACATACCAAATGAAAATAAATAAATTACATATTTTTACAAATGGAAGAACAAAATAAATAAATATTACAACCCTTGAAATAATTAAATATAAATCACAAACACAAATATTCAACATATTCACATAAGGTCATGGCTAGGTTATGAACACCAAATATATATATCCATATATATAAAATTCAAGAAGCAAAAATGGTTCCCTTTTATAACCTACTTTTCGGTCAAGAATGAAAAAACCGAAAAAGTGGGTTTTTTGTCCAAACAAAAAAACAATCATCCATATGACATAATTTTTCAAGATTCCTTTATGCATGTAGGAAGTAAATCTTGAAAAACAAAACGAGAACCATGATGAAAAATTTCGAACATAGGGTTTAACCAAACCCGAAACCTAAAAATTTCATATCCTATGAAGCATGCACTCATATAAGCGGCTCTAGATGCCATTGTTGGGTTTTTCACATGTTTATCAAAGTATTTTATCCATATAAAATAAAAACCCAGCGGAAATATTTATTTAAAACATGTTATTTACAAGATATAAAACTCATTTTATATGTAAAACCCAAACCCGGATCCATATACGAACATGTATGCTATCAAAAATTAAAACACAACCATAGAGTGTTTAGAATACTACCTTCCAAGGAGTAAAGGATATGAAGAAGATGATGCTTCTTAAACGGTCGCCTTCAAGTGTAGAAGACCTCAAGCTTGTATACCCCAAGCATTCCAACAAACACCTTGTCTTTAGCTAGGATTTCTACACTTATGAACTCACTAAAATTCCATCAAGATCAACCACTATGGCCGAAAATATGAGGAGAGGTTATGGAGTTCTTGCATATGATTTTCAAGCTTGAAAAACCTCATGATCAACCATCATATGGCCGATTTTTCTAGAAAGAGATCTTTAGTATTTTCAAGTTCATCTTCTTGTAATTGTCATACATATTTATTATTAATCAAGTGAGAGAAATGGCCACCCACTTCACTCAATGAGAATTCATCTAGATATGACAACTTGCATGCCTTCTCATTGGACCAACAATCTTGCCCAATCAAGAGCCTCTAATTTGCATGCAATGTGATTGGCCATTTTTGTCTTAGGAAGAGGGGGGCGGCCCACCTTATTTATTAAAAAAAAATTCAAAATCTTTCTTTTATAAATTATAAGTCTTATGTATATTTTATAACTTTTATAAAATATAACAACATATGTTATAAGACTTATACAACTTTTATTATGTTTTTTAACCCATTAAATAACAAAATAAAATATTCTCTCAAAATAAATTATCCATATAATTTATTAGTTTGTCAAGTGCAATTATTTAGAAAACCAATTTCTAAATATTTGAAGTGTTAATATTTATTTGTTTGATCATATCATAAATAAATATTATAAGTGTTTGTCTAGCTTGTATTTGGGTACGACTCGACTTGGATCATAACGTACTAGCCACATCAATTTAATATGTGTCTTGGGCATATAGAGTCCAACAATATCTTCTTCTACTCATCTTCTACATTTCTTTTTGAACTTTAAACTCAGATTTACAAAGATTGAACGTTTAAAATTGACTAAAATTTGAATATGTTGTGTGAAAACCAGTTTTAATCAATCCCTCAGAGTTTCAGATCAAAATTCTAACAAAAACGACATCAAATCATTGAAAATCATGGTTGTTTGTGTTCAGATGTGTTCGGACGGATCCACATAGGCCCACACGTCCGGATAGACGATATTCCCATTCGGACGATTCCACATTTGCTCATTCGTCCGGATCCACTTCAAGCTCATTCGTCCGGATCAACATAACATCGCCCATCCGTCCGAATAGAGACTGTCCGTCTGATTTGTGTACATTTGTATAAAGCTAGTGCATTCGTACGAATCCGGATTTTGTGGTGTTTGATTTTCAAGTTTGATTCACGTGTTTGTTTGTTTGTTGCAGGTTAATCAAGTGATCAAGATCATGGCTGAAGAATTCTACAATGAGTTTTACAATGCATTTACTTCTAATTCATCCGAAACAACAACAATCGCACCGAAAAACATTTCCCAAGCTATTAATGAAAATTTGAAACATGATAATTTTTATGGAACTATCTCAAAACCACCGAAACTTAATAATATTGAAGATTATAACTGGTGGAAAGAGAGGTTTATTAACTGGGCAAAAGCTTATGCTCATGAGAGTTGGTTTTGTATGGAATTTGGGTATAAAAGGCCAATAAATGATAGAATGAATAAATTCCACTTGAGAGTTTAGGAAAAGAGGATAAACAGACATTTTCTCGTGAACAAAGAATGAGTGCTTTAATTCAACAGTCAATTAGAGATGATATCTTTGCATTACTTCAACATGAAGGTTCTTCAAAGTCTATGTGGGAGGCATTATGTGTGAAAGCTGAAGGTGGAAAACAAATAAAAAAGAACAAGATATCATTGCTAAAGAAATAATTTGATCTGTTTGATTGTATATAAGGTGAAACTGTGAGACAAATGATTGAAAGATTTTATCATCTTAAAATTGAACTTGAAAAGTTTCGGATTACAAAAACCAAAGAAGAAATCATTGACAAAGTGATTGAAGCTTTACCACGTGCAGATCACTGGCAGACATTTGTCATAATATTGAAAAATGATTCGCAGTTTGATGAGATTACTCTGGATACATTGATTGAGAAGCTTGAGGGACATGAACTGGAGTTGCAAAAACAGAACAAAATAAGAGTTCAACCTATCAGCAAAATGTGGGTCTTTACTACAGCGGAAGCTTATACTCAACCAATCAATCGTTAAAGATTGGTACAGCTTTCAGTGTTGGAAAGTCAAAAGATTCACCAAAAGGTAGTTCATCAAGTTATGATCCAGGTTATCATTCTTTCTCGACGACATCAAACACAACAGAACCTAATGAGATTCAATGCAACATTTCCTGGAAAACTGAAAAATTCTCCAACTTTGAGTATCAATGCTGCTAAACAACAGATGAGTTTCTTAGCATCAATTCTAGAATCATATGAGAGTCTAGTAGCGGGTAGAAATGGAAACGTTGAAATTGTCACACCCTGTCTTTTGCGGAAGTGTGTACGTGTGAGTTGATCAATTTCATTGCATTCAATCATAATAAACAACTATATGACTAAAATGATGTTCATCCATTCATAAGTTTTAAAAATATCACATACATAAGTTGTTAAGTTTCAGCCAACATAACTTCAAGTTAAGTTACAAACCATCCAAAAGTGATTAAGTTCCATACTTGAACTTTTTGAAAAAAGACTAATTAATCCAAGGCTTTGCTTCATATATCTTATCCAGGATAAGATATACAAATTAAACCCTTCAAAAATGGATGACATCTAATCTTGAAATACACTTCTTGAAAACATTTCCAACGCTGCAAGATCCATTTAGTTTCCTGAAATACATGTAATTTGAAAACATCAACGAAAGTTAAGCGAGTTCATGTGTTTTTATGTGAGCTCCAATAAACTTGTAAACATTTGAGAGAATTCTTTTGATAACTGGTATCTAAAGTGTCTATGAATAGATCAATTAATGTTTTGCAAGGACATTAATATGTGTGCAATGGCGTAGGAAGACTCAAACCTAGCGAATTTCCCCCGGTCCACCCGACTGGAACGACATAGTCACTACATGCGGCCACACAAGGACCCACGAGTGGGGCTCGGTACACCCGATAGATCTACCACTCCTGCCCCTCGGTCTTAAACAAGATTAATGGCCTTAAGTGTGCGCCTACCCATCCACATGATCTAACAGTTCATTCCTTAGCTAAACCATACCATTGAAACATGTATTTTACCCCCGAAAGTTATAAATCCAAAAACAGTTAAGAGAAAAGGGAAACATGTATTTTACCCCCGAAAGTTTTATGTCAGCAGCCTCGTGTACTCAAAGTCTCTATCCACAGGTCGTATCACTACCTACACACATGCGATGTTTTATTAGACACTTAGGTCATGTAACGACTCATAGTGATGTGTGTAAAATGCAACATATAAATTACATCAAATGTGGCATAAAACTAACCCTTTTTAAGTACTAATGTTGGAAAAAGTGTGCTTTTGTCTTCCTTTTGTATTTTCAGGGTTAAAAGAGCTTAAATGAACAAAATAAGCAAAAATGCAGCCAAATCTAACAATAATATAAGAAAAGGAATAAATGTGGCATGCCCGACCCCTCGACAACATCTTCCCAAGCAAAAACAAGAGATCAGAAGGCTGGACACGCCCCGTGCTCATTGAACACGGGGGCGTGCCCAAGTGTCTGCAGAAAAGACAAAGTTGTAGAAGCTTCTATTTCCCAACAAGGGGGCGTGCCCAGCCAACACGGGGCCGTGGTCAACGCTAAGATGCGCAGAATCCAAGCAAATCTTGATAGTACAGATACACTTCTGCACACGGGGTCGTGCCCAGCAGACACGGGGGCGTGGTCAACTAATGCAGACAAACTGCATTCAATGAAGAAAGAGAAGATGGGTGGACACGGGGCCGTGCCCAATGGACACGGGGCCGTGTCCGGGCTTCTGTGCAGGCTATAAATAAAGGTGTTTGGTTCACTTCAAAGGCAGCCCTTGGCAAACCACCTCTCTCACACTTCACCCACCCACCACCACCACCACCATCACAACCCACATCCACCACCATCATCCATCATCCATCATAGAGTGTGTGTAGTAGTCTCGGCATCCAAGATTAATAGTAAGAGTTCTTGCCAATCAAAGGCCATGTTTGCCCAAGTCTCTTACATCACTTGGTGAAGACAAGCATTTAGTGTAGTACTTTTTATTTTTAATCTTTTCGCACTTTTTATTTGGTTATGTATTAATGACTTTAATAACTAGTTTCTTGTGTTGAAGGTGAAACTTCCTTATCATTTGTCCGTGGTGTCTTGGCATTATTTTACTGTCTATATAAAATAAAAGATTTACACCATTCATATCTCCACGGTCTATATGGAGATATGTTGGCTACCTGGTCGGGGGTTAAGGGAATGGATTGGTAAGCGTCTTGCCTTGTTCAGTGTATAGATCCTGCAAGGACCTGGGTCAAGCTTAGTAGGACCTCCTTCAATACCCACTGGTATTGGATGGCAGGGGTTCGAATTTCTTGATCCCCTCATATGTAAACTACTATTAAAACATTAAGCCAGCTAATTAGGATTGTATCCCTTCTGACTCAAACTACTTAGCCGAGGGTAACGTCACCTTCAAAAGAGGGGCCTACCACATTACGCATTAATAACTTAATTAGTTATCTTTCAATAATCCAACCCTTTAGGATTGTATTATTGCTGACTCAAACTACTGGGTTGAGGGTAACGTCACCTTCAAAAGAGGGGCCTACTACTACAACTAAGATAATCTCTTAAAACGTGCAAAAGTGCGGAAATAATCAAAGGTTACACTAAAGGCGAGTCGGATCCAAGTGATTCATCTTGTCTATCTGCTTTATTTTTATTTTCAGCATTTTTAGTTTTTATTTTCATGTTTAAACCTTTTTCTAAAATTTTGATTTGATTAGACGTTGAGGATAAACCGCTACTAAAAGCTCTTGTGTCCTTGGACGACCTCGGTATCTTACCAACGCTATACTACGCTCACGATGGGTGCACTTGCCCATATGTGTGTTTAGTGTTAGTAAAATATCATGTTTTATAAATTTAAAGCTTGACTAAAGTGTAAAAAGGGCTAAAAATATACACAAAAATATATATAACACCGCACACATCAAGTTTTTAGCGCCGTTGCCGGGGACACAAGGATTTTGAGAAAGTTAGGAATCAAGGGCCTAATCATTTTTCCTTATTTGTAGGACCGTTATTGACAGTCGTGTGAGTCAATCAGAGCTAGATACTACTGATAATGCAGCGGAAATACAAAATCAGCATGAATCAAAGTAGAAATTGAGTAGAAACAGAAGCAGATCACTTTAAACTGGTTTTCTCATTAGTTCTTCAAGAAATAGTCGAGCAGCAGTTCGGCTACACAGTAAACATGCACGTACAAAATGAGAAAACACAACTAGTATATATAGGGGATGGGATTTCGCTCATTGTGTCACTTGGAGTGAAATCAGAAGCTAGTGATTTCGCTCCAAATGACACATTGTCATTATGAGCGAAATCAGTACATTACAAACCCAATTTTTCATTTCAACCCCCTATATATTACATAATTATCATTCCTAGACCCTATACATGAACAACTAAGACTAAGACGCCGGCTTTAGACATTCGTGCACCAACAAACTCCCCCTTGGATACAGCCGCAGTCTTCAGTCTTGTCTTCGGGTCTTCACAAGGACTTGAACTTTTCTTCATGCTGCTTAGGCTTCCTCCTAAGCGCGTTCCTTATCCTGTCATTCTCCTTCTTTCTTTCCTTCTCTTCTTCAGCTTGAATATTCATCCATGTTCCCCTCTTTTCTTCAAGCTTTCGATGTTCACGTTCAACTTTTCTTTTCATCTTCTCATCGAGCGACCACCAGGATGACTTCCATTTACTCTCAGAATTGATACCTTTCTGAAAGCAAAGGGTAGCAACTCTTTGGAACTGTAACACCTGCTCTTTATCTTCAACTTGATAATGAATCTTGTTGATGAATAAACATTCGATATCCTTCGCAGAGCAATTGACTAACCACATTGGGTCATACACATGTATTTCTCTTAATTCCCCTCCTGCTCTGTAAGTAATGACAGCCTCACTCGAAATGTAACTATACACCCAGCCCAAGAATCCTTTGTAGAAATCCTGCTCCATTGGTGGCACTGGGATAGTCTTCACTGTCTTTGGCTTTTTGACGTTAAGAATCGTTTCTACAACCCCTGTTTCCGGATTTACTCTCTGCACTCTCTTAGGGTAATGCGGCTTCCAGTGGCGAAATTCTTTCAACGATTCAAACTTGATATACCCCCACATCGGAATATCATTCTTTCGTACCGAATACCCAAGAGTTCTAACTTTAGACAGCTCCTCCACATCCCACCAAGGTAATGACATCACGTTATATAGATATTCAAAGTACTGCACCCCACATTCTCTCCTGATTGCGTAAGCATTCACTTGAGGTAAGAAACCCCAGCTAATGATGTCACCGAGAGACACGCTTCGATCACGTTGATAGTACTTTAACGGTCTTTTAAACTTTCTCTCGTGACTATCCTTAAACCATTTCTTCCTTTCTTCCTTTGCCATATCTTTGGGAGTGCCATCAAAGTTCTTATCTTTCAGAATCTCAGAAACTTTTCTTCTCAACTCATCGCGATTTTCTTCTGTAAAGAACTCCATCAGCGTAGGCAACTGAGAAGTATCTTCATTAACACTTTCATCATCCGTCCAATCTTCAACTTCGACTCTGTCATACATATCAGCATCTTCAACATACTTATACTCGTAATCACGCTGCTGATTGATATCGAAGGCATTCAATTCTTCTTCAAAGTCGAACTTAAAATCAGGATTAACCATGCGAGTCATTTCTTTAATTGCTTCCAACGTGTACGTATGAAAATGTTCGCCTTCTTCTCTATAAGTATCCAATCTCAAGATTAACTTCTCGGCTTGTTGAACATTTTGTGAATCACCTGACTCCCCCTTTCCTTCTGCTCCCCCTGATTCTTCATTCACTGAATCGTTCATCAAATCATCAACAGTTTTCTCAGTGGAAGCTTCAGATACTTTCACACCCATACCACCCTGAGCATCGTCATCATCATTATCAGAACCATGACTGCTCGCTGAATAGACTTTCTCATCTTCATCATCTTCCTCGTCATCCTCCTCATCATCATCTTCTTCATCACTATCACCAATTAACTCATCAAGAGGTGTATCTTCTTCAAACAGACCAGATATAGCAGATATAAGTTCAGGATTCTCAACAACCATGGAAGGAACGATTGATCTCTCTGTCACTGCAGAACTTCCTTCAGCACCTTTACCTTTATTTTTCATTTGTTCATCAATCTCTGCCTGACGTTGTGCCCTGAGTTCCTCAACTTGCAACTCTTCAAACTTTTGCTCTACAGACGTTCCGAGCATACTTTCAACGACTTTATTCGACATATAGAATTCATGATCTCTGAATGCTTTAGCCGCTTCCAGCTCTTTGTTTTTCAACTTGAAGTATTCATTTTGTTCATCTCTTTGAGCTTTTTCTTCTTCAAGCTCAGCAACTCGCACCTTCAAAATATCTATCTCTGATTGATCACTGTCAATCTTTTTCAACAACTCTTTGTTATCACCCTCCAACCTCTTCACACGCATTTCAAGAATTCTTTCATGATCAGAAACTTTCTAGTTCTCAGCAGCAAGTTTCTTGTTATCATCCAACACTTCATCCATTTTCTTCTCCAACTTCTTCACTTGTTCATCGTTAGCAAAACCGAAATCTCCAATGTCTTCAAGACTATCATGAGGAGTGTAAAGACCTTTGCCAGAAGAACCAGGTTGAATTTGAGTGGGTGGAGGTGTTTGAAAGATTTCTTGCGATGTAAGAAGGATTTGTTATGGTGGTGGTGAAAGATGTAGTGGTGAAAGATGTAAAGGTGATGGTTGTCTGGGTGGTGTTGGTTGTTTTGGTGGTGAAGGTTGCTGTGGAGGTGTAGGTTGTCGTGGTGGTGATTGAATTGGTGATTGAGGTGGTGTTGACTCATGTGGTGGTGTTGGTGGTTTCCTGGTTTCTTTGGAAGGCTTCTTCTTTAAGACAATCTTTGGCATTTTAATCTTCGGTGTAACCTTTCGGATCTTTGGAGATACCACTTTCTTTCGTGCTCCAGCTTTCTTTCGACCTACTGAAGGAGATTGTGACTCAGAGACATGTTCTGGAGAAGGAACATAAGCATCATCGTCATCTTTTTCATGTCTCTTTCTTTTCCTCAACAATTTCTCTTGTTCTGTTGCTTCCTGAACTCTTCTTAAACGTTCAGTCTCGTCAATCTCATCATCTGAAGAGCTCGAAGAACTTGTAGTGCTCTTATCAACATCATCACCCTTAATGTCATCAATAACCTTCTCTTTTCCAGCTTCGACATTAACCGCTTGATCAACTTCAGCAGTCACTGTTGGCCCAGTTTCCAAGACATCAACATTAAACATCATATCTTCACCAGCATTATACGGATCGTCTTCCGCAGCTACAACTGGCTCATCTTCTTCAGGTTCATCAATCAATAACGTTTCTGCGGCTTTCTTTTGCTTTTTCTTTGGTTTTGATGACGACCCTTCACCCTCTTGAATTTTAGGAGTGGCCTTTCTGCGTCTCCTCCCTGTTTCTTTGACAAACCATTCATTTTTGATGTATTTAAACTCCGCAAGAGTTTTCAGCTCTTCAGCATAGGCTGCCTCTTTCATCTCTTCTTCGTTTCTCCAGTTTTTGTGATCAACTGGACCAGGATCAACATAATTGGCATCCTTTATAAACCCGAAGAATTCAGCACCAACTTTTGGTTCAGGGTGATTAGGATGATATCTCGCAAGCTGTTTGAGCGAATCGTTGCTCATATGTGATTGTACGAACAAGTCATCCTTTATATTTCGATCAGTTTCTGGATAAGCGTGATCGATCAACATCTGCACGAATCGAGGATACATCCATGTCTTGCTCTTCGTTCTGATATTCTCTGTCATGTAGTGGAATACAATATGCGAAAAGTTGTATTTCTTGTTCAGCACTAACGCAGTAACCATGTTCATTTGGTAGTCACGCATTGTATCATAACTCCCCTTCGTATGACTGAGTGACATCAAAATACTGTGAATCAGGAACTTGTAGGGTTTCTGGAATTTTGACTTTAAATAATTTCCGACATTCAGTGCTCCCTGATAACCCATTCTGAGCATGCATCCTTTTACCATTCGTTCTCGAAATCTTATTGGCGACTCTGCTTCATCCGAAAAGTTAATAACCTCACGAATAAGCGCTTCAGTGACTAGTATCTTCTCCTTTTTACCATGCACCTCAACAATTGACGAAATTACTTTGTTCTGATCATCGTAGCTTGCATTCTTCTAGAAACGGTCTATATGAGATATGTACACTGGACGTTGATCCGTAAGCGCTTTCTGGATTGGAACTCGGCCCATAAACTCCAAAATACCGCTAAACTTGGCTAATTCAGGGTTTTTCTGCATATCCAAATCACAACAACTGTTGTGAAGAGGATCAAAGATCACACTAGAACCCTGCACATTAAAAACAATATAACATGAATCAATATTACTTAGAAAAATTTTAATCATCAAAACAATTACAAGTGATGACACTTCAACAGAAGCGAAATCACAAGTTAAACATTAGAGGTGAATTTACACAGACACTTAGAGCGAAAACAGAAAGATAACACAAGAGCGGAATCACAGGTATGTTCAATAAGCGAAATCACAACTTATGCATCTTAGGGTTTGTTTTGATTTCATTTTTTGTCCATTAAAACACCACAGATCTAAGAATATACATCCTGTATATCGACAATCATCATTAAACACTGAAACTTTGATCAAACAAGAATCCAGACATGAAATACATCATATTACGACAACACATGTTTAGGTTTATGTTCTGATTTAACAGTTAAACACCCTAAATCTATGTTTTGTTCATCAATATACGCCGGCAATCAAAAATAAGGGTGATACAGATCAAATTGTGCCTAATACTACCTTGCCCATGATTAGTGACTATGATAAACACAAGATCTGATGAAATTTGGGCAGCTATTCGCCTGTAAAACGTGGTTTTCAAGGTTTCTCTTAAAGTCGCTGGAGAGAGAAGTCTTATGAGCGAAATGTGAGAAATGATTTATGAGCGGAATCAGCTGACTTATATAGTCTGCCTGATTTCCCTCTGAATGCCCAAAAGAACCCTTCGAGCGAAATCAGCTATAGAACTACAAGCGAAATCAACTTTGTGAAGCAACTATGAGCGAAATCAATTTTAAGTGTCACATGAGCGAAATCAGAATATGTTTTTCAAAAATTTAACTTTTTAGCAATTTTCCGATTGTTCACCGACACACCCTGTTAACCAAGTCCAAGTCAATGACCTTGGTCAACTGCTTGGCCTACCAAGTCCAAGTTAATGACCTTGGTTGACCGAATTATGAAGTACGCTGTCATTTCGTTTTAAAAACAGTTCAAATTAATGAACTTCTGAACGTTTTGAACTTTCAAACACTTTACAACTGTCAAACAATGTACCAATCTCAGTTTAAGTATCTCCTGCTTACCCAGCCCTCATCAATCACAGGCATGATCTGCACAAAGCTTTGATCGTCTGATTCCCAACGTCGGTTGTCGAAAAATAAGATGAGAAACTAAAATATTTTTGAGTTTTTAACAGGATAAACTGAAAACTGTACACACAATCTTTTTGTGAGCGTGTTAGGGGATCATATCAGCTGCCAACTAGACACAAGCACCGTTAAGCTATAATTTCTTACTAAGCATTAAACAATTCGCGTAGATTGCCGATATACTGATCCTCTTAAATTCTCACAAAACTTTCAATCTGTTCGGGATACAGAATTAGTGTTTTAAGACTTAAACCTCTACATGTGTCCCACCTCAGTATATACTCCCGTAACCAGATCCCAGTATTCAGTCTTACAGGTGAGTATACCTAGATGATATCTGTAATGGGGTGAATTGCGAGGGCCGTGAGAGCTCAGGTCGATACTTCCGTATACGCAGAGAGATGACGGCTTCGACTTTACGGTGGGTCCCCTTTAGAGGATCTTTTGATTACAACAGCACATGATTAACATTTTTCAATGCGTCATCATTTTTTATGCTGAGGGGAGGCTTTACAAGTAAAGCAATGCGTAAAGCATTATCCGGGGACTAGGTCAGTATTTCCATACAGTAGAAGTCCCGGGATAATACCCCAGATATCACTAAGCATAAAGACCTAGTATCTCAGAATACGGGACCTTTCAAACAGGATTTCGGGTGTTACCCGTATATCCTGGAGGTGTTCCCCACGTAGACGCAAGTGAATTTTAGTTTTATATCCCAAGCTGATCTACTGATTTTGCAAAAACCTATCGGCACATCTTTAGCGAGACTGCTTAATTGCATTTTAAACATTACAAATCTTTAGCGTACTGTGTCCGTCTAGCTGATGTACTATCATTTCCCCTATTTTACACAAACTCTTTTTTTATTTACTAATGTTTTTGGATTTTTTATTTTATCATGTTTTTGTATTTTTCTGCGAATTTCTCCCCCTAAAAAGAAAAACATATTTTTGTGTTTTTGTTTTTATCGAAAATCAGAAAATAAACTGTACAAACAAAATTGACAACACAACATGGTTCACGTCAGATCGCCGCCCAACTCGGCTTCACATTCAATTCCCCTCCCAGATTGCAGATTTTTCATCCCGTTTAATTTCAAAAGATAGTAAAATCTCTTTTTGTCAAATAGTTTAGTATAAAAATCCGCTTTCTGATCATCGGTGTGCAAGTGTTCAATCCGAATTAACTTTTTCTCGTGACAATCATGGATAAAGTGGTGATGGATTTCAATGTGTTTAGTTTTCGAATGGTGGACCAGATTTTTAGTGATGTTAATAGCTGCTTCATTGTCCACATAGATCGGAGTATCTATGAACTACAAACCGAAGTCGCGTATCTGCTGTTGGATCCAAAGGATCTGCGAGCAACAGCTGGAGGCTAAAACATATTCAGCCTCGCATGTAGAGAGCGCCACTGCGGTTTGTTTCTTGCACTGCCAGGTGACGAGTCGAGTTCCAAAGAACTGACACCCAGCAGTGGTGGACTTTGCGTTTTGCTTGTAGCTTCCAAAGTCAGAATCAGCGAAACCAGATAAAGTAAAGTCACCCGATCGAGGATACCACAAGCCGATGCTTGGGCAGCCTTTCAAATACCGTAAGATACGTTTCATAATGGTCAGGTGTGACTGCTTTGGATTCGACTGGTATCTGGCACAGAGACACGTCGGGTACATGATGTCTAGACGGGAAGCCGTGAGATACATCAGAGATCCAATGATTGATCGGTACAATGTCTCGTCCATTTTCACTCCATTTTCATCTGGACAAATCCCGTGATTCTGTGCAAGGGGGGTTGAAGCAGGACTGCAATCTGTCATGTCGAACTTGTCAAGCACGTCCTTCACGTACTTCGTTTGATGAATGAAGATTCCATCGGGCATTTGCTCCACCTGCAGCCCGAGGAAGAACTTCATCTCCCCCATTGAACTCATTTCAAACTTTTTCTTCATCACTTTCTCAAATTCTTTACACAGGTCGTCGTTGGTGGAACCGAAAATCATATCGTCAACGTAAATCTGCACGATCAACAAATGTCCTGCCTCTTCCTTGGTGAACAAAGTGCTGTCTACTGTCCCTCTTGTGAACCTGTTGGCCAACAAGTATTGGGAAAGCGTCTCGTACTAGGCTCTCGGGGCCTGGTGAAGTCCGTAAAGCGCTGTGTCTAGTAGATACACCTTGTTTTTGTGTAGTGGATCTGTGAACGCCGGTGGTTGCCCCACATACACTTCTTCTCTGATTGTTCCGTTAAGGAAGGCAGATTTGATGTCCAACTGGTACACTTTAAAATCTTTCCATGACGCGAAGGCTAGAATTATCCGAATTGCCTCGAGTCTTGTACCACTAGTCGCGCTTAGTTTCTCACCATGACACCTCTATCATCTCATTTGCACTTAAAAACCCACTTTGTTTTGATTAACTTCTGATTCTTTGGCAGATCAACAAGTCTCCAGACACCCAGCTTTTCAAATTGTTGCAGCTCCTCCTGCATCGCATTTACCCAGCTATCCTCAGTCAATGCCTCTTTGTAAGTTCTGGGCTCGATCTGCGAAATAAAACATTTTAATGAGACTTCTTTCTGCACATCAGCAATAGAAGAATAGAAACATGTAAGAGCTCGATTTAGTTGATCTCGGGTTTTGACACCACTTACAGGTCACCAATTATCTGCTCTGACGGATGATAAGACAACATCCGAGGCATAGCATTGTCAGGCACATTCACTTCCGATTCCAAGCTCGATATGTCAAGATCAATGGTTTGATCCTCAGCTTCTGTTGGATCCTCGTCAAAAGTCGGAGCGGGTTCCGCTTCTGAGTCGTCAGATTCGTCAAAAGATGGAGTTGGTTCCTCGGGTGGTTCGTGAGCTGTTCCACTCGGTCCAGCTTCATCATCGTGAGTACCCACGGTGGGTTGAGGAACTACTGGCGGTCTAGGAACTTGCTCCTGTGGCATATTTTGCTGATACTGGTACAAAAGTGCTAGTTCCACGTCACTTGGCTGAACCGGCAGTTGAAACGACTCCCAGAGCTTATCGTAATCGAACAGGAATCTTTGTCCGGGAAGTTGTGGTGATGGAGTATGCTTCTGACAATCCACATGCTGGACTTGAATCACTTTCCCCAGGCACGGTACGAACACTCTCTTCAACGGGCTTGCGTAACCTACAAAGAAACCCTCATTAGATTTAGCGCCAAATTTACCGTTTTCATCAATAAACGTGCAAGGAGACCCAAATGGCTCCAAAAACTCAAGATTCGGCTTATAACGGTGCAGCAGCTCAAAACATGTCTTTTTGTATTTCTTGACAGTTAGAACTCGATTCAACGTATAGCAGGCTGCAGATACTGCTTCGCTCCAAAAAAAGATTGGTAGTTTGGAATCGGCTAACATCGTACGGGCTGTCTCTATCAGGATCCGATTCTTTCATTCAGCAACGCCGTTCTGCTGTGGTGTGTATGGCGCACTGAATTCATGAAGAATTCCCTTCTCGTTGCAAAACTCGTACATCTTGTTGTTTTTAAATTCGGTTCCGTTGTCACTACGAATCCTCCGGATCGGCAGCTTATACACCGTTTCCATCTTCTTGAATAGCACCATCAAAGACTCAAAAGTTTTAACTTTTCTTTCTAAGCACACAACCCACGAGAATCTCGTAAAGTCATCAGTCACCACCAGACAATACAAGTCTCCGCTGATGCTCTTTATGTTGCCAGGCCCGAAGAGATCCATGTGTAATCTCTCAAGAGGTAACCTGATTGTATTGAGGATCTTCAGTGGGTGTGACTTCCGAGTCTACTTCCCTTTCTTACACGCTACACAATCATCATTCAAGTGAAAATTCTTCAGATTTACACCATCAACCAAATCATTGTGTACTAAAAAGTTCATTTTACGCACATGAATGTGGCCCATCTTACGATGCCACATTATCGAATCTTTTTCTGTCGCTTTAGTCTTTGACACAAAACATTGTTTCTGATGAGTTGTTAGCGTTGCGATGCTCATATCAAGAATATAAAGATCGTTTTCCCGCGGAGCGCGCAACAACACCATCTCATCAGGGATTTTAAACCCTGGTTTCAAAACCACACATTCTTTGTTTGTAAAATGTACACTAAAAGCTTTGTCACAGATTTGTGAAATACTGAGTAAATTGTTCTGTGATTCTACTATATAGTTCACTTTGTCGAACGAAATCACGCCATTTATCAACGTTCCTTGACCAATGATTCTCCCGCCTTGATTCCCGGCAAATCCCACATAGCTTCCATTGATAGATTTGACATCGTAGAGAAGAGCTAGCGTCCCAGTCATATGCCTTGAAGCACCACTATCCATAATCCACTTTGACAGTATAGACTTGGGCAGCCCCTGCAAACATCAAATCAGCTTATTCAAACAATGAAGCCCATGATTTCTTAACCTCCGACACACTTCCGAACACAACATCACACCTCTCATTTGTTTTCAGAAAATTAAATGTGACATTAGGAACCTCTTCTTTCACAACTGATTTTACTTTGTTGGTTATCGGGGGAAACTCTGCAAGAAATTTATCAACTTCATTTTCAAACTCAACAACGTCATCTTTAAAAATATTTGATTCAATTTTCAAAGCATTCTCCATCTTTTTGACCTCAACATATGGTTTTGACCTCGCGACCCAAGATTGGTTTTCGAAAATTTTTGTTTTAGGGTAAATTTTTGAAGTCTTGCGAGACTTAGAGGATTTGCCAACCTCGAAAGTCGATTTCGGCTTATCCTCCGACTTCAAAGATTCCCCTCTCTTTAAAATTCGGATCGGAGAAACCATCGGCTTTTTACCTTTTGTGTCAATCGGTGATTTAGGTCGAGGTTTTTGAACGTTTGATTTTTGAACAGTTTGTTTTTGAACAATTTGTTTTTGAACACTTGGTTTTTGAACAATTGGTTTTTGAACCACTTTCTGACACTGTTTTGCCATGTGCCCGATTTCACTACAGCAATAACACACCCTTTTGTCATATTCAACAAAAGTTGATTTGACTGTCTCTTCTTTCAACTTTTTCGCTGCATTGAAATCGTCCATAGCCTTTTGACTAAAAATATAATCCTTCTCATCATCGACACTTGGACCAGCGACAAAAATATCAGTTATCTTTTCTTTCGGCTTAAACACCTGCTTAGCCGTTTTCTTCTCAAAATCGATTCCTTTGTTTTTAATATTGTTTTTCTTGTTATGACCTTTACCATCCCCTTCTTTCTTTCTCGAACTTGTGGGACGTGATGTAACAAACGACTTTTTAGGTTTTGAAAAGAATTCATTGTTATTGACCTCATTAATGTTCATTTCAACCAATTTAAACACTTTTTCGACATTCTCAATCTTCACATTCTGAAGTGGATACTCGAAATCAGAATAAAGTTTGTCTGTTCCAATCATAGTGTATACCACTATAATCGGATCATCATTCGCACTCTTTTCCGATTTCGGTATGAACCGATCTAAGAAATTGCCTTCATCTTTAGAATCACTAACAATCTTTTCAGATTGAGCCTTTTCAGATTTATCACTCTCCTTATCCAATACCTGATCGACAACTGTTTTGATAACCTGTGATTCGTTGTCGGTATCGGATGCAGAGAATGTGACATCTATGCTTTCAGGCAAATCATCCTCTATCGATCTCAATTTGAGATTCAATGCAGCTTCCACCCCATCTGGATATTTGTGTGTATAATGGTTCCACATTGGGGGTGGAACGCTCTTAAAGACTGGTGCAGCATGTGGCTGCTGGGGGACAATCTGTTCAAGAACGTACGATGAAGCCACATAACTCATCAACTTTTTATCAATCCGATCGTTTTTGATTTTAGCCAATTCAAGTTCTTTCTTAAGCGATGCGATCGTGTCTAAATGAAAATTGACCTCAATTTGTTTATCAAATAGTGTTGCTTTAGCCAATTTTGTTGCTTTATCGTTTTCAACACTTTCTTTTTGGATCATCTTGATTGACCTGGCAAGAGTATCATACGCCTCTTTAAGTTGGCCAAGGTCAAATTTAATCATATCAGCATGGTGTTTCAATTCCTGATACTTAGTGTCTTTTTCAAGACACTCCATGCATGGTTCTAAACACTGTTTGCATGGTGTTTCAGGGATTGAAACAACTTTTTCAACAACCTGCTCAACACAATCAATTTTACCGACATTGTCTAACTCAGACTCAGACATTTTGACAGATTTGATCTCCTGAACTCCAGATTCCTCTCGTTTGACTGACACACTACTGACAGATTTTGACTCCTCGAGTTCTGAGTCTACCTCTTTGAGCTTTCCCATAAGAGCTTTGTCAGCTATGTCTTTTAATGCCTCTCCAGTCAGCTCTTTCGACACATCTATCAATTCTTCAACGACTTCTTTCTTCTCTTCAAATCTTGGGCATGATCCGGTCTTTGGTTCTTCAAAATAACCTGCAAAAGATTCAGAAATTTTAGGAGGCAATACAGATTTCATTAAACTTCCCAATACCTCCTGCTCTGACTGGTAGTAATACACTTCAGTAGCTATTTCTTCAATATCGACCACATTTTCAGCAGAAACCTCTTCAGCAACCACAGAAACATCTTCAGTAACTACTTCTGGCTCAGACACCATCTCAGAAATTTCAACAACTTCTGCCATCATGGCTTGTCCATCGCTACCTGGGATGTATTTATCCCAACTAAATCCTGCGGCTACCATTTCATCGTCTTGATTCACGATCAGCGCCTTTTCCGGTTTATTCTCAATCTGCGGCCTCTGAACAGCTGGCTGTTGGTTTGGTCGGTGATAGATTGCTTGCCTGTAGTAGTCGTTTGTGAACGGGTTTTGATGATTATTCACTTCACGGTTAGGACATTCTCTTTTGAAGTGACCTCGTTCTTTACATTTAAAGCATGTAACTTTCGACTTATCAATCCCTAACTTTTGATCGGGACCTGATAAACTGTTCCGGCTTGTAATTTCCATGAAACGTTGAGCTCTTCTCACCAAACTCGCCATACACCACTTGATGTCAATCAATTCAAGTTCTTCGGGATCGATTTGGTCGTAATCTTCCTTTGTCATGTCAGGATTACCGATCGTTCCTGCGACTAAGCCTTCATAAGCCTCGAGAACGGAAGCAAGTAGTGCGATATGTTGTTTTGCGGCTGTTTCAGTTATCTCGTTTCCATTTTTTATATTCACCGCAATATTACACTGCACCCCAGAAACGTACGCCTGATGATTGGATCCTATAGAACTTTGAGGTGAAGGCTGTTCCTGAGCTTTAACATTCGGTTCAAAGTTCATGAATGGTGAAGAATTGCCGGATTGAGGAGTGTTTGAAGAAACACTTGAGGTGTTATCAGCAATGAAACCCGTCTGTATTTTTGGGCTTTGATTGGTTGAAACTGGAGTGTTCCCTTTGTAATACAACGATACATCTTGCTGCACACTCGCTGAGTTCATCTTCTTGATTTTCAGCAATTCCAGCTCGTGGGCTTCGATCTTCTCGATGAATGAGCTTAGGTTAAGATTCACAAAATCAGAATTATTCTTCTGCATCATTAAGTAAGTGCCCCATTTATCATACGGTAGTGCATCACACAGCTTATCAATCCATTCTTCATTTGTCTTTGTAATTTCCAACCGCTTCATTTCTACCACTAGATGACAGTATCGTTCGATTAACTGCTTTGTCGTTTCGCCTTTAATCCCAGTAAAAATGTCAAATTCTTTCTTGATTAAAGCTTTCTTGCTTTTAATCATCGAAACACTGCCTTGAAACTTCAGTTTTAACGCTTGCCACATCGACTAAGAATTATCTTCATGTTGCAGTAAAACGAGAATATCTTCTTTGATGGCCTGTTGCAGAATGCTAACAATCTTCTTCTCAGCCTTGAACTCAATCTGTTCAGTTTCGGTTAAACTCCCGATGCCCTTTTCCAATCCCAAACCATCAACCGGTGGTACATACTTCGCCTCTATTTTCATCCAACATTCAAAGTGGTTGGCTTGGACCCAGTTTTTGAAACGGCCTGACCATCCGACATATTTGTCCAAACTCATAAGCTTCGGAGGCTTTTGCATCGTCCCTAATTCATTCTCCATGTTAACATTCTGAACTATACTCGCCGGACTTTGCGTAACCGACATGCCGCTTCCCGCAAACAAGTTGTAAAAATCTTGATGTTCCATTTTAGTGACAAATTTCAAAACGTTTCACTTTTTGACAAACAGTTTACTTTTATCGAAAACTTTTAACACAAACTGAGTTTCCAACACTCGATCACGTACGAAACGGACTAAACGCCCAAACCATGATTTTTACACAAAAACAGACCTTTCAGGCGAAATCTGCTTTTAAAGTTGGTTTGGAGCGAAATCAACTTTTGCTCACAGGAGCGAAATCAGATAATGACCTTATGAGCGAAATCAAAGTGTCAATTTGAGCGAAATTAGCACTTGAAACCACAAGAGCGAAATCAGTGATTACACTAGGAGCGAAACCTCAACCACAAGAGCGAAACCTCTGATTTCGCGTTTACTGTATGAGCGAAATTAGAATCTAATGTGACAAACACTTGATTTCGCTTGAACCTACGAGCGAAATCACTTAAGTACCTTCGAGCGAAATCAGTTCACGAGCCATTTTCGATCAGTTTTAAGCTGTTTTTAGGTCTGAATTTCTCAAGGGTTTGTTATTAGACAGTTTTACACTATGTGTCCAAATTTCAGTCCATTTTGTCCGTTGGAAAGTCCAGAAACTCAAAATGTGCAAGAAAAAGGCTTTGATTTAGGTAAACTAGCTCACAACTGGCTCTGATACCTATTGTAGGACCGTTATTGACAGTCGTGTGAGTCAATCAGAGCTAGATACTACTGATAATGCAGCGGAAATACAAAATCAGCATGAATTAAAGTAGAAATTGAGTAGAAACAGAAGCACATCACTTTAAACTGGTTTTCTCATTAATTCTTCAAGAAATAGTCGAGCAGCAGTTTGGCTACACAGTAAACATGCACGTACAAAATGAGAAAACACAACTACTATATATAGGGGATGGGATTTCGCTCATATGACCATGTGTCACTTGGAGCGAAATCAGAAGCTAGTGATTTCGCTCCAAATGACACATTGTCATTATGAGCGAAATCAGTACATTACAAACCCAATTTTTCATTTCAACCCCCTATATATTACATAATTAACATTCCTAGACCCTATACATGAACAACTAAGACTAAGACGCAGGCTTTAGACATTCGTGCACCAACATTATTTTTCTGTTTTTTTAGGATTTTTCTTAAATTTTCAGTTTCTGCAGAGCTCAGCACGGGCCGTGCCTAGTCGGACATGGGCCGTGCCCAGCATTGTTACTGGCAGTTTTTATTTTCCGAGTTACAGAGAGTTAAGCACGGGGCCGTGTCGGTGCAGCACGGGGCCGTGTCGAGCTCCCCAGTAATAGGGATCCGGAAAACAATTACTGTATCTCCGACCACGGGCCGTGTTCATCTGAGCACGGGGTCGTGGTGAAACTTCTGACCAACGTTCTTTTTTGTATTTATTGCAGGACTTGGAACCCAGGCGCCACATCTGACCTTTCTACGCAGTGTATGAGCTCCAGTTCTAGTAGAGACATAAAAGAACCTCTTGACGAACCCGAACGCTTTCTAAGAAAAAGATTTAAAGCTTAAAACCAAGAGAAAGTTTCGGGGGACCCACTTCCAATGGCGGATCAACGTACCCTCATGGATTACCTACGACCCATCGTAGGTAATCTCGGCGCCGCTATCAATGCACCGAATGTCGAGGCCAACAACTTCGAATTTCGGCCGCATTTGATACAAATGCTCCAAAACTCCGCAACCTTTCATGGGCTTGCGGACGAAGATCCCCATTTACATATTACTAACTTGTTGGAAATATGTGATACTTTTCGGATCAATGGAGCATCAAATGACGCCATCCGCCTTCGAATGTTTCCAATTTCACTAAAATACCGAGCTAAGGCTTGGCTTAATACCCTCCCAGTTGGTTCGATAAACACCTGGGATGAACTAGCCCAAAAGTTTTTATATAAGTATTTCCCTCCTGCTAAAACGGCTAAATTAATGACTGTTGGTGCACGAATGTCTAAAGCCTGCGTCTTAGTCTTAGTCAAGCTTGTATAGGGTCTAGGGGTCAGAAATGCTAATTTTGTATAGTATAGGGGCTGTTTGAAAGTTTTGTGGTTTAATGTTCTGATTCCGCTCCTAATGACATTATGTCATTGGAGCGAAATCACTTATTTCTGATTTCGCCCAAAATGACACAATTTCATTTGGAGCGAAATCACTTGTTTCTGATTTCGCCCGAAATGACACAATTTCATTTGGAGCGAAATCAGACACCTATATATAGTAGTTTGTGTTTCTCATTTGTATCTTAATGTCGACCGTGTAGCCGAACTGCTGCCGAATTTTTCTGAGAAGTATTAATGAGAAAACGTGTTTAAAGTAATCTGCATTCTGTTTCTACTCCATTCTACTTTGATTCAAGCTGTATGTGTATTTCCGCTGCATAAACGATGGTGTTTAGCTCTGATTGACTAATTTGATCGTCAATAACGATCCTACAATTGGTATCAGAGCCAGTTATGAGCTAGAATACCAGAATCAAAGCCTTTTTAATACACTTTTGAGTTTCTAAACATTGCCACGGACAAAATGGACTAAAATTTGGACATATTGCGTAAAATTGACAATTAACAATCCCTTGAGAGTTTCAGCATAAAATACGGCTTAAAATTGGTAAAAAATGTCCCAAAACCTGATTCCGCTCGAGGGTGTTTTTGGTTGATTTCACTCCAAAAGTTCTAATTCCGCTCGAGCAGTAGAAGCGGAATCAGTGATTCCGCTCGTGAATTCTGATTTCGCTCGAGATTCAATCACTGATTTCGCTCCAAAGGTGATTCCACTCGGAATTACCTGTTGATTTCGCTCCAAAGTTTTCAAGTTCTGATTTCGCTCGAGATAACATTCTGATTTCGCTCCAAAAGTCACCTTCAGATTTCGCTCCAGAGAGTAACTTTTGATTTCGCTCCAAATCTTAAAATTGTGATTTCGCTCTAAAATTCAGTCTAAGTGTGAAAACATGGTTTGAGCGTTAAGTCCGTTTCGTTTGTGATATCGTGTTGGGAATTCAGTCTGTGTAGAAAGTTTTTCGGTAAAAGTAACCTGTTTGTCAAAAAGTTAAAAGATTTTTCAGAATTTGTCACCTAAAATGGAAAATCAAGATTTTTACAACCTTTTCGCGGGTAGCGGCATGACGGCAACACAAAGTCCGGCAAGCATAGTTCAAAATGTCAACATGGAGAACGAGCTAGGAACAATGCAAAAACCGCCAAAGCTTATGAACTTGGATGAGTATGCCGGATGGTCGGATCGTTTCAAGAATTGGGTACAAGCCAACCATTTTGAGTGTTGGATGAAGATAGAGAAAAGATATGTTCCACCTGTTGATGGAATGGGCTTAGAGAAAGGGATTGGAAGTTTGACTGAAACCGAACAGAATGATTTTAAGGCGGAGAAGAAGATGGTCAGTATTCTTCAACATGCCATAAAAGAAGATATTCTTGTGCTGTTACAACATGATGACAACTCGCAATCGATGTGGCAAGCATTAAAGTTGAAGTTCCAAGGCAGTGTCTTTATGATCAAAAGCAAGAAAGCCCTGATCAAGAAAGAGTTCGACATCTTTACCGGGATGAAGGGTGAAACAACGAAGCAGTTGATTGAACGTTATTGCCATCTTGTGGTAGAGATGAAAAGATTGGAGATTACAAAGACAAACGAGGAATGGATCGACAAGTTGTCTGACGCATTACCTTATGATGAATGGGGGACATACTTGATGATGTTGAAAAACAACTCGGATTTCGTGAATTTGAATCTCAGTTCATTTATTGAAAAGATAGAGGCTCATGAGTTGGAGTTGTTGAAGATAAAGAAGATGAATTCAGCGAATGTGCAGCAAGACGTATCTCTTTACTACAAAGGAAGCACTCCTGTTGCAACAAATCAAAGTCCAAAGATACAAACGGGTTTTAGTGCTGATACATATTCAAGTGCTACTACAGACACACCACAATCAAACAAGCCCTCACCGTTTGTGAACTATGATCCAAACTTCAAAGCTCAAGAGCAGCCTTCACCTCAAAGCTCTACAAGTTCCAACAATCAGGCTTACGTTTCTGGGGTGCAATGTAACATCGCGGTGAATATTAAGAATGGAAATGAAATTACTGAAACAGCCGCAAAACAACACATTGCTTTACTTGCTTCCGTTTTAGAGGCGTATGAAGGTTTAGTGGCGGGTAGGATTGGTAATCCGGATATGACAAAAGAGGATTACGACCAGATCGACCCCGAGGAGCTTGAATTGATTGATATAAAATGGTGCATGGCAAGTTTGGTTAGAAGGGCACAACGCTTTAAGGAGATCACAGGCAGAAACAGTCTCTCAGGTCCTTATCAAAACCTAGGGTTCGACAAATCAAAGGTTACCTATTTCAAGTGTAAGGAACGCGGTCATTTCAAGAGAGAATGCCCGAACCGTGAAGTGAACAATCATCAGAACCCGTTCACAAACGATTATTACAGGCAGACGATTTATCATCGGCCTAACCAACAACCTGCTGTTCAGAGGCCGCAAATCGAAAACAACCCGGAGAAGGCTCTTATCGTGAATCAAGATGATGAAAAAGTAGCCGAAGGTTTTACCTGGGATAAATACATTCCGGGAAGTGATGGGCAGGCCATGATGGCAGAAATTGTTGAAGTACCGGAGATGGTGACTGAGCCAGAAATGGTTGTTGAGGATGTTCCTGTTGAGAATGTGGTTGACATTGAAGAAATCGCTGTAGAAGTTTACTATTACCAGTCAGAACAGGTGGTATTGGCAAGTTCTATGAAATCAATAATGCCTCCTAAAGTGTTTGAATCTTTTGCAGGTTATTTCGAAGAACCGACAACTGGATCGTGTCCAAGATACGAAGAAAAGAAAGAAGTTGTCGAGGAAATGATAGACGTGACAAAAGAGATGACTGCAGAGACATTGAAAGATATCGCTGACAAAGCTCTCATGGGAAAGCTAAAAGAGGTAGACACAGAACTCGAGAAGTCAGAGTCTGTCAGTACCGTGTCAGTCAAACAGGAGTCACATCAGAAATCTGGAGTTCAGGAGGTCAAAGTGTCTGAGTCTGAGTTGAAAAATGTCGGTAAACAAGATGTGAAAATTGTGTGTGATGAACAGGTTGTTGTTGAGAAAGTTGTTTCAATCCCTAAAACACCATGCCAGAAGTGTTTACAACCGTGCATGGAGTGTCTTGAGAAAGACACTAAGTATCAGGAATTAAAACATCATGCTGATATGCTTAAATTTGACCTTGGACAAGTCAAAGAGGCTTATGATACTCTTGCCAGGTCAATTAAAATGATCCGAAAAGAGAGTGTTGAAAATGACAAACCAACAAAATTGGCTAAAGTAACACTTTTTGATAAACAAGTTGAGGTTAACTTTCATCTTGACACGATCGCTTCACTAAAGAAAGAGCTTGAATTAGCTAAAATCGAAAATGAGAGGATTGATAAAAAATTGATGAGTTATGTGGCTTCATCTTATGTTCTTGAACAAATTGTCCCACAGCAGCCACATGCTGCACCAGTCTTTAAGAGCGTTCCACCCCCAATGTGGAGTCATTATACGCAAAAATATCCAGATGGGGTGGAAAGTGCTTTGAATCTCAAGTTGAGATCAATTGAAGATGATTTGCCTGAAAGCGTTGATATTACATTCTCTGCATCCAACACCGACAACGAATCACATGTCATCAAAACTGTTGTCGATCAGGTGTTAGATGAAGAGAGTGGTAACTCTGAGAAGTCTCAATCTGAGAAAGCTGTTAGTGAGTCTGAAGATGAGGGTAATTTCTTGGATCGTTTCATACCGAAATCAGACAAGAGTGCGAATGATGATCCGATTATGGTGGTATACACTATGATTGGAACAGACAAACTTTACTCTGATTTCGAGTATCCTCTTCAGAACGTGAAGTTTGAGAATGTTGAGAAAGTTTTTAAGTTGGTTGAAATGAACATTAATGAGGTTAATAACAAAGAATTCTTTTCAAAACCTAAAAAATCTTTTGTTACATCACGTCCTACCAGCTCGGGAAAGAAAGAGTGGGATGGTAAGGGTAATAACAAGAAAAATAGTTTTAAAAACAAAGGAATTGGTTTTGAGAAGAAGACGGCTAAGCAGGTGGGTAAACCAAAAGAGAAAATGAATGATATCTTTGTCGCTGGACCGAGTGTAGATGATGAAAAGGACTACATCTTTAGTCAAAAAGCCGTGGACGATTTCAATGCAGTGAAAAAATTGAAAGAGGAGATAATCAAATCAACTTTTGTCGAATATGATAAAAGAGTTTGTTATCGCTATAATGAAATCGGGCACATGGCAAAACAATGCAAGAAAATGTTTGAAAAACCTGTTCAAAAACCTCGACCAAAGTCACCGACTGATACAAAAGGTAAAAAACCAATGGATTCTCCGATTCACATTCTAAAAAGAGGAGAATCTTTGAAGTCAGAAGAAAAGCCGAAATCGACCTTCGAGGTTGGCGAATCTTCCAAGTCTCGCAAGACATCAAAAATTTATCCGAAAACAAAAATTTTTGATAACCAATCATTCATGGGTTGCGAAGTCGAAACCATCAGTTGAGGTCAAAAAGATGGAAAATGCGTTAAAAAATGAAACAAAGGTTTTGAAAGATGATGTTGCAGAATTTGAATCTGAAATTGACAAATTTTTGCTGAGTTTCCCCCGAATAACAACAAAGTTAAACCAGTTGTGAAAGATGATGTTCCTAATGTCACATTTAACTTTCCTAAAACAAATGAGAAGTGTGAAGTAGTTTTTGGTACTGTTTCTGAGGTTAAGAAATCATGGGCGTCATTGTTTGAATAAGTTGATTTGATGTTTGCAGGGGCTGCCCAGGTCTATCCTTTCGAAGTGGATCATGGACAGTGGTGCGTCAAGACATATGACAGGGACGCTAGCTCTTCTTTACGACGTCAAATCAATAAATGGAAGTTATGTGGGCTTCGCCGGAAATCAAGGCGGGAGAATTGTTGGACAGGGAACGTTGTCAAATGGTCTCATCTCATTCGAGAAAGTGAACTATATCGTAGAGTTGGAAAACAATTTACTTAGTATTTCACAAATATGTGATAAATCTTTCAGTGTACATTTCACAAAGAATGAGTGTTTGGTTTTAAAACCGGGGTTTAAAATCCCTGATGAGATGGTGTTGTTGCGCGCTCCGCGGGAGAATGACCAGTACATTCTTGATATGAGTGTTGCAACACCAACAACTCATCAAAAACAATGTTTTGTGTCAAAATCAAAAGCAACGGAAAAAGAAACAATTATGTGGCATCGAAAGATGGGCCACATACATGTTCGTAAAATGAATTTTCTTGTACACAATGATTTGGTAGAAGGTGTAAATTTAAAGAATTTTCACTTTTCTGATGATTGTGTAGCTTGTAAAAAAGGGAAGCAGACTCGGAAGTCACACCCACCAAAGATACTTAATTCGATCAGGTTACCTCTTGAGAGATTACACATGGATCTCTTCGGGCCTGTCAATGTAAAGAGCATCAGTGGACATTAGTACTGCTTGGTGGTGACTGATGACTTTACAAGATTCTCGTAGGTCGTGTGCTTAGAAAGAAAAGATCAAACTTTTGAGTCATTGATGGTGTTGTTCAAGAAGATGGAAACGGTGTATAAGCTTCCTATCCGAAGAATTCGTAGTGACAACGGAACGAAATTCAAAAACAACAAAATGTACGAGTTTTGCAATGAAAAGGGAATTCTTCATGAATTCAGTGCGCCATACACACCACAACAGAACGGCGTTGTAGAAAGAAAGAACCGGACCCTAATAGAGATAGCTCGCACAATGTTGGCCGATTCTAAACTACCGATCTTCTTCTGGAGCGAAGCAGTATCTGCAGCCTGCTACACATTGAATCGTGTACTTACTGTCAAAAAGTACAAAAAGACATGCTTTGAGCTGCTGCACCGATACAAGCCGAATCTTGAGTTTCTGGAGCCATTTGGGTCTCCGTGTACGTTTATTGATGAGAATGGAAAATTTGGCGCTAAATCAAATGAGGGTTTCTTTGTAGGTTACGCAAGCCCGTTGAAGAGGGTGTTCGTACCGTGCCTGGGGAAGGTGATATAAGTTCAGCATGTGGATTGTCAGAAGCACACTCCATCACCACAACTTCCTGGACAAAGATTCATGTTTGATTACGATAAGCTCTGGGAGTCATTTCATCTACCGGTCCAGCCGAGTGACGAGGAACTAGCACTTCTGTACCAGTACCAGCAATATATGTCACAAGAACAAGTGCCTAGACCGCTAGTGGTTCCTCCACCCACCGAGGATACTCACAATGATGAAGCAGGACCGAGTGGAATAGCTCACGAACCACCAGAGGAACCAGCTCCAACATTTGACGACTCTGACGACTCAGAGGTGGAACCCGCTCCAACTTTTGACGAGGAACCAAATGATACTTCGATGGAAGCTGAGGATCAAACCGTTGATCTTGATATATCTAACTTGCAATCGGAAGTAAATGTGCCTGACACCAAGATGCCTCGGACTTTGTCTTACCATCCATCAGAGCAAATAATTGGTGACCTGCAAAGTGGTGTCAAAACCCGAGATCAAATAAACCGAGCTCTTACATGTTTCTATTCTTATGTTGCTCATTTGCAAGAAGAATTCTCATTAAAGTGTTTTATTTCACAGATTGAGCCCAGAACTTACAAAGAGGCGTTGACTGAGGATAGCTGGGTAAATGCGATGCAGGAGAAGCTGTTACAGTTTGAAAAGCTGGGTGTCTGGAGACTAGTTGATCTTCCACAGAATCAAAAGTTAATCAAAACGAAGTGGGTTTTCAAGTGCAAAGGGATGACAGAGGAGTCGTGGTGAGAAACAAAGCACGACTGGTGGTATAAGGCTTTAGTCAGCAAGAAGGCATCGACTACAATGAAGTTTACGCGCCTGTTGCTCGACTCGAGGCAATTCGGATCTTCCTGGCTTTTGCGTCATGGAAAGACTTTAAAGTGTACCAGCTGGACGTCAAATCTGCCTTCCTTTACGGAAAAATCAAAGAAGAGGTGTATGTGGGACAGCCACCGGGGTTCACAGATCCACTGCACAAAAACAAGTATATCTGCTGGACAAAGCGCTTTACGGACTACACCAGGCCCCGAGAGCCTGGTACGAGACGCTTTCCCAGTATCTGTTAGCCAACGGGTTCACCAGAGGGACAGTAGATAGCACGTTGTTCACAAAGGAAGTGCCAGGCCATTTGTTGATCGTGCAGATTTATGTTGACGATATCATTTTCGGTTCCACCAACGATGATCTTTGTAAAGAGTTTGAGAAAGTGATGAAGAAAAAGTTTGAGATGAGTTCGATGGGGGAGATGAAGTTCTTCCTAGGGCTGCAGGTGGAGCAGATGCCCGATGGAATCTTCATTCACCAAACGAAATACGTAAAGGACGTGCTTGACAAGTTCGATATGACTGAATGCAGTCTTGCAGCAACCCCCCTTGCACAGAACCATGGGATTTGTCCAGAGAAAGTGGAGTGAAAGTGGACGAGACATTGTACCGGTCAATCATTGGATCTCTGATGTATCTCACTGCTTCCCGTCCAGACATCATGTACCCGACATGTCTCTGTGCTAGATATCAGTCGAGCCCAAAGCAGTCACACCTGACCATTGTCAAACGTATCTTACGGTATGCCCAAGCATCGGCTTGTGGTATCCTCGCTCGGGTGACTTCTCCTTATCAGGTTTCACAGATTCTGACTTTGGAAGCTGCAAGCAGAACGCAAAGTCCACCACTGCCGGGTGTCAGTTCTTTGGAACTCGACTCGTTACCTGGCAGTGCAAGAAACAAACCGTAGTGGCGCTTTCTGCATGTGAGGCTGAATACGTTTCAGCCTCCAGCTGTTGCTCACAGATCCTATGGATCCAACAGCAAATGCACGATTTCGGTTTGCAATTCTTGGATACGCCGATATTTGTGGACAACGAAGCAGCTATAAACATCACTAAAAACCCGGTTCACAATTCAAAAATGAAACATATCAAAATCCGTCACCACTTCATCCATGATTGTCACGAGAAGAAGTTAATCCGGATTGAGCACATACACACCGATGATCAGAAAGCTGATTTTTATACAAAACCCTTTGACAAAAAGAGATTTTACTATCTTTTAAAATTGAACGGGATGAAAAATCTGCGATCTGGGAAGGTAGTAGAATGTGAAGCCGAGGAGGGCGGCGATCAGACGTGAACCATGTCGTGTTGTCAATTTTCTGTATAGTTTGTTTTCTGCTTTTCGATAAAAACAAAAACACAAAAATATGTTTTAGTTTTAGGGGGAGAAAGTCGCAGAAAAATACAAAAACATGATAAAAATACAAAAATACAAAAACATGATAAAATTCAAAAATCCAAAAACATTAGAAAACTTGAAAAAGAGTTTGTGTAAAATAGGGAAAATGATAGTACATCAGCTAGACGGACACAATACGCTAAAGAAATGTAACGTGTAAAATGCAATTAAGCAGTCTCACTAAAGATGTGCTGATAGGTCTTTGCAAAAACAGTAGATCAGTTTCGGATATAAACCTAAAACTTACTTGCTTTTACGTGGGGAACACCTCCAGGATATATGGGTAACCCCCGAAATCTCGTTTGAAAGGTCCCCTATTCTGAGATACTAGGTCTTTATGCTTAGTGATATCTGGGGTATTATCCCGGGACTTCTGCTGTATGGAAATACTGACCTAGTCCCCGGATAATGCTTTACGCATTGCTTTACTTGTAAACCCTCCCCTCAGCATAAAAAATGATTAAACATTGCAAAATGATAATCATGTGCTGTTGTAAAGAAGATCCCCAAAGGGGACCCACCAAAAGTCGAAGCCGTCATCTCTCTGCGTATACGGAAGTATCGACCTGAGCTCTCACGGCCCTCGCAATTCACCCCATTACAAATATCATCTAGGTAAACTCACCTGTAAGACTGAATATTGGGATCTGGATACGGGAGTATATACTGAGGTGGGACACATGTAGAGGTTTAAGTCTTAAAACATTAATTCCGTATCCCTGACAGATTGAAAGTTCTGTGAAAATTTAAGAGGATCAGTATATCGGCAATCTACACGAATTGTTTAAGGCTTGGTATGAAATAATAGCTTAACGGTGCTTGTGTCTTGTCGGCAGCTGATATGATCCCCTAACACGCTCACAAAAAGTTTGTGTGTACATATTTCAGTTTATCTTGTTATAAAATCCAAAAAGATTTTAATTTTTCATCTTATTTTCAAAAACCGATGTTGGGAATCAGATGATCAAAGCTTTGTGCAGATCATGTCTGTTTTATGAGGGTTGGGTAAGCAGGAGATGCTAAACTATGATTGGTACATGATTGATTGTTTGAAAATGTGTTTGAAGGGTCAAAATGTTCGAAAGTTCATTAATTTGAACTGTTTTCAGATCAAAATGTCAGCGTACTTCATAATCTGGCTAACCAAGGTCATTAACTTGGACTTGGTAGGTCAAATAGTTGACCAAGGTCATTAACTTGGACTTGGTTAACTGGGTTTGTCAGTGATCAATCAGAAAAGGTTAAAATTTTAAAATTTTGAAAATAATTTTCTGATTTCGCTCGAAAATACAAGTTTCACTAAAAGCTGATTTCGCTCCAATTGCACTAATAAGTGATTTCGCTCTTGGCTGCTTAGAAGCTGATTCCGCTTGTAACTTTCAAAGCTGATTTCGCTCGAGGGAATACATGGACCATTTCGAGCGGAATCAGACATGCTATAAAAGCCACTTGATTCCGCCCCTCCCGTCACTTTTCTTATTCCGCTCCTAAGTGTTTCTCTTCGGCGATCTTGAGCGAAACCCCAATTCATCGTGTTCTAAACGAATTGCTGCCCGATTTCCTGTAGATCTGTTGATTATTAGTTGGTTTGCTCAACTATTAATCATGGGCAAGGTAGATTTAGGCTCAAATGTGTCTATTTCATGAGTTATTTGATCTGTCGGCATCTGTCATGTGAAAACATAGAATTAGGGTTGTTATCTGTTAAATCTGAACAAGAAATTGAACATGTGTTGTCGGATTGTGTTGTAATACATATATTGATTGTTGATTGTTACAGATTTGGGGTTAGAGTATGTTTGGCGATGAACAGAGGGTAAAAACATAGATCTACGGCTTGTTTGGGGACAAAAATGAAATCTAATCATAACCCTAGTGTCGGAATCAACAGATTAACAAGTTGACATATTCAATTTAATCATCTAACATGTTTTGATTGATATGTTGTAATTCCGCCCCAAAATTGATGATATGTTAATTCAATTCCAAAGCGGATGTTCTGATTCCGCTTCTAAGTATAAAGTTGATTTCGCTCCTAGGTGTATCTTGTGATTCCGCTCCTACATCAATTTTGTGATTTCGCTTTTAAGTAAACAAACTGATTCCGCTTCTAAGTTGTGATGCTGATTTCGCTTGTAATACTTAGACATTTTTTTTATTTCGCTTGAAGGTGCATCATGTTGAAAATTTTTCTAAGTGTTTGACTCAGTGTGTGTTTTAATGATATGCAGGGTTCAAATGTAATTTTTTGATCCACTTCACAATAGTGGTTGTGATTTTGATATGCAAAAGAATTCAGAATTGGCAAAATTCAGCAGTATTTTCTGGAGTTCATGGGTCGTGTACCAATTCAAAAGGCTTTGACTGATCAACGTCCATTATACAAGTCACACATTAAGCGATTCTGGAAGCATTCAAAGTATGGTGAAGCAAACAAAGAAATTCATTCCATTCTGAAGGTGCATAATGAAAAGAAAGAAATTGTTGTTACTAAGGCACTCATTCGTGAGGTTATGAATTTTCCGGATGATGTAGAATCGCCAACAAAGTTTCCTGAACGGATGGTAAAAGGTTGTATGCTCAAGATGGGTTACCAGGGTGCTCTAAATGTTGGAAATTATTTGAAGTCAAAATTCCAGAAACCTTACAAGTTTATTATTCATTGTATATTGATGTCACTTAGTCATACCAAGGGAAGTTACGATACAATGCGTGATTATCAGATGAACATGGTCACTGCATTAGTTCTAAACAAGAAATATAATTTCTCGCATATTGTCTTTCATTATATGGCCGGGAATATTACTACAAAGAGTCGAACTTGGACTTATCCAAGATTTGTGCAGATGCTAATCGATCATGCATATCCAGAGATTGAACGTGATTTGAAGACTGATTTGTTAGTTCAATCACACATGAGCAATGATTCTCTCAAACAGCTTGCTAGATATCACCCAAACCATCCAGAACCAAAGATAGTTGCTGAATTCTTCGGATTTATAAAGGATGCGAATTATGTTGATCCTGATCCAATTGATCAATAAAACTGGAGAAATGCAGAAGAGATGAAGGAAGCAGCTTACGGTGATGAGCTAAAGACTCTTGAGGAGTTCAAAACAACCCGAAATGACTGGTTTGTCAAAGAAACGAGGAGGAGAGGTAAGAAGGTTACTCCTAAATCACAGGAGGGTGAGGGGTCTTCATCGCAGCCAAAGAAGAAACAAAAGAAAGTGACAAAGACGTTATTGGTTGATGAACCTGAGGTAGATGAGCCGGTTGTTACTGCGGAAGAGATCCGTATGCTAATATTGATCAAGTGATGCTTAAAGTTGATGATTTAGTGTCTGAGCAAGCAGCTAATGTGGAAGCTAAGAAAGAGAAGGTTCTTGATGATGTTGAAGGTGATGATGTCAATAAAAGTACAACAAGCTCTTCGAGTTCTTCTGATGATGAAATAGATGAGACTGAACGTCTAAGAAGAATTCAAGAAGCTACAGAGAAAGAAAAGCAGTTAAGGAAAAGGAAGAGACAGGAGAAAGATGATGTTGCCTATGTTCCATCTCCAGAGCACGTTTCTGAATCACAATCACCTTCAAGCGGCAAAAAGAAAGCAGGTGCAAAGAAAAGGATTGTATCTCCGAAAATCAAGAAAGTGACTACGAAGATTATAAAGCCGAAGATTGTGTTGAAGAAGAACCCAGTAAACCATCAACACCACCACCTGAACCTACACCAATACAATCACCACCACATCAAACACCTCCACGACAACCAACACCTCCACAACAACCTTCACCACCAAAACAACCAACTCCACCCAGACAACCATCACCACTACATCTCTTACCACCACAACAACAAACCTTGTTTACATCTCAAGAAATATTTCAAACACCACCACTCACTCAAATTCAACTGACTCCTGGTTCTTCTGGCCACAGAGGTCTTCACATTCCTCCGGATAATCTTGAAGATATTGGAGATTTTGGCTTTGCAACTGAGGAACAAGTAAAGAAGTTAGAAAAGAAGATGGATGAAGTGTTGAAGGAAAACAAAGTTGTTGCAGCTGAAAGTAAGAAAGTTGCTGAACGTGAAAAGATTCTCGAAATGCGCGTGAAGAAATTAGAGTCCGACAACAAGGCATTGTTAAAGAAGATTGATACAGATCAGACTGGAATTGATTTTCTGAAAGTGCGAGTGGCTGAACTAGAAGAAGAAAAGGCTCGCAGAGATGAACAGAACAAATATTTCGAGATGAAAAACAAAGAGCTTGAGGCTGCAAAAGCTTTGAAAGAGCACGAGTTTTATATGTTGAACAAAGTTGTTGAAAGTATGCTCGGAACGTCAATTGAACAAAGATTCGAAGAGATACAAGTTGAAGAGCTTAGGGCAAAACGACAAGCTGAGATTGTCGAACAAATGAAAGATAAGGGAAAGGGTGCAGAAAGTAGTGTGGCAATTGTTCCATCCTTAGTGATTGAAAATCCAGTACCCATATCTTCCGTATCAGCAATCTCTGAAGAACCTGTAACTTTAGAAGATCTTGCTGCTGATGATGATGAGGAAGATGATGAAGAGGATGATCAAGATGAGGGTGATGAGGAAGAGGGTGATGACGAGGAAGACGACGATGATGAGAAAGTCTTTTCGGCTAGCAGTCATAGTTCTGATAATGACGATGACGATGCTCAAGGTGGTATGGGAATTAAAGTGACTGAAGCCTCCAATGAAAGAACTGTTGATGATTTTCTGAATGATTCTATGAATGAAGAGTCAGGGGGAGCTGAAGGAAAGGGGGAGTCTAGTGATGCTCAAAATGTTGAACATGTTGAAAAATTAGTTTTGAGATTGGATGCTTATAGGGAAGAAGGTGAACACTTTCATACGTATACATTGGAAAAGATTAAAGAAATGACACGTATGGTGGATCCTGACTTCAAGTTTGATTTTGAAGAAGAATTAAATGCATTCGACATCAACTACCAACAAGAATACGAGTATAAGTATGTAGAGGATGCTGACATGTACGACAGGGTTGAGGTTGAAGATTGCACAGATGATGAAAGTGTAAGTGAAGATACTTCTCAGTATCCTACGCTGATGGAGTTCTTTACTGAAGAGAATAGAGACGAGTTGAGAAGAAAAGTCGCTGAGATCTTAAAAGACAAAAATTTCGATGGTACTCCGAAGGATATGCAGAAGGAAGAACGGAAAAAGTGGTTTAAAGATAGTCACGAGAGAAAATTCAAAAGGCCATTGAAGTTCTATCAGAGAGAACGAAGCATTTCACTTGATGACATCATTAGTTGGGGTTTCCTACCTCATGTTAATGCGTATGCGATCAGAAGGGAGTTTGGAGTGCAGTACTTTGAACGTCTATATGATATAATGTCATTACCATGGTGGGATGTTGAGGAGCTGTCGAAAGTAAGAACTTTAGAGTATCCAGTACGGAAAAATGATGTCGCAATGTGGGGGTACATAAAGTTTGAATCATTGAAAGATTTCGACACTGGAAGCCGCATTACCCAAAGAGAGTCAAGAGGGTAGATCTGGTAACAGGGGTTGAAGAAACGATATTTAACGTTAAAAAGCCAAAGACGATAAAGAATATACCAATGCCGAAGATGGAGCAGGAATTTTATAAAGGCTTCATGGGCTGGGTATACAGCTGTATCTCTACAGAAGCTGTGATTACATACAAAGCTGGAAGTGAGATAAGAGAGATACATGTGTATGACCCGATGTGGTTAGTGAACTGCTCAGCGAAAGATATTGAATGTTTATTCATTAACAAGATTCACCATCAGGCTGAAGATAAAGAGCAGGCGATGCAGTTTCAAAGAGTTGCTACTCTTTGCTTTCAGAAAGGCATAAATTCTGAAAGTAAATGGAAGTCAACCTGGTGGTCGCTCGAGGAGAAAGTAAAGAGGAAAGCTAAACGTGAACGTAGGAAGCTTGAAGAAAATCGAGGAAAGTGGATGAATATTCAAGCTGAGGAAGAAAGAGAATGATAGAGTGAGGAACTTGCTGAGGAGAAAGCCTAAGTAGCGTGAAGAAACGTTCAAGTCACTCTGAAGATTCGAAGACAAGACTGAAGACTGCGGCTGTATCCAAGGGGGAGTTTGTTGGTGCACGAATGTCTAAAGCCTGCGTCTTAGTCTTAGTCAAGCTTGTATAGGGTCTAGGGGTCAGAAATGCTAAATACGTATAGTATAGGGGGCTGTTTGAAAGTTTTGTGGTTTAATGTTCTGATTCCGCTCCTAATGACATTATGTCATTTGGAGTGAAATCACTTGTTTCTGATTTCGCCCGAAATGACACAATGTCATTTGGAGCGAAATCACTTGTTTCTGATTTCGCCCGAAATGACACAATGTCATTTGGAGCGAAATCAGACACCTATATATAGTAGTTTGTGTTTTCTCATTTGTATCTGAATGTCGACCGTGTAGCCGAACTGCTGCCGAATTTTTCTGAGAAGTATTAATGAGAAAACGTGTTTAAAGTAATCTGCATTCTGTTTCTACTCCATTCTACTTTGATTCAAGCTGTTTGTGTATTTCCGCTGCATAAACAGTGGTGTTTAGCTCTGATTGACTCATTTGATCGTCAATAATGATCCTACAATGACTGAAATTAACACATATTCACAAGAGGATGGGGAATCCTTATATGAAACTTGGGAAAGGTTCAAGGAGCTACTGAGAAAGTGTCCTCATCATGGTCTTGCGGTATGGCAACAAGTATCCACTTTCTATAATGGGTTGTTGCCACAGACAAGACAAACACTTGACTCTAGCTCCGGGGGACTTTTAGGTAATCGTTGCCTAAATGAAATTTATAATCAAATTGAGGAAATTGCTCAAACCAATTTTCAGTGGCACACTCCCCGAGGCACAAAATCTATTGCCCCGGGTGGCCATAAGGTTGATGAAAGCACCTCCTTGCAAGCCCAAATCGAGGCCCTTTCTTCAAAAATCAAAAAGTTAGAAATGGCAAAAACGGCCTCGGTCATGGCTTGTGAAGGGTGTGGTGGGCCACATGAAAATTAGAGTTGTATGAAAGAAATGGATAATCAAACAGAAACGGTAAACTACATTGATAATAGACCTTGGCCGTCGGGTCCTCCAACGGGTACCTACAACCAAGGATGGCGTAATCACCCTAACCTTGGTTGGAGAGAACCCGACAATAGTAGTAACCAACAAAATCTAAACCAACGAACAAACTTTCAACAACCAAGAAACGAGTCACAAAATTTCTCTCAACAACAACAAGGGGGACGAGAGAGGCTTGAAGATATTGTATCTCGCCTCATCTCCGACACCGAAAAGAAAAACTCGGATCTATTTCAACACCTGGAATCGAACTTTAGAAATCAACAAGTTAGTATTCAAAAAATTGAAAAACACATAAATCAACTAGCTCAAAATTTTTTTGAGAGACCACAAGGCGCGTTACAAAGCAATACTGAAACCAACCCAAAGGCGCTAGTACATCTCATCACATTGAGAAACCGTACCGTGGGTCCCGAGGAGGCTCCGTTACCTCCAACTGAAAAGAGCCGATCTAGCCAAACCACAACTCCACCGACACCCCAACAAGAGACGACTCCTCCACCAAATCATGAGCCCATCAAGAATCCTCCGGTTCCGTACCCCGGTTGGTTAATTCGCCAAAAGACCGATGAGCAATTCACAAAGTTCGTAAATTTACTAAAACAAATGCATATTAATATTCTATTTGTTGAAGTCCTAACCCAAATGCCTAAATATTCCAAATTTATGAGGGACTTCCTCACTCACAAAAGGAAAATTGAATCATTGCAATTAGTTAATTTAAGCGAAGAATGCTCCGCCTTGCTACTCAACAAACTCCCGCAAAAGAAGATCGATCCCAGAAGCTTCACCATCCCTTGTCCAATTGGGAAATATCCCATGCGCAATGCACTAGCCGACCTCGGGGCTAGCATCAACCTCATGCCCGCATCAATGTTCGACCGACTCGGCCTAGGGAAAACAAGCCCTACAAAAATGAGCATACAACTCGCCGATAGGTCCATTAAATATCCACAACGTGTCGCTGAAAATCTATTAGTTAAAGTCGGAGACTTTGTCTTCCCGACCGACTTTGTCATACTAGATATGGAAGAGGATACTGAAGTACCACTCATCTTAGGGAGGCCATTCCTAGCTACGGCCCACGCAGTGGTAGACATGAATGGTGGGACACTAACATTAATGGTTGGGGACAAGGAAATGAAGTTCGGAGTTGGTAAGAGATTAGAAGACGATGACCCGGTCAATTACATGAAAGTCATAGACTCAAGTTTGGATGATGCTCTCCGACGGTGCAACATGGGATGCAAAACATTCCACTTGGGTAACATATGACTAGCTTTGGGTCTAGCCAAGGACCCTTATAAACGTGGCGCACCACGGAGGCATTCTGCGGAACTATCATTAGTTTAGTTTAGATTAATTTTTATGCTTTCTAGTTTAGTTTTAATTTTCAGGAATAAAACACAATCGGGATGGTGAAGGATACTAAGGGAAACTTGAACCAACACTCCATGCACAAAAACAAAGCCTCCCGCAAATTTGTCTTCATTACAGCAAGTTCAACACGGGTCGTGCCCAGCCAACACTGCCCCGTGCTGAAAAGTCTGCAGAAAAATGCCCAGTTCAGGTAACTGTGATAACTCGAGTTTCCAAGGTTTCTCCTCTATACGTTACTTGTTTCTCATACTGTGTTTTGTGGTTCGTTGCATTGAAACTGTGCACTATGATTTGTTTATAAGTTGTTTATGTGATATATGTGTGGTGTTAGTAGTCAACTAGCAGGCCGACAAACATTGAATGGGCCTTTGGCCCAGTATCGATCAGTTATATGTTTTGTTCCCAAGCTTTGCGTGAAAGTTTTAATCGGCAAACCCTAATCACCTCTTACCTTCTCTCACTCTCTCCTTTGAAACCCAACGGCAGCCTCTCCCTTTTGTGGTGGATCTTCCTTGTTCGATCATTATTATTCGCGTTCCGTTGATCGGTTAATAATCCCACATTTAGTCGGCTTGAATGCTAAATATATGATTATGATGTTGTAAACATGTTCTTGACTATGATACGTATGATAAATTGATTTCATGACTTCATGCAAATCTTGATATCGATCTAGGGTTTTGACATTATTGTATAATTGGGATTGTGTAATCTTGTTTCTGTTTGATTTGGTATTTGTGATTATTTAGATCTGATCATCGAATACATTCTTGTTATATCTAGATCATATATGGTATTTTATGATTTAGGGTGCATGTTAGACATCAAGTGTTGTGATGATTGAATGATGATTCTGGTTGTATGTTAATTGTATGAATTGATTGATGAAGCCGGTGTAACTGTTAGATGATCATTAGGGTTTTCGTGGTTACGTAACTGGTATTGATGATCATGCTTTAGCCGACGAAAACCCAGGAGGGACAAAAATACAATCGCGATGAAAACCCTTTGGGATTTCATCGCCTGGGGGTTTTCGCCAAAAAGGGTTTTCGCCAAAAGGGTTTTCGCCGAAGGGATTTCGCCGAATGGTTTGTCAAGTTGGGAAACATGCACAGTAACTCAGTTAAGTCTCTTAGGTCTGTTAATGGATAACCAGGTTAGAATACATCGAGAAATCATTTATGTGAAGCATGAATTGTACGAACTTGAAATAACTGTTTACGTGTTACATGATGTTAACTGCCAAACACACTTTGTGACGTAGATTGCATGTGAATTATTACAAACATAAACTGATTGTGTAAACGTGCATACTATACCGAGCAAACCGAGGTGAGTTCACACACTTTCTAAGGCATGGGATTCCCGGTGGTTGGGAATGGGTTAAGGAATTAAAACGGAACCTACATATCCTCTTTGGGTAGGATATGTACCTCCATCCTCCATGTGGAGGATGCCAATGCTAATCATGCGTATTCTCCTTGGATAGAATACGTACGTTCGTTCTCCTTGGGTAGGACAACAACCTTAAACTTACTAGACAAAACTCTATCATTAAGTCCCTCATTTTTATATCGACTTAATCGACGGGCCAATGGCGAGCGGGTCATTAGTTAATAGCGCTATTAGGGTTGACAAGCCTCACACCGTGCCGGTAGGACGGGCGCGTACTAATGGATCTGGGCACTCAGTCAATGATGATAGACATTGACTTAGGGCACAACTTACTTTCTTCAGTTGTCGATATGGTAACGGTCTAGTGGTTCACATGGGGAAGCCCCCACTGATCATGGATATGGTTTGGGAAACAAAGATATTGGTTATCTCGTGGTTTACGAAACAACTTATGGTTTTCAAAACAAACATGTAAAACTAAACAACCAGCTGTGAACTCGCTCAACTTTGTTGTTGACTCGTTGTTACATGCCTTGCAGGTCGTTAGATGCTTATGGAGCTTGCACAGGCAGGAGTGATCGTTGTGGGACATGGACTGTTGAGTTCCATGTTAAACATTTAAACTTTATGAACTTTTCACTTATGTTTGGGATTTACATTTTATGCTTCCGCTGTTAACTTAAAGTTGGTTACTTTCTTTTGGACACCAATTATATTATGGTTGGTTTTATTTACTTATTTACGTTGTTCAATATGATTGGTGGCTTGATCCTGGTCAGTCACGCCTCCATGCGGTGATACTCCGCTTGTGGATTTTTTGGGGTGTGACAAAAACACACCCGGGATGGTGAAGGATACTAAGGGAAACTTGAACCAACACCCCATGCACAAGAACAAAGCCTCCCACAAATTTTTCTTCATTACAGCAAGTTCAACACGGGTCGTGCCCAGCCAACACGGCCCCGTGCTGAAAGGTCTGCAGAAAAACGCCCAGTTCAGGTAACTGGACACAGGGAGTGTTCGCTGAACACGCCATCATGCCCAGGCTTCTGTTAATTTCTGATATTTCTGTTACTGGCAACCTGAACACGGGGCCGTGCCCGAACACCACAGGCCCGTGTCCAGATTACCAGTAACATTAAATTTTGTTATTAACATACCTTTTACACATTCAATCAACCTAAAAAACTTATTTTTGGGACACCTTGAGGACAATGTGTAATTTAAGTGTGGGGGGGGGGGGGATGCTAAAACCTTGAAGTTTGCAAGTCCTAATTACAAGCCTTACACAAAACTCTATTGGAACCGCTAAACACCCCAAATTTTTTTCAAAAATATTTCATTTTTTTACTTGTCTTGGTTTAATTTGGGAATTACAAGTTCTAAAAAGGTTATATTTTTACAAATTTACAACCGATAGCGTCGTGATAAAAAGAACCTACATAAGAAAATTATGAAACGGCATGACAAATCTAGTTAAAATTTAATTATATATACTTGAACACATAAAAACCCATTCCCACAAAAAGTGAGTTTTGAGCCTTTATTGAGCAAACAAATACACATCTTTAATCTAAATGCTCATTTTTCGTTTCTTGTGTGAATAGCCGTTTGGTTTCTTACGAATCTAGAACTTGCCATGACGATACATTCCCGGTCCTTACAAACTTAAACCCAAGTAAGTAAATGATGGAGGCATTAGGACTAACCCTTTTTCTTTCAACACCATTATTTTCTTTTTTTTACCACCTACCCAAAATCCCCCTAGTTAACCCCTTTGAGCCTAAACCTTTTCGTTTCTAAACCCACAAAACAAACACCGTGTACCCACCAAAACCCTTTTGCATTTTAAACCCTTTATTTTAGTAAAAAGCTCGGTTTTTCATGAGACATTCCTTATAAAAAAATGATGATGAAGTCAAGAAATAAACAAACAAGTTCATCAAAAAGAACTTTGTTTGAAGAATTGCTTCATTAGAATAAAAAGTCATAAAAATAAAAAGTATTACGAAAACCGAAATTTTTTACGCCTTTCGCCCTTTTCTACTAACCATTAACCCAAAACCACCAACCTTTAACCCAAGCCTAACCTTTCTCCAAAAGTCCTCTTGATATTTACAAAGGTGTATAGTTAAAAAGGAGGAGGATTGATTGCTTGGTAAGCATATGGTAGAAGTAAGTTCCATGCTGGTCCCGAGTGTTTCACAAAAATACATCTTCTACCGAGTGTTGAGTGATCTCCTGTGAGGTGTGTGAACTTGTATATAAATGGAATTTTAAAGAGGCATGTTATGCCCAAATAAGTAATTTCTCTTATGTAACGTTCTAAATAAATCATAACGAATAGGATTGTAAATAAAATAAAAAAAACCTAATAAAAATATTGGATTCCCGACACTTAAGACAAGCCAAAACCTTCTCTTCTACTCATTCCATTTGGGAATGTAAGCCACATTATAAAGAGTTTTGCTTGAGGACAAGCAAAGATTCAAGTGTGGGGGTATTTGACGTGTGTAAAATGCAACATATAAATTACATCAAATGTGGCATAAAACTAACCCTTTTTAAGTACTAATGTTGGAAAAATTGTGCTTTTGTCTTCCTTTTGTATTTTCAGGGTTAAAAGAGCTTAAATGAACAAAAGAAGCAAAAATGCAGCCAAATCTAACAATAATACAAGAAAAGGAATAAACGTGGCATGCCCGACCCCTCGACAGCATCTTCCCAAGCAAAAACAAGAGATCAGAAGGCTAGACACGCCCCGTGCTCATTGAACACGGGGGCATGCCCAAGTGTCTGTAGAAAAGACAAAGTTGTAGAAGCTTCTATTTCCCAACATGGGGGCATGCCCAGCCAACACGCGGTCGTAGTGAACGCTAAGATTCGCAGAATCCAAGCAAATCTTGATAGTATAGATACTCTTCTGCACACGGGGTCGTGCCCAGCAGACACGGGGGCGTGGTCAACTAATGCAGACAAACTGCATTTAATGAAGAAAGAGAAGATGGGTGGACACGGGGTCATGCCCAATGGACACGGGGCCGTGTCCGGGCTTCTCTGCTGGCTATAAATAGAGGTGCGTGGTTCACTTCAAAGGCATCCCTTGGCAAACCACCTCTCTCACACTTCACCCACCCACCACCACCTTCACAACCCATATCCACCACCATCATCCATCATAGAGTGTTTGTAGTAGTCTCGGGATCTAAGATTGATAGTCAGAGTTCTTGACAATCAAATGCCATGTTTGCCTAAGTCTCTTACATCACTTGGTGAAGACAAGCATTTAGTGTAATACTTTTTATTTTTAATCTTTTTGCACTTTTTATTTGGTTATATATAAATCACTTTAATAACTAGTTTCTTATTTTGAAGGTGAAACTTCCTTATCATTTGTCTGTGGTGTCTTGGCGTTATTCGACTGTCTATATAAAATAAAAGATTTACACCATTCGTATCTCCACGGTCTATATGGAGATATGTTGGCTACCTAGTCGAGGGTTAAGGGAATGGTTTGGTAAGCGTCTTGCCTTGTTCAGTGTATAGATCCTACAAGGACCTGGGTCAAGCTTAGTAGGACCTACTTCAATACCCACTGGTATTGGATGGCGGGGGTTCGAAATTCTTGATCCCCTCATATGTAAACTACTGTTAAAACATTAACCAGGCTACTTAGGATTGTATCACTGCTGACTCAAACTACTTAGCTGAGGGTAACGTCACCTTCAAAAGAGGGGCCTACCACATTATGCATTAATAACTTAATTAAATATCTTTTAATAATCCAACCCTTTAGGATTGTATCCTTGCTGACTCAAACTACTGGGTTGAGGATAACGCCACCTTCAAAAGAGGGGCCTACTACTATAACTAAGATAATCTCTTAAAACGTGTAAAAGTGCGGAAATAATCAAAGGTTACACTAAAGGCGAGTCGGATCCAAGTGATTCATCTTGTCTATCTGTTTTATTTTTATTTTTATTTTTATTTTCAGCATTTTTAGTTTTTATTTTCATGTTTATACCTTTTTGTAAAATTTTGATTTGATTAGACGTTGAGGATAAACCGGTACTAAAAGCTCTTGTGTCCTTGGACGACCTCGGTATCTTACCAACGCTATACTACGCTCATGATGGGTGCACTTGCCCATATGTGTGTTTAGTGTTAGTAAAATATCGTGTTTTATAAATTTAAAGCTTGATTAAAGTGTAAAAAGGGCTAAAAATATACATAAAAATATATATAACACCGCACACATCACTTAGCCTTAGTTATTTATTAAGACTTATTTTGGAATTTTGGTATACTTTGAGTTACACGCTTGGTGTATGTTGTATATGTATTCAGGGGTTCTTGTTAAAAATAATATATTTTTAACTTGTTTCGTCAAATGTTCTCACATACATATTTTTCAAGTATAGGTATACTTGTATTTTAAGTATGTTATATTGTATTTTCATATTTATGCATAATACTTGTTTATGCGTATTTTACCAAGTGTCGGTAGTGTATGTCAGTATGTATATATACGTATAGGAATACGTATTTTCTTGTAATTACTAAGTATTCTATTCAAAACCATGATCAAAAATCACTTGTAAACACTTGCGTAAACATATTTTTCTAAGTGTTAAATTTTTACAAAAATTTTTCCATAGTCTCCCTTGAAAATGGAGGTTTCCATGCTTATTAGCATATCATTTTCTTTTCCAAAAATTTCACCAACAATCATCAACAACATTCTACAACTTACCATGAGCCATAAACATACATTTCTACAAGAAGGTATGAACTTAAAGTTTGTAAAATCTTGTAGTATTCTAACATGATGTTTAACATGGTTTACTAACACTAAAAACATGATTTTTATTCCATAAAAATCATTTTTACTAAATTTCAATCTTCACAACTTGTAACACATTTTTACAAAAATTCATCTTCTTGAACTTTTCAAGTCTTATACACTTTAATGGTTCCCTTTTAACACATGAAGCAAGTTTATTTTCTTTTAAAACTCAAACCATGTTCTTTGTCAGTAAACTTTGGTTTTCTTGAAACTTTCATGTTTGAAATCCCATACTTTTAAGACTTACAACTTGTAAGAATCGTCATTCTTCACAAAATCAAGTTTATATTCAAGTTCATACTTAACATAAAGGATGATCATCATGGATCTTTCAAAATTCATCCTCATACTTGCTAGATCATGTTTTAAATCATCATCTAGCAAGCTTTTATGTGGTGATCTACACCATACATTCAAGAAATCAACAAACAAGTTCATCACATACATTAAATAACTTAGATCTGCATGATTTTGAGCTTTATTCTTATGTTCATGTTCTGGTTTTGGTGTGATCTTTAGATTTTCTTGTTACATATCTATTTAACCACTAAAATAAGGTGTAAAAACAAGATCAAGAGGACTTACTACTAGCACAAAGGCTAGGGATGAACAAGTTAGAAGATGAAGAATAAAAGAGATGGTTAACAGCTCCTCAAGATGGTTCCTCAAGTTCCCTTGCTTGCAACCTTCCTATCTAGCCTTGATTCACCTTAGAGTATGCTTAGATTATGTGGGAAGTTGAAGAAAAATGAAGATGATTATGGGGGTGCTTGGGCCTAGAATATGAAGGAGGAGAAGGAGGTTCTTGGTTTGAATTTTGTGTTTGGAGATAATGTGTGAAGACTAGTGGATACTTAACAACTTCTTCCAACATTGCAATACCCCAAGGTTTATGTGCTCCATATCTAAACAACAATCTTCAATATAATAATCAAGAAATGGTGGGGTGGTGGGACCCCTTGTTGACCGTCCACCATGGGGAGGGGGGGGTCTTGGTTGAGTTTCAAATGTTAATTAGATGTTTTGTTAGGATTTAAGTGATTCGGTTAGGGGTTTAATGTGTTTAGGGATTTTTGATGTGTAATAAGGTGTTTAGTATTAACAACTAGTCTTATAATGTTAAAACAATGCTTCTAGTTCAATTTTGGTGTTTCGGGTAGTGTCTGGTTATTCATTTGGTAACCGGTTTTTTAAGATGCTAAATTGCGCAGTTTAGTGTGTTATGAGATACCTTTTATGACAGTTCTCATTCCCGACACTATACAAGTTATTCTGGACATCTGAACCTTAGTTCTGCATAATATTTTGATGTTTAATTGCTGATTTTTGTTGACTTTTGCAGAATTCTGCATTAAGGGTGTGTTTCGGGTACCTTTTAGTGCTTAATCGTCACTTGGAAGGCAGTTTCATAACCCATACTTTCCTACATAGAGTTCTAGTGTAAATCCTGGTCCTGGGACTCAATCTGTGTCCTAACATAATGTCTGTCTGAGTACTGAACTCCCGTCAGTACAACTAGTTTATCTAATAAGTGTGCTAGTTTCGTCTGTGCACTAATTGAACTGTTTCTAGTTGCATTTAACAATCATAAGTAACATGCAACATGTAAGGTATTTGTGAGTTCTTTGAAAGTAAATCATGAAATCATTCATATCATAAATTCATCATGCACAACCATATATTACAAATTATTGTTCACATCGTACGGAATTACATGGAAAAGTGCCAGTTGTCACAGAAATGACAAAGGAAGATTATGACCTGATAGACCCGAAAGAGATGGAACTTATCGATATAAGATGGTGTTTAGCTAGTGGCATTAGGAGAGTACATTTTTTTGTGGAGATAACAGGCAGGCAGTATCTGGATGGTTCAAATACTAAGCTGGGGTTTGACAAGTCGAAGGTGACATGTTTTTGTTGTAAGCAGAAAGGTTATTTCAAAAGAGAGTGTGTCAACCGGGAAGTAGTTGATCATGTTATCTTATTCATGAAGATTACTACAAGAAAGCCATTTATAATAAAAACAATGAGCAATCATCAAGATCAACTGTAAAGCAAATTGGTGAAGGATCATCAAGAGAAAAGACACAAGCTTTAGTAACAACTCATGATGACGAAGGGTTTAATTGGAACAAATACCTTCCAAAAGAAAAGTTTGCTTTGGTTGCTGTAAAGAAAATTCTTCAAGAGAAAACACTTAGAGAAAGACAATTTGCAAATATTAGATTAGATGAAATGCAAAAAAGCTTACGATCAAGCTAGGAGAATGGCATGATGGGATAAGAAGAGGGAATGCTACACCGATTACAAAGGAAATCCGGTTGTAGATTCGAGTATGGTGGTTTATGAAGATCTACTTGCAGTTATTCCTCTTTCTGGAGAATATACTCGAAGAAAGAAGCTGATAATGATTATCTCTCGAAGTTGGATAAGATAATTAGAGATGTAACGACAGCAAGCTTGAGGAAAAGAGATGAAGAAAGAATGAAGAAAAATGTTGAGAAGATGGTGGATGAATTGAAGAAAACTACAGAGGAAGTCAGTGGTGAAAGTAAACAGAAAGTTGAAGAGGAGAAGAAGACCAAAGGAGAAGCTAAAGAGGAAAATCATAAAAAGGCTGATGAGAATCTGAGGAAGTCGAAAGAGGAAGCTGTTGATGAGAAACAACAGGTGAACAATGAAGATCAGAAGGAAAATCCAAAAGAAGCCAAGGTCTCAAAAACTGAGGTAATAATTGAAACTAAATCTTCTGAATTGTCAAATAAAACTGGTAATAAAACTGATGAACAGTGCAAGAAATGCGTGGAGACATGCAGTGCTTGTACTAAAAAGGATGAAAAATTCAGAACCAGAGATATGGAATTTTCTAAAATTGAAAAACTTTTCAAAGATAAATCTAAAGAAATATTTGAAAATGAAAAAGTTTTGAAGGATAACGATGAAAATCTGACACAAAAATGTAAGGTTCTTGAAGAAGAAAATGAGATTTTGAAACCAAAGTCTTCAGCAATGACTGAAGAGTGTTTACAAAAAGAAAATGTGGTTCAAGAAATGAAAAAGGAATATGATTCAATAAAACTTGCATATCAGCTTACAAAAGAGTCATATGAAGCGGTGAAAAGCCAAATGAAACTAGTTCAATCTAGATTGTCACAATGTTCTGAAACATCACAAATTGAAAACCAGTATGAAATAAAACAAGTTGTAAATTCATTTATTGAAGAGGTTGCTGAGCTTAAACATAAAATGGCTGATTTAGAACAAAATAATAACAAGTTACATAGTTATCACGCTTCATCATATGTTCTTGAACGTATTTTCAACATAAAACCAGATGATAAAGATTCTGAGAAAAACAAGAAAGGTATTGGGTCAAAATATCATCAGGTCCCACTGTCGTTTGAGAAAAAAAATCATATTCTATGATAACGAGAGGGTGGAAAAAGCTTTCAACATGGTTGATCAATTGCCAGAAAATATTGACATAATTTATTCCAAATCTGACGATACTGGTGATTCAGAGGTGGTATGTAAGGTCGTTGAAAGTGTTTTGAAAGAGGATACTACTAAAGCAGATAAGTCCGAATCACATTGATGCGCGTGTGGCGTTATATGTTTTTATGTATATTTTTAGCCCTTTTTACACGTTAGTCAAGTTTTAAATTTATAAAACACGATACTTTACTAACACCAAACACACATATGGGCAAGTGCACCCATCGTGAGCGTAGTATAGTGTTGGTAAGATAACGAGGTCGTCCAAGGACACAAGAGCTTTTAATACCACTTTATCCTCAACGTCTAATCAAATCAAAAGTTTAGAAAAAGGTTTTAAACTAGAAAAATTAAAAACTAAAAATGCTAAAAATAAAAATAAAAATAAAAACAAAAACAGATAGACAAGATGAATCACTTGGATCCGACTCGTGTTTAGTGTAACCTTTGATTATTTTCGCACTTTTGCACTTTTTAAGAGATTATCTTAGTTATAGTAGTAGGCCCCTCTTTTGAAGGTGACGTTACCCTCAACCCAGTAGTTTGAGTCAGCAAGGATACAATCCTAAAGGGTTGGATTATTGAAAGATAATTAATTAAGTTATTAATGCGTAATGTGGTAGGCCCCTCTTTTGAAGGTGACGTTACCCTCGGCTAAGTAGTTTGAGCCAGCAGGGATACAATCCTAAATAGCCGAGTTAAAGTTTTAATAGTAGCTTACATATGAGGGGATCAAAGAGTTTGGACCCCCGATATCCAATACCAACGGGTATTGAAGGAGGTCCTACTAAAATTGACCGAGGTCCTACTAAAATTGACCCAGGTCCTTGCAGGATCTATAGACTGAACAAGGCAAGACTCTTACCAAACCATTCCCTTAACCCCCGACCAGGTAGCTAACATATCTCTATATAGACCGTGGAGATATAAATGGTGAAAATCTTTTATTTTATATAGACAGTAAAATAATGCCAAGACTTCACGGACAAATGATAAGGAAGATTCACCATCAACATAAGAAACTAGTTATTAAAGTCATTAATACATAACCAAATAAAAAGTCCGAAAAGATTAGAAATAAAAAGTATTACACTAGACACTTGTCTTCACCAAGTGATGTAAGAGACTTAAGCAAACATGGCCTTTGATTGTCAAGAACTCTTACGATCAATCTTGGATCCCGAGACTACTCACACACTCTATGATGGATGATGGATGATGGTGGTGGATGTGGGATGTGATGGTGGTGGTGGGTGGGTGAAGTGTGAGAGAGGTGGTTTGCCAAGCGATGGTTTGTAAATGAGCCAAGCACCCCTATTTATAGCCTGCACAGAAGTCCGGACACGGCCCCGTGTCCATTGGGCACGGCCCCGTGTCCACCCATCTTCTCTTTCTTCATTAAATGCAGTTTGTCTGCATTAGTTGACCACGCCCCCGTGTCCGCTGGGCACGACCCTGTGTGCAGAAGCGTATCTGTACTATCAAGATTTTCCTAGATTCTGCGAATCTTAGAGTTGACCATGGCCCCGTGTTCGCTGGACACGCCCCCGTGGTGGGTGATAGAAACTTCTACAACTTTGTCTTTTCTGCAGACACTTGGGCACGCCCCCGTGCTCATTGAGCACGGGGCGTGTTCAGCCTTCTGTTCTCATGTTCTTGCTTGGGAGGATGCTGTCGGGGGGTCGGGCATGCCACGTTTATTTGTTTTCTTGTATTTATGTTATATTTAGCTGCGTTTTTGCTTCTTTTGTTCATTTGAGCTCATTTAATCCTGAAAATACAAAAGGAAGACAAAGACACACTTTTTCCAACATTAGTACTAAAAAAAGGTTAGTTTTATACCATATTTGATGTAATTTATATGTTGCATTTTGCACACATCAAATACCCCCCACACTTGAATCTTTGCTTGTCCTCAAGCAAAACTCTTTACAATGTGGCTTACGAGCCCAAATGGAATGGGTAGAAGAGAAGGTTTTGGGCTTGTCATAGAGTGTCAGGATTTCCAAGATTCTTTAGTAGGTTTTATTTTTATTTATTTACAATTCTATTTGTCATGATATATTTAAAACATTACATAAGATAAATTACTTATTAGGGCATAACATGCCATTTTAAAATTCCATTTATATACAAGTACACATACCTCATGGGGGATCAGTCAACACTCGGTCGAAGGTGTATTTTTGTGAAAATACTCGAGAGCGGCATGGAACCTACTTCTACCATTAGCTTCCAAGCAATCACTCCTCCTCCTTTTTAACTATCTACCTTTGTAAATATCAAGAGGACTTTTGGGGTAAGGGTTAGGCTTGGGTTAAAGGTTGGTGATTGGGTTAGTGGTTAGTAGAAAAGGGCGAAAGGCGTAAAAAGCGTCGGTTTTCATAAGACTTTTTATTTTTATGACTTTTTATTCTAATGATGCAAATTTTTCAAACAAAGTTCTTTTTGATAAACTTATTTGTTTATTTCTTTTGGCTTCATCATCTTTTTTTTTAAAGAAGTCATAAGAAAAGCCGAGCTTTGTTACTAAAATAAAGGGTTTTAAAATGAAAAAGGGTTTTGGTGGGTAAAAGGGTGTTTGTTTTGGGTTAAGAAATGAAAAGGTTTAGGCTCAAAGGGATTAACTAGGGGGATTTTGGGTTGGTGGTAAAAAAAGAAAAATAATAGTGTTGAAATAAAAAGGGTTAGTCCTAATGCCTCCATCATTTACTTACTTGGGTTTAAGTTGGTAAGGACCGGGAATGTATTGTCATGGCAAGTTCTAGAGTCGTAAGAACCAAGTGGCTATTCACACAAGAAACGAAAAATGAGAATTTAGTTTAAAGATGTGTATTTGAATGCTCAATAAAGGCTCAAAACTCACTTTTTGTGGGAATGGGTTTTTATGTGATCAAGTATATATAATCAAATTTTAACTAGATTTGTCATACCATTTCATAATTTTCTTATGTTGGTTCTTTTTATCACGACGCTATCGGTTGTAAATATGTAAAAATATAACCTTTTTAGAACTTGAAATTCCCAAATTAAACCAAGACAAGTAAAAAAAATGAAAAATTTTTGAAAAAATTTGGGGTGTTTAGCGGTTCCAATAGAGTTTTGTGTAAGGCTTGTAATTAGGACTTGCAAGATTCAAGGTTTTAGCATCCCCCCCCCCACACTAAAATTACACATTGTCCTCAATGTGTCCCAAAAATAAGTTTTTAGGTTGATTAAATGTGTAAAAGTGTGTTTAAAAACAAATTTTTATGTTACTGGGCATCTGGACACGGGCACGTGGTGTCCGGGCACGGCCCCGTGTTCAGCTTGCCAGTAACAGAAATAAGTAAAAAGAAACAGAAGCCTGGGCACGTGTGAGTGTTTAGCGAACACGCCCCATGTCCAGTTACCTGAACTGGGCGATTCTTTGCAGATGGTTTAGCACGGGGACGTGTTGGTGGGACACGGCCCGTACCGAACTTGCTGTAATGAACAAAATTTTGCGGGAGGCCCTGTTTTTGTGCATGGGGTGCTGGTTCAAGTTTTCCTTGATATCCTTCACCATCCCGAATGTGTTTTACCCATTACATCATCATCCAAAAGCCAAATAAAACCATCATTCATTCAAAAGAGAAAGTTACATAATAATCCTAATAATTTAAAATTCTAAATAGCTCACAACACACAAGAAGTCTAAATCAAGAAGTTCTAGCCTAAAATTTATTTTATTAGCAAAATTTCCGAAAAGATAATTCTCTCGGTTGGATGCGGCTCGAAGAACTTCTTCCTCCGGACATGGGTTCCTCACACGTCGGCGAGCCATTCTTCTATCTCCCTTGGGAGAAGAAAGGCGGGCTCATTAGCATCAGTTTGAGGGGGTGCAACCTCCACCGGGACTTCTTGCAAATTTTCAAGAGGAGGCTCCACTAGAATGTCATCCCATCCGGTGGGATTATTGACACCAAGTGCTAGGATCCAATCCTCTTGAGGGAGGATTGGCTCCATGGAAGGTGTCACAAGAATATTCAACCTCTGGTGCAAGAGGTTGATTTCTTCAAAACTGTTTTCTAACCCCACCGTAAGATAATTTATGCGGTCTATGAGGACCTCCTCTACCGATGTCATCTCATCAAGAGCTTCACGTAATGCCATCACATAGCGTGCGAGAGTTGCTTCGATTGAGGACCTCCGTTCTCTTCGACTGTTTCTGGAATGCGCTGACGAAGTTCCACTGTTTTGGCTCGACATTCTATGAAAACAAACTGAAAAGAGTTCATTTTAATGAAACAGTAACCTCAGACACGTCCCTGTGCTCAATGAGCACGGCCTCGTGTTCACCTGCCTGCAGATTTTCGAAACAAGGAATCTTAGAGTTTTAAAGTATTTTTCTGTTTGTTAAAACATTTCTAAGCAGAAATAACTTAAAACAATGTTGTAGAACTTATTTTTAATAAGATTCCTTAAATAAAAATCCAACAAACATCACAATAAAGCTTGGAACCATGTTAATTTCAAACTTTAATGGAGGTGTTTTGAGGTGAAAATGAAGAAGAAGGCAATAGACAAAAGTAGAAAAGACAAGATGGTTGTTGAGAACCTTCTTTAGAATATACCTAGGATGGTATGTGTGAAGATCCTCAAAATCTCTATCTTTTGGAGTGGTCCAAATATGCAGGAATCTTGGCTGCATTTATAGAAAACGACAGCATGCTGCACACGGCCCCATGTGCAGGCAAGATCCTGACACATTTTGTCTGTATTCTGACAAAAAGTCAAACGGGAATCTTTTGGTGGACACGGGGGGCGTGCTGACCTGGGCACGACCCCGTGTCTAGAGGCTGTTTATGCAGTTTCGTCTATTTCTAAGAAATTTATCCGGATCAGGCGGTTCCTTACTGGATGGAACAACCCCAAAGTGCCTGAGATACCTTAATTGCTCTAGATTAAGACGAGAACGCAAGAGGTTGTCGGTGAGGGTGATTCCTATGCTAAATGTAGGTGGACAAGTCCAACCCTTTCCCTGGCTCTCGTTAGAGAAGGTGTATGTCGAATCGCTCAGGTCTATGTATGCACCGAACGCAGTCAATGGGGAGTCCTTCACGGCACAATCGACACAGGGACGACTATCCCTCAAGTCTTCGCTAGAGTTAGAGGTAATATCGGGAACAACGAAATTGTTTTTATTCGAATGCGATCCCAACAATTCTTCTTGGGTATTGTCTTAAGATGGATTAAAGTCTATCTCAAGTTCTTTTACCCAATTAAGAATTAAATCGTCTAATTGAAATAATTCATCAAGAAGCATTTCTCCTAGATGGTTCGATTGGGAGCATTCGAGGGAGAGATAAGGATTGTTTTTACTTTCGCCCCTCTTAAGGCTACAGGAAAATAATGGGTCTATATAATGGGGCTTATAATTTAGAAAATAACATTCTAAATCTTTATGGGGGCCACCACATATTTGACACCACGTACCATAAGAGGGCCGATAGAAAAAAAAATCAATATCACTCATGTTTGTATCAGAAATTACCAACCGTCGGGATCTTACGGTTCTGTTTTCAGTAACTGAAGCTTGGGTACGGGGCGTGTTGAGTGGGCACGGCCCCGTGTTCAGCTACTGTCTGACTTAAAACAGGATTGCCAGTACCAAAGATTGGGCACGAGGCATGTTCAGCGGGCACACCCCGTGCTGAGTTCTGCAGAAGCTGAAAATTTATAGAAATCCTCAAAAAACAAAAAATAAGAAAAAACGATTAGACCGTTGATTCCTAACTTTCTTAAAGTCCTTGTGTCCCCGGCAACGGCGCCAAAAAACTTGATGCGCGTGTGGTGTTATATGTTTTTATGTATATTTTTAGCCCTTTTTACACGTTAGTCAAGTTTTAAATTTATAAAACACGATACTTTACTAACAACAAACACACATAAGAGCAACTGCACCCATCGTGAACGTAGTATAGTGTTGGTATGATACCGAGGTTGTCCAAGGACATAAGAGCTTTTAATACCGGTTTATCCTCAACGTCTAATCAAATCAAAAGTTTAGAAAAAGGTTTTAAACTAGAAAAATTAAAAACTAAAAATGTTGAAAATAAAAATAAAAATAAAAATAAAAACAGATAGACAAGATGAATCACTTGGATCCGACTCGTGTTTAGTGTAACCTTTGATTATTTTCGCACCTTTGCACTACTAAACCAGATAAGTCCGAATCACATTGATGCGCGTGTGGCGTTATATGTTTTTATGTATATTTTTAGCCCTTTTTACACGTTAGTCAAGTTTTAAATTTATAAAACACGATACTTTACTAACACCAAACACACATATGGGCAATTTCACCCATCGTGAGCGTAGTATAGTGTTGGTAAGATAACAAGGTCGTCCAAGGACACAAGAGCTTTTAATACCAGTTTATCCTCAACGTCTAATCAAATCAAAAGTTTAGAAAAAGGTTTTAAACTAGAAAAATTAAAAACTAAAAATGCTGAAAATAAAAATAAAAATAAAAACAAAAACAGATAGACAAGATGAATCACTTGGATCCGACTCGTGTTTAGTGTAACCTGATTATTTTCGCACTTTTGCACTTTTGCACTTTTTAAGAGATTATCTTAGTTATAGTAGTAGGCCCCTCTTTTGAAGGTGACGTTACCCTCAACCCAGTAGTTTGAGTCAGCGAGGAAACAATCCTAAAGGGTTGGATTATTGAAAGATAATTAATTAAGTTATTAATGCGTAATGTGGTAGGCCCCTCTTTTGAAGGTGACGTTACCCTCGGCTAAGTAGTTTGAGTCAGCAGGGATACAATCCTAAATAGCCGGGTTAAATTTTAATAGAAGCATACATATGAGGGGATCAAAGAGTTTGGACCCTCGCCATCCCATACCAGTGGGTATTGAAGGAGATCCTACTAAAATTGACCCAGGTCCTTGTTGGATCTATACACTGAACAAGGCAAGACTCTTACCAAACCATTCCCTTAACCCCTACTAGGTAGCCAACATATCTCCATATAGACCGTGGAGATATGAATGGTGAAAATCATTTATTTTATATAGACAATAAAATAATGCCAAGACACCACAAACAAATGATAAGGAAGATTCACCTTCAACATAAGAAACTAGTTATCAAAGTCGTTAATACATAACCAAATAAAAAGTGTGAAAAGATTAAAAATAAAAAGTATTACACTAGACACTTGTCTTCACCAAGTGATGTAAGAGACTTAGGCAAACATGGCCTATGATTGTCAAGAACTCTTACGATCAATCTTGGATCCCGAGACTACTCACACACTCTATGATGGACGATGGATGATGGTGGTGGATGTGGGGTGTGATGGTGGTGGTGGGTGGGTGAAGTGTGAGAGAGGTGGTTTGCCAAGGGATGGTTTGCAAATGAGCCAAGCACCCCTATTTATAGCCTGCACAGAAGCCCGGACACGGCCCCGTGTCCACCCATCTTCTCTTTCTTCATTAAATGCAGTTTATCTGCATTAGTTGACCACGCCCCCGTGTCCGCTAGGCACGACCCCGTGTGCAGAAGCGTATCTGTACTATCAAGATTTTCCTAGATTCTGCGAATCTTAGAGTTGACCACGGCCCCGTGTCCGCTGGACACGCCCCCGTGGTGGGTGATAGAAGCTTCTACAACTTTGTCTTTTCTGCAGACACTTGGGCACGCCCCCGTCCTCATTGAGCACGGGGCGTGTTCAGCCTTCTGTTCTCTTGTTCTTGCTTGGGAAGATGCTGTCGGGGGATCGGGCATGCCACGTTTATTCCTTTTGTTGTATCTATGTTAGATTTAGCTGCCTTTTTGCTTCTTTTGTTCATTTGAGCTCATTTAATCCTGAAAATACAAAAGGAAGACAAAGACACACTTTTTCCAACATTAGTACTAAAAAAGGTTAGTTTTATGCCATACTTGATGTAATTTATATGTTGCATTTTGTACACATCACACATGATGAAAATGAGGAAAGTTTTCATGAAAGATATCTTAAAAATTCAAAATCTAAGAAAAATGTGAATGATGATCTAATAGCATTGGCATATACCATGATTGGATCGGACAAATTATTCTCAGATATTGCAGTTCTGATTCAAAATGTGATTTCGGGAAAGATTGACAGAGTTTTCAAATTGGTAGAAACTGAAAAATCTGAATTGCAAAATTTGTCGATAAAGTAAGCAAGAAATCTTTTTATAACAAACCTAATTACAAAAAGAAAAACACAAAGGCTGGGTTGGGTTATAAAAAGAAACAAAATCAAAAGAAACGATTTGGAAAGACAAATCTTCAGAAGCAGACAAACTTTGTTCACGGAACACGTTCTGAAGAAGAGAAAGAACTCAGATTTAGTCAACAGACTAATGAAGAGTTTTATGCTCAGAAGAAACAACAACAATAAGCTAAAGATGTCTCCAAGAGAACATGCTTTAAATGTGATCGAATTGGACATGTTGGTCGTAAATGTCCAAATCTGAAGCCTGTTGATGTTGAACAGAAGAAACAACAAACTGATATTGTTAAAAAGAAGTCAACCAAGTTTGAATCACAACAAACTTGGAAAATGAAACCGAAGACACTCAAAGTTGAACCAAAACAAATTTGGAAATCGAAAGTTGAGATTTTAAAACCAAAGCAAAATTGGAAACCAAAAACTTCCAAGTTTGAATCAAACCAAATTTGGAAACCTAAACATGATTTGCCAAAACGAAATGTTCAAAATGATTCAAGATTTTATGAGAAGAATATTTAAAATGGACAAACTTAGGTAGTCAAGAAACAGACATCTGTGAGTGATAATCGGAAAAATTGATTCAACCAAGAAGGTTGACGATAAGAATGAAAAAGTCTTTGTCAAAAATGATAAAGATTTTCCGAAGTTGAATAATTCTTATTGTGTCACAATACCCAACAAACAAGCCTAGGATACACTATTCAAGTGATTGAGTAAGTTGAATGTACAGGTGCTCTAGAAGACAAATGAATATCAACATGCGCAGAGGAGCAGTCTGGCACAGGAGGAGGCAGATCCCTGCGGTTGAATTCAGGGAGTTTGTTTGTTTTTGTATATAAATAAAACATAAATCAAAAACCCTAAAAATAGAAAATTTAACTAAAAAATATGTTTTTATTTTATCAAAAAAATGAAAAATGAAAAAAAATATGTTTGTTTTTAAATTTGTTGAAGTTTAAAAATTCTTAAAAAATGTTGATTGAATATGCCGAAACCCTCAAGGCTGAACAAACATGATTAAATTCACAAGTGATTGAAAATGGTTTTAACATTGTTAAAAATCAATGTGTTGTAAATCATGGGGGTACTTTTTACATCTCATGCCAAGCAGAAAATGGATGGTAAGATGAAGCTATCCGAACCGGGTTGTCAAATTGTCTAAAATGTTTTGAATTTTAGGGGGAGTAAGAATTTTGAAAATACAAAAACATTTAAAACTATGAAAAATCCAAAAACAATAGAAAATGAAAATGAGTTTTTGTATGAAAGAGGAAATGATAGTACATCAGTAGACAATCACATCATGCTAAAGAAAATGGAAAGCCAAAATGTGATAAACGGTCTCACTGATGATATGCCAGTAGGTTTTTACACATTTAGTAGATTGATTTCGAGATATAAGCCTAAATATCAAAAACTTACTTATCTCGTGGGGAACATCTCTCGGATATATGGATTTGGTACTCCGAAATTTCGTTTGAGAGGTTGCCTAGTTCTGAGATACTAGGTCTTTATACTGTTTGATATCTGGGGTATTATACCTGGTCTTCTGATTTTGCGTAGCAATAGCCTAGACCTAGTATAATACTTTGCGTGCTTTAAAAGCTTTCCCTCTGCATAAAAATTGAAAAATATCGAAAGATATAAATCAAGTGCAGTTGTAAAGAAAATTCCTAAGTGGAACACACCTAAAGTCGAGCCTTCATCTCTTTGATTGAACGGTGGTTCATACCTGAGCTCTCAAGGTCTCGCACTAACCCAGAGTAAAATATCAATATAGTATATTCGCCTGTAAGACTGAATCAAGGGAATCTTGATACGGGAGTATATTCTGAGGTGGGACACGCGAATAAGATTATGTTCTTAAAACACTAAATCTCGTATCTTGAATCAATTGAACTTTGTGTGAAAATTTAAGTGGATCAGTATACTGACAATCTAAGTGAATCGTTTAGAACTTAAAGTCTAAAAAAGGTCAACGATGCTAGTGACTTGTCATAAACTGATATGATCCTCTGACACGAACTCAATAAAAAATATTGTCTGTAAATATTTCTTTACTGCATTTTATTAAAGAAAAATTACAAAAAGATTTTCGGAGAGTTTTAGCATAAACTTTGTAAAAATATAAAAATATTTTGTTTCTGCTTTATTTTTGACAACCGATGTCTGAAGGCTGAGTTCCAAAATTTAAGTATGCTGAACATGTTTTTAAAAAATAAATAAGTTCATTAATTTGAAATTTGAGTTGTTTAAAATGAAAAATCCAAAAACAATTTTTGAATCTCCAAAGTTATTAAGTTGGACTTGGAAGATAATCTTTAAAAACCATCTCAGATATAAAAGGTTTTGGATACTTAACATCAAATATAGAGTTATTGATAGGGGGAGTAAAGTTGGGTAATTATGGGAGATTATATATCTATCTGTGTTTAGAGCTAGGATTCACGATCTTGGATCTAAATTATCAAATATTATACAAGTGATTTGAGATTGTTAGATTTTCAGATGATAAGCCAGATTACGATCCTGATACCTGAGGCTAAGAGGGAGTCTGAAGAAAAACTCAATGCAAGGGGGAGGTTGTAGAGATAGAACCAGGTGATGATCCTGAAAAGCCGTCGGATGCTTAAAAAATGGGGAGCCTGGAGAAAGAGTTTTTGCTGAAAGGGGGAGCAGCTGAAGCTGTAAGCAGATTCAAGGGGAGTTTGTTAGAGTAAAAGAGAAAGTCTGTGGAGCTAAAGCTGTTAAAGCTTTGTGAAGACTCAGAAAAAGATAGAAAGCTACGAGATTAACTACAGTAATATCGAAGGGGGAGTCTGTGAGTGTAGTATGTCTATCACTTCCCTCAATCACGTATCGTAGCTTAATCAGATGAGACAAGACTGGTGTTGAACTGAGCAAACTATAAAGTTCATATATGATAAAGCCCATCCGTACAAATGGATGTAATGCATCTGTACGAATGGAGCTCATTCGTAACTGCCCATTCGTACATGTCTCCATCCGTAACTTACAAGGCCATCCGTAACTGTCATGCCCATTCGTAGTGTGCATTCATCCGGATGGGAGTCCATCGGTAAGTAGGTTAGTCCGAATGAAGAACTAGTATAAATACTTGTGTTGTCTTGTTTCATTGAGAACTTTGAGCATTATCGAGGCCAAGCTCTGCTCATTTGATTTAATGGTTGTAAACTTTTACACCAGTAATAGAAATCAGTATTAATTACATCTTTGTGTTCAATCTACACATGTACTTGGATTCCGCACAAGATATGTGTTCATAGCATTCAACTGTTAAGGAATCGATCCTCGGACCGACTCCACATGCTATATATATAGATATATATATACACGGTAAGGTTCATTTAAGAACCACCCTTATTGCGAGAACCGCGAGATCCAATGTGAACACAAAAAATTACCTAAAAAATCCAAAAAACCCACAATTTTTTTTAATATTTTTCTAATAAAAATCGCTATATTTTGTTACAAAAAAAAACATTTTTTTCGAGTAACAATTATGGATGCACATGCGCATATGTATCATTTCTTGGACAAATTCCATAATATATTACCAGTATTAGAAAAATGCACTTTCATTTACACTACCATATGTAATACACTACTTTTTACATTACCAATATTAGAAATGCACATGTGCATCTATATGTATCAACATCAAATAAGGTGTTTTGGTACAAAAAGTTTGTGATTTTTAACTGACGAAGTTGGCCCATATACAGGTGTTTTGGTTAGTTATATCTAGTGGTTGATGGTTTGAATATATTTATCACTTTATGATGTAATATGTTGTTTGGATGGTATAAAGGGTGTTGATGTACATATAATAAAGTGAAATATTGGTAACAATATTGTATTATGGATGGTAAAAAGCAATGTTATTGTATTACGGATGGTAGGAGGTAATGGTAGTATAGTATGGATGGTATGATAGATAAAAAGGAATGTGTATTCAAAGTGGTGTACTAAAACACGTTATAACAAGTTCATACATATAGATGCACATGTGCATTTCTATTATTGTTAATGTAGAAAGTAGTGTATTATGAATGGTAGTTTAAATGAAAGTGCAATTGTTTTATATTTGTAATGAATTACGGAATTTGTGAAAGAAATGATACAAATGCACATGTGCATGGATAACTATTACTCGAATTTTTTTTTTTGAAATTCTTTTTATTGACGAAGTATAGCGATTTTTCCAAAAAAAATAGTAAAAAAAAATTTTTTTGGGTGTTTTTTAGATTTTTTTAGGTATTTTTTGGTTGTGTTCACATTGGTTCTCCGTAGGCTAGGGAGCAACGGCTGATCGAAAAGCGAAGATAGGCGCATAGTTCAGTGATCTATAAGAGTGGTAGAGGTCCCGATCAGGTTGTTTTAACAAGCTAGTTAGGCCGGATAGGCTAAACTAGTAGTTCGTAGTTCCCTGGGTAGGTGCTTAGCTTGTTAGGAACCGAAGGCTGTTTGCGTACTTGCTTGTTAATTGAAAAGAAGCCAATAAGGCGCAGTTACAGCTACATTGGATAGGGAAAGGGTTGAAGTTGCGAAATCAGGCATAAGGTGTACGAATAGCACTGATCGTAGACCATCCAGATGCTTATGGGGCAGAACAGACCGATTGATTAGTTCCCGTGATCGAAGATCCACTTTAGCTAATGCAACTCGGGAAGAAGCTGCTAAGATCCCGTCGCTTACTCCAGCGTGAAATAAAGACTTTTTAGGTACAAGGAGAAATTCGTACAATAGTGCAAGGACGGAAAAGAAAACGACCTTCTTTGACGCATGTTCTCCCAATAGTGCGAGTACTGACTTGTTCGTAGAAAAGAAGAGTCCTGACTAGTATACCGTCTGCTATTCTTACTAAATCTAAAGATTGAATTGGTAGTTGTACAATTGAGCACGGCGGTTCTCGCAATAAAGAGTGGTTCCTAACGGATCATTCTCCTATATATATAGGACAAAGATCCGTTAGGAACCACCCTTATTGCGAGAACCGCGAGAACCAATGTGAACACAACCAAAAGTACCTAAAAATAGCTAAAAAACACACAAATTTTTTTTTAATATTTAAAAAAAAATCGCTACTTTTAGTAGAAATTTTTTTTTTTGGCTACTAAAAGTAGCGATTTTTTTTCTACTAAAAGTAGCGATTTTAACTTAAAAAATATTTAAAAAAAAATTGTGTGTTTTTTTGATTTTTTTTTTTTATTTTTTTAGATTTTTTGGGGGTTTAGTTTTTAGCATTATAGCGTGGGGGGAGGGGGAAGTTTAGGTTTTGGTGGGGTGGGGGAGGGGGGTTTAGGTTTTTTTGGGGTGGGGGGGTTGGTTCTCGCGGTTCTCGCAATAAAGGTGGTTCTCGCATGAACCTTACCCTATGTATATATATATATATATATATATATATATATATATATATATGTATATGTATGTATATATATACATATATATATATACATATATGTATATATATGTATATATGTATATGTGTATACATATATGTATATATATATATATATATGTATATATATATATGTATATATATACATACATATATATATAATATGCATAGTTGAATGGCATCTTCGGTCATTTGCTACTCTTTTAAATGGTACTTGTGTTTATGCATGGGTTACAACATCTTTAGCAGTTAATTTCAAGGGTTTTAAAAGTTTTATGCTTTATGAACTGGATAACCAATTTTGGGCTGCCAAATAATGTTCTAAGTTTTTATATTCCCATTCATCCCCACTTCCCCGCACATCATTACTGTCTCCTTTTCATTTGAAAACCCTAAAGCATTTCAAAACTCAAATCAACGATTCTCTTCCTTTCAATGTCTCTCGCTCTCAAAACCATCTCCAACTCTCATTTGGCTTCTTGTGGATCTCGTATCCACTAACCCTAATCCTAATCTCCTCTTCAGCTTTCAGAAATTTAAGTGCTTTTATTCTGCTTCACTTCCTTTACACACACTTTCTCTCAAAAGCTAAATAAATTTTCAATTTCTTATGTTAGAGCAGGGTTATTCACGAGCTGAACCGAACCGATCAGACCTTTGCTCGTGCTCGGTTCGTTTACAAACCGAACTGAACCGAACCGAGCGTTTTTTCAACTGAGCCAAAGTCAAATAAGCGCCTTTCGATCCCAGTATTTTTCGAACGAACGTCGAGCGAGTATCGAGCGTCACATAATAAATACAAAAGTGAAAATGGGGTTGTTAGTTTTTAGAGTAAAGTGCAGTTTTCATCCGTAAAGTTTCGTACAATTAGAACACAAGTATAAATTTATAAAATAACAAGTAATAGAAAAAACACTCAACTGACTGGTTCTACCGAGAACATCTGAGCAGAAGGATGAATCGTCGATCGATTGAAGCAGACCTTTAATCTATGAGAAATTTGAAATCGAATGAACCGATTGTAGCAAAACCTTAAGGAGTTGGAGTACTGGCAACAAAGAAGTTGAATAATGATGGTTAATGCGAGGTTTTAATTAGGATTATGCGCTTCTGAATTGAATGGCGGGTTGACACTTGAGTATTGATTGACGCTTCACATTTCGGTATTTTGACATTTTGATTCAATTACTCTAGAATATTAGAGAATGGGTTATTGGTATCAGCCTTCAATTCTATAATTAAATGGGTTCTAGTTGGATCTTCGACCAAACATTTTTAATATGTGCCTCTAGTTATTTTATTAACATATACATACATACATATATATATAGGGGACCGCTAAAATGAGAACCACCTCCAGTTGTAAGAACCGTGAGAACTACAGCGTACGGGGCGAGGTGGACCAAATTTTTTTTCATAAACGTAGATGCGTGTATTATAAACACATTTGTGAAAAAAATTCAAAAAAAAAATGTCGTGTGTTTAGTTTTGAGCACCACAAGTTTGGGTTTACGGGTACCGTAAATATTAATATTTACGGTACCCGTAAACCCAAACTTGTGGTGCTCAAAACGACACATACGACTTTTTTTTTTTGAATTTTTTTTTTACAAATGTGTTTATAATACACGCATCTACGTTTATGAAAAAAATTTTTGGTCCAACTCGCCCCGGATCAAGTAGTTCTCACGGTTCGTACAACTGGATGTGGTTCTTATTTTAGCGGATATATATATATATATATATATATATATATATGTGGGAAGGTTCTATGCAGAACACCAAATATTGCGAGAACACGCAGAACAAAATGAACTACTCATTTTTTCAATCCTAAAAATCTAAAAAGTAAAGGAAAATGTTACAAATGGAAGATTTATTCTTTCTCACACTATAATTTAAAACAAAACACGAAAAATTTTCATTTTTTCTATAACATACACATATGTGTGTTCTGTGTAGGTTAAATTACCTACATGTATATAGGCTAAGTATAGGTAAAAATATAAGGTTTTCCATGCATATATAATATACATACGAATGTAGGAAACATAAAATTTAAAAAATATGAACTTTAAATCATAAAATCTAGTGATTTAGAGTTGTTCTTTTTGTTCTCGCAATAATTAATGTTCTGTAATGATCCTTATCTTATATATATATATATATATATATATATATATATATATATATATATATATATATATATATATATATATTTATTTAATTCATGCCAACCAAGTTGAACAGAACTGAGCGGACCTTTGCTCATGCTCGGTTCATTTCAAACGGAAACCGATCTGAACCGAGCACCTTTTTCAATCGAGCATAATCAAACGAGCAAATTTGGAACATTTTTTGATCGAGTAACAAACAAGTCTCGAGCGTCGAGCAATTTGAACAGCACTAGGTTCGAGGATTAGGAATTTTTGGATTTTGGAGATTGTTTAGGAATTCTTGGGTTTTGGTGTTGGAGTCGTGTGCACGGTTCAGTACCGATGGACTTCCTGCTGTTGCTACCAATTGAAGGTGATGTTTCTCTAACATTTGATTGATTGATTATTTGTTTGAATGTCTTGTTATATTGATTTAAGAGTAAATTACAAGTTTTGTCCTTTATGTATGTCCCAAATTGCAGGCGCTGTCCTTTAAACCAAAACTTGACAGGCGATGTCCTTTGTGTTTTCAAAATCTTGCGTTTTGTCCTTTAGGCCAAACTCAGTTAGATTTTTTAGTTAAATCTGGTTACCCAAGGTAATTTTTGTCGTTTCACATATCAAGGGGCTATTTTGTAAAAAAAAATTATTCAGGGACTAAATTGTACAAAACTTAAAAATAAAAAAATATATAAACTTCCTTTTTCTCATTCAGATCTCAAACTTCTCTCTCCTCTTACTCTTTCTCTCTCTCTAACAATAGTGGTGGTGGAGGTGCTTTGTGGTGGTGGTTATGGCGGGTGGTTGTGGCAGGTGGTTATGGCGGGTGGTTGTGGTGGGTTTGGTTGTAGGTGGGTGGTCGGTGGCTGTGGTGCTAGGGGTGACGGTGGAGGTGGTGTTAATGCCGGTTGCAGGTGGGTGGTGGGTGGATGGCGAGTGACTGGCTGTGGCGTTATGGGCGGCGGTGGAGGTGGTGTTAAGGTCGGTTGCAGATGGGTGGTCAGTGGGTGGTAGGAGATTTGGTGGTGACGGGGTGGTTTGTGGTGGTGGGGTAGGTTCGGCGGTGGAGGTGATGTTATAAGCGATTGCAGATGGTGGTGGTCGGAGAATCGATGCCGGAATTGTTTTTTTAGGGTTTTTGATATTTTTGTTTTTGGGGATTTTTGGGGGTTTTTGATTTGGTATTTGGGTTTGTTGAGAATGGTCAGGGGGATGAATATGATGCAAGTAGCAGTGAATGTTTCGTGATGGTGGTGGCGCCGTGGTTAGTTAAGGCAGAGGTGGCGCCGGAAAGGTATAGGGGTGGTTGTGGTGTTAAGGCAGAGTAGCAGTGAACCTTTTATTTGTAACTTGGCGAAAATGTTAGTTTGGTTTGTGTTGGTGTAAACTTTGAGGGTTTAACAGGAAGAATACAAGAATGGAGATGATTTAGGAGCACTGGGTGGCGAGCATGAGTTCCACACGGGTTGCATCAAACAATGGCTGCTTCAGAAGAACGCATGTTCGGTCTGCAAGTCTGCGGCTTCAAAATGAGAGATTTAAAAGGAGGTTTTTGTTGAAGATAACAATTACTTCATCATACTGGATTGGATCAAGAATCATGAAGGTGGAGTTGGTAATGTTTATTTTAATGCCAGTTATTTATGACTAAATTGTTGTTAAGAGTTTGCAAATCAGTTATTTATGTTGGGCGGTTTAAGGTGTGTTTGATGGTGGCGATAGTGGTGGTGGTGGTGGCAACGGTGGAGGGTGGTGGTGATGGTGATGAAGGGTGGTAGTGATGGTGGTTAGTAATTTACTCTATAATAATAATAATAATAATAATAATAATAATAATAATAATAATAATAATAATAATAATAATAATAATAATAATAATAATAATAATAATAATAATAATGGGGTAGAAAGACTAAAATGCCCTTGGGTAACCAGATTTAACTAAAAAATCTAACTAAGTTTGGCCTAAAGGACAAAACGTGCAAGATTTTGAAAACACAAAGGACACCGCCTGTCAAGTTTTGGTTTAAAGAACAGCGCCTGCAATTTGGGACATACATAAAGGACAAAACTTGTAATTTACTCTTGATTTAATGGTGGTGGATTGAAGGTTTCATGGCCTAAAAGAGTCAAGAGATGGTTCAATGTGAAGTGCAAAACTAAATATTTTAGCTTTAGAGGTAATTTGCGATTTGTTTATCAGTTAAATAAATCCGTAGTTTTTATATTTTTTATTTATTATTTATTGTTTGGTGTATACACGGCAAACAACAATAATTGACTTGCAGTTTTTCCTTTATTTATGTATTTATTATTTGGAATCTAAATGCCTTTTATCGACCTTTTCTCTTTTCAGCAATTGTTGTCTACTCACTATTTTTTTAATATAATTTGATGCTAGATTTTATTTAGTTCTAAAAAATCCTCTAATTAAGATTTTTTTATACATGAACAAATGTGAATCATTTATAATTTTTTCATATTTGGTGAAAATTATTCAATTTATGATCTTATAATAAATTTTATAAACAACTATTTTGTTAAATATTGTATACAAAAAAGTTTCTGAAATCCAAATCATGATGGGTTTCCAATTTGCAGACGGAGATGAAGAAAGGATTAACAACTTCAATGAATGAGAAGCTCGTGGAAATTGAAGAGTTTTCTTTAGTTTGGTTTGGAATTGGTTAGTTAAAATGAGTTATACAGCACCTTGATTGCCGATGCAGGTTGAAAAGGTTATATAGCGAAATAAACCAAATCATCAAACGAAAATTAAAATACAAATAAGTTAAATTGTTTCTCACAGATAAAGAAATGTTAACTGGTGAATAAAATGTTGAAAACAAAGATGACAACTCAGTATGGAGGCATCTAACTTGATTAATGAATCCTTAAAGTAATTACTTTACTTTGCTCGATGCCCATTCATTGATGTTTTATCACTGCATGTTATGGGTGGCTTGTTGGGTCACCGGTTTAAAACTTATCATTTGAAGTAAAAGAGTAGTCCACTTGACCATGAAATTAGGGCCCTTACTATGAGACAAAGGAATAGAAGTTTGTGATTATTTAAAAACCGATGCTTTAAAACGTTATAGAGGTTATAGAACACCAAAGTTCTCGTGTGTAATGTTCTAAGTGTTGTTTGGTGTACATGTTCTGTCACACCCCCTAAAATCCACACGCGGAGTACCACCGCATGGAGACGTGACATAAACAGGATAAAGCCACCAATCATATTGAACAATATAAATAGTAAATATAATTCAACCAAACGATATGAAAGGTGTTCAAAACATAAGTATAGTTTCAATGTTAAGCGGAAGCATAAATGTAAACCCAATATAAGTAATAAGTTTGAAATGTCATGAATGTTTTAACATGGCATCCACGATCCATGTCCACAACGACCGCGCCTCCCAGTGCAAGCTCCATTTGTACCTATTGACCTGCAAGGCATGTAACAACGAGTCAACAAACTAGTTGAGCGAGTTCACAGTTAATTGTTTAGTTATAGCATTCATTTCGTAAACCGTATATTTGTTTAGTAAACCATGTATCGTATATACTTGTATCGCGGCCCTCCAGACATGTTTGCGAAGATTAGTGGGAGTTTCCCATGTATTCTAGACTAGTAATATTTGTATCGCGGCCCTCCAGGCATGTTTGCGAAGTTTAGTATTTGTATCGCGGCCATTCCAGGCATGTGTGCGAAGTTTAGTATTTGTATCGCGGCCATTCCAGGCATGTGTGCGAAGAGTAGTGGGGGCTTCCCATGTATTACTAGTCTAGCAGTATCTATAAGTGACATTCCCCTAACGAGGTTAGTGGTACGTAATCCCAGTAACAATGTAAGTACAAGTAATCATTCAATCCCATTCCCAACCCCTGGGAATCCCATGCCTTGGTAAGAGTGTGAACTCACCTTGGTTTGCTCGGTATGCTAAGGTATGTGCTCGCAAATAATCAGTCAAGTCCTAAAGTACGCACGTATACATAATCAGTTTATGTTCACTAAGTTCACGTATGCTCAAACAATCACAGTGGTATTGGAACAATGATCATTAAGTAGCACAAAGCACGTATTCACGCTCATACAAGTTATGCTTAACATTTAACAGCAGTTAGCTAACTCAGTTATCCTTTAACAGAAAGAAATCAAGTCACTGTGCAAATTACCCATTCGGCGAAACAACCCCCCCCCCCCTGTTTCGCCGTGAACCCTCTTCGACGAAACACTTCTGTTTCCTCATGGTTGTTTCGTCAACGATGGTTTCGGCGAAACACTTTTGTTTCGCCATATTAGTTTCGTCGTCAAGACTGGTGTCGGCGAAACACACTTGCTTCGCCACCACCTGTGTTTCGTCACTAAACAACAGTTACGTAGTTTATCAGTTACGTAAAACACCTAAACCCTAACTGCCGTCATTAACATTCGGAAATCATACAGACATTCAGCAAATCATCGATATCACTGATTACTAATCAGAACACAATCATGTGTTAACCTTAGGAAATCTAGCATATGTGTTAATCATTATATGAAAGTTCATCACAGGTTCTATAATATCAACATCGTAATCCGATCATCAGAACAAGCAATTCCAATCTCAACGCACGTAGTTGTAACCGATAATACAAATCATAACATAGCCAATTTCATCAACCAAACATGAATACTAGCATTATCTAGCATCGATCCCTAAAACAGTTAATGATAGTAGAATCAAACAATCACACAAAGGTTTAACACTAACCGATTCGAGATGACAAGTAACAATTCGAGAAAGAAAGATGATGGTGAAGATAGTTGTTGCCGTCACACATTGGAGAGAGTCCTAGGGTTTCAACTTTTTCCAAATGTGTTACAAATGGAACAGAATGCCTGATAAATATCGTGTAACGAACTGGGCCCTTAATGGGCTTCGGCGAAATGGTTGGGCCGGCGAAACATCCTGTTTCGTCGAGCTAGGGATGGCGAAACAAATCCTGTTTCGTCGTGATGATTTATGGCGAAACACACTTGTTTCGTCGGGTTGGTTCGGGGTGTAACAGTTTAATGTTTTTAACTTTTGAACAGATTACATGTTAAGTCACCAAGCATATAAATGTAACAATCACATAGTGTCACAACATATAACAAACGTGTACGATTACAAAGTAACAAGTCGTATAAACAAACAGTTTAACAATTAACGTGCAATAAATGCGAATAAGGAATCTTGGAAACTCGAGTAGTCACATTATCCCCAACTTGAAAGAAATTTCGTCCCGAAATTTGGCATGCGGTTATTGAGGAAGCTAGTTAAGTTGTATCGTTTACTTGTTTTCCTGGGGAGTCACATCATCCCCCCGTTGATTTGGAATTTCGTCCCGAAATTCGGTAGTAGCTTCAGCCTCAGTAGTAGTTGCATTGTTCTGGAATAACTGGGGATATTTGAGTTCCATTTGGTCTTCTCGTTCCCAGGTATACTCTGGGCCACGACGGGAGTTCCAACGAACTTGAACAAGAGGTATTCTGGTGTTTTTGAGGACCTTAACATCCCGGTCCGTGATTTCAACAGGTTCCTCGACGAAATGTAACTGTTCGTCGATAGTGAGCTCCTTCAAAGGAACTATGAGGGTCTCATCTGACAGACACTTCTTCAGATTTGACACGTGGAAAACGTTGTGAACTGCACCGAGTTCTGCTGGTAAGTTCAGTTTCTAGGCCACTTTTCCTATTCTTTCTATGATTTCGAACGGTCCGACATACCGCGGATTGAGCTTGCCTCGTTTTCCAAAACGAACTACACCCTTCTAGGGCGAGACTTTGAGTAGCACTCGATCCCTAACCTGGAACTCGAGTGGCTTCCTGCGCTTATCAGCGTAGCTTTTCTGACGGTCACGAGCTGCCGCCATGCATTGTCGTATCTGTGCATTCCGTTCAGTAGCATCAACTACAAGTTCTGGACCTGTGATCTGACTATCGCCCACCTCTGCCCAACAGAGAGGTGATCCGCATTTACGCCCGTATAATTCCTCAAATGGAGTGGCTTGAATGCTGGTGTGGTAACTGTTATTGTACGAAAACTCCACTAAAGGGAGGTGTTTTTCCCAGCTGTTGCCAAAGTCGATTACACATGCCCGAAGCATGTCTTCTAGAGTTTGGATAGTACGCTCAGACTGTCCATCCATCTGAGGGTGATAAGCCGTGCTTATGTCTAATCGTGAGCCAAAAGCTTTGTGCATTTCTTGCCACAGTTCCAAAGTAAAACGTGCATCACGATCAGAGATAATAGAGGTCGGCACCCCATGCCTCGAAACAACTTCTTTCAAGTAAATGTCTGCTAACGTAGAGAACTTGTCTGTTTCTTTGATAGCCAAGAAGTGAGCAGACTTTGTGAGTCGATCCACGATTACCCAAATAGTATCGTTACCACGCTGAGATCTAGGTAAGCCAGTAACAAAATCCATGGATATTTCCTCCCATTTCCATTGTAGTATCTTGGGTTGCTGAAGTAGGCCTGATGGTTTCTAATATTCTGTCTTGACTCTCGCACAAGTCAAACATTTGCCGACGTAAGTTGCTATGTGGGCTTTCATGCTAGGCCATTAATACGTAGTTCTGAGATCATGGTACATCTTATCCGAACCTGGATGTACCGAGTAGCGAGACTTATGTGCTTCATCCATTACAAGCTCGCGTAAGTTGCTATAAAGTGGGACCCAGATGCGTCCTGTTACATAGTAGGCGCCGTCTTCCTTTTGTTCTAATCGTTTCCTTGAACTGCGTAAGGCTTCAGCCCTGACGTTTTCTGGTTTCAATGCTTCTACCTGAGCATCTCGTATCTGTGCAGGAAGATTAGACTAAATAGTATGTTGTAATGCTCGTACGCGCCTAGGCGTAGTATCCTTTCGACTGAGGGCGTCGGCCACAACATTGGCTTTGCCCGGATGGTACTTGATGGCACATTCGTAATCATTCAGTAGTTCTACCCATCGGCGTTGACGCATATTCAATTCCTTCTGCTTGAAGTTATGTTCGAGACTCCTGTGATCGGTGTAGATGGTGCACTTGGTACCGTACAGGTAATGTCGCCATATCTTAAGCGCGAAAACAACAGCTCCCAGCTCCAAGTCATGTGCAGTGTAATTCCGTTCATGAATCTTAAGTTGGCGCGAAGCGTAGGCAATGACTTTATCCCGTTGCATCAATACACAACCAAGACCCTGAATTGATGCGTCGCAGTAAACCACAAAGTCGTCTGTGCCCTCTAGCAATGAAAGAATAGGTGCGCTGCAAAGTCTATCCTTTAGATGCTGAAAAGCGGTTTCCTATGTATTACCCCAATGATAAGTAACACCTTTCTGTGTCAGTAATGTAAGCGGCTGTGCATTCTTTGAGAAGTCTTTGATAAACCTCCTGTAATAACCCGCCAAACCCAAGAAGTGGCGTATTTCCGTTGGTGTACGCGGTGCAGGCCAGTTCTTAATCGAGTCTACCTTGGATGGATCCACATGAATCCCGTCCTTGTTTACCACGTGGCCTAGAAAGTGGACTTCATGAAGCCAGAAGTTGCATTTCGAAAACTTGGCGTATAACTATTCTGTTTGAAGGAGCTTCAAAATGAGTGGTAAATGCTGCTCGTATTCCTCCTGACTCTTAGAGTAGATCAGGATGTCGTCGATGAAGACTATGACAAACTTGTCTAGGTAGGGTTTGCACACTCTGTTCAAAAGATCCATAAAGACCGCAAGCGCGTTTGTTAACCCGAATGGCATAACTAGAAACTCGTAATGGCCGTAGCGAGTTCTGAATGTGGTTTTGGAGACGTCCTCATCCCGGACTCTCAGATGATGGTAGCCTGACCTCAGGTCAATCTTCGAGTAATAGCTCGACCCTTGCAATTGGTCGAACAGGTCGTCAATGCGTGGAAGAGGATAGCGATTCTTCACAGTCACCTTGTTTAGTTCACGGTAATCTATACACATCCTGAAGGTACCGTCTTTCTTTTTCACGAATAATACTAGAGCTCCCCAGGGAGAAGAGCTAGGGCGAATAAAACCCTTATCCAAAAGTTCTTGCAGTTGCTTAGACAGTTCTTCCAGTTCAGTGGGAGCTAAGCGATACGGTGCATGAGCTATTGGTGCTGCTCCGGGAGCTAGTTCAATCTAGAATTCGACCTCGCGATGAGGCGGTAGCCTAGGTAAATCTTCAGGAAACACTTGAGGAAAATCGCGTACCACTGGGATATCCTCTAATCTCTTATCTTTCGTTGATGCGTCAGTAACAAGTGCCAAGATGGCAGTGTGGCCCTTACGCAAACACTTCTGGGCCTTCAAGAAGGAGATAATGCCAACCACGGCACCACTCTTGTCGCCTTGAACTTCGAGGGGTTCTTTACCAGAACGGGGAATACGAACAATCTTCTCCTTGCACAGGATCTCTGCTTGTTGTTGAGATAACCAATCCATACCAATGACGATGTCGAAACTACCCAGAACTATAGGAATGAGATCGATAGAAAAAGTCTGACCAGCGAGGATAAGATTACAACCCAGAACTATGTGTGTGGCCTCTAGACTTTTACCATTCGCTAACTCTACGACATGCTTAGTATTCAAAAGTGTTGGTGCGCGTTTAAGCATTTGACTAACTTTCAGAGACATATAACTGGTATCCGCACCCGAATCAAATAATACAGTAACATAAAAGTCGTCGAGAAGAAACTTACCCATAACCACGTTAGGATCATTCCTTGCGTCACCCTGACCCAGCACAAATGCACGACCCCTAGCGCCGTTGTTTCCATCATTGTTTCCCCGTTGTTGTTCCCATTGCCCTGATCATTGTTGTTGTTGTTCTGGTTCTGGTTTAACTGGGGGCAGTCTCGCTTGAAGTGCCTTCAGCACCACATTGATAGCATCCTCTGTTGCCTCGCTGTTGTTACTGCTGCTGGTTTCGTGGAGCAGGTGGTGGTTGTTGCTGATTCTGATTTGCAGGTCGTGAGCTCCTGCAATCTTTAGCCTCATGACCCATCTTGAGGCACCGCTGACAACGACCCTTGTTGCACTGGCCATTGTGGTGCTTGTTGCAAGTGTTGCACTTTGGAAGGTTTCCTCGATATCCACCCTGTCTTTGACTGCCCGAAAATTGCTGACCAGGGCTCTGATAGTTATCAGTCTTTCGCTGCTGAACCTGAGACTGAGCTGTAGTTGAACCCTTGCTGGAATCCCCATCCCATTTCCGCTTGTTGTCACTGGGAGTAGCGGAAGTAGTAGTAGTGGTAGTAGCACTGATACGCTTAGGCAGCCTGTTCTGTTCCACTGCCTGGTCTGTGAGGCGATGAGCAAGACGGGTAATATCCTGGATATTATCAAGGTTGGCCGATGTCACATGACTTTGGATTTCCGATGCTAGCCCTTTGAGATACAACTCGATACGCTTGATAGGAGGGTCCACCATAGTTGGACACAAGATGGCTAGCTCGTTTGACCTTTTCGTATAGGCCTCAATCTCTGACCCCGTCATTTTCAGATGGAAGAACTCCACTTCTAACTTGTGGATGTCATATCGTGTACAGTATTTGCGCTTGATTAGTTCCTTGAAATCATTCCAAGGGGTGGCGTTAGCAGCTGCCAACCCTAACATCTGAACTTGCGCATTCCACCAAGTCAGCGCAATGCCTTCAAGAGTACCAGTGGCGTACTTCACCCTGCGAGCCTCAGGGCATTCACACATCTCAAACCAATGGAGAAGTCCAACTACTCCTTCAGTGCCGTTGAATGTGCTAGGACGACAGTCCATGAAATTCTTGAAAGTACAAACAGGTGGCTGAGCGTGTTGACCTGTTGTGTATAAGGACAGGACAAGGTTAAACACAAGAGTTGGTTTAGGAGTGTAGGATCTAGAGATCCTATGTCACACCCCGATTTCCACGTCTCTCACCGGTGGGCCCGGTGGGGGATTACCGTGACGTAGTTGGCAACAATATAGTCAAACCACACAATATATGAATGCACAGCGGAAGCATAAAGATATTTATATTTCAACCATTGTTTGTAATATCAATGTATTACGAATAGTCGAAAAGTATCCACAGGGGATCAAATAAAATATAAGTGTTGTTCAACAGACATAGGCATCTTAAGCTTGCGAGACTCTTTATTGATGCTAAGGAGAAATAGCCAGCCAATTACGCTTAGTACCTGCATCTAATCTTTTTGGGAAAATACGTCAGTTTACACTGGTAAATACATTCAACCGACACTTTTGTAAAATGTTTAATAAAATTGATTTGAATGCACAAGGCACAAACTCTTTATAACTTGGGAGAATTATTTAATTTATAATCTTGTGAACGGATTACATGTTCCTTATGCGTTCAGTAGCCCGTATCTTGTCCGGGTTAAAGATTAATAGACACACCACATAGCATAAAACCGTGGCGGTTAAACCAACGGCTATACCTTTATAATTATGGATATAATGCCGGGTGTACGCCTACACCCGGATGTCAAGGTCGTGGCCATTTCGTAAAATGCTGCCAAGGATATCCGGGACATGGTCATTAACCCCCTAAAGGCTTTAAGTAACAACACTGTTTAAACGAGCCAATCAAATTTATTCAATTACCCACTCAACGGTGGAGAATTTGATGCCCGATCAAGCGGTATGCTATATACCGTAACCCAAGCCCGTATAACGGAAAATAAGTTAAAAGTATTTACCTTTGCAAGTATAAATCCTTAATCGAATAGATTGCAAATAGCTTTTACTGGTCTCCTATTCTAGAACGAAGGTTTAAAATAACCTATTAGAATCCTAACGGGTCTTTAATTTAGCCGTAGCTTAGACCGGTCAGTTTCAAAGGATAATTACGGTTTAATCGCGTGAAAGGCGAAAACCGGGAATGGAATGTGATTTGGACCCAACATGTTTGAAGACTTGTTTTATATGGGTATAATAACCACACTCTGGATTTTGGGGTCAAAACAATATGGTTTGACCCGTTTCGGCTAGTTTATGTAAACTAGTTACATAAGCCGAACCGTGCGCGCAAAAGGCGCAACGGGTAACCGTAAGACTCCTACACTGGTTTCCTAAGTCAATATGCTTTAAAGAGGTTGTGGTATCAGTAGGATACCTTCCATAAGGCCCATAACGAGTTTAAATCCATTTTATGCCCCGTAGGGGTATTTCGGTCTTTTTAAAGATTATAAAAGAGGTTTCTGAGTTCTACAGGAAATCTGAGTTTCCCGAACAGTTTATAAAGTCCATAATACTTTATTTATTTTTTTTAAAATCAGTAGCAACTGGAATCGGGTCAAAAGACCTTGTAGAACTCAAGTTATGGCCGAAAAGGGTATATTCGGTATTTACCGAACCGTTGCCATAACCGCAGGTTATGAGCAGGTTAAAAATAATTAAAAATCTTTAAAAATCCCAAAATATTATTTTACATTAGTGTGTAAAAGGTTTGGTGTCGAAATCTGGGTTTAGATAGGCGTTATGCTAATTGCGCTATTTAATTACTAAAGTTTCCGTAATTTGCGCTATTTAGCATAACTCCTATTCTGGACCTTGGATTGACGTGAAATTTTTGGGACATGCTTAGAAATCAGTAATTAAGGTTATGGTCCTTTCACATGTCCGAAATTTTTAAGCATTTAACGGAAATGTATAAAAGACTCGGACAAACAACGAACCGGTCACAGAGGGTTATACCATCATGTAACCTGGTCCTAAGAGAGTCCTAAGGCATATCTAAATCATACTTTAACGGGTCAGAACTGAAGTCAAAGCAAAAGTCAAAGTTTTGCTACTTTCGGCTCCGAACCGGGCTAAAACAGTAAATGGTCGGATCAAACAAGCTTAGACTAGTTAATATACTTATTATCATGTTTTATGAGTGTTTAAACAGGTTACACACCATCTACATTACTGGTTATGCATGAAATCGCAAAATAGCATTTCTGTTGACTTTTTCTAAGCACGTTTGACTCGACATTCGGACTAGTTAGAGTGGGAATCGGAGGGTGCCCTTTTAGGGGTTTAAAGCCCACATGATTACCAACATATAACTACATTTGATTCGACAAACCACAGGACCATTTGTGATTTATCGTAAAGTCAATCGTTAATTACGACGGATTGACTTTTAAGCTAAACAAAGCAAAAACTAAGCCATAAAAGGGTAGGCATACTTACAGAAGCTTGGTGCACGACCAAAGATGTTAGAAGAATGCTTTAGAGCTCCAGAAGTGAACTAGAAGGCAGGTTTGAGGTGTGTTGAACATTGGTGCATCACATTGCCTTTTATAGTGAAAAATGATGCACAAGATCATTACAACTCATCCTACAATTGTTCATAGATGATCAGCAGGTGTCCCTGAGTGCTAGGGGACATGTAGGGGGCGCCCATGCTTCAATTAATGCATCAATGATCGTTTACAAGCTCAAACATTGCATCTGTCCAAACTTTCTGCATTTGGAGGTCGTACGCGGCCTGCTTTAAGGATCAAGCAACTCAGACGTGGGCCGCCTAAATCCTTAAGTCAGTAAACGGATCTTTATATGGCACGCGGCCCGCATTAGCTTGCTTGTTTCCTTCACGCGGCCCGCCTGGGGCTTGATTTCCAAGATTTTCAAATCTTTTGTAATCATTAACCTGACCTTTCGGTTTCGAAGGGGTAACTTTGTGATTTGGCCCTCGATTATTTACGAATAAGGGCCTCGTGACTTTTACCCGTGCCGTTAAGCCCTCGGTTAGTTTAATTACTATCCGAAAAGCCTTAACTTTTATTGTTGACGCTTTTAACCCCTCTCATACGAATTTGATCATAACTTTCTCGTTTTAAAACGGAACTTCGTGGAATTTATATCGTATATTCTAGTGAGCGTATTTTACTGTTACAAAGTCTCGGGTTCGTCAAAGGTTCACTCAGAGGTTTAAATTAAACATGTTGACACATTTAACCCCTGTAGTTCGTAATCTCTCACTTTCTTCCGCGTTTTGCTCCGTACGATCCATGATTTATTCGTTTGAAGGTACGAGCATCATTCAGGGTTACTATACAGTATATTTACCCCTCGTTAACATTTTTAACCCTCGAATTTACATACTTTCAACGTTTGTCAACTTTAGTCCTTTATTTAATATTTAATGCCACGTGTAACTCATGACACGTGTCAACACATTATTGGACACAAAATTTCGAGGTGTTACATCCTAGAGTGAGTTACGACTGCAGGGTATACCTCCTGCTTGTGCAGCTGCAAGTGCCGCAGCAACTTGTTCGTTAATGAGAGCCGTCAACTAGGCTTGAGTCGTGTTAATGCATCCAGCCATGATCTTCATAGCAAAGGTAACATAAGTGAGAGAGGTTCGCGAAAAATGCGATGACAGAAGAGAGTAAGCACACAAGTGTTCTCAGGCAATAAGTGTTACGTTTATCTAAGCATACCATGAGCAAAGTTCTATGTAATCTAGCAAGTAGGTAATGTAAACATGAATAGTAGTACCTATAGTGTTGAGTCTTGCACGTGGAGCGAAGCGTCGTTGTGGATCGTTAAGCATTGTACAGGTTATAGTCTGGTTTTAACAAAAACCTTTTCCCCTTAATAAAACCAAGTTCACTATAACCAATGGCTCTGATACCAATCTGTCACACCCCCAAAATCCACACGCGGAGTACCACCGCATGGGGGCGTGACATGACCAGGATCAAGCCACCAATCATATTGAACAATGTAAATAGTAAATATAATTCAACCAAACGATATGAAAGGTGTTCAAAACATAAGTATAGTTTCAATGTTAAGCGGAAGCATAAATGTAAACCCAATGTAAGTAATAAGTTTGAAATGACTTGAATGTTTTAACATGGCATCCACGATCCATGTCCACAACGACCGCGCCTCCCAGTGCAAGCTCCATTTGTACCTATTGACCTGCAAGGCATGTAACAACGAGTCAACAAACTAGTTGAGCGAGTTCACAGTTAATTGTTTAGTTATAGCATTCATTTCGTAAACCGTATATTTGTTTAGTAAACCATGTATCGTATATACTTGTATCGCGGCCCTCCAGGCATGTTTGCGAAGATTAGTGGGAGTTTCCCATGTATTCTAGACTAGTTATATTTGTATCGCGGCCCTCCGGGCATGTGTGCGAAGTTTAGTATTTGTATCGCGGCCATTCCAGGCATGTGTGCGAAGTTTAGTATTTGTATCGCGGCCATTCCAGGCATGTGTGCGAAGAGTAGTGGGGGCTTCCCATGTATTACTAGTCTAGCAGTATCTATAAGTGACCTTCCCCTAACGAGGTTAGTGGTACGTAATCCTAGTAACAATGTAAGTACAAGTAATCATTCAATCCCATTCCCAACCCCCGGGAATCCCATGCCTTGGTAAGAGTGTGAACTCACCTTGGTTTGCTCGGTATGCTAAGGTATGTGCTCACAAATAATCAGTCAAGTCCTAAAGTACGCACGTATATATAATCAGTTTATGTTCACTAAGTTCACGTATGCTCAAACAATCACAGTGGTATTGGATCAATGATCATCAAGTAGCACAAAGCACGTATTCACGCTCATACAAGTTATGATTAACATTTAACAGCAGTTAGCTAACTCAGTTATCCTTTAACAGAAAGAAATCAAGTCACTGTGCAAATTACCCATTCGGCGAAACACCCCCCCCCCCATTTCGCCGTGAACCCTCTTCGACGAAACACTTCTGTTTCGTCATGGTTGTTTCGTCAACGATGGTTTCAGCGAAACACTTTTGTTTCGCCATATTAGTTTCGTCGTCAAGACTGGTGTCGGCGAAACACACTTGTTTCGCCGCCACCTGTGTTTCGTCACTAAACAACAGTTACGTAGTTTATCAGTTACGTAAAACACCTAAACCCTAACTGCCGTCATCAACATTCGGAAATCATACAGACATCCAGCAAATCATCGATATCATTGATTACTAATCAGAACACAATCATGTGTTAACCTTAGGAAATCTAGCATATGTGTTAATCATTATATGAAAGTGCATCACAGGTTCTACAATATCAACATCCAAATCCGATCATCAGAACAAACAATTCCAATCTCAACGCACGTAGTTGTAACCGATAATACAGATCATAACATAGCCAATTTCATCAACCAAACATGAATACTAGCATTATCTAGCATCGATCCCTAAAACAGTTAATGATGTTAGAATCAAACAATCACACAAAGGTTGAACACTAACCGATTCGAGATGACAAGTAAGAATTCGAGAAAGAAAGATGATGGTGAAGATAGTTGTTGCCGTCACACAGTGGAGAGAGTTCTAGGGTTTCAACTTTTGCCAAATGTGTTACGAATGGAACAGAATGCCAGATAAATATCATGTAACGAACTGGGCCCTTAATGGGCTTCGGCAAAACGGTTGGGCCGACGAAACATCCTGTTTCGTCGAGCTAGGGATGGCGAAACAAATCCTGTTTCGTCGTGATGATTTATGGCGAAACACACTTGTTTCGTCGGGTTGGTTCGGGGTGTAACAGTTTAATGTTTTTAACTTTTGAACAGATTACATGTTAAGTCACCAAGCATATAAATGTAACAATCACATAGTGTCACAACATATAACAAACGTGTACGATTACAAAGCAACAAGTCGTATAAACAAACAGTTTAACAATTAACGTGCAATAAATGCGAATAAGGAATCTTGGAAACTCGAGTTGTCACATGTTCAGTTTGGAGGGAGTTCTTATGGGGTGGTATTGCTGATGGCTTCAGGGAGGGGATAATGCACCAAATTGATATTGTAAAAACTCAAATCTAGAGCCAAGCCTTTTCCTACTCAAACACGTGTCTTTATTATTTGTTGATTAGCTCAAAATCAAATTCAAACACTACGGAATTAGTAAGTATATTTATGTGACTTCATTGCTTATGTTTTCCTGTGATCAGAAGTAAAACACTATATTACATATGGTCAGAGTTGTCCGGGGTGCTAATGGGTTGAGAGGTGGGTTCTCTGCTCTTAAATTTTCATTTTTATAAATGTAAGCATACAAGTTCATCCAACTCAATTGATGGTCTATATTGACATGGGGACTTGTGTGCATGGGAGGTTTTTATGTATTATTAACTTCACTTTGTTTTGTTTAAATGGAAAATGGAATGCAGATAACTGATGGAACTATTGCACCTTCATTTATAGGAATGCCTATTGCAGGCTTTCCAATATGTTCAAGTTAGTTACTACACTTTTATTAAAAAAAATACTTAAATATAAAAAGTGCAAAATTAGGTTTCTAAAACGGGTTGTAATTGTTTCATTCTTTGTTTAGGTCATGCACAATTTATTTATGTGACAGAATGGCTTAATTTAAAAAAATCATACAGGTCAATGAGTTAAGTGATGGTTCATTGGACTTGTAAACTTGGAAATCTGCCCAAACAAGAATGTACTTCATTGTTAGCTTGTGTTCATTTTAGTTTTAAACCTTAAAAGTATAGCAGAATGTACTTCATTGCTAGCTTGTGTTAAATTTTAGTTTTAAACCTTAAAAGTATTGTTTTTTTGTGAGGACCGTTTCGATCTCGATTATGCTCCGGTCGATCAGATATTAACTTCACAATGTGCGGAATCCATGTAAAGTGATGACAAACACAAGAATAGATTGATTAACTGTTGTTTCTATTGATAAATTGAAGTTACAATGCTAGGAAATGAATTTGGCCGAGCTTCGCCTCAAATGCCAAAAGTTACAAATGAGAACAATACACTCCCTATTTATAGGCCTCAGCCATTCGCACGAGACACCTTGGGACGGTTGGACTCTCTCGCATGAAGGGGAACTTGGGCTCCATCCGCACGAAGGACTCCTTCATGCGGATGGGCTTCAAACAAACATTTCCGGCCCTTTGACACGATATTCTATATAATCTATACAATAAAACTAGACACGACACATAGACGTAGGCTGCAGACATATGTACTCATAGACTCCCCCTTGGATGTAGCCGCAGTCACGTTCGTTCTTCAAAAACACTCTACCTTCATTTCTTCTTTTGTTTCTCTCGCTTCTCATATCTTCTTGTAGTCGACCACCATTCTCTAGCATTCATGCTGAGATCGAAGAACTTAAAGAGTCTTTTCTTTTTCTTTTCTTCACTTAGAGTAGGAGTTTGATCAGTTTCGAACGGTTATCGTTGCAGCTTCAATCTACCCAAAGCAACTGCTTTTTGTGAGCGTTCCTCAATCCGTTCTAGTCTTTTCTGCTCTTTTACAAACTCTATTCTTTCTAACTCTCTCCAACTTGTGAGCGTTCTAGTCTTTTCTGCTCTTTTACAAACTCTAGTCTTTTCTTGCACAGAATGGATGTCTTTCTTGTAACAGTCATTGATTATCTTTTAGTATTGCATAGCTTGTTCTTTGTCTTCTTCCAAATACCAAATCTTTGTGAAGAACAAGCATTAAACATCTTTCTTCGACAAATTCACTAGCCGCATCGGGTCTAGTACTCTAATACTTCTCCATATCCACATCTCTTTTTTCCTCATAGCAATCACCACTTCGGCAGTTTTAGGGTCATTGTACCATCCCCTAAACTTCTCATAGAAATCTTGTTCCATCTTTCTCAGTGGAATGTTATGCATAGCTCGTAGTCTTTTGACGTGGAGAGTAACATCCTTTTCTCCGGTAATTTTATCAATCTTAACAGTCTTCTTCTGGTAATGAGGCTTCCAATTAGGAAAATTATTCATGGCCTGATGTTTGATTAGAGCCCACAATCTAGCTTCATGATATCTTACCCATAGTTCAATATGTTCGTTTGGCACAACTCTTGCACATCCCACCATGGTAGAGGTTTGATATCTATCCGATGCTTGAAATATTGAACGCCAAACTCTTTCTTTATTACATAAACTCTCATATCATCAATCCAAACCCATGACAAAATATCTCCCAATGACGCGTCTAGATGCCTTGTCAAGAAGGCTAGTGTTCGTTTAAACTTTCGTTCTTTTGGCATCGGCCTGAACCACTTCTTTCGGGCTTCACACATATCTTCTTTAGAAATCATTGAGGGTCACCTTCTTCATGAAATCTTTCTTCAACTTTCCTACGCAACAATTCTTTGTTATGCATAGAGAATAACTCTTTGAGTGTTGGGAAGTCCTCTAACCCTTCACCCATGTATCTGAAAGATTCATCATCAGAATCATCCTCAACAACAACATCATCAAGATCGTTTGTGTTAGGAATATCTTTCAAAACATAGTTCTCTAGTTCATGAGGATTGATTTCATCTAACTCTTTCTCAAAGTCAAACTTGAAAGATTCATCATTTATGCCCATCATCTCCATAATCTCTTCACGAGTGTAGGTACGAATGAATTCGCCTTCCTCTACATCGTGACAAAGGTAAATACTTTTCGGCCTATCTCCCAGAACAACAACAGTTAGTGGGGTAACCACTGTGAGGATTCTGGAAGATTCTTCATCTTTTTGAGCACCCGATCCACTCTCTCCCTTAGAGTGTTCATCTTCTCTCTCCTCATTCTGATTATCGTTCATATAGTCCATCAAACGATTATCACCAGAACGAATTACAATCTAAAAAGCATTACCACCACCCTGATCATCATCATCATCATTATCATCATTGTTGTCTTTTGGATGAATGGTAGGATCATCTAAGTCTTTAAACACGTCATCATCTTCTTCATCTTCGTCGTTCTCGCCATCTTTCTTACGACGCCTTGCAATTTCAGCAAGCCTTTGTGTTTCACCGATTAACTTGAACTAAGTAATGTCAGGAATATCATCTACTTTCCCTTTATCTTTAGAAGTTATTGCCGCTACTTCAGTTGCTAATCTTTCTCGGTCGATCCTCCGAGCCTCAGCTCTTCGGATTTCAACTTGATCAAACTCTGCTTTAACTCTTATACCCATTCGGCTCTCGAAGACAACAACCAACATATCCATCTACTTCGTCTTTAGCTTCTTGTCAGCCTCATGATCAGAAACCATTCTTTTCGGCTACTCATTCTCAGACAACAACATAGCATTAGAAATGACAAGTTGATCATTTGTAGATACAAGAACTTGCACTTGATTATTCAACACCACATTCTTTGCTTCTAAACTCTTCACTTTGTCATTCAACACTACATTTTCAGCTTCAAGACTTTTAACTTGATCATTTCACACCACATTTTGAGCTTCAAGATCCTTCACTTTATCGTCTGTTGCAGCTTTCTCTTTTGGAAGCTTCTCAACCTTATCTTCCCTAACTTTCATTCTACCATCATCGAAGAATGGCATATCTGGAACATCTTCCAAGTTTGTTGACCCTAGACCACCAAAATTAGGAATACTAGTAAAATCAAAATATCTAGACTACTGTGGTTTTTGCCTCGGTGTAGATGCTTTCTTTGTAGTCGATCCCTGTTGTTGGGGCATTGATTGCTGCTATGGTGTTGTGTGTTGTGGCGCTTCTTGTTGCACAAGAACTTCTTGTTGCACTAGAATTGTTTGTTGAACAGGGGATCTAGGCGGTGTTTGAATTGGAACAACCAGCGGTTCGGCTGTTGTAGCTTCAACAATCCCTGGCTCTCTTATCTTAGGCATACTAGCAGTTGTAGCTTTCACAGCATTCACTATACTCTTTCGTACCCTTTTGACCTTTCAGGAACCGTATTTGCAACACTCTTTATTCTCTTCGACATCTTACGAAATTCCAGATCAGAAAGCTCGTAGGTTGCATCCTCGTCATCACTGTTCTTCCTTTTCTTTGACTTTTCTTTCTTATTTTTATAAAACATGGCACGAGGATCGCCAGTTTTTGGTGCCATCTCTGTTAAAGCAATCTCACTCGGACTAGATGTGCATTCATCATCTTCAACGTTTTCTGTACCACCTTCAATATTTTCATCACCCCAAAAATCTTCTGCTTCGATTTCACGAGCTATCTCTGTTGTAGAAGTACCAGCTTCACTAGTTTCAATATTCTGATCATTCTAAGCTTCTTCATCACTTCGCTCATCAATTAATGCTCTTTGAACTAGCTTCTTAGCAGCAACTTTCTTTGGAGTACCTTTCTTACTTTTCTTCTTTTTGCCCTCTTCTTTAATGAACCATTTACAACATTTTGGTTCAAAATCCTCCATCTTCTTTTCTTCATTACCCAAGTCACTGTCATCATAACACCATTTACCCTCTGGAGGTGGGAAGTAATCTGGATTTTGTATACATGCAAATTTTAGTCTTGCAAGTGGAACACTCTTCTTCTTGTAAACTTGAAGACGATCTAGAGTAGCATTGGTCATGTGTTCCAATAACAACTCGTCTTTTTCATCCTTTGCCAGATTCTTTATCTTGTCATAGAGAATCATCTGTATGAAGCGAGGATTCTGTAAGAACTTTCTTTGATCTATATTTTGTATCTCTGCCACTGTGTGAATAGGCTAGATAGAGCGTGTGTTGAATATTGTATAGAATAGGGTGAATTCCAGTACGAACTAAAGGTTTTGTGATGTATAAGCTCCTTCGTACGAAGGGGCGACATAGTCGGTTCGTACAGAGACACAAGACTTAGTCGCTTCGTACGAAGGCACCAAGTGCAGCTTCGTACGAAGGCACCATGCCTATATATATGGGCTTTGGGGTCTTGTGTTGGACAAGCTTTTGGTTCCCAGTGAGGAGATGTTGTCCAACTAGTTTCGCGGGTGTGTAACTTTCATATATTAATAGAAACCAGATTATAAGTGACTGTTTGGTGTTGTTCTCTACTTCTACTCATTTCTTATCACCGAACTGATCATCTCGGGACCAAAGCTCCGTCAAGCTCAACGTTTCCTGGACTACCACTTGTGCTGATGATTGTGAGCAGGTTTCATCCAAGGTTAAAAATGCACACAAGCAATCAGCGTTAAGTGGAAAGAAGAAACCCAATCAGTTCCCTAGAATAACACAAGCTGAACTGAATGTCTTTTTCTCAAAGAGACAAACCTGTTTTAATTGTGGAATTCCGGGGTACATAGCCAGAAGTTGTGCTAATCGTCCTTCCGTGCCTTACTACTCTGGTAACACACATCGTCAAAAGGCTATGCAGTATAATCAGTCAAAAATCGATCTCCTAAAGTCAAGCCTTTTGATGGAGACTGGAATCTAGCAAACAAGAACAATCAAAGGTTTTCAAACACAAATGGGTTCCAAAGTCATCAAATGAAGTCAAAAATGACACCTGTAAAGAAGAATATTTCAAATAACACTGACTCTAAAATTTGAAAACCCAAGAATCTTGTTGGATCCTAGTCTTAGTGCTCACAACCATCAACGTCTACATCTTCACCTCAAACCTCAAATTCTACTAAAAGTTATATGATCTTTCATGAGGTTTCATATACAGATAGCGATGGTCAACTCAGGTCAACAATGGCCTGGGTTCCACTTTCTAACTAATTCTGCTAAATGTGCAGGAACGACTATGGAGGGCTATCTTTGGGATTTGGTTTATCGATAGTAGTTGTTCCAGACACATGACAGGAAACATATCCAAGTTGAATTAACAAAAAAAGGATATTCGACGGTGGATTTGTTAACTTCGCGAGAGGGGAAACTGGAAGAATAACTATGAAGGGCCCTGTCAAAAACGGAGTTCTCATCTTCTCAAACGTCAATTATATCCCTGAATCGAAGCACAGCCTTTTGAGCGTATCTTAGATGTGCGAAAAAGGGACGGAGGTTCTCTTCTCCAAAAGAAAACGTGCTCTTGATAGGCGCTGGGTATTCAGAAACAAACATGATAACACCGGCGTGATCGTGAGGAACAAGGCACGATTTGCAGTTCAAGGTTTCGAGCAAGTTGAAGGTCTGGATCATGATGAGGTATATGATGAGAAAGAAGTTCGAAATGAGCTCGTTGAGAGAAGTGAAAATGTTTCTAGGCGTGCAAGTTTGTTAAACAGTCAAGGTTTCTTGATTCATCAAAGCAAATATGTTGATGACGTTCTTACCAAATTCGATATGACAGATTCAAAAATGGATAGGGATATGAAATCTACATCGGCTGGATGCCAATTCTTAGGGGACAGACTCATCTCATGGCAATGCAAGAAGCAACAGCTCACTTTCGCAACGGAAGCAAAGTGCGTTGCAGCATCTGCTGCCTGCTGCTCTCAAGTTCTTTGGATACAACACCAGCTCAAGGATTACAGTTTGACTTATCTAATCTCTACTACTTATTTTGATAATGATGCTGCTATCCAGATCATCAAAAACCCTGTCTTTCACTCTACAACCAAGCACATTGATATCAAGATGCCCTTTATTCGAGATTGTTGTGACAGAGGATTGATTAAACTTAAACAGATCCACACTGATGCTAATTCAGCGGATCTTTTTACAAAACCTGTCAGCATCTCGAGATTCAATGTGCTTGTGGATCTTTTAAAAATGATGCGTTTCACCGACTGAGCGACAAGAAAAACAGGGTTTAAATACTAAGGTAAATAAATAAGTAAATTTGTGCATAAAGTGCGATGTACAAATTCAAATTTAAGGGGGAAGAGGGACATATATGTACGTATTCATTGTTTGAGGGGGGGAGAAAAAAAGACATATATGTACATATGCATTGTTTAAGGGAAAAAATCGTGCTAAAGAATTTGATTAACACATGTAAGGTATCGAAGCTGAAAAGACTAGGATCTACTGCGATGTGTTGATAGGTCTAACGCTCAAAAAGCAAAGAGATACCAAGTGATATAAATATAACGGTATATGATTTCATGATCTTAAATCCTGCGTTGATAGATAACCAACGTCTGTGGTTTCGGGTCTTTATATTGATGAGTCATTCGAGATATCAGGACTGTCCTTCTGTTGCATCCAGATTATACGCAGACCTAGGCACAGTCAGCTTATCTTAAAAGAGCCGCAAAAAAAGGCCAAAACCTTAAACGAAAGAAAATATCATAAAAAGGAGAATTACGTATGCTTGTAAAGCCAAATTTATACCGTAAAAGGTATTTGCCTAGCCCTCGTCAGACTTTACTGACCTGTTCACCAGAAAGTCTGGTGTTGTAAAAACAAAAGGATGGACTCAGTATACTCACATGCTACGATTAACCGTTCTGCTTACCTTGATCGCGGGGGTATGTCTTGGTATGGGACACACGGATGTCATAGCATAATTCTACCCTAAGCGTATCACGAGGTTGAAAGTTAAAGGATGAGCGTTAGATTTAAGAGGACAAGTATATTAACAATCGCGTGGACCAGTCCAAGTAAGCCTGTGCTGAAAAATGTTCCTTAATCAGTTCGAGAAAGATTTGATCCCATGGCATTTCCTCCCTATATTACCCCTTTATTATTATTTTATTTTATTTTATATTATTGTTTTTCTGAACAAAAAGGTTGCTCGGTTGGTTGGATCATTGATTTTGAAAAGGATGTTTTCTGTCATGAAAAAGTAAATAAAATAATAGTCTAGCCCACTGATTCGGATTGGGACCCACTGTTTCGGATAAAACGAATCAGATCCGGCCCATTGTTCTTGAATGTAATTTGGACCACTGTTCCAAATTGGGCCAGGCCCATTGATCTCAGGCCCAATCCGAAACATTATATATTGTCAACCATTTCCCATTCGAGCCACATTTCGGACTAATCTCATTTCCTAAGCATTTCGAATTCTCTAATTGTCTTCCCAGACCACTTATCCGAGTTACAAGGCTTGCAGGTGAAGCTGAGATAGAAACCGAAGTTCTTGACTCAGACTTAGATGAAGAAGAATCCGATGACGACAGTGATGTGGAAGTGATTGCGTCTGAAAAGTTAAGGAACCCGTTCGAGAATCAACGTTAATGACTGCAGAAAACCTACAGGCCCTGATTGGATCCTTGAAGGATAGTGTTGGAAACCCTCCTTCCGTACCTATTCCTGAAACAGAAGTTCACTGTGAAGATGATACGATAAATGATGCTGAACAAGCATCCAACAAGAAACAAACAACCGAAACAGCTCCTGATATTCATTCTACTGGCCCAAGCTTAGAACCAGAGCCTACTATACTCACCGATCCAACAATCACTGTTGCTACTCAAGAAACAAGCACACAAGATCTCGATGTTGATTTTAATTTCGATTTCGATTTCGATCTGCCTGAGACAACTCACTCGCAACCAGAAAGCTCAAGCGGCATCAGGATCGATCTAGGAAGTTCCAGTGGTGCTGGTTTCTCTGAGCATAATGAAGTAGCCAAGCGCTTTGCTGCCAACAAGATGAAATTTATTGAAAAAGGAGATAGTGATAATGATACGGCCATTCATGTAACGAAGTTGGAAAGAAGAGTGATTGTGTTGGAACAAGATGCTGCCTTGAAAGAAGCCCAGATCTCGTCTTTGCAGGCTCAAATCTCAAGCAAGGATCATGGCGTTCGTGATCCTCACACTAAGCGAATGATCAAGACTGTCATTGGGCCGCCAACTGATAAGGAGAAGATAATTCCACTTGCTTGCAAGTTTTCAAAGGAAATTCTCAAGACCTTCAATTTCTAGGCATATGACCCCAAATGGCTGAAGTTGTGATCGTGACTGAAGAGCAATCCATCCGATTAGCAGACACATTGGATCTTATGATCTTTCACGAAGAGGATATCATGATTATTATTCAAAGCCAGATTCGCACGAATGATCAGTACGAAGAATGAACTAAGTCATGGACAAGTGCATTTGGCAACAAAATCAAGAATCGTTTATGTACTGATCCTGCTCCGTTGCCTGGTGGTCCTCCAAACTGATTCAGCAACTAATCCAATAAACCTAGGGGGAGATTGTTGGGCCCTATAGGTTTATGGATTAGTAGGATTATTGCTAATTGGACCAAGCTTCTAGAAGATGGGGATTAGAGTGGGCTTAGGTGATAATGGGCCTAGGGTTTAGGGGAGTGCACCCTAAACATTACTATAAATAGTAAATGGAAATTAGGAGTTTCGGTTAGTTATTTTGTTTTAGAAACTTGTATTAGACAATCTTTTGTAGGCAAGTTTAAGCATTCAATTCAACAAATCTTCCCTCTTTCTTCTTGTTCTTATGATTTCTTGAAGATCATCAAGCTTGGATTCCGCCCATCCTTGTTGATCGTTTGATATCATTGTTTGATCCGTTTTTTCAGGACTTGCAATGCAATACGAAGAAAAGATACACCAAAGCGCTTACATATATTAAGTAAATATTTTATTAGTTATGCTCTCTAATTAGATGATCATCTTCTCTGCCTATGGAAACATAGACCTGAAGCTCTCATCATCTGATTCAAGGTGATCATCTCTTCTGCTTATGGAAACACAGAACTAGAGCTCTCATCACCTAGTATATATTATTTCTAAGTTGTTAAGGTATGCATCTCAAAAGACCATGAGGACAGAAAAGTTTAACCGAACACGTGTGGGGTCCACTAGCTTCATCCTAAATATACCCAAAACATAACATTCTGATTTGGAAGTGTTGAAGTGGTTCCTAGTGTATCAGATAGGTCTTGTTCAAATGAATAAACAATGCTCAAAGGTTCAAGAGTTCAAGTGTTGAAGTGGTTCCTAGTGTATCGGATAACTACACGTTAGTATCGAAACTTGAAAATGGGAGATCGGATAGAATGAAGTCTTATAAACCAAATGAGTGTTGGAACTCATATGATATAGCTTAGTAAACTTAACATTCTAATTTGGAAGTGATCCTAAGTGCTTTTGACCCGTTATGACTCGTTAAGGTAGTTTACGCTACTTTAATGTGTCAGTTGCGTAGAAGTGTGATCGGATGGTCAAACATGTCCTATGATAAGTCTTAAATGCCCAAATATTTTTAATAAAGTTGTAACATTAGTTTGGATGTCAAAAATTTGGTTACATATGCTTAAAGTGGATTTATGCGCAAAAAGGGCATTTTGGTCATTTTTAGGCATATAACAATCGACTTATCATAACACTAACCAAACGACGTGACCATAAGGTATAACCTTAGTAGGTTATTCCCTATACAACTATGGTCACCAACATGTGTTTGGTCGGATCCTAAGATCGACCAAACTGGTCGGATTCAAAAGTCAAAGCGGTGGTCAAACCGCTCGACTTACGACCCTAAATAAGCACTAAACTAGAAGTGATGAGTTAGACATGTCAAAACATGTCTAACTAAGTTATAAAACTGATTTGGTATCAAAACTTGGAGTTTTGCTACCCGAAAATAGTTTTGTCGTAAAATGCACATAATGTGCATCTTTGACTGAAACTTTGACTCATCACTTCGACTAGTAAACGTGGTAATCAGAAGGTGCAATCGCTAGGGATTATATCCTTCGTGATTACGATCACGTTGCAAAGTTCAATTGAACTTTGACTTGACCAATTATGGTCAGAACCGAAAGTCAAACAGAAAGTCAACTGTTTGACTTTTAGCTCAAAATAAGCTAAAATATGAACAAGACTAGGAAAGAACACTTACTTGTGTTCTAGGATGGCAAGAATACTCAGTAGGAGACCTCCAATAGAAAGCAAAACTCCAATTAGAGTAGATAAGAAGTAGAAGTGAAAATGAGCAAGGAACTTGGTGCAAAAATGGTTGCTATTTATAGTATTTGAGGGTGTTTAGGATCATTCCACATGTCCCAAACATGAAAGGGGATTAAAACAAGTGTCCAAAGCAGATTAAACCTTGGGGAATACTCAAACTTTGGCTCCAAACAAAAGAAAACAAGCTGCTGTATGAAATCTGGTTGCTGGGATAGATTTACGGACCATATATGGTCTGTATTTGCGGTCCGTATATGTTGGGCATGGGCAAAAGTTTCAATAGTTGACAGTTTTGGCCCCTGGACTTGTTTCATCGCGTTTTTTCACTTCTAACACCCGTTAACCTAATTTTTATGCTCTATAAGGATGTTAAAGCATATGTGACTTGAATTATGCCCAAAAATGTCATGGACGTTCGTTCGTTCGGTTGTACGGTTGCGTTTTTCGCTTAATTACGACGAACGCTTTAACGAACGCGAAAACGAACTAAATTTCGCAATGAATGATATTTTTGCATTCTTATCAATAAAACACAAGATTTTAATGATTACAAAAATTTTTGGATGTGTGTACGTGGTTTGTATTAAGAAATACGAGAATCGGCAGATTTTCGCAGTTTGTCGCAAATAGTCCCTGAGCTCAAATAAGTATGTTTTTGCCATACCGAACCCCTCAAAACTTATTTATAAGTTATGTAAAGGGTATTTAGGTTATGTTTAGCATATGTCCTTGTTCCAGAGTGTGCGTCGCGTTAAACTGATTACGTTTTGTGTAACAGTTTATGATTTCACTTCCAGAAAAGGTTTGAGAGTTTGAAATCAAACAAGGACTAAAACGTGAATTGTCACATGTAAATATACAATCCCGGAAATAAAACACAAGATTTCATTGGATTAAAAATTATTCGGGATTGTAGGATGGTTGAAAAGGCGCAAATGTAAAAGTCTCCCCTACTTTAGGAAATTTCATCCCGAAATTTATTCGAAGGAGACCGTAGAGTGTTTGTTTGGAATAATTGAAAGATACGCAAAGTGCTAGATTCCAAAGATGCAGAGTATTATTTGGTGTTGAAAATTTTGGGTAATTCAAAGTGTGGGTAGAGATTTTCAAAGTATCTCAAGGTATTCAAACCTCTCAGTAATCGTGAAGCAGGTATTCTACCTTTAGAATTTGTGAATTTGAAAAGTGTCATCAAGTGTATAAAAATTGTTTTGTATGGCACTATGTTATACTAAGCTCTTAGTGTAAATCCTAAGCAAGCAAAGGGGTGTACATTCAAGCCTGGCCATACGTACACAGTTTCTAACATCCCATGAGGTACATCCTATGTACCATGAGTATCTCTTGCATAGGAGACAGGTCAACATACCTATGGCATCAAGGTCGTCACCTTTAACACCATAATATACTCCCGGTCGGCTCGATCAGAGTTAATGAATGTACTCGTCGTGGGCATTGCAAAATCCAGGGTTGTCATGATATTTTGGTATATGTTGCAACAAAGACGAGACGAGATAATGGCGTTATACGCCAATGCACAATACGATGATGATGAATCTGAAGAAAGTGATGAATAAAGCGATAGGTACATCTCTGATGTAATCCCATACCTAGAAGACTATTAATTTGTTTTGATTTCCTCTTATTGTAATCTTTTAAATTATTAATGAATTATTAAGAACGCCATAATCGCCAAAAAATTTACCTTTATAACATATGTGGGATTAATTCAACTGGTGAAATCTATAAAACGGAAAAAAAAATTTAAAGTTTGAATTATTAAAGGTATATATTGAATTTGGTAACACCATGGACACCAAGATGTTAGAATTATTAATTAATTTTAATGAATTTGGGAATGCCTTAAACGCCAAAATATTTCCTATGTAACACAAAACAAGTATATTGTGTGTTTTACCTTATATATGTGTGTGTGTGCGCGTGTATTTGCTATATAAGAGGTTATAGGGACATGTTTATTTCAAAACACATATTATGTTATGATATGTGAGAATGTCATAACACATTTTCAAATATTGTTTTGAACATAATAAAATTATTGGGAGAGAGAAAGTATTAACATTATTGAATTGTTTTATGCATTACCCACAAAACAATATGTATTAATGAATTATCATGCTCTTCGCAATTCTTAATATATTATGGGTTGTCTTTAATATATTAACAATTTTGAAAAAAATATCAAGGTTAGGGGTGTTCAAAAGTATCTGAATCCGAAACTTTGATCCGGCCTATCTGATATCCAAATCTGAACTATCCGAAAATTTGGATATCCCAAATTATATCTTCAAATATTCTAATTATTCAGATTCGTATAGTGTTTTAAAAAAATAGGATATTTCAAATATTCGAAATTTACGAAAATTTTTAAGTTTATTTTCGGACATTCTAATTATTCGAAAATAGCACAAAAATATCCGAAAATATATTCGGATGTCCGAAATATCTGGTTTAAATTAAATAAAAATATAGAATAAAAATAAATAATTGGATATTCGGATTTAGATTCGTTACCTGATCAGATATTCGAAATTTCGAATATCCGGTTTTGAACACCCCCTAATTATGGCCCGCTTTATTTTGAAAGTACCTACTTATATATTATATTATATATTAGCAATATATACGATTTTGAAATGCCCTTGTGTAATTATGAATTCATTTTGTGAACGTTATATATATATATATATATGTGTGTGTGTGTGTGTGTGTGTGTGTGTTTGTGACAGGATCATTTGAGAAGTAATTTTAATTAAGAAGAAAATGAATAATGGATACAACTCTAAAATATTAAATAGTCTTCTCTGATCTTATTTATTATTATCTTTGACAAGTTACTCATAACGACTATAATCATCTACATCAAATTTCTTTGCCTGCACACACCAAAATTAATCCTCCGCTTTTAGAAATTTATCCTACACATACTGAAATTTATCCTATACTTTATACAACACATCTCGTAGTTTATTCTACACATCTTGTATTTTATCCTATATTTTATACAATTTTTTTAAATATATTTTTAAAAAATTAAGTTACAAATTTAACGTAGAAAAAAGAAACTACAAATTAATAATCTACCTAACTCTATCAATGTATCTTTTCAATAAAATTAAATTCAAATATTAAATAAACCAAAATGAAGCATCCTTATTCTTAACGGTCAAAATTTCTTTTTCTTTTTTCTTAAATTTTTTTTTCTCTTTTGAACCCTCCAATATATATACATATACATATATATTTTTCTTGGATATTTTCTTAGTTTTATTTAATAATATTTTCTTATATATATATATATATATATATATATATATGGCAACGTTATTGTAAAAAAAGGTTAAAAGTGTGAGAAGTGTGAGAAATATTGTGTAGATGACATGTGTGTCCTCATTCTAAATTAATTCAAAAGGGTAAACAAGTAATTTTATCATTGATTTAATTAATTGATAACCTTCAATAACCGCCACCCGTATTTATAGGAACGTGATTTCTTTTAAAGATCTCTATAAAATCACTACGAATAACACTGCAACCACCATTCAGCACATATATAACACCATTCAATAAGTATATAACACCATTTTAAAGATCTCTATAAAAACATTATGAATAACACTGCAACCACCATTCCGCACATATATAACACCATTCAATAATTATATAATACCATTCAATAAGTATATAACATCATTCAATACTTATATAACACCATTCAATAAGTATATAACACCATTCAATAAGTGTATAACACTATTAAAGACACTAAAAAACATCATTCAACAGTTTATAACACTGTAATAAGTACATAACACTACAAAACAAAACAAAATATAACACTACAAATCACTATAAAACAATATGAATAGTATATAACACCATATTACCCTATTATAACTCTGTATAACACTACAACCTCGTCGTTCCACTGCCGGCACCACCACTACCGCCCGCTGTCTTGGGGAGGTGGCCAGCGCCGCCTCTCTACAGTCTCTCTTCTCTTTCTCTCGTTCGAACCCAACCACCCGACACCACCTTGCCAGATAACTTTCTCTCGCTCGAACCCAACCACCCGACACCCACCTAAGAGAGACGAACCTGATGTGTTGGTCGATGTCGGAAATACCTGGTGCGACGATGTTTGAAAAGAAGATGATACGGTGATGTAATGATTCTGGAGAAGAAGATGATGTCTGGAGAAGAAGATCGAGATCTGGATCTGGATCTTTATTATTTTTGACTGATTCGTGAAATTGTAGGGATTTGATTTACAGTTTCCTATTTTCAAATGGATAAAAAGACTCTATTACCCCTACAATTTTCAAACCAGTCCAAAATAATAAAACACAATTTACAATTTGGTCCCTATTGATCTCAACAATTAGATCAATTATCTAATGGTTAAGAAACTTTCTTACCCTTCTCACAAAAAAACCTCTTTTTTACAGGATCCTCTACATATATATATATATATATATATATATATATATATATATATATATATATATATATATATATATATATATATATATATATATATATATATATATATATATATATATATATATATATATATATATATATATATATATATATATATATATATATATATATATATGTATATATATAGGGGATGGTTCAAATGAAAACCACTTTTATTGTGAAAACTCGAAAACTAATTAAAAAAAGCCTAAAAAACACACAAATTTTTTTTTTTTCAATTTGTTTTATAAAAATCGCTGGTTTTTATATATAAAAAAACTTTAAAAAAAAAATCTTTTGTGTAGTGCACATGTGTAATAATACACATGTGTAGTACACATACACATGTGTAGTATTACACATGTGCACTACACAAAAAAAAAAAATTTTTGAATTTTTTTTATATAAAAAAACCTGCGAATTTTGGTTTGCAAAAAAAAAAAATTTGTATGTTTTTTGGCTTTGTTTAATTAGTTTTCGAGTTTTCACAATAAAAAGTGGTTTTCATTTGAACCTTCCCCTATATATATATATATATATATATATATATATATATATATATAGAGGCCGGTTATAATACAAATACTCTAATCGTACATTATGTACGCTACACCAACAACCGTACGATCATCTCATTAAAAGCGCGTGTTTAAACAATTAAATTAATCAAATTAAAATTAATAAAAGAAACCGCCAAGGTTAGAATCGTCCATAGCGAGAACAAAACCCCTGATTATCAGCACACAATAACTCAAAATCATACCGTAAACCCAAAATCAAAACATTGCATTCTCCTTCTCCAAAACATTACCTGCTACTCTCCATTGCGATTTCAACTACGATTCCATGAATATTGAGAAAAGAAGCAAAGCAAACAACGACAGACCACAAGAGAAGAAGATGAATCCAGGTATCTATTTACATTTACGATTTAAAGTGTAATATACAGGGGCTTTAAAATCAAATGCGATTTTGTTTGTTTATTAACGTTTTAACTGAAACATATAGTTTTATAACATTACATATTGATAACAACTTCAATTTTGCTAGGGTTTGTTACTGGTATATTTATTTATTAGGTTTTGCATTTTTTATGCAGTTGTCTTAATGATACTGATGGATGTGCGATATCATATAGGGTTTTGTTGTGGTTTTTATGACATTTGCGATTTCATATGATAAAAAGCTAGTATGTCGAAGGTTTTTTGTTTTAGGTTAAATTAAACTTGCGAATTGATATAAATGCAAATGCGATTTTATATCATAAGTTAGTTGTATTGTTTTTGATTTATAATGATTGGAGTAAATTACAAGTTTTGTCCTTTATGTTTGTCCAAAATTGCAGGCGCTGTCCTTTGTCTTTAAAATTGATGAGTTTTGTCCTTAATGTTTGCAAATCTTGCACGTTATGTCCTTTAGGCCAAACCCAGTTAGATTTTTTAGTTAAATCTGGTCATATGCAAGGCACATGAGGGCATTCTTGTCATTTTACCCTATTATTTAAATAAATATCTTAAAAGAAAATATAAAAATAATATATATTAACAATTACACCATCACCTCTTTTGTTAAGATATCTGCTCTCATCTCTTTCCTAAAACCTCCACAACCTAATTACACCATCACCTCCACCTCCTTCCACCACTGCCGCCACCACCTTCTTCCACCACTGCCGCCATCACCGCCACCACCGCCACCACCGCCACCAGCCTAAAATCAAAATCGAAACCTGCAACTTTTAAACCAAGGTCGCTGAACACCTGTCTCGAGCCTTGGATGCCAGATCTATCGATTAACCATATAATGCCGTTGCTGGAGACACGGAGACGCTAAACATGGAATCTAACCATAAAAGTTGTTGCAGGTCGTAGATCTGGGGCGGTGGTGGCGGCAGTGGTGGAAGAACCCCCCAAAAATCAAAAATCCTAATTTATAAATGATCTTTAGATAAACAAATAAAACCACCACTGCTGCAACCGATCCAATCTTTTCTTTTACACCTGATTTGCTCAGCGCCAGCACCCACCATCAACACTCACTCCACAGTCTCCAACATCACCCCTTCGATCCACCATCAACATCCACCCCTTCGGACCGTCGGTGAAGAAGTTCAGGAAGGTAAGCTAGGTGTTATGCTTAATTTGATGATAATTTGTGAATTGTTTGATTCGTGTGTTGATTTAGGTTGTACCAGATTCTGAAAAACTGGTTGGGTGAATGGGTTGAGGGGGTGAAAAAGCCCATTCTGAAGGATTGATCATCTGAAACGATGGTTTGGCCATCGGTTATGTTTTGGTTTGGTGTAATGGTGCTGATTGCAGTTGTGGTTAACAAAAGAGTTGAAATGGTGAAGAAGAAGATGATGATGATGATGAATAGGGGGGACTGAATCCGTAACACAGGCGGCCAGATTACCGACCCATAGATTGGGGTTGAAGATGAATCAGGGGTGTTATTAGGGTTTGGGGTTGAAGATGAATTGGGGTTTAAATTGTACAAAATGACCCTTTAATAAAAGTTATTTACAAACTAGCCCCTGGAAAGCTCAATTGACAAGAATGCCCTCATGTGCCTTGCACATGAACAGATTTAACTAAAAAATCTAACTGGGTTTGGCCTAAAGGACATAACGTGCAAGATTTGCAAACGTTAAGGACAAAACTCATCAATTTTAAAGACAAAGGACAGCGCCTGCAATTTTGGACAAACATAAAGGACAAAACTTGTAATTTACTCTAATGATTGATAGTTTAGGTAATGCTTATGTAACAAATGCGAAATCAATACTCATAAATGCCAATTGATAAAATAACACATGCGAATTGATATCTAACACATGCGAATTGATGACTTGTTGTGCATGATTAACTGATAAATGCGATTTTGTAAGTGTTTTTCACTATAGCATGCGATTTTGTACAAATAGAATCTGATGATGACTTTGAAGGACCAATATCAACTCTGATAAAAATTAAAAAGAATAGAAAGAGATTGGTGATTCAAGAAAGTTCAGAAGATGATGACTTTGTTAAGCCACCCCCAAAAAAGAAAAAACATGAGAAGAAAGAAGATAAGAGGAAATCAAAGATACTCACAAAAAAACATTCAAAAAAGGGGCAACAACCTAAAACAGAACATAGAGAGTTTTTCAAATACAGCAATGAAGCAATACTGCTGAGATGCCAACCTAACTCATATATGGATACTGTTAGAAGATTTTCAAAAAAAACAGATTAATGATGTTAGGGATATGGGGTTTGGAGCTATTCTTGATATCAACATCAACCATATTTCGACAAGATTGGCATATTGGCTAGTGAGAAACTTTGATGAGAAGTTCGATAAGCTAAACGTAGGAAAACACCAAATAAAAATAACATCGGACACAGTTTATGAGGTATTTGGAATACCAAAAGGTCCAAAGAAGGTTGAAATAATAGCCGATAAGAGAAAAGTCAAAAAGCAAGACAAAATTGAAAAAAGTCAAGAACCGGGAAATACGGTCCGGGATACATTCATCCGCCGGTGGGGACAAAACGCGAGACTTACCCATGGCTTAATAGCAAATACAATGGAAAATCAAATAGACGGAGGGAGTCTATTTAAATTAAATTTCCTTGTACACTGGATGACGTTCTTTGCAGAAATTACAAAGGCAACACTTGCAAATGATAGATGTTTGCTCGGTGTAGAAGATGTTGAGGAAATAAAAAATCTAGATTGGTGCTCATATCTACTCGAAACCTTGCGCCGGACACGAGCGGGCTGGAAGAACTATAAGATACAGTTCGTAGGACCTGTTGCCTTTCTTACGGTATACATTACTACATTTAATAACATATTTAAAAATACTAGTTTGTTCTTTTATATAATTAAATGATCTTGCGATTTATACAGCTTCTATACACGCATGAATACAACAAAAAGCTTAACCTGTTTGAGAAAGCCGTGGAGATGCCAGTTATTCGTTATATAACATCTTCAGAGATTGATAAAGTCGAAGAACATATTTTGGATAACGGACCTCTATGGATATCAAGTGAGAGTGAAGAAGAAGAAGAAAGTGAAGAAGAAAATGAAGAAGAAAATGAAGAAAAGAATGAAGAAGAAGAGGGTCCTCCGGAGGATGATTATACACTACGACCACCGGTTGACACGACGATAAGCTACAAAAGAAGGACTGCGCGCGCAGTACAAAACGAAGAAACCGGGGCAGAGCCAAAAGATAACGAGAACATTGATGATTTCACGGATTTCAGTTTTGAAATCAATGAAATGTCTCAGATGAACATTGACTTTGAAGTTGGAACGCAGACGCAGAAAATGATGGATTATTGCAACACTCCTGCTCAACTTTCACCGTCGGTATTCTATGACACAGCCCACGAACAACAACTAGAGGCTTCGAGAGCAAACAAAAAGGTAAGTGTAAAAAAATATTAATTTAACTTATTTAACTTAATCAATTATATTTAACTTCTATATTGATATTACAGAATCTGTTGAAAAAGATGAAAGCAAATGTCAAAAAATACCTTAAAATGGTTCGAGTTGTTCAAGAGATGAACAACTTAGTGTCAGAGGCAAAAACTAAGTGTTTTTGGGATGTTGAGGTTATGAAGGCTTGTAAGGAGTGGGATCAAACGCTTCAGAATAATCCCATTTGTCTGCCACCTGAACCGGTTCAAGAGCATGAACCTGCAGCCTCTCCTGTTCATCAAGAACCTGAAAACCCAGCTTTTGAGGTTCATCATGAAGTTGCTACAAACAAAGAAAGTAGAGAGGATGAAGAAGCACAAAAAGTAATATCCAATGTTTTGGTACAATTGGCATCAGAAGGTAACACATGCGAAGTCAATATTAACACATGCGATATAATGTAAAAATTCACTAAAAATTATGCATTTGCGAAACCTATGAAAAACACATGCAATACTATCAAAAGCATTTCAGATTTGATTTCGCACACGATGTCATGTATACTCCTACGATTTTGATTCTGCTGTATTAAATAAAATAATTTGAATCTATAGGTACACTGCAACTAGATGATGGAGGAGTCACAGACACCCTTATTGCAAAAATTCAAACAGTGGAACCGGGTGTATATGCTTACCAAACAACTGCCAATGGTAATAAAAACCCTTTACTTTATGAGAAAAATTAAACATCATAAATTATTGTATATCTTAAATTACTCTGGCATGCAGAAACTGGTGAAAATGAAACTGTTGTCGAAGAGACAGTGAACTTGGCAGAATCTACACAAAAAGTCCAGGAAGAAGTGCCGGAAAAAGACCCTCAACAACTCGATACGGACGTTGAAGTTGAAAAGGAAATGGAACCTGAATGCCCTCAGGTAACTGCTGAAGAATTGCATTCAGTTGAGTTGGTTTTGAGCATAGGACCAACATTGGAAGAAGATAAAGGAAAAAAACAAACTAAGGGGAGAAAACCACAAAGCCAAAGCAAGTTCCAAAACAAGTTATACCAAAAGGGTTAAACGAACTGCTTTATAAGACAATAGAACAAGCAAAAATAAGAGGTGAAAAAGATGTGCAGATCTTGGAGACAATGTTTGTTCACCTTACTGCAATAGAGTGGTGAACATGCATGAAGCACTCTTGACCCAAGAATTGAGTGTGATCCGCTTCACATTTGCTACCTTTGCAGACTTGCAGTAAGTAGAAAAACATATATCAACAAACAAACATCTAATAAAAATATACACAAAACAAAAACTAATTATTTATTTTATGACTGGCAGAGAAGAGTTTTACCGATCAAAAACTGAGGTTGCAACATTCAAAGCTGTGTTTGAAAGCTTCTTCAGGGAACAATACGTAGCATCGAACGGAATAGATGCATTTGTAGATATTCTAAACCTTGAAGAGAAGAAAAGGGATAGAAAATCATCACCACACAGATTCTTCTTGTATTCCACAATGATGGTATGTTTTCATATACATTTTGTCATTTGAAATTTTAAAACATAAATGCATATTAAATGATTTTGCAAACTAGTTATATCTAAATCGCATGTATTATGGCAGAATTTTTGCTTTTGAAACATTTTCATACTGTTCTAAATATCGCATGTGTTGTATATACTATTCGCATGTGAAAAAATCAAATGTTTGCCTTTCTCCTACTGTTGTAATTTCGCATTTGGTACATACACTATTCGCATTTGGTACATTGTTTGCATGGATTTGACTCTGGTTACATAACATACAGCCGAGTATCTGTTACGACGAGGAGAAATACACAGACAACCAACGACTCAAAATATTTGCCTCGAATTTTGAAGACATGTTAAATAGATATAAAAAACTTGAATCGGTTGACCTGGTGTTTATTCCGGTACTTCAAGGTGACCACTTCTATGTCTTGTGCTTCAACTTAAAAACCGGCAAAATTGACCTGATTTACAATTCAGCTACAAAACAAGAGTTTAAGGAAAGATACAAGGGGCTTCCAGACACACTGGTAATACAAAACCCTATACTTATACATGTTATATTTTATGTAAAAGCTACTAACACAATGTTACAATGTTACAGAGAAGGGTATTGGTTTTATACCTACAAAATGCTTTAAAACCAACACCGGCTATAGAAGAACTTGCAACCTCAGTGATAGAAAGAAAGGAAATGGTTTGGAGGACGAAGAATAACGGCGTAAACTGTGGAGTGTTTACGATACGTCACATGGAAACGTACAAGGGAGACCAAAAACCATGGGTGACAGGATTTGTGAATGAAGATGAAGTAAACAACAGACAGAAAGCACAACTTCATCTCCTAAGGACAAGATATCTCAGCAAAATCATTCTATCAGAACACAACATGCATCGTCTAAAAATAATTAAAATGGCCAATGCTTTCAACAAAAGGCCAGACAAAGAGAGGTATATGAAAGATCTGGATAAGATAATCCCAGAAAGGATGAAAACATATTTTGACAGGGACAACTAAACTTCATTTGATGATGTATTTATGTTACATATTTCAACTGTTTCAACTGTTTCAACTGCTTTAGTTCTCTTATTAATTTCACATATATTGGTGTTTCTTAATTGGCAATTGTGTTTTTATTTCGCATGTGTTTTGTATGAAAATCGCATGTTTCACATTGAATTCTTAAAATTTGCGAACTACAATTCCATTACATGACAAAACATGCTAATTTATTGGAACATACACCAAAAAAAAAAAAAAACAGTTCATTCAAAAGATGAAAGAAACTATATTTTCATCTTCATTGAGCATCTTAATACAGTTATTGCACCAGCCAACTCTTTCAACTGTTTCTCATCCCTCTCACCCAAATCCACCATAAACATAACTGCAATTTCTTTAAGACTACTCACTTGCATCTGGGATAACAAGTTCAGAATTTCTTGTCTTCTCTTCATGTTTTCTGTTACACGAGAAATGTTGGCTTCCAACATCTCTTGACAAGTTTGATCCTCTTGAATCTGTTGCTGAATCCTTTTCCTCAAAACCTGCTTGATACTTGGTTCAGAAGAAGAAGAAGAGGATGTTGGTAGATCTGCCATTTTTTAATTGGATGTTTGCAATAGTAATGAAAACATAGAATATATAATAAAAAAATTATTGATATGAATTATTGAAATCAATTATTGAACTGAATTATTTGATTTCAATAATTGAAACACACTGTGCAAAAATAAAAATAATTACTCATAAAGATTGCGAAATCAAAAGCTACAATTGATAAAAATCTTTAAGGTTTGCGAAATCTCGAATTAAACTTGCGAAATTATATATCAAACTTCATTGTGTGCGAAATGACTATATTTAAACATGCGAATTTATGTAACAGATCCATTCCTTTACTAGTTGGATTATTTTAACACATCACATGCGATATATAAAAAGACACATGCGATATAGTAACACAACAATTAATTCCAATAAACACTTAACTTCTACCCCTGATTATAAATCTAATAATAAAAAAACTTCAAATAAAAAAAAACCCAAAACTCACCTAAATGACGAATCAAGAAGTTTCTGAAATGGCCGTTCTGTGTGGAATCAATCAAAACCCTACAATCGAATTGAAAACGAAGAATACTTAAATGGAACGGTTAGGAAATGAACTCCATAATTGACGGGATTCAATGATTAGCAGTCGTAAATGTTAGAATAGAATGTCTGATATACCCTTATTTGTTAAAATTGGATCAGGACACGTGTATGGCTGCTGTTGTAGCGTACATAATGTACGATAGTGAGATTTGTACCATACTCTTTACCTATATATATATATATATATATATATATATATATATATATATATATATATATACGTATATATATATATATAGGAGAAGGATCCGTTAGGAACCACCCTTTATTGCGAGAACAGCGAGAACCAATGTGAACAAAACCAAAAATACCTAAAAATAGCTAAAAAACACACAATTTTTTTTTTCAATCTTTTTATAAAAAAATCTCTACTTTTAGTAGCAAAAAGAAAAATTCCTACTAAAAGTAGCGATTTTAATATAAAAAATATTAAAAAAATTTGTGTGTTTTTTTAGATTTTTTTTTTTAATTTTTTTTAGGTTTTTTGGGGGTTTAGTTTTTAGCATCTTAGCTTGGGGGGTGGTTGGTGGGGGTTTAGGTTTTTGGGGGTGGGGGAGGGGGTTAGGGTTTTTTAGGTTTTTTTGGGGGGTTTAGTTTTTAGCATTTAATTTGGGGGTGGGGGGTTTAGGTTTTGTGGGGGGGGGGGGGGGTTAGGATTTTTTAGGTTTATTTAGGTATTTTTGGTTGTGTTCACATTGTTTCTCGTGGTTCTCGCAATAAAGGTGGTTCTCGCATGAACCTTACCATATATATATATATACACACATATATATATATATATATATATATATATATATATATATATATATATATATATATATATATATATATATGTATATGTATATGTATATATATATATATAGGGTGAGAGTTCGCTACAAAGTCCATTTTTCCTACAAAGTGTAAAAAGTCATAAAACACTATAATGTCTACCATAAAACACACTCAAAACTCACAACTAACAAAGTGAAGATTACTAAAATGTCATATTTATGGGTTTTGTGTTGTGTTTCGGATGATAAGGCTTTGATTATCGAATGACTAACATTGGTGTGTTTTATGTTGATTATCATGTTGTGTTTTATATTCATAGTTCTACGATGGTTTGTTTGAAGCTTTTATTGTGACAACTCGAACTTTAGACTCACTTTGATGTAACGTTACGTACCTATATGACACTTTGAGTTAATGAATGTTACGATGTTGCGTACTTATGTGAACTTGATTATATAATTGAATGAATGTTGTGTGCATGGTGTATATTATGCGTACGTGTATGTATTGAACCGCACAACACTAGACAACTTGAACCGCACAAGCTCACATCACCCGCACAAGGCCTTTGGGCCATAGTACTTGTAAACGGACTCAAGGGCAGCCCAAGCAAGGGCCGGCCCATTCCTTTTATGCGTACAAACACCCTTTTGAGGGGGTTGTTCTCTCATTTGCTACAATCCTCACATCACACACTAGAAACCCTAGTTCTTTCTTGCTTAGGAACTCGACGGCAACAATCCTTAATAGTCAAAGATTTTGCTTTCATACGGATCACTCTTCCTTGGTGTATATCAATCGGTTAGTAGTTTTGTTATTGTTTTCTTGTTGATCGATGATATGTTTTCATGCTAGACTAAACCGATTAGGATTGTACATGAATTAGTAAGCTAGAACCGATTTGATGTTGCTATGTTTTATTTGTGGATTGATGATGTTGATTGTTGTTAATGTTAATGCTAATCGGATTTCACTTTACTGTTTCGAGAATCAATGTTCATAACTCGGTTTCATGATTGTCAAGAATCGAATATGTTTAAGTGTTTTGATAGGCTGTTCATGGATGTGACTATTAGGGTTCATAAGAAATTGCTTAGAAAAACACTTCTTTGATCGGCTGCATGTTAATTGGGAAGTAGGAAACTTGTTGATTGATAAAAGATAAATAAGGAAACTGATTAGTTGAAATTGTAACTAATATACAAGATTTCCGGATTTTAAACCGGTCGCACAAGATGACCACTCGCACAAGGTGCCTCAATCGAACAAGCTAATCCGGTCGTACAAGGCCCGCAAATCGCACAAGTTGTGAGTGTTGGACTGTTGGGCCGAACAGCCCAAACCCCATCGCACAACCCAACCTGATCATACAAAATCAGTCGGGTCGCACAAGTTGTTTGATTGTACAAGGCTTAGTGGATCACACAATTTATTATGCTATGTTGTGGGCCGGGCAGCCCAGTCCGCCTAGACGCACAACCTGATCCGGGCCGCATAAGTCATTGTGTGGGCCGCTCACACTATTGGATCACACAAGTTCACTAGGTGTTATATATTTGGGCTGTTTATGTAATGGATCGCACAATGCCATGGGTATGATAATTATTGGGCCGTGAATGTTTAATCTGTTTGTTTGTTTGATGGGCCGGGTATGGATTGGGCTTAGTCATGTAATCGCACAAGATGGTTGGGCTCGCACAAGCTCTTTGGCCCAACCATCCGAATCGCACAAGTGGTGTATTTAATGTGTTGACTGTTTACGTGCATACGTGTTTGGTTATGATGTATACGTGCATTACTTGAACCGAACCTGACTTGTATAATGACCATGATAGGACGTGGTTGACCATTTACTAGCTTACCTGTACCCTTTGTGTATCTGCCGAGCAATCCAAGGTGAGTTCACACAACCAAGGCATGGGATTCCCGGGTTGGGAATTGGGTTGGATATGTTGGATATGGAATGACTACTCGTACTTACGCAATCACTAGACTATAGACCATCGTCCTCAGGCTAGTCAGGACACGTTACGTAAATCCTGCGTAACCCAGTAATTGCCAATTGTCTCCCGGGTCGGGAGGACACGTTACGTAAATCCTGCGTAACCCAATACCTTCTACTGTCTTCCGGGTCGGAAGGACACGCTGTGTAAATCCTGCGCAGCCCCCACACGTACCACTGTCCTCGGGGAAGGGCACGTCACGTAAATCCTGCGTGACCCTGTACGTATTCCTGTTCTCGGTTTAAGAAGAACACATGGTTGGAAATAGTCTAGTAAGTACCATAATGGGAAGCCCCGTTATAAAGGATAAACGTGAGAATCCCTCACCAATAGAATATTCTTGCTTGGGAAGCCTTACTAGATGAACTTACGCATGATTATTACGAACTTACTTTCTGTGAACTCGCTCAACTAGTTGTTGACTATTTGCTGCATGCCTTGCAGGACCTTAGGTACATTATGGAGCTTGCACAGGGAGGAGCAGGTCGTTGTGGGATATGGATCATGAACGATATTTGAACTTATAACTATTTTGGAGTTTACACTACTATGCTTCCGCTACTTAAACAATGTTTGGTTTTGAAACATCAATCATGTCATGATGAACTACCTTAATTACTTTTATTATTATTAAATGCTATGTTTGATATGATTGATGGCTTGATCCTGGTCATGTCACGCCTCCAAGCGGTGGTACTCCGCGTGTGGGATTTTGGGGGTGTGACAGATTGGTATCAGAGCCATTGGTTATAGAGAACTAGGTTTTAATATGGGAAAACGTTTTTTTTTAAAACCAGACTATAACCAGAACAGTGCTCTCAACGATCCACAACGACGCTTCGCTCCACGTGCAAGACTCGACATCCTAGGTAATAAGGTTTATGTTTATTGCCTGTTTGCTAGAACTGCTTAGAACTTTGCTCGCATTACGTTTAGATACACATGATACTATAGCATGAGAATCCCTACGTGCTTACACTTTTCTGTCATCGCCCTACTCGCGAACCACTCCCACTCACGTTACTTTTTACTATGAAGATCATGTCTGGACGAATCAACATGACTCAAGCCCAGCTAGAGGCTCTCGTTCAAGCTCAAGTTGCTGTGGCACTTGCAGCCACACAAACAGGAGGTATATCCTGTGGTTATAGCACACACTAGGATCTTTAGATCCTACACTCCTAAACTAGCCCTTGTAATTAAACCTTGTCCTATTCGTACACAATAGGTCAACCAGCACAGCAACCAGTCTACACTTTCAAGAATTTTATGGACCGTCCAAGTACCTTCAGCGGCACGGAGGGAGCGGTTGGACTCCTCCATTGGTTTGAAAGGCTTGAAACTGACTTCGAGGTGCATGATTGCCCTGAGTCTCGTAGAGTGAAGTTTGCTACTAGAACACTCGAAGGTGTTGCATTAACCTGGTGAGAAGCACAGGTTCAAATGTTAGGGCTGGCAGCTGCTAACGCCACTTCCTGGAACGAGTTTAAGGATTTAATTACGGAAGAGTTTTGCAGTCAAGAGGACATCCACAAACTAGAGGAAGAGTTCCTCAACCTACAGATGGTGGGGTCTGAAATTGAAGTTTATACGAGGAGATCAAACGAGTTAGCCACATTTTGTCCTACTATGGTAGACTCTCCCACCAAGCGCGTCGAACTGTATCTCAACGGTCTAGTACCCGAAATTCAGAGTCTTATGACCACAGCTAACCTTGGCACTATCCAGCAAGTCACTCGACTGGCTCATCGTCTCACAGACCAGGCTGTAGAACAGAACAAACTACCGAAACGTGCTAAGACTGATACTGCATGTGCTTCTAGGGATAACAAACGCAAGTGGGATGAAAACCTGAGCACGGGATTGATTTTGGTCCAGCCTCTGACGCAGAAGCAGGAGACAGATGACTACCATTGGCCCAGACAACAGTTTTCTAGTAGTCATGGGCAGAAAAGATATCGAGGAATACACCCATGGTGCAACCATTGTAACAGACACCATAGTGGACGGTGTCGCAAGGAACGATGTCAGAGATGTCTCAAGATTGGTCATGAAGCTAAGGATTGTCGAAACTCACGTCCTGTAGGTCAGGAACAACAACAGCCTCAAGCCCCACAGGCTCAGTGGCAGCAGCAAAGTTTCAGAGAATGTTTTCAGTATGGTACAAAAGATCACTATGAGAGACACTATCCACAATTGAACTGGAACCAGAATCAGAACCACGACCATGGAAGCAGGAACGGCAATGGGGTTAGCAACGGGGGAAACAATGGAAACAACGACGCCCACGACCGCGTGTCTGGGATGGGTCAGGGTGATGCAAGGGACGATCTTAACGTAATAATGGGTAAGTTTCTTCTTGTCGACTTTTATGTTACTATATTGTTTGATTCGAGTGTGAATACCAATTATATGTCCTTGAAGTTAGTCGAATGACAAAACATACACCAACTCCCTTGAACACCAAACGTGTCGTAGTATTAGTTAATGGTAAGGTCTAGAAGCTATACTTAGTTCCGGGTTGTAATCTTATCCTCGCTGGTCAGACATTCCCTACCGACCTCATTCCTATAGATCTGGACAGCACCCATAGCTCGCGCATCATATCGTTTAGCTCCATCAGAATTGGAAGAACTGTCAAAGCAACTGCAAGAGCTTTTTGAAAAGGGCTTCATTCGTCCCAGCTCTTCGCCTTGGGGAGCTCCAGTACTTTTCGTGAGAAAGAAAGACGGTACGTTCAGAATGTGCATCGACTACCGTGAACTCAACAAGGTGACGGTGAATAACCGTTATCCTCTTCCACGCATCGACGACTTATTCGACCAGTTGCAAGGGTCGTGCTACTATTCGAAGATAGACCTGAGGTCAGGCTATCATCAGATGAGAGTCCGGGATGAGGACGTCTCCAAGACAGCCTTCAGAACTCGTTACGGTCACTACGAGTTCCTCGTCATGCCATTTGGATTAACGAACGCGCCTACTGTATTTATGGACCTTATGAACAGGGTGTGCAAACCCTACCTAGACAAGTTCGTCATAGTGTTCATCGACGACATTCTGATTTACTCCAAGAGTCAGGAGGAACACGAGCAGCATCTTCGCCTTATTTTGGAACTCCTTCGGAAGGAACAGCTGTATGCCAAGCTTTCTAAATGCGACTTCTGGCTTCGTGAAGTCCACTTCTTAGGTCATGTGGTGAACAGGGATGGGATCCATGTCGATCCATCCAAGGTAGACTCGATCAGAAACTGGCCTGCACCACGTACGCCAACGAAAATACGCCAATTTTTGGGTTTAGCAGGATATTATCGACGGTTCATCAAAGACTTTTCAAAGATTGCTCAGCCGCTCATGTTACTGACACAGAAGGGTGTCGTTTATCGCTGGGGAGAGCCCCAGGAGACTGCTTTTCAGTACCTAAAGGATAGACTTTGCAGCGCGCATATTCTCTCATTGCCAGAGGGCACGGACAACTTCGTAGTATATTGTGACGCATCAATACAGGGTCTGGGTTGCGTATTGATGCAGCGGGATAAAGTTATTTGCCTACGCCTCTCATCAACTAAGGGTTCATGAACGGAACTACATGACGCACGATTTAGAGCTGGGAGCTGTTGTTTTCGCGCTTAAGATATGGCGACACTACCTGTACGGTACCAAGTGCACGATTTACACCGATCACAGGAGTCTCGAGCATATCTTCAAGAAGAAGGAATTGAATATGCGTCAACGACGATGGGTCGAGTTGCTTAACGATTACGAATGCGCTATCAAGTACCATCCGGGCAAAGCCAATGTTGTGGCCGACGCCCTCAGTCGAAAGGACACCTTACCGAAGCGCGTGCAAGCGCTCCAGCTTACGATTCAGTTTAGTCTTCCTGCTCGGATACGAGCTGCTCAGATAGAAGCACTGAAACCTGAAAACGTCAAGGCTGAAGCCTTACGCGGCCCAAGGCAACGAATGGAACTAAAGGAAGACGGCGCTTACTATGTAACGGGGCGTATTTGGGTCCCACTCTATGGCGGTCTACGCGAACTTGTAATGGATGAAGCTCACAAGTCTCGCTATTCGGTACATCCAGGGTCGGATAAAATGTACCACGACATCAGAACTACTTATTGGTGGCCTAGCATGAAAGCCCACATCGCTACCTATGTCGGCAAGTGCTTGACCTGTGCGAGAGTCAAGGTCGAATACCAGAAACCAGCGGGTCTACGTCAGCAGCCTAGAATACCTCAATGGAAATGGGAAGAAATTTCCATGGACTTCGTTACAGGCCTACCAAGATCTCAACGTGGGAACGATACGATATGGGTGATCGTAGATCGACTCACCAAGTCTGCACACTTCTTGGCTATAAAGGAAACGGATAAGTTCTCCACTCTCGCAGACATCTATCTTAAAGAAGTTGTTTCAAGGCACGGGGTGCCCATCTCCATCATTTCGGATCGCGATGCACGATTCACGTCAGATCTATAGCAAGCGATGCATAAATCATTCGGCTCAAGGTTAGACATGAGCACAGCGTACCATCCTCAGACGGATGGACAGTCTGAGCGAACGATCCAAACTCTTGAAGACATGCCTCGGGCATGCGTTATCGATTTCGGCAACGGCTGGGAAAAGCACCTCCCTTTGGTGGAGTTTTCTTACAATAACAGTTATCACACCAGCATACAAGCCGCTCCATTCGAGGCATTGTACGGGCGTGAATGCCGGTCACCTATCTGTTGGGCAGAGGTGGGAGATAGTCAGATTACGGGTCCGGAGATTGTTGTGGACGCCACAGAAAAGATTGCACAGATTCGACAACGTATGGCGGCAGCACGAGACTGTCAGAAAGCCTACGCGGATAAGCGTAGAAAGCCATTGGAATTTCCGGTCGGGGACCGGGTTTTATTAAAAGTTTCACCCTGGAAGGGTGTGGTACGTTTTGGCAAACGGGGCAAACTAAATCCGCGGTACGTCGGACCGTTCGAAATCATTGAGAAGATAGGCAAGGTAGCCTACAAGTTGAACCTACCAACTGAACTTGGGGCAGTTCACAATGTCCTTCATGTATCGAACCTAAAGAAGTGCCTATCAGATGAAACCCTCATCATTCCTTTCAAAGAACTCACTATCGACGAGCGGTTGCAGTTCGTCGAGGAACCAGTTGAAATCACGGACCGGGATGTGAAGGTCCCCAAAAACAAGAGAATCCCTCTTGTTCGAGTACGTTGGAACTCCAAACGTGGCCCAGAGTACACCTGGGAACGCGAAGACAGGATGACAGAAAAGTACCCCCAGTTATTCGAAACCAATGCAACCACTGCTGAGGCTGAAGCTACTACTTCGGAATTTTGGGACGAAATTCCAGATCAACGGAGGGAGGATGTGACACCCCAGGAAAACCAGTGAACGATTGAACTTACCTAGCTTCCTCAGTGAGTGCATACCAAATTTCGGGACGAAATTTCTAATTAGTTGGGGATAATGTGACAAATCGAACTTTAGACTCACTTTGATGTAACGTTACGTACCTATATGACACTTTGAGTTAATGAATGTTACGATGTTACGTACTTATGTGAACTTGATTATATAATTGAATGAATGTTGTGTGCATGGTGTATATTATGCGTACGTGTATGTATTGAACCGCACAACACTAGACAACTTGAACCGCACAAGCTCACATCACCCGCACAAGGCCTTTGGGCCATAGTACTTGTAAACGGACTCAAGCGCAGCCCAAGCAAGGGCCGGCCCATTCCTTTTATGCGTACAAACACCCTTTTGAGGGGGTTGTTCTCTCATTTGCTACAATCCTCACATCACACACTAGAAACCCTAGTTCTTTCTTGCTTAGGAACTCGACGGCAACAATCCTTAATAGTCAAAGATTTTGCTTTCATACGGATCACTCTTCCTTGGTGTATATCAATCGGTTAGTAGTTTTGTTATTGTTTTCTTGTTGATCGATGATATGTTTTCATGCTAGACTAAACCGATTAGGATTGTACATGAATTAGTAAGCTAGAACCGATTTGATGTTGCTATGTTTTACTTGTGGATTGATGATGTTGATTGTTGTTAATGTTAATGCTAATCGGATTTCACTTTACTGTTTCGAGAATCAATGTTCATAACTCGGTTTCATGATTGTCAAGAATCGAATATGTTTAAGTGTTTTGATAGGCTGTTCATGGATGAGACTATTAGGGTTCATAAGAAATTGCTTAGAAAAACACTTGTTTGATCGGTTGCATGTTAATTGGGAAGTAGGAAACTTGTTGATTGATAAAAGATAAATAAGGAAACTGATTAGTTGAAATTGTAACTAATATACAAGATTTCCGGATTTTAAACCGGTCGCACAAGATGACCACTCGCACAAGGTGCCTCAATCGAACAAGCTAATCCGGTCGTACAAGGCCCGCAAATCGCACAAGTTGTGAGTGTTGGACTGTTGGGCCGAACAGCCCAAACCCCATCGCACAACCCAACCTGATCATACAAAATCAGTCGGGTCGCACAAGTTGTTTGATTGTACAAGGCTTAGTGGATCACACAATTTATTATGCTATGTTGTGGGCCGGGCAGCCCAGTCCGCCTAGACGCACAACCTGATCCGGGCCGCACAAGTCATTGTGTGGGCCGCTCACACTATTGGATCACACAAGTTCACTAGGTGTTATATATTTGGGCTGTTTATGTAATGGATCGCACAATGCCATGGGTATGATAATTATTGGGCCGTGAATGTTTAATCTGTTTGTTTGTTTGATGGGCCGGGTATGGATTGGGCTTAGTCATGTAATCGCACAAGATGGTTGGGCTCGCACAAGCTCTTTGGCCCAACCATCCAAATCGCACAAGTGGTGTATTTAATGTGTTGACTGTTTACGTGCATACGTGTTTGGTTATGATGTATACGTGCATTACTTGAACCGAACCTGACTTGTATAATGACCATGATAGGACGTGGTTGACCATTTACTAGCTTACCTGTACCCTTTGTGTATCTGCCGAGCAATCCAAGGTGAGTTCACACAACCAAGGCATGGGATTCCCGGCTTGGGAATTGGGTTGGATATGTTGGATATGTTGGATATGGAATGACTACTCGTACTTACGCAATCACTAGACTATAGACCATCGTCCTCAGGCTAGTCAGGAGACGTTACGTAAATCCTGCGTAACCCAGTAATTGCCAATTGTCTCCCGGGTCGGGAGGACACGTTACGTAAATCCTGCGTAACCCAATACCTTCTACTGTCTTCCGGGTCGGAAGGACACGCTGTGTAAATCCTGCGCAGCCCCCACACGTACCACTGTCCTCGGGGAAGGGCACGTCACGTAAATCCTGCGTGACCCTGTACGTATTCCTGTTCTCGGTTTAAGAAGAACACATGGTTGGAAATAGTCTAGTAAGTACCATAATGGGAAGCCCCGTTATAAAGGATAAACGTGAGAATCCCTCACCAATAGAATATTCTTGCTTGGGAAGCCTTACTAGATGAACTTACGCATGATTATTACGAACTTACTTTCTGTGAACTCGCTCAACTAGTTGTTGACTATTTGCTGCATGCCTTGCAGGACCTTAGGTACATTATGGAGCTTGCACAGGGAGGAGCAGGTCGTTGTGGGATATGGATCATGAACGATATTTGAACTTATAACTATTTTGGAGTTTACACTACTATGCTTCCGCTACTTAAACAATGTTTGGTTTTGAAACATCAATCATGTCATGATGAACTACCTTAATTACTTTTATTATTATTAAATGCTATGTTTGATATGATTGATGGCTTGATCCTGGTCATGTCACGCCTCCAAGCGGTGGTACTCCGCGTGTGGGATTTTGGGGGTGTGACATTTATGGACTGTTAGGGTTCAGATATTGTGTTTTAGTGATCTTCAACCTGTTATTGGTGGGTTTTGAATGTGTTTTATGGCTCAAAATGTGGTGTTTTATGACTTTGTACACTTTGTAGGAAAAATGGACTTTGTAGCCGAACCCCGCCATATATATACATACATATATATATATATATATATTTCGATAAACTTTTTCGAATACGTAGTTCTCATTAATCTCACAACTCAAGGTGGTTCTCATCTTACCCTTTTCCTATATATATATATATATTTCCTATATATATATATATATATATATATAGGAAATATATATATATATAGGAAAAGGGTAAGATGAGAACCACCTTGAGTTGTGAGATTAATGAGAACTACGTATTCGAAAAAGTTTATCAAAAAAACATTTTTTCTTAAAAATCTTAAAAAAATCACTTCTAAGCAAAGTGTCATAACAAATTTTCATCAGGTTAGAAAAAAATTTCATCGTTGTAACAAAATTTACATCAGGTGTAAACAAAACTCAAATCAGGCGTAACTACCAACACGACAAAAGTTTTTATGTTTTTTAATTTGTACAGATGTGTTTATAATATTTGCATTTACATTTGTGCAAAAAATGTTGACCAACTCGCAAGGAAAGTGTTAGTTCTTATGGTTCTCACAACTCGTGGTAATTCTTAATTGAACCGAAAGCTATATATATATATATATATATATATATATATACACACACACACACATAAGTAAATATAGGGTAGGGTTCTAAAGTGAACAACCTCCCAAGAGTGAACTGTGTGAACTCATCTGGACCCTTGATTTCCTTTTTAGTTGTTAAGGGTAGGATTGTAATTTTATAAAAAAATTAGATTTAAATCATTATCTCAATAATTGAAATCAGTTACATATTTCCTATTTAAATTCCTTATCCATAGTATCTTTCTTATTTTAAATTCATTATCCACAATATCTTTTATTTCAGTTTTATTTTTTAGATTTCATCACGAGAATTCAAATTTTGATTTTTAAGATCCACGTAACCTTTATATTTCAACGGTATACACATGTGTACTTGGATATAAATAGAACAGTACGTATGTGTACTCAACATCCTGCATATGTGTACAGTAATTCATAAGTGTACATCAAACATTCAATACAAAAAAAAATTCTGAGATATCACAAAAATAGACGATATACACATGTGTACATCGCATTAAAAACAGGGCAAAATCAGAATACACATGTGTACATCGCATTTAAACAAAGCAAGGATAATGAATTTAAAAGAGTTAAATGCTTGGTTGGTCCCTGTGGTTTGCAAAAATTGCAGACTTGGTCCTAGTGGTTTACTAATTACACGCGTGGTCCCAAAAGTTGTCAAAAAATGCACTCGGTTGGTCCCCTGATCTAACCTCTGTTAAATTTCTCATTTAACTATGTGTGAAATGACTATATTACCCATGAAAGCCCCATCATCTTCTTCAACCTCTGACACCCACCTCCTCCTTCTCTGTTAATAGATTCATATTTGTTTGCACGACTGTATGAGCCAATTTACAAAAGTCAAAGGACCAAAATACAAATTATAACCCCTCTTCACGTTGAACAGACTGTATTGACCATAACCGTTTAAACTCCGACGAACACACACACACTCGCTGGAGATATGGATTTCTCACCGTCATCTCACCGGAATACCAAAAAACCGAAAAAATCAGACCTCTACTCAACGTTTGTAGTCCACAGTGACGACGAAGAAGACGAAAACAACAACAATCAACAACAAAAAACCCTAAAAACTCAGATGCAGGAGATATTTACGCCACAATGCTCTGTAAAGACGATGACGATCCAAACGACGACGAATCACTACCTGCGCTCCTCAAACACCTTCCGAAGGACTTCGGAGCCGCTGTAGATTCCGACGACGACGGCGAAAGCATCTCCGGCACGCTGATTGTGAAAACTGACCGGAGAAGAGTTCAATCGACGTATCAGCGAGATGAAGAGGAAGATGAGGATGATGAAGATGATGACGGTGCTGGATTTGGAACGGTTGTGTTGAGATCAGAGGAGAGATTGGGCTTCAACAGAGAAGGAAAGGGTGGGTGTTAAAGGTTGAAGAAGATGATTTTGCTTTCAGGGGTAATATAGTCATTTCACATATAGTTAACTGAAAAATTTAACAAAGGTTAGGTCAGGGGACCAACCGAGTGCATTTTTGACAACTTTTGGGACCACGCGTGTAATTAGTAAACCACTAGGACCAAGTCTTCAATTTTTGCAAACCACAGGGACCAACCAAGCATTTAACTCGAATTTAAAATATGAAAGATATTATGGATAAGGAATTAAAATGGGAAATATGTAATTGATTTCAATTATTAAGATAATGATTTAAACCTCATTTTTCATAAAATTACTTTCCTATTTAATTTGTGAGAGAGAACATGATTTTTGCAATCAATTTAAGATGAAAATTACACATATACTCTTTTTGTATTTAATTAAATGGAAAAAATTAACCACATAATTACCATCATGCCACTCATCTAAATCTCAAGATCATAGAAATCAAGGGCTAAGATGAGTTCACACAGTTCACAACTGAGGGGGGTGTGCACTCTTGAACCTAATCCAGTAAATATATATGTATATATATAAAAGAAACTGTGATTTACGTTTCGGATATTGTTTTAATTTATTTAATATATATATATATATATATATATATATATAGGGTGGAGTTATTGTAAAAAAGACCAAAAGTGTGAGAAAGGTAAGAAAGAATCTCAACCATTAGATCTAAATTAATTGAAAAGGGTATGATTGTAAATGCATTAACAAATTCAAATATGGTAATCCTTGATTTAAGGATTTGGAGAGAGAAAAACCTGGAATTTAGGACTTATAACCGTCCATAAATATAACACCACTCAGAGCATGTTCATACATGGTGTTTTAAATATAACACAATTCAGAAAATATAACACCATTCAGCACAAAAATAACACCATTCAGCACAAAAATAACACCATTCAGCAGTAAATAAAAAAAACACCATTCAGTACAAGAATATAACACAATTCAGTACAAAAATAACACCATTCAGCACAAAAATAATACCATTCAGCAGTAAATAAAAAACACCATTCAGTACAAAAATAACACCATTCAGTACAAAAATAACACAATTCAGCACAAAAAATAACACCATTCAGCATAAAAATAACACCATTCAGCATTAGATAAAAAACCCATTCAGAACAAAAACAACACCATTCAGTACAAAAATAACACCATTCAGCATAAAAATAACACCATTCAGCAGTAAATAAAAAAAACACCATTCAGTACAAAAAACACCTCTGTATCATCTTCTCCACTTCCGGCACCACCACTGGCACTTCCGGCACCACCACTGCTGCACCACCGCTGCCGATCCGCACAACCACTGCCGCTGCCCGCTCGCCGTCGCCGCTGCCGCTCGCCGCTGCCGCTGCCGCTCGCCGTCGCCGCTCGTCGCTCGCCGTCGTCGCTGCCGCTCGTCGTCGCCGTTGTTCGATCGATATGGAGGTTTATCGGCATTAGGGTTTTGAAATTGATTGGAGAGAGAGAAACTGTACAATCAATTGGAGAGAGAGATCGGAATTATAGGAATTTTGATTTACATTTTCCTATTTTGAATGGATATAAAGACTTTGTTACCCCTATAATTTTCAATTCAGTCCAAATTAAGAAAAATATTAACCATTTTGGTCTTGATCTCAACCATTAGATCAAAAGATCTAATGGTTAAGATTCTTTCTTACCTTTCTCACACTTTGGGCCTCTTTTACAGGATCCTCTACCTATATATATATATATATATATGTATATATGTATATATATATTCAGAATATTAGATCCTTCATGTTGAAGAGATTCGGCCTGACCGCCACCTACCACCGAGTTTCTAGTCCGGCCACCGGTCGCCGGCCCAGCTACATGCCAGACTGGTCCAACACCCAGAACTGGACCGCCTTGGCCAACTGTTGTTATTCCAATTGCTCGGTCCGGATTTAAAAACATTTAAATTTAATAAAAGGAAGGGGCCAATTGTACCATGAAATTTATCAATGAGTTGGAAACATATGACTCTGACGCATGACAGGTTTCAAATTGTCAGCCACCAGTTCTTTCCATCAATACCGCCATGTGTCACCAGAATTTTTACCAATTCTAAAATATTAGTCTAACATTAATTTTTTACCCATTCTAAAATATTCTCTCTCTCTCTCTCTTTTAAAAAAAAAAGAAAAAAGAAACTCATCCAAATATTTCTATGGATAGGTGTTTGAGTTTTCTCTACCAAATAATCTCATGTCATGTTAACTCGCTCCCTTCACTCTCCATTTTCGACTCAAACATTAGGAATGATTTAAAAATCCACTCAATAAAAAAAAATTTGATTGTTTCTCTCTCTCCTCTATCTCTTCTTCTTCACCTTTGGTGAATACTCACCGATCACACCTCTTCTCTCCTACTCCCCACTCACCGATCCACCACTGGAAATGATTCACCGATCGGCAACCCCCTCCCCGCAATCACTCCGACCAGCCTATACATTTATTAACACAAATTAAGGTTTTTTTTAATGTGTTTGACAAAGGTGTGTTACATTCTTACTTTACCTTTTATTGAAAGGGTAAAAATTACAAAAAGTAAGATCGATTAAATTTATTTTTATATAACAAAAATGTGTTTTGGGGTGCTTGACCAGTGGAGACCTAAGAGGGTCATGATTATTTTCATCAAGCCATTTTGGCGATTGGTTCAAAGTCATGTTTGATTTTTTCCTTGCCACAAATCGACCAGATTACCACGACATGGGCAAGGGTATTCATGGTCCGATTAATCAAACAAATTTTCCTTAGATCAAACAGGTTCGGAAATTGTTGGTAAATATTAACATTCAAACCCAAAAGCAAACAATTGAACATTAAAACCGAACCAAGCTAAAACGTTACTAATGGTTTGGTTTCAGTTAGGTTTCATGACGAGTTGGGTTTTATTCAAAAGAAGGAAACAGATGTTGCTTTCTTTACTTGGTAAACTTGATTCTTATATCATATTTAACATCTTGATATAGAAAAAGGTATAGCTAATTGAACAATATAAGTTATATAATTATATATTTCTTAACTTAGAAGTAAGAACACAATGAATACTCTGCATATAGGTCAAACCTTACTTTTGCTAAATGTAACTATTAGGGCCAGAGTTCCTAATTTAATCCATATAATTTAGATTAAATACACAAAATGAATAATTACACCAAATATAGTATATCTAGAAAATAGAATATGTAAACATTTTATGCACCGATCCGGTTTTATATGGCCGGCTCTCGGTATAAACTGTAAACCAAACTAATTGTTATAGTCTTAAATTTCAAAGCCATCCAACCAAAAAGTATAAGACAAACCGATCATGAAATCAAACCAGTAACTAGCTTGAATGATTTTATGTTTTAAACCTAACAATAAACACTGCTACACAAAAGTAAACCCCACATTTGTGAGATTTGACCCCTTGGGTCAAAGTATTAATGAATCCATAGTTAAATGTTTATTTTGACAAAAAAAAACATGTGGCCAACTTTTTCCTTTTTGGTATTTTCCATATATTAAAGTGAGGTTGATTTTTCTTCCTTCTTTAGATTGATAATATATTGACGAAAATAAAGTTGCATGCAATTAGTTGTACAATGTACAATTGTTGTGTGTAATTCCAAACGACCCATACAATTGTTGTTCCGTTTCTTTATTTATATCTTTAATCTTTATCATATTATTATAAAAATGTTTTCCATTCCTAGCCTTCTACCAACAATCTATTTTAATAGTACCATGACCAACTTCCTTTTTTCTCCTTGTCACACTCGTCAACTACGGAAACACGGGTTGTAACGGTCTCACTTTTCATAGCCTTTGACAAATGATGCGAAATAAAACATCAAGAGGTATTTAATACAAGATTCCAAAAAACAAATAAAAATACAAACATTATTTAAAATAGTTTGAAGACAAATGTTTCAAATGTTTGGCCAGTGATGAGTTTTACGACTACGACCTATTACACATAGGGCCTACATGGGTGTGACGATCACGTAACTTCGTCTCCCCTAGTTACCTGAAAAAAGATGTTTAAAATGTCAACATAATGTTGGTCGGTAAACCACGAAAAATACAGCTTTCGTGGATGAGGAGAGTGTCAAAATATAAGTATTGCCATAAAGGTCAATAACATTTGGTGTGTTTAGTTACCATGATGTCACGCCCCACAAAATTTCAGCTCAAAATTTCAACATTCTTTGAACACTAAGGAAGTGTCTAGGGCTGCCCGGAAGTCTCCAGAACAGTCTAGACAATACTGGAATGTTTTGGCACTCTTAGAAGGTTCTAGACCAGCCTTAAAGGAGCTCGGAAGGGTCTAGAATGGGCTACAAAATACTGCCATAAAAATCAGCCAAGGAACATTCTAGAATCCCAGAAAATATCATGATATTTATGTAGGAAATATCTAGGTATTAAGTCTAGATCTTTGTAAAGGATTGATCTAGATATGGAACTATCTAGATCATGTCCAACTAGTATAACTAGGAGTGTTAGGCATCATTCGCACTCACCCCACATAACCCCTCATAACTCATTCATAACCCAATTTCCTGTAAACACTTTGTACTTGTAACTTTGTTCAAGTAATACATAACCATCTTTGTGGTAGTATTGCACTACAAAATCATACTTGTGATCCTCACAAACAAAGACTTCTGCTGCTATACATAACCAAACCCATCCAAAAGGCTGAACTTAGAAGTATTCTAAGTGCCGCACGAGAGTTCAAGAATAACTTCGTGACAAGTGGTATCAGAGTCGCGTTGATTCATCGGGATGGCGAAAAAGAAAAGAAAGAAGGGAGCAACGAAAAAGAAAATCGTCTCTAGTAAAGAAGAGACACACAATCACAATCACAACCAGAAACAACAAGAAGTTGAAAGCTTGTCTATGGATTTGACCGGATCCTTAGACAAAATGAAGACTAATGTTGAAGCATCGGTTACACAACTTTGAACTCTTGTCAATCGTTCCTTGAAAAAGCTAGACGCTTTGGGAACATTGCGAGATGAGTTAAAAGGACTCAAAAAAAATCTCAAAACCGCTATCAACATCATACGCCTCGAGATGCAAGCCATGATCCAAGATGAGATCGCAACGCTGCGGAGAGAGGTAGACGACAAGATTTAAAACCTTCACAAAAACTTTGCTGAGTTGGAAGCAAAAATGAACGACGCTAACAAGGCACAACCAAAAGCATATCTGGGGTCCATGCAAGTAAGTCATCTCAACACTTTAAATACGCAAGAAACTCCCTAAACACAGGAAAAACATAACATCAAAAAGCTCCCGAACAAGGGAAAGAAAAGATCCACAACCGCAAAACCAGAAAAGAAGCCGGAAGAAGGACTTCAACTCGTCAACATGGTGGTAAACGGGAGACCCGTTAAGGCACTAGTTGACACAGGAGCAAGCCATAACTTCGTTTCAATAGAGGAAGCAATAAGACTCGGTGTTCGAATCACAAAACAAGACGCAATGATAAAGACCACAAGTGACATCCAACCAATACTTGGGATGGCATGCGGCATCAAAATCACAATCGGCAAATGGAAAGGTAAGATCGACCTTTCCGTGGTGCCAATGAAAGACCATAACTTTGTGCTTGGCCAAGATTTCTTTGAAAAGGAACAGGCCTTTCTCATTCGTTTGCAAACAAATTTTGCATCATAGACGGAAACCAAGTTCACACCATGAAGACAGAGATGGACACTAGCCGTCAAGGTATGTCAATAACATCAATACAAAGGGAGGTTGGTTCAAAGACAAGATCAACCACACATTCATCACAATGAGGCATAACCCAAAATCGCAACGAGGATGTTACGAATTTAGGTGGGGGAGTATGTCACGCCCTGCAAAATTTCTGCACAAAATTTCAGCATTCCAGAAGTTTCCGAAACACAAAGGAAGCGTCTAGGGCTGCCCGGAAGTCTCCAGAACAGCCTAGACAATACTGTAATGTTTTGGCACTCTTAGAAGGTCCTAGACCAACCTTAAAATGAGCTCGTAAGGGACTAGAATGGGCTACAAAATACTGCCATAAAAATCAGCCAAGGAACATTCTAGAATCCCAGAAAATATCATGATATTTATGTAGGAAATATCTATGTATTAAGTCTAGATCCTTGTAAAGGATTGATCTAGATATGGAACTATCTAGATCATGTCCAAGTAGTATAAATAGGAGTGTTAGGCATCAGTTGCACTCACCCCACATAACTCCACATAACCCCTCATAACTCATTCATAACCCAACAATACCACAAGTAAACACACTTGTACTTGTAAACACACTCTTGTAAATCTTCTTGTAACCAATACAAAGTTGTTTCTTTGTATACACAACTTGCAACCATCACATGAACCACCCAAAACACTACATTAAAACACTACATCGTTGGGGCACATAGCTTAACTTAGATAAAGTCTAAGTCGCTACACGCGAGTCAGAAGTTACTCCGTGACAATGAACTCTACAATGAAGACTTGACTTCGTTGCTTTGCATTTCACCGTAAATAAAATGTTCATTGTTTAAATAAAGAGTAAACTGCCATTTTGGTCTCTGAGGTTTGGTTACTTTTGCCACTTTAATCCAAAACTCAAACCTTTTGCATCTGGGTCCCTGTGGTTTCAGTTTTATTGTCATTTTGGTCCAGAAATGAAATCAGGTCATACTTGTCTTATAAAATCCTGCAACTTTGTCATTTTCCTGAGCGGTAAATCAGGTCATATTTGTCTTATAAAATATGGAATTTATTTATAAAAATGAAATGACCATTTTGCCCCTGTGGAAAATGACAAAATAATAGGATTTTATAAGACAAATATGACCTGATTTCATTTTTGGACCAAAATGGCAATAAAACTGAAACCACAGGGACCCAGATGCAAAAAGTTTGAGTTTTGGACTAAAGTGGCAAAATTGACCAAACCACAGGGACCAAAATGGTAGTTTACTCTTAAATAAATAAGGACAATATCACCCGGTTGATTCCCAATCATGGTTAGAGCTACTAATCACAGTGGGGTGTTAACTTAGGTGTGATAAAATGTCAAAACAACCAAAGATAACATTTACTATTTTCATAATTTTTTGATAACGTTTACTATTTTCAAAACATGACCAAATATCAACACAAAAAGTTGTTAACAATTTGCTTTTACAAAAACTAAGTAAACAACTAAATATGATTGATCCTTTTGGTAATTCCAACTAAATATCATCATCATAACATTTTCAGACACTAAATCATCACTCTTAATACTTTAGGATTCATCGCTAATCGTTGAACATTCTCCAAGAAATCAAGAAAATCATTAAAACACAAGGTGAGATCATAGCATGTTTTTCTACTTTTATCTCTAGGGTGGAAACATGTAACCATAGAAACAAATCTTTTTCTTACAATTCAAACATTTTACAAATAGTTTAATATATGCAAATTACTTTAAACTATGGACACATGACACATATCATCATATATCAATATCAGTTTCGATCGGTGTACGATTATAGGCATATAGATAAAAAATTGATCACATAATTGTTAGGGGTAAATTTATACCCAGGAGGATGAGGTGCTTCGCATACGACAGAATCATGATGCGACTAAGGATCCTAAACATCATTGTTACTGATTAGTTTCTTGCAAAAGACTAGCGAATAACTTGTTGCGGAATTCTCGTGAAGATGGTTGAGGAAAATGTGTGGAAAGGAATCTCAAGCTTCCAATAGTCGTTTACTTGGTCTGCTCAGGATCCCGGTGTTGGTGCATATTTTGTATGTCCGCCATTGTGCTAATAGGCTAGATAGAGCATGTGACAACTGGCACAAAACTTGTAATTTTCGTACTATTTTAATAATTATTTATTTCCTACAATTATGTGCTTAGACGTCAACATTATGTCTTACTTGTTTTACATATGAATTCATGCATGTTTTATACTTCAATTATCGCACTGTGCATTGCATTAAGTGTTGCGTCGGAACGACTAGTAAACTCACCGGTAAGACAAGTTGCGTCAGCATGACTACATAATACAATCAGACAATAGATTTAGGGCCTAGGTGTAGGTCCAGCATCAAAAATACATTAAAACCCAAGTGTAGGAACAAGGGTTAACATAAACACTTTCCGGAAGCTAAAACAAGCACTAAAAAGCACCCGAAACCTACTTTAAATGCTGATTTCTACAGAAATCAACATAATTCAGCAATACAACAACATTTAAACCATATAATAACATGCAGAGTTGATGTTTTAGTGTCCAGAATAACTTGTAAAGTGTCGGGAATGAAAACTGTCACAAAAGGTACTTCATATCTTGTAAAACTGTGCTATTTAGCACTTTAACGAACCGATAACCGAACACTACCCAAAACATCAAAAATAGACTAGAAGAATTGTTTTTATGATATAAAGCTAGTTATGGTTATAAAACACCTTAAAAATCATAAAAACACAGTAACACACTTAACTTAAACATAAACCTTCTAACTTACCTTCTAGTCCCCTAACTTCCAAAATTTACAAATTACCTCTCCCCCCACCTTCATGTGTAACCGGCCCCAAGTGGCCCCACATCACTTTTCATTATAATGTTTCATATGTTAGCAAGATATTAGACATTTTACCTCTTGGATAATCTTATGTTGGAAAATTATGATAAAATCCAACAAGATCATGTTCATTATCATCATTCTCATTTCAAAACAACATCTCCTTCCTCTCTTCTCTCCTACCTATGGCCACACCACAACCACTACACCTCCACCATTTTCACTTAAAAACCAAGTAATCTAAGGTTATCACAAGGTGTAAGAAGGTGATCTAAGAAGGTTTGGAGCAAAGGAAGTCAAAGGACCACCTTGTGGAGCTTTTAACCTCCCATTTTCTTCTATCTTCATCTTCATCTTGTTTGTGCCACTTGCCTAGTCACTAGAGCTAGTAGTAAGCTTTCTAAACACTATATTACTTGATGTTATTAGTATGTACAAGTCACACTATCAAAGAAATTAAACTTTAAAAGATGGTAACATGAAGATCTAACATAATGTAAGTGAAATCAAGATGTTTTGAAGTTGTTTGATGTATGTGATGAAGTTGTGAATGTTGAATCTTGTGTTTATGTTTTGATCAATCATGTTAAAGCTTGTTAGAAGCTTAAATCTAACAAGTTTAAGCATGGATCTTGAAAGATCCATGGTTAAACTTGAAGATGAACATGAAAAGTCTTTATGTGAACATGAAAAATAGTTTTAAAGTATGATTCTTATGATCTTGAAGTGATAAAGTTTATGGATGAACAACTTATGAAACTAAGCTTCATAAAAAGTTTGTTAAAATTTAACAAGAACACTTGTTTTTGAAAGATTCAAGTATGTTCAGTGTAGATCTAAAAGACTATATGTTTTTACAAAAATATCAAGTTCATCCTAGGGTTTTACATGATGAAATTAGTGTATGTAACTTGTGATGTTGTTGGAAATTGATTTTGGTGATGAAAAGAAAATAAACACATGTTTTGAAAACATGAGAAACCTCCATTTTTAGGGGAAACTATGTCAAAATTTTTATAAAATTTTGACACTTATAAAAAATATAAGTTTTGGTGAAAGTTATTCCCCAAAAATTCACCTAAAAATATTTACTAAGGTTTCCTAATTTTTGTACAAAATTTCAAGTCAAGAAATAAGGATTTCTCAAGGTTAAAATTCAATATTAAGTATGTATATTTTTAGGGAAAATATATATATTTAGTTGTCCTCAACTTTTGTGCTAAGTGTATTATGTTTATTATATGTAGTAGTGTATTAGGAACTTACACTAAACTGTCCAAAGGAGTATCATCATCAAATACACATACAAATACATAAGAATACTTAAGGATACAAGTATACAAAAATTCCTCGTAAGAGAATGTATGGACAATTGCAAGAATATATATATTAACATATGTATATATATATATATATACATATACACCTCAACATATATATGGACAATTCTTGGACATTAATATATATTTGGACAAATATATATGATTATTACCAAATCACGAGAATTATACAAAAATTGTGTGAATGATAAATATATATATATATATATATATATATATATATATATATATATATATATATATATATTACAAGCATAACAAAATATATATATTTCAAAGAAACCTTAAAAATATATTATTTTTAAGAAATATAAATCCAGAAAATATTAAAAATCAAAATATTGATTTTTGACAAATAATGTAAAATACACAAGTATTTATATGAAAATACCAGTATACTTTCCTAAGTATAGTTACACAAAATAATATTAAAAATATTATTTAACAAATTGCTTATATTTATTTTTAGAAAATAATGTAAGTCTCATATTTTGGACAAGTTAAAAATATAGTTTATTTTTAACACTTATTGCTTTTCACATATCACCTATACAAATATATATTTTTGGAAGTAAAATATATATTTACAAATGAATAATACAAATTCAAATTACAAGAACGCGATGAACGGGCGAGACCTGACAAACAAGGGCACGACCCTCACAAATGATGAATATATGCAAAACAAATACATAACTTAAGATGGTGACTTGTACATAGTGAGTTGCAAGTCTAGTGATTAACGTGCATAGAATACATATACGTTACGACACTTACAAGAAAAACCCGGTGAAGTTTACGACGCAGGATATGCAAAACAGTGAGTTCATGTCCCCACTTTTAAACTTTTACTTGTTTTCTTAACTTAGGGAAAATACATGTACAATGGTATGTAGAACACAAAACTAAGGAATGACACATAGATCATGTGATGAATAGGGTGACATAAGCGCCATTAATCAACGTATACATTTAGACCGGGGAACGAAAAGGTTAGATCTAATAGGTTTCAGGCAACCTCACTCTTGGCCTACTTCTACCAATGAGTGCTTTTGTGTCTCAGTCGATCTCGACAAAAATGCCTAGGTTTGGTTGCTTCCTATGTCGTGACATATGTTAATGTCGTAGCTAAACATTAGCGATCTCTTATTCCTTACATTTACAGAACACAGTTACGAATACATTTTACAAATTACATACCATGGTTTCATACAAGTATATACAAACATTCTATATTAAAACTGCATGAATTCACACCAACTTTTGTTGACAATTTTCCAAAACTTACATGTATTTCAGGGAACTAAGTGGATGTATGTGCGGTCTCCTTGCTCAAGATGGCCGTTTATGTTTCAAGTATTTATGTGTCGATGCTCCGTTGCCACTTTTGTAGGATTTGTTTTTATATATCCCGCCTCTTGCGGAGATATAATGAACAAAACCTTGATATTTGTTTTCAAAATGATGTTATAGACTTTTCAAACATTTATCTTATGTTGGGCTGTAAACTTTAAACTTAACTTTTGTTATGGATATTAAACTATGAATGGTAATATGGAGTTGTTATACATTTATCTAGTATATTTACTTATCGTATGCAATGAGAACCTTTCAGATCACACCTCATGCTTCTGCCTTAGAAAGGGGTGTGACAGAGAGTGTGTTGAATATTTTATAGATTAGTGTGAAAACGGACCGGGATTGTAATATTTGTACCCATTCGCACGAATGGCACATCCGTGCGAATGGGAGTTCACATCCGTCCAAGGCAGGTTCGCACGAGAGGAGCCCATTCGTCCCAGGTGGGTTCGCATGAATGGGCATTGCCTCTAAATATAGGATTTGGGCTCCTTATTTGGACAAGTTTTGGTTCCCAGAGGGGAAACTCTGTCCAATTGGTTTCGTGGTATTGTAACATCAAATCATCAATAGAAACCAGTTTAAATTAACCTGTTCAGTGTCTATTCTGCTTCTACTCCATTCTTGTCAATAATATTCTACCGAATCGGTTTTACCGGAGCCAAAACTCCGTCAAACTCGCCGGACTACGGTACCGATTCAATCGATCTAACAGTTGAGTTGATTGAATCACCTACGCTCATGAATTTTGGATTTTTAGGAGGTTTTGACGTTAAACATCAAATAAACATCAAATTGAAGGTCAATTCACATATGGAATTTAAAATTGAAGACAATATTAGGTTCGTGATTGATTTTCGCACAATCTTGTGAAGTTTCATCATGAAATTCGCAGAAATAAAAATTTTGAATCAAAAAATGTGATTGGGAATTTTCTTGAGAAGGTGATTTGCATAAAATACAACATATAAATTATATCAAATACGGCATAAAATCAACCATTTTTTCAGTACTAATGTTGGAAAAATCTTGTTTTTCTGTTCCTTTTTAATTTACAGGGTCAAAAGAGCTTAAATGTGCAAAAGGAGCAAAATAACAGCAAAAACCAACATAAATACAAAGAAGGAGGAATTGAAGTAACTCGCTGATGTGCTGAATGCGGTCTATAAAAACTAACCTAATCTAGACACCCTAGTTTTATATTTATGAACTAAGACTCTCTAACTGCTAGACCACTGACAGGCAAGTGTACCTATCGTACATAGTAAAGCCTAATGAAGTCCGAGTATCGAACCCATGAGACACTAGCGACGCTACACTAGACTCTGACTCAACTAATTACTTAACTGGTTTATTTTATTTGATTGGATTTTGGGGTTTTAAGTAATTAAACTAAAGGAATTAACTAAGACGAACTAGACTACCTAGACGCATGCTGAAGGCTACTAAGGTGAAATCAAGGATGAGAAATTACTACCCAGGTTTGGAATCATATTCGTGACTATCGGTTTTCTCTCGGAAATGGTAACTATGATGGAACTAGGTTCTAATAATATGACACTCTAGGACAAAAGACAGGTTGAATCTCCTCCCGGTCTCATCAACTTCTCCTAAGGTCTAAAGGTCAAATAAAGCTCACTGGTATGGGTTGGATCACCTCCCGGTCTCTCCAACAATACTAAAGTACCCAAAAACTAGATCTCCTCCCGGTCTCACTAATCACAATACACCCTAAAGTGTACGAGGTAACCTAAAAACTCTTGACAAGACTTAGGAAAACAAATAATACTTGGGAACTTAGACAGATCTCCCGGTCTCACTGCACCTAAATATCTAGCTCCAAAGATAATCCTAACTATCTATCTCCTTCCAATCTCAAGAATAGATAGAACACTAAACTCCTCTAAATTATCAAACAATGTTCCTATGGAATACGTACACCATAAACCATAAACCATAAACTAGTTACAAACACAAAGTAGGTAACCTAACATGCATTTATACATGAAAGACATTCACAAAGATACATGAGGAACGATTATAAGATCATAAACTAGAATAAAGTATGCACACACATCTAGTCAAAAATATTTAGGTCTCTTACTTTAATATTTATCCATCACAAAACTACCAAAAGCCGACAAATTACCAATTAACACGAATAATCATCACAAACCCGGGTAGATAAACTAATTAGCCAAGAATCATAGTCAAGAACAATAATAAACAAGTCTGAAATAACAAATAATTCATGTTCATACGTTGAAAAACACAAAGTAATTAAAACTAAACACTAACTATTTGTGAACCCGACCCGGTTCTTGATCGTGGCTTAAACCCTCGAACCAACTCTTTTCCCTTCTTGATCTTCTCTTTTTTTCTGCCTTGCGTTCAAGTCTCCCCCTTCGTTTTTCGTCTGCTGTCTAATACATATCATAATGCACCTCCACCCTCTACGCCCTACTTTTCTTTTTTTTTTCTAACTGTCGTCAATGTCCACATGGGCTTCTAGCGAATCACCAATCAGCAGCCCAAAGTCTCATATGTAATAATCTAATAATGATGATTAGGCCTTACGTTGAATTTGATTACTTATCTCTACAAGAAATATATCTCCTACAATAAATTTTCCTTCACAACCCCTTAAAGTAATATTCATCTCAAAAGTCCACCCCACATAAATAACCATTTTGACATTCCAGCTCATCGACTCTTTCTGCTCAACTTGATTTAATTTCAATGCCCACAAGTATTAACATGGTCCTGTACATAAATAAGTTATTCCCACGTTAGTTAAGTCATGGCAATAAATGTTAGTCAAATTGAAATATCTTTCTTTTCTTTTATATGTGGTTTAGCAACAACAAAAAAATTTCTTTTCAAATTTGTCTTTATTAACTCCATAATCTATCTATACTTTCTATAAAAGGAGAAATCTCAATGACATAAGAAAAGCTGATGTGTCAGCAGGAGAGCATGTCCAACAAGGTTTTTCTTATCTCATTATTACATCATAAAGCCTAATATTAAAAGAGTTTAAAATTCAAACTTGGTCCACATCCACTTTTTCAAAGGTCTGCCTTATACTCAAAGGTCTGCCCTGATCGTTTATATTAAAGTACTGATGTTAATTGAAAATTCAAAAAACCTCTTCTCACGTTCAAAATTCAAAATTCTGGCTCCACATTCAAAATTCAAACCATATATATTCTAATTCTAATCCTATAAATAAGATATAATTATCTGGCTCCACATTCAAATCTCTCTCGCTCATATCTACATATGAATTTGGCCCCACATTCAAATTTCAATTTATCTCTCTACTTTATATTTGCGATCATATCTCTCTTACTCAAATGCATAGCTCTCATGATTGAGCCTGTTAATCTTCAGATACAGTTCTTTGTTCCAGTGTCATTGTTCCAGTATCATTGTTCCAACATCGTTGTTTCATGGTAGCTCTGTTTCACACACTCGCCTTTGACCTTGGCTTTGCGGGTTATTTTTGGTTTGTGGATTCTTTTAAAGTGTTGATTATGTTGATAATATTTATTTTAAGGTGTTGATACATTTCGGCTTTTTTTTTCGAGCGAGCAGTGGGAAGTTCTTCTGCACTGTTTTTGAAGTCTGAAGTGCAGAAAGTGGAGTACTTCTTTATGATAAATGAAGAACTTAATGGTAATTATGAGAATCTGTTTTTTTTTTCTAATTTTATTTTTGTTCTTTCAGTTTATTGATATTTAACATTTTACTACAATTATGATATCCTTCTTTTACATGAGGATAGGGCTACTGTTCAAGAGCTGAAGAGCTGAAGAGGTGTTTTGGTGATGTCTTTCTGCACTTCAGAATTAAAAAACAGTGGAGAAGCTTTTCATCACGTTTTACTACCATTATATCCTTCTTTAACATCGGAGTTGAAGAAATATACAAGTTAAAAATGTCATCATATCCTTCTGTAGGTTCTTATGATTTAAAGTATTGCTTTTTCAAGGAAGTTGAGGATCAAGTATATGAGGATAGGACTACTGTTCAAGAGCTGAAGATTATTAAATTTCGTTTTTCAATTCTTAATGTAATTGTTGATCTTTGTAGAGCATTTTAGTTTAACTGATTTGAGCATCAACGGTTCTTAGTGTTGATATCTGCTATTGTAAATGTTGAGTTGCTATTGTTGCCGGCATCTGTTTAGCAAAAGATTTATCCACTGTTTAAAGGTATTGTCTGTTCTCATAATTCCTGTTTTTTGTAACGACTCTTGAGTTGCTACTGTTGGCGACATCTGTTATTCTCATTAGCGGTTTCTAAAGGATTGTCAACCATCAATCCAATAGAAGTTCTGAACATTCTTAAAAAATAGGTATTTTGAAAAAAATTGACAAAAAATCTTTAAAAGTCTGTTGAAAACAGCTGTTTGACGAAAGATTCATCCACTGTTTAAAGGTATTGTCTCATCTCATAAAATGCTATTTTTTGTAACGACTGTTGAGTTGCTACTGGTGCGAACATCTGTTATTCACAACAACAGTTTCCAAAGAATTGTCAATGATTAACTTTATAGAAGTTCTGAACATCTATTATTGCTCAACGTCTTTAAATGAAGGCGTTTTTACCGCTGTTGATTTACCACTGCTCAACAGTGCTGAACAACTGTTATTGATCAACTGTTATTGCTCAAATTGCTATTGGTGCGAACATCTGTTATTCCCAACAGCAGTTTCCAAAGAATTGTCAATGATTAACACAATAGAATTCTGAACATCTGTTATTGCTCAACGTCTTTACATGAAGACGTTTTTACCGCTGTTGATTTACCACTGCTCAACAGTGCTGAACAGCTATTATTGGTCAACTGTTATTTCTTAAATTACTACTGGTGCGAACATCTGTTATTCCCAACAGCAGTTTCCAAAGAATTGTCAATGATTAACACAATAGAATTCTGAACATCTGTTATTGCTCAACGTATTTAAATGACGAGGTTTTTTACTGCTGTTGATGTACCACTGCTCAACAGTTCTGAACATCTGTTATTGCTCAACTGTTGATTTACCTGTGACAACCCTCACCAAATCAGGTATCCGTACAAATTAATTAATGTTTAATTAATACTTAATTACTGTGCTTGCTTACAATAGTGGTTAAACTGCTACTTGATTTCTGATACATACATGTTCATGCATCATACTTTATTACTGTCACTCTATTATTTACACAGAACTATAGTGACAAACTTGATGCACAAAAGCACAGTAGCACAGAGAACGGATAACCCAGTAAACATGCTGACATAGCCAGCACTAGACAGACACGGTCTCTGAGGCCATTATGAGTCGGGAATAGATCACTACACTGGTAGAGAGTGTAGGGAGGTTGTTGATACGTGGAATGTCTGTTGACTTCGTCTGCATTACGTCTTAGGTCAAGATAGGTTAACATAGAATCTAGAATGTCAAAATTAGGTTATATGTTCATAGTTTCGCTTGTATGTACATTCATAGAAGGTTTCGCTTATGTGTCAAGAGGTTTCGCTTCAAGGGTATTGAAGGAGGTTTCGCTTGTAGATCATGTCATTCAAGCGAAATCACATAGACTATAAATAGTCATTTGAAGCGAACCTGATTAGTAGTTGTTGAACACTGAAGTGGAACTTGATCATTGTATTGGTGCTAAAACTCTGTCAAAACTGATTCAAATTGCAATAAAAGAGAAGGAATTGAAAAGGTAAAGCTGTGTTACTTTGCATATATTGATTCCGCCTTTATACGTGAAGATGAACTATCTCAACTGACTATTCAGGGTCGGAACACGGTCCAACAAGTGGTATCAGAGCTCAGGACGGGGAGTTCATACTACTACAGCTTGAATCTGCAGAAATCTCTCATTTCTACTCACTTTCTCTTATACTTTTTCAGTTTGAATTGGTTCCTATGGTTGAAATGGCCTGAATTTTGACTATATTGTGTGAGATACAGTATTAACAAACCCTAGAAAGTTTCAAGTTAAAATTTAGACTAAAACATGGTGAAAACTGGTTAGAACTAGGTTCCGCTTATACGGACAATCAGAGGTTCCGCTTGAAAAAACCTAGGAGTTTCGCTTATAGAGACGTTTCGCTTGTAGGTTCCGCTTGAAACAACATAGGTTCTGCTTGAAATGACATAGTTCCGCTTGAAATACCTACTTCCGCTTGTAGGTTTCGCTTGAAAGGACATATAGTTTCGCTTATTTGGTCGGTTCGCTTGAAGGTTTCGCTTATCAGGACAACGTGATAGTTCCGCTTATAAGAGCATTGATATTTCGTTTGCTTGTCAAACAAGTGGTTCCGCTTATAAAGACACTTGTTACTTTCGCTTATACAGACATTTCTAGTTTTGCTTGTCAGTCATACTGTTTCGCTTATTTGTCACAGTTTTCAAAAACTTGAAAATTTTTCTAAGTGTTGATTGATTTTGCAGGTACGTTCATGATGGATGATATTTTCTTGAACCCGTTCAACGATATGTACGCTTTCACGGGAAATTCCGGAAACAATGATACTTCATCAAGCAAAGAAAATGAGAATCCGCCGAAAGAGAAGAAAAAGGAAGCGTGGGAATCGGAAAGTGCCTTCGAAACATTCAATAGACCCCCAAAGCTTATGGCTATAGAGGAGTATAGTCGGTGGTCTAGGAAGTTTGAAGATTGGCTGATGGCGTTCGCATTTCCCAGTTGGAAAAGTTTGAAGAACGGTTATGCAAATGGAAACAAAAATGGTGAAGCGTTAAGATCGGCTAAAGAGATTGATGCATTTGTAGCCGAGCAAAAGTGTGTGGCTTTGTTATTTCAGTCGGTTCGGGAGGACATCATTTCTTTGATTGATTATTCAAATGCAAAAGATCTGTGGCAAAAGCTAGAATAGAAATGTCTAGGAAGTACTGAAATTGTAAAAAGTAAAAAGAAACTTCTTAGGAAAGAGTTTGATATGTTTGGTTGTCTCAAGAATGAGTCAGTTTGTAAAATGATAGAAAGGTTCGGTCATCTGAAGCTGGAATTAGCAAGGCATGAGATCAAGTATTCTGATGAAGAACTTGTTGACAAACTGTTCGATTCATTACCAGTCGAGGTGGATTGGAGATACTATGCGCTTATGCTGAAAAACACTATTGAGCCTGAAAAGTTGACTCCAGATTTGGTGATTGAGAGACTTGAAAGTCACGAGTTAGAGCTGAAGAAGACGTACAAAGTCAATCACTCATCTTATCAACAAAATTTGGATCTTTATTATCCGAAAAGCATGATGCCAAAAGCAACTTCTCCAAAGACTGCATTTTCGGCTGAGAATGTTTCTTCAGCAAGCAAAGAAAGTCAAAGCAGTCAAAGCAGTGGAAACCACAGTGGTTATCATAGTGGATCTTCATCATCTGCAAGTCATTCTGATGCAAAGTTTCAGTGCAACATCGCAATAGATTTGAAGAATGCTCAGAATTTTGACGAGGAGTCGGCTAAGCAACAAATGGTTTTCTTGGCGTCGGTGTTGGAATCATATGAAGGGTTAGTAGCTGGGAAGATCAGCAATACAAACCTAACGAAAGAGGACTATGACCAAATAGATCCTGAAGAAATGGAGCTTATAGATATTCGTTGGGCTGTGGCCAGTGCTGTTCGTCGAGCACAACGCTTCATGGAAATAACTGGCAGAAAGACGATTGGTGGACCATCTACTAAGCTGGGGTTCGACAAATCCAAGGTGACGTGTTTCAAGTGTAAGCAGAAGGGTCACTTTAAACGAGAATGCAGAAATGCTTATGCTGATGAGTCGGAGAACCCTTTCAGAGATGATTACTACAAGAAGGCGATTTATCACCAGAATAAATCTGAGCCGCCTAGATTGAAGCAGTCTGAAGATAACAAAGAGAAATCTAGAGCTCTTGCGGTGATCTACGATGATGAGGGGTATGATTGGAGTAAAGATGTTTTACCGGAAGAAGATGCGGTTGGTTACGCATTCATGGTGAAAAACGATGAACCTATTCCGTGGAAAGATGATCGTACTGAAGAGCAGAAGAATAGCTATCGGAAAATGATTGCTGAAAACAGAATCATCAGAATTTCTCGTATCTATTTGGAAGCTAGAAGAGCGAGAAGATGGGATCCGGACAGGGAGTGTTATCTTGATGAGTATGGAAATATTGCAATTGATGACAAAAACACTTGAACTGGAAGCTATCATCAAGGAGATAAAAGAAGATGATGAGTATTGGCAACACAAATGGTGGGGAACTCCAACCGAGAAAATGAAAGAAGAAGAGAAAGAGAAAGAAGAGAAAGAGAAAAAGGAGAAAGAAGAGAAAGAAGAGATCGAGAAAGCAAAGCAGATTGATACCGGCATTATCGATACTACGCAGGAGTTGACGGCAGAGAACCTGGGAAAAATGGCTGACAAAGTGCTAGCTGCTAAAGCACTTGAGGTAGACTCTAACTCCGTGTCTAAGTCAAAAGGCCAGGTCAGTCCAAACTCGTCAACAAATGCGTCAGGTAAAAAGATCGAAGGAAATGCTGATTGCAAAAATTGCAACAAAGAGTGCAAATTTTGTAACACTGTCACGTATCTCAACGGTGAGAAAGTTAAAGATCTGACAGCAAAGGTCAGAAGCGTTGAGAATCAGATTTTTGCGCGTGACAAAACAGTTAAAGCTTCAACTGAACGGATTAAAGAATTAACTGTTCAAATTGAAACTGATAACATTGAACATGAAAAAGTTAAACAAGAAAATGAAAAGTTAATTCTTGAAAACCGTCAGATTTCTAAAAAATTTGAAAAACTCAAAAGCATAGTAAAAGATAGTGATGATCGAAATGGTAAAACTTTTAAAGAAAACGAACATCTAAAAGCTGTGCTGAGAGTAAAAGAAGAATCAATCAACAAACAACTGGATGAAATTGCTAAATTGAAACTTAAAGTTCAAGAGGCTGAAATTGAAAACGAGCGAATCCAATTGAAGCTTAACAGTTATAGCTCCGCAAGCTTTGTTTTGCAACATATTGTTCCAAAACCCATTGGCAAAAACAAAGCTGGCGAAGACGTGTTTTCTGATGGAACCGGGGTGGGTTTTCACAAAGTTCCACCGCCGATTTTGGATAACTACACGAAAAAGCAATCTGTTTTGGTTGAACTTGAGGAAGAAAGTGAAGTTAAACTTCCGGAGAACATTGATGTCACGTTCACATCTTCCAGTGACGATAGTATCCAAAATGATATTGTAAAAGGTGTTGTTGAAAATGTGCTTAAAACGGATAGTGACATTACTGAGGAAGATGGGTGTTTCTTGGACAAATACATTCCGAAACAAAAGTCCAAGAACAACTTAAGTGAAGAATCAAATCTTGTCATGTACAAGATGTTGGGTTCGGATAAGTTGTTTTCGGATTTAGAGTTTCCGATTGAGAATGTAAACATGAAAAATTGACAAATGTTTTAAAACTGGTCGAAGTCGAATTGTCAGAAGTGAACAAATTGAGTCAAACGAAGAGTAAAATGAGGTTTGAGAAAGAAAAGGTTTACAACAAGAAATCTGTTAATTCACCGCGTTTTAATAACAACAGAAACAACTGGTCGGGTGGTTATCAGGGGGTAAATCGTATCAGAAAAGAAATGTTCCAAACAAGAGATTTGTCGAGAAGAAAAAGTTTGCGAATAGTTCGAGTTCACTTGCTGATGAAGAGAAAGAATTTTTTTCAAAATCAAACAAAGAGTTTTTTGAGAAAAGAGCTTCTCAGTCTCAGTCTGAAGGCACAAGTCGAGTGACTGATACTCGAACTTGCTTTAGATGTAATCAAGTTGGTCACATTGCACGAAAGTGTACCAGTGTGAAGCCTAAGACTGAAACTGTGAAGACTCAACAAAAGAAAGATGATGTGAAGGGTAAAACACCCATCGTTGTTGAGAAAAAGAGTGTGAAAAATGAACCGATAAAGAAGTTGGTAACTAAAAACGACAAATTTTACAAAAGGGTTGCATTATCTCAACAAGTTTGGAAACCCAAAATTGAAAAGAAAATTTCAACTTCTGAAGTGAAAAAGGCTGAAGAAGCAATTACGGTTGATTATGATGCAAATTTTCCACCTCTCAAGGCTGAAAATTTCAAAATTCAAATTGCGAGAGTCAAAGTTACACCTAAGGCTGATGAGGTGATGTGTATAAAATGCAACATATAAATTACATCAAATGAGGCATAAAACTAACCCTTTTTAAGTACTAATGTGGGAAAAAGAGTGTTTTTGTCTTCCTTTTTTATTTTCAGGATTAAATGAGCTCAAATTCACAAAAGAAGCAAAAAGACAGCTAAATCCAACATAAATACAAGAAAAGGAACATAAGTGGAATGCCCGACCCCTCAACAGCATCCTCCCAAGCAAAATAGAGAAGGCAAAAGACTGAACACGCCCCGTGCTCAGCCAGCACGGGGCCGTGCCCAAGAAGCAGCAGAAAAGACAAACCTATAGAAGATTCTATCGCCCACCACGGGGCCGTGTCCAGCGAACACGGGGGCGTGGCGAAAGTACAGCAGGCGCATTAATTGTAATTGCGAATTACAATTAATGAAGAGAGAGAGTGTCAGACAGGCACGGGGGCGTGTCCAGCGGACACGGGGCCGTGCCCAGCCTTCTGTTCAGCCTATAAATAGGAGTGCTTGGTTTCATTGCAACTCATCCCTTGGCACACCACCTCTCTCACACTTCATCCACCACCCACCGCCATTACAACACCATCATCCACCACCATCATCCATTGTCCATCATAGAGTGTGTAAGTCGTCTCGGGATCCAAGATTGATCGTAAGAGTTCTTGACAATCAAGGCCATGTTTGCCTAAGTCTCTTACATCACTTGGTGAAGACAAGTGTTTAGTATAATACTTTTTATTTTTAATCTTTTGCACTTTTTATTTGGTTTTGTATTAATGACTTTAATAACTAGTTGCTTATGTTGAAGGTGCTCTTTCCTTATCGTTTGTCCGTGGTGTCTTGGCATTATTTTACTGTCTATATAAAATAAAAGATTTTCACCATTCATATCTCCACAGTCTATATGGAGGTATATTGGCTACCTGGTCGGGGGTTAAGGGAACGGTTTGGTAAGGGTCTTGCCCTTGTTCAGCGTTTAGAGGTCCTGCAAGGGACCTGGGTCAAATTTAGTAGGATCTCCTTCAATGCCCATAGGTATTGGATGGCGGGGATCCAAACTCTTTGACCCCCTCATAAGTTAACTACTATTAATACTATAACCCGGCTATTTAGGACTGTATCCCTGCTGACTCAGACTATTTAGTCGAGGGTAACGTCACCGCCAAAAGCGGGGCCTACCATAATTTGCATTAATAACTTAATTTATTATCTTCCAATAATCCAACCCTTTAGGATTGTATCCTTGCTGACTCAAACTACTGGGTTGAGGGTAACGTCGCCTTCAAAAGAGGGGCCTACTACAATAACTAAGATAATCTCTTAAATAAGTGCAAAAGTGCGAAAATAATCAAAGGTTATACTAATACACGAATCGGATCCAAGTGATTCATCTTGTCTATCTGTTTTTCTTTTATTTTATTTTTCAGCATTTAGTTAGTTTTTATTTTCTTAGTTTAAAAACCTTTTCTAACATTTTGATTTGATTAGACGTTGAGGATAAACCGGTACTAAAAGCTCTTGTGTCCTTGGACGACCTCGGTATCTTACCAACACTATACTACATCCACGATGGGTGCACTTGCCCATATGTGTGTTTAGTGTTAGTAAATATCGTGTTTTATAAATTTAAAACTTGGCTAAAAGTGTAAAAAGGGCTTAAAATATACAAAAAAATATACTACACTTCGCACGCATCAAGTTTTTAGCGCCGTTGCCGGGGACACAAGGATTTTAAGAAAGTTAGGAATCAACGGCCTAATCATCTTTTTATTTTTTCTTTTTAATTTTTAGGATTTTCTTAGTTTTTCAGCTTCTGCAAAGCTCAGCACGGGCCATGCCTGGTCGGACACGGGCCGTGCCCAGCATTGTTACTGGCAGTTTTTAGTTTTCCAAGTTATAGAAGGCTGACCACGGGGCCGTGTCGGTGCAACACGGGGCCGTGTCCAACTCTCCAGTAACTGGGATCTGGAAAAAAATCACTATAACTCCAACCACGGGCCGTGTTCACTGAGCACGGGGCTGTGGTGAACCTTCTGACCAGCATTCTTTTCTGTTTTTATTTGCAGGACTTGGAACCAGACACCAGCCCTACGTAGTGTATGAGCTCCAGTTCTAATAAGGACATAAAAGAACCTCTAGAAGAACCCAAACGCTTTCTCAGAAAAAGACTAAAAGCCAAGAACCAAGACAAAGTTTCGGGGAATCCACTTCCAATGGCGGACCAACGTACCCTCATGGATTATCTACGACCCACCGTAGGTAACCTAGGTGCCGCTATCAATGCACCGAATGTTGAAGCCAATAACTTCGAACTTCGGCCGATACAGATGCTCCAAAACTCCGCAACCTTCCATGGGCTTGCGGACGAGGATCCCCATCTACATATTACTAATTTCTTAGAAATATGTGATACCTTTCGGATCAATGGAGCATCAAATGACGCCATCCGCCTTCGAATGTTTCCTTTCTCGCTAAAAGACCGAGCAAAAGCTTGGCTCAATGCCCTCCCAGCTGGATCGGTAAACACCTAGGATGAACTAGCCCAAAAATTTCTATATAAGTATTTCCCTCCAGCTAAAACGGCTAAATTAATGACTGAAATTAATACATATTCGCAAGAGGACGGGGAATCCTTATTTGAAACTTGGGAAAGGTTCAAGGAGCTATTGCGAAAGTGTCCACATCACGGCCTTGCGATATGGCAGCAAGTATCCATTTTCTATAATGGGTTGTTGCCACACACAAGGCAGACACTCGACTCTAGCTCCGGGGGACTTTTAGGTAATCGCCGCCCGCATGAAATATATAACCAAATTGAGGAAATTGCTCAAACCAATTTTCAGTGGCACACTCCCCGAGGCAATAAATCTATTGCCCCGGGCGCCCATAAGGTTGATGAAAGCACTTCTTTACAAGCCCAAATCGAGGCTCTTTCTTCAAAAATAAAAAAATTGGAAATGACAAAAACAGTCTCGGTTATGGCTTGTGAAGGGTGTGGTGGGCCACATGAAAATTGGAGTTGTATGAAAGAAACAGACGATCAACAAGAGTCGGTAAGCTACATTGACAATAGACCTAGGCCGTCGGGTCCTCCAACGGGCACTTACAACCAAGGATGGTGAAACCACCCTAACCTTGGTTGGAGAGAGCCCGGCAATAGTAGTAACCAACAAACCCAACGAACAAACTTTCAACAACCAAGAAATGAGTCACAAAATTTCACTCAACAACAAGGTGGACGAGAAAGGCTTGAAGATACTGTATCTCGCCTCATCTCCGACACTGAAAAGAAAAACTCGGAAAGGTTTCTACAATTAGAATCAAATTTTAGAAATCAACAAGCTAGTATTCAAAACATAGAAAAACAATTAAATCAACTAGCTCAAAATTTTTCCGAGAGACCACAAGGTGCATTACCAAGCAATACCGAAACAAACCCAAAAGCGCAAGTCCATCTCATCACGTTACGAAACCGCACCGTGGGGCCTGCGGAAGCACCACCGCCGACAGAAGAAACTATACCCCCGCCTCTGCAGGAGAAGAACTCCCCTCCATCATCAGAGCCTACCAAGGCTCCTCGAGTTCCGTACCCCGGTAGGTTAATTCGTCAAAAGACCAATGAGCAATTCACAAAATTCGAAAGTCTATTAAAACAATTGCATGTCAATATTCCTTTTATTGATGTCCTAACCCAAATGCCCAAATACTCTAAGTTCATGATGGACTTCCTCACTCATAAAAAGAAAATTGAAACTTTGCAATTAGTTAACTAGGCGAAGAATGCTCTGCCCTCATACTCAACAAACTTCCCCAAAAGAAAATCGATCCTGGAAGCTTCACGATTCCCTGCTCGATCGGGGACTCCCCCGTTCGTAATGCACTAGCCGACCTTGGGGCTAGCATTAACCGCATGCTTTTATCAATGTTTAAAAGACTCGGCCTAGGAACAACGAGTCCTACAAAAATGAGCATACAACTTGCTGATTGATCCGTCAAATTCCTGCAAGGTGTCATCGAAAATGTCCTAGTAAAGGTAAACAAATTTGTCTATCCGACAGATTTTGTCATACTCGATATGGAAGAAGACACTGAAGTCCCCCTCATACTAGGGAGACCATTTCTCGCCACCGCACAAGCAGTGGTAGACATGAATGATGGAACGCTCACCCTAAGGTACGGAGATGATGAAGTAAAATTCGGGGTTGGGAAGAGAACAGAGGACGACGACCCAGTCAACTACATGAAGGTTATTGATTCGAGTTTGGATGTTGCTCTCCGACGGTGCAACATGGGATACCAAACAACCCACTCAGAAAACATATAGCCTCACATTGGGTCTAGCCAAGGACCCTTATAAACGTGGCGCACCACGGAGGCATTCCGCGGAACTATCCTTAGTTTAGTTTAATCTTTTAGTTTTAATTTGCAGGAATAAAACGCACTCATTGTGGTAAAGGATGAAAAGGGAAACGAGAAACATGGCCACATGCACAAGAACAAGGCAACCCGACATCAGTTTCTCCGATACAGAAGGTTCAACACGGGCCGTGTCCAACCAACACGGCCCCGTGCTGCACCCCTGCAGAAAAACGCCCAGTTCAGGTAACTGGACACGGGCCGTGTTCACCAGACACGCCCCCTTGTCCAGGCTTCTGTTTCTTTTCTTTAATTTTCGTTACTGGCACCTGAACACGGGGCCGTGTCCGGTCCCCATGGGGCCGTGTCCAGACTGCCAGTAACATAAAATCTTTGCTTTTAACACCATATTACACATCTAATCAACCTAAAAATTTATTTTTGGGACACATTGAGGACAATGTGTAATTTAAGTGTGGGGGGGATGCTAAAACCTTGAAATTTTGCAAGTCCTAAAAACAAGCCTTACACAAAACTCTATTGGAACCGCTAATCACCCCAAATTTTTTTTTCTTTACTTGTCTAAAGTTTAAGTTGGGAATTCTAAGATTAATAAAATTATATTTTTACAAGTTTACAACCAATAGCGTCGTGATAAACAAGAACCAACATAGGAAAATTACGAAACGGCATGACAAGTTTAGTTAAAATTTGATTATATATACTAGATCACATAGAAAAACCCATTCCCACAAAAAGTGAGTTTTTGAGCCTTTATTGAGCATATAAATATACATCTTTAGACTAAATGCTCCTTTTTCGTTTCTTATGCGAATAGCCGCTTGGTTCTTACGACTCTAGAACTTGCCACGACGATTCATTCCCGGTCTTTACCAACTTAAACCCAAGTAAGTAAATGATGGAGGCATTAGGACTAACCCTTTTTCTTTCTACACCATTATTTTTCAATTTTTTTACCACCTATCCAAAATCCCCCTAGTTAACCCCTTTGAGCCTAAACCTTTCATTTCTTTACCCTAAAACCTTTTTACCCACCAAAAACCCTTTTTGTTTTTACCCTTTATTTTAGTAACAAGCTCGGTTTTCGTGTGACTAAAAAAAATGATGAAGTAAGAAATAAACAAACAAAGCTCTTAAAACAAAAAGCTTGTTTGAAGAAATACTTCATTAAGAATAAAAAGTCACTAAAACAAAATGTTTTACGAAAACCGACGCTTTTTACGCTTTTCGCCCTTTTCTACTAACCACTAACCCATTCACCCACCTTTAGCCCAAGCCTTTACCCAGAAAGTCCTCTTGATATTTACAAAGGTAACAAGTTAAAAAGGAGGAGGATTGATTGCTTGGCAAGCATATGGTAGGAATAAGTTCCATGCCGCTCTTGAGTGATTCACTAAAAAATACACCTTCGGCCGAGTGTGAGTGATTTCTCCCGTGAGGTATGTGAACTTGTATATAAATGGAATTTTAAAAAGGCATGTTATGCCCAAATAAGTAATTTCTCCTATGAAACGTTCTAAAAAATCATAACGAATAGGATTGTAAATACATAAAAATAAAACCCAAAAAAATCTTGGATTTCTGACACTCTATGACAAGCCAAAACTTTCTCTTCTACCCATTCCATTTGGGAGTGTAAGCCACATATTAAATAGTTTTGCTTGAGGACAAGCAAAAGTTCAAGTGTGGGGGTATTTGATGTGTGTAAAATGCAACATATAAATTACATCAAATGAGGCATAAAACTAACCCTTTTTAAGTACTAATGTTGGAAAAAGAGTGTTTTTGTCTTCTTTTTTTATTTTCAGGATTAAATGAGCTCAAATTCACAAAAGAAGCAAAAAGACAGCTAAATCCAACATAAATACAAGAAAAGGAACATAAGTGGAATGCCCGACCCCTCAACAGCATCCTCCCAAGCAAAATAGAGAAGGCAGAAGACTAAACACGCCCCGTGCTCAGCCAGCACGGGGCCGTGCCCAAGAAGCAGCAGAAAAGACAAACCTATAGAAGCTTCTATCGCCCACTACGGGGCCGTGTCCAGCGAACACGGGGGCGTGGCGAAAGTACAGCAGGCGCATTAATTGTAATTGCGAATTACAATTAATGAAGAGAGAGAGTGTCAGACAGGCACGGGGGCGTGTCCAGCGGACACGGGGCCGTGCCCAGCCTTCTGTTCAGCCTATAAATAGGAGTGCTTGGTTTCATTGCAACTCATCCCTTGGCACACCACCTCTCTCACACTTCATCCACCACCCACCACCATCACAACACCATCATCCACCACCATCATCCATTGTCCATCATAGAGTGTGTGAGTCATCTCGGGATCCAAGATTGATCGTAAGAGTTCTTGACAATTAAGGCCATGTTTGCCTAAGTCTCTTACATCACTTGGTGAAGACAAGTGTTTAGTATAATACTTTTTATTTTTAATCTTTTGCACTTTTTATTTGGTTTTGTATTAATGACTTTAATAACTTGTTGCTTATGTTGAAGGTGATCTTTCCTTATCGTTTGTCCGTGGTGTCTTGGCATTATTTTACTGTCTATATAAAATAAAAGATTTTCACCATTCATATCTCCACAGTCTATATGGAGGTATGTTGGCTACCTGGTCGGGGGTTAAGGGAACGGTTTGGTAAGGGTCTTGCCCTTGTTCAGCGTTTAGAGGTCCTGCAAGGGACCTGGGTCAAATTTAGTAGGATCTCCTTCAATGCCCATAGGTATTGGATGGCGGGGATCCAAACTCTTTGACCCCCTCATAAGTTAACTACTATTAATACTATAACCCGGCTATTTAGGACTGTATCCCTGCTGACTCAGACTACTTAGTCGAGGGTAACGTCACCGCCAAAAGCGGGGCCTACCATAATTTGCATTAATAACTTAATTCATTATCTTCCAATAATCCAACCCTTTAGGATTGTATCCTTGCTGACTCAAACTACTGGGTTGAGGGTAACGTCGCCTTCAAAAGAGGGGCCTACTACAATAACTAAGATAATCTCTTAAATAAGTGCAAAAGTGCGAAAATAATCAAAGGTTATACTAATACACGAGTCGGATCCAAGTAATTCATCTTGTCTATCTGTTTTTATTTTATTTTATTTTTCAACATTTAGTTAGTTTTTATTTTCTTAGTTTAAAAACCTTTTCTAACATTTTGATTTGATTAGACGTTGAGGATAAACCGGTACTAAAAGCTCTTGTGTCCTTGGACGACCTCGGTATCTTACCAACACTATACTACGTCCACGATGGGTGCACTTGCCCATATGTGTGTTTAGTGTTAGTAAATATCGTGTTTTATAAATTTAAAACTTGGCTAAAAGTGTAAAAAGGGCTTAAAATATACATCAAAAATATACTACACTTCGCAAGCATCATGAGGCCTGGGTGGACTCGATGTTTGACTAAACAGTTTGAATTGCTGGAGCTTCCTGGATCGCGAAGCATGAATCAGCATCTTTCTTGAAGTTGTTTAAGTCATAGATTGTTATGTGCAGGATCTTCCAAAACTTGTATACAGATGGATCATGGATAGTGGAGCTTCGAGACATATGACAGGGAAGACCGCGTTACTGTATGATGTGGTTACATTGGTTTTGCGGGTAATCAAGGAGGAAAGATTATAGGTGAAGGAACGTTATCCAACGGGATCGTAACGTTTGAGAGAGTTAACTACATCGCTGAGCTGGAAAACAACCTGCTGAGTATCTCCCAGATCTGTGACAGGATGTATACTACTCACTTCACTGACAAAGAATGTTTGATCTTGAAACCGGGATTTGTGATACCTGAGGAATGGATCACCATGAGGGCACCAAGAGTCAATGATCTGTACGTATTGGACATGAGCGTAGCTACTACAACCACGGGTCAGGCTCATTGTTTTGTGTCCAGAGCAACAGAGAAAGAATCAAGATTGTGGCACCGAAAGATGGGGATATTCACCTGAGGAAGATGAATCATTTGGTGCATAATGATTTGGTGACAGGAGTTCATGTCAAAGGTTTTCATCTGGAAGGGGAGTGCATAAGCTGTGTCAAAGGCAAACAGAAGAAAAAGTCACACCCTACAAAGCAAGTCAATTCAGTTTCAAGACCACTGGAAAGACTTCATATGGATTTGTTTGGTCCGGTGAATGTCAAGAGCATAACAGGAAATTATTACTGTTTGGTCGTGACTGATGATTATTCCAGATTTTCGTGGGTTTCATTCTTGAAATCGAAAGACGAAACATTTGACAGTTTGATGGCGTTGTTTAAGAGAATTGAGAATCTGTACCAGAGGCCTATCAGTAGAATTAGAAGTGATAATGGTACTGAATTCAAAAACAGTAAGATGGAAGAATTTTGTGATGAAAGAGGTATACTGCATGAGTTTAGTTCTCCGTACACTCCGCAACAGAATGGAGTCGCAGAACGCAAAAATCGGACACTAATCGAGACGGCCAGAACTATGCTCGCAGATTCTAAGTTACCAATTAATTTCTGGGCTGAAGCTGTTTCTGCCGCATGCTATACGCTCAACAGGGTTCTTACTGTTAAGAAGTTCAACAAGACGTGTTTTGAGCTAATCAATAATCGCAAACCGAATTGTCAACGACTGCAGGATGCCAGTTCTTTGGACCTAGATTGGTTACCTGGCAGTGTAAGAAACAAACGTCTGTGGCGTTATCTACATGTGAAGCGGAGTATGTTTCTGCTAGCAGTTGCTGCTCTCAGATCCTGTGGATACAGCAACAGATGCGCGACTACAGTTTGCAGTTTTTTAACACACCTCTGTTTGTTGAAAATGAGGCCGCAATAAATATAACTAAAAATCCAGTACATCATGCTAAAACTAAACATATAGAGATTCGTCATCACTTTATTCGCGATTGCTTCGAGAAAAAGTTGATACGAATTGAGAAAATCCACACTGACGAACAAAAAGCTGATTTGCATACCAAAGCTTTTGATAAAAATCGGTTTCAATATTTGTTAAAACTTAATGGTATGAAATTGCTTTCGGTGTCAGATGGTATTGTGAGCGTTGATGAGAGTACTGTTGCGGATGACGACGAGAAACAATCTGCAATGGTTTATCGATTTTTTACATGTTTTGGTATTTAGGGGGAGTAGATAGTTGTATATAGTTTATTTTCAGAAAATACAAAAACAGTAAAAAATGCAAAAATACAAAAACATGATAAAATTGAAAAAGAGCTTGTGTATATAAGGAAAATGATAGTACATCGGCTAGACAATTACAGTATGCTAAAGATTTGTAAAGTCTAAATGAGTTAAACAGTCTCACTAATGATGTGTCGATATGTTTTCACATATTTAGTAGATTTATTCGGGATATAAACCTAAAATTTCAAACTTGTGAAATTCGTGGGGAACACTACTTGGATATATAGGTAACCCCTGAAATATCGTTTGAAAGGTCTCATATTCTGATATACTAGGTTTTTATACTCAATGATGTCTGGGGTATTATTCCGGGACTTCTGCTGAACGGAAGTTCTGACCTAGTCCTTGGCTAATACTTTTACCAAAATGCTTGAAACATAGCATAAACCCTCAGCATGCAGATGAAACAATAAAATTGATAGTTGCTGCTGTTGTAGCTAAAAGATCCTCTAAAGGGACATACTGAAAAGTCGAAGCTGATATCTCTCTGCGTATACGAAAGTATCGACCTGAGATCCCTCGGCCCTCGCATACCTAATTTATGTACAGATATAATTGTAGTATACTCACCTGTAAGACTGAATATTGGGATTCTGGATACGGGAGTATATTCAAGAGGTGGGACACATGAATTGAGCTAAGTTCTTAAAACATCTAAATCGTATCCTGAATAGATTGAAATCTGTGTGAGAATTTAAGATGGATCAGTATATCGACAATCGATGTGAATTGTTTAAGTCTGAGCATGTAATTAAGCTTAACGGTACTAGTAATTGGTCTGAAAAGCTGATATGATTCCCTAACACGCTCGCCAAAAGTCAATTTGTATATAGTTCAATTTCTTTATATTTTGCAATTTAAGTTTTCTGTATTTCATTTCTTAGTTTAGATCACTTTAAAAATCCAAAAAGATTTTTCAATTCTGCTTTAGTTTAGACAAACCAGAGTGGAAAGTTGATTGTCTGATTCTCGAGATTTGAAGCAGATGCAGAAGATTCTGAGCTGAAGAATGAGGAGAGCTTACTTTGTCAAAGATTGAGATGTTTTCAAAGTTAAAACAAGTTCATTAAGTTGATGCTTGTTACATTGGTTTTAGAAAATGTGAAAATATTTTTTACAAAATCAGTTTGATTCGTCAAATGATCAATCAAGGTCATTAAATTGAACTTGGTAGATTAATTGAGTATCAGGGTCATTAATTTGGACTTGCATACTTGAGTGGATTTCTGAAGCTGATTGAGTTTGTGATTTATTTGTTGAAAAGATAGAATTATAATGTTATTGTTTGAGTAACAGGTTTGGACTTCATTATTCCCAATGGAAGCTAAGTGTCAAAGCTTGAACTAGAAACCTCAGATTCTAGCATATTGAGAGGGGGAGTCTGTGAAAGGGGGAGTCTGGATCAACAGCTAAAGGGGAGTCTGAAGATGGAGTTAGGTTGTGATTCGAAACCTGTGAAGAATGATTATGATGTGAAGACAGAGAGTTGGAGAAAAGACCAAGACTGAAGACTCGGGAGCTGAAGACTACGTCAACATCCAAGGGGGAGTCTGTTGATGCATGGAATGTCTGTTGACTTCGTCTGCATTACGTCTTAGGTCAAGATAGGTTAACATAGGATCTAGAATGTCAAAATTAGGTTATATGTTCATAGTTTCGCTTGTATGTACATTCATAGAAGGTTTCGCTTATGTGTCAAGAGGTTTCGCTTCAAGGGTACTGAAGGAGGTTTCGCTTGTAGATCATGTCATTCAAGTGAAATCACATAGACTATAAATAGTCATTTGAAGCGAACCTGATTAGTAGTTGTTGAACACTGAAGCGGAACTTGATCATTGTATTGGTGCTAAAACTCTGTCAAAACTGATTCAAATTGCAATAAAAGAGAAGGAATTGAAAAGGAAAAGCTGTGTTACTTTTCATATATTGATTCCGCCTTTATACGTGAAGATGAACTATCTCAACTGACTATTCAGGGTCGGAACACGGTCCAACAGAGGTGAGGATTGTAGAACTGCGTAACTAGGTGATAGTTATAGTGACCGGATGTGCCTAAAACATGCTTTAATTACAAAATCCTGCACTTTATTACAAAATTCAGCATTTAAGTTAACTAGTAAAGTGCAAAAACATGGGAAAATAATACTAGACACTTTCCAAAGTGTCGGGAATTCATTGTGTCACTAAAAATAATATTAAAGACACTTTAAATGCTTATTTAGCACTTTAACGAATCAATATCCAACCGAACAACCGGACTTTACCCGGAACACAAAAATACTGTCAATAACATTGTTTTTCCTATTCTGAGCTAGTTAGGGTCCCCAAACACCCTAACACCCGTTATAATACATAACACACTAATAACTAACCTAAACTCCTAAAAAATTAAACTAACACTTAACGAGTTACTTCAAATCAAACGATAACACCCCCCCCATGATCCGATCGGTTTCCCCACGTGGGGACACTCCACAAATTTTTGATTATTTTATTTGGACATGTTTAATATCTTGGAAGCTCATTATCTAATGGTTAATTAAGTTGAATGGTCTAAAGTAAACCCAAGAGATCACTTTCATTCACCAAAACACTTCACAAAAAAATTGCACACTCTCTCCCTCTCCTCTTGTGTTCGGCCGAGAGCTCACACCCACCCACCATCACCTTCAAGTTTCGATCTTGCTATTCCACTTACATCCCAAGGTGAAAGGTCACACACAAGGAGGCTCGGTGCTTTCGAAATCTCAAGGACCTCACTACGTTGCTTTTATCCACCTTGTTTTCGCTTTGATTCTTCCCTAGCCTTGAGCTAGTTGTAAGTGCTTCTAAAGACTCTCTTGTTCGTGTTTAAAGTATTTAATAAGAGATTTAACGGATAAAAATTAAGAACACTTAAGATCAAAACATAAAGTCTTGTAAGAATGATAAACATGATGGATAAAGGGTAACTATTGGTGTAAAACTTGTGAATCTTGTTTAGTTATGGTTATTTTATGTTGTTGGTTGCTAGAAGTGGAACGGATCGTCATCTAACCACACTAGATCATGTTCATGGAACATGAACTAGCAATATGTTAAGTGTGAAAGATACAAGATGATGAACCTTTCCACACATAAACATGAACTTGTGTAAAAATGATTTTTCTTGTAAAATGGAGTTCTAAACTAGTAGATCTAAAGATCTACAAGTGGTATTTTCGAAGAACCAAGTATAAGATGCAAATCATGTTTAAAAGCCGGATCTTTCATGAACTAAAAGCATTTTTGTGAACAAACAAGTGTGTAAACACTTGTGTGACAAAAGGATTTAACAAAGAAATATTTTCGTAATTTTTTACTAAGAAGTTGTAAAGTTACATTTTCTTTAAAAATAAGATTTCCAAGAAACTGATTTTATTTTAAAGATGGAAAGATCTACTAAATGTGTTGGAAAGCTACTACATACTTTTACACAACTTACAAGTTCATGTGTTTGCGATTTATGCTTATTTTTTACTAGTTTGATGTTTGGATATGGTATATTGATGATTGAAAAGTTGTTGATTGAGTTTTTAAAAGAAAATGATACACTTGTAAGCGTGGCCACCTCCCGTTACAGAGGAAACTCTGGCGAAATTTTTCCAGAAATATAACACTTGGAAAATATTTTTGTGACAAGTGTTATGAATATATTTTTAACTTGTTTTTCCCAACAAAATTCGCGATGATTTTTATTACAAAATAACCAAGTGTTGGAGGTGGATTTTCATAAATATAACTTGCTAAATATATATTTAGAATAAATATTTTTCATAGTAACACTTGCGAGAATTTTATGATTATTTTGTGAACTACATAAATATTATTTTTAGAGTAAAAATAATATTACTGGAATACACTGAACAGTAACGACTTCAAAATAATACCAACGCCTTCATAATAAATATTTAAGTTACGCCGGTATTATTATTACCACACGAACGTTAAAATGTAACTTTTGTATTTTCAGGAAATACTCTTAAGTGCGTATTTTGATAAAGTATTATTATTTTGGAAATTGTATGGAATAAAATATAATATTTTTGGGAAAATATGTATATTTTGGAGATAGGATATTTTAGACAAATGAATTGAAATAAATTTTATTAAGTGAGACTTAATAATATATTTTTTGAATTATAAGAAAACGCACATGTATTAAAACCCTCATCCTTGGGAAGGAATATAATTAATAAACAATTAAGAAGTATAAATACGAAATAGTTGCCTAACTATTTCCCAAAAACGATAAACCTTAAGCCAAGGCACGACCGTCCGTCTAATAGAGGTTAGTACGTGTAGGTCGTCAAGCAGCAGGTTGACTGGGAGATACTATTTCGAGACGCACTTCTGTGAGTTCATGTCCCCCTTTTCTCTTAACTGTTTTCAGTTTTTATACTTCGGGGGTGAAATACATGTTACAATGATTACGAATACTTTTACATGGTATGGTTAGCGTAAGGAGGATTACTACTTAGATCATGTGAGTGATTAGGCGGGAACTGGAGGCCATTAATCCTCATTGTAGGACCGAGGGTCATTAGCGGTAGATCTATCTGGGTGTAGCGAGCCCAGCCCTAGGCCCAACAGAACGGACCTCGGGGTGACTTTGAGCCCGACACAAAAATCTGCTAGGTTTGAGTCTTCCTACTGCACTTCACACATATCAATGGCCTTGCAAACCATTGGTGATCTCTTTATTTCCTTATTTGCTACATACCAGAGATTTTTATACTTACAAAGGTTTTACATACTCACTTTACATGAACTCACTCAACATTTTTGTTGATTTTTCCAACTTACATGTATTTCAGGGAATTAGGGATCTGGCGAGGTATGCTATGTTTTCAAGCTGCGTAAGAAGGGTGATGTCATCCAAGTTTAGGGGTTGTGGCTTTTACCTGGACGAGTCACAAATCTTAAACTGTGTATATTTGATGTTTGTGGTTGTGTCTTATGAACAAAGTTTTTATCTTGATATGTTGTAATCCCGTTGCATATGTCGACGTTTTAAAACAATGTTGTGGTATTTTACTTTTTAAAACTTGAAGTAATGGATGATTATCACGGTTTTATTTTCATATAGCTTGGTTGTGATTAAGCTATGGTATTAAGAAGTCACACCAAATAAACCCACGCTTCCGCAAAGCTAGGGTGTGACAACTTGGTATCAGAGCTTTGTTCATAGCGAACTAGGATTCCTTCTCGAGTCTAGACTATGATCCCTAGGGCTCTCACGAAAACATTTTTACATTGCATACACTACGTCCAGATCCCGGATACAAAATATTTTTACAAATAAAAGTTGAGCACATTTTTCAAAATTTAGGGATTCAGTCAGGGTGACTGAGGGGCCAATCTGAGAGATTGGGAAGGCTCTGGTCTGAGAGGCCAAGGAGTCAGTCTGAGAGACTGGGAGGGTAGTCTAGTGGGACTAGAGAGTTCAGTCTGAGAGGCTGGGAGGTTAATCTAGTGGGACTATGAGGTTCAGTCTGGGAGGCTGGGAGGTTAATCTAGTGGGACTAGGAGGTTCAGTCTGGGAGGCTGGGAGGTTAATCTAGTGGGACTAGGAGATTCAGTCTGAGAGGCTGGGAGGTTAATCTAGTGGGACTAGGAGGTTCAGTCTGGGAGGCTGGGAGGTTAATCTAGTGGGACTAGGAGATTTAGTCTGAGAGGCTGGGAGGTTAGACTAGTGGGACTAGGAAAATTTCTTGATTGCTTATTGGTGACTAACATGTTTACTTGATTATATGATTGATTATTTGTGCATGTGTGTGTGTTTATGTGACATTTGTGCTTGTAGACATTGTAAACAGTTCAGTTATCAATGAAATAAAGTTATTTGATCCCAATATTTGTTTATTCATGTTTGATGTTTTTCATGTTTTGGCTTTTATTCGATTTCAAACTCTATATCGCTTTCTGGAGAATTATATGCAAACTGGTGCGTAAGCGTAATCAGTTGAATGCGACAAATACTCCAGAACATCAATCTATGCTAAACATACCTTAAATAACCTTTACATAACTTAGAAATAAGTTTCGAAGGCTTTGGTATGGCAAAAATTCAGTTAATTCGCTTACAGGGACTAAAATTGACAAACTGCGAAAGTATGCCCATTTGAACTGTAACGAACATTCCGGAACATGATCATAAGTTAAACACACCTTAGATATCCTTTACATAGCTTAGAAATAGGCTTTGAGGGGTTCGGTGTGCTAAAATAAACTTTATGCTCATTCAGGGACTAAAAGTGTCAAAAACTGCATAAGTTTGCACCTTTGCGCATATCTTACGTTCTGAATACTTCCGGACATCCAAAAATTTATGTAAGCATTAAAATATTATGTTTTAATGTTTGGCATGAGAAAAATCCATTCGTCGCGCAATTTGGATCGTTTTTCGCGCTTATACGCATTCCGTCGTAATTAAGCGAACATCGCGATCGTACGACCAAACGAACCGACATTCGAGATATTTTTGAGCATGTTTTGAGTTCCCTATACTTTAACTTCATTTTAGAGCCTTGAAATGAGGTTAACGGGGCTTAAACGTGTCAAAAATGGGCCAAAACGCATGTTTCTAAGCTGCAGGGACCAAAACTGACAAATCTGTCAAACTTTGCCCAGGCGGCCCGCGTGAACATTCATGCAAACCTTAGGCGGGCCGCGTGAGGTCCCCAGAACTGCAAAAACAGTTTTAACAGCTGCTAACAGCTGTTATGCACTCAAAAACCCATTGCAAATGGTATTTTCGAATCAGGGGACTGAAACAATGGGCTCAAATGGTTTTTAAAAACTATGGGTACACATGGATGGCCAAGATCGAAGCACGCTTTGCGAGAAACGATCTTAACGGTTCACCAAATCCTATATATACCCCTCCATGTCTTGCCCATTTCCCTCACACTTGAATTCTGAGGTTGCTCTCTAAGTTGGGGTGCTTTGACACTTCATACCTGAGAGTACTCGGAATTCAATCTTGCGGGGACCCGTTGTAAGTATTCTTTCGTTCTTTTATTGCTTTTCGAGTCCGAAAGTCAAACTTTGTTTGACTTTCTGCATTGACCAGTTTATGGTCAATGCGAAGTTCGTTTGAACTTCATAACGTGAGCGTAATCACGTTGGTTATAGTCCCTAGCGACTATACCTACTGATTACCACGTTATCTAGGCTTAGTGACGAGTCGTAGTTTCGGTCAAAATGCGTTTTCTTGCGCATTTTGTAACCAAACTACTTTAGGGTATTAAAACCGTTTGTTTTAATACCAAACCTGTTCTCTAAACATGTTCTAGCATGTTTAGCTCGTCGCTTTTAGTTTTGTGCTTGTCTAGGGTCGTAAAGGTAAGCGATCTAAACAATCGCTTATGCTTACGAACCCGACCCATTTGGTCGATCATTAGGATCCGACCAAACACATTAGGTGACCATAGTGTATAGGGAATAACCTTCCGAGGTTATACCTTATGGTCACGCCGTTTAAGTAGTTGTATGACAAGTGGTTCTTATGCCTTAGGTAAATTACCAAAATGCCCTTTTTACACTAAAATTCATTTTAAACTTATGTAACATAATTTTTTGACACCTAAACTGATTTAGCAACAATATTAAGTATGTTAAGGCATATCTTGCTTGTTATAGGGCTAGTTAGGCGTTTCAAGCGCGTTTTACGCAAACGACGCGTTAAAGTAGCATAAGCTACCTAAGCGGGTCGTACCGGGTCTAAAGCACTTAGGTAAAGTTTCGATTAGTATGTAGGCTTTGTCAAACCATATTACATAAGTTCCCACACTTATTTGGTTTGCAAACCCTCGTACTACCCGATCCTCCAATAGGTCCGGTTATTAATGTAGATGCCTTTATAGGTGCCGTTTGATTCCGTGATCTTCTAGCATTGCTTGGTGGTTGTTCTACGACTTCTAAGCAATCTCAAGTGAGTACATAGACCCCTCTTTTACTGTTTTTCAAACATTTTGGGGTGAAACACATGTGCCTACTTGTTACTTTCATGATTTCATGCTTTCATATCATACACTTGCTATGTTCATTAATACATCGATTTACATGACATTTTATGCTACGTATGTTCGTTTAGCGCATACTTAGTACATTTGTTTTACATGACATTTCACGCTATGTATGTTCATCATACTTAGTGCATTTGTTTTACATGACAGTTCACGCTATGTATGTTCATCATACTTAGTGCATTTATTTTACATGACATTTTCACGCTATGTATGTTCATCATACTTAGTGCATTTATTTTACCTGACATCTTCACGCTATGTATGTTCATCATACTTAGTGCATTTATTTTACCTGACATCTTCACGCTATGTATGTTCATCATACTTAGTGCATTTATTTTACATGACATTTTCACGCTATGTATGTTCATCATACTTAGTGCATTTATTTTACCTGACATCTTCACGCTATGTATGTTCATCATACTTAGTGCATTTATTTTACCTGACATCTTTACGCTATGTATGTTCATCATACTTAGTGCATTTATTTTACATGACATTTTCACGCTATGTATGTTCATCATACTTAGTGCATTGTTTTCACATGCTTACATTTTGGGTATGACATTTGGATTGTTTAAGTGGGACCATATACATTCATTAACATTAGCTACGCCGCTCGTTAGTAGGTAATGGTACCATAGGAATTGACAACTCCCGTTCCTGACATCCTGGGTATGTTTGGATGGAAGGAATGACCGAATTCGATTAAAACATTTAGACAGATAGACCTTTAATTTGTTTAAAGGTTTATCACCACAGTTGCAAGGCTTGGATGTATGCATTTTCACAATACCGCATAAATGTCTGTATTCATTATAGCATGCATTTTCCACAAAACATAGCGTTGATTTAAACCATGTTTTACTTCAATACACTGTTTTGTGCATTTTTCCTATGGTTTAGTTGATACATATTTCACTAACCATACATTGACATTTTGAGTACACATTACATGATTGATATTTGACATAGACAATGTTGATATTGATATATATACATTTTGACATGGTTTTCACAATAACATTGGGCAAATGGTTTAGACATGGGCAACTTTCATTGGGTGGTTTATTTAAGTCATTCAACTTGGACTTATTCATTTTTCTTACAAATAACATATTTTTCACAAGACATTGTTTTACAACACTGTTCGATATATATATACAAACTCATTTTACTTAGTTATTCATTTAAACCTTACATTACTTTTTCACATATCATCTACTTTATCATCGCTTTTCAAATAATTTATAAAACAAAACATGTTACAAGGATCATGACTAACTTTGTTAAACAACCCTTTTCTAAAACCTAAGTCATGAATCCTATTTTCACAAAACCTATGTTACACACTGGCATTTTTATGCTAACGTACTTTATTTTCACATGTGTTTCAGGAGCAAATGCGTAGGATGATCGTGACACGCTAGGGTGGACTTGGGCCTTAGTGACATAAAACAAAACTAGACGTAGTTTAATTTCATCATGTGCTCTTTATTTCTGTAGTTTTAAGACAATGTGGCTTGTTGGTTCTTGTTTGAACAATGAATTCCACCCTCGGGTGATGAATAAGATAATACTTTAAATGCCATGGTTGTGAAACAATAATTCTGTTACAACACTCCCCGACGTTTCCGCCACGATTTGATGTTTTACGTGGTCGGGGTGTGACAGAAGAGTTGGTATCAGAGCCAATGGTTATAGGGAATTAGGTTATTAGTAATGCTTTGACCTAGACTATAACCTTTCTAGGACCCCAACACAAGTTGTCTTGTGTTTAGATTTTAAAACATGCATTTCACCTATCCTTAGGTGATCATCAAAACAAGAACCCAGATTTCTAAAACGATTTTTGAAAAACAATCCTCTATTTTTCAAATGATCTATTTTATTGTTTTGAACCCTTTTGACTTTTCAAATTGATTTTGGAAATTTATCATTTGCTTTAATGATTCTTTTAGCCTTGTGCCTTTCGAGTTTTCAAAATCCCGTCAAAGTTGGGTCTAAATGATGTGAACACGTGCAAACTGGAAGAGTGAATGCATGTACCCTGGGTTTTCTGTCTAAGGCTAGAGTGTTCGTACAAATCCACATAATCGGACCAGTCACTCTTACCTGGGAACTCTTGGGGTGAGTGTTCACTTATAGGCGAGCATGTCTTCGTTAAGCATTGTTTATGGACCCATTTACTTTGATTAGTCACTGTGCGTCATTTGTTTGCTTTGTGATACAGACGAATGACCATCATCCTTGCTTTGTTGATTTTGTTTCATCTCGTTCTTTTCATCTAATCTTCTCACTCATTCCTCTCGTGTTTTTCCTCTTTTTAGCATGCCTCCTCGACGCGAAAATCAGCTACCCAATGCCGAACTGGCGGAAATCATCGCACAGCATATGGCTGCGGCGTTCCCGAATCTTATTGCTCAGTTTAATCAAGCAAACGTCAATCAGAACGCTCCTTGTAACTTTAAGAGTTTCAATTCGGCTAAACCACTCAAGTTCAGTGGTACCGAAGGAGCAACTGGGCTTCTTCAATGGTTTGAGAGCATTGAGAATACTTTTCGTCATGTTCAGTGTCCTGATAATCGCAAGGTCGAGTTTGCTTCAAGTGTCTTTCAGAAGAGGGCGTTGACATGGTGGAACGGGGTTATGAGAGATCGTGGTGCTGAAGTCGCTTTAGCACAAACGTGGGCTGAGTTAAGGACTCTCATGATGAGTGAGTTCTGTCCTCGTCATGAATTGCGAAAGTTGGAAAGGGAGTTTGACGATCTGAAACAGGTTAGTGGTGAGCACCGGGCGTATACTGATAGATATGAAGAGTTGAGTTTGCTATGCCCAACAATGGTCACCCCACTTGACAAGGCTATCGAAAGATACATCGATGGTCTACCTGATTCTGTGCAAGACATCGTTACTGGGAGTAAGCCTACCACTGTCCGTCAGGCCATTGAGTTAGCTGCGACATTGACAGAATCGCAGGTCAGAAAGGGAAAATTGCATATGAAGGGTGACAAGGGTAAGAAGCAGGATTCTGACAAGAAGGATAGCAAGAAAGGTAAGAAGGGGAAGGATTCTGGCTCATCAAGGGGCTCTAGGAAGCGAAAGGCTTCCCAAAATTTTGCCATCACTGCCCAACAGAACCAGGCAGCTCCCAATCAGCCAGCGCAGCCTCCCGCGAAGAAGCGGTATGAAGGGAATGCACCTTTGTGCAATAGGTGCAATAGTCATCATCAGCAACAACTCCCGTGTTGTTTCTGTACCAGCTGTGGGAAGTCGGGTCATCTTGCAGAAGTTTGTCGTTTTGCTCGAAATCAGGTAGCTCAACCACCTGTTCAACAGCAAGCTGCACGACCTCACTACCCTCCCGGCTCATGCTTTAATTGTGGAGACCTGACTCATTATCGAAACCAGTGTCCAAGGCTGGTTAATGCAAATCCAGTTCAGGCTCAGGCTCGTGGACGAGCTTTCAATATGAATGATGTTGAGGCGCAGGCAGACAACGAGGTGGTGAACGGTACGTTCTTAGTTAATAATCAACCTGCGTCTGTTCTTTTTGATTCAGGGGCCGATAAAAGTTTTGTGTCTTTATCTTTCGAACCATTGCTTCGCGTGTCTAGAACAAAACTAGGTAAACCTTTGACTGTTGAAGTTGCGAATGGTGAACCCATTGTTCTTAATTCCATTCTTCGCAACTGCCAATTAAACCTTAGCAACCATCTTTTTCCTATTGACCTCACGCCTATGCGTCTTGGAAGTTTCGACATTACTGTGGGTATGGATTGGTTAGCCAAGCATCGCGCAGAAGTGGTTTGTTTCGAGAAGATCGTTCGTGTGCCGCTCCCGTCAGGTGAGATCCTACAGGTTCGTGGTGACAAACCTGTTAGTAGCCTCAAGCTTATGTCTTGTTCTCAAGCTCGAAAGTATCTGCGAAAGAACTATGTGGCCTTCTTGGCACATGTTACGGCAGATAAAGACCAAGGTAAGTCTATTCAAGATATCCCTGTTGTTCGGGATTATCCGGAGCTGTTTCCTGAAGAATTGCCTGGTCTACCCCCAGCACGCCAAGTCGAGTTCCATATCGATCTCGTACCTGGTGCAAATCCTATTGCTAGAGCTCCGTATCGCCTTGCACCGTCTGAGATGCAAGAGCTATCTAAGCAGCTTCAGGAGCTTTCTGACAAAGGTTTTATCCGTCCTAGCTTTTCTCCTTGGGGTGCTCCCGTTCTTTTTGTCAAGAAGAAGGATGGATCCTTTAGAATGTGTATCGATTATCGTGAGCTGAATAAGCTTACCATCAAGAATCGATATCCCTTACCTCGCATTGATGATCTCTTTGACCAGTTACAGGGTGCTACTTGCTTTTCGAAGATTGATCTTCGTTCTGGGTATCATCAACTTCGTGTGCATGAAGAGGATATTCCCAAAACAGCATTTCGCACTCGATATGGGCATTATGAGTTCACAGTCATGCCATTCGGTTTGACCAATGCTCCTGCTGTTTTCATGGACTTGATGAATAGGGTCTGCAAGCCTTATTTAGATAAGTTCATCATCGTTTTCATTGATGACATCTTGATTTACTCTAAGACGCAAGCTGATCACGAGCACCATCTTCGTCTTACTCTGGAACTCCTAAAGAAAGAGCAACTTTTTGCCAAGTTCTCCAAGTGCGAGTTTTGGCTTAAGGAAGTTCAATTTTTGGGACATATTGTCAACGAACAAGGTATTCATGTAGATCCCTCCAAGATCAGTGCGATTAAGGATTGGGATACGCCAACTACTCCTACTGAGGTTCGTTCTTTCCTTGGTCTTGCGGGTTATTACCGCAGCTTCATTAAAAACTTCTCGAAGATTGCAGTTCCTCTAACTGCTCTAACTCAGAAGAACAAACCCTTTGAATGGGGTTATAAGCAAGAAGAAGCGTTTCAGACCTTGAAGCAGAAGCTTTGCGATGCACCTATTCTAACTTTGCCTGAGGGCAATGATGATTTTTTCGTCTTCTGTGATGCATCGAAATTGGGTCTTGGCTGTGTTCTGATGCAAAGGAACAAAGTCATAGCCTACGCATCTAGACAATTGAAGGTACATGAGAGAAACTACACCACTCATGATCTTGAGTTAGGTGCAGTTGTTTTCGCTCTCAAAATCTGGAGACACTATTTGTACGGTACAAAATGCGTGGTTTTCACTGACCACAAAAGTCTCCAGCACATCTTCAACCAGAAGGAACTCAACATGAGGCAAAGACGTTGGGTCGAACTCCTAAACGACTATGATTGTGAAATTCGCTACCATCCTGGTAAAGCGAATGTCGTGGCTGACGCATTAAGTCGTAAGGAACGTACTCTGCTTCATTGTATTCGTGATCAATCTGCTATCCAAGCTCGATCCGATATCCAAGCCCGCATTTCTCAGGCTCAGCATGCTTGTGTTTCACAAGACTTGATGGGTAAGGAATTACCCTATCACATTAAGCCTGATCTTGTTCTGAAGGAAGATGGATCGTATTATTTCATGGACCGTTTGTGGGTCCCAAGCCAAGATGACCTTCGTGCTTTGCTTATGGATGAGGCCCATAAGTCTCGTTATTCTATTCATCCTGGCTCAGACAAAATGTATAAGGATCTTCGTACTCGGTATTGGTGGCCTGGTATGAAGAAAGACATTGCCTTATACGTTTCAAAATGCCTTACTTGTCTTAAGGTTAAGGCTGAACACCAACATCCTTATGGTCTTTTAGAGCAACCAGAGATTCCAGTTTGGAAATGGGAAAACATTGCTATGGATCTCATTACTAAACTTCCGCGCACTAAGAAAGGTCATGATGCCATCTGGGTAATTGTGGATCGTCTTACTAAATCAGCGCATTTCTTGCCAATCCGTGAGGATTTTTCTGCTGAAAAGTTGGCTAAAATCTATGTGGATGAAATTGTATCACGACATGGTGTTCCTTTGAACATTATTTTGGATAGGGATGCTCGTTTCTCTTCTCGATTTTGGAGAACCATGCAATCTGCTATGGGGACCCAACTCAATCTGAGCACAGCCTATCATCCACAAACTGATGGCCAAACTGAAAGAACAATCCAGACTCTGGAGGATATGCTTAGAGCTTGTGTGATCGACTTTGGTGGTAGTTGGGATTCACATCTTCCATTGATTGAATTCTCCTACAACAACAGTTATCACTCCAGCATCAACATGGCTCCTTTCGAGGCTCTCTATGGTCGAAAATGTCGTTCACCAGTCTGCTGGAATGAGATAGGTGAGGCTCAGATTACTGGACCTGACCTCATTCTGGAGACAACTGACAAGGTAAAGAAAGTTCGTGATAACTTACATGCAGCTCGAAGCCGTCAAAAGAGTTACGCGGACCTAAAACGCAAGCCCTTGGATTTTCAAGTCGGTGATCGTGTGTTACTTAAGGTCTCACCTTGGAAAGGTGTGATCAGATTTGGAAAGAAAGGAAAACTTGCACCTAGATACGTTGGACCATTCCAGATCGTTGAAAGAATCGGTAAGGTAGCCTACAGACTTCAATTGCCTCCTGAACTTGGAAATGTTCATCCAACTTTCCACGTATCCAACCTCAAAAGGTGCTTAGCTGATAAGAACCTCCACATACCACTTGACGAAATTCGTGTTGATAAAACACTACACTTTGTTGAGAAACCTGTGGAAATTATGGATCGTGAAGTCAAATGGCTTAAACGCAAGCGCATTCCGTTGGTTAAAGTTCGCTGGGAATCTAAACGTGGACCTGAGTTCACTTGGGAACGTGAAAATCAAATGAAGGCGAAGTATCCACATCTATTCCCACGAGTTTCCTCAAAACGAATTTCGGGACGAAATTCCCACAAGTAGGGGAGACTGTGACATTTGTGCTTGTAGACATTGTAAACAGTTCAGTTATCAATGAAATAAAGTTATTTGATCCCAATATTTGTTTATTCATGTTTGATGTTTTTCATGTTTTGGCTTTTATTCGATTTCAAACTCTATATCGCTTTCTGGAGAATTATATGCAAACTGGTGCGTAAGCGTAATCAGTTGAATGCGACAAATACTCCAGAACATCAATCTATGCTAAACATACCTTAAATAACCTTTACATAACTTAGAAATAAGTTTCGAAGGCTTTGGTATGGCAAAAATTCAGTTAATTCGCTTACAGGGACTAAAATTGACAAACTGCGAAAGTATGCCGATTTGAACTGTAACGAACATTCCGGAACATGATCATAAGTTAAACACACCTTAGATATCCTTTACATAGCTTAGAATTAGGCTTTGAGGGGTTCGGTGTGCTAAAATAAACTTTATGCTCATTCAGGGACTAAAAGTGTCAAAAACTGCATAAGTTTGCACCTTCGCGCATATCTTACGTTCTGAATACTTCCGGACATCCAAAAATTTATGTAAGCATTAAAATATTATGTTTTAATGTTTGGCATGAGAAAAATCCATTCGTCGCGCAATTTGGATCGTTTTTCGCGCTTATGCGCATTCCGTCGTAATTAAGCGAACATCGCGATAGTCGACCAAACGAACCGACATTCGAGAGCCTTGAAATGAGGTTAACGGGGCTTAAACGTGTCAAAAATGGGCCAAAACGCATGTTTCTAAGCTGCAGGGACCAAAACTGACAAATCTGTCAAACTTTGCCCAGGCGGCCCGCGTGAACATTCATGCAAACCTTAGGCGGGCCGCGTGAGGTCCCCAGAACTGCAAAAACAGTTTTAACAGCTGCTAACAGCTGTTATGCACTCAAAAACCCATTGCAAATGGTATTTTCGAATCAGGGGACTGAAACAATGGGCTCAAATGGTTTTTAAAAACTATGGGTACACATGGATGGCCAAGATCGAAGCACGCTTTGCGAGAAACGATCTTAACGGTTCACCAAATCCTATATATACCCCTCCATGTCTTGCCCATTTCCCTCACACTTGAATTCTGAGGTTGCTCTCTAAGTTGGGGTGCTTTGACACTTCATACCTGAGAGTACTCGGAATTCAATCTTGCGGGGACCCGTTGTAAGTATTCTTTCGTTCTTTTATTGCTTTTCGAGTCTGAAAGTCAAACTTTGTTTGACTTTCTGCATTGACCAGTTTATGGTCAATGCGAAGTTCGTTTGAACTTCATAACGTGAGCGTAATCACGTTGGTTATAGTCCCTAGCGACTATACCTACTGATTACCACGTTATCTAGGCTTAGTGACGAGTCGTAGTTTCGGTCAAAATGCGTTTTCTTGCGCATTTTGTAACCAAACTACTTTAGGGTATTAAAACCGTTTGTTTTAATACCAAACCTGTTCTCTAAACATGTTCTAGCATGTTTAGCTCGTCGCTTTTAGTTTTGTGCTTGTCTAGGGTCGTAAAGGTAAGCAATCTAAACAATCGCTTATGCTTACGAACCCGACCCATTTGGTCGATCATTAGGATCCGACCAAACACATTAGGTGACCATAGTGTATAGGGAATAACCTTCCGAGGTTATACCTTATGGTCACGCCGTTTAAGTAGTTGTATGACAAGTGGTTCTTATGCCTTAGGTAAATTACCAAAATGCCCTTTTTACACTAAAATTCATTTTAAACTTATGTAACATAATTTTTTGACACCTAAACTGATTTAGCAACAATATTAAGTGTGTTAAGGCATATCTTGCTTGTCATAGGGCTAGTTAGGCGTTTCAAGCGCGTTTTACGCAAACGACGCGTTAAAGTAGCATAAGCTACCTAAGCGGGTCGTACCGGGTCTAAAGCACTTAGGTAAAGTTTCGATTAGTATGTAGGCTTTGTCAAACCATATTACATAAGTTCCCACACTTATTTGGTTTGCAAACCCTCGTACTACCCGATCCTCCAATAGGTCCGGTTATTAATGTAGATGCCTTTATAGGTGCCGTTTGATTCCGTGATCTTCTAGCATTGCTTGGTGGTTGTTCTACGACTTCTAAGCAATCTCAAGTGAGTACATAGACCCCTCTTTTACTGTTTTTCAAACATTTTGGGGTGAAACACATGTGCCTACTTGTTACTTTCATGATTTCATGCTTTCATATCATACACTTGCTATGTTCATTAATACATCGATTTACATGACATTTTATGCTACGTATGTTCGTTTAGCGCATACTTAGTACATTTGTTTTACATGACATTTCACGCTATGTATGTTCATCATACTTAGTGCATTTGTTTTACATGACATTTCACGCTATGTATGTTCATCATACTTAGTGCATTTATTTTACATGACATTTTCACGCTATGTATGTTCATCATACTTAGTGCATTTATTTTACCTGACATCTTCACGCTATGTATGTTCATCATACTTAGTGCATTTATTTTACCTGACATCTTCACGCTATGTATGTTCATCATACTTAGTGCATTTATTTTACATGACATTTTCACGCTATGTATGTTCATCATACTTAGTGCATTTATTTTACCTGACATCTTCACGCTATGTATGTTCATCATACTTAGTGCATTTATTTTACCTGACATCTTTACGCTATGTATGTTCATCATACTTAGTGCATTTATTTTACATGACATTTTCACGCTATGTATGTTCATCATACTTAGTGCATTGTTTTCACATGCTTACATTTTGGGTATGACATTTGGATTGTTTAAGTGGGACCATATACATTCATTAACATTAGCTACGCCGCTCGTTAGTAGGTAATGGTACCATAGGAATTGACAACTCCCGTTCCTGACATCCTGGGTATGTTTGGATGGAAGGAATGACCGAATTCGATTAAAACATTTAGACAGATAGACCTTTAATTTGTTTAAAGGTTTATCACCACAGTTGCAAGGCTTGGATGTATGCATTTTCACAATACCGCATAAATGTCTGTATTCATTATAGCATGCATTTTCCACAAAACATAGCGTTGATTTAAACCATGTTTTACTTCAATACACTGTTTTGTGCATTTTTCCTATGGTTTAGTTGATACATATTTCACTAACCATACATTGACATTTTGAGTACACATTACATGATTGATATTTGACATAGACAATGTTGATATTGATATATACATTTTGACATGGTTTTCACAATAACATTGGGCAAATGGTTTAGACATGGGCAACTTTCATTGGGTGGTTTATTTAAGTCATTCAACTTGGACTTATTCATTTTTCTTACAAATAACATATTTTTCACAAGACATTGTTTTACAACACTGTTCGATATATATATACAAACTCATTTTACTTAGTTATTCATTTAAACCTTACATTACTTTTTCACATATCATCTACTTTATCATCGCTTTTCAAATAATTTATAAAACAAAACATGTTACAAGGATCATGACTGACTTTGTTAAACAACCCTTTTCTAAAACCTAAGTCATGAATCCTATTTTCACAAAACCTATGTTACTCACTGGCATTTTTATGCTAACGTACTTTATTTTCACATGTGTTTCAGGAGCAAATGCGTAGGATGATCGTGACACGCTAGGGTGGACTTGGGCCTTAGTGACATAAAACAAAACTAGATGTAGTTTAATTTCGTCATGTGCTCTTTATTTCTGTAGTTTTAAGACAATGTGGCTTGTTGGTTCTTGTTTGAACAATGAATTCCACCCTCGGGTGATGAATAAGATAATACTTTAAATGCCATGGTTGTGAAACAATAATTCTGTTACAACACTCCCCGACGTTTCCGCCACGATTTGATGTTTTACGTGGTCGGGGTGTGACAGTTTATGTTACAGACGTCATGCCTTCATCTGGTACTGGAGAGTCGGACACTACGGATCCCATGGCTATAGTATCAGACGACATAGTTTCATCAGAGCACGAGGTGTATACTTCAGATACTACCAGCACGGACGATGACGACTTCCAGCCCTTTGCGCTGCCTGATGTCGTAGCAGAGCCTGCTAATGACCATCTCGTTGGGGACTTGCCGCTCGCGGTGATCCCTGCTCCTGTGCCCCTTGCAGCTTATCCCGTTGTTGACATGCCCCTCGACGTTGTCTCTGACGATGATGTCGATCTATTCGAGGAGGACCCACTTGAGGGCGAGGCCCATATTGCTGCTGATGATCTCCTACTCATTGCTGACGCTCCTGCAGAGGAGGTGTGACAACTCGAGTTTCTGACTTTCACTTTCGCATTAAATGCGCGTTGACTTTGACTGTTTAGTTGTTTGGATTGTGGACTTGAAATTGTACGCGTTGTGTTTTAATGAAACGAATTGTCGTTTTGCCCATATGTGATTACTTGCTGTGGTAGAATATAATATTAGAATTATTATCAAAACACTTAGTCTAGATCACGAAACATGACATACAGTTCGAAGGATCTCGAAACATATCCTTCGACCAAGGACTCTATCCTTCGACATCTTTCGGCCCAGTCTTTCTAATGGGCTTGGCCCATTCCTGTGATACGACTTAAATACGTGAATGCATGTAAGTCATCAGTTAGTTTCAAAACCCTAGTTCTATTGTGTGTGTGTGACGGCATAGCAGACCCATCCCCTGTTCGAAGGATTTCATTCCGTAATCCAGATTTCCGGTTAGTGTGTGATGTTGTTTACGATGCTTTGATTTCACGATGCTTTGATTTCATGATGTTGCTTGTATGTTGTTATGAATCGGATATGGTAGGTTTAGCAAATATAATTGGATTGAATTGTCATGATTGTTTAGATGTTGTTGTTGATCGGCTAGCAAATCGGCCAAACATGTTTGATTGAACAACCGGACATATAATCAGATTTGCTTAATCGGCCGGATTGTTTGTATGATGTTAACCTGTTTAATCGATTAAGTATGTGATGCATCCGAACGGTTCAGTTAGTATGATTGGTTGTCTATACTTGAGGTTTTGATGTTGTTTTAATAGAATCGCATGATAGTGATTTAGGGCCGGTTCGATTGTGTTATTATTGTTCATGTGGTTAAATTAGGGTTCATGAGATTTAATATGAAACTCCCTGTTTGATCGATTCTGAAGTAATTGAATACTGAATTTGTGTTAATTGATAATCGGATAAACTTGGAAACTTTGTGTAAACGTAACTGTTATTTGTCGAAAGATATTAGTTATTCGAAACATAGTTGTGACCGAAAGATGCTTGTCCTTCGAACCATAGTGGTGTTGACCGAAGGATAGCATTGACCGAACCATAGTGGTGTTGACCGAAGGATAGCTTTGACCGAAAGATAGTGTGTTGACCGAAACATAACCTGTGTGTCGAAGGATAACTATGTCGAAACATAGCTGATGTGTCGAAAGATAACCATGAATCGTAAGATGATAACTGTGTATCGAAAGACGTGTCGAAACATAATTGTGATAGTTGTGATAATTGTTAGACCGAAGGATGAGCAATGTATCGAAGGATGGGTAATGTGAATCGAATGATAGTTGATGATTAAGTGTGAAATAATACGTGTTGTGCCGATATGCAAACTGACTGTTATGTGAACATTAAATTGCATGCGTATCATTGTGAACATGAACTGATTTGTTATACGTGCATACAATAGGACGTGATTAATTACTTGTGAGTGCATAACCTAGCATACCGAGCAAACCAAGGTGAGTTCACACTCTTACCAAGGCATGGGATTCCCGGGGTGTTGGGAATGGGATTGAAAGGATAAGTTTGAATAGATATGCTACTGACACTATGACTGGACTACCACATTACTATCCTCGGATGTGAAGGATACTTATACTGATCACTATCCTCGGATGTGAAGGATACCTATACTGATCACTATCCTCGGTTGTGAAGGATACATACACTGATCACTATCCTCGGATGTGCAGGATACTTTACTTATATTGATCACTATCCTCGGTTGTGAAGGATACCTATAGTTACGAGTAGTCTAGTGGTTATACAACGTGGAACACCACCACCAATAGAACATACAATCGGCCCAGTAGAGCCACCTGTTACAAACGAACTTACTATTACGCATTTACTTTCTGTGAACTCGCTCAACTAGTTTGTTGATCATTCTGTTACATGCCTTGCAGATCGTTAGGTACTTGGAGCTTGCACTGGAGAAGCGGGTCGTTGTGGACAAGGATCGTGGCTTTTCTGTTGAACTATTATGACACTTAAAATTGTTAACTACTACTGGATTATTTACTATGCTTCCGCTACATTTTGAAACTATGGTTTTGTTTGAACACCTGTCGTGTTGAATGGATGGTTTACATTTATTTTACTTGATATTAATTGCATGTTCAATATGATTGGTGGCTTGATCCTGGTCAGTCACGCTCCCAAGCGGTGATACTCCGCGTGTTGATTTTGGGGGTGTGACAGATTGGTATCAGAGCCATTGGTTATAGAGAACTTGGTTTTAATATGGAAAAACGTTTTTATTAAAACCAGACTATAACCAGAACAGTGCTCTCAACGATCCACAACGACGCTTCGCTCCACGTGCAAGACTCAACTTCTTAGGTAATAAGGTTTATGTTTATTGCCTACATGCTAGAATTTGCATAGAACTTTGCTCGTAGTATGCTTACATTACCTTGCTCACAACTTAACATTGCATGAGAATACTTATGTGCTTACACTCTTCTGTCATCGCGCTATTCGCGAACCTTTCTCACTTATGTTGCCTTTGATGTGAAGATCAATGGCCGCACGAATTACCATGACTCAAGCCCAGCTAGAGGCTCTCGTTGCTGCGGCGGTTGCAGCCGCCCAAGCAGGTAGTATACCCTGCAGTATAGACACTAGGATCTTTAGATCCTACATTAATTCTCGTACTTAACTTTGCCCTATTCGTACACAATAGGTCAACCCGCTCAGCAACAACCTGGGTGCACCTTCAAGAATTTCATGGAATGTCGTCCTAGCTCGTTTAGTGGCACGGAGGGAGCAGTTGGACTCCTCCACTGGTTTGAAAAGCTCGAGTCGGTTTTCGAAATGTGTGAATGCCCTGAGGCTCGCAGGGTGAAGTTCGCCACTGGCACACTTGAAGGGATTGCGCTCACTTGGTGGAACGCACAAGTGCAGATCTTAGGGTTGGCAGCTGCTAACGCCACACCCTGGAATGATTTCAAAGAACTGATCAAGAGGGAATACTGCACTAGAGAAGACATTCACAAGTTGGAGGACGAGTTGTATAACTTGAAAATGGTTGGTTCGGAAATCGAAGCTTACACCAAGAGATCAAATGAGTTGGCTGTGTTATGTCCAACTATGGTGGACCCTCCATACAAGCGTATTGAGTTGTATCTCAAAGGTTTGGCACCAGAAATACAGAGCCACGTTACCTCGGCTAATCTCAACAACATCCAGGAAATCCAGCGTCTCGCTCATCGCATCACCGATCAGGCAGTGGATCAGAACAAACTGCCAAAGCGTATCAGTGCTACTGCTACCACTACTGCTTCTACTACACTTGCTACTCCCAGTGAAAGTAAGAGAAAATGGGATGGGGATTCTAGCAAGGGATCAGCTTCAGTGCAGTCGCAAGCTCAACAGCGAAAGACAGACAGTTACCAGAGTCCAAGTCAGCACTCCTCAGGCAGCCATAGACAGGGAGGGTATCGAGGAAACCTTCCAAAGTGTAACACCTGCAACAAACATCACAGTGGCCAGTGTAATAAGGTTCGTTGTCAAAGATGCCTCAAGATGGGTCACGAGGCTAAAGATTGTAGAAGCGCTCGTCCTGCAAACCAGAATCAGCAGCAACCCCAGGCACAGCAGAATCAGCAGCAGGGTAACAAAGGGTGCTTTCATTGCGGTGCAGAGGGTCACTTCAAAAGGCATTGCCCTCAGTTGAACAGGAACCAGAACAACAACAATCATAACAACAATCAGGGTAATGGTAACAACAACAACGGGGGAAACAACAACAACAACGGCAATGAAGCTCGTGGTCGTGCTTTTGTGTTGGGTCGAGGAGATGCAGTGAATGATCCCAATGTGGTTATGGGTAAGTTTCTTCTCGACGATATTTATGTTACTGTCTTATTTGATTCGGGTGCTGATACAAGCTATATGTCATTGAAAATGAGTAAATTATTAAAACGTACACCAACACCTCTAGACACCAAACACGTCGTAGAACTAGCCAATGGTAAAAGTGTAGAAGCTGCACAGGTAGTCAAGGGTTGTAGTATTGTTCTAGCGGGTCAGACTTTTTCGATTGATCTCATACCCATAGTTTTGGGTAGTTTCGACGTCGTCATCGGTATGGATTGGTTATCCCAACATCATGCGGAGATCTTATGCAAAGAAAAAGTTATTCGTATTCCTCGCTCCAGTCAAGAACCTCTCGAAGTACAAGGTGACAAGAGTGGTGCAGTGGTTGGCATCATCTCTTACTTAAAGGCGCAGAAATGTTTACGAAAGGGACATACTGCCATTCTGGCACTTGTCACTGACGCATCAGCAAAGGAAAAGAAGCTGGAGGATATACTAGTTGTGCGTGATTTTCCTCAAGTGTTTCCTGAAGATTTACCTGGTTTACCTCCTCATCGTCAAGTCGAGTTTCAGATTGAATTAGCTCCTGGAGCAGCACCAATAGCCCGCGCACCGTATCGTTTAGCTCCAACCGAACTGGAAGAACTGTCGAAGCAGCTACAAGAGCTCTTGGAAAAGGGCTTTATTCGTCCAAGCTTTTCACCTTGGGGAGCTCCAGTGTTATTTGTGAAGAAGAAAGACGGTACGTTCAGAATGTGCATCGACTACCGCGAACTCAATAAGGTGACGGTGAAGAACCGTTATCCTCTTCCGCGCATAGATGACCTATTCGACCAGTTGCAAGGGTCGTGTTACTATTCCAAGATTGATTTAAGGTCAGGGTATCATCAGCTGAGAGTCCGGGATGAGGACGTCTCCAAAACCGCTTTCAGAACTCGCTACGGTCATTACGAGTTTCTTGTCATGCCATTCGGGCTTACGAACGCGCCTGCAGTCTTCATGGATCTTATGAACAGGGTGTGCAAACCGTATCTTGATAAGTTTGTTATCGTCTTCATCGACGACATTTTGATTTACTCCAAGAGTCAGGAGGAGCACGAGCAGCACTTACGCCTTATCTTGGAACTTCTTCGAAAGGAGCAACTGTATGCAAAGTTTTCAAAATGCGACTTCTGGCTTCGTGAAGTCCACTTCTTAGGCCATGTGGTAAACAAGGATGGGATTCATGTCGATCCATCCAAGGTTGATTCGATCAGAAACTGGCCAGCACCACGTACACCGACAGAAATACGCCAATTCTTGGGTTTGGCGGGTTACTACAGGCGATTTATTAAAGACTTCTCAAAGATCGCGCAACCACTTACTATGCTAACACAGAAAGGTGTCGTTTACAGATGGGGTAATACGCAAGAGACCGCTTTTCAGTACTTAAAGGATAGGCTTTGCAGCGCACCTATTCTCTCATTGCCAGAGGGCACGGATGACTTCGTGGTTTATTGTGACGCATCGATACAGGGGCTTGGTTGTGTATTGATGCAGCGGGATAAAGTTATTGCCTACGCCTCTCGGCAACTCAAGGTTCATGAACGGAACTACACGACACACGATTTAGAGCTGGGAGCTGTTGTTTTCGCGCTTAAGATATGGCGACACTACCTGTACGGTACCAGGTGCACGATTTACACCGATCACAGGAGTCTCGAGCATATTCTTAAGCAAAAGGATTTGAATATGCGTCAACGGAGATGGGTTGAACTTCTGAACGACTACGAATGCGCCATCAAGTATCATCCAGGCAAGGCCAATGTTGTGGCTGATGCCCTCAGTCGGAAAGACACTCTACCTAAGCGCGTGCGAGCGCTACAGCTTACTATTCAGTCCAGTCTTCCTGCACAGATACGAGCTGCTCAGTTAGAAGCACTGAAACCCGAAAACGTTAAAGCTGAAGCCTTACGCGGCTCAAGGCAACGCATGGAACAAAGGGAAGACGGCGCCTACTATGTAACGGGGCGTATTTGGGTCCCACTTTATGGCGGTTTACGCGAACTTGTAATGGATGAAGCTCACAAGTCTCGCTATTCGGTACATCCAGGGTCGGATAAAATGTACCACGACATCAGCACTACTTACTGGTGGCCTAGTATGAAGGCTCACATCGCTACGTACGTTGGAAAATGCTTAACCTGTGCGAGAGTCAAGGTTGAATACCAGAAACCAGCAGGCCTACTTCAACAGCCCAAGATACCTCAATGGAAATGGGAAGAAATTTCCATGGATTTTGTTACAGGCCTACCTAGATCCCAGCGTGGGAATGACACTATTTGGGTGATCGTTGATCGACTCACAAAGTCTGCTCACTTCTTGGCTATCAAAGAAACGGATAAGTTTTCTACCCTAGCAGACATCTACTTGAAAGAAGTTGTTTCGAGGCACGGAGTGCCCACCTCTATTATTTCGGATCGCGATGCACGGTTCACGTCAGAGCTTTGGCAAGCGATGCACAAATCCTTCGGCTCACGATTAGACATGAGCACAGCATATCACCCTCAGACGGATGGGCAGTCTGAGCGCACGATTCAAACCCTAGAAGACATGCTTCGAGCGTGTGTTATCGATTTCGGCAACGGCTGGGAAAAGCACCTCCCTTTAGTGGAGTTTTCATACAATAACAGCTATCATACCAGCATTCAAGCCGCTCCATTCGAGGCATTGTACGGACGTAAATGCCGGTCACCTCTCTGTTGGGCAGAGGTGGGGGATAGTCAAATTACGGGTCCAGAGATTGTAGTGGACGCCACAGAAAAGATTGCGCAGATACGACAACGCATGGCGGCAGCACGCGACCGTCAGAAAGCCTACGCGGACAAGCGTAGAAAGCCATTGGAATTTGAGGTCGGGGACCGGGTTTTATTGAAAGTTTCACCCTGGAAGGGTGTGGTTCGATTTGGTAAACGAGGCAAACTGAATCCGCGGTACGTCGGACCATTCGAAATCTTAGAAAAGATTGGCAAAGTAGCCTACAGATTAAACCTACCAGCTGAACTCGGTGCAGTTCACAATGTATTTCACGTGTCGAATCTGAAGAAATGCCTATCAGATGAGACCCTTATAGTTCCTTATAAGGAACTCACTATCGATGAGCGGTTGCAGTTCGTCGAGGAACCAGTTGAAATCACGGACCGGGATGTTAAGGTCCTCAAACACAAGAGAATCCCTCTTGTTCGAGTTCGTTGGAACTCCCAGCGTGGCCCAGAGTATACCTGGGAACGCGAAGACCAGATGAAAGAAAAGTACCCCCAGCTATTCGAAACCAATGCATCCACTTCTGAGGCTGAAGCTACTACTACTGAATTTCGGGACGAAATTCCAAATCAACGGGGGGATGATGTGACACCCCAGGAAAACCAGTGAACGATGTAACTTACCTAGCTTCCTCAGTGAGTGCGTACCAAATTTCGGGACGAAATTTCTTTTAAGTTGGGGATAATGTGACAACTCGAGTTTCTGACTTTCACTTTCGCATTAAATGCGCGTTGACTTTGACTGTTTAGTTGTTTGGATTGTGGACTTGAAATTGTACGCGTTGTGTTTTAATGAAACGAATTGTCGTTTTGCCCATATGTGATTACTTGCTGTGGTAGAATATAATATTAGAATTATTATCAAAACACTTAGTCTAGATCACGAAACATGACATACAGTTCGAAGGATCTCGAAACATATCCTTCGACCAAGGACTCTATCCTTCGACATCTTTCGGCCCAGTCTTTCTAATGGGCTTGGCCCATTCCTGTGATACGACTTAAATACGTGAATGCATGTAAGTCATCAGTTAGTTTCAAAACCCTAGTTCTATTGTGTGTGTGTGACGGCATAGCAGACCCATCCCCTGTTCGAAGGATTTCATTCCGTAATCCAGATTTCCGGTTAGTGTGTGATGTTGTTTACGATGCTTTGATTTCACGATGCTTTGATTTCATGATGTTGCTTGTATGTTGTTATGAATCGGATATGGTAGGTTTAGCAAATATAATTGGATTGAATTGTCATGATTGTTTAGATGTTGTTGTTGATCGGCTAGCAAATCGGCCAAACATGTTTGATTGAACAACCGGACATATAATCAGATTTGCTTAATCGGCCGGATTTTTTGTATGATGTTAACCTGTTTAATCGATTAAGTATGTGATGCATCCGAACGGTTCAGTTAGTATGATTGGTTGTCTATACTTGAGGTTTTGATGTTGTTTTAATAGAATCGCATGATAGTGATTTAGGGCCGGTTCGATTGTGTTATTATTGTTCATGTGGTTAAATTAGGGTTCATGAGATTTAATATGAAACTCCCTGTTTGATCGATTCTGAAGTAATTGAATACTGAATTTGTGTTAATTGATAATCGGATAAACTTGGAAACTTTGTGTAAACGTAACTGTTATTTGTCGAAAGATATTAGTTATTCGAAACATAGTTGTGACCGAAAGATGCTTGTCCTTCGAACCATAGTGGTGTTGACCGAAGGATAGCATTGACCGAACCATAGTGGTGTTGACCGAAGGATAGCTTTGACCGAAAGATAGTGTGTTGACCGAAACATAACCTGTGTGTCGAAGGATAACTATGTCGAAACATAGCTGATGTGTCGAAAGATAACCATGAATCGTAAGATGATAACTGTGTATCGAAAGACGTGTCGAAACATAATTGTGATAGTTGTGATAATTGTTAGACCGAAGGATGAGCAATGTATCGAAGGATGGGTAATGTGAATCGAATGATAGTTGATGATTAAGTGTGAAATAATACGTGTTGTGCCGATATGCAAACTGACTGTTATGTGAACATTAAATTGCATGCGTATCATTGTGAACATGAACTGATTTGTTATACGTGCATACAATAGGACGTGATTAATTACTTGTGAGTGCATAACCTAGCATACCGAGCAAACCAAGGTGAGTTCACACTCTTACCAAGGCATGGGATTCCCGGGGTGTTGGGAATGGGATTGAAAGGATAAGTTTGAATAGATATGCTACTGACACTATGACTGGACTACCACATTACTATCCTCGGATGTGAAGGATACTTATACTGATCACTATCCTCGGATGTGAAGGATACCTATACTGATCACTATCCTCGGTTGTGAAGGATACATACACTGATCACTATCCTCGGATGTGCAGGATACTTTACTTATATTGATCACTATCCTCGGTTGTGAAGGATACCTATAGTTACGAGTAGTCTAGTGGTTATACAACGTGGAACACCACCACCAATAGAACATACAATCGGCCCAGTAGAGCCACCTGTTACAAACGAACTTACTATTACGCATTTACTTTCTGTGAACTCGCTCAACTAGTTTGTTGATCATTCTGTTACATGCCTTGCAGATCGTTAGGTACTTGGAGCTTGCACTGGAGAAGCGGGTCGTTGTGGACAAGGATCGTGGCTTTTCTGTTGAACTATTATGACACTTAAAATTGTTAACTACTACTGGATTATTTACTATGCTTCCGCTACATTTTGAAACTATGGTTTTGTTTGAACACCTGTCGTGTTGAATGGATGGTTTACATTTATTTTACTTGATATTAATTGCATGTTCAATATGATTGGTGGCTTGATCCTGGTCAGTCACGCTCCCAAGCGGTGATACTCCGCGTGTTGATTTTGGGGGTGTGACAGGAGGCTCCCATACATTCACCTGTTCCGGACTCCTTTGAGTCTGTCGCATCCGCATCTTCGCACACGCAGGGAGTGCAGCACCATTCGCACGACACAGACCCGGACATGGCGTCATCCGCTACACCTGCACCTTCCCCTAGCTTTGAGTTCGATCATGATGTTGATGATGATTCAGACCCTGTTTTTCCACCTGGCTTTGACCCCGATCATGACATTGAGTTTATTCATTTAGACCAGCCCTTGGAGGATCCTGTAGCCCCTGTCGATCCTGTGTTTGCTGATCCAGCTGACTTTAACATGGAGTTTGTTGATCCAGAGCCTGCTGTGGCCCTTGAGCCAGTTGTTGCTCCTAACCCCGCGTTAGAGCATGACCCTGTTCATGCCGATGCACCTGCTGTTGCTACTCTCGTTGATGATTTACCTGTTGACGATCATCCTGCTGTTGCTCCACTGTTGGAGGATGATCATGCTGTTGATGCTTATATCGATGCTCCTCATGTTGCTGACTTCCTGCTGACCCTGTTGTTGGACCTCTTCCTGATCCAGTGCCGGTGATGTTCGACCGCGCACCTTTTGTGACTCATGTTGATCCACGATACGCTCACACCCACAATGGGTGGATAGACGATGATGATGATCACCCACCTTTCGTGGTACCTGTTACGCCCCCTGTAGCCCCCGTTTCAGCCCCTGTTTCAGTTCCTACTGATGTTCCTTTGCATCCCGTACACACTACAGATGTACACCGCACCGAATTACCTATTACATTTCTGCAGGACATACCTCCACCACGTCCTGGGGAGGGTTCATCTCGTCAGCCTTTTGGTCATACCCCTTTTGTGACAGGAGGAGATCAGTTTGTACCCCAAATTCCACATTCTACTGTTGTTCCCATTGTTGCACCATCTGCTGTACCATCCTTCGCTCCATCTAGTGAGCCGTTCCTCTGGACTGCCCCCTCCTCCCCATTATGCCACCATCTGATCCATATCACCCATATCACATGGGTTATTCTACAAAGGATATTCTCAGATCTTTCATGATACAGCAGGAGGCGCTGACCCGTCGCGTACAGGAGCTGGAGAGAGCTCAGTGGCTCCCGTGCCAGTGCCAGACTCCACCTGCAGTATCACACCCTCCTCGTCCGTTATCACCCGACTCTGCCGCTCGTTTTTGGACTCCTGAGCAACAGATAGCATACTTGATGCGCTCTCATCGCGCTATGGAGGAGGATTGGCTTCATATGCGACGTTTGCTCTTTTCTCGTTTTCCCCCTCCTCCACCGCCATCAGCTTAGGCCATTTTGTACGACACGGGTAGACTTTTGATGAGAGGACCGCGATTGTGCAGATTATACAGCCTTTTTGGAGACTGCATTTTGGATGATCATGATTTTTGATGTTTTGTATATTGGATGATGTTGTCACTGATTAGATAGTTTGTACTAGGGCGATATGGCCCTTAGATACTGATGATGTACGATACAGTTGTGAACTTGTAAACCTTACACTGTGGTCTTGATTTATGACAACGCAATCGCAGTATTCTCATCATATGTGATGTTTGATTGATTGTTTATGTTTTATAACATGTGATGTTATGTGTTTGGTATTTATAACATGAGATGTTATGTGTTTGATAAATGGCATACGTATGATCCTTTATTTACTATGACCAGACCTACGTGAAACATCTTTTATAAGATGCCTCCAAGACGCGAGAGACGCATGCCTACCAACGAGGCAGAACTTCAACAGGTTATCGTTGCCGCCATTGCGCAGTATGCAGCCTCACAAGGAGGAACCAACGGAAGTAATTCTAACAACAACGGAAATAACAATCCACCTCATGGGTGCACCTACAAGCAATTCCTAAATTGCAAGCCTGTAAACTTTGACGGCACCGGAGGTGCTGTTGCTTTTGTCAGATGGGCCGAAAAGACTGAGTCTGTTCTTCGAATGAGCAAGTGCGCTCCAGACCAGCAAGTGACCTACATTTCTGGGCTATTCTTGGACGGAGCTCTATCCTGGTGGAACTTACAAGTGCAAACTCTTGGTGAAGCCGCAGCTTATGCGATGACATGGAATGAGCTGAAAGAGCTTATGCGAAGAATGTACTGCTCACGAGCGGAGATTCAGAAGATGGAAACGGAATTCTGGCACTTGAAAATGGAAGGTCCCAAAATCGCGGAATATGTTCAGAGATTCCACGACTTGTCTCATGTGGTACCTTCTATGGTTACACTTCAATTCAAACGCATCGAGCGCTTTATTTGGGGTTTAGCTCCACAGATCATGAGTATGGTCACTACTTCCAAACCGGTGACAATCACTGAGGCAATTGATCTGAGAGTAGCTCTTACAGAGGAAGCCATCCGCTTAAACAAGTTTTCGGATGTTGAGCAGAAGAAGGAGACTCACGTAGAGTCGTCCGAGGGTAATAAAAGGAAGTTCTCGGACTTCAAACAGGGTACAAGCAGTGATGGCAAGAAAGGAGAATCAAGCACACCGGTCCAAGCTGCAACCGGTGCTGGAAAGAAAGGAAAGGGTTAGATGGGTACACATCCCAAGTGTAACACCTGACAGCGTCACCATTCTGGCCGGTGTGGGTCAAAAGTATGTGAAGCTTGTGGAAAAGTTGGCCACCTGAAGGATAATTACTGGGCTAGTGCAGGCCGGGGAGGCCAAGGAAGTTTTGGTAATGGGAACAATAATCGTGGTGGTAATGGCAATCGTCCACAAGGAAATCATGGAGGTAATGGAAACCGAGGGAACAATGCAAATCAAGCAGGTAATGTGAACCGAGATCAAAACAACAATCAAGCTGGGAATGGAGGTGGAAATCGGCGAAAACTTGGTTGTTTTAACTGTGGTGACGTCGGGCATTTTAAGAGGAACTGCCCAGGATTGAATCAAGCCCGCGGAAGAGTGTTTAACATTGAGGCGAGGGAAGCGCGCCAGGATCCCAATGTTGTTACTGGTACGTTCCCTATAAACCAACGCTTTGCATCCGTTTTGTTTGATACTGGTGCCGATTATAGCTTCGTGTCATTAGAATTTAAGAATATGCTTGGGTTAGCCGCTAGTAAATTAGATATCCCGTACTCAGTTGAACTGGCTAATGGAAAGCTGGTTGAAGCTAACAAAGTTGTCAGAGGTTGTGTAATCGAGTTGGGAGAGCGTGAGTTTACTTTGGATCTACTACCAGTCAAGTTGGGTGTTGGTGCAGTCATCTGTCGTCTTCGTCTTAATATCGTGTCTCGGGTTCGTTACGGTTTTGGATCAAATATTATGTAACATTTGTGCTTGTAATCATTGTGAACAGTTCAGTTATCAATAAAAAAATGTTATTTTATCCCAATGTTTGTTTGGTTGTGTTTTACATTTTTCATGTTTTGACTTTTGATCAATTTCAAACTCTACATCGCTTTTTGGAGAGTTATACGCTAACTGGTACTTAAACGTACTCAGTTTAATGCGACAAATACTCTGGAACATCAACATATACTCAACATACCTTAAATAACCTTTACATAACTTAGAAATAAGTTTTGAAGGCTTTGGTATAGCAAAAACAAGTTAATTTGCTTACAGGGACTAAAATTGACAAACTGCGAAAGTATGCCAATTCGAACTGTAACGAACATTCCGGAACATGTCCATAAGTTAAACATACCATAAATATCCTTTACATAGCTTAGAAATAGGCTTTGAGGGGTTTGGTATGCTAAAACAAACTTTTTGGATCATTCAGGGGCTAAAAGTGTCAAAAAGTGCACAAGTTTGCACTTTCGCGCATAACCTACGTTCTGAATACATCCGGACATCCAAAAATTTATGTAAGCATTATAATATTATGCCTTAGTGTTTGGCATGAGAAAAATCCATTCGTCGCGTCATTTGGATCGTCTTTCGCGCTTATGCGCATTCCGTCGTAATTAAGCGAACATCGCGATCGTACGGCCAAACGAACCGACATCCGGAATATTTTTGAGCATATTTCAAGTCCCCTACACTTTAACTTCATCTTAGAGCCTTGAAATGAGGTTAACGGGGCTTAAACGTGCCAAAAATGGGCCAAATTACGTGTTTCTGAAGTGCAGGGACCAAAATTGAAAATTCTGGTCTGTGAACCTCAGGCGGGGCGCGTAAGGATTGGCCAAATCCTTACGCGGGGCGCGTGAGACTGTCAGACAGAAAATATATTGCATTTAATGCAGTTTGGACATTCGTTCGATCAAGGGGCAATGCCCTTTCACCCAATCAGGAGCCAAGAGCCAATATCTGACTTACCACAATATTTTGACAAGTGTACGCTCGAGATCGCGGCACGATATTCGATAAACGATCCTAACTGTTACACTTTTCCTATAAATACCCCCCCCTTTGTTCCAAAAACCCACAAAATCTGATCTTAAGGCTCTAAGTTGGAACCATTGTTTCATACCTGAGCTATTTGATCTAGATTAGCACTCGGGGACCTTCCGTAAGTCTTCTTTCGCTCTTTTATCGCTTTTCGAGTCCGAAACTCAATGTTTTGTTGACTTTTTGAATTGACCAGCTTATGGTCGATGCGAAGTTCATGAAACTTCATAACGTGAGCGTGATCACGATGGTTATAGTCCGTAGTGACTATACCTATTGATCACCACGTTATCTAGGCTCAGTGACGAGTCGTAGTTTCGGCCAAAATGTGCATTCTTGCATATTTTGTAACCAAACTACTCGTGAGCATCAAAGCCGTTTGTTTTGATGTCAAACCTGTTTTCTAAACTTAGTTAAGGATGTTCTAACATGCTTAGCTCGTCACTTTTAGTTTAGTGCTTATATAGGGTCGTAAGGTAAGCGATCTAAACCATCGCTTATCCTTTCAAACCCGACCCATTTGGTCGGTCATTAGGACCCGACCAAACACATTAGGTGACCATAGCTATAACCTTCCGAGGTTATACCTTGTGGTCACGATGTTAGGCGTTCCAGACGCGTTCTACGCGAACGACGCGTTAGGGTAGCCTAAGCTACCTAAACGGGTCATGATGGGGCGTAAGCACTTAGGTTAGGTTTCATTTTAGTATGTAGGCTTTGTTAAACCATATTATACGAGTCTGCATACTCGTTTGGTTTACGAACCCGCGTACTATCCGATCCTTCCGGTTTGATCCGGTATATTAACATAGCTACCTATTAGGTGCTGCTGATATCCCGTGATCTTTAGCATTATCTGGTCATTATACAAGAACTCCAAAGCAATCTCAGATGAGTACATTGAACCCCTCTTTTACTGTTTTCCAAACTGTTTTGGGGTGAAACACATGTGCCTATCTGTTACATTCATGCTTTCCATGTTTTCACATCATATGCCTGCTATGTTGTTAGTACATTATAGTACACGATTTCATTACATTTCATGCTATGTATGCCCATTGTGTGCGTACTTAGTACATTGATTTACATTACATTTCTGTTGCATATGTTTACTCAGCATATGGACACATTGATTTACATGAACATTTCTGTTGCATATGTTTACTCAGCATATGGACACATTGATTTACATGAACATTTCTGCTGCATATGTTTACTCAGCATATGGGCACATTGATTTACATGAACATTTCTGCTGCATATGTTTACTCAGCATATGGGCACATTGATTTACATGAACATTTCTACTTCGTATGTTTACTTAGCATACTTAGTACAATTGTTTACATCACATGCCTTCCTTTTGTTATGACATTTGGTTTGTTTAACATGGGACAATACATTCATTAACATTAGCTACGCCGTTCGTTAGTAGGTAGTGGTACCATAGGAATTGACAACTCTCATTCCTGAAGTCCTGGGTTTGATAGGGCTGGAAGGAGTAACCGAATTCGATATACATAACTTAGATAAACCTTTAATTTGTTTAAGGGTTTATCGCCGCAGTCTCAAGGCTTGGATGTATGCATAGTTTACAATACCGCATAAATGTTAATATCAATAGAGCATGCATTTTTCCACAGAACATAACGTTGATTTAAACCATGTGTTACTTCAACGACTTGTTTTGTGCAGTTTACATATGGTTTAAGTTGATACATTTCGCTTACCATGCATGATACATTTTGGGATACACGTTACATGATTTACATTGAACATAAACACGTTGACATTGACATACACATTGGTGGTTTACATTTGAACATAAACATTTGACATGGTTTACACAATAACACTTGACATTTGGTTTATACATGAACAATTTACATGGTGGATTGGTTTGGGTAAATGGTTGGAGTAACGTACCATATGTAATATGATACAAACATGGTGGATACGCCGCTGGTACTTCCTATATATAAATGTTTGTATAATGTTACATATCTTAGCATTATCTAAATCATTTCAGTTTAGACATATAACATTTTATACGAATAACACACTTTTCATAAAACATTGTCTTACAAAACAACTTATTATATTCAACTCATTTTAATTGGTTACTCGTTTAACCTTGCACTTATTTATACATATCATTTGATGTTATCGTTTTTCAAATGGTTTACAAAGCAAGACAAATTACAAGGTTCATGACTGACTGTTATTAAACATTCTTTAAACTCAAGTCATGAATCCCATTTTCACAAAACCTATGTATCTCACAGGCATATTTATGCTGACGTACCTACTTTCACATGTGTTTTCAGGAGCTGTTCCATAGGATGTTGATCACGATACTAGGGCGGACCTGTGCCTTAGAGACTAAAACTGAAGATAGACTTAGTTAACTATGTTATAAACTCTTTTTTTTCCTGTTTAAGACAATGTATTACCCTTGTTTAATAAATAAAATGTAACTTTAATTTCCATGGTTGTATAACAATTAATTCTGTCCACAACACTCCCCGGCATTTCCGCCGCGGTTGCATGTTATACGCGGCCGGGGTGTGACAGAAGAGTTGGTATCAGAGCCATTGGTTATAGGGAATTAGGTTATTAGTAATGCTTTGACCTAGACTATAACTTTCTAGGACCCTAACAAAAGTTATCTTGTGTTTAGAGTTTAAAACATGCACATCACCTATCCTTAGGTGATAACCACAACGAGAACTTCGGTTCCGAATCCGCTTTGAAAATTAATCATCTGTTATAGGATGATTGATTACTAGGTTTTGAACCCTCTGTTATAAGGTTTTGAACCCTCTGTTATATGGTTTTGAACCTCTTTGGATTTCAAAAATCCCGTCAAAGTTTTGGGTTAATAGTGTGAACACGTGCGAACTGGAAGAGTGAATGCCTGTACCCTGGGTTTTCTGTCTAAGGCTAGAGTGTTCGTACAAATCCACATAATCGGACCAGTCACTCTTACTTGGGAATTCTTGGGGTGAGTGTTCACTTATAGGCGAGCATGTCTTCGCGATACACTAATTCTGACCCATTTACTTTGACTAGACATTTCATGTCGCTTATTTGCTTTGCGATGCATAACCGCCATCTTTGCTTTTGTTGATTTTGCTTCATCTCATTCTCTTCATCCAATCAGCTCACTCGTTTCATTTCATGTTTTTCTCTTCTAGAATGCCTCCTCGATGCGACAACCAGATAGCTACTGCCGAGCTGGCGGAGATTATTGCGCAGCAGATGGCTGCTCAATTCCCAAATCTCTTTGCTCAATGGAACCAGGCCAACAACAACAACAATGGTACATGCAAATACAAGGATTTTAACTCGGCTAAGCCACTCAAGTTTAGTGGTTCTGAGGGAGCAACTGGGCTTCTTCAGTGGTTCGAAAGCATCGAGAACACTTTCCATCATGTGCAGTGTCCTGACAATCGCAAGGTCGAGTTTTCTTCAAGCGTGTTTCAGAAGAGGGCTCTTACATGGTGGAATGGGGTTATGAGAGATCAAGGTGCAGAAATTGCTCTATCTCAGACATGGGCTGAACTGAGAGCTCTTATGATGAGGGAGTTTTGTCCTCGTCATGAACAACGAGCGTTGGAGAAAGAATTTGATGTTTTGAGGCAAGATAGTGGCGAGCACAGGGCTTATACTGATAGGTTTGAGGAGTTGAGTCTGCTTTGCCCAACTATGGTTACCCCACTCGATAAGGCTATCGAAAGGTACATCGCCGGCCTTCCTGACTCAGTACAAGACATTCTTACTGGTAGCAACCCTACCACACTCCGTCAGGCGATCGAGTTATCAGCGACGTTGACTGAGTCGCAGATTCGAAAGAATAAATTGCACAGGAAGGGTGACAAGGGCAAGAAGCAGTCGGCTGACAAGGAAGATAGCAAGAAAGGTCAGAACAAGAAGGGAAAGGATTCTGTTTCCTCAAGGGGGTCAAGGAAGCGTAAGGCTTCCCAAAACTATGCTGTCACTGCCCAAGCTAACCAGGCAGCCCCCAACCAACCTCCAGCAAAGAAGCCCTATTCAGGAAGTGCACCTTTGTGCAATCGATGCAACAGTCACCACCAGCCACAATATCAGTGTCGTTTCTGTACTAACTGTGGGAAATCAGGTCATCTTGCCGACGTTTGTCGGTTTGCTCAGAATCACGCAGTCCAAAACCCTGTTCAACAAGTTGGTCAGCAACAGGGTCATGCTGCACGACCAAACTACCCACCAGGTGCTTGTTATAACTGTGGGGATCTGACCCACTATAGAAATCGGTGTCCAAGGCTAGCCAACCAGAACCCGAATGCAAACCAGAATCAGGCACAGGCTCGAGGTCGAGTCTTTAACATGAATGCACAAGAAGCACAAGCAGACAACGAAGTGGTGAACGGTACGTTCTTTATTAATAATCAGCCAGCATCTGTTCTTTTTGATTCGGGTGCCGACAAGAGTTTTGTGTCATTGTCTTTTGAGACAATGCTTCGCGTGTCTAGAACGAAACTAGGTAAACCTTTGACAGTAGAGGTTGCCAGTGGAGAACCCATTGTTCTTAATTCTGTTCTACGCAACTGCCAGTTGAACCTTAACGACCATATTTTTCCGATTGACCTCACGCCAATGCAACTTGGAAGCTTCGACGTTATAGTGGGAATGGATTGGTTATCCAAGCATCGCGCAGAGATAGTTTGTTCTGAGAAGATTGTTCGTGTACCGCTGTCGACGGGCGAGATCCTACAGGTTCATGGTGAGAAGCCTGCCGGTGGTCTCAAACTCATGTCATGTTTTAAAGCTCGGAAATATCTGCGAAAGCACTATGTGGCTTTCTTAGCACATGTCACAGCAGATAAAGGCAAGGGTAAGACTATTTCAGATATTCCTGTCGTTCGGGATTATTCTGAAGTTTTTCCTGAAGAGTTACCTGGTCTACCCCCAGCACGCCAAGTCGAGTTCCGTATTGATCTCGTACCTGGTGCAAATCCCATTGCCAGAGCTCCATACCGTCTTGCACCGTCAGAGATGCAAGAATTATCTAAACAGCTGCAGGAACTCTCCGACAAAGGTTTTATCCGTCCTAGCTTTTCACCCTGGGGTGCTCCCGTTCTCTTTGTAAAGAAGAAGGATGGATCTTTTTGGATGTGTATCGATTATCGTGAGCTTAACAAGCTCACCATCAAGAATCGATATCCCCTACCTCTCATTGATGATCTCTTTGATCAATTGCAAGGCGCTTCTTATTTTTCAAAGATTGACCTACGATCTGGGTATCATCAACTCCGTGTGCATGAAGAAGATATTCCCAAGACAGCGTTCCGTACTCGCTATGGACATTATGAGTTCACAGTCATGCCATTTGGTTTGACTAATGCTCCTGCTGTTTTCATGGACTTGATGAATAGGGTCTGCAAGCCTTATTTGGATAAGTTCATCATTGTTTTTATTGATGACATTTTGATATATTCTAAGACGCGAGCTGATCATGAACAACATCTTCGTCTTACTTTGGAACTCCTAAAGAAAGAGCAACTTTTCTCCAAATTCTCCAAGTGTGAATTCTGGCTTAAAGAGGTTCAATTCTTGGGACATATTGTCAACGAACAAGGTATTCATGTAGATCCCTCCAAGATCAGTGCGATTAAGGATTGGGATACTCCTACTACCCCTACTGAAGTTCGTTCTTTTCTTGGTCTGGCGGGTTATTACCGTCGCTTCATTGAGAATTTCTCAAAGATTGCAGTTCCTCTAACTGCTCTAACTCAGAAGAACAAGCCATTTGATTGGGAAGTCAAACAAGAGGAAGCGTTTCTGACTTTGAAACAAAAGCTTTGCGACGCGCCTGTCCTAACATTGCCTGAGGGCAATGATGATTTCGTCGTTTATTGCGACGCATCTAAATTAGGTCTTGGCTGCGTCCTGATGCAAAGAAACAAAGTCATAGCATACGCATCGAGACAGTTGAAGATTCATGAGAAGAACTACACCACTCATGATCTTGAGTTGGGTGCAGTTGTTTTCGCTCTTAAGATTTGGAGACACTACTTGTATGGTACAAAATGTGTGGTTTTCACTGACCACAAGAGTCTTCAACACATCTTCAATCAGAAAGAACTCAACATGAGGCAAAGACGTTGGGTTGAACTTCTAAACGACTACGACTGCGAGATCCGCTACCATCCTGGTAAGGCGAATGTCGTAGCCGATGCATTGAGTCGCAAGGAACGTACTAAGCTTCATTGTGTACGTGTCCAATCTGTTATTCAAACTGATATACAAGCCCGTATTTCTCAGGCTCAACAAGCTTTTGTTTCACAAGGCTTGATGGATAAGGAATTTCCTTATCACATAACACCTGCTCTTGAACTGAAGGACAATGGATCATATTACTTCATGGACCGTTTGTGGGTCCCGAGCCAAGATAATCTTCGTGCCTTGCTTATGGATGAAGCCCACAAGTCTCGCTATTCTATTCATCCTGGCTCAGATAAGATGTATAAGGATCTTCGTATTCAGTATTGGTGGCCTGGTATGAAGAAAGACATTGCCTTATACGTATCCAAATGCCTTACTTGTCTTAAGGTTAAGGCTGAACATCAGCGTCCTTCCGGATTATTGGAGCAACCAGAGATCCCAGTTTGGAAATGGGAAAACATTACTATGGATCTCATTAACAAACTCCCGTGCACAAAGAAAGGTCACGATGCCATCTGGGTAGTCGTTGATCGTCTTACAAAGTCAGCGCATTTCTTGCCAATCCGCGAGGATTTTTCGGCTGACAAACTTGCTCAAATCTACGTAGATGAAATTGTAGCTCGACATGGTGTTCCTTTGAACATCATTTCTGACAGAGATGCTCGTTTCACTTCTCATTTTTGGAGAACCATGCAATCTGCTATGGGGTCTCAACTTAATCTGAGCACAGCTTATCATCCGCAAACGGATGGTCAATCTGAAAGAACAATCCAGACACTGGAGGATATGCTTAGAGCTTGTGTGATCGATTTCGGTGGTAGTTGGGATTCACATCTTCCATTGATTGAATTCTCCTACAACAACAGTTATCACTCCAGCATCAACATGGCTCCTTTCGAGGCTCTCTATGGTCGAAAATGTCGTTCACCAGTCTGCTGGAATGAGATTGGCGAGGCTCAACTTACTGGACCTGCCCTCATTTTAGAGACAACATATAAGGTTAAGAAAGTTCGTGATAACCTTCAGACAGCTAGAAGCCGTCAAAAGAGTTACGCGGACCTAAAACGCAAACCCTTGGATTTTTAAGTCGGTGATCGTGTATTACTTAAGGTCTCACCTTGGAAAGGTGTGATCAGATTTGGAAAGAAAGGAAAACTTGCACCTAGATACGTTGGACCATTCAAGATCGTCGAAAGAATCGGTAAGGTAGCCTACAGACTTGAGTTACCTCCTGAACTTGGAAATGTTCATCCAACCTTTCACGTGTCCAATCTCAAGAGGTGTTTAGCTGATGAGAACCTCCACATACCGCTTGACGAAATTCGTGTTGATAAAACACTGAAATTTGTCGAGAAACCGGTAGAAATCATGGAACGTGAAGTCAAGTGGCTCAAACGCAAGCGCATTCCTTTGGTCAAGGTTCGTTGGGAATCTAAGCGTGGACCCGAGTTTACTTGGGAACGTGAAGATCAAATGAAGGCGAAATATCCGCATCTGTTTCCACGAGTTTCCTCTAAATAAATTTTGGGACGAAATTTCCACAAGTAGGGGAGACTGTAACATTTGTGCTTGTAATCATTGTGAACAGTTCAGTTATCAATAAAACAATGTTATTTTATCCCAATGTTTGTTTGGTTGTGTTTTACATTTTTCATGTTTTGACTTTTGATCAATTTCAAACTCTACATCGCTTTCTAGAGAGTTATACGCTAACTGGTACTTAAACGTACCCAGTTTAATGCGACAAATACTCTGGAACATCAACATATACTCAATATACCTTAAATAACCTTTACATAACTTAGAAATAAGTTTTGAAGGCTTTGGTATAGCAAAAACAAGTTAATTCGCTTACAGGGACTAAAATTGACAAACTGCGAAAGTATGCCAATTCGAACTGTAACGAACATTCCGGAACATGTCCATAAGTTAAACATACCATAAATATCCTTTACATAGATTAGAAATAGGCTTTGAGGGGTTTGGTATGCTAAAACAAACTTTTTGGATCATTCAGGGGCTAAAAGTGTCAAAAAGTGCACAAGTTTGCACTTTCGCGCATAACCTACGTTCTGAATACATCCGGACATCCAAAAATTTATGTAAGCATTATAATATTATGCCTTAGTGTTTGGCATGAGAAAAATCCATTCGTCGCGTCATTTGGATCGTCTTTCGCGCTCATGCGCATTCCGTCGTAATTAAGCGAACATCGCGATCGTACGGCCAAACGAACCGACATCCGGAATATTTTTGAGCATATTTCAAGTCCCCTACACTTTAACTTCATCTTAGAGCCTTGAAATGGGGTTAACGGGGCTTAAACGTGCCAAAAATGGGCCAAATTACGTGTTTCTGAAGTGCAGGGACCAAAATTGAAAATTCGGGTCTGTGAACCTCAGGCGGGGCGCGTAAGGATTGGCCAAATCCTTACGCGGGGCGCGTGAGACTGTCAGACAGAAAATATATTGCATTTAATGCAGTTTGGCCTTTCGTTCGATCAAGGGGCAATGCCCTTTCACCCAATCAGGAGCCAAGAGCCAAACTTACCACAATATTTTGACAAGTGTACGCTCGAGATCGCGGCACGATATTCGATAAACGATCCTAACGGTTCCACTTTTCCTATAAATACCCCCCCCCCCTTTGTTCCAAAAACCCACAAAATCTGATCTTAAGGCTCTAAGTTGGAACCATTGTTTCATACCTGAGCTATTTGATCTAGATTAGCACTCGGGGACCTTCCGTAAGTCTTCTTTCGCTCTTTTATCGCTTTTCGAGTCCGAAAGTCAACGTTTTGTTGACTTTCTGCATTGACCAGCTTATGGTCGATGCGAAGTTCATGGAACTTCATAACGTGAGCGTGATCACGATGGTTATAGTCCGTAGTGACTATACCTACTGATCACCACGTTATCTAGGCTCAGTGACGAGTCGTAGTTTCGGCCAAAATGTGCATTCTTGCATATTTTGTAACCAAACTACTTGTGAGCATCAAAGCCGTTTGTTTTGATGTCAAACCTGTTTTCTAAACTTAGTTAAGCATGTTCTAACATGCTTAGCTCGTCACTTTTAGTTTTGTGCTTATATAGGGTCGTAAGGTAAGCGATCTAAACCATCGCTTATCCTTTCGAACCCGACCCATTTGGTCGGTCATTAGGACCCGACCAAACACATTAGGTGACCATAGCTATAACCTTCCGAGGTTATACCTTGTGGTCAAGATGTTAGGCGTTCCAGACGCGTTCTACGCGAACGACGCGTTAGGGTAGCCTAAGCTACCTAAACGGGTCATGATGGGGCGTAAGCACTTAGGTTAGGTTTCATTTTAGTATGTAGGCTTTGTTAAACCATATTACACGAGTCTCCATACTCGTTTGGTTTACGAACCCGCGTACTATCCGATCCTTCCGGTTTGATCCGGTATATTAACATAGCTACCTATTAGGTGCCGCTGATATCCCGTGATCTTTAGCATTATCTGGTCATTATACAAGAACTCCAAAGCAATCTCAGGTGAGTACATTGAACCCCTCTTTTACTGTTTTCCAAACTGTTTTGGGGTGAAACACATGTGCCTATCTGTTACATTCATGCTTTCCATGTTTTCACATCATATGCCTGCTATGTTGTTAGTACATTATAGTACACGATTTCATTACATATCATGCTATGTATGCCCATTGTGTGTGTACTTAGTACATTGATTTACATTACATTTCTGTTGCATATGTTTACTCAGCATATGGACACATTGATTTACATGAACATTTCTGTTGCATATGTTTACTCAGCATATGGACACATTGATTTACATGAACATTTCTGCTGCATATGTTTACTCATCATATGGGCACATTGATTTACATGAACATTTCTGCTGCATATGTTTACTCAGCAAATGGGCACATTGATTTACATGAACATTTCTACTTCGTATGTTTACTTAGCATACTTAGTACAATTGTTTACATCACATGCCTTCATTTTGTTATGACATTTGGTTTGTTTAACATGGGACAATACATTCATTAACATTAGCTACGCCGTTCGTTAGTAGGTAGTGGTACCATAGGAATTGACAACTCCCATTCCTGAAGTCCTGGGTTTGATAGGACTGGAAGGAGTGACCGAATTCGATATACATAACTTAGATAAACCTTTAATTTGTTTAAGGGTTTATCGCCGCAGTCTCAAGGTTTGGATGTATGCATAGTTTACAATACCGCATAAATGTTAATATCAATAGAGCATGCATTTTTCCACAGAACATAACGTTGATTTAAACCACGTGTTACTTCAACGACTTGTTTTGTGCAGTTTACATATGGTTTAAGTTGATACATTTCGCTTACCATACATGATACATTTTGGGATACACATTACATGATTTACATTGAACATAAACACGTTGACATTGACATACACATTGGTGGTTTACATTTGAACATAAACATTTGACATGGTTTACACAATAACACTTGACATTTGGTTTATACATGAACAATTTACATGGTGGATTGGTTTGGGTAAATGGTTGGAGTAACGTACCGTATGTAATATGATACAAACATGGTGGATACGCCGCTGGTACTTCCTATATATAAATGTTTGTATAATGTTACATATCTTAGCGTTATCTAAATCATTTCAGTTTAGACATATAACATTTTATACGAATAACACACTTTTCATAAAACATTGTCTTACAAAACAACTTATTATATTCAACTCATTTTAATTGGTTACTCGTTTAACCTTGCACTTATTTATACATATCATTTGATGTTATCGTTTTTCAAATGGTTTACAAAGCAAGACAAATTACAAGGTTCATGACTGACTGTTATTAAACATTCTTTAAACTCAAGTCATGAATCCCATTTTCACAAAACCTATGTATCTCACAGGCATTTTTATGCTGACGTACCTACTTTCACATGTGTTTTCAGGAGCTGTTCCATAGGATGTTGATCACGATACTAGGGCGGACCTGTGCCTTAGAGACTAAAACTGAAGATAGACTTAGTTAACTATGTTATAAACTCTTTGTTTTCCTGTTTAAGACAATGTATTACCCTTGTTTAATAAATAAAATGTAACTTTAATTTCCATGGTTGTATAACAATTAATTCTGTCCACAACACTCCCCGGCGTTTCCGCCGCGGTTGCATGTTATACGCGGCTGGGGTGTGACATATTATGTCATCATCTTTGATGATGACATCACAATGATGACATCATCATTGCATAGGCATATAAGACAAAATCTATTTGGTCCAGTTAGTTCAAATTGTTTAAAGGTCCAATGAGTGTTGTCCATTTGAGGTCCAATAGTTTGAATCTAGTGTTTGTAATTGTTTGATTAGTGTCCGTTTGAAAGTTAAATTGTCATGACCGTTTGAGGCTTGTTGACTGTTTGAGGGTGACAGTTTGAAGATGTAATGTTAGTTTCAAACGGTCAGGTCCCTCCCTATAAATAGGCCACAAACGATCATCTTTTGTAACGGTCAGGCCAAGTAATACCGAAGTACTGCCGGTATTTCCTCTCATTGTAAACACTGTTAATTGAATATACAAGAGGTTTAAAGTGTAGTTCAAGCTGTTTTCTAGTGCGTTTCTTAGTTTCCGCCTCTGAAACGTACGAGAGCTCTTCCGAACGACTCATTCAGGTCGAAATCGATCCTACAATTGGTATCAGAGCTCAGGAAGAAGAGTTCTATACAATTCGGCTGCAATCTCTGCTTCTACACCTTTCTTTTTCAAATTTTTCAAGTTTTCACAATTGAAATTGGGTGAAACTTACACAATGTGTGCGTAATGGTAGTTTAACAAATCCTTGAGAATCTCAGCCTAAAAATCGAAGTAAAAGTGATGAAAATCGACTGAAATCTTTTGTCCGTTTGAACATATTTCATACTTGATCGTTTGAAAATGAGCTAGATCGTTTGAAACAAGTTCCATCGTTTGAAAATATCCTTACCGTTTGAACTGACCGTTTGAAAATTAACCTTGTCAGTTTGAAAGATAACCTGACCGTTTGAAATATGATCACCGTTTAAAAAGTTGATCACGTGAAAGTTGTTCAGGATATTCAAAAACAAGAGTGTCAGTACATTGGAAAAGAGATCATGTGAATTTAATTAGATCATATGTGTGGGTGAAAGCTTTAGGGTGTCAGTTGATCACGTGATTGTTTCATCCAAGTTTGCATGTGAAAGCCCATGAGGTCCAATCGGTTTGTTTTGATCAGCCAATATTATTCAAAGTGTTTGTCGAGTTAGTGGACTTTGAGGTCCAATCGATATGTTTTGAGAATTAATATTGATCAATCAGCTTTTGGTTAGTAAATGAATTGATAAAACTTCAATATAGGTCCAATCATAGTTGTGATAAGTGATGAATTTTTTTTATGATATATGCAAGTTGCGGCCTTATCAATTTTGAGAATTTGTTATTAAGTGTTGATGTGTGTAAAATGCAACATATAAATTACATCAAATAAGGCATAAAACTAACCCTTTTTAAGTACTAATGTTGGAAAAAGAGTGTTTTTGTCTTCCTTTTGTATTTTCAGGATGAAATGAGCTCAAATTCACAAAAGAAGCAAAAAGACAGCTAATTCTAACATAAATACAAGAAAAGGAATAAAAGTAGACTGCCCGAACCCTCAACGGCATCCTCCCAAGCGAAGAAGAGAAAACAGAAGCCTGAACACGCCCCGTGCTCAGCCAACACAGGGCTGTGCCCAAGAAGCAGCAGAAAAGACAAACCTGTAGAAGCTTCTATTGCCCACCACGGGGCCGTGTCCAGTGAGCACGGGGGCGTGGCGAAAGTACAGCAGGCGCATTAATTGTAATTGCGAATTACAACTAATGAAGAGAGAGTGTGTCAGAAGGGCACGGGGGCGTGTCCAGCGGACACGGGGCCGTGCCCAGCCTTCTGTTCAGCCTATAAATAGGAGTGCTTGGTTTCATTCCAACTCATCCCTTGGCACACCACCTCTCTCACACTTCATCCACCACCCACCACCACCATAACACCATCATCCACCACCATCATCCATTGTCCATCGTAGAGTGTGTGAGTCGTCTCGGGATCCAAGATCGATCGTAAGAGTTCTTGACAATCAAGGCCATGTTTGCCTAAGTCTCTTACATCACTTGGTGAAGACAAGTGTTTAGTATAATACTTTTTATTTGGTTTTGTATTAATGACTTTAATAACTAGTTACTTATGTTGAAGGTGATCTTTCCTTATCGTTTGTCCGTGGTGTCTTGGCATTATTTTACTGTCTATATAAAATAAAAGATTTTCACCATTCATATCTCCACGGTCTATATGGAGGTATGTTGGCTACCTGGTCAGGGGTTAAGGGAACGGTTTGGTAAGGGTCTTGCCCTTGTTCAGCGTTTAGAGGACCTGCAAGGGACCTGGGTCAAATTTAGTAGGATCTCCTTCAATGCCCATAGGTATTGGATGGCGGGGATCCAAACTCTTTGACCCCCTCATAAGTTAACTACTATTAATACTATAACCCGTCTATTTAGGACTGTATCCCTGCTGACTCAGACTACTTAGTCGAGGGTAACGTCACCGCCAAAAGCGGGGCCTACCATAATTTGCATTAATAACTTAATTCATTATCTTCCAATAATCCAACCCTTTAGGATTGTATCCTTGCTGACTCAAACTACTGGGTTGAGGGTAACGTCACCTTCAAAAGAGGGGCCTACTACAATAACCAAGATAATCTCTTAAACAAGTGCAAAAGTGCGAAAATAATCAAAGGTTATACTAATACACGAGTCGGATACAAGTGATTCATCTTGTCTTTCTGTTTTTATTTTATTTTTATTTTTCAGCAATTAGTTAGTTTTTATTTTCTTAGTTTAAAAACATTTTTCTAACTTTTTGATTTGATTAGACGTTGAGGATAAACCGGTACTAAAAGCTCTTGTGTCCTTGGATGACCTTGGTATCTTACCAACACTAAACTACGTCCACGATGGGTGCACTTGCCCATATGTGTGTTTAGTGTTAGTGAATATCGTGTTTTATAAATTTAAAACTTGGCTAAAGGTGTAAAAAGGGCTTAATTATATTCTAAAAATATATTACACTACACACGCATCAAGTTTTTGGCGCCGCTGCCGGGGACACAAGGATTTTAAGAAAGCTTAAAATCGACGGCCTAATCAGTTTTTTTTCAAAACGCGCGCACATTTTTCTGCATTTTAGTTTAGTTTGCATTTACAGTAGCCTGAACACGGGGCCGTGCTCACTGAACACGCCCCCGTGCTGCATATTTTTAGTTAGATACCCAGATACAGAGTCTGAACACGGGGCCGTGCTCACTGAACACGCCCCCGTGCTCAACGTGACCAGTAACTTTTATTAAAACGCCCAGATACAGACCCTGAACACGGGGCCGTGTTCACCCAACACGGGGCCGTGTCCAGCTTCTTTTTCCGCCTTTATTTTTGTTTTCTGGTCCCGAGACTCAGTTGTGGTCTACTGAGTGATTCTTATGGATCAATACTCAGGAGGTTACAACTACACCTATGATGAGGATGATTATAGGGGTAATTATTGCACTAATTGTCGTAACACACGCTCGGTTCAATATAATAACTCATATCAACCATCCAATTCATACAACCATTATGAGGAGCCCAGGTACGAGCCATCAACTTCATACACATCCTATGAAGACCAAAGGTATGAACCTCCTCCCTCATACTCATATTTTGATGAACCAAGGTATGAGCCTTCATACTCATAATATGAAGATTCAAGATATGAGCCACCACCTTCATACACTTATTATGAGGAACCATGGCGTGAACAACCCACCTCATATGAGTACTATGAAGAACAAAGTTTCGACCCTTATCCATCATATACTTACAATGAAGAACAATGGTGTGAACCATCTACTTCATATGAGTACTATGAGGAGCCAAGGATCGAACAACCGGATTCAAGCCTTGAGGATCCCAATTCTTTTTCTCTCACCGAAGTGACCAATAGGATATTAGAACACATTAAAACTATCGAACGTTACATGAAAGAATCTCGCGCAAGGAAAGAGGAGTCCCGTGCAAGAGAAGAATTAAATTGTAATAATAACGTAGAGATAGTTGAAAGTGTAAAAATGGAAGAACAAGAAAGTGAAAAACTGACACATGAGTTAAACAACGAAAAAGGTGAGTCCGATAACGTTAAATTACAAGAAGAGTCTAATTTTGAAGAAATTAATCTCTTGTCACCTACTTTCGAAAATCATTGTTTAGTAACCCCTCATGCCAAGTTTTTAAAAGAGTTAAACACTAGTGCTAAAATCGAAGAAATAGTGAGTGTTAAGTTAACTAATGATCAAACTTCACTAATAAAAGAAGATCCTTTTGAAATTAACATTACACCGGTTCCATGTTTCTTTCAAAATTCATTTATTAGTAATATCACCATTGATAAAGATCTTTGTGTTAACATAATGCCTAACTATATTTTTGAAAAATTAAGTATTAGTGACTTTACTTCACTTCAAATACCCATTTTTCTATCCGATCGAAAAGTGATAAAATCAATCGGTGTAGTTGAAGATGTTTTGGTTCAAACAAATCAAATGGTAATCCCAACCGACTTTGTCATCCTTGATGACGCTCCTCTAGTCTTGGGAAAACCTTTTGTACAAACTCATAAAGCTTTGAAAAACCGGAAATTCAACAATCTACCTCTTCAGTTAGGGGCATTCAAAAGGAGCATAGATCTTGAGCGTTCAATGAAGTATCCTTTTGGCAATAATGACCCCCTAATTGAAGATGAAGCTGAACCACCCGATACGACTAAAGAAGATGACCACTTTGTCGAAGAAGAGATCGCCATAGAACAAACCTTTAAGGTTCTTGATCTAGATGAGCCACAAAATAAGGTGTCTTCTAAAGACCCACCCATTGAGCTCAAAGAACTTCCTAAAGGTTTGGAATATGCTTTCCTAGACAAAGACGGTGGTTTACCTGTAATTATTTCTTCTAAGTTAAGTAACATAGAAAAAGAGAAATTAGTTAATCTACTTAAAAAACACAAAAACGCGATCGCTTGGAAGCTTGTAGATATTAAAGGAATAAGTCCTTCCATGTGCACGCACAAAATTTTAATGAATGATGACTACAAAACAGTAATTCAACCACAACGAAGAGTGAATCCTAATGTTCAAGAAGTGGTTAAAAATGAATTCATCAAGCTACTTGACGCCGGACTAATCTACCCTATCTCCGATAGTCCGTGGGTAAGTCCCGTCCAAGTTGTCCCAAAGAAAGGAGGTATGACGGTAATAACTAATGAGAAAAATGAATTAATACCAACAAGAACCGTCACAGGATGGAGAGTTTGTATAGACTATAGGCGATTAAATGAAGCAACAAGGAAAGACCACTTTCCTTTGCCTTTCATTGATCAAATGTTAGAACGACTATCCGGTAATAAATTTTATTGTTTCTTAGATGGTTTTTCAGGTTACTTTCAAATACCGATAGCACCAGAAGACCAAGAGAAAACAACTTTCACATGCCCCTACGGAACTTTCGCATATCGACGCATGCCATTCGGTCTATGTAATGCACCTGCAACATTCCAACGTTGTATGGTAGCCATTTTCCATGATATGATAGAAAAGACAATGGAAGTCTTCATGGACGACTTTTCCATCTTTGGAGACTCATATGACCAATGCCTCGATAATCTGGAACGAATGCTATCCCGATGTGAGGAAACTAACCTCGCCCTTAACTGGGAAAAATGCCATTTCATGGTAACAGAGGGAATAGTACTCGGTCACAAAATCTCAAGCGAAGGAATGGAAGTTGCGAGTAAAAATAGAAACTATTTCTCGATTACCTCCACCATCCTCCGTAAGAGCAATCAGAAGTTTCTTAGGGCATGCCGGATTTTATAAAAGGTTTATCAAGGACTTTTCAAAAATTTCAAGACCTCTAACAAAATTACTTGAAAAAGATGCACCTTTCATCTTTGACAAGGAATGCAATCAAGCATTTCTAACCCTCAAAGAAATGCTAGTCAATGCACCTATCATGATAGCGCCCGATTGGAAATTTCTTTTCAAAATCATGTGTGATGCAAGTGACTTTGCCGTTGGAGCAGTCTTGGGACAAAGAAAAGAAAAGCATTTCCACCCAATCTATTATGCTAGTAAAACGCTTAATGATGCACAAGAAAATTATACAACTACAGAAAAAGAATTACTAGCAGTGGTGTTTGCTTTTGATAAATTCCGTTCTTATCTTATTCTTTCTAAAACTATAGTCTATACAGACCATGCAGCTATCAGGTACCTCTTCAAGAAACAAGATGCAAAACCCCGTTTGATCAGATGGATTCTACTCCTCCAAGAATTCGACATCGAAATCAAGGACAAAAGAGGAGCAGAAAACACTGCTGCAGATCATCTCTCACGCCTAGAAGACCCAGCTTTGGAAGCGACCAGGGACGAGCAAATCAACGAGAAATTTCCCACCGAGTCCTTGGAGATGATGGAGAGTAGACAAGAGCCATGGTATGCTGACTATGCTAATTATCTAGCTAGCGGTATAGTCACCAAAGGATGGCCACATCATCAAAGAAAGAAATTCTTTGCTGATTTAAAGCATTACTTTTGGGAAGACCCTTATCTTTTCAAAATGTGTGCCGACCAGCTCATTCGAAGGTGTGTCCATGGTAATGAAGCACGAAGAATTCTCCGTCACTGTCATGAAGGTCCATACGGAGGACATCATGGTGCCGCGAGTACCGCACGAAAGGTATTTGATTCAGGGTTTTATTGGCCAACCATTTACAAGGATGCACAAAACCCTGTAAAGACATGTGATGCTTGCCAAAGATCAGGTAATATTTCTTCCAAAAACGAAATGCCTCAAAATGGCATTCTCGTTTGTGAAATCTTTGATGTGTGGGGACTCGATTTCATGGGACCTTTCCCACCGTCAAAAGGAAACAAATATATAGTTGTGGCAGTCGATTATTTGTCTAAATGGGCGGAGGCCGAAGCTCTTCCAACAAATGATGGAAGAGTAGTGGTAAAATTTATGAAAAAATTATTTTCTCGTTTCGGGACACCAAAAGCTTTGATAAGTGATAGAGGTACTCATTTTTGCAATCATCAACTCGAAAAATATTAACAAGGTATGGGGTCTATCACCGGGTCTCAACAGCGTATCACCCTCAAACAAATGGGCAAGCCGAAGTGACTAATCGAGGTTTAAAACGAATACTTGAAAAAACCGTAGGACTAAATAAAAAGGAATGGGCCGACAAATTAGACGATGCGTTATGGGCCTTTCGAACTGCTTATAAAACCACTATAGGCACGACCCCATATAAGCTCGTCTATGGAAAAAGTTGTCACTTGCCAGTAGAAATAGCTCACAGAGCCTACTGGGCAATAAAAAATGTAAACTTAGACTTAGAAACTGCCGGTAAAAATCGATTCTGTCAAATGAATGAATTAGACGAACTAAGGAATTATGCATATTCTAACTCCGAAATTTATAAGGAAAGAATGAAAAATTTACATGATAAATATATTATGTCTAATGAATTTCGGATAGGAGATCAAGCTCTATTGTTTAATTCACGACTTCGATTATTTCCTGGTAAACTAAAATCTAGGTGGTCAGGACCTTTTTCTGTCACCCATGTTTTTCCTCACGGTGCAGTAGAAATTAAAGCTCGAAATGGGATACCATTTAAAGTCAATGGCCAACAGCTAAAACTCTACCGAGGATCCATTGAGGATGAGGAAGAGGAGATCTCGTTTCAAACGGTTAACGAATAAACTCAACATCATACCCGACATGTTACAAACAGGCAAGTGTACGTCAAAAACCGGTAAGTCTTCTAACCATTTTCGGAAAAAAGGGGCATGCACACGAGCACAAAAAAAAATTAACTTTGCTCGGCACGAGGCCGTGTCCGCTGGACACGGGGCCGTGTCGAGACGACTGTCGGGATAAAACCCTCTTTTCATAACAGTTACCTCATTCCACACGCCCCGTTTCGCCGAAAACTCTCTGGTTCCAGGCGATTTTCCGCAAATTTCCGACGTCACTACCACGTTTAACAACATCAAGGTATGATTCTATCATCTTTAGTAGATAGATTAGTTACTTGCATGTAGTTAAAACATCAAAAATTGGGGAAAAATCTAGGGTTCTTCATGTTCATCAAGATCGAACTTCAAATTTTTGATGCAGTCTGTTAGTAGTAGTTTAGATTAGTGTAGTAGAAAGTAAATAAACATGTATTGTTGATAGATTCGTTCGATTTCCTACTAAAACCCCAAACCCTTGTTTTGAACCGAAAAAGACGAAATTGGAAGGGTAAACGGTTTGTTTTGGAAAAAAACGACACTTAGGGTTTCATTTTCGGGGGAAACCGCAACTATTGGGCTAAAAATTTTCAGGTTTTCGGAACCGGGACGAAAAATGAAGTTTTTAGGTTACAGACGCCTGGACACGGGGCCGTATCCACTGAACACGGGGCCGTGTCCAGCCAACTGTTTGCAGTTTCTTTAAAAATTTCTTTGTTTCGTACTAACTTTTGGTGTATTCTTTCAGATGTCAAAGTTCACAAGGTTCAATGCAAGCGAACTCGATGCTAGGGCGCGATATGAGATACTCCAAACAAGACCCGAGGAGTACCCTAGGCGAGCATGCACGGAGATGTTAACCATGGTGAACCAACTAGACCGATTCAACAACATCGTGACAGGGCCACTAGCAGTTGCATTGAACACTCGGCTTCGGTCGGTGCATCAATGCACAATGGAGTTTTACAGTACTTTCGCTTTCAATTCGAGGTGTGACCCGTTTGACAATGAAGGGGTCGTATTTCGGTGTGGCGGGACAAAGTACTCAATCTCCATGGCACAGTTTGGATCTATAATAGGACCATACGGTGAAGAGGAATAGGGAAATGAGGAAAACACTGGGGGATTACGAGACTTGGACGAGACTGAACGTCAAGCCGCATGGGCTCAAATCGGTGAAGGAATCTACAACCCTAGCAGCACTAAGAGTACCAAACTGAGGGACCCGCTATATCGCTACATTCACAGGCTCCTCACCTACTCGCTGAACCAGTGTCACGACAGTAGTGGCGTTGTGGGGTTGAAAGATTTGGTTGTCCTTCACTGCATCCACAACCGAAAGCCTCTCGATGTTCCATATCTCCTGTTGCGAAACATGCATCTCAATCGCCTTGCTCGAGCTCCAACACCTATCTTCTTTGGGGGATGGGTGTACCGTCTTTTCAAGCACTTCACGAACATTCCAAGGTCCTTTGAAAGAAGTCCGTGGTCGGGACGAGTTTACTACCACATTTGCCGAGCCATGAACTTGCTTTATGAGGCGGAAGACGGGACCGTGAGCTTCCAAAGAACGCAAGGCTATGCATGGAACCCACAGGAGGCCCTAGTTCTTCATGCACGACCTCCCCAATACCGGTACCAACCCCATGGCGATCCGGGTCAATCCTCCTCACAAGGAGGCGGTTTTCCTAACTTTCAAAGTTTACATGATCTTTTGCAGGAAAACCTCATGTGTACCAGGAACACCTACAATCTCGCCAACAACACATACCACCGGGTCGGAGCTATTGAGCGCAACATCAACGATATACAAGATGATATCGGTAGTATCCGGGAGTACATGGCGGGGCATGGGGGTGGAGGTGAGGATAGCGATGAGGACATGGAGTAGGAGGCTTGAAGGAATAAGGAGCGGGTTGGTGGTGAGCCCACAGGTTTAAGTACCATTTTCTATCGAACAATTTATGGCCTGCGTGCCACTTGTTGAACAATTTACTTTCCTTGACTACTTTTTATTTCCGTTTTTTTTTTTTTTACTTTATGCGTGGAGACAATTAACTATGGTAATGTAGGATGTTTTATGTTTGCTTGGTGTGGTATTGAGTGATTGAACAGGTACAAATCAAGGGTTAGAGTGCTAAACCTTAGCACTTACCGGCCCAAAATGGAGAAACCAGGAGACGACACCTGTTTTTCAGGCTCACAGACTGTCCACTCGGGGACGTGTCCAGCCGACACGCCCTCGTGTTCATCTCCCAGACCTGCTGTTTGGTTACTGACCTACAATTCTTTGCCAGACACGGGGCCGTGTCTAACCAACACGCCCCCGTGTTCACCTTCTGTAAGTTTTCGATACTGGCAGTTCACCACGGGGTCGTGTCCAGCGAACACGGGGCCGTGTCCAGACTGCCAGTAACATAAATCGTTGCTTTTTAACACCACATTACACATCCAATCAACCTAAAAAATTATTTTTGGGACACATTGAGGACAATGTGTAATTTAAGTGTGGGGGGAAGCTAACACTTTGAAATTTTGCAAGTCCTAAACAACAAGCCTTACACAAAACTCTATTGGAACCGCTAAACACCCCAAATTTTTTCAAAAAAAAAAATTCATTTTTTTTTCTTTTTACTTGTCTGAAGTTTAAGTTAGGAATCCCAAGATTAATAAGGTTATATTTTTATAAAATTTACAACCAAGAGCGTCGTGATAACAAGAACCAACATAAGAAAATTATGAAACGGCATATCAAGTCTAGTTAAAATTCGATTATATATACTTGATCACATTAAAAACCCATTCCCACAAAAGTGAGTTTTGAGCCTTTATAGAGCATACAAATTTACATCTTTAGACTAAATGCTCATTTTTCGTTTCTTGTGTGAATAGCCGCTTGGTTCTTACAACTCTAGAACTTGCCACGACGATTCATTCCCGGTCCTTACCAACTTAAACCCAAGTAAGTAAATGATAGAGACATTAGGACTAACCATTTTTCTTTCTACACCATTATTTTTCAATTTTTTTTACCACCTACCCAAAATCCCCCTAGTTAACCCCTTTGAGCCTAAACCTTTCGTTTCTTTACCCTAAACCCTTTTTACCCACCAAAAACCCTTTTTATTTTTTTTTTCACCCTTTATTTTAGTAACAAGCTCGGTTTTTCGCAAGCTCGTTCTTTTATGCAAGCTCGTTCTTTTATGGTGAAGTTAAAAACAAACAAACCTATGCAAACAAAAGCTTGTTTGGAGAAATACTTCAAAATAAAAAGTCACTAAAAACAAAATGTGTTACGAAAACCGACGCTTTTTACGCTTTTCGCCCTTTTACTAACCACTAACCCAACCACCCACCTTTAACCCAAGCCTAACCCTTCACCCAAAAAGTCCTCTTGATATTTACAAAGGTATAAAGTTAAAAAGGAGGAGGATTGATTGCTTGGCAAGTCTATGGAAGGCGTAAGTTCCATGCCGCTCTCGAGTGATTCACTAAAAATACACCTTCGACCGAGTGTTGAGTGATTTCTCCCGTGAGGTATGTGAACTTGTATATAAATGAAATTTAAAAAAAAGGCATGCTATGCCCAAATAAGTAATTTATCCTATGAAACATTCTAAATAAATCATAACGAATAGGATTGTAAACAAATAAAAATAAAACCCAAAAAGATCTTGGATTCCCGACACTCTATGACAAGCCAAAAACCTTCTCTTCTACCCATTCCATTTGGGAGTGTAAGCCACATTTAAAGAGTTTTGCTTGAGGACAAGCAAAAGTTCAAGTGTGGGGGTATTTGATGTGTGTAAAATGCAACATATAAATTACATCAAATAAGGCATAAAACTAACCCTTTTTAAGTACTAATGTTGGAAAAAGAGTGTTTTTGTCTTCCTTTTGTATTTTCAGGATGAAATGAGCTCAAATTCACAAAAGAAGCAAAAAGACAGCTAATTCTAACATAAATACAAGAAAAGGAATAAAAGTAGACTGCCCGAACCCTCAACGACATCCTCCCAAGCGAAGAAGAGAAAACAGAAGCCTGAACACGCCCCGTGCTCAGCCAGCACGGGGCCGTGCCCAAGAAGCAGCAGAAAAGACAAACCTGTAGAAGCTTCTATTGCCCACCACGGGGCCGTGTCCAGTGAGCACGGGGGCGTGGCGAAAGTACAGCAGGCGCATTAATTGTAATTGCGAATTACAATTAATGAAGAGAGAGAGTGTCAGACGGGCACGGGGGCGTGTCCAGCGGACACGGGGCCGTGTCCAGCCTTCTGTTCAGCCTATAAATAGGAGTGCTTGGTTTTATTCCAACTCATCCCTTAGCACACCACCTCTCTCACACTTCATCCACCACCCACCACCACCATAACACCATCATCCACCACCATCATCCATTGTCCATCGTAGAGTGTGTGAGTCGTCTCGGGATCCAAGATCGATCGTAAGAGTTCTTGACAATCAAGGCCATGTTTGCCTAAGTCTCTTACATCACTTGGTGAAGACAAGTGTTTAGTATAATACTTTTTATTTTTAATCTTTTGCACTTTTTATTTGGTTTTGTATTAATGACTTTAATAACTAGTTACTTATGTTGAAGGTGATCTTTCCTTATCGTTTGTCCGTGGTGTCTTGGCATTATTTTACTATCTATATAAAATAAAAGATTTTCACCATTCATATCTCCACGGTCTATATGGAGGTATGTTGGCTACCTGGTCGGGGGTTAAGGGAACGGTTTGGTAAGGGTCTTGCCCTTGTTCAGCGTTTAGAGGTCCTGCAAGGACCTGGGTCAAATTTAGTAGGATCTCCTTCAATGCCCGTAGGTATTGGATGGCGAGGATCCAAACTCTTTGACCCCCTCATAAGTTAACTACTATTAATACTATAACCCGGCTATTTAGGACTGTATCCCTGCTGACTCAGACTACTTAGTCGAGGGTAACGTCACCGCCAAAAGCGGGGCCTACCATAATTTGCATTAATAACTTAATTCATTATCTTCCAATAATCCAACCCTTTAGGATTGTATCCTTACTGACTCAAACTACTGGGTTGAGGGTAACGTCACCTTCAAAAGAGGGGCCTACTACAATAACTAAGATAATCTCTTAAACAAGTGCAAAAGTGCGAAAATAATCAAAGGTTATACTAATACACGAGTCGGATCCAAGTGATTCATCTTGTCTATCTGTTTTTATTTTATTTTTATTTTTCAGCAATTAGTTAGTTTTTATTTTCTTAGTTTAAAAACATTTTTCTAACTTTTTGATTTGATTAGACGTTGAGGATAAATCGGTACTAAAAGCTCTTGTGTCCTTGGACGACCTCGGTATCTTACCAACACTAAACTACGTCCACGATGGGTGCACTTGCCCATATGTGTGTTTAGTGTTAGTGAATATCGTGTTTTATAAATTTAAAACTTGGCTAAAGGTGTAAAAAGGGCTTAATTATATTCTAAAAATATATTACACTACACACGCATCAGTGTTATCAGCCCATATGATATTCTCATGGCCCAATTATAAAAAGGAATTTAAAAGTTGTGTTGTTTGACGGCATGTTATCACCGACCCACTAAGAAATTTCGGTCCATTCAAAGTTAAGTCTTCAAAAGTTAAAGTTGTCGGCCACTAGAGTTTGTAATTGTATTGTGTCAGTGTCACATGGCTTTGTGCAAGGTATCAAAGGGTATGTGCGGCCTAATCAAATTGGGTTAATGGTTGCGGACTAATCAAAGTCTTTTTAAAGATGATGTTGTAGGCAAAGTGAAGTGTGCTGTGCTGTCATCGATCAAAGACCCAAGTTTCAGTATTATCGACCCAATCGTTATGTGTACTGTCAGCCAAAATATATGATCTGCTCAACCATATTTGGCCCAAAGTGTTGTTGGATTATTGAAATTTGAGACCCAATCATCATTGTTTGTTGTCTGTCCAAGTAAACTTCATTGTTTTCGGCCCATTGGAAGCTCATATTTCATAGCCCATTTGTTCTAGTTCATTCATTCAGTTTGCCTGAAAAAGTCCGTCAGTTTGCACGAAAAAGTGTCAAGTCATCTGTATTTGATCCGGTTCTTAGCTGTCCGCACAGTGTGTCAACTTTCAGTCCGCTCAGAATATTCATCAGTTCGAGTATCAGTCTTATTCTATTAATTGATAATTCTTTAAACTGATTGTATCTTGTTTGTTTGTTTGTCAGGTATTATTGTCAGGTAATATTGTTTGAAAGTGATTTTGTTTGAAATTTGTTACTGAAACATGGATAGTGATGATGATACTGAGTACTGGGCAAGAAAATTCAAAGCTGATATGAAGTTGCTTGCTGGAAGTGATAGTGAAGATGAAAAGACAAAGAAGAAAAAGAAAAAGAAAAAGATCAAAACACCAGTGAGCAGTGATGATGAAGATGTTCCAATAATAAGAAGACAAAAGGTGAAAGAAGTTCCTAAATTTAAGGTTGAGGAAGAAGTTGATGCGAAAAAGATTCCAGTAAAGTGTGAAAACTGTGAAACTATAAAGAAGCAGAATAGCACACTGATTTACAACTTGAACAGTTTGAAGGAATCTTATGATGTGCTGAACAAAACGATGAATCAATACAATCAAACAAGTGAAGAACAAGCTACAACAATGAAAACACTTCAGGGAGCTTTCATGACAAAGCAAAAAGTTGTAAACAATTACATTGAGAAATATGCTGCTTTGGAACAAAAGCTTGAGCTGCAAAGAATTGAAACAGAAAGAGTTAATCGTTTGTTAAAAAGTTACTCATGTACTTCCTATGTCATTGACAGGATTTATCCAACGGTTGAAAGTATGAAGGTATGGGAAGATGATGAGGTAACTGAAGAGAAAGCAGCTGGAAAAGGTGCTGATGAAAAGATTGCTGACAAGAAGAAGAATGACAAGAAAAAGGACACTGAAAAGACAGCATCTGGTAAGAAGCAAGGTGTCAGTTATAACAAGTGTCCACCCCCGCTGGAAAATGGATATTTGCCTAGATATCCAAACGATGAAAGAGTCAAAAAGGCCACAAATTTACAGTGGGAGTCAGATTCGTCAGTAAATCTTCCAGAAAGTATTGATGTTGTGTTTACATCATCTGACACTGATCAACAGTCTCAATTGATGAAGAAAGTCGTGGATCATGTGTTAGAAAGTGATGATATTGAAGAGTCAAAGTCTGGGTCAAGCACAAAGTGTCAAACAGAAAAACAGGACAAATTAGTTTATGATAGAAAATTTCTATTGTCAAAATCTAATTTGGATGATGGATTGTTTAAAGTTGCTTACACTTTGAATGATTCTGACAAATTATATTCTGATGAAGAATTTCCAATAAGAGGTGTCAAAACTGAATTGATAAACAAGGTTTTCAAACTCACAGAAATTAATATTTCTGAAATAAAAGACTTATGTCTTAATGAAAAACCTAAAAAATACACCTCAAGAGTTCAACAAAGATTAAACAAGAAAAAGGGTTACGGTTCTGGTTCTGGTTTCCAAAAGAAATCAAACAATAACGGTAATTTCAAAAAGAAAGGTTTAGGTTTTATTCCTACAGAAAAACAGAAAAATGAAAAATATGTTCGTGATTTTAAATCCAAAATGTCATTTGTTTCAGGCACATCAACTGATGAAGAAGAAAAGACAAGTTTCTGGAGGGAATCAAATAGTGAGTTCCTTACGAAGAAGCAAGACGGACAGAAGAGAGATACAAGAACCTGTTTCAGATGCAACACTATTGGACATATTGCAAAAGATTATTCTAATGCAATACAATCAAAACAGGGAGTATTTCGTAAAGTCAAAGAGAAAGTGCTTGCGTTCGAATCACCAATTGATAGAACAAAACTGTTTCAAGATTCTATATTTGAAATTGGTGAGAGTTCGAACAAGTTCTACAAGAAGAGAGCTAAGTCTGACAACCAGAAATGGGTTGTTAAGAATGCTGGTGAAAGCTCTAGCGATGATTCTGATAGGTCGAAATCAGAGGAGCTATCTTCGGGCGATGAAGCTGATTCCACAAAGTCAGTTGAGCCACAAGTTGTTTCAAAATGTGAAGCTGATGTAAAAGATGAAAAATCAGTTCTGATTGTGAATGATGAGGAATTTCCATCACTTCAGGCTGAAAATTATAAAAAGAAAATTGGTAAAACTGAAATTTCTAATCAATTTTATAATGATAAACAGGATTTTGATGCTGAGAAGGCCTTTAACCCCAAGGTAAAACATATTTTTGGCAAGATGATTGATCGAAAAGTAAAAGGGGTTAAAGAATTTTATGAGAAGAAAACAAAGAAAGAAAAGGTTGAACCATCCCTGGTTTGTGACTGGGATGGTACATATTATGAACAGTAAGTCTCAGGACTTGCCGGAGCTCCCAGGTTGGTAAGCGTGGAGCATGAATCGGCATCTTTCTTGAATTTTATTCGGTAACGTCAATCATACAATCGGTAAAGAGGTTTGTTTATGTTTGTTGGTCATAATTACAAGTGGTTAGGAGTGTTGATTGTGCATTGTTTGCATATGGTAAAATCAAGGACATTAATTTGTACTTGTATTTTCCTACAACTGGTTGGAAGACAATATGATGAACCACAACCCCGAACTTGTTATTGATAAATCTACAAGTGATAAAATCAATCAAACTTATTTTCCGGGAAAACCATTTTGATTAAAACAAACTTAAGTGTTTTGAAATCTAAATGGGAAAATAGTTTGTTGATAGGGGGAGTTCTGATTGTTATGCCAAGCGAATGGCGAATTGAGGCGATTTGATATCGGTTGTCATGTTTCCGTACAGTTTGTTTTCATATTTTCGTTAATGTGTTTGCATTTTAGGGGGAGTAGAAAATTTCAGAAAATCCAAAAACATTAGAAAAATTGAAAAAGCCAAAAACATGATAAAATCAAAAATGAGTTTTGTTGTGAAAAAGAGGAAATGATAGTACATCAGTGGACTACCACAACATGCTAAAGAATTGGAAAGTTTAAAAGTAATAAACAATCTTACTGCGGATGTGTCAGTAGGTTTTTGCACATTTAGTAAATTGAAACGAGATATAAACCTAATTCAAACTTGCTTGATTCGTGGGTAACTATTCTTGAATATATGGGTAACCCCCGAAATCTTGTTTGAAAGGTCCCGTATTCTGAGATACTAGGTCTTTATACTCAGTGATATCTGGGGTATTATCCCGAGACTTCTGTTGTATGGAAGTACTGACCTAGTCCCCGGATAATGCTTTTCGCAAAATGCTTGAAACATAGCATCGCCCTCAGCAAGCTGATGAAACAATAAAATTGATAGTCGCTGCTGTTGTAATCAAAAGATCCTCTAAAGGGGACCCACCTAAAGTCGAAGCCGTCATCTCTTTGCGTATACGGAAGTATCGACCTGAGCTCTCACGACCATCGCACATAACCCCTTTACAGATATCATCTGTAGTATACTCACCTGTAAGACTGAATATTGGGATCTGGATACAGGAGTATATTCGAGTGGAGTGATACACAATTAAGTTTAAGTTTCTAAAACACTAATATCGTATCTCGAATCGATTGAAATTTGTGTGAAAATTTAAAGTGGACCAATATACTGACAATCTAGGTAAATTGTTTAGAACTGAATATGTTTAAAGCTTAATGGTGTTAGTGATTTGTCACAAAACTGATATGATCCTCTTACACAAACTCACAAAAATATTGTTTGTAAATATTTTGTTTTCTCTGCATTTCATTTCTATACATTCAAAAATCCAAAAAGATTTTTAGTGTGTTTTAGCATAAATTTTGAAAAAAAATCAAAAAGATTTTCGACAACTGGTGTTGGAGAGCTAATTTTCAAAATTCCGAGTGCTAAACATGATGAACAAATGGTTTGGGAGAGTGTGTTGTTTTGAAAAATTAAAATATATCTTCAAAGTGGTTTATCAAAGATTAACATTGTAAAATCATTCTTTGATTGTATTATTCCTGCAAGTGGTTCATTAGCTGGTGAGATTGTTTTTACAAGTTATCATCAGAAAATTTATTTTTGGGTAGAGGATGTGCAGGTTTCGAAGTGATAGAGAACCAGGTTCCGATACCTGAAAAATTTGTGATTTCAATATGCCAGACTGCGATCCCAGCATTTCGAAAGGGGGAGTCTGAAGACATCCGAGTAGAGATTGATCGTGGGGAGTCTGTTGTTGATGATGAAAAGAGAAGAGAAAGACTTGAGGATGCTTACACTGTGAGATATTTCAGAAGAGCGTTCAGACTGATAAAGACTGAAGTCGTTGAAGACTCGACACTTAAGACTCGTCAACATCTGAGGGGGAGTCTGTTGGTGCAGTCATCTGTCGTCTTCGTCTTAATATCGTGTCTCGGTTCGTTACGGTTTTGGATCAAATATTATGTCATCATCTTTGACGATGACATCACAATGATGACATCATCATTGCATAGGCATATAAGACAAAATCTATTTGGTCCAATTAGATCAAATTGTTTAAAGGTCCAATGAGTGTTGTCCATTTGAGGTCCAATAGTTTGAATCTGGTGTTTGTAATTGTTTGATTATTGTCCGTTTGAAAGTTAAATTGTCATGACCGTTTGAGGCTTGTTGACCGTTTGAGGGTGACAGTTTGAAGATGTAATGTTAGTTTCAAACGGTCAGGTCCCTCCCTATAAATAGGCCACAAACGATCATCTTTTGTAACGGTCAGGCCAAGTAATACCGAAGTGCTGCCGGTATTTCCTCTCATTGTAAACACTGTTAATTGAATATACAAGAGGTTTAAAGTGTAGTTCAAGCTGTTTTCTAGTGCGTTTCTTAGTTTCCGCCTCTGAAACGTACGAGAGCTCTTCCGAACGACTCATTCAGGTCGAAATCGATCCTACATTGGGAAGCTTCGATGTGGTAGTAGGGATGGATTGGCTATCGAGCAACAAGGCTAAGATTGTTTGTCGCAAAAAGATCATTCGCATCCCAACCGAGGATGGAGAAACGGTCGTGGTTCACAGAGAAAAGCGCGATACACCTCTAAGAGTCATCAGTTGCCTGAAACCCCGAAAGTGTTTACAGAAGGGATGTGCTGCCTTCCTGGCACACATCGTGGATAAGAAAGCTGCTGAGCCAAAGATCGAAGACATCCTTGTTGTAAAGGAGTATCCTGAAGTCTTTCCAGAGGACTTGCCAGGATTTCCACCCCAAAGGCAAGTGGAGTTCCGCATTGACTTAGTTCCAGGCGCCGCGCCTGTGGCTAAGGCACCTTATCGACTTGCCCCGTCTGAGATGCAGGAATTATCGACACAACTTCAAGAGTTGTTAGACAAGGGATTTATCCGACCAAGCTTCTCACCTTGGGGAGCTCCGGTCCTGTTTGTCAAGAGAAGGACGGTAGTTTTCGTATGTGTATTGACTACCGGGAGTTGAATAAGTTGACGATCAAGAATAGATATCCTCTGCCAAGGATTGATGATCTATTCGATCAGCTACAAGGTTCAAGCTATTACTCGAAGATCGATTTGCGATCAGGTTATCATCAGCTGAGAATACAAGAGGAAAGTATCCCGAAGACAGCTTTTAGAACTCGTTATGGACATTATGAGTTCCTAGTTATGCCGTTTGGGTTGACAAACGCACCTGCCGTTTTCATGGATTTGATGAACAGAGTATGTAAGCCATACCTAGACAAGTTTGTGATTGTGTTTATCGACGGCATTCTGATTTACTCGAAGATGAAGAATGAACACGAACATCATTTAAGGGCCTTTTTGGAGTTGCTGAAGAAGGAACAGTTGTACGCCAAATTCTCGAAGTGCGAGTTTTGGCTACGCGAAGTCCAATTCCTTGGACATGTGGTGAATGGGGATGGGATTCATGTGGACCCCACCAAGATTGAGGCGATAAAGAATTGGGAAACTCCCAAGACGCCAACCGAGATTCGGAAATTCTTAGGTTTGGCTGGGTACTATCGAAGGTTTATTGAGGATTTTTCAAAGATAGCTCAGCCATTGACCCTCCTCACGCAAAAAGATAAAAAGTTTGATTGGGGAATCAAACAGGAAGAAGCTCTTAAGGAAAGAAACATTGAAGAAGAATATCTCCGTGGGATGGAGAAGCAATTAATGCCAAACGAGGAAGGAACGCTATGTTTCATGAAACGGATTTGGGTTCCTCTGTTTGGTGGTTTGAGAAAGGTTATCTTTGATGAAGCTCACAAATCACGGTACTCTATCCATCCAGGAGCGGATAAGATGTACCAGGATCTTAAGGATTATTATTGGTGGCCTAGGATGAAAGGCGATGTTGTTGTTTATGTTAGCAAATGTTTGACGTGCGCCAAGGTAAAGGCTGAATACCAGAAGCCTTCAGGACTACTGCAACAACCTGAGATTCCCAAGTGGAAATGGGAACAAATTTCAATGGATTTTATAACAAAGTTACCAAGAACGCCAAGAGATCATGACACTATTTGGGTAATAGTGGACCGATTAACGAAATCTGCATACTTCTTACCTATCAGAGAGAAAGATAACACGAGTAAGTTGGCTGAAATATACATGAGAGAAATCGTTGCACGTCATGGAGTGCCTCTCTCGATCATCTCTGATAGAGACGGAAGGTTTGTGTCAAGGATTTGGCAGTCTTTTCAAGAAGCTTTTGGCTCACAATTGAACCTGAGCACTACGTTTCACCCACAGACCGACGGACAAAGCGAACGGACGATACAGACATTGGAAGATATGCTGAGAGCATGTGTTATGGATTTGGGTGGTAGCTGGGATAAGCATTTACCATTGGTCGAATTTTCATACAACAACAGCTACCACACCAGTATTGGAGCCGCGCCATTTGAAGCTCTATATGGCCGCAAGTGCAGATCACCGCTCTGTTGGTCTGATGCAGGTGATAGACAATTGGTTGGTCCTGATGTGGTCCAGGAAACCACAGATATGATTGCACAGATCCGAGATCGCATCAAGGCGGCTCGCGATCGACAAAAATGCTATGCGGACCGAAGAAGGAAATCTCTAGAGTTTGAGGTAGGAGACATGGTTTTGTTGAAGGTATCACCCTGGAAGGGTGTGGCACGCTTCAGAAAGCGTGGAAAGCTGAATCCGCGATATATTGGACCATTCAAGATTCTGGAAAGAATTGGGTTAGTAGCATACAAGTTGGACTTACCTGCCGAGCTGAACGGTGTCCACGATACATTTCATGTATCAAATCTGAAAAAGAGTCCAACACAAGAAACTGTTGTCATTCCCACAGACGAGATTCATATTGACGACACGTTCCATCTTGTCGAAGAACCGGTTGAGGTTACAGATTGGAAGGTGAACAAAACCCGCCGGAGCAGTGTCAAACTCGTCAAGGTTCGTTGGAATGCAAGACACGGTCTAGAATACACCTGGGAGCGTGAGGACCGAATGAAAGAGAAATACCCCCACTTATTTCCCAAGACCCCTGCAACTAGAAGCATTACCAAAAATTTCGGGACGAAATTTTTCTAACGGGGGGAGAATGTGACAACCCTCACCAAATCAGGTATCCGTACAAATTAATTAATGTTTAATTAATACTTAATTACTGTGCTTGCTTACAATAGTGGTTAAACTGCTACTTGATTTCTGATACATACATGTTCATGCATCATACTTTATTACTGTCACTCTATTATTTACACAGAACTATAGTGACAAACTTGATGCACAAAAGCACAATAGCACAAAGAACGGATAACCCAATAAACATGCCGACATAGCCAGCACTAGACAGACACTGTCTCTGAGGCCATTATGAGCCGGGAATAGATCACTACACTGGTAGAGAGTGTAGGGAGGTGAGGATTGTAGAACTGCGTCATTGGGTGATAGTTATAGTGACCGGATGTGCCTAAAACATGCTTTAATTACAAAATCCAGCACTTTATTACAAAATTCAGCATTTAAGTTAACTAGTAAAGTGCAAAAACATGGGAAAATAATACTAGACACATTCCAAAGTGTCGGGAATTCATTGTGTCACTAAAAATAATATTAAAGACACTTTAAATGCTTATTTAGCACTTTAACGGATCAATATCCAACCGAACAACCGGACTTTACCCGGAACACAAAAATACTGTCAATAACATTGTTTTTCGTATTCTGAGCTAGTTAGGGTCCCCAAACACCCTAACACCCGTTATAATACATAACACACTAATAACTAACCTAAACTCCTAACAAATCAAACTAACACTTAACTAGTTAGTTCAAATCAAACCATAACCCACAAATTTTTGATTATTTTATTTGGACATGTTTAATATCTTGGAAGTACATTATCTAATGGTTAATTAAGTTGAATGGTCTATAAGTAAACCCATGAGATCACTTTCATTCACCAAAACACTTCACAAAAAAATTGCACACTCTCTCCCTCTCCTCGTGTGTTCGGCCGAGAGCTCACACCCACCCACCATCACCTTCAAGTTTCGATCTTGCTATTCCACTTACATCCCAAGGTGAAAGGTCACACACAAGGAGGCTCGGTGCTTTCGGAATCTCAAGGACCTCACTACGTTGCTTTTATCCACCTTGTTTTCGCTTTGATTCTTCCCTAGCCTTGAGCTAGTTGTAAGTGCTTCTAAAGACTCTCTTGTTCGTGTTTAAAATGGTTAATAAGAGATTTAACGGATAAAAATTAAGAACACTTAAGATCAAAACATAAAGTCTTGTAAGAATGATAAACATGATGGATAAAGGGTAACTATTGGTGTAAAACTTGTGAATCTTGTTTAGTTATGGTTATTTTATGTTGTTGGTTGCTAGAAGTGGAACGGATCGTCATCTAACCACACTAGATCATGTTCATGGAACATGAACTAGCAATATGTTAAGTGTGAAAGATACAAGATGATGAACCTTTCCACACATAAACATGAACTTGTGTAAAAATGATTTTTCTTGTAAAATGGAGTTCTAAACTAGTAGATCTAAAGATCTACAAGTGGTATTTTCGAAGAACCAAGTGTAAGATGCAAATCATGTTTAAAAGCCGGATCTTTCATGAACTAAAAGCATTTTTGTGAACAAACAAGTGTGTAAACACTTGTGTGACAAAAGGATTTAACAAAGAAATATTTTCGTAATTTTTGACTAAGAAGTTGTAAAGTTACATTTTCTTTAAAAATAAGATTTCCAAGAAACTGATTTTATTTTAAAGATGGAAAGATCTACTAAATGTGTTGGAACGTTACTACATACTTTTACACAACTTAAAAGTTCATGTGTTTGCGATTTATGCTTTTTTTTGACTAGTTTGATGTTTGGATATGGTATATTGATGATTGAAAAGTTGTTGATTGCGTTTTTAAAAGAAAATGATACGCTTGTAAGTGTGGCCACCTCCCGTTACAGAGGAAACTCTGGCGAAAATTTTCCAGAAATATAACACTTGGAAAATATTTTTGTGACAAGTGTTATGAATATATTTTTAACTTGTTTTTCCCAATAAAATTCGCCATGATTTTTATTACAAAATAACCAAGTGTCGGAGGTGGATTTTCATAAATAAAACTTGCTAAATATACATTTAGAATAAATATTTTTCATAGTAACACTTGCGAGAATTTTATGATTATTTTGTGAACTACATAAATATTATTTTTAGAGTAAAAATAATATTACTGGAATACACTGAACAGTAACGACTCCAAAATAATACCAACGCCTTCACAATAAATATTTAAGTTACGCCGGTATTATTATTACCACACGAACGTTAAAATGTAACTTAAGTATTTTCAGGAAATACTCTTAAGTGCGTATTTTGATAAAGTATTATTATTTTGGAAATTGTTTGGAATAAAATATAATATTTTTGGGAAAAATATGTATATTTTGGAGATAGGATATTTTAGACAAATGAATTGAAATAAATTTTATTAAGTGAAACTTAATAATATATTTTTGGAATTATAAGAAAACGTACATGTATTAAAACCCCCATCCTAGGGAAGGAATATAATTAATAAACAATTAAGAAGTATAAATACGAAATAGTTGCCTAACTATTTCCCAAAAACGATAAACCTTAAGCCAAGGCACGGCCATCCGTCTAATAGAGGTTAGTACGTGTAGGTCGTCACGCAGCAGGTTGACTGGGAGATACTATTTCGAGACGCACTTCTGTGAGTTCATGTCCCCCTTTTCTCTTAACTGTTTTCAGTTTTTATACTTCGGGGGTGAAATACATGTTACAATGATTACGAATACTTTTACATGGTATGGTTAGCGTAAGGAGGATTACTACTTAGATCATGTGAGTGAGTAGGTGGGAACTGGAGGCCATTAATCCTCATTGTAGGACCGAGGGTCATTAGCATTAGATCTATCTGGGTGTAGCGAGCCCAGCCCCAGGCCCAACAGGTTTGAGTCTTCCTACTGCACTTCACACATATCAATGGCCTTGCAAACCATTGGTGATCTCTTTATTTTCTTATTTGCTACATACCAGGGATTTTTATACTTACAAAGGTTTTACATACTCACTTTACATGAACTCGCTCAACATTTTTGTTGATTTTTCCAACTTACATGTATTTCATGGAATTAGGGATCTGGCGAGGTATGCTATGTTTTCAAGCTGCGTAAGAAGGGTGATGTCATCCAAGTTTAGGGGTTGTGGCTTTTACCTGGACGAGTCACAAGTCTTAAACTGTGTCTATTTCATGTTTGTGGTTGTGTCTTATGAACAATGTTTTTATCTTGATATGTTGTAATCCCGTTGCATATGTCGACTGTAGGATCGTGTTTCGACCCGAACAAGTCGTTCAGAGGAGTTTTGATCAGATACAGGTGCGGAAAACAAGTATCTGACTTAGAAACAGCTAGCAAATCACTTTTAAATCCTTTTTGTATTGATATCTGACAGATTACATCCAAATCTCACACCGGCAGCGCCTCGGTATGGAATCGTACAACAGTTACATGATTTCGCTTATGAGAGAATATGTATAGTGCATGAGATTTCGCTCCAAGGTACATGACCTTATGAGCGAAACCCTAACAAGTCCATATCAGCGAAATCATCTATGGTCACATAAGCGAAACCCCATCTATTTCCCTATAAGCGAAATCAACATCCTAATTACATACATTCTCCAGTTTTCTCGTAAAACGTGCCCTAATCTAACAATCTAAGACTAAGACTCGATACAAGACGAAGTCGACAGATGCATGCACCAACAGACTACCCCTCAGATGTTGACGAGTCGATTATCGAGTCATGACAATACTGTGTCTTCACTTCTTCAATCTTGATCAGTCTCTGGGCTTCTCTCTCTCTATCTTCATCTCTTTCTATTTTATCACCAACAAACTTCTTCTCTTAGATGTTGACATCTTTAAATTCATCATTACCAACATGCACTCCCCCTCAAATGTTATCTTATCCTGCATCAAACTCTACCACACACATAAGTTTTATAATAAACATTTAAGCATATAAAAACCATTTGAAACTATCACAAACAAGTATATCAATTTGTTTCTGATGAACCACTTACAACTATATCATTCTTCTTATCAAAACAACACACTCTCCCAAACCATCTGTTCATCATTTTTAGCACTTGGAATTTTGAAAATCAGCTTTTCAATATCAGTCGTCTAAAATCTTTTTGAGTTTTTCAAAGTTTATGCTAAAAAATGCCAAAAATCTTTTTGGATTTTCTGAAAAATAACTGACTCCACTTGAAGAAACAAGAAAATGCAGAAATGAAAATATTTACAAACAATGTTTTTGTGAGTTCGTGTAAGAGGATCATATCAGATAATGAGACATGTCACAAACACCGTTAAGCTTCATTACATTTTAAGTTCTAAACAATTCACCTAGATTGTCAGTATTTTGATCCACTTAAATTTTTAAGCAAAGTTTAATTGTTCCGAGATACGATGTTAATGTCTTAAGCACTTAAACTTATTCGTGTGTCCCACTATTTGAATATACTCCCGTATCCAGATCCCAATATTCAGTCTTACAGGTAAGTATACCACAGATGATATCTGTTCAAGGGTTAGATGCGAGGGCCGTGAGTGCTCAGGTCGATACTTCCGTATACGCAAAGAGATGACGGCTTTGACTTTTCGGTGTGTCCCCTTTAGAGGATCTTTTGATTTCAACAGCAGCGACTATCAATTTTATTGTTTCATCAGCATGCTGAGGGTGATGCTATGTTTCAAGCATTTGCAGAAAGCATTATCCGGGGACTAGGTCAGTACTTCCATACAGCAGAAGTCCCGGGATAATACCCCAGATATCACTGAGCATAAAGACCTAGTATCTCAGAATAAGGGACCTTTCAAACAAGATTTCAGGGGTTACCTATATATCCAAGCGGTTTTGTCAACCCACAGAATAAGCAAGTTTGATTTTTAGGTTTATATCTCGTCACAATTTACTAAGTGTGTAAAAACCTACCGACACATCCACAGTAAGATTATTTATCACATTTTATCTTTACATTTCTTTAGCATGTTGTGACAGTCCACTGATGTACTATCATTTCCTCTTTTCTCAACAAAACTCATTTTTGATTTTATCATGTTTTTGGCTTTTTCAAATTTTCTAATGTTTTTGGATTTTCGGAAATTTTCTACTCCCCCTAAAATGCAAACACATTAAAGAAATTTGAAAACTATCTAAGCTCTTGACCCACTTGAAATATGAAATGTAAAACAAACTGTACAAAATTTGACAACCGATATCAAATCGCATCAATTCGCCATTCACTTGACATAAACAATCAGAACTCCCCCTATCAACAAACTATTTTCCCATTTAGATTTCAAAACACCTAAGTTTGTTTTAATCAAAATGGTTTTTCCGGAAAATAAGTTTGATGATTTTACCATTTGTAAGTATATCAATAACAAGTTCGGGGATGTGGTTCATCATCTTGTCTTTCAACCACTTGTAGGAAAATGCAAGTACAACTTAATGTCCTTGTTTTACCATATGCAAGTATGCACAATCAAATCTTCTTACCACTTGTAAATCAAACACAAACAAACCTTTTTACCGTTTGTAAGATTGACATTACCGAATAAATCCTCAAGAAGGATGCCGATACCTGCTCCTCGCTTACCAACCTGGGAGCTCCGGCAAGTCAGGTTTTTAGTTGAGAAAAATATCCACCCAAGCCTGACCAGCCTTGGGTGTCACCGAGTCACCATCACTCGGTTTCTTACCTTTCCTCTTCTTCTCATAAAATTCTTTAACCCCTTTGACTTTTCGATCAATCATCTTACCAAAGATATGTTTAACTTTGGGGTTAAAGACCTTCTCAGCATCAAAATCTTGTTTGTCATTATAGAATTGGTTAGAAATTTCAACTTTACCAATTTTCTTCTTATAATTTTCAGCCCGAAGTGATGGAAAATCCTCATCATTCACAGTCGGAACTGATTTTTCATCTGTTAGAATAGCTTCACTTTTCAAAACAACATGTGGCTCATCTGACTTTGTGGAATCAGATTCATCACCAGAAGATAGCTCCTCTGATTTTGACCAATCAGAATCATCGCTAGAGCTTTCAGTAGCTTTCTTAACAACCCATTTCTGGTTGTCAGATTTAGCTCTCTTCTTGTAAAACTTGTTTGAACATGCACCAATTTCAAATGTAGAATTTTTAAACAATTTTGTTCTATCAATTGGTGGTTTAAACTCAACCACTTTCTCTTTGAGTTTACGAGATACTCCCTGTTGTGATTGTATTGCCTTCGAACAATCTCTGGCAATATGTCCAACAGTGTTGCATTGGAAACAATTCTCGTATCTTTCTTCTGCTCAGCCATCTTCTTCATTTCATCTTGCTTCTTTGCAAGGAACTCATTGTTTGACTGCCTCCAGAAATCTTTCTTTTCTTCTTCATCTGATGATGTACCTGAAACAAATGTCATTTTAGATTTAAAATCACGAACATATTTTTCATTTTTCTGTTTTTCTGTTGGAGTAAAACCTAAACCTTTCTTTTTGAAATTACCTTTATGGTTTGATTTCTTTTGAAAACCAGAACCAGAACTGTAACCTTTTTTCTTGTTTAATCTTTGTTGTACTCTTGAGGTGTATTTTTTAGATTTTTCATTAAGACATAAGTTTTTTATTTCAGAAATATTAATTTCTTTGAGTTTGAAAACCTTGTTTATCAGTTCAGTTTTGACACCTCTTATTGGAAATTTCTCATCAGAATATAATTTGTCATAATCATTCAAAGTGTAAGAAACTTTAAACGGTTCATCATCCAAATTAGATTTTGATAACAGGAATTCTCTATTATACACTATTTTGTCCTGTTTTTCTGTTTGACCCGGAGTGTTTGACTCAGACTTTGACTCTGGCGTGGACTCCGACTTTTGACTCTTCTATCTCATCGTTATCTAACACATGATCCACGACTTTCTTCATCAATTGAGACTGTTGATCAGTGTCAGACGATGTATAAACGACATCAATGTTTTCTGGTAGATTGACTGACGACTCCGACTCCCATTGTAAATTTGTTGCCTTTTTTACTCTTTCATAATTTGGATTTCTAGCCAAATATCCATTTTCTAGAGGAGGTGGACACTTGTTGTAACTGACACCTTGTTTCTTACCAGATGTCGTCTCTATAGTGCCTTTCATCTTTTTGGTCTTTTTCACTGGAGTCTTTTCTTCAATCTTTTCTCCTGAAACTTTCTTATCTTCAGTTACATCATTGTCCTCAAATGCCTTTAAGCTTTCAGCTGTCGGATAAATCCTGTCAATAACATAAGACGAACATGAGTAAATTTTCAACAAGCGATTAACTCTTTCAGTTTCAATTCTTTGAAGTTCAAGTTTCTGTTCGAGAGCAGCACACTTCTCGATATAGCTGTTTACAACTTTTTGCTTGACCATGAACGCTCCCTGAAGTGTTTTAATTGCTGTAGCCTGCTCTTCACTTGTGTCATTTTACATTGTCACACCCCCAAAATCCACACGCGGAGTATCACCGCTTGGGAGCGTGATTGACCAGGATCAAGCCACCAATCATATTGAACAATGTAAATAGTAAAAGTAAATGTAAGTAAACCAAACCAATCCATATGAAAGGTGTTCCAAAACATAAGTATAATAACAAAGTTTAGCGGAAACGTATGAGTAAAAGCCCATTCATAAATAAAGTATGTAATGTCATAATGTTTAAATCAAGCATTCACGATCCTTGTCCACAACGACCGCGCCTCCCAGTGCAAGCTCCATGTATACCTAACGACCTGCAAGGCATGTAACAGAGAGTCAACAACTAGTTGAGCGAGTTCACAGTAAGTAAGTTTGTTATAGTAAGTTCCTTTCGTAACGTGTGGCTCTACTGGGCCGTTAGTACGTTCTATTGGTGGGGGCTTCCCATAATTGCATATACACTAGACTATTTGTAACCATAAGTGTTCTTCTTACCGAGAACAGTAGTACGTACAAAGTTTACGTAGGTTTTACGTAAGTGTCCTTCACAACCGAGGATAGGGGTACGCGGGGGTTTACGTAGGTTTTACGTAAGTGCCTGACACAACCCGAGGCAGTAGTGAGTATAAGTTTACGTAGGTTTTACGTAAGTGTCCTTCGCAACCTGAGGACAGTGGTGTGTACAAGTATACGTAGGTTTTACGTATGTATCCTGCGCATCCGAGGACGATGGTAGGCAGTCTAGTAACAGTGTAAGTACAAATATAATCCTTCAACCCCATTCCCAATCCCGGGAATCCCATGCCTTGGTAAGAGTGTGAACTCACCTTGGTTTGCTCGGTATGCTAATGCTTCTAGTGTTAATTAATGTTGAGGTCCGTTACACACGACCTAAGGTACATTGCACATAAACTCAATGTGAGTGTTTACGTTCAATTAGGGTTTACAATTCCTTTGTGTTCCGTGTGATAATTGTTTACAGATTTCCGCGACATAGATTGCACACACATAAAGTATCGTACAGTAACATACGGTGACATACAGTGCCATGCAGTGACATACGGTGCCATACAGTGACATACAGTGCCATACAGAGTGTTCTCCATACAGGGTTTTGAATTCAGCATTATAAGTAAACTCGGACCACAAATCTATCTACAAAAACTCGGGCCTTGTGTGTGCAATTACAAAAATTCGGACTATATACATTCTATAAAATTCGGACTAGGCATAAGCATGAAATTCGGACCATATATTACATCACAAAAGTCGGACCCTTATCATCATTACAAAAGACGGACCTTTATTATCATATCAAGAAGTCGGACCCTTATTATCATATCAAAAAGTCGGACTATATGTAATAGAAAGTCGGACCAAGCACCTTCCCCCACAAACTCGGACTAGCTCCACCCTTTTAAAAAAAAATCGGACCAACACAACTTAAAACTCAGACTATGAATCCCATTAAAAATTCGGACTACATACATATTGTCACCAAAAAGTCGGACCTTAATGTATTAATAGAAAAGTTGGACTCTAGGGTTTCTTGTAAGATTCGGACTACACTTTGCATAATAAAAATTCAGACCATGTTAAGCCTTGAAAGGTCGGACCTTGTGTCATCATATATAAAATTCGGACTAAATCATCAAGCATAACTCGGACAACATCAAGTAAACAAAGTTCGGATAGCATCAAGTAAACAAAGCTCGGACTTTACATGCAATCAAGAGTCGGGCCAACTATCAATCATGCGAACATTCAACATCATTGTAACAGTTACGTTTTTACGATCAAGCAACCCTAATTTTCATACATTCAAAGTGCAGTAATCTAATCAGCAAATCAAACATCTCTATCTTACAAGCATCTCATTGTCAAGCATTTGATTACACTACTAATCATAAACCATTTCACAACAATCAGAATCTTTAATAACCACAGTGTCATTGTTTGTAGAACTTGGGTTTTGCATGAATCACATAATCAAAGATTAACAACAAGAAATAATTAAACGTTTACCTTAGATTGATTCTAGATGAAGAGAGGGATCAAGAGTGATGATTGAGAGCTTGTGCCAAGAAGATGATTGTAGAGAGAATTGTAGAGAAATGTTGAAGTACGTATGATGATTGTGAGAATGATTAGGGTTAAGGGGTACTAAACATTTCACTAACTACTCTACTCACCCCTAAGTATCACCTTTTACATCAAGCACACCCATCACAACATAATTTACAGTTTCATCACCAAGTTCATGCATTTGTCATATCATTCGCAAAATAACACATAACCATGCAATAATCACTATACACTTTATCAAATCACAACGTATACAGTTACAAAGCAAACCAATTGTGCAAGTAAACAACTAAACAAACAGTGAACGTGCAATAAATGCGAAAGTGGAATCTCAGAAACTCGAGTTGTCACATACATATTCATTGCCATGTTCAACACATCATATGATTCTTTCAATCTGTTCATGTTGTGGATCAATGAACTGCTCTGTTTCTTTACAGCTTCACAATTTTCACAAATTATTGGACTCTTCTTTGCAATGGCTTCTTCATTAATCTCAAACTTTGGAGTTTCTTTCACTTTTCTTCTCACTACCGGTACTGTCTCATCATCGCTGCTAACCGGTGTCTTTACCTTCTTCTTTTTCTTCTTTTCCTTCTCATCTTCACTGTCGCTTTCTTCCATCATCTTTAGATGTTTTTCCATTTGTCTAGCAGAATACTCAGAATCATCATCATCACTATCTACATCAGCTCTGGCAACAAAAGCTGTGTAAGCTGTAGCTTGATCAGGAATATAGTTATCCCAAGAGAAATTCTCCCAGCTAAAACCCTCGGGTAACTTTTCATCATCTTGATCGATCAAACCAGCTTTTCCATCAGTTGAGACATATTTATCCCAGTTGAATGACTTCTTTTCTTCCTGATTAACCACACAAGCTCTCTTTCCAGAATCTTCAATTATGGGTCTTCCATGTGCAGTTTGTGCTTGATGTTGATGCTGTTGAGATGATTGTTGAGCAACTTGATGGTAGATGGATTTTCGATAGTAATCATTGTTGTTGTTGAAAGGATTCTTAGCTCCACTTGCTTCACGGTTGGTGCACTCCCTCTTAAAGTGACCTTTCTCCCTGCAACGAAAACAAGTGACTTTAGATTTATCAAAACCTAAAGTAGAAACATTAGCCTCAAAAGATCATCTCTCCCCGTGATCTGCTTGAATTTCTCAGCTCTCCGTAACACGCTTGCCAAACACCATTTTATGTCCATCAGTTCCATTTCCTCAGCATCTATCTGGTCGTAGTCTTCTTTTGTTAGCATTGGATTCCCGATACGACCTGCAACAAAACAACTATAAGATTCTAAAACCATTCCCAATAAAGACATGTGGTTTTTAGCAACTTCCTCAGAATAATCTTGATCATTTTAATGATTTAACACAATATTGCACTGAAGTTTTCTCCCATTTTTTGTTGCTGAAATGTTTGGATCAAAAGATGGAAATGATGTGAAACTTGTTTTGCTGTTTGATCCTGAAGATGAACTTCCAGAAGAATTCTTGGCATTGTAAGCAGTTTCTATTTTTGGAGATAAATTTGTAGATTTCTCATTCACTCCTGCTTTGTAATACAACCCAATATCTTGTTCACCATCGAAATCTTTCATTCGAACAATCTTTCTTTGTTCCATTTCCTGAGCTTCCAATTTCTCAATGAATTTGCTCAAGGTTAACGTGCTAAAACCCTTTTTGTTCCTGAGCATCATCAGACATGTTCCCCAAGTTCCATGTGGTAACGCATCTGCAAGTTTTTCAATCAACTCTTCATTGTCTTTGTTGATGCTTAACCTCTTCATATTCACTAACAAGTTGCAATATCTTTCAATGATCTACTTTGTACTCTCGTTCTTCAATCCTCTAAACAAATCAAACTCCTTTTTCAAAAGCGACTTCTTATTCTTCACCATCTCCTGACTTCCAACAAACTTTGAACGTAATGCTTTCCAGATAGAATAAGAACTTCCGTTATGCTGCAATATGTAGGATCGTTAGACGACCTGACGAGTCGATCAGAAGAGTGCTTAGACAGAATCAGAGGCGGAATTCATTGATTCGGTCTTCGTGTAGCTTGATTTCACTATTTAACGTCTCGTTTATTGATTTGCTGACAAATTACAAGAGCTGGAGACAAACTGGCAGGGCTTCACCTTTACATGCACACACTGCTCTACTAGATCCGCTCATAATGGCCCCTATATATAGGCTTATGGGTTCGCTTATATGGACATGTCCATATAAGCGAACCTCATATGATCACATAAGCGAACCTCATATGCTTGTGCTCATATGAGCGAACCTATGTATAAGACACATAAGCGAACCTATCTAATACATATATTATCGATATCCGTTCACTATACAATCAGCCCTAGCCTAAGACTCGAACTAAGATGTAGTCGACAGACAACTGCACCAACAGACTCCCCCTTGAATTTTGACGAAATCTTCAGTGAGATTCTTCAAACATTGACAGCACTTCACTCTTAATCGGTCTTCTTCAGGAACTCTTCCTGGAATTATGTACCCGAATCTTTCTCTGGCTCTAACTTTCATCAGACTCCCCCTATCATCATGCTGGGATCGCCGTCTGGAATTTGTTATCACCATTGAAATCAACTCCTGGCTTTATCAATTTAACCTTCTTCTCAGGTTCTGATGTATCTCCTGGCTTTCCGTAGCAACAGGATCAGAAACCTGCACAACTCAAACAATCTATCACAAACAAACACAATTGTGATTCAACTTAATGAATCAACTAATCATTTAAGAATATTCAAGAATTTTTCACATTTAACAATTTATTAAACTTTCCAAAATCTGATTAACCATTTCAAATCACTTTAACCAAACCAACTATTCATCTTTTTTAGCCTTTGAGATTTTGAATTTCAGCTCTCCAACATCAGTTGTCGAAAATCTTTTTGAATTTTTCAAATATGAAACACAAATGCAATAACATTAATTAAAATGCAAAAATGAAATATATACAAACATATTTTTGTGAGTTCGTGCAAGAGTATCATATCAGCTGCTGACTAGACACTAGGACCGTTAAGCTGTTAATTCATTTTAAGCTTTTAAACAGTTCGCGTTGATTGTCGATATATTGATCCACTTAAATTCTCACAAAATGTTCAACCTGTTCGGGATACAGATTTAGTGTTTTAGAACTTAAACATCTACATGTGTCCCACCTCCGTATATACTCCCATATCCAGACCCCAGTATTCAGTCTTATAGGTGAGTATACCACAGCTAATATCTGTTAAAGGGTAATGTGCGAGGGCCGTGAGAGCTCAGGTCGATACTTCCGTATACGCAGAGAGATGACGACTTCGACTTTAAGGTGGGTCCCCTTTAGAGGATCTTTTGTTACAACAGCAAAGATTATCAATTTTATTGTTTAATCAAATTGCTGAGGGCGAGCTTATGTTTCAAAGCTTTTTGCAGAAAGTATTATTCGGGGACTAGGTTAGTATTTCCATACAGCAGAAGTCCCGGAATAATACCCCAGATATCACTGAGCATAAAGACCTAGTATCTCAGAATACGGGACCCTTCAAACAGGTTTTCAGGGGTTACCTATATATCCTGGAGGTGTTCCCCACGTAGACGCAAGTGAAATTTATGTTTATATCCCAAACTGATCTACTAATTCTGTGAAAACCTACCGACACATCTTTAGCAAGACTGCTTAATTGCATTTATACATTACAAATCTTTAGCGTACTGTGCCAGTCTAGCTGATGTACTATCATTTCCCCTATTTGCACCTAAACTCATTTTTAAATTTTCAATGTTTTTGACATTTTCAAATTTTCTAATTTTTTAAAATTTTTCTCCCCCTAAAATCAAAATATGTTTCAATTTTGATTTTCTGGGAAAATTTGAAACAAACTGTACAAAAAATTGACAACATGATATCGAATTGCTTCGATTCGCCATCCACTTGACGTAAACAATCAGAACTCCCCCTCTCAACAAACTATTTTCCCATTATGATCTCAAAACACTTAAGTTTATTTTAATCAAAATGGTTTTTCCGGAAAAATTAGTTTGTTTACCAAACGTTTGTAGGTTCGGGGTTACTCATCACATTGTTTTCTACACACGCATGACAGATTTTACAATTACAGTTTCAAAACCCAAACAACATTTGTAGAAAATCAAGTACAACTTAATGTCCCTGATTTACCACATTTGAGGCGAAAAATCACCAAAGTGAAATTTCTCAAGAAATATGCCGATTCATGTTCCACGCTTACCAACCTGGGAACTCCGGCAAGTCAGGTTTTTCTATTTAAACAGATTCACCCAAGCCTGACGGTCCTTGGGTGATTTTGAATTCTTGTTCAACAATGGTGGAAAGTTTGCATAATCCATTGTTAAACCTGAATTCTCCTTTTTTACCTCAACCACTGGCTCTTCTGGCTTTGACGACCCAGAATCATTGCCCGCAGGTGGCTTGTCTGACTTTGACCTGTCAGATTCATCGCCGACCATTTTCATCTTCTTCTTTTCCTCTTTTGTCCTCAGATTTGTATCTGATGAACTCATCTTGCTTGACTTTGCAGCCGAGGAAGTTGATTCATCAGAACTCTTATTCTTTCCAACGGATGAACCCGAGGACAAAATCTTCTCGAGATACTCTCTCGCCTACTTCCTCTTTTTCCTCAGTCTGTCTTTCTGCCCTTGTGAAAGCATTACTTTCTTTTCTTGAATCTTCTGTTCTTGAACTTTAGGTTTTAGAACCTTCTGTTCATGGGGCTTGACTTTGACTGGAATCTTTGCCAATTTCTGAGACTTAGCCCTCAATCTTTCATTCGATCTCCTTGGGCAATCTCTGGCAATGTGACCTTTGATCTGACAATTGTAGCATCTTCTGGTCTCATAACTCCAATTCCGGCAGTTAACAGCAATGTGTCCTTGATAACCGCATCGGTAACACACTCTTTTATCATACCGTATACCACCTTCACACCAAACGCTTAGATCATAGCATTGTCTGGCTTGGTGATATTCTTTCCTCAAGCTTGCTGGATTTGGCTTTTGAGCACTATGGTCCGACCTGCACCACTTATTACCAACAATTTTTGAGTTTTCATTTTTTACTTTTTGTAATTTTTGATTGCGATTGGATGATCGATCTGATGAACTTTTATTATCTTTTTGTTTCTGTTCCACTTTCTTCTTCAAAGGTCTTTGTTTAGAACATTCACCTTTTTCAGTCGATTGTAGAACAGTTTTCTGAAATTTTTCTTTTAATTTTAAAAACAATTTTTGTTTTTCTAATTTTTCATTTTCATCATCAGATTTTTCATCGCAATCTTCAACTTTGACATTGTCAAAGTTTGTGACATCGTCACTTATTGGAACAGAATTGATCGGTTTTGGACAGGGAAAATTCACACTGTCTGATGCAGTCACAAAACCTATCAATTTCTTCTCAAATTCATCAATCTTGCTTCTGGAATTCTCAGCTTCTTTTTCAAACTGAGATATTCTTTCAAGATGAGACTTGATTGAATTTTCATTCTCATTTTTCATGTTTTCAAGAACAGATTTTTCATTTTCCAAAACTTTTATCTGTTCTTGAAATTTCGCTTCATTTGCTTTCAGATTCTTGTTTTCCAGCTTAATCCAGAAATCCTCATCTTCTGAAGATTTCTTTTTGCTTTCAAACTCTTTTTCCAACTCTTCAATTTTCTTTCTAGCACATTCACTTTCTTTTTCAAGTTTAATAATTTTCTGAAGATGGGAATGGATCAATTTTTGCTTTTCAGTGTTGTTTTGACTAAAAACATTTCTCCCATCTTCAAGAATTTTCATTTGATTTTGAAATTCTTTTTCACTTCTTCATTTTTCAATTTCAAAATCCTTAATTTTCTCTTCAAAAACTTTTTCTTTTTCTTTCAACTTCTTGTTTTCAAATGTCAAACTGTTCAAATTACTTAACAGTTTGTCATTTTCAACCTTCAGTTTCTCACACATTTCCTGAAATATAAGAATCTGTTTAATATCAGTTTGCTTCTCGTCTTCTAACTTCTTGACTTTCGATGTCAAACTTTCTGCATCTTTCAAGAGTTTGTCATTCTCAATCTTGAAGCTGTCACATTTGGAGCACACTGATGCAGAATTTGAAACTTCATTCTTCACAGATTCTTCATTCATTGACGTTTCATTTATTTCTGCCTCGTATGTTCCTGCACAAACAATTTTAACAAAGTCAAGAGGTTTTAAATTTTCATCAATATAACATCCTCTTTTATAATCATACTTCATGTTTTGTTTTGCACCAAAACATATACAAATTCTTTTATTAATCTCAGTAATTACATCCAAATTGATTTTATCCAGATTTCCCAGATTCAGTTTATCTAGATTCTCTTTGATTTTATTCATCAATATTTTCTTCTTTTCAAAATTTTCATAATGACGCTTTTGAAGTTTACTGATGAAATCAGATGGATGTAATTTCGAGAATTTAGGCTTTTGTTTTAATTTCTTTAGAACATCATCCCATTCGGCAGATAAAGCAGCTTCCAACTTTGATATCTTTTCAGTGTCTGTCAAATTTATTCCAAACGATTTTAACTTGTCCATCAAGTAATCAAATCTTTTTTCCATCTCTTTCAAGCTTTCATTCTGTTGACAAGCAAAGTTTTCAAGTCTAAGAATCCAAATCCTCTTATCATCTTGATCATACAGACTTGTACGATGCCTTCCAAATCTATTTAAACTTTCAACAAACTTATTCTCTTCTTCATCAAACATTTCTGCCATCGTTCGAATAATCTCGACAAATCTTTGTTGTTCACAAAAGCGAAAACAGCAATGTGACAGAAAAGCGAATCTACAAGAAACCAAATAAGCGAACCACTATTTGTGACAATGAGCGAACCACAATTAGTCCAATGAGCGGACCAGATCAACAACTATGAGCGAACCAGATCAATACTCAATAAGCGAACCTTATATCAATCCAATGAGCGAACCAGATATCAATCCAATGAGCGAACCAGATCAACCTTAAGAGCGAACCTCACTTAGATGAACTCAAAAGCGAACCTAAATGCAGTTTGAAGCGGATCTTTACTGAAATTTGGAGCGAACCTGCTGTCAATATGTTTAAAAAGCGAACCTGAATCAGTCCAATAAGCGAATCTATTGACTGTTCATACAAGCGGATCTCATTTCGAACATGTTTTCACCCATGTTTAGTATGTAATTTAGTCCAAAACTTTCAAGGGTTTGTCTATGTCCAGTAACACACAACCTGTGAGATTTTGATCCAATTTTAACCGATAAAACTCCCTGAACTGATAAAAGAAGGTGTAGATATCAGAATTTTGAGCGAAAAACGAGCTAAACGGTAAGAACTCTTCCTCTTGTGCTCTGATACCACTTGTAGGTTCGTTAGACGACCTGACGAGTTGATCAGAAGAATGCTTAGACAGAATCAGAGGCGGAATTCATTGATTCGGTCTTCGTGTAGCTTGATTTCACTATTTAACGTCTCGTTTATTGATTTGCTGACAAATTACAAGAGCTGGAGACAAACCTGGCAGGGCTTCGCCTTTACATGCACACACTGCTATACTAGATCCGCTCATAATGGCCCCTATATATAGGCTTATGGGTTCGCTTATATGGACATGTCCATATAAGCGAACCTCATATGATCACATAAGCGAACCTCATATGCTTATGCTCATATGAGCGAACCTATGTATAAGACACATAAGCGAACCTATCTAATACATATATTCTCGATATCCGTTCACTATACAATCAGCCCTAGCGTAAGACTCGAACTAAGATGTAGTCGACAGACAACTGCACCAACACAATAAAACCATAATATCCTCTTTCACAGCTTGTTGTAGCAGACTTAACATCATTTTCTCATTCTTATATTTTTTCTTGTCATCGGCACTCATATCTTTGATCGCAACTTCCTCTTCATCATCATTTAACGGTCTCACATACTTTGTTTCAACACACTCCCATGCATCTAGATAGTTAGCTTGTACCCAGTTCTCGAAACGACCTTCCCAGCCTTTATATTCTTCAATATTCAATAGTTTGGGCGGTTTTTGCATTGTTCCTGTTTCGTTTTCGAACATTGTGTTTTGTGCAATAGTGATCGGGATAACCGCAGTTGCGAATGCGTTGTAAAATTCCCCGTCCATTTTTTTAAATTTCAACAAGTTATACAACTGTCCTTAAAAGCGAAATCAAGACTTTGGATGTCCTTAAAAGCGAAATCAGATTGTTCACAAAGGCGAAACCCCTAGTATCACTGGAGCGAAATCTGTGTGTTCAAATAAGCGAAATCTCTTATATTGTGACACAAGAGCGAAATCTGATGTAACTTCGAGCGAAATCAGGGTTTTGGGTGGTCACAAAAGCGAAATCTGGTGTGTACTATGAACGAAATCACCAAGTGTCCGTATAAGTGAAACCTAATCGGAAGTTAATTTGATTCAGTTTTAGTCCGAATTTCAGTTTCAAACTTTCAGGGATTTGTCTATGACTAATTACGCACAATCTGTGAAATTTTGATCGAATTTTGACCGGTAAAACTAAAACTGGTGAAGAAAGAAGGTGTAGAAGTAAGAAATGTCGATGAATTCCAGCTATTCTCTGTAGAACTCCTCCTCCTGAAGCTCTGATACGACTTGTAGGATCGTGTTTCGACCCGAACGAGTCATTCAGAGGAGTTTTGATCAGGTACAGGTGCGGAAAACAAGTATCTGACTTAGAAACAGCTAGCGAATCACTTTTAACACCTTTTTGTATTGATATCTGACAGATTACATCCAAATCTCACACCGGCAGCACCTCGGTATGGAATCGTACAACTGTTACATGATTTCGCTTATGAGAACATATATATAGTGCATGAGATTTCGCTCCAAGGTACATGACCTTATGAGCGAAACCCTAACAAGTCCATATCAGCGAAATCATCTATGGTCACATAAGCGAAACCCCATCTATGTCCCTATAAGCGAAATCATCATCCTAATTACATACATTCTCCAGTTTTCTCGTAAAACGTGCCCTAATCTAACAATCTAAGACTAAGACTCGATACAAGACGAAGTCGACAGATGCATGCACCAACATCGACGTTTTAAAACAATGTTGTGGTATTTTACTTTTTAAAACTTGAAGTAATGGATGATTATCACGGTTTTATTTTCATATAGCTTGGTTGTGATTAAGCTATGGTATTAAGAAGTCACACCAAATAAACCCACGCTTCCGTAAAGCCAGGGTGTGACATTACCATTGTTTGCCATGTAGATTATTGTTGGTCTTTAAATGAAGATATTTTTTTTTATATTTCTTTATGGCAGAGGTTTAAAATTTGTCCTTTCAGTTTCTTGATATTTAATTTTATAGTTTTCACATGAAAATTTATTTTTTAAATGTTTTGCATTAAATGGCTGCTGATATTTAATATCAATTTATTCGTTTATATTAAAAGTCTGTTGAAAGGACTGCTAAGTGACTATTGTTGTATAAGATCTGTTGTTACCCAATAGTGGTTTCCAAATATTGCTGAAGGGTATTGTCTGTTCTCTTAACATCTGTTGTTGGCCAACAGTGGTTTTCGCAACAACTGTCAACCATTATCAGAGCAGAGGTTGTGACGTGGACAGATGTTAGCCATCAGATCTTTCTAACTTCTGACACGTTAGCATTCACCTTTTCACTTTATAAACCACTGTTTCATCCCCAAACAGAGGTTTTACTTTTGTCTGGAATTTAAAATTCAGCAGTAAGGTTTCCACCTTCTTCTTCAACACTTCTTCGTCAACCTCTCGCAACTTTCAATTCCGATGATTGATAACTACGTTGCTATTTTTGAGAAAACCGAGAACAATACTCTATATCATTCGATGATTGATATTCTTACATCATCAAAATATAAGGTTATTCTTACCGCCGACGCACCCATTTTCCAAGAGACGCTTCGCGATTTTTGGGCTAATGCGAATATTGAAGAACAAAACAATGTGGCTGTAAGTATAACTTCAAAAGTCGGAGGTCAATCGGTTGCGATTACCCCCAGTACCATATCAACAACATTTGAGGTATACGACTTGGCAGGTAAGACCTCTTTGCCGAAAAATGAGATTCAAACATACTTGAAGGGGAGGGGATATGATGGAGAGTTGAATAAGGCAACTATGTTAAAAGGTAATTTTCCACCGCCGATGAAATTCCTGTTCCATACTCTCTTAATCTGTCTCTCAAATAAAACTACTTCTTTTAACGAAATACCTTTGAAAATTCAGTCATTGGGGTATGCAATTTTGACAAATACTGATTTTAACTACTCCCAAGCACTGTTTGCTGATTTGATTGCAAATTTAAATAACATTAAAAAGGGCAAAACTGCTGTTATTAAAAAGGGGAAAGCTGCTGCTATTGAAAAGGCGAAAACTGCTGGTTTTCTTATGTTTCCTAGACTATTAAGCTACTACCTGCAAAAACATGTTTCTCAAAAAGCTTTTGAAAAAGGTGAAGCTATTAAAATGAATAGTCTAACTTTTACTCGCCTTGTGGCTAAAGAGTCAAATGTTTTCAAAACTGAAGCAAAGGGGAATGAGGAAATTTTAGATGAGTCTACAACTGCTCCTCAAATGTCTGTTATTGAGCCCACTGCTCTTGGTGATCACAACAGTACAACCACTGCTGTGAAACCCCCACCAACAAAACTCAAAAAGACCAAAACAAAATCCAAAAAGCCCACCGAAACCAGCAAAACGGGTCTTCTGGAAGATGAGATCCCAGAGGTTAACCCCGTGACAACACAGATGTCACTACAAACCACTGTTGCTACTTCCTCACAACATGTGGAAAGATCTCAACCCATAAACCAAACTCCTCATGATTCCTCACAAAAGGAACATGTTGTATTCACAGGGACACCACAATATGATGTCATACCCTCATATGAGAGTATACTTAAAAGCCCTTCTCACGCGGTAATATCTCTTTCGACAGCAATCCCTTCATCTTCCATTCCACCAAAGTTTGTAACACTGCTTCAAGCTATTGACATTCAGAGTGATAGCAATCCCTCTCACGAACACTTTACTGAGAGTTTAACTTCAACAATAGCTATGTCTGAACCTTTTCAATTACCTAACCCAGAAATAGTTGAGGAGGCTACACCTCTTGAATTTCAGCAAATTCTTGATGGTATATCAAATGGAATAGCTACTACAAATGTCAAATCCACTGATTTACATTTGGACAGTAGTTTCATCAGTCAGACTCCCTTGAAGGCAACCACTGTTGTGTCTATCAAGGTATCCACTGGTGAGTTCAAGTTAACCACGGGTGAGATCACTAAGCTAACTACTGATGCAGAGGGAAGTCCCCAGAACCAAGAACAAGGGGCATCTGCTAATGAAAATTTGGAGATACCTCCTCTTTCAAAAGCAGATACAACCACCTCTGGTGGGAATTCAGATGATCCTATTAAGTTAGGTGATGGATTAAAATACCAGGATTTGACGGACAGGATCTCTAACTTGGAAACAACTGTTGCTGATATGAAAGATCAATTGAAGCAGTTGGTGGATGCTTTCAAAAGTCGACCTTCTCATCAGCAGTTATGCCAAGAGCTTTGGAATTCGGTACAACCCATTCTTACAGCTCAAAGGGAACTAGCTGAGATTCAACTTAATTCCCACATGAAGCTAATTAGAGTTATGGTTGAAGCAAGATACAAAGACACACAGGCTGACATCAAGGGCATAAAAGAATGCATTGTAAAGTTAACTGGTACTACCCCTACACCTGTGTTTGAAAAAGAAGATGAAGATGATGCTGATAAGAGGGAAAATGATTCCATGAAAATCTTTGGCAAACCAACACCAAGGAATCAGCCCAAACAAAATCCAAAGGCTGCCAAGCAAACTTCTGCAAAACCTCCTGGAAAATCTGATACCGGTAAGAAAAAGGGAATTGATGATTCCGTTAACAAACAGACAGATAAGGAGATTGAACGAAAATAGAAGAGGAAGCATACAAAAGAGGAAGATGAAGTGCTCAACATTAGAACTTCAAATAGTAGAAAATCACAGAAAGATAATGAATCACCACCAGAAAAACCAACCACTGTTGTGAAACTCAAAACCACTGCTGAACCTAAGAAGTCAGATTCTGATACACCTACAACAAAACTCTCACCACAAAAACCACCTGTCAAAAAGTAGAATACAAAATCCTCATCACCACTGCCAACCTCGACTGAAACAATTGCTGATGCAACAAATGTTTCAGCATATGTTAAAACAACAGCGGTTGAGACAACAGTTGTTTCAACAGTTGTTAGTCAATCCACTGATTCTACCCAATTTCAATTTCCATCACAATCAACCCTTACAGTCATGGCACCTTTTTCTTCCCTAATTCCTCCTTCTCCAAAATCTGTTTACACAAGAAAGAGAAAATTCATGGTGCATGAAGAAAAGAAGGAAGATATACCCGCACCAATTCCGTTATCAGCTACTCCGTTCATTCAAAGTCCACCTAAACCATTCGTCCCACCTTCATCAACAAAGATCAACCCATTGGCAGTAACTTTCCCTCTGGAACTGTTTGCAGTTCAAGATGAAATGACTCAATTTTACACAGATGATGATCCATCAAAAAGAACCTTCCCATCTCTTTAGGGATTTGAAACTCCAAAGAATATTTATGAATATCTGAAGCTAAAGGGCAAGCAAGCAGAAGATAAGGCAAATGAAGAGTGTAAAGGGCTAGGAGACATTAATTTATCAGCTCGCATGCAACATTGGCTTGGTGAAATCAAGAAGTTGGAAGATTTTGCTAGAGACCTGAGTAAGAATATGTCAAATCTGTCACCAAATGCTGAGCTAGAAAAGACATTAAGAAATGATTTCTTGAACATTGTCATGGAAACCAAGCCCTACGAAGCCTACAGATCTGATTTCAAAGACTGGCCCCTTGAGGCTCTTAATGAGGAAGTTAATAGAATTGAAAAGATGAATAAAGATCCTCAAATGCCAAAATCTGCTCCCAACTGGAAACAATACAAAAAGGTTGAAGTGGATGAAGTGTTGAAGTATAAGAGAATGAAGGCAGAACTTGTAGCAACTAAGGTTGGGACTGCTAGAAAAATTGGAAAATGGACTAAGCAGTCTATTGATCTAGCTTACAGTAGGTTAGAAGAGAGAAGAAAGACAGATCCATCCCTTCCTAAAAAGCCAGTATACAAAGATGAAACGACTGTTATACGCCAGCAGACCGTTACATCTAAAAAGCTGTTCTCATCAGCAGATGTATCCATTGTTGCCTTGAACCAAAGAAAAAGACAGCAACTGATGGATAAGGAAGATGAAAATAGGTATGCTGAGCACAGAAAAGGGTCTATCAGAAATCAGTTACAATATGGATTGGATGATGCTTCGTTGCAATTACAAGCTCAAGTTGCTCAAACACTTCAGAAGTTGGCAAGCAGGCCTCAATCGCCAAACTCCTCTCAAATAAAACTTCTCCCAAGAAACCCATCAGATCCAAAAATACTAAACTGGAAGTCTGACAAACAGACCCATGAATTGACTTTGATCAAGTCTGATGGTAGTGTTGAAAAGATATCAAGGGAGAATGCACTTGGTCTGAATCCAGTTGACCTCCAAGATCTTTTTAACCTTCAGCTTGATAGGGATGAAGATGATACTGATTCCTTGGATTTTGAGCTCCAATTCAAAGGGCAAATCTGAGAAATGTTGATGAGAGAATAAAGATTTGCTGATTTCTAAAATCTGTTGATTCCTTGATTTAGTTTTGCTGAAAGTTGTTGAGGCAGGTGATTGTGTTTTTGTAGTTAACGTTTGTTGAACTTTAAGTTGTATTCAAATTCTATGAAGTACGTATGTCTATAAACAGTTTATATTGTCTTTTTGGGTAAACAATTAAATTGTATGTAATTGATATATTAACCGATATTCTATGTTTATTTTTATCTTTTAGCTATAATAGATAAAACGTTTTGGTACAATATCTATACACGTATCTATATGTTCTATTAATATGTGTTATGCATGTTTGTCTAAGAAACGACTCGTGTTTGCAGCTCTCATTTTTAATGAGAGTACTAAATTCTTTGTTAATAACATTATTCTCTTAAAATCTGTTTACTAACCTTTATAATTTCTGTTGACTGACCTTTTTAACATAGGTTGACTAACATGCACATCTGTTTACTATCTATCCATCTGGGAAGCTCTGTTGGAAATAGTGGATAACATTTTTTAGGAAAGTCTGTTAGAAAGCAACAGAAGTTTTTAACAGTTAATAGACAACAGTAATTTGCTATTAACATAATGGAAATGCTGTTGTATAAAGCTATTGACCATTAGTGTATATCAATTTTATAAGTCTGCGCTAATTATTTTTTTACTCTCTGTCAATATTGGCTATGCATGGTTTTCTAAGAAACGACCCGTGTTTGCACACGGGTCTTACTGCTACTACTATATAATAAAAGAAACCAACATTTGGACATGTGTCATTCATTGAAGGTATCCTCAAATTTATACTTATCTTATATTAACTAAATAAATAATAAATTACATAATAAAAAAACACTAAATAAATAATAAATTACATAATAAAAAATCAAAGCATATCTGAAAAAACTCTACGGATTATCAGTATGAATTATACAAAGGTGTTTTAAAATAATAGTTTTTTCATTAACTTTAAAAGATAGAACTTTTTTATTAATTTTTAAAAGCCTTAAATTATAAATAAAATCTAATAATAACTGTGATATTTTTTATATTCAAATAGTAATCTAAATATAAAAAAAAAACTCTAAAAATCGAACCAAATAGAAAACCAGTGGGTCGGTTAATGGCTTTTTTGAAAACTGAAAGTAGCGGGTCGGTTATGGTTATCATTTTTTCCATACCCACCATCACTGAACCGAACCGACATGTAATAAATCTTTGTAGGATTTAGTACTTTTCACCATATTTTTAATATTTAATGTTTTTGACTAAAGATTTTTAGTACTTATTGGTTTTTCATTTCATTTTGTGGTTTTGGTTGAATTATTATTTGAACTTATGGAATGTATCATGTCACTTTATTTGAATGTTCGATAATAATTGGTATTAATATTATAGATTATATGTATTTTTTTAATACTATGTAATATACTAATATATACAAATATGCAATAACAACTTATTCCATGTTAAGAAAATTAAGGTATTTTTAGCTAAGCTAAATACATGATTTACCACCCATAACCGACCCGCTATAACCATCAAAACCGAATAACCATAACCACCATAACCGATCGGTTATGGTTATGGTTATCCAATAACAGACATCGCGGTTATGGTTATGGTTTTTGGTCAAAACCAACCCAAACCGACCCATGCACACCCCTAGTATATAATAAAAGAAACCAAATTTTTGACAAGTGTTATTCATTGAAAGTATCCTCAAATCTATACTAATCTTATATTAACTAAATAAATAATAAATTGATATTAAATCTTATCATACTTTAATAAAATATTATCCTCAAATCTAAATTGTTAATTTAATATATTTTTTAAAACATATACCTCTCTTTCCTATTTATCTTATATTAAATATATAAATAATAAATTAATATAAATGTTATCCAAATTTATTAAAAATATAACTTTTTTTAATTATTTACCATACAAAGTTACATTTATATAACCTGTGTAATAGACGAAGTTTTTAAAGATATATTTTTTTATCATTTGCCATGTAAAATTATATTTATTCAACACGTGTAATACACGTGGTTTTTAAGTATTTTTTTATTATTTGGTAGATTTTTCAACCCAACTATACACGGGTTTTTTAAAGATACGACACTTTTAGTATTTAATAAACAAAATTACATTTATTAATCTGTGTAATACACATGGTTTTTAAAGATATAACTCTTTTTTAGATCTATTCAACACGTGTAATATACGGGGTTTTTAAGGATGTAATTTTTTATCATTTGGTAGATTTATTCAACTCGATTATGCACGGGGTTTCTTAAGATACGACGTTTTTAGTATTTAGTATACAAAATTACATTTATTTAATTTGTATAATACACATGGTTTTTAAAGATATAACTTTTCTTTTATTATTTGATATATAAAATTATATTTATTTAAACCATATAATATACGGGGTTCATAAAGATATAACTTTTTATTATTTAATATATAAAATTATATTTATTCAACCCGTGTAATACACGGGGTTCTAACCTAGTAAATTTATAATTGAATTCCATTTAATTTGATGTAAAGAAAACACGATTATATTAGTCACTGTCACTAAATTAACAACATCAAGTCATTAAATGTCAACTTTAAACCATTTTACCTTCTTTTCTTTTAAAATCTTTAAAATTCAAATATGAACCAAATAGGAGTAATAATCAATAAAAATAATTCAAAAGCTACTCAAAAGTGTAGGGAAATATTTATAAACTAAGTTATTCTATACTAAGCTACTCAAAAGTGTCCTCTTTATTCTATACATACTCCTAGAGTAATTGCTAATGCGGGGTTCAACATGGGAACCAAACTCTATGATGTTTTCGGCCAGGGTGGATGGCATTGGCCTTCGCTTTGGACAAGTCGGTTTCCAACGTTGCGGCTCTTGCGTGATATCAACCTGGATGTGGCGAAGCAAGATAAGCTGGTGTGGAAGAATAGGATGGGGACTGTGATTGACTTTGGCACTGCTTCGGTGTGGGATGATATTCGTGCTACTCAAGATGAGGTCCACTGGTCTAATCTGGTTTGGTTCTCGCAAGCTATTCCTAGACATTCGTTTATAATGTGGCTTATTGTCCATAAGAAGTTGAAAACCCAAGATGTTATGAGCAGATGGAATACCTCGGGTAATGCGAATTTTAATCTTATGTGTTGCTCGTTGTGTACTTCAGGTCCAGACTCGCATGAGCATCTGTTTTTTGAGTGTGGCTATGCTTCTCGTGTATGGGACGGTGTCAAAGTTAAAGCAGACATGGGAGCGACCCCTAACAGATGGAGTGATATTTTTTACCACGTAATGGGGGTAGTGAATTCGAAGAAGGCAAGGCATGTTATTGCTAAACTTGTGGTTAGTGCTTCGGCATACTTTGTATGTAATGAACGAAATAGGAGATTATTTTCGACGAAACGAAGGGATCATGACCAGCTGGTTAATGTTATTTTATCTACTGTTCGGTTGAAGCTCCAATCGATGAAGTTCAAGCAATCTGTTCATACGGATAGAATCTTGCAAGAGTGGGCGTTGCCACGGGGTCTTATAGTAGCTGATGATGATTGTGGCTAGTTTTATTTTTATGGTTTTTTGAGTCTGTAGTCATAGTTGGTTGGTGTGTTTTTGTTTTGCGTGTTTGTTGCGCTTGTTTTCCTCTCGTTTGGCATGTCTTTCGAGAGAACTGAGGTATGTTTTGCTCCTCACTTGTTTTATTGGTTTTGGTTGGTATTAAATTCACCGGGGTAACCCTTTACCCAAAAAAAAATATTTATAAACTAAGTATATTTTAGAGCACATCAAATATCCCCACACTTAAACCTTTTTCGTCCCTCCAGAAAAAGACTTATGGAAACGGCATCAGAATCAGAAATACCCAGGTTCAAAAATCTAGATTACTTTTTAAAATCATAACTCGTGTTAACCGCGATTGCAAGTATACTTATCCTCTTAAACCCAAACCCGGTTCCAAGCCCTTATCATGCCATTTAAGTTCAAGTTTAGTCAATCTACCTAGGGTCTCTGATATTCGCTAATTTACACATATTTTAGTCCCCCGTTTTACCCCTATTTTATGCGTTTTCGGCCGTAAAACCATCATTCGGATACTTAATTATCTACATTTTTGTTTACAGGCCTAAAACAGCATACCAGACAAGATGATAGCGAAAACGAGGACTTTCCGGATAAAACGACGAAGCTGCGCAACTTCTGTTACAAAACTGACCTGGGCGTCTGGAACGGTCGTGCGACCTGATGCACGACCGTGCATATCCGACAAAGTAAGAAAGGCACGGCAGTGAACGATGGTGCAACTCCGCGTGCAAGGCATTGAAGGCCAACCCGGGAACGCACGGTCGTTCCATATCTTGCACCCCGTGCGGACCCGATGTTCCAACAAGACCTCGGAACTGAACGACTAAAGGGCCAGGCGTGCAACCAGACCTCGGAAAGGAACGGCCGTGCCAATTGAAGAACGGCCGTGCGTGGCCGAAGACCAGTCAACGATCTGTGACGTCACGCAGTATGGTGGACCACCACCAATAATTGCTTAAAGTGCACGGTCGTGCGATCGGAGAACGACCGTGCGACATCAAAAAAGCATAAAAACAGAACAGAACCATTCTATTAGTAACTCTGGAATTTTGGAGAGCTGTGCAGGCGATTTTGAGGCTCCGAAGGCTTCTGCTTTCACTCGGATTCAAGCCACATTGCCCGGTTTTGCTCATTTACTATCCGGATTCTTAATCTTGTGCTTGTTTATGGTTGGGGTTTCTAATCTTTCCATGTTTTTGTTAATCTTTCAAGCATTTAGATTAATATTTATGTATTATTGTAGCCTTTGGGCAAAAACACAACAATCCCTTGCTTGATTATAGCCATTAGTATGTTAATCTATGTTTGTAATGAAATTTGGAAGTGTTCTCTATGATTATCTTTGATGATTAGTTTGCAACCTTGTTATTGATATTGATTTCTTGATTATAAGTAATTGTGTTGGATGATTGGTGCTTGGTTAGGTAAGATAGTTGAAAAATGAAGCTTATTTAATCATGTATTAGTAAACTTTTAATTTGGTTAACTAGCTTAACTTAGTTAAAATGTGGGCACCATGATACTCTAACGGGTTAGTGGTTTAATAAAATGTAATTATTGTTAATCAAGAAAGCTTGCCCTCACGGAAGGACTCTAACGGGTTAGATGGTGTTGTTATGAATTCTTGCCATGATTTGTTAGCTTAGTTAGCCGTTTCGGCCAAAATTGCTATCTTGGTGAATTTATGTGCAAGATTTGTAAAATGAACTCGGTTGTGATTTAATCTAGTTTATGCTTGTCTCGGTGGTTGCATTGTGTTTATCGGTGTTGCTTTCCTTGATTAAGTGAGGTTAGAAAACTCCTAACGGATGACTAACTTATTTTTAGGAGATTTTTATAGACATTTATCAATTGCACGTTAAAGAACAATTTTAGGTGGTTAAAGTGTGTTTATCGTTTTAACTTTCCGAATGATTGTCATGTTAGGATTCCCGAAAGGGATACTAATTGTCTCAAAATGGAAAATTGACCGAATGCTTCTAGTGCCAAACCGACTTAGTTGACATGCTTTGGTTGTGTATTAAGCAAGGCTATTTATATATAATTTACTATGTTTTATAAGTATTTGTTTATGCTTACTTTAGTGTAGTTAAAACCAAAACAACTTATGTTTTTTACCGGTAATTTAATGACAAAGGTCTAGTACTAATTCTCCGCCCATTTCCGTGGATCGATACTTGGTTCTTACCGATACTTTACTACATATATGACGGGGTACACTTGCCTCTTTCGTGTGTGTTTTGATGTAAAAGTAATAATCACTTTTATAAATTTAAAACCAATTCGTGTGTAATTTCATTGTAAAAATATGTATAGTCGCGCACGTACCAAGTTTTTGGCGCCATTGCCGGGGAATAGTGAGTTTTAGGAACGACCCGAGTCATTGTGTTATCGGTGTCTATACTTGTTAATATTTGTGTATATTTTCGTGATTATTTATTTGTTGATTTATTTGTTAATATTTCTTGCTTTTAATTCAATTTATTCGTTTTTGTGATTCTTTTTTTTTTTACTTGTAAATTTTTATTCTATTTATTTGATCTAATCCGGATTTATTTATTCATTTATTCGTTGAATTTTCGGCTCTTAAAAATCGTTTTTAAACTAGCCGAATCGATTGTTTTCATTGCTTTAATTTTTATAAAAATTTCGGCCCATTTTCGGATTTTTATAAAATTTTCAGCCCATTTTTATACATATTCTGTTTCTTTTCAGCTAAAAAAAAAAACATTATTATATTAATAAACTATTCATTGTGTCAGTTTTTCGTTTGCAGGTTGATGTCCTCAACTCCCGCGCCCGCTATTGTGACAACTCGTAATTTAAACCCACTTTGTGTAACGTTACGTGCTCACGTGAACTATGATTGGTTGGATGTTATGGTTATTTTATGTGAATGTTATGTTTATTTTATGTGAATGTATATTCATACAAGTGACTCGACCGCACAAGACTCTTGAACGCACAACCTCTACTTGAATGCACAAGGCCTTGGGCCGTATTCCTTGTAACCGGAACCAATGGGCAGCCCATTAGGGGGGTTTCGGCCTACTCATCTTATACGTACAACATACACCCACCTTAGGAGGTCATTCTCTCATAGTTACAATTCTCACAACACACACAAACCCTAGACGACTTTCTCTCTCTCTCGTTTTGCTTGGAAGCCGACGGCACCAAGATCACAAGTTGGATCAATCCTTGCTCACCCTCTTTGATATCGGTTAGTGTTGATATTGATACCTTGTTAAATGATGTTGTGATTGCATGATTTTATTAAACCGGGTTGATGTTGCTATGCCTTGCATGCGAGTGATGATGTTTGATTTCTGTTGATGTTCTTGCTATTTGAATTGCTTAAATATCATGTATGAATTACACAAGGATTGATGATCTTGTGGTATTACCGAATAAATAAGCAATCGGCCATGATATGAATTGGTTAGATTTAGATATCGATCCACTGTTTGTTTGAAGGATTGGTATTGTTAACTTGAATTGATAGATATTGTTCATAAGCATAGTACTAGGGTTCATATGAATTAGGTGTTGAATTCTTGGTTTGATCGATAATAGTGTTGGTTTAGAAACTATTACTGTTGATTGATTCAAATATGGGAACCTTGGAATTGATTTGCAAATGATAATTATAACCGATTGGCAAGAAATCAGGAACATTTAACTAACCGCACAAGGTCTGATCGCATAAGGATCGGATCGCACAAGTATTAATCACACAAGATCTTCTGATCGCACATGAGGTCCGAACGCACAAGCAGGTCAGTCACACAAGCTGACCTGGTCGCACAAGAGGATCAGACCGTACAAGGGTCTCCAAACGCACAAGCCCACACTAATCGCACAAGTGACTGTTTTGTTGCTGGGCCGAGATCTTTATATAAATTTCTTAACATGTTGGGCCGGGTGTTATGTTGGGTTGGGCCAAGTTTGGATCACACAACCCAAAGGGTTCGCACAAGCTACCTGGATCGTACAATTTGTCCGGGTCGCACAAGGCACACTTGTGTTAGTGAATTTGGGCCGAGCACATGGGCTTACATCTTTAGCCGCACAAGACTGTTATGTGTTTGGTGTATTGGGCCGATATGTTATTGGGTTGTATATTATTGTTGGGCCGGGTTTGGTTGGACCGCACAACATGTTGTGGATCGCACAACATGTTGGGCCGGATAATATTGGACTTATTTAATCGTGCAAGTTGATATGTTGTGACTGTAACTTGTATAGCTTGATTGTTAAAGTGTTGCCATGATCTATACGTACCTGAAACCTGTTAGTTATGTGTAAACCTGTGTGCATTACGTGAACCAAACCTGACTTGTATGATAAACGTGCTAGGACGTGGTTGAACACATTGTAGCTTAGCTGAACTTTTTGTGTATCATACTGAGCAACCCCAGGTGAGTTCATTGCATTTTCTCAAGCATGCGTCCCGGTGGTTTGGGACAACTGGTAAACATTTGGAAGGGAAACTTGGGGTAAACAACTGAAACATAGAAATAATCATTTACCGGATTGCCTGTAAGGCAATGGGGTAATTAGTTGATAGCGCTATTAGGTTTGGCACCCTCACACCGGGCCGTAAGGACGGGCATGAACTAATTACTGGGACAACTTGTAACGCGGATATAAGACCTCCTACAGCTTGTCAAGGTTGTTTGATACCTTGACTTTGACCAATGCCTGTAGGGCATTGGGGTTAGGCATTCCCATCATTGACGCTGCATACGGTACAATAATCAAGTTAACAACGACATCTGAACCAAACAACGAGTTGATTTAACTAATATCTGGTAACTTCACACGTAAGCAACACCTTGAACTCACCAGCGTAGTCTGACACACTTGTTTGCATGCTTGTAGGTCGTTAACTTTGGAACATGGACTTGCTATCTGGGCGAGCTGGAGTGGTCATGGATCGAAGCTGCTGGATTATTTATAATTGATACGTTGGTTTTAAGTTTATTTTGAAACGATTACTAAACGACTTATCATATGCTTCCGCTACATAACTCTTGGAAATTAATATTGTGTTGACATTTAATCTTGGCGATTAATGACATGTTTTATTTAAGTACTTACTATTGGTTCAATGTGATTGGTGGCTCAGACTCTGATGCGTAACACGCCTCGCGGGGTTTCCGCAGGTGGTATTTTGGGGGTGTTACAGTTTGGTATCAGAGCCACTGGTTATAGTGAACTAGGTTTTAAAACGTTTTGTAAAACCAGACTATAACCGAACAACTTCGAAAATCGATCATGACACTCAGCACCAGATTGCAAGGTTCGTTTCTCTCTCACTTTATACAGTACTTGCTTAGCAGTCACACACCCACAACGTATATGAACTGAAAGGTTTAACACCATAGTGACTTGATAGTGTGACACTACTCTCCGACTCATGTAAACCATAGAACTATGATATCATCTGTTGTGTTGTTTGAACGGGGAAACTTCGAGCGTAAGCTAAGAGACACTGAGATAAGCATGCAAATTGCCTTATTATTATGGGTGCACACTTAATAATAATGCGGGGTGCATGCAAGTCCCAGTGAGGCTTATCGAGCGTGAGAAGGGTTCTGCCTTACTATGTGTGAACTTAGTAGTACGTGAATATCAGTATGATACTTGACTCCTGTCTCGTTTCGATTTCTAAATCGGTTTATTCCCAACTATAGAAACATGAGTGGACGAGGACACGGACGTGGCAACATCAACATGACTCAGGCTGAGTTGAATGACCTAATCAATACCCGCGTGGCTGAGGCTTTAGCAGCCTATCAAGCTGGTACGGAATGTGCCAAGTACTCTCTACTCTTATACCACGTACACGTCTTTTCATTCCTATAATGTGTTTCCTCCCGTTATTTAGGTCAACAAGCGCAACCTCAACCTAACCAGCCTGCGTGTACGTTCAAAATGTTTATGGACTGCAAGCCACAGACCTTCACCGGGACTGAAGGGGCTGTGGGACTCCTAAGATGGTTCGAAAAAGCCGAGTCTGTGTTTGCTATCTGTAACTGTCCCGCTGGGGACAGGGTGAAATATGCTGCGGGTACCTTGGCTGATGGTGCCCTAACATGGTGGAACGCCCAAGTACAGTTGTTGGGCATCGAGGCAGCGAATGCCACAACTTGGGAAGATTTTAAAGAACTGATCAGGGAGGAGTACTGTCCTCGGGACGAGGTCCAGAAGCTGGAAAACGAATACTACGACTTGAAGATGGTTGGATCTGAAGTCGAAGCGTATGTGAAGCGATCGTATGAACTGGCCGACATGTGCCCAAACTTGTCCCGGCCTATGTCCCGGAGGATTGAGTTATTCATCAAAGGGTTTCCTCCGCGTGTGAAGAGCTTGGTCACTGCAGCCCATCTCAATGATTTGACACAGATCGTTCGTCTGACTCACAAGATTGTGGATCAAGAGGTGGAAAGCGATTCGTTACCCCCGCGTATTTCGGCCACTAAAGCTGCTACACCCACTGCCACTGCGTCCGCTAATGATAACAAGCGGAAGTGGAGTGATTATGATAAAGCATCCAGTGCTGGTCAGACTCAGAAAAGGCCAGATCACCACAACAACCGCAACTTTAGCCAGTCGTCTTCTGTCAATCAAGGCCAGGGAAGTGGTCAAAGTCAGGGCTCGTATGCAGGGAAGAAACCACAGTGTAATAAGTGTGGCTACCATCATTTCGGGCCGTGTAGTCGCACATGTCGCAGGTGTGGTAAAGTGGGCCATGAGGCCAAGGATTGTAGGGCTTCACAGCCCAAACACCAGCAGCAACAAAACCAGCAGAATCAGAGACAACAGGGACAACCGCCCCAGCAGAACCAGGGTTTTAGGAGGGGGTGCTATCAATGTGGGGATGAGGGTCACTTTAAGCGGGATTGCCCTCAGCTAAACCAGAACGCTAACGACAACAACCGCCCGAATAATAACAACGCTGGAAACAACAACAACAACAACGGCAACAACGGGGGTAATGGTGCTCGGGGCAGAGTGTTTCAGCTTGGAGCAGGGGATGCCAGGAATGACGGCAACGTTGTAACTGGTACGTTTCCTGTTAACAATCGTATTGCTTCTGTATTATTTGATTCGGGTGCCGATTGGAATTACGTGTCCCTAGAGTTTAGTCAACAATTAGGGATAACCCCAACACCTTTAGAGGTTAAACAAGTAGTAGAACTAGCAGATGGTAAGACGATAGAAGCCTCAAATGTCCTTTTTGGATGCAAACTAGATCTCGTGGGTCAGGTGTTTGACATTGACCTCCTTCCCGTTACGCTCGGTAGTTTTGACATAGTGGTAGGCATGGATTGGTTGTCTAAGCACCAAGCAGAAATTCTGTGTATGGAGAAGATTGTGCGTATTCCTCTCCCTGAAGGAGAGTCACTGTTAGTTCAAGGGCATCGTAGTGGAACGATGGTTGGGATTATCACGGCCATGCGTGCACAACAGTATCTACAAAAGGGGTATCCTGCACTGTTAGCGTTAGTTACCAACGCTCAGACTGAAGAGAGTAAGATCGAGGATCTACCAGTGGTGCGAGAATTCGCTGATGTATTCCCAGAGGAGCTACCAGGGTTACCTCCTCACCGTCAAGTAGAATTTCAGATTGATCTTGCACCGGGAGCGGCTCCAATTGCTCGAGCTCCTTACCGGTTAGCACCTGGAGAGTTACAGGAACTGTCCAATCAATTGCAGGAGTTGTTGGATAGGGGTTTCATTCGACCCAGTTCTTCGCCTTGGGGAGCCCCAGTTCTGTTCGTAAAGAAGAAAGACGGGTCATTCCGTACGTGTATCGACTATCGAGAGCTCAACAAGGTGACCATTAAGAACCGCTATCCGTTACCACGCATCGACGATTTGTTTGACCAGTTGCAAGGGTCAAGTTTCTATTCAAAGATCGACTTAAGGTCGGGTTATCACCAGGTAAGGGTTAGGGAAGAGGATGTTCCCAAGACAGCCTTTCGAACGCGCTACGGACACTATGAGTTTTTGGTCATGCCGTTTGGATTGACCAATGCACCAGCGGTTTTCATGGATCTCATGAACCGCGTATGCAAGCCATATCTCGACGAGTTTGTTATAGTGTTTATTGACGACATCTTAGTCTATTCCAAGAACAAGGAAGATCACGAGCGCCACCTACGTCTCATCTTGGAACTTTTGAGAAGGGAACAGCTGTATGCGAAATTTTCTAAGTGCGACTTTTGGATTCGGGAAGTGCATTTCCTTGGGCACGTTGTTAACGAGAAAGGGATACATGTGGACCCTGCGAAGGTGGATGCAGTTAAGAATTGGGCGGCACCAAAGACTCCGTCTGAGGTGCGTCAATTTCTTGGTCTCGCTGGATACTATCGAAGGTTTATTAAAGACTTCTCGAAAATCGCGCAACCTCTCACCTCACTGACACAGAAAAACACGGCGTACTCTTCGGGAACGAAGCAGGAAGAGGCCTTCCAGTTGTTAAAACAGAAACTTTGTAGTGCACCGATCTTGTCTTTACCAGAGGGCACCGAAGATTCTGTGGTATATTGTGACGCGTCAATTCAGGGTCTCGGTTGCGTGTTGATGCAACGCGAGAAGGTAATAGCTTATGCTTCTCGTCAGCTGAAGGTGCACGAGAAGAACTACACGATGCACGACTTGGAGTTAGGAGCGGTGGTATTTGCGTTGAAGATTTGGAAGCACTATCTGTACGGTACCAAATGCACCATCTACACCGACCATAGGAGTCTCCAGCACATCTTCGACCAAAAAGAGTTGAATATGCGACAACGACGATGGGTGGAGTTATTGAACGATTATGAATGTGCCATCAAGTATCATCCGGGCAAGGCGAACGTTGTAGCTGACGCCCTCAGCAGAAAGGATAATGCACCTAGGCGTGTGCGAGCATTGCAACTCACGATTCAGTCCAACCTCCCTTCCCAGATACGAGATGCTCAGTTGGAAGCGTTGAAACCAGAGAACGTTCGAGCTGAAGCTTTACGTGGCTCGAGACAACGACTAGAACAGAAGGGAGACGGTGCTTACTACGTAACCGGACGCATCTGGGTTCCACTCTATGGTGACTTACGAGAACTCGTAATGGAAGAGGCACATAAATCACGCTACTCTATACATCCTGGATCAGATAAGATGTACCACGACCTGAAAACTACCTACTGGTGGCCCAGCATGAAGGCTCATATAGCAACCTACGTCAGCAAATGTTTGACTTGTGGTAAAGTCAAAGCAGAACATCAAAAGCCCTCAGGTCTACTGCAGCAACCAGAGATACCCACATGGAAGTGGGAACAGATCGCTATGGATTTCGTGACAGGACTACCAAGAACTCAGGCTGGGAATGACACTATTTGGGTGATTGTTGATCGCCTCACGAAATCAGCACACTTCCTAGCAATCAAGGAAACGGACAAGTTTTCTCAGCTGGCAGCAGTGTATCTCAAGGAAGTGGTTTCTAGGCATGGAGTGCCAACTTCTATCATTTCAGACCGTGATCCGCATTTCACTTCAGAGTTATGGCAGTCAATGCATAAATCGTTTGGTTCCCAACTCGACATGAGTACCGCTTATCACCCGCAGACAGATGGTCAAAGCGAGCGCACCATCCAGACACTTGAAGATATGCTTCGGGCATGCGTACTCGACTTTGGAAAAGGATGGGAGAAGCACCTACCGTTGATAGAATTCTCCTACAACAACAGCTACCATTCAAGTATTAAGGCAGCTCAGTTCGAAGCACTGTACGGGCGGAAATGTCGTTCACCTCTCTGTTGGCATGAGGTGGGGGATAGTCAGATCACAGGACCTGAGTTTGTTCTTGAAGCATCAGAAAGCATCGTGCAGATCAGAAACCGTATGGCCGCAGCTCGTGACTGCCAGAAGAGCTACGCTGATAAGCGTAGTAAACCGTTGGAATTCGAAGTTAATGATCGCGTTATGCTAAAAGTCTCACCCTGGAAGGGTGTGGTGCGTTTTGGGAAATGCGGCAAATTAAACCCTCGTTATGGGGGACCGTTCAAAATTTTAGAACGGATTGGAAAGGTGGCCTACAGGTTGGAATTACCTGCTGAGTTGGGTAATGTCCATGATGTATTTCACGTATCGCAGCTAAAGAAGTGTTTGGTTGATGAAACACTAGTTGTACCATTTCAAGAGCTGAAGATAGATGACAAATTGCAGTTTGTCGAAGAACCAATTGAAATTATGGATCGGGAAGTTAAAGTTCGTAAACACAGCCGTATACCGATTGTGAGAGTTCGTTGGAACTCAAGACGTGGTCCAGAGTTCACGTGGGAACGCGAGGACCAGATGAAACTTAAGTATCCACATTTGTTCCCCGAAGACCAGTCAAAATCTAGCGAACCCAGTGTTGATGCAACTAGCGAATTTCGGGACGAAATTCCCATTCAAGTGGGGGATGATGTGACACCCCAGGAAAACTAGTGAACAATATAGCTTACGTTAGTGAGTGCGTACCAAATTTCGGGACGAAATTTCTTTTTAGTTGGGGATACTGTGACAACTCGTAATTTAAACCCACTTTGTGTAACGTTACGTGCTCACGTGAACTATGATTGGTTGGATGTTATGGTTATTTTATGTGAATGTTATGTTTATTTTATGTGAATGTATATTCATACAAGTGACTCGACCGCACAAGACTCTTGAACGCACAACCTCTACTTGAACGCACAAGGCCTTGGGCCGTATTCCTTGTAACCGGAACCAATGGGCAGCCCATTAGGGGGGTTTCGGCCCACTCATCTTATACGTACAACATACACCCACCTTAGGAGGTCATTCTCTCATAGTTACAATTCTCACAACACACACAAACCCTAGACGACTTTCTCTCTCTCTCGTTTTGCTTGGAAGTCGACGGCACCAAGATCACAAGTTGGATCAATCCTTGCTCACCCTCTTTGATATCGGTTAGTGTTGATTTTGATACCTTGTTAAATGATGTTGTGATTGCATGATTTTATTAAACCGGGTTGATGTTGCTATGCCTTGCATGCGAGTGATGATGTTTGATTTCTGTTGATGTTCTTGCTATTTGAATTGCTTAAATATCATGTATGAATTACACAAGGATTGATGATCTTGTGGTATTACCGAATAAATAAGCAATCGGCCATGATATGAATTGGTTAGATTTAGATATCGATCCACTGTTTGTTTGAAGGATTGGTATTGTTAACTTGAATTGATAGATATTGTTCATAAGCATAGTACTAGGGTTCATATGAATTAGGTGTTGACTTCTTGGTTTGATCGATAATAGTGTTGGTTTAGAAACTGTTACTGTTGATTGATTCAAATATGGGAATTTTGGAATTGATTTGCAAATGATAATTATAACCGATTGGCAAGAAATCAGTAACATTTAACTAACCGCACAAGGTCTGATCGCATAAGGATCGGATCGCACAAGTATTAATCACACAAGATCTTCTGATCGCACATGAGGTCCGAACGCACAAGCAGGTCAGTCGCACAAGCTGACCTGGTCGCACAAGAGGATCAGACCGTACAAGGGTCTCCAAACGCACAAGCCCACACTAATCGCACAAGTGACTGTTTTGTTGCTGGGCCGAGATCTTTATATAAATTTCTTAACATGTTGGGCCGGGTGTTATGTTGGGTTGGGCCAAGTTTGGATCACACAACCCAAAGGGTTCGCACAAGCTACCTGGATCGTACAATTTGTCCGGGTCGCAAAAGGCACACTTGTGTTAGTGAATTTGGGCCGAGCACATTGGGCTTACATCTTTAGCCGCACAAGACTGTTATGTGTTTGGTGTATTGGGCCGATATGTTATTGGGTTGTATATTATTGTTGGGCCGGGTTTGGTTGGATCGCACAACATGTTGTGGATCGCACAACATGTTGGGCCGGATACTATTGGACTTATTTAATCGTGCAAGTTGATATGTTGTGACTGTAACTTGTATAGCTTGATTGTTAAAGTGTTGCCATGATCTATACGTACCTGAAACCTGTTAGTTATGTGTAAACCTGTGTGCATTACGTGAACCAAACCTGACTTGTATGATAAACGTGCTAGGACGTGGTTGAACACATTGTAGCTTAGCTAAACTTTTTGTGTATCATACCGAGCAACCCCAGGTGAGTTCATTGCATTTTCTCAAGCATGCGTCCCGGTGGTTTGGGACAACTGGTAAACATTTAGAAGGGAAACTTGGGGTAAACAACTGAAACATAGAAACAATCATTTACCGGATTGCCTGTATGGCAATGGGGTAATTAGTTGATAGCGCTATTAGGTTTGGCACCCTCACACCGGGCCGTAAGGACGGGCGTGAACTAATTACTGGGACAACTTGTAACGCGGATATAAGACCTCCTACAGCTTGTCAAGGTTGTTTGATACCTTGACTTTGACCAATGCCTGTAGGGCATTGGGGTTAGGCATTCCCATCATTGACGCTGCATACGGTACAATAATCAAGTTAACAACGACATCTGAACCAAATAACGAGTTGATTTAACTAATATCTGGTAACTTCACACGTAAGCAACACCTTGAACTCACCAGCGTAGTCTGACACACTTGTTTGCATGCTTGTAGGTCGTTAACTTTGGAACATGGACTTGCTATTTGGGCGAGCTGGAGTGGTCATGGATCGAAGCTGTTGGATTATTTATAATTGATACATTGGTTTTAAATTTATTTTGAAACGATTACTAAACGACTTATCATATGCTTCCGCTACATAACTCTTGGAAATTAATATTGTGTTGACATTTAATCTTGGCGATTAATGACATGTTTTATTTAAGTACTTACTATTGGTTCAATGTGATTGGTGGCTCAGACTCTGATGCGAAACACGCCTCGCGGGGTTTCCGCAGGTGGTATTTTGGGGGTGTTACAGCTATCGCTGAGCCTACTGACGAACCAGCGCATAATCTTAGAAGAAGTAAGAGGCTGCGCGAAAGGTCACTTGTTATTGCACAACGCATAGCAAATGCAATCGACGAGCCGGTGATTATCTCTGAAGGCGAAAGCTCTGGGGACGAGGAGAGAGTCGTCATGGCGGACGACGACCGACCGTTGAATGAAACAAATCAGCCCGGAAGGGCAGGCCTGGAGCCGAGTATCCTTCAGCCCACTATAGATGCACCTACTTTTGAAATTAGATCTAGTATTATTAACATGGTGCAGATTCAGTACAGTTTGACGGACGTGAACATGAGGATCCCGGGAGGCATATCGCTGCTTTTCTTGCTGTTTGTTCGACATTTAGGATTACAGGTGTTTCGGAGGATGCGATTCGGTTGAGGTTGTTTCCGTTTTCATTACGTGACAAAGCTAGAGCTTGGCTTATGTCACTTCCTGTCGGGTCCATCAGGACCTGCAATCAGTTGGCGGAGCAGTTTATGCAGAAATATTTCCCACCTGAGAAAATGAACAAGCTACGGAACCGGATTGTTTCCTTTCGCCAGGACAAGGGCGAGTCGTTGCATTCGGCTTGGGAGAGATTCAAGGATTTGTTGATTGATGCGCCACATCATGGCTTCTCCAAGCGACAGCTGGTTTTGACGTTCTATCAGGGGCTCAGCTATAATACGCAGGAGCGATTAGACGTGAACGCGGGAGGCGATCTTGGAACTAAGACGCCGACTGAAGCGTATGATATTATAGAAAAAGTTGCGTTGAAATCCAGCTCACGTCGGGAAGGAGATAGAGGTCGATCATCATCATCATCATCTCGCTCAGGGGTTCATGCTGTAGACGACTACACGGCCATTACTGCACAAATCTCGGCTCTTGCATCGAGATTCGATAGGTCCCAGATGATTGCGCATGCTGGCTCGGGATGTGACCAGTGCGGAGTGTCACATGAGCCTGGGGCATGTTTTCAGGGAGTCGTATATGAGGGCCACGAAGAAGTAGATTTCGTGAGTAATTAGGTAAGGCCGCAGAACAACCCGTACAGCAACACCTATAATCCCGGTTGGAGAAATCACCCAAATTTTGGGTGGCGAGCGAACACATGAAATCAGAACCCATTGGGGTTCACTCAGCGTGCTCCAGCGCCTCAGCAGGGTCAGCAGTACCAGCAGTACAACCAACCCTACCAGCAGCGTCCATACTCGTACCAGAATCAGGGCCAGTTGGAGTAGCTCCCAGCAGCAGGCCCCTTAGTCTAGCTCCAAGCTGGAGGATATGATGGCTCAGCTTCTCTCTAGCTCTGAAAAACGATACCAACAAAGCGAAGATTGTTTTCTAGCTAACGAGGGAGAGATGAGGAGTCAGAAAGCCTTGATTCAAAATATCGAGAATCAGGTTGGTCAGCTGGCGCAGATGATGTCCAAAAGACCCCCAGGCGGTCTTCCGGGTAACACAGAACCAAACCCGGGCGGGCATGTGAATGCGATCATGACCAGGAGTGGAAAAACTACCAGACCCGTCATATCGGACTCAGTACCGATCACTGAAGCGGTCCCGACTGACACACAAGTACAGCATAATTCCAGGAGCCGGTCAAAGATTACACTCCACTAGTACCTTATCCAGGCAGGCTGAAGAAACAGAAGAATGAAGAGCAATACGGTAAGTTCCTAGAGTTGTTTAAGCAATTACACATCAATATACCGTTTGTTGAAGCCTTGGCCCAGATGCCAAATTATGCGAAATTCCTAAAGGATATCCTCTCGAATAAACAGAAGCTCGAGGATATATCATGTGTGGTGATGAATGAAACTTGTTCCGCCGTTCTGCAAAACCGTCTGCCCACGAAAATGGGAGATCCTGGTAGCTTTACGCTCCCGTGTTTGATTGGAAACATGTCTGTTAGCCATGCATTGGCTGACTTGGGAGCGAGTATCAACCTTATGCCGTATAAGGCTTTTACAAAGCTGGATCTGGGTGAGCTGTCACCCACTAGGATGAGCATTCGGTTGGCAGACCGTTCAATAAAGTATCCGCGCGGATTTGTGGAAAACATGCTAGTAAAAATCGATAAATTTGTTTTCCCCGTGGATTTTGTTATCCTTGACATGGACGAAGATTCAAGGGTACCTTTGATACTTGGACGTCCTTTCCTCAATACAGCGAGGACAATTATTGATGTGGCAGCTGGCCAAATCACGCTCCGAGTGAATGATGTGCACGTGACATTCGATATCAAAAGATGGATGCACCATCCTCAATGTCACGATGACAAGCTTTATTACGTCGACATTGTCGATGCATGTATGTGCTCTCATTTTCAAGGTACTATTGGCGAGATTGATTCGGACACACGTCTGTCGTGTGGGGACCTGATTGGCATTACGCAGGAGGGCCACGATTTCGAGCAGCCAGTCTATCAGATTCGTGACGATGGTTCCCAGAGTCTGGAGAGATTTCTAGAAATTGGCCATGTAAAAGAGGAGGAAGCAAAGCCTTCGGTTGAAGATCCGACGCCTTTGGAGTTGAAAGAACTCCCGCCACATCTCGAGTATGCATTTCTTGACGAGGAGCGTCGCTTACCGGTCATAATTTCGGCATCATTGGAAAAGGATGAGAAAAATCAGCTTCTCGAGGTTCTGAGACTTCATAAGAGAGCCATTGCATGGAAAATCATGGATATCAAGGGCATCAATACTTCTTTTTGTACTCACAAGATTCTGATGGAAGACGAGTACAAGCCGTGTGCACAGCATCAGAGGCGTTTAAATCCAAATATGCAGGACGTAGTGAAGAAGGAGGTGATTAAATTGTTGGATGCCGGCATGATTTATCCTATTTCGGACTCTGTGTGGGTGAGTCCAGTGCAGGTCGTACCAAAGAAAGGTGGTATGACTGTAGTCTCGAATGATAGGAATGAACTAATTCCTACCCGTACCGTCACTGGGTGGCGAGTTTGCATTGACTACCGCAAACTCAACGATGCTACTCGCAAGGATCACTTCCCGCTTCCATTCATCGACCAGATGTTGGAACGCCTGTCGGGGAAGTTGTATTACTGTTTCCTAGACGGGTTCTCTGGATACTTTCAGATCCCTATCGCTCCTGAGGATCAGGAGAAGACTACCTTTACCTGCCCCTTCGGCACGTTCGCCTACCGGCGGATGCCTTTCGGGTTATGTAATGCACCAGCGACCTTCCAGAGATGCATGGTTGCAATTTTCCATGACATGATCGAGGATTCCATGGAGGTTTTCATGGATGATTTTTCGGTATTTGGGGATTCCTTCGATCACTGCTTGGAAAATTTGAGAAAGATGTTGAAGAGGTGTGAGGAGACGAATCTGGTCCTGAACTGGGAGAAATGCCGCTTCATGGTGAAGGAAGGCATAGTTCTGGGACACAAAATTTCTCATGCGGGCATGGAAGTCGATCCAGCTAAAGTCGAAATTATTTCACGACTTCCGCCCCCCACCTCTGTTAGAGCTATACGGAGCTTTCTCGGTCATGCCGGGTTCTATCGGCGATTCATCAAAGATTTTTCAAAAATCGCCAGACCCATGACCCGTTTGTTGGAGAAAGACGCTCCGTTCATCTTCGGAGATGATTGCTTGAGAGCCTTTGACCTTCTCAAGCAAAAGTTGATTGAGGCCCCTATTTTAGTTGCACCCGACTGGAGTCTACCGTTTGAGATTATGTGCGACGCGAGTGATTACGCTATAGGGGCCGTTCTTGGCCAAAAGAGAGAAAAGCACTTTCACCCGATCTATTATGCGAGCAAAACTCTTCACGACGCTCAGGAGCATTATACCACGACAGAAAAAGAGCTCTTGGCGGTCGTTTTCGCATTTGACAAATTTAGATCGTACTTGGTGCTTTCGAAAACCGTTGTATATACTGATCACGCTGCCATCCGATATCTCTTCAGCAAACAGGACGCCAAACCGCGTCTGATTAGGTGGATCTTGTTGCTGCAGGAGTTTGATATTGAAATTCAAGATAAAAAGGGTGCGTTGAATGTAGCGGCTGACCATCTATCTCGGTTAGAGCATGGAGACATCGTAGACGCGCGTTGGGATTCCATAAATGACAACTTCCCACATGAGTCTTTGATGAGTGTTGAGATATGCGATGAGTCGCCATGGTTCGCTGACCTTGCGAACTACCTTGCTTGCGGGATTCTGATTAAAGGGTTGACTCACCAGCAAAAGAGGAAATTCTTTTCGGATGTCAAGCACTACATTTGGGATGACCCTTACTTGTTTCGGGTTGGTGCTGATCAGGTGATTAGGAGATGTGTTTCAGGGAATGAGGCGACCGATATTCTGCGCCACTGTCACGAGGGACCTACCGGAGGCCACCATGGAGCCAACTTTACCGCCAAGAAGGTGTTGGATTCCGGGTTTTATTGGCCGACTATATTTCGTGATGCGCAGAGTTGGGTTAGAGCGTGCGATGCTTGCCAGAGGGCGACAAATATATCGGCACGTGACGAAATGCCTCAGAACTGGATTCAGGTTTGTGAAGTCTTTGATATATGGGGGATAGACTTCATGGGACCATTTCCCCCCTCACGAGGTAATAAGTACATCCTGGTCGCAGTTGACTATGTATCGAAGTGGGCGGAGGCACAAGCCTTACCCACCAATGATGCCAGGGTGGTCGTGAGATTTTTGAAAAGCTTATTTGCCCGGTTCGGCGCTCCGAAAGCGCTTATCAGTGACAGAGGGACGCATTTTTGCAATACTCAGCTCGAGAGAGCTTTGTCCCGTTACGGTGTGCATCACCGTTTATCCACGCCCTATCATCCACAGACAAGCGGGCAGGTCGAAGTCACGAACCGGGGGCTGAAAAGAATCCTTGAGCGGTCGGTAGGTGCAAACCGCAAGGATTGGTCGGATAAGCTTGATGAAGCGTTGTGGGCTTTCCGTACGGCTTACAAGACGCCTATTGGGACTACTCCCTTTAGGCTTGTGTACGGAAAGGCATGCCATTTACCGGTTGAGTTGGAGCATAAAGCGATGTGGGCTCTAAAAACTGCAAATCTGGACCTAAAAGCCGGAGGTGAAGCCCGGTTTCTCCAGATTCATGAGTTGGAAGAGTTGCGACAATGCGCTTATGAGAGCTCCGTATTGTACAAAGAGCGCATGAAGAAATTGCACGATAAACGCTTGAAGGACCACAAAGAATTCCAAGCGGGCGATCTTGTTCTTCTCTGCAACTCACAGTTGCGCTTATTTCCCGGGAAGCTTCATTCACGTTGGACAGGCCCATACACGGTTAAAGAGGTATTTCCGTATGGGACTGTTGCAATAGAGAACGCGGACGGCGTTATTTTCAAAGTAAATGGCCATCGCTTGAAGTTATACGTTGCCGGGCCGACAGAGTCGGTGATGGGGGTCATTGAGCTCCAAACCCCGCACACATCATAAGTGTGGGGAGAAGAGAGTCTACGCTACTGACTCGCGGACCAAAAATGCCGCAAGAGCGTAGTTTGTGCTTTAGGGGTAGTATCGTCTTTTTAGGATTTATTTTTCTAGTTTTAGCTTGGAGTCTTGCTATCGACTCGCCGACAAAAATTTAGCATGAGTCTACGCTACTGACTCGCCGACAAAAATGTAGCAGGAGCGTCTTTGGCGCTATAAGGGTAAAATTGTCTTTTTTGTGTTTTTGTAGTTTTAGCGTAATTTAGGTTAGTTAGGTAGTTTCCTTTAGTTTGTACAGTTTCTATTTGTGCCGAGCGAAGGTTCTATGTTGCAATATTGTTAAAACAGTAGGCGTGTTGAAAAAATGGCGAAAAACGGCCAAAACAGTTGCTGGAAATGGCTTCTGCAGAAAATTCTGATCTGCAGCTGATGCACGACCGTGCCAGGATTCGCACGACCGTGCGTTCCCGAGCTGCCGGCACGGTGGATCGCACCCTCGGTGCATCACCGAGAAAAATGAATGGGCTTGAACGATGTAGGTGACGCACGACCGTGCCAAAGGACGAACGACCGTGCGTCAGGCTGAGGGCAGTTTTGTCATTTGGCATTATAAATACCCTCATCTGCAGCCCCCATTCACAAATCGCGAAACCCTACCAGCACCAGGCCGTTCCAGAGCGATACTTCATCAAATCGCACGATTTTTCGCACGATCTCACACCCTTCTTCGTACGGTACGTTCCTATAGTTGTAGATTTCTTGTTTCCCTGCTTTCTAGGTTAGAATTCCTCCGATTCTTCAAGGGATTTATTAGGGTTCTCTTCATAAACAAATCGAAACCCTAACCCTTGTTTGAATCTTGCTTATCATGAACACCCGGTTGAGTTTCCGACCCCTATTTGTACAAAAAAGTTGTTGATTTTGGGAAAATCAGGCTATTCAAAGTTCAGGGGTTTGAAATCTGCAGGTCACTTGTTGCACGGTCGTTCCTTGGATGGAACGGTCGTGCCATTCCGGGTAAATCACGATTCCAGCTTGTTGTTCGGTGTTGCACGGTAGTGCCGATTGGTCGCACGCCGTGCAGTTCCGACATCTCTGGGCAGATGGTTCATGTCATCGGCGACGCACGACCGTGCAGCTCGACGCACGACCGTGCCATATGCCCAGATCAGATTTGCAGGTTCTTCATAAGTGGTTGTTCGGCTGTTCTTAATTCAAATTTCTCCTGTTTCCATCTCTCTAATATTAATTCTCATGCAGATGAACCATCCTTTCCTTCAGTTCGATCCCAACGACGAGCGTGAGGCTTTATGCATTCCAAAACGAGACGCATTATGGGCCCAGAGAGGGCAGTTCGGAGTCCCTAGATGGTTGGATTGGGAGGTGATGCAAGAACTCAATCAGTATGACCGATTAGAAAACATGATGAGTCGCCCACTTACAAATCTGGTCGGTTGTAACCGACCCGTTTACTTGGAGCTGACCATAGAGTTCTTCGCATCGTATGCCTACGAAAAGCCGGTTGCTGCTCGACGACCCAAATTCCGCCACAAGGAGCGGATAGCTTTCAGGTTATGTGGTCGATGGCATAGGTGGTCGGTTGGTCGTTTGGGTAGGAGGCTCGGGATTTACACTAGAGAAGACATGGATGATCCCAATGTCTTTACAGAGCAGTTCACCTTCCCTTCTGATGCAGCACGGGATGCATTTTGGGCTACAAATGCTGTTGGGGACCCCTACAACCCGAGAATGTCAAAGGCCTCGCGACTTAGAGACCCTCTGGTGCGAGTGATGCACCATGTGTTTAGCCACACGATATGCGGTCGCATGGACAGTCTTGGTAACTATCCAACACCAGATTTGATTTTTCTATATGCGTTGGTAGAGCAAGCACCTATCAACCTTGCTGCGCGAATGGCTGAATACTTTGTCAAGTGCTCAGGGAGGACTCCTAGCAGTCAGACACATGGCGGTCAGTATGTGACCGAAATAGCGTATAATGAACACATTATGACTGAGGAGGTGCTTCAGGGTCTCACTCTGATAACCGAGGGGGTTCATGTCGACATCAGGTCACTGAAGGCAATGGGGTTGATTGTAGAGCTCGATAGGGGGGATAGGTTGAGGGGGCTCAACAATGAGGTCTGGGACCCGTTACCCCCACTTCCATCAGACGAAGAGGATGTAGAAATGCAGGAGCAGCAGCACCAGCCACACACACCACCACACCAGACACCGCCACATGAGCCGCAGCACTATGAGTACCACCAGCATCAGGATTGGCCTGAGTTTTATCAGCAGTTCCAGCAGATGCGTGTTACGCAGGAACAGCATGGTACGTACATCGACCAGATTAGGACTAGCCAGGACCAGATCCGGGCTAGTCAGGATCAGCTCAGGGCCACTCAGGATCAGCTTAGGCATAGCCAGGAGAGCTTATACCAGGGGGTGAGTGCCGGATTTTCATACTTGTTCGGGGAGATGCACCATGCATATCCCGACTACTTTCAGCACCCTCCACAGTTCCCACCGTGGAACCCGCCTGGTTATGGTGATGCGGGCCCATCCTTCACGAGAGACGATGATGGTGATGACGAGTAGGAGTTGGTGGTGTAGTTCGTTGGTGGTTTTTATTATTATTTCAGTACTTGTTATTTCGGGTGTTCTTTTTGCCTAGTATTTCAAACACCCTCGGATTGTATTTTATTTTTAAAACACTTCACTTTATGTTATGTATTTGTTTGGATTGGTAGTTTATTTATGTACATATTGGTTTATTTGTGTTTATTTTGTTACTTTTCTGTTTTGGTGTACATATGACATACTTGCAGATCCGACATATCTCGGACCGGAGCATATGACAGACACAGCTTTGGAAGTCTCGTTTCATCAGATATCATCTTGAGGGGAGTACTATTATCCTTTTTTTCTCTATATTTCGGGTTTCGCATTGGGGACAATGCGAAGTTCAAGTGTGGGGAGGGGGTTAACATTGTTAACTTTGTTTGTCCTCTAAAAAAAATCAGAAAATCAGAAAAATCATTCAAAAATACTTATATTTTGTTTATATTTTAATAAATAAACCGGTTGGTTGTGTTTTAGAAAGCTTCGGACTTGATAAAAACTCGACAAGCAAAATATGTTTGAAAAAGGAAACCGGAAAGCGTGACAAACAAAGAAAGACTTACATGATAGTTTTCAAACTTTTACCCATTCCATCCGTTACGTGAGCATATTTGAGCCTATTGTTATATATTTGTTTGTTCATTTTGGATATAGGAGTGAGCCGGATGTTATGTGTAATCTAGAATTTGTCACTAGTATGCTTGTTAAGACCATGAACTTGTGGATTTGTGTAAAAGTGATAGAGGCACTTAGATTACCCCTTTGTTGTAAACCTTGTTCTTTGTGTTGTGTTCCCCGTTCACCTTATATTACCCTTTAGGATTAACCCTGTCGAGCCTTCCCGTTTACCTTTGTTTACCCATATTATCGCCCACTTAGCCAAATTTAGCCTTTATATGTTTCAAACCCCTTTTTAGTGTTGAAACTCGGGCAAAATAATCGTTTAACTAGCATTTGTTTCAGTTTATTGTTTAATTATTTTGTAAAAAAAAAACAGAAAATAAAACACCCTAAAATAGGGTAAAGTTGATAAAAATCGAGCAATTTTGAATGCTTAAATGTTAAAATTTCGTTGATAAGCTCGATTGCGCAATAGTCGCCTTTTTAAGGCATTTGTATGTATAGGTGTATATTTTGTTGCTAGTTAAACGCTACTACCGAGTTTTAACCATTTTCGCCACTTTATATGTCTACTTCCATACCCTTCGCCCAAGCCTAACGTTACAACCCGTAAAGACCTCTTGATTTACGCTTATTCGCATGTTAGTTGGTGGAGACGAGATCTTATGACAAGCTTATGATATTGCATATTTCATTGACGTGGCATTGAGTGTTTGCACATACACATTTTATGCATGTTTCATAAATAAAACCGAGTGTGTGTGAAAATTGTGAGTCGTGTGAAGATTAACATGTTGAGTCAACTAAATGTGAAGTCACGGCTTTTTGGTTGTCGCTCTTATAATTGCATATGCTTGTTGGGTTTGAGTCCTTTGATGTTGTCTTTCGACAAACCGGCTAACCGTTTATAGTAGTTTTCAATAAAATAGTGTGTAAATTATCATTCTTGTTTGTTTCTGTCTTTTATTACTTTTTAGTTCAGCTTGCTTGAGGACAAGCAAGGTTCAAGTGTGGGGAGATTTGATATTCGCTAATTTACACATATTTTAGTCCCCCGTTTTACCCCTATTTTATGCGTTTTCGGCCGTAAAACCATCATTCGGATACTTAATTATCTACATTTTTGTTTACAGGCCTAAAACAGCATACCAGACAAGATGACAGCGAAAACGAGGACTTTCCGGATAAAACGACGAAGCTGAAAAACTTTTGTTACAAAACTGACCTGGGCGTCTGGAACGGTCGTGCGACCTGATGCACGACCGTGCATATCCGACAAAGTAAGAAAGGCCCAGCAGTGAACGATGGTGCAACTCTGCGTGCAAGGCATTGAAGGACAACCCGGGAACGCACGGTCGTTCCATATCTTGCACCCCGTGCGGACCTGACGTTCCAACAAGACCTCGAAACTGAACGACCAAAGGGCCAGGCGTGCAACCAGACCTCGGAAAGGAACGGTCGTGCCAATTGAAGAACGGTCGTACGTGGCCGAAGACCAGTCAACGATCTGTGATGTCACGCAGTATGGTGGACCACCACCAATAATTGCTTAAAGTGCACGGTCGTGCGATCGGAGAACGACCGTGCGACATCGAAAAAGCATAAAAACAGAACAGAACCATTCTATTAGTAACTCTGGAATTTTGGAGAGCTTTACAGGCGATTTTGAGGCTCCGAAGGCTTCTGCTTTCACTCGGATTCAAGCCACATTGCCCGGTTTTGCTCATTTACTATCCGGATTCTTAATCTTGTGCTTGTTTATGGTTGGGTTTTCTAATCTTTCCATGTTCTTGTTAATCTTTCAAGCATTTAGATTAATATTTATGTATTATTGTAGCCTTTGGGCAAAAACACAATAATCCCTTGCTTGATTATAGCCATTAGTATGTTAATCTATGTTTGTAATGAAATTTGGAAGTGTTTTCTATGATTATCTTTGATGATTAGTTTGCAACCTTGTTATTGATATTGATTTCTTGATTATAAGTAATTGTGTTGGATGATTGGTGCTTGGTTAGGTAAGATAGTTGAAAAATGAAGCTTATTTAATCATGTATTAGTAAACTTTTAATTTGGTTAACTAGCTTAACTTGGTTAAAATGTGGGCACCATGATACTCTAACGGGTTAGTGGTTTAATAAGATGTAATATTGTTAATCAAGAAAGCTTGCCCTCACGGAAGGACTCTAACGGGTTAGATGGTGTTGTTATGAATTCTTGCCATGATTTGTTAGCTTAGTTAGTAGTTTCGGCCAAAATTGCTATCTTGGTGAATTTATGTGCAAGATTTGTAAAATGAACTCGGTTGTGATTTAATCTAGTTTATGCTTGTCTCGGTGGTTGCATTGTGTTTATCGGTGTTGCTTTCCTTGATTAAGTGAGGTTAGAGAACTCCTAACGGATGACTAACTTATTTTTAGGAGATTTTTATAGACATTTATCAATTGCACGTTAAAGAACAATTTTAGGTGGTTAAAGTGTGTTTATCGTTTTAACTTTCCGAATGATTGTCATTTTAGGATTCCCGAAAGGGATACTAATTGTCTCAAAATGGAAAATTGACTGAATGCTTCTAGTGCCAAAACCGACTTAGTTGACATGCTTTGGTTGTGTATTAAGCAAGGCTATTTATATATAATTTACTATGTTTTATAAGTATTTGTTTATGCTTACTTTAGTGTAGTTAAAACCAAAACAACTTATGTTTTTTACCGGTAATTTAATGACAAAGGTCTAGTACTAATTCTCCGCCCATTTCTGTGGATCGATACTTGGTTCTTACCGATACTTTACTACATATATGACGGGTTACACTTGCCTCTTTCGTGTGTGTTTTGATGTAAAAGTAATAATCACTTTTATAAATTTAAAACCAATTCGTGTGTAATTTCATTGTAAAAATATGTATAGTCGCGCACGTACCAGTCTCACATTAAAAACCGCAGTTTCACTTAATCCCGCCTCAAGCTTAGAGAACAAAAGGAACAGTCACTGGACTATTTCCTAACCGTTTTATACCAAAATCAAAAGAATTTAACATCAAAGTTTTCATCTTTTTGTTTTCTTTTTTTTCTTTTGAGCTTTAGACTATGCATACCTAACCTAGAGGCTGTCTCAACCAGAGTCACCATCCCCGAGAGCGACAATATGGGCATCAATATTTTTGCATTTTTCTTTTTAACAATCCCAGAGGTAATCTAAGTCAGAGTCACCATCCCTAACGTAGATTACATAGGCCTTGTTATTTATTCGATCTAGCTCATTTGTTTTGTATATTTTTTTTCTTTGATAAAAATTTCTAATAATTTTAGCTTATAACGGCATTCCTTATACTATTTTTGGCGGTTTCGGTTTCCCTATTTTTCCTAGATGAGAACCCACTAGCACACTAACAATTAGGGTATTTTAATATCAAAGGAACCTAGAAACCGGATCGAGCCTACTCACACATCCCAAATTAGACACAAGCTTAACTTTTTATTCTCGTATTATTATTATTTGAAACCTGAACAAACCTGATTTTTCTATCATTATCCGTTTTTATTTGCAATCATCTAAAACAGGAACATTTTCTATTTTTCAATTTTTTTTGGATTTTTCTAATTTTTTTAACTTTTTTGTATTATTTTTCATATTTTATGACTCAAGACTCTACTAACTAAGACACTAAATGATAGTTTCCCATCCCCACACTTAAACTCTACATTGCCCTCAATGTAGGATGGAAACCGCCTCAAAAGACTAAAATAAATAAGAAATAAAAAGACAAAGGGCAAATCAGAAAGGACTTAGCTGGTTTTATGATGCGTAAACTCCAAAACTTTCGTCCAATCCAGCTCGATCATATAGCATTTCGGTCGCGATCGGCTTTGAGTCTGACTGGTATACTTGGAAAATTCCTTGAAATTTGTTGTACAGCTCCGAAGTCACCCTAATGGAGATTGAGTACGGGTGGTACATATTCAAACCTGCATAATCAAAAACAAGCAAAAACCCAAGCAGTACCGACTCGACACAAAAACTGACTCAAAAACACTAACTTAGATTCATAGTTAAAAAAACGACTCAAAGTACAAGTAAACACGTATCGTAACTACCAAGAATATACTAAATATAAAAATTTAACAAACTCTACAAAACCTCCCCACACTTGAATTTAATCAGGAGGTTTTTCCTTTATCCAACCTCGGTCTAACCCGTTAAATTTTAATTGTTCATCATTATTTATTAAAAAAACAACGATGAAACTAGAAAATATTTTCAGATGTTCAAACGGGTCAACCCACCAAAATTTAAATTTACCTGGATCAAACCTGATATGATGCATGTAACAAGGAAGATGGTTGTCTCTGCACTTTAGTTTCTCACTTTGCTTCTTTTCATACCATCTTCTGACCCTCACAATGTGTTGATCCAAGCAATTTCTTTGCGCCTTTTTCCGTGTTCTTGTTGGTGTGGGTGGCAATCCAACATGTAAAACCTTTATGGGCCAGCTATCCAATTCTTCAGCCACTTTCTCTTCTTCTATGTTTGGTATTTGTTTGATCTCCATGGTTGGCTTCTCTTCAAGCAATGTCTCTAGATATGCTAGATCACCAACCAGGTCAAATTCTTCATCTATAAGTGTTGGTAAACCAACCAACTCATCACCAAACTCATCCTCCCAAGATGGTATATGCATCCCTCTCTCATTTTCCATCTTGTCAACTGGCTCATCCACGTCTTCCCCCTCATCATGATTACAGAAGTCATCATCAATGGGTTCAGGACCATAATACCATGGCGTGGAATACCAATTAGGCGTCACGTCCTGTTGAACCGGAGGTGGAACTGAATCGTCCGTTGTCATTTCCAATTCTACATTTGACAACTCTGGATCACCGTGAAGCTCTTCTTTAACCTGTTCTTCCTCAACTTCTTCTTCTTCTTTCACTCCTTCATAGCACTTAAAGTCAATATTATCAGCATAGTAATCATCCCATGTAAACCATATTGTACTTTGATTTTTTTCCTGATTTACGTGTTGATTCATGCCTTCCCTCAACATCTGGCCTAGTGTCTCGAACATTCGCTCAAGAATGTCAATCATTTTGGGAAACCTTGGATCCCCTTGGTCCTGTGCTGTTGTCGACAACTGAGTGAAGACTTGACATGATTCCACGAACGCCCAAACATAAGGAGGGTACTCGCTATGATAACCTGCCATGAAAAGAGTAGCAAAAACAACACAAAGTACAGAAAGTGAAAAAAATAACTAATAAAAAATATTTGCAAAATTAAAGACTAAACACACTACTACTAGACACAAATCTAGGACTCAAACCCTAAGACTCAAATTACAAATCAGACCAATTAAACAAATAAGATCAGTTAAAGCTAATAACGCAATCTCCTAAGTGTCCCCGGCAACGGCGCCAAAAACTTGATGTGCTGAATGTGGTCTATAAAAACTAACCTAATCTAGACAACATAGTTTTATATTTATAAACTAAGACTCTCTAACTGCTAGACCACTGACAGGCAAGTGTACCTATTGTACGTAGTAAAGCCAAATGAAGTCTGAGTATCGAACCCATGAGACACTAGCGACGCTACACAAGACTCTGACTCAACTAATTACTTAACTGGTTTATTTGATTTGATTGGATTTTGGGGTTTTAACTAATTAAACTAAAGGAATTAACTAAGACGAACTAGACTACCTAGACGCATACTGAAGGCTACTAAGGTGAAATCAAGGATGAGAAAGTACTACCCAGGTTTGGATTCATATTCGTGACTATCGGTTTTCTCTCGGCAATGGTAACTATGATGGAACTAGGTTCTAATAATACGACACTCTAAGACTAAAGACAGGTTGAATCTCCTCCCGGTCTCATCAACTTCTCCTAAGGTCTAAAGGTCAAATAAAGCTCACTGGTATGGGTTAGATCACCTCCCGGTCTCTCCAACAATACTAAAGTACCCAAAAAATAGATCTCCTCCTGGTCTCACTAATCACAATACACCCTAAAGTGTGAAATAATATTAGGGAACTTAGACAGATCTCCTCCCGGTCTCACTGCACCTAAATATCTAGCACCAAAGACAATCCTAACTATCTATCTCCTCCTAGTTTCAAGAATAGGTAGAACACTAAACTCCTCTAAATTATCAAACAACGTTCCTATGGAATACGTGCACCATAAACCATAAACTAGTTACAAACACAAAGTAAGTAACCTAACATGCATTTGTACATGAAAGACATTCATAAAGACACATGAGAAACGATTATAAGATAATAAATTAGAATAAAGTATGCACACACATCTAGTAAAAAATATTAAGGTCTCTTACTTTAATATTTATCCATCACAAAATTACCAAAATCCGACAAATTACCAATTGACACGAATAATCATCACAAACCCGGGTAGATAAACTAATTAGCCAAGAATCAAAGTCAAGAACAATAATAAACAAGTCTGAAATAACAAATAATTCATGTTCATACGTTGAAAAACACAAAGTAATTAATACTGAACACTAACTATTTGTGAACCTGACCCGATTCTTGATGGTGGCTTAAACCCTCGAACCAACTCTTTTCCCTTCTTGGTCTTCTCTTTTTTTCTGCCTTGCGTTCAAGTTTCCCCCTTCTTTTTTCGTCTGCTGTCTAATATATATCATAATGCACCTCCACCCTCTACGCCCTACTTTTCTTTTTTTTTTTCTAACTGCCATCAATGTCCACATGGGCTTCTAGCGAATCACCAATCAGCAGCCCAAAGTCTCATATGTAATAAACTAGTAATGATGATTGGGCCTTACGATGCATTTGATTACTTATCTCTAATAGAAATATATCTCCTACAATAAATTTTCCTTCACAACCCCTTAAAGTAATATTCATCTCAAAAGTCCACCCCACATAAATAACCGTTTTGACATTCCAGCTCATCGACTCTTTCTACTCAACTTGATTTAATTTCAATGCCCACAAGTATTAACATGGTCCTTTACATAAATAAGTTATTCCCACGTTAGTTAAGTCATGGCAATAAATATTAGTCAAATTGAAATCTCTTTCTTTTCTTTTATGTGTGGTTTAGCAACAACAAAAAAAATTCGTTTCAAATTTGTTTTTATTAACTCCATAATTAATTTATAATTGAATTCCATTTAATTTGATGTAAAGAAAACACGATTAGATTAGATTAGTCACTGTCACTAAACTAACAACATCAAGTCATTAAATGTCAACTTTAAACCATTTTACCTAGTTTTCTTTTGAAATCTTTAAAATTCAAATATGAACCAAATAGGAGTAATAATCAATAAAAACGATTCAAAAGCTACTCAAAAGTGTAGGAAAATATTTATAAACTAAGTATATTTTAGGGCACATCACTCGCCAAGCCCCAATCCACCTCCAAACCACAAAAATAGCAAGATCAGAAGACCTGACACGGGGTCGTGTCCACCAGACACGGGCCATGTCCAAGACTGGATGCAGTGCAGAAGAAAAGACAACAGCAAAGGACAAAACTGACAGCCAACACGGGGCCGTGCTAAGCCAACACGGGGCGTGGTCACCTGAAAGATTTTCAGAATCTCGGATAGTACAACAAGTACATTGGCCACAAGCCGTTCCGGGGACACACGGGCAGGGCCTGCTCAACCATTTTGGTGGCCTAAGGCGAAGTAAAAGTTTGTGGCCTTTTTCCAAAAAAAAAAAAACAATTTGAGAAAAACCCTCCTCCTTTACCTGGGCTTGGGACCAACAAAATAAACTATAAGATTTATTGTTGGCGGAGTTAAAAAAAATTTGTACTCTTATATATTTATTGTATGTGTAAAGATATGTATAAGTACGTTATATAATTCCAAAAAACTCACGAGCTTTTGTACACGAATTAGCCAAATCACAAAGAACTAAAATTAAACTATGACAACCACATGGTGTATAAAAGACTCAAATTGCTTAAACATATCATACACTTTCATTTAAAAGAGCTTGTTGGAAGATTGAATGATTTTCGATTATCTTTTGGGTCATTTTTTGTTATGGATTTACTTTTGGATCATCTTTTAATATGTAATCATGTATTTTTGGATTAACTTTTTAGTTGATGTTGCAATTTATGAAATTATAGAGTTAGCTAGTCAACCGGGCTAAACTGCTCGATACAACCTGGTTCAACCGGTTGAACCATTTTTTAGCCTAATCCAGTTTGATTTAAAACCGGTTTTTAAAACATTGTTGGTTGGTATTAATCAGGCTATGGTAAGAGGCCAGATCAGGCAAGATCTTAACATTGCATAAAGGGAAACTAGGATTTCCGTAACCAACCCAGCCAATAGACCCTTACAACTTATAGGTTAGATGATTTTCGGATACATTTCCAAATCCTTAGAATTTTGATTTTATTCCGTTCAAAGAAAAGGTTATGGTATTAACCCTATCTAATAAAAAGAATTGAATTTCTTATGATAAGGGGGTGTTTTGATATTGCATCTTGAAACAATCAAATAATTTTAACCAGTTTAAATTCATCCAAACTGAATATCCCTATTTGAAAAACAATAAATAAGATAATAATCACATAAAACATATAAATAAGAGTTTACCAAACAAGGTGATGTCATCATCTTGAAATGCAGGAACCTGGCCAAAGGAATGGCTGTACGAGAAAGAGTAACAAAGAAAAGTCAACAGGTTTGTTTTTCTTTGAGGCATTATAACAAACAGTTGAAATGCATCAGTTGTTACCTGCATTTTAATGTAATCGGGTTTCTTGTTTTTCTTTGAGACATTATAACAAACAGTTATGTCATTCCCCAGAATCACGCATTCACGCGCTGTGTTTCCTTCTATCCTTCAAATGTCCCAATTATTATACCTAGCGGCCCAATCTTTTAAGCCCACTCTCTTGTTCATAAGCCCAAAATCCAATCCAGGCTCTATAAATTTTTTTTTGGCTGGAGGCCCTATAAAATATGTGGCCTAAAGCCCTAGCTTGAGTTAGCTGGCCCATGGGCCGGCCCTGCACACGGGGTCGTGTTAGTACAAGACCTGACACAACAGTTCATGAGGAAGAGAGAGAGAGAGAGAAAGAGAGATGACCATGGGGTCGTGCCAAGCGGGCACGGGCCATGGTGAAGCCCCTGATTTCAGCTACAAATAGATGTGCTTGGTTCCATTCCAAACCATCCCTTGGCAAACCACTTCTCTCTCACTTGCCACCACTCCACCACCACTACAACACCATAATCCATCTTCCATCATTTAGAGTGTGTGTAGTAGTCTCAGGATCCAAGATCGATAGTAAGAGTCTTTGTCAAACAAAGGCCATGCTTGGCTAAATTCTTACATCACTTGGTGAAGACAAATCTTTTATGTATTTCTTTTTTGATTTCCAATATTTGGCAACTTTTTAATTGGGTATGTATTAATGACATTAATAACTAGTTTTTTATATTGAAGGAAAAGTTATCTAATCATTCTTCATATGTCATTTATTCACATATTCATGTCTTTACGGTCTATATAAAGCGCGTTAATTGCCTGGAAGGGGGTTAGAAGGGTGGTTGGGTAAATTTTATGTCTCGTTCTGTGTATAGATCCTGCGAGAACCTGGTTCAAGCTTAGTAACACTTCACAAGTAGGACTGGTTCTACCTACCTACGTGTAGGATAGGATTATGACCCAAACGAGTCGCTCAGAAGAGATTTAATCTGTTTCAGAGGCGGAAACTAAGAAACTGACGATGAAACAGCTTGTTTATCACTTTAAACCTCTAGTGTATTGTAATAACAGTGTTTACAATCAAGAGAAATACCGGCAGCACTTCGGTATCAAATCTGAAGAATCTGTTACAAATGAACTAACCACTAGCCTATTTATAGTACTCATGTTTCGCTTGAAGACACACAAATCAAATCAAGCGAACCTCCTAAAACTAATTCAAGCGAAACCTACAAGCATTGTTTCAAGCGAAACCTCCAAATTAACTTTTGTCTTATATGTGTGACTTCTATTTCGTGTAGAATTCCATGTGATGATGCAATTGATGATGTCACCATTATGATGTCATCTTTGAATATGGTGACATCACACTTGTTCAGATCTGTAACGAACCCGATACTCGACATAAGACGAAGACGACAGATGAATGCACTAACACTACGGGAGAAATGCAAAATGCTTGGATCCCTTATCAATAAACTACTATTACAACTTTGAACCAATCCTGCGAGGACTGTATCCCTGCTGACTCCGACCAAAGGGTTGAGGGTGATCGCTACCTAGAGGGGGCCCACCACTTTTCGCATTAATAACTTACTTAATTATCTTTCAATAATCCGACCTTGCGGGACTGTATCCCTGCTGACTCAGACCAATAGGTTGAGGGTAACCTCGCCTTCACAAGTGGGGCCTACCACTATAACTAAGATAATCTCTTAAAATGCCCAAAGTGCGGAAATCATTAAAAGTATACTTGATAGAGGAGTCGGAACCAAGTGATTCCTTCTTGTCTATCTGTTTTTCCTTTATTTTATTTTTTACTTTTTAGTTTATCTTTTTATAGCTTTAAAATCTTTTCTTCAAAGTTTGGTTCGATTAGACGTTGACGATAAGCCGGTATTAAAAGCTCTTGTGTCCTTGGACGACCTCGGTATCTTGCCATCACTATACTACATCCGCGATGGGTGCACTTGCCCTAACGTGTGTGTAGAGTAATAGTAGAATATCGTGTTTTATAAGTTTAAAACTTGAATCGGCGAGTAAAAAGAGCCAAAATATATCTAAAAATATATACACACCCGCACATCTCATGTGTTTGGCGCCGTTGCTGGGGACACAAGAATTTTAAGAAAGCTTAAAATTGACGGCCTAATCTTTTTTTTCTTTTCTTTTTAGGTTTTTCTTCTTTTTCTTTTAATTTTTCACTTTCTGCAGAAGTGAACACGGGGCCGTGCCATATCTCCACGGGGCCGTGTTCACTCTCTAGTATCTTAAAATCTATTTTCTGCCAAATACAGACTGCAACACGGGCCGTGTTACCCTAATACGGGGCCGTGTTAAACTGGTAGTTTGTAGGAAAATAGTAACCGCCTGATCCCAATGGTTGAAAACTTTCTGTAAAACATAGATTTCTTTGATTATTTTTACCCTCGCCACTATCACGGTGCATGGTGCGATTATTGTGGGGAGGAGCATGAAGAATCGGAATGTGGCGTTCTAAACTTCACTCCCCACTATTTAGCCCCATCGTTTTCCTGTGACGAAGACCTTAAGATGGGCAGGAGTAAAAATGATAATGAAGTCCATCCACTTGAACTCCATTAACCCTCTCACCTGGACGACTTACAAGACATAGGTCAAATAGAAAACATGATTCTTCTAAAAATCAAAGAAATAGAATCCTTGATGAAGGCACGATGTTCCAAACAAGAGGAAGCTTTCCAAACACTAAAACGAAAACTCTGTGATGCTCCTATCTTATCTTTACCTGATGGCAATGATGATTTCCTTGTTTATTGTGACGCATCGAATCTAGGCCTTGGTTGTGTTCTCATGCAACGAGGAAAAGTCGTAGCCTATGCGTCAAGACAATTGAAAATACATGAGAAGAACTACACAACTCATGATCTCGAGTTAGGTGTTGTGGTTTTTGCTCTCAAAATTTGGAGACACTATCTCTATGGCACGAAATGTGTGGTTTTCACAGACCACAAAAGTCTCCAACACATTTTCAATCAAAAGGAGCTAAACATGAGACAACTACGCTGGGTTGAACTCTTGAATGATTACGACTGCGAGATTCGCTACCATCCTGGTATGGCGAATGTTGTAGCCGATGCACTAAGTCGAAAGGAATGAGTCAAGCTTCATTGTGTTCAAACTCAATCTGGTATTCAAACTCGCATCTCTCAAGCTCAACGTACTTGTGTTACACAAGACTTGATGGGTAAGGAATTACCACGTCAACGAGAGCTTAAAGTCGAAACGAAAGACAATGGGTTACTTTATTTCAAGAACCTATTGTGGATTCTGAATCAAGACAATCTTCGCACTTTAGTGATGGACCAATCTCATAAGTCTCGTTATTCAATCCATCCTGGTGCTGACAAAATGTGCAAGGATCTTCGTACTCAGTACTGGTTACCGGGTATGAAGAAGGAAGTTGCCTTATATGTGTCTAAATGCCTAACTTATCTCAAAGTCAAGGCTGAACATCAATGTCCATCTGCTTTGCTTGTACAACCAGAAATACCGGTATGGAAGTAGGAGAACATTGCAATGGATCTCGTCACTAAGTTACCACGCACATCTAGAGGTCATGATACCATTTGGGTAGTCATTGATCATCTTACAAAGTCAGCACACTATTTACCGATTCGCGAGGATCAATCTGCTGATAAACTCGCCAAGATTTATGTTGATGAGATTGTGTCCCGACATGGTGTTGTTTTGAACATCATATCTGACCGTGATGCTCGATTCTCATCTCACTTTTGGAAGACCATGCAATCTGCGATGGAACCTAACTAAATCTGGGCATTACTTATCATCCCCAAATGGATGGACAATCCGAGAGGACGATACAAACATTGGACGATATGCTTAGAGCATGTGTCATAGACTTTGGTGGTAATTGGGATTCACATCTACCGTTGATCGAGTTCTCTTACAACAATAGTTATCATGCTAGCATCAACATGGCACCTTTTGAAGCTTTATACGGTCGAAAATGTCGTTCACCTGTCTGCTGGAATGAGGTCAGTGAAGTTCAGCTCACTAGACCTGAACTCATTCTGGAAACAACAGACAAAGTAAAAAAAAATCGTGATAATCTTCTGACAGCTAGAAGCCGTCAAAAGAGTTATGCGGACATGCGACGTAAGCGCTTGGAATTTCAAGTCGGAGACCATGTCCTACTCAAGGTATCCCCTTGGAAGGGAGTGGTGAGATTTGGAAAGAAATGAAAACTTGCACCATGATACGTTGGACCATTCAAGATTGTTGAAAGAATCGGAAAGGTTACCTATCGACTTCAGCTACCTCCTGAACTTGGGAATATTGACCCAACATTCCACGTGTCCAATTTAAGAAAGTGTTTAGCCGATATTAATCTCCACATCCCCCTCGACGAAATTCAAGTTGATGACACAACGCACTTTGTCGAGAAACCTGTGGAGATAATGGACCGTGAAGTCAAGAGACTAAAGCACAAACGAATACCAATAGTCAAAGTTCGCTGGGAATCCAAACGTGGCCCAGAATTTACTTGGGAACATGAGGACCAAATGACGGCGGAATATCCACATCTGGTTACACAAGTTTCCTCTAGCTAAAATTTCGGGACGAAATTTCCTAAAGTAGGGGAGACTGTGACACTTATGTAAGACCCTTAGTTTATTTTATGCAACTATAATATAAATTTCAATTATAATAGTGTATTTGAGATTTAACATACACTCAAAATTTCGAGTTTGTTAAAACATCTTACTAAATAAAATATTTTAACATTTTGTAATTTCATTCGACGTTTAAAACATGACGACGAAGCTATTTGCGAAAGCTTGATTCTTGAGCGTGTTCGGTTTCTCGATGAGCTTGATCGTCCCCGGGTAATTCAATAATACCTACACTCCATAAAACATGAAATGAGTTAATTATATAGCTTGTAAAACGTGTTTAAACGGATTCGAAGACAAAATAGTCAACAGCAACATTTTTGTCAGGTAAAGTGGCCCTCGCGGGCCACGACCTGTATAAGGAATTCGGTCGCGGGCCGCTAAAGCCGTCGTGCTGTGCGACCACATCACCTGTTCCTCGTCGCGTGACGTGAGGATGTAAATTTGGCAGAAAGTTTGCAGCCAAGTGCAGCATATTCCCAGCAAACCAAGTTTTCACGAAAACGAACATAATTTGCTCGTTTTTTATCCGTTTTACATCACGTTTCTTCCTACGTGATCATAAATTTATCCCTCATCATATATAGTTAAAATCCATCATTCAGATTAACAAAATTTGAGACTTTTAAGTGTTCGGCTTAATATATCTTTACTAAACTTTAACCCGTTCATGATTTTATCAAACAAACACGCTTGTTACATTCAAATAATCATGAAATTCATGTTATAAATGTTTGCCTCTTATATTAGATCCAAATCGCGGGTTGATATACATATTTAACCCGTTTTTGCTTATATAATTATTTTGACCCGTTAAGGGTGTTTAAGCACTTTTAAGCGTAAATTTTCGCTCATTAATTTCTAGCATCTTATTTCCACAATACTCAACAAATGATCTTCCACCACAACTATATTTGTGGTGGTTTTAAGGTGGAATTCTATTTATTCCAAGTTTTACCCCTCGGATTTTCTTTTTACGGTAAAGACTCATATAGAGTCATTTGACCCAAAGATTCTCACCTTTTGCTTTTTTATACTTATTCTAAGTATTTATTTGATCCTAAGACTTGTTTCCAAACAACCTTTAAGGGTCGTTTGCTCAATTTAGCTTACAAGGGCGTTTTGGTCAAGTTTAGTCCTTCTTTTACGACAAAGGACTTTTAATAACTTGTTTGACCAAAAATCCGAACTTTTAACTAAAATCTTGTTTAGAAACCCTTATGTTTCTAAAACACCATGATTATAACTTAAATTATTCGGTTTACCTATAAGGTAACCGAATATCAAATTTTGACCTTATTTAACTCTTGTAGAACCTCAAGTTCTAAATGATGAGTTGAACCATTTTACATACCTGACTCGGATCAATGTATTGACCCGTTTTAATACCTTGCTTTAAAAATCGCTAATTATTAGCGATGCAAATATCCATTCTATATAGACTCCTGAAATCATATAACTCGACAATAATCATTAGTCGATATTGTTAAAGGGTGATATTTTCACCTTTTGACCCGTTTTGTCTAAATGACTATATATCTTTGCGTGTTGGTGCAGTCATCTGTCGTCTTCGTCTTAACATCGAGTCTCGGGTTTGTTACGGATTTGATCATGCATATGTCATCATCTTTGATGATGACATCACAATGATTACATCATCATTGTGTCATCTCATATAAGACAAACTATAATATGGTCCAATGAAAGCTTGCCGTTTGAAAGAACCAATGAGATGATCGTTTGAAAGCATGCAACTATTTGAATGTTTGACCGTTTGAGAAGTCAACCGTTTGAAAGGAAACCGTTTGAAAGAGATCCGTTTGAATTGTTGTAACCGTTTGAGATGTTTCAAACGGATAGGTTGTCACTATAAATAGGCTTCATGTCTTTGTCATTTGTAACGTCAGGCAAGTTGATACCGAGGTGCTGCCGGTATTTCCTCTCGCTGTAAACACTGTTATTTCAATATAAAAGAGGATTAAAGTATATTTCAAGCTGTTTTTCTAGTGCGTTTCTTAGTTTCCGCCTCTGAAACGTACGAGAGCTCTTCCGAACGACTCATTCAGGTCGAAACCGATCCTACAAGTGGTATCAGAGCTCAGGAAGAAGAGTTCTATAAAATCCAGCTGAAATTTCTGCTTCTACACCCTTCTTTTTCGAAAATTACAAGTTTTCACGGTTGAAATCGGCTGAAACTCTCACAATATGTGTGTATTGGTGTTTTGACAAACCCTTGAAAGTTTCAGCTTATAATTCATAGTAAAAATGGTGAAAATGGCTTGAAAACTGATGTCCGTTTGAACGAGCACAGTGACTGACCGTTTGAAACTGCCAACTTATCGTTTGAAACTGTTGCCTATCGTTTGAAAAGAGATGCTGTCGTTTGAAAATGCTTCCAATCGTTTGAAACATCACTTCCGTTTGAATCATCGTTTGAGAAACAGACTGTTCCGTTTGAAAATTGGACATGACCGTTTGAAACATGGTGCCTGTTTGAAATTGTTTAAGTATTTCACGTGATTGTTCATCGAATGTTGTGTAACATTGAACTTGAGGTGTCAGTTTGTTGGGACTAAAAATCACAAGTCGGTCACATAATTGCTTTGTTCAAAGTTTGCATGTGATATTAGTGTGTTATTCAAGATATGCATGTGATTTTCATTGAATCAAGTGAATGTTTGGTGGCTGCTTATAAATGTTAAACGTCATCATCTCATGTATATTGATCAGCAGTTGTCGGGAAAAGTAATTTTGATAACAAAAGACTTGCATGTGTTGTTGACTAAAGTTGTCGACTTTGTCAGTGTTGTCATTCCACTATCTGATATAAAGCGGTCCAATATTTTGAGAGCTTAGTGTATTGTTGCCGCCCACTATAAAGTCAAACAGCAAATCATTTTACAAGATTAGTTCGGCCCAATCCCAGCCTTTGTTACAACCGCCCCACTACCTTTTGTTGGCTCAATCACAAGTCTTTGTGATTAATTGAAATCGGCTAGTTGTTGTTCTTATTACTCCTACCCACTTGTTTAGAAAGGCCCAATCATCTTTCTGCCGCCCATTTACTTAGTTGTTGTTATAAGTGCATCGGCCACAAAACAAGATGCCATTATATTAGTTAACACTCTAACAATTTGTTGATAAGTGTTTGTTGACCCTTCGGCCAAATAGAATTTATAACACATAATAGTTTGAATATTCATGTGTGTGTTCATCACAGTTTGGAGTTCAAAGGGTTCAAAGAGTCTGGTCAGTTAAATTGGATCCAGGTCATAGCAGTCCTCACAGTTTGTCATTCTGCTATCCGCACAGTGTGTCAACCTTCAGTTCAAACAGAATATTCACCAGTTCGAGTACCAGTTTTATCCTGTTAATTGAAAAATCTATAAATTGATTGTTGTTTGTTTGTTTATTTGTGTGTCAGGTATTATATTTTACGAGGTGAACCAGTTCGTCTGAAAGCTTGTTTGAGCAATTCTTCAATACCAAAACATGGATACCGAGTTCTACAATGCATTTGCAACACCGTCAAGCCCAGCTGCGATTGCTCAGGCCATGAATTTAGAGAATGAGACGGGAACCACCCAAAAGCCCCTGAAATTGATGAGTATCGAAGAATACTACGGGTGGAAGGATAGATTTGAAAACTGGGTTCAAGCAAATCATCTTAGATCATGGGAATGTATCTTAAAGAAGTATGTGTTACCGAGAACAGAGGTAAATGTTATCAAACAGATATCCGAATTCACAGATCAGGAACGGGTGATGTACAAAGCCGAGAAGATGATGATCAGTTTGTTGCAGCAAGCAATCAAAGAAGATATATTCATTCTGCTACAGCACGACAAAACTGCTAAGTCGATATGGGATGCTCTTAAAGTCAAATTCGAGGGAAGTGAGAGTATGATTAAAAGCAAAAAGGCATTGCTTAGGAAAGAGTTTGATCTTTTTAGCAGCTTACCAGGAGAGGATACTAAGAAGCTGATTGAAAGATACTGTCACTTAGTGCGATCATTGACAATGATTGGTGTTGATAAAAGTCGTGAAGAGTATGTGGATAAGTTGGCTGATGCGTTACCTCAGAAAGAGTGGGGAACGTATTTGATGATTTTGAAGAATACCGGTGTTTATGATGGATTAACAATTGGACAGTTTATCGAAAAGATTGAGAGTCAGAATCTGGAACAGCAGAAGATCGCTAGGATGAACAGTCTGAGTGGTCAACAGGATGTGAAAATGTACTACAAAGGTAGTATTTCGGTTCCTGAAGCTGAGAAAAGTCTGAAAATCCAAACTACGTTCAGTGCTGGGGATTCATCTGAAAAAGCTGATCAGGATTTGAGCAACAGTAGTAGTGGGTTCTCCTCATTTCCGAGTGTCAATCCCAAAGAGTCAAAGACAAGTTTTCAGTCTCAGGGAACAAAGACAGGAAATGGATATGTTATTCAGTGCAACATAGCTCTCAACCTTCTAGAAGGTCAAAGCTTTTCAGAAGACACTGCGAAAGACCACATGGCACTTCTTGGTTCTGTATTGTTATCCTATGAAGGTCTTGTTGCTGGTCGGATCGGAAATCCTATGCTTACAAAGGAGGATTACGATCAAATAGACGCCGAAGAAATGGAACTCATGGATATCAAATGGTGTCTTGCAAGTGTTCTTCGACGTGCTGAGAAGTTTAAAGCAATCACCGGGAGAAATGATTTTCTTGATGCTCATGTATCTACTTTAGGTTTTGATAAATGTAAAGTTACTTGTTTTCGATGCAGGGAGAAAGGTCATTTCAAACGGGAATGCAAGGGAAGAGAAGCTAGCGGTGCACAGAATCCATTCGGAAAAGACGACTACTACCGGAAAGCTATCTATCAGCAAGTTGGTCAATCTCAAGAACCACAGACGGCTCATGGTAGGAAGATTGAAGACCCCAAGAGAGCATGTGTAGTAGATTTCAGCTGGAGTGATTACATATCATCTGATGGCAAAGCAGCACGCGTAATCAATCAAGATGATGAGAAACTACCTGAAGGTTTTAGTTGGGATATGTTCGTTGATGAAAAAGGAGAGTTCAAAGCATTCATTGCCAAGATTGTCAGAGAGCCAGATCTGTTTGCTACCTGGATGAAGTCTATTGGAGTGAATGTGACAAGTGAGGATGAAAAGTCTGTTACATCTGATGAAAATTCAGAAAGTAGTGGTGAACTTTCAGAAAATGTTGAAGAAATTTCAGAGGGTTCAGATGGAAGTTTACAGAGTTCATGTGAGAGTGTACAGAATGAGGTTGTTTCAGAAAAAGAAGTTGTTTTTGATAAAACACCGTCTGATTCTGGTGTATCAGATGCTGATTCTGAAAAATCTGTACAGTTTGATCAGTCACCAGTTGACAGTAGCAGTGATGATGAGGAAGAAAAACGTATAAATGTTGCAAAATCTCATCTTTCTCCTGAAAGTTTTCATTTCTATTTTGCAGATCGCATGGAGAAACTGAAGGAGAAAAGAGCTGCTAAAGAACAACAAAAGAAATCTGAAGGTGATGTTCAAAATGCTGAAAGTGATGCTGAGAAGATTACCGATGTTGAAAAAGAGAAAGAAGAAGAAAAGGTGACTGAAGCTGAAAAGGTGATTGAAGTTGTAAAAACAATCGAAGTCGAAAAGATTGTTAAGGTTGTAAAGCCTTGTGAGAAGTGTTTGGAAGCATGCAAGGAATGCGCAGCAAAAGACGACATTATAGCTGAGTACGAGAAGAAGAAGGAGCAGTTACTGTTCAACCTCAACTATGTGAAAGAATCGTACGATGTCTTGAACAAAACAGTAACTGGTCTCCAAAAGACAAACTCAGAAAGAGAACAAGCACTGACGATGATGAATGCGGTCATGATGTCAAAGCAAAAGGCGATAAACTTCTACATAGAAGAGAGTGCTAAGTGGAAGCAAGAATTGGAGACCGAGAAGATCGAAAATGAGAGGATTAGACGTTTATTGCTTAGCTATTCTAGTTCTGATTATCTCATTGATCGTATTTACCCAACTGTTGCAGGAATGGAAGCTTTTCAAGACGAGAAGCAAAAGAAGAAGAAAGATTGTGGTAAGAAATCGACTGTTACAAGTGTCCGCCTCCAATTTGGGATGGGTATTCTCCTAGGAAACCAAACGAGGAGCAACTTGAGAAAGCAGTCAATATAAAGCTAAAAACCGACACAACTGACGTTTTACCAGATAACATTGATGTCACATTTACCTCGTCTGATACCGATCATGAGTCTGAGTTAATTAAAAAGGTGGTCGATCAGGTGTTGGATACTGATGAGGAGTCTGAGTCAAAATCTGGGTCTGAAGGTCAAATTCGTCAGTCAACAGTCAAAATTCGTCGGTTAAACGGTCTTACAGTATAGAATTTTTGTTATCGAAAGCAAATTTGAATGATGAAACATTTGAAGTTGCTTACACTTTAAATGATTCGGACAAATTATACTATGACAAAGAATTTCCAATAAGAAGTGTTCGTTTTGACATGATCAAAAAGGTTTTCAAAATGACAGAAATAAATATTTCTGAAATAAAAGATTTAAATCTTCCTGAAAAACCTAAAAAATACACTTCAAGAGTTCAACAACGTCTAAACAAGAAAAAGGGTTACAATTCTGGTTCTGGTTTTCAAAAGAAACCTAACCAAAATCGTAGCTACAAAAAGAAAGGTTTAGGTTTTGTTCCACCAGAAAACTATAAAAATGATAAAAATTCTAAAACAAAAACAAAATTTGTGTCAGGTGGAAGCTCAGATGAGGAACAGAAGAAACCGTTCTGGAGACAGTCAAACCAGGAGTTTCTTGCTGAGAAGAAGAAAAATGGAGCTGAAGTGTGTTATAAAAGAGAAACTCGTACCTGTTACAGATGCAATGAAACTGGTCACATTGCATGGAACTGTTATGCAAATGCAAAAACAAAACAGGGAGTTTCTCAGAAACTAAAAGAAAAAGTTGTTGATGTTGAACCACCAACCGATAGACTTAAATGTTTTGAAAATTCTAAATATGAGGTTGGTGAGTGTTCGAAGAAAATTTTTTACAAAAAGAAAGAAAATGACAACCAAGTGTGGGTTGCTAAAAAGGTTGATGTGAATGTCGGCGATGAATCTGGTTCCACAAAGCCAGAAGAGCCACAGGTTGAGGAGAAAATTTCAGTGAATGATGAAGAGTTTCCATCACTGAAGTTTGAGGAAGTTAAAAAGAAAGTAGGAAAAACTGAGATTTCAAATCAGTTTTATCATGAGAAGAAAGATTTTGATGTCGAGAAAACATTCAACGGGAATGTTAAAAAGATATTTGGGAAAATGTTGAGTGGGAGGGCAAAGGGGGTTAAAGATTTTTATGCAACTAAAAAGGCAACATACAACCCCACTGCGCAAGAGTTGAAATCCATCAAGTCTGAAAAGACTTGGATGGAAGTCTGCTTTCCATGATAGTCTTAGGACTACGCCGGAGATCCCAAGTTTATATCGTGGATCAGGAATCGGCATCATTCTAGTGTTTAAAAAGTTTGTTTGAAAGATTTTGAATAGTGTTTGAATTTTGCAGGTGAAAGGACTACGCCGGAGCTTCCAGGTTGGTAATTGAGAAGCAGGAATCGGCATCTTTCTGAATAATTCGACAAGTGGAAAAGAGGTTTCTGTAGATGTTTAATTCCTACAGCAAAACCTACATATGGTATTTTTGATATACAAGTGGTATTTGTAGTTATACTCTGAAGAATTTACATTTACAAGTGGTACAGTGATTCTGAACTGCAAATGATAAATCAGGGACATTAAGTTGTACTTGATTTATTATTCATATGAGATTGATAAACAAGATGATGAACCATATCCCCATGCTTCATAAGTGGTAAACTTAAAAGTGGTACACACAAACTCATTTTCCGGAAAAACCATTTCGATTAAAACAAACTTAAGTGTTTTGAAATCTAAATGAGAAAATCGTTTGTTGAAAGGGGGAGTTCAGATTGTTTATGCCTAGTGAATGGAGATTTGATGTGATTCGATATCAGTTGTCATGTTTCTGTACAGTTTGTTTTTCAATTTTCGTTAATGTGTTTGCATTTTAGGGGGAGTAGAAAATTTCAGAAAATCCAAAAACATTAGAAAATTTGACAAAGAAAAAAACATGATAAAATTCTAAAATGAGTTTCGTTGTGAAAAGAGGAAATGATAGTACGTCAGTAGGCTGTCACAACATGCTAAAGAAAAGAAAAGATAAAATGTGATAAACAATCTTACTGTGGATATGTCAGTAGGTTTTTACACTTTTAGTAAATTGTGACGAGATATAAATCTAAAAGTTCAAACTTGCTTGTTCTGCGGGTTAACACAAACTTGGATATATAGGTAACCCCTGAAATCTTGTTTGAAAGGTCCCTTATTCTGAGATACTAGGTCTTTATGCTCAGTGATATCTGGGGTATTATCCCAGGACTTCTGCTGTATGGAAGTACTGACCTAGTCCCCGGATAATGCTTTCTGCAAAAAGCTTGAAACATAGCTTCACCCTCAGCATGCTGATGAAACAATAAAATTGATAGTCGTTGTTGTTGAAATCAAAAGATCCTCTAAAGGGGACACACCAAAAGTCGAGCCGTCATCTCTCTGGTGAACGGAAGTTCTGACCTGAGCTCTCACGGTTTCGCATCTAACCCCTTACAGATATCATCTGTGGTATATTCACCTGTAAGACTGAATATTGGGATCTGGATACGGGAGTATATTCAAGTAGTGGGACACACGGATAAGTTTAAGTGCTTAAAACATTAATATCGTATCTCGGATCAGTTGAACTTTGTGTGAAAATTTCAGTGGACCGATATACTGACAATCTAGGTAAATTGTTTAGAACTGAAAATGTAATACAGCTTAACGGTGTTAGTGACATGTCTCAAAAACTGATATGATCCTCTTACGCGAACTCACAAAAATATGTTTGTAAATATTTCATTGTTTGCATTTCATTTCTTTACATTGAAAAATTCAAAAAGATTTTGTGTGTGTTTAGTATAAATTTTGAAAAATTCAAAAAGATTTTCGACAAACTGATGTTGGAAAGCTGATTATCAAAATTCCGAGTGCTAAACATGATGAAATTGTTGTAAGGGGGAGTCCTTCTAATTGTCAAAATATATTTTTTTTAAATCAACAAATGGTTCATTATATGTGAATGATCTGAGAGAGAGTCTGAGTTGGTGCAGGGGTATATGTTTGAAATATGTATGTGAAAGAAATTTATTTTGAGGTAGAGTGGTTGCAGGGATTAGATGAAAAGTTGTGACATGTGAAGGCCAGACAACGATCCTGAAGATGTTGCTGAAGAACAAAGGAATACCAGCAAATCGAGAGGGGGAGTCTGAAGACAGAGAGAGAGAGAAGCTCAGAGGACTGATCAAGACTGAAGATTGTGAAGACTCGACACTTAAGACTCGTCAACATCTGAGGGGGAGTCTGTTGGTGCAGTCATCTGTCGTCTTCGTCTTAATATCGAGTCTCGGGTTTGTTGCGGATTTGATCATGCATATGTCATCATCTTTGATGATGACATCACAATGATTACATCATCATTGTGTCATCTCATATAAGACAAACTATAATATGGTCCAATGAAAGCTTGCCGTTTGAAAGAACCAATGAGATGATCGTTTGAAAGCATGCAACTATTTGAATGTTTGACCGTTTGAGAAGTCAACCGTTTGAAAGGAAAGGTCACCGTTTGAAAGTCTTGGTCGTTTGAAGTAAACCGTTTGAAAGAGATCCGTTTGAATTGTTGTAACCGTTTGAGATGTTTCAAACGGATAGGTTGTCACTATAAATAGGCTTCATGTCTTTATCATTTGTAACGTCAGGCAAGTTGATACCGAGGTGCTGCCGGTATTTCCTCTCGCTGTAAACACTGTTATTTCAATATAAAAGAGGATTAAAGTATATTTCAAGCTGTTTTTCTAGTGCGTTTCTTAGTTTCCGCCTCTGAAACGTACGAGAGCTCTTCCGAACGACTCATTCAGGTCGAAACCGATCCTACATTGCGAGATGGTATTTATTATCATCTCGTCTCCATGACTCGCTTAGGTTTACATCATATGGTCATTTTAATTATAAACCTTTTCTAAAGACTTTAACTCATTATGACTTTCATCATAAAATGTTTTTCAAAGATAACGGTTATTGTCAACGCGTGACCAATTTACCGGTTTGCCCTTACTATTTATGTTGGTTTATTCTATAAGGTAACCACTCGAAACTCATTTCTATTAGTCATTATATGACCAATTTATCATATTAGTCCGTTTTAACCATTAACCATGGTTTACTATCATCGTCTTTTGTTTCGAACCGTACATGTCGTGTTGGAACATCATTAATCAAGCATAACTTTATATTATTCATAACCTATAAAATCAATAGGTATTTAATACAAAGAGTGTAAGTCGTACTTACCTAGCATCCAGATTATGTTTTTCCTTCATTCCTAATTCGTTTGACCCGCATCCTTCCCAAGCTTTCACCTAGCTCGTCGAGCGTCAAACTATCATTGTATTTTTTTTTGTAAGATGGTTAGACTAGTCATAATGAATCTCGACTACTCCATCTGACGTGTTTTATGTCGAGATTATCATTCGATTATATTTTTGGTCATTTTAACGTATAAAAGTCAAACTGCCTATTGACGAAAATAATTACATGATGTAGGTCAACTACTCGTTTCATTACTTTGTCAATATCCGGTAATCATCATTCTTATGCTACCGGTTTGATCACTTATTTAGTCAAGTTCATGTAATCGGATTTTCATCGAATTAACACAACTTTAATCATATTTAACACATGATGATATCAAACATCATTCTAACATTAAGCTATCTTTATTTTCGTTTTTATCATACTAATCAAATTCCTAGCAACTATGATCATGTACTCAAACACCAAATTTGTTTAAGTATTTCCTTATTACTATCAAATATGATGATTATAATCATACTTTGATCATCAAATTCATCATAAGATTAAAACCCACTTATCCTAGTGTGGTAAATCATCAAATCATTCAAATTATAACATCATGTGTATAATTTTCACTTAGGGTTTGGTTCCTAAGCATGTATACATCATTAATTCGATCATAGCTTCAATAATTCATTCATAATTCATGATTATGATGATTATCCAAAATTCACAACTTGACAAATCATCAAAAATTGACATACCTTATGATCCCCTAGCTTGGGTGATCATTAATTCACGTTTAATTGTGAATTTAGACCTCGTTTGAGCCTTCAATTTGATGATTATGTTGAAAGTTAGGGTTTGGCTCCTGGGGAGCTCTCTGAGATCGAACAGAACACCCTCAAAACAAACTAAGTGTGTGTTTTTGTTAGACTTTTGTTTTTATAACAAAGCTTTCAAGTTTATCCACTTTGGCCCCTCTTGTTTGGTTAGTTTATTAAGTAGGCCACAATCCACTTAATTTCTAAAAAAAATTTCCACTCATTAACTAGGTTAAACATTCCTAGTTAAATTAGTGGGTTCGGGGAATTCATGACTAAGTTTATTTTAAGTCCCGTTAACTCGGGCTTCTATAAACTTTATTTTCTATAAACTTTCTTTTCCCTTTTTATTAAATAATAGGTTTAGTTATATAAATCCTAATATTTTCCGGGTTAATTTTACCACTAACGGTACTTTACCTGTCTTTTAGTACTAACGTGGTTTAATTACCAAACCCGTTTTCGGGGTGTTACAAGTCTATCCCCCTTAAAGAGGTTTCGTTCTCAAAATCTTTCTTACATAGTTCATTAAGTTTTTAAACTCAATGCAATTTAACCCGAGTAATCTTTTAAGCATTACTCATATCTTAACCAATTATTAATATTACCAGAAAAGTATGGTAATATATTTCTGGTTACAAAGCATATACGTATTTCATACGAAATAATACAACTTGAAATAACGTAATCTCGTTATTTCGACCTTAATCTGTCTTACTAACTAGACTTATTAGTCCAGTTATGTTATACCCATTACTTGGGCTATAATGTGACTATACTTCACATTACCTTTCTTGACCGTGATCGCGTCACGTCATATTTAGGTTTATTTCAACCTTTCATTTTCAAAAATATTTCTTTTCAGATGTATCGTCTTGCACTTATCAGTGTCAAGACCTGTATCTTTTAATATTTACTATGTAAATTCCTATCAGAATTCATATTGGTAAAAAAAAACGTTATTTCTTACTAAAACTAAATTTTTTTTGTCTAACGTTTTCTTTTTACTTATGTCAATTACTTCTTATTAAGAAATTGACAACAAAGAATTTATCCATCTACAGTCTTTGTTTTTATGCGCGGATTTTCAGTTGGTTCCCTCGCTACGTCTAATTAGCCCGTAGGTTCTATCACTTAGCCTCGTGGGCTATTTCATTAGACTTTCACCTCTTTAATGCGAGGTCTTTATAATCTATTTCTTTCTATTCATGGCCTGTGGGTCATTTTGGTCCTGTAGACCTTTATACTGTTTGTAACCCGAAGGTTAGGATGATCCCATAGGTCATTCTTTTTATGTTTGAAATTCATTTGTTTTCACATTTTAAATTCATTAAGTGTGACTGTACTCCGTATCTACAATCGTTTTCGTATGCCATCCGGCCTTACTTTGTGTCTAACGCATTTAACTTGTTCATGTGAAATCCATCACTTGTGAACAGTCAAACTTTGTTCCTTATTCACCCCGTTCAACCTAAAAATAGTTGGAAATAATTATTCAAGACTTCTATTTACGAAATTTTATAGTGTTTTAGTCATAACTCAGAATCCGAGTCCTTTGACTTTAAATCCGCGTTCTCGTCTCTCGGTTTACGCATATGTGTAGTTTCCTACCCATCAACCGGGTGATTTACCAAAGTTATTATTAATGCAACCATTTAGGTATGCATTAAGACTTCTTTTTGACTTGTTCGGTTTTCTTAGCGAAATCCATCGCTTTATTTAAACAAACCTTTATTCTTTATGTGACCATGTTTGATGGTCTTATAAATTCTGAATGATGATTATCATCATCATCCTTTCTTTACTACGACCAAAGTTAATGACTTCAATCGTCTTTTCTGGGTGGGCAATAACTTTGTTTCTATGACCCTACGGGTCATTTATACTTTGGCTTTACAATGCCTTTTTTTCCTTAGTCGTGGCTCTTTCGTACAAGATGACTTATGTCACGAATTTCCTTGGGTCATTTATTCTATGTGCGCCATACTTTGTTTTTATGGTTTCCTCGAAAGCCATTTATACAAGTATGCCAATAAGATTTCTTGACCCCAAGATTCTTTTAACTTTTTCATTCGTCTCGACCTTACCACATCGGACATAACTGTGCTCATTATAAGAAGCTCATAGTATCATGTGTTCACTACTTACTTGGCCAGAGTAAGCGATCAATACAGGGTACACAAAATCTTATTATAATTGCCACACCACCTCCCATGTAAGTAACCTCTCGATTTATTTCATTTGGTAAAACTTTATTTAATTGCCAATTAACAATTATTAGTTTTACCCGTTTTTATCCTTTAACATATAATTATCCCTTTTTATACCCATTTATACAATCACATTCGTTAATGTGATCGTTACTTTTCTCAATAAGATTTATATTGAGAATACTTACTTGGTTGATTATTTTCGTCCAAGTTTATATTCAACTAAGTTCAGTATTGTCTTATTATTCACGACTGTGAATAATATATATCTCTACTGAATTTCTCTTGGAAACATCATCCTGAATAGGTAGCCTATTCAGGCCTTCCAAGTTTCATATTTTATATGCAACTATCATTCTCTATGTGTCTGTTGCATATTTCTAATTATACTATAAGTTTAAGACGTGTACCTTGAAGATACTTGCCCTAATAAACTTTCCTTGTTGCTCGATCTCTCATTCGAGATCGTTTCTCGATTCATGTCATTGGCGTGTATGACTTACTTGTCATACTTCAGACTATTCCTTTCCTGCATCAATTATTCTTTAAAATCTCGTCATCTTCCAACGCGAGGTTCCTTCAACTTAAAACATCTACACATGTAAGTAATGTTAACATTAACAAGCACCCGTATTATCATACAAAGCTTTATATGACACGTGTTAACACACGTAATCCATTTAACTATATCGGTCTTTTATCGCCTTCTTTGGGGTAACGTGTTTTACACGATAACCCTATGTGTTATTTTTCAACACTTTACATGCTAGACCGTTAATGTATTGAATAACTTACCGGATTTTGCGATCAAGCCTCGAACCGAACACCAGTTTTATCAAGAGCATAAGGTTTTAAGTCCAAGCATAGTTTTTCCCACCATACTTGAATCTCTTAAACCAGGGCTCTGATACCAACTTGTAAGACACTTAGTTCATTTTATACAACTATAATATAAATTTTGATTATAATAGTGTATTTGAGATTTAACATACACTTAAAATTTTGAGTTTGGTAAAACATCTTACTAAATAAAATATTTTAACATTTTGTAATTTCATTCGACGTTTAAAACGTGACGACGAAGCTATTTGCGAAAGCTTGATTCTTGAGCGTGTTCGGTTTCTCGATGAGCTTGATCGTCCCCCGATAATTCAATAATACCTACATTCCATAAAACATGAAATGAGTTAATTATATAGCTTGTAAAACATGTTTAAACGGATTCCCAAGACACAATAGTCAACAGCAACATTTTTGTCAGGTAAAGTGGCCCTCGCGGGCAGCGACCTGTATAAGGAATTCGGTCGCGGGCCGCTAAAGCCGTCGTGCTGCGCGACCACATCACATGTTCCTCGTCGCGTGACGTGAGGATGTAAATTTGGCAGAAATTTTGCAGCCAAGTGCTGCATATTCCCAGCAAACCAAGTTTTCACGAAAACGAACATAATTTGCTCGTTTTTTATCCGTTTTACGTCACGTTTCTTCCTACGTGATCGTAAATTTATCCCTCATCATATATAGTTAAAATCCGTCATTCAGATTAACAAAATTTGAGACTTTTAAGTGTTTGGCTTAATATATCTTTACTAAACTTTAACCCGCTCATGATTTTATCAAACAAACACGCTTGTTACATTTAAATAATCATGAAATTCATGTTATAAATGTTTGCCTCTTATATTAGATCCAAATCCCGGGTTTATATACATATTTAACCCGTTTTTGCTTATATAATTATTTTGACCCGTTAAGGGTGTTTAAGCACTTTTAAGCGTAAATTTTCGCTCATTAACTTCTAGCATCTTATTTCCACAATATTCATCAAACGATCTTCCACCACAACTATATTTGTGGTGGTTTTAAGGTGGAATTCTATTTATTCCAAGTTTTACCCCTCGGATTTTCTTTTTACGGTAAAGACTCATATAGAGTCATTTGACCCAAAGATTCTCACCTTTTGCTTTTTTATACTTATTCTAAGTATTTATTTGATCCTAAGACTCGTTTCCAAACAACCTTTAAGGGTTGTTTGCTCAATTTAGCTTACAAGGGCGTTTTGGTCAAGTTTAGTCCTTCTTTTACGACAAAGGACTTTTAATAACTTGTTTGACCAAAAATCTGACCTTTTAACTATAATCTTGTTTAGAAACCCTTATGTTTCTAAAACACCATGATTATAACTTAAATTATTTGGTTTACCTATAAGGTAACCGAATATCAAATTTTGACCTTATTTAACTCTTGTAGAACCTCAAGTTCTAAATGATGAGTTGAACCATTTTACATACCTGACTCGGATCAATGTATTGACCCGTTTTAATACCTTCTTTAAAAATCGCTAATTATTAGCGATGCAAATATCCGTTCCATATAGACTCCTGAAATCATATAACTCGACAATAATCATTAGTCGATATTGTCAAAGGGTGATATTTTCACCTTTTGACCCGTTTGGTCTAAATGACTATATATCTTTACGAGATGGTATTTATTATCATCTCGTCTCCATGACTTGCTCCGGTTTACATCGTATGATCATTTTAATTATAAACCTTTTCTAAAACTTTAACTCATTATGGCTTTCATCATAAAGTGTTTTTCAAAGATAAAGGTTATTGTCAACGCGTGACCAATTTACCGGTTTGCCCTTACTATTTATGTTGGTTTATTCTATAAGGTAACCACTCGAAACTCATTTTCTATTAGTCATTATATGACAAATTTATCATATTAGTCCGTTTTAACCATTAACCATGGTTTACTATCATCGTCTTTTGTTCCGAACCGTACATGTCGTGTTGGAACATCATTAATCAAGCAAGACTTTATATTATTCATAACCTATAAAATCAATAGGTATTTAATACAAAGAGTGTAAGCCGTACTTACCTAGCATCCAGATTATGCTTTTCCTTCATTCCTGATTCGTTTGACCCGCATCCTTCCCAAGCTTTCACCTAGCTCATCGAGCGTCAAACTATCATTGTAATTTTTTCGTAAGATGGTTAGACTAGTCATAATAAATCTCGACTAATCCATCTTACGTGTTTTATGTTGAGATTATCATTCGATCATATTTTTCGTCATTTTGACTTTTGAAAGTCAAACTGCCTATTGACGAAAATAATTACATGATGTAGATCAACTACTCGTTTCATTACTTTGTCAATATCCGGTAATCATCATTCTTATGCTACCGGTTTGATCACGTATTTAGTCAACTTCATGTAATCAGATTTTCATCGAATTAACACAACTTTAATCATATTTAACACATGATGATATCAAACATCATTCTAACATTAAGCTATCTTTATTTTTGTTTTTATCATACTAATCAAATTCCTAGCAAGTATGATCATGTACTCAAACACCAAATTTATTTAAGTATTTCCTGATTACTATCAAATATGATGATTATAATCATACTTTGATGATCAAATTTATCATATGATTAAAACCCACTTATCCTAGTGTGGTAAATCATCAAATCATTCAAATTATAACATCATGTGTATAATTTTCACTTAGGGTTTGGTTCCTACGCATGTATACATCATTAATTCGATCATAGCTTCAATAATTCATTCATAATTCATGATTATGATGATTATCCAAAATTCACAACTTCACAAATTATCAAAAATTGACATACCTTATGATCCCCTAGCTTGGGTGATCATTAATTCACGCTCAATTGTGAATTTTGACCTCGTTTGAGCCTTCAATTTGATGAGTATGTTGAAAGTTAGGGTTTGGCTCCTGGGGAGCTCTCTGAGATCGAACAGAACACCCTCAAAACACACTAAGTGTGTGTTTTTGTTAGACTTTTGTTTTTATAACAAAGCTTTCAAGTTTATCCACTTTGGCCCCTCTTGTTTGGTTAGTTTATTAAGTAGGCCACAATCCAGTTAATTTCTAGCAATTTTTCCACTCATTAACTAGGTTAAACATTGCTAGTTAAATTAGTGGGTTCAGGGAATTCATGACTAAGTTTATTTTAAGTCTCGTTAACTCGGGCTTCTATAAACTATATTTTCTATAAAACTTTCTTCTCCCTTTTTATTAAATACTAGGTTTAATTATATAAATCCTAATATTTTCTGGGTTAATTTTACCACTAACGGTACTTTACCCGTCTTTTAGTACTAACGTGGTTTAATTACCAAACCCGTTTTCGGGTGTTACAATTTATGCTTCTGTAAACATTGTACGATGTAGAACAATTTCAAATATCAATGAGACATGGTGTTTTGATCCCAATACTTGTTTATTTATGTATGACAATTTCACGTTTCAATTCTAGTTCGATTTCAAGCTCTAAATCACATTTTTGAAAGTTATACGTAAACTATTACGTAAACGTAATCAGTTTAATACGAATACACTCCGGAAAAGTGTTATAAGCTTAGCATACCTTAAATAAGCTTTACATAACTTAGAAATAAGTTTTGAAGGGTTTGGTATAGCAAAAACAAGTTTATTCGATCACAGGGACTAATTGCGACATACTACAAATGTCAGCCAATTCGCATAGAAACGTACACTCCGGAACAAGATAATAAGCTAAACATACCCTAAATACCCTTTACATAGTTTAGAAATAAGTTTTGAGGGGTTCGGTATGCGAAAATGTGCTTATTTGATCATAGGGACTAAAAGCGTCAAAACTGCGAAAGTATGCAAATGCGTGCATATCTTGCGTTCTGACCATATCCGGACATCCAAAAATTTTTGTAATCACTAGAATATTGTATTTTAGTGATGGGAATGCAAAAATACCATTCGTCGCGCAATTTGGATCGTTTTCGCGTCCGTTCGTGTTTCGTCGTAATTAATCGAAAAACGCGATCGTGAGACCAAACAAACCGACATCCATGATATTTCCAAGCATATTTCAAGTCCCCTATGCTTTAACATCCTTATAAAGCCTTGAAAATGGGTTAACGGGGGTTAAATGAGTCAAAAAACAAGTTTCAGAGCTGCAGGGACCTGTTTTGACAAGTTTGAAAAGTCTAGCAAGATACCTAGCTGGCGGGCCGCGACAGATTTGTCTGTCTGGGTCGCGGGCCACGACAGACCACGCTGGGCAGAAACCAGTTTTTCCTTTAAAAAGCCTGCTGCCCTTGTTTTTAATCCTAGTTTTTTATTATTGTGGGCTAATTGTGTGATCAACAAGGCTCTAATTCTTGGCCTAACAAGTGTATGGTGTAGATTATTCCTTGATCACCACACAAAACACTTTGCAAGATCACATTCATCCTAGATTACTATAAATACCCATGAACTTCAATACTCCAACTCGCTTATTTCCATTTCTCTTCACTCTAGCTCTGAATTGAGGCCACCACACTTTGTTGGAGGCTTCATACCTGAGCATTCTTGGTCATCTTCTTCATCCTAGAGCACTTGTAATGTTCTTTCATGTCTTCTTTATTTATTTCAAGCTAAAAGTCAAACAGTGTTTGACTTTCAGCTTTGACCATGATTTGGTCAAGTGAAAGTTCGTTTGAACTTTGCAACGTGAGCGTAATCACAATGGTTATAGTCCCTTGCGACTATACCTACTGATTACCACATTGACTAGTCGAAGTGACAAGTCAAAGTTTCGGTCAAAATGCAAGATTATGTGCATTTTGTGACGAAACTATTTTTGGGTATCAAAACACTTTGTTTTGATATCAAATCAGTTTTCTAACTTAGTTAAACATGTTTTAACATGTTTAACTCGCCACTTCTAGTTTAGTGCTTATTTAGGGTCGTAAGTCAAGCGGTCTCGACAATCACTTAGACTTTCAAACCCGACCCGTTTGGTCGATCATTAGGATCCGACCAAACATATATTGTGACCATAGTTGTATAGGGAATAACCTTCCAAGGTTATACCTTATGGTCACTTCGTTTGATTAGTTGTATGATAGGTAGTTTATATGCCTTCGGAAAATAACCAAAATGCCCTTTTTGCGCAAAATTTCAATCTAAGCATATGTAACCTAAATTTTGACACTTAAACTGATTATACAACATTGTTAAGCATATTAGCGCATATAAGACGTATCATAGGACTAGTTAGACCATCCGAACACGTATTTGCGCAAATGACACGTTAAAGTAGCGTAAACTACCATAACGGGTCGTAACTGGTCAAAAGCACTAAGGATTGTTATCAATTCAGAATGTAGGTTTGTTTAAACCATATCATATGAGTTCCAACACTCATTTGGTTTACGAGACCTCATTATACCCGATCTCCCAATTTCGGTCCCGATTTATTAACATAGTGATCCGAAACTAGGTGCCACTTGATTCCTTGATTTCCCGAGCATTGTTAATTAACTTAATAGAGGATACCTTGAAATCTCAAGTGAGTACATAGTTCCCCTATTTTATGTTTTCAATTGTTTTGGGGTGATTCATATGTGCTAAAACGATTTCAAGATTTCAAAAACAATTACTATGGTTTATATTAAACACAACGATTCAATAATGTGAACGAACTTGTTGGGGCGTTGAAACATAACACGAATGACATTCATTAGCTTTGGCCAAGCCGACCACTAGTATGTTATGGTACCATAGGATCTGACAAATCCCGTTATCGGACTATCACCATGGATTTGGGGGTAATGTGGGTAACGACAAAACCTGTTATTTTAACAAACCCTTTGGTGGTTTGTTAGTCGATTAAAGATACCCTTTGGTGGTATAGATGAGTTACACAGGTTTGAATGTGTCCAACTAGAACGACCAAAAGTTAGTTTTCACAATTAAAACACATACTATTGAATGAATGGTTTTATGACACGAACGATTGAACGATGGTTTATGACACGAACGATTGAACGATGGTTTGTAACACGAACGATTGAACGATGGTTTATAACACGAACGATTAAACGATGGTTTATGACACAAACGATTGAACGATGGTTTATTGTTATTCCAGGATCCGGCGAGTTATTTTTTTCTGGAGACTCTCCTCGTCGTTCCGAAAAAATCCGAAAATTTTTTAGGCATTAATTCATCTGTCCGCATGGAGTTGATATCCATCCGGATGAGGTTCTACCCATCCGTCCGAATGACTATATGCTCCGAATGACATGGTCCGAATGACCATTCGCCCGGATGACTAAATGATCCGGATGGTCATGGTCCGGATGGTCATTCGCCCGGATGGTCATCCGGAGGAATATGTTCTAACAACTCAAGAACACTCCAAATCATGTTTTTTTCTATCCAGAATCTTTATTTGTGGGAATTTCATGATGAAACTTTACAGGATTGTGCGCGAATCAATTGCGAACAGAATGATGGCTTCAATTCTAAAATCCATCCGTGAATTGACCTTTATTTTGATGATTTTCTCTGTTTTAACGTCAAAACTCCCGTTTAACCCAAAATTGATGAGCTTGGGTGATTTAACCGACTGTTAGATCGATTAAATCGGTACCGTAGCTTTGATACCACTTGTTATAGCGATGTAAATATCCATTCGATATTTATCCCAATAATTCAAACAACTCGACAAACCATTAGTCAATATTGTCAAAGGGTGATATTTTCACCTTTTTACCCGTTTGGTCTAAGTGACCGTGTATCTTTGCGAGACGGTATTTATTACCATCATATCTACATGACTCGCTCCGGTTTACACCGTACGGTCATTTTACTTATAAATCATTTCTTGATTCTTTTGACTCTTTTATGTCTTACGCCATAAAGTGTCTTTAAAAAACTAACGGTTATCGTCAACGAGTCACCGAATTACCGTTTTACCCTTATTAATTGTATTAGTTTACCTTATAAGGTAATCATTCGAAACTCGTTATTTATTAGTCATTGCATGATTAAATAATCTTATTAACTCTTTTTGATCATCCAACATGGTTTATCATATTGTCTTTTGTTTTTAACCGCACATGTCGGGTCGAAACATCATAAGTCAAATATGAGTTTTTATTATTCATAACCTATAAAACCAATAGATATTAAATATAAGGTGTAAGCCTAGACTTACCTTGCATCATGATTATGCTTTTCTTCATACTTGATTTGTTTGACCCGCTTCATTCCCAAGCTTCCACCTAGCTTGTTAAGCGTCAAACTATCATTGTAATTTGTAAGATGGTTAGACTAGTCATAATCATTCACGACTATTCCATCCTACGATCTTTATGTCGAAATTATCATTCGATCGTAAAAATGGTCATTTTGACTTTAAAAAGTCAAACTGCCTATTGACAAAATTAATTACACGATGTAGCTTAACTACTCGTTTTATTACTTTTCCACTATACGGTAAGCATCCTTATTATGCTACCATTTTAACTACTTATGAATTCAAGTTAATGTAATCGAATTTCATTCGATTAACACATGATGATATCAGACATCATTTTAATCATAATATATCATCATTTTCATTTTATCATACTAATCCAATTCCTAGCAAGTATGATCATGTACTCAAACACAAAATTTGTTTAAGTATTTCCTGATTACTATCAGATATGATGATTCTAATCATAAGTATATCATCAAATTCATCATATGATTAAAACCCACTTATCATAGTGTGGTAAATCATATAATCATTCAATTTATAGCATCATATGCATAATTTTCACTTAGGGTTTGGTTCCTAAGCAAATATACATCACTAATTCAATCATAGCTTCAATAATCCATTCATAATTCACGATTATGATGATTATTCAAATTTCACAACTTCAAAAATCATCAAAATTTGACATACCTTATGATCCCCTAGCTTGGGTGATCATTAATTCACGTTCAATTGTGAATTTAGACTTCATTTGGCCCTTCAATTGGATGATTTGGTTGAAGTTAGGGTTTGGCTCCCCACGATCCAGCGAGTTTGACGAAGCTTCGGTCCCGATACGACGTGTTCGGTTCGTTATTATTACTAAGAAAGGAGTAGAAGATAGATACGACACCGAGCAGTCACTTATAATCTGGTCTCCATTCATATCTTGACAAGTTACAGCACCATGAAACCAGTTTGACAGCATGTCCCCTCTGGGATCCAAAAGCTTGTCCAAATGGGAACCCCAACTCCCTATTAATAGGCAACAGCCTATCCGGTCTGAATGAGCTAGTGTCCATCCGTCCGGATGGACTTTACAATGTTACACCAACATTCGGATGGGGGTTTGGACTATACGTTGTCCATCCGTCTGGATGGACCTTTACAGTGTCTAATCTGTGTTCGACTTTCTCTAATCTATACAATATTCAACACATGCTCTATCTAACTATTCGCACAGTGGCAGACGTACGAAATATGCACCAATATTTATAAGACAGACGAATTGAACGATTTTTGAACGATTAGTTTATGGTATGTGATTAGATAACGGGACAGGTGTAATGTGATAAAAGCATGGTAGATACGCCGCTGGTACTTCTTATATATAAGTGCTTTTATCATATTACACTCCGTGGCGTTATTTAGTTCATTTGGACGAATGATTTCAAACGATGTCACGCAACGATATTTACTAAATGATGTAAACCATACAAGTTTTCGTACAAGGACGATTTACAATTTGGATTACAAAAACAAATGTTTTGGGTCAAGATTCATGGCAACGAGGTTTTCACAAACATATAACCAACTTGTTTTAGTTGGTTAACTATATTGCAATACCAAACACTTTTCAATACAAGGTTTTCAATTTCGACTCTAGTAGTCATACGAGGTACTGCAATATGTATACAAGCCATGAATTTGACACACTCACAAAACTTATGTACTCGCCGGCATTTTTATGCTGACTTTATTTTCACATATGTTTCAGCTGTAGTTGTTTGATGATCATGATGCAAAAACATAGGATTGGACGAGGGCCTTATTGACATAAAATATGCAAGACAATATGTTTGAACTCGTTTGTTTTACTTTAAGACAATGTTAAGCACTTAATAATTTAATAAAATATAACTTTAATATCCATGTGTTGTGAAACAATGATTCTGTTACTCCACTCCCCGACATTTCCGTCGCAGTTTTGTTGTTTTAACCCGGTCGAGTTGTAACAGAACAGTTGGTATCAGAGCTCATGGTTATTAATGCTTTGACCTAGACTATAACCGTTCTAGGACCCTAACACAAGTTATCTTGTGTTTAGATTTTAAAACAAAACTGTCACCTATCTTTAGGTGACTACCACAACAAGAACACAAATTTCAAATCCGTTTTGAAAATCAATCATCTATTCTTAGATGATTTGTTTTATGGCTTGGTCCCTTCAAAGTTTTCAAATTCTCGATAGATTTAGGGCCTAGATGTAGGTCCAGCATCAAAAATACATTAAAACCCAAGTGTGGGAACAAGGGTTAACATAAACACTTTCCGGAAGCTAAAATAAGCACTAGAAACTGCCCGAAACGCACCTAAAAGGCAGAATTCTGTAGAAATTCAGGAAAAATCAGCATTTTAACACCAAAATAACATGCAGAATTAATGTTTAAGTGTCCAGAATAACTTGTAAAGTGTTGGGAATAAAAACTGTCACAAAAAGTACTTCATACCTTGTAAAATTCACTATTTAGCAACTTAACGAATCGACAACCGAACGATTAACCGGACACTACCCAAAACATCAAAAATATACTAGAAACATAGTTTTTATGTTTTAAAGCTAGTTATGGGGATAGAACACCTTAAAAATCATCAAAACACTTAAACACACTTAACCTTACATATAACCTTCTAATTTACATCTTTCACCCATAACTTCCAAATTTTGACACTTTACCCCCCCCCCCCTTCTTCCAACCAGCCCCAAGGGTGGCCCACACCCTTCCCCATTAAAATATTCATAATGTGTGCAAGATATGGGACAAGAAAACCTATGGATAAACATGTGTTGGAAAGTTGTTATAAGTGACCATTAGTAGAAGAACCAAGATCATTTTCACTTCAAAATTTCATCTCCTTCCTCCTTCCCTTTCTTCTACCTCTCGGCCATCACTACGTCAAAAATGGGCTACGGACACACTTTTGCCAAAACCGCCCTGCCACACATTTGAAAAAATGTGTGGCGAAAGGTCATTTATAACATTTTAAAACACTTTTAACCACACATTTTATTATTAATGTGACCATTGCACAATAGTTCAAAACCTTTAGCCGCACTTTAAAAAAAAGTGACATTGACTAGCCACAGCTCTAAAAGTGTGGCCAAATGTGACCTACCGCCACGATATTTGTTTGATTTTCTAATTCATGTGACAGTAACACATCTTTTCGAAACCTTTAGTCACACATCAATAAAAAATGTGACAATCACTAGCCACATTAGAAAAATGTGGCTAAATGTTACTAACTGATACAATAAGTTTTTAATAATGTGGCTAAAAGATAATACATATAGCCACTTATAAGTTTTTGTGACTAAAAGACATTTTTTATTAGCCACTCATAAGATTTTATGTGTAACTAAAAGTTACAATTGTCATGAAAAAAGAGAAAAAAAAACGTGACTATAAGTAGTCTATTAACACGTTTGAAGTAATTTACATGACCATCCATTTTCACTTTTTTATCTCCTAGATTTCTTCCATCCCCACCAAGCAAAAACCATAATCCCCAATTAGTATTTTCACCCAAAATTTGACATAATAAACCTTTATTCGATGCGTTAGAAAAAGGTCTAAATAAACGAACAGGTAAGTCCAGATCTCCATCAGAGAAAATAAAGCATAAATAAATTCAACATAATAAATGATGCGCGTGTAGTGTAATATATTTTAGATGTATATTTAAGCCCCCTTTTTACACTTTTAGCCAAGTTTTAAATTTATAAAACACGATATTTACTAACACTAAACACACATATGGGCAAGTGCACCCATCGTGGACGTAGTATAGTGTTGGTAAGATACTGAGGTCGTCCAAGGACACAAGAGCTTTTAATACCGGTTTATCCTCAACGTCTAATCAAATCAAAAAGTGAGAAAAATGTTTTAAACTAGGAAAAATAAAAACTAACTAAATGCTGAAAAATAAAATAAAATAAAAACATATAGACAAGATGAATCACTTGGATCCGACACGTGTGTTAGTATAACCTTTGATTATTTTCGCACTTTTGCACTTGTTTAAGAGATTATCTTAGTTATTGTAGTAGGCCCCTCTTTTGAAGGCGACGTTACCCTCAACCCAGTAGTTTGAGTCAGCAAGGATACAATCCTAAAGGGTCGGATTATTGAAAGATAATGAATTAAGTTACTAATGCAAATTGTGGTAGGCCCCGCTTTCGGCGGTGACGTTACCCTCGGCTAAGTAGTCTGAGTCAGCAGGGATACAGTCCTAAATAGCCGGGTTATAGTATTAATAGTAGTTAACTTATGAGGGGGTCAAAGAGTTTGGATCCCCGCCATCCAATACCTAAGGGCATTGAAGGAGATCCTACTAAAATTGACCCAAGTCCCAAGCAGGACCTCTAAACGCTGAACAAGGGCAAGACCCTTACCAAACCATTCCCTTAACCCCCGACCAGGTAGCCAACATACCTCCATATAGACCGTGGAGATATGAATGGTGAAAATCTTGTATTTTATATAGACAGTAAAATAACGCCAAGACACCACGGACAAACGATAAGGAAAGATCACCTTCAACATAAGTAACTAGTTATTAAAGTCATTAATACAAAACCAAATAAAAAGTGCAAAAGATTAAAAATAAAAAGTATTATACTAAACACTTGTCTTCACCAAGTGATGTAAGAGACTTAGGCAAACATGGCCTTGATTGTCAAGAACTCTTACGATCAATCTTGGATCCCGAGACGACTCACACACTCTACGATGGACAATGGATGATGGTGGTGGATGATGGTGTTATGGTGGTGGTGGGTGGTGGATGAAGTATGAGAGAGGTGGTGTGCCAAGGGATGAGATGGAATGAAACCAAGCACCCCTATTTATAGGCTGAACAGAAGGCTGGGCACGGCCCCGTGTCCGCTGGACACGCCCCCGTGCCCGTCTGACACTCTCTCTCTCTTCATTAATTGTAATTCGCAATTACAATTAATGCGCCTGCTGTACTTTCACCACGCCCCCGTGGCCGCTGGACACGGCCCCGTGGTGGGCAATGGAAGCTTCTACTGGTTTGTCTTTTCTGCTACTTCTTAGGCACGGCCCCGTGTCCGCTGGACACGGGGCGTGTTCAGTCTTCTGTTTTCTCTTCTTTGCCTTGGGGGGTGCCGTTGAGGGTCCGGGCAGTCTACTTTTATTCCTTTTCTTGTATTTATGCTAGAATTAGTTGTCTTTTTTGCTTCTTTTGTGATTTTGAGCTCATTTCATCCTGAAAATACAAAAGAAAGACAAAAACACTCTTTTTCCAACATTAGTACTTAAAAAGGGTTAGTTTTATGCCTTAATTGATGTGATTTATATGTTGCACTTTACACACATCAAATACCCCCACACTTGAACTTTTGCTTTTCCTCAAGCAAAACTCTTTAAATGTGGCTTACACTCCCAAATGGAATAGGTAGAAGAGAAAGTTTTTAGCTTGTCCTAGAGTGTCGGGAATCCAAGGTCTTTGTAGGTTTTATTTTTATTTATTTACAATCCTATTCGTTATGATTTATTTTGAACGTTTCATAAGATAAATTACTTATTCGGGCATAGCATGCCTTATTAAAATTCCATTTATATACAAGTTCACATACCTCGCGGGGAATCACTCAACACTCGGCCGAAGGTGTAGATTTTTTTTAGTGAATCACTCGTGAGCGGCATGGAACTTACGCCTTCCATAGGCTTGCCAAGCAATCAATCCTCCTCCTTTTAACTTTTTACCTTTGTAAATATCAAGAGGACTTTTGGGGTGAAGGGTTAGGCTTGGGTTAAAGGTGGTTGGTTGGGTTAGTTAGAAAAAGGGCGAAAATCGTAAAAAGCGTCGGTTTCCGTGACATACCTTGTTTTTAGTGACTTTTTTATTTTGAAGTATTTCTCCAAACAAGCTTTTATATAGCTTTTGTTTGTTTTTGACTTCATCATTGTTTTTTTTTTCATCACATAAAAAGGCGAGTTTACGAAAAACCGAGCTTGTTACTAAAATAAAGGGTGAAAAATAAAAAGGGTTTTTTGGTGGGTAAAAAGGGTTTTGGGGTAATGAAATGAAAGGTTTAGGCTCAAAGGGGCTATCTAGGGGGATTTTGGGTAGGTGGTAAAAAAAATGAAAAATAATGGTTTAGAAAGAAAAATATGGTTAGTCCTAATGCCTCCATCACTTACTTACTTGGGTTTAACTTGGTAAGGACCGGAAATGTATCGTCGTGGCAAGTTCTAGAGTTGTAAGAACCAAGCGGCTATTCACACAAGAAACGAAAAATGAGCATTTAGTCTAAATATGTATATTTTTATGCTCAATAAAGGCTCAAAACTCACTTTTGTGGGAATGGTTTTTTAATGTGATCAAGTATATATAATCGAATTTTTAACTAGACTTGTTATGCCGTTTCGTAGTTTTCTTATGTTGGTTCTTTGTTATCACGACGCTATCGGTTGTAAATTTGTAAAAATATAACCTTTTTAGAACTTGTTATTCCCAACTTAAACTAAGACAAGTAAATGATTAAAAAAAATGAAAAAGTTTTTGAAAAAATTTGGGGTGTTTAGCGGTTCCAATAGAGTTTTGTGTAAGGCTTGTATTTAGGATTTGCAAAATTCAAGGTTTTAGCATCCTCCCCACATTTAAATTACACATTGTCCTCAATGTGTCCAAAAATAAGGTTTTTGGTTGATTAGAATGTGTAAAAGTAGGTTAAAAAGCAAAGATTTATGTTACTGGCATCCTGGACACGGCCCCGTGTTGACCGGGCACGGCCCCGTGGTCAGGTGCCAGTAACAGAAATTAAAGAATTAAAACAGAAGCCTGGACACGGGGGCGTGTCCGCTGAACACGGCCCGTGTCCAGTTACCTGAACTGGGTGTTTTTCTGCAGGTGGCTCAGCACGGGGTCGTGTTGGTTGGGCACGGCCCGTGTTGAGCCTTCTGTGATGGAGATTTGTGTCGGGTTGCTCTGTTCTTCGTGCATGGGTCCATTTTTCTCGTTCCCCTTTTCATCCATTACCACCATGAGTGTGTTTTATTCGCTAAACAACCATCAATCTTAAAAACCATCATATCATTGCAAACATAGAGAGATATTACATAACTATGGGATACATGAGGTTATCATAAGGGTTCTACTTATTTAGGAAAATTTCGGGAATAGCTTCCCGATGTAGTAACACTCTCTAGCCGACGGCTCCTCGGTTGTCGTTCAAAGCCATTCTTCTATCTCCCTTGGGAGGTAGAAGGTAGCTTCATTCTCTTCGGTGTCTTGAGGAGGAATGCTCACCGGGACTCCTTGCACCACCCTTGGTTGAGGCATTTGGTGCATGGTGTGCCATTCGGCCGGAATGATGACCTCGGGTACTACATTCCACGCTCTTTGGGTTATCACGGGAACCAAAGGCGGGGAAGCGAGAAGGTTTAACCTCTGGTGCAGGAGGTTTACTTCTCGAAGACAGCCCTCCAATCCTACCGTCAGATGATTAATACGGTCCTCTAATGCTTCTTCTACTCCCGTCATTTCGTCTATGGCTTCCCTCAAAGCGTAAACGTAGTTTACTAGGGAATCTTCTGCCGTGGACGACCTTCTTCCATTTCGGTTATTTCGTGAAGATGATCCGTTATTCCTGCTGGCCATTTTCTGTGAAAGAAACCGAAGATAACTAAACTTTTGCAGAACATTACCTCGAACACGGCCCCGTGCTCAGTGAGTACGGCCCCGTGTTCAGCTGTCTGCAGGATTTTTGTCTAATGATTCTAGGTTTTTAAATTATTTTAACATACTTTTACCATGTTCTAAGCTTAGATAATTTAAAACAAAGTTATAGAGCTAACTTTAAACAAGAATCCGCAGCCAAAAATCCTACAAACCTTACATAGAAGATTGGAATCATGGGTTTCCAAGCTTCCATGGAGGGGATGTTTGAAAAATTTTTGGAAGAAGGAGAAATGAACAAAAGTGGAAAAGACAAGATGGTCCTTAGGAACCTTCTTTTAGCACTTACCTATGATGGTATATGTGAAGATCCCAGGAATCTCTGCTTAGTGAAGTGGTCAAAAATGAGCAGGAATCAGGCTGCATTTAAAGAAAACGACAGCACACTGGACACGGCCCCGTGTTCGCTAGACACGGCCCCGTGTGCAGAGAAAATCCTGACACATTTTGTCCGTATTCTGACAGAATCAGCAGAGAATCTTCTGAGTGAACACGGGGGCGTGTTGACCGGGCATGCCCCCGTGTCGGTAGGCTGTTTCATGGAGTTTGTTGCTACTAAGGAGTTTATTTATATCGGGTGGCTCTTGATTTGTTGGAACAACCCCAAAGTGCCTAAGATACCTTAATTGTCCTATACTAAGGCGAGAACACAAGAGGTTATCGGTGAGGGTAATTCCTATTTTCATTCTAGGTGGACAAGTCCAACCCTTTTCCGGGCTCTCGTTAAAGAAGGTGTATGCCGAATCGCTCAGGTCTATGTATGCATCGAACGAAGTCGATGGGGAGTCCTTCACGGCACAATCGACACAGGGACGACTATCGTCCAAGTCCTTTCTAGGTATGAAGGTATTTTCGGGAGCAACGAGGTTGTCGGAATGCGGTTCCAACATTTCCTCATGGTCATCATCTTGGGATGGATCTATAAAATCCTTCCTAAGTTCTTTTGACCAATTGAGAATTAGCTCTTCTAGTTGAAATAACTCGTCAAGGAGCATTTCTCCTAGAATATCTGGCTGGGCGCATTCGAGGGAGAGATAGTGCTTATTTTTACTTTCGCCCCTCTTAAAGTCACAAGGAATCGGTGGGTCTATATAGTGGGGCCTATAATTGAGAAAATAACATTTTAATTCCTCATGTTCACCTCCACATAATCAACACCACATACCATAAGAGTGCCGAAAGTAAAAAGAATTACTATCACTCATGTTTGTGTCAGAAATTACCAACCGCCGGGATCTAACGGTTCTGTTTTCAGTAAGAGAATCTTGGGCACGGGGGCGTGTTGAGTGGACACGGCCCCGTGTTCAGCTTACTGTCTGACTTAAAACAGGATTGCCAGTTCCAATGATTGGGCACGGGGGCGTGTTCAGCAGGCACGGCCCCGTGCTGAGCTCTGCAGAAGCTGAAAATCTACGAAAAATCCTAAAAATTAAAGAAAAAATAAATAAAAATATGATTAGGCCGTTGATTCCTAACTTTCTTAAAATCCTTGTGTCCCCGGCAACGGCGCCAAAAACTTGATGCGTGTGTAGTGTAATATATTTTAGATGTATATTTAAGCCCCTTTTTACACTTTTAGCCAAGTTTTAAATTTATAAAACACGATATTTACTAACACTAAACACACATATGGGCAAGTGCACCCATCGTGGACGTAGTATAGTGTTGGTAAGATACCGAGGTCGTCCAAGGACACAAGAGCTTTTAATACCGGTTTATCCTCAACGTCTAATCAAATCAAAAAGTGAGAAAAATGTTTTAAACTAGGAAAAATAAAAACTAACTAAATGCTGAAAAATAAAATAAAATAAAAACAGATAGACAAGATGAATCACTTGGATCCGACACGTGTGTTAGTATAACCTTTGATTATTTTCGCACTTTTGCACTTGTTTAAGAGATTATCTTAGTTATTGTAGTAGGCCCCTCTTTTGAAGGCGACGTTACCCTCAACCCAGTAGTTTGAGTCAGCAAGGATACAATCCTAAAGGGTCGGATTATTGAAAGATAATGAATTAAGTTATTAATGCAAATTGTGGTAGGCCCCGCTTTCGGCGGTGACGTTACCCTCGGCTAAGTAGTCTGAGTCAGCAGGGATACAGTCCTAAATAGCCGGGTTATAGTATTAATAGTAGTTAACTTATGAGGGGGTCAAAGAGTTTGGATCCCCGCCATCCAATACCTAAGGGCATTGAAGGAGATCCTACTAAAATTGACCCAGGTCCCAAGCAGGACCTCTAAACGTTGAACAAGGGCAAGACCCTTACCAAACCGTTCCCTTAACCCCCGACCAGGTAGCCAACATACCTCCATATAGACCGTGGAGATATGAATGGTGAAAATCTTTTATTTTATATAGACAGTAAAATAACGCCAAGACACCACGGACAAACGATAAGGAAAGATCACCTTCAACATAAGTAACTAGTTATTAAAGTCATTAATACAAAACCAAATAAAAAGTGCAAAAGATTAAAAATAAAAAGTATTATACTAAACACTTGTCTTCACCAAGTGATGTAAGAGACTTAGGCAAACATGGCCTTGATTGTCAAGAACTCTTACGATCAATCTTGGATCCCGAGACGACTCACACACTCTACGATGGACAATGGATGATGGTGGTGGATGATGGTGTTATGGTGGTGGTGGGTGGTGGATGAAGTGTGAGAGAGGTGGTGTGCCAAGGGATGAGATGGAATGAAACCAAGCACCCCTATTTATAGGCTGAACAGAAGGCTGGGCACGGCCCCGTGTCCGCTGGACACGCCCCCGTGCCCGTCTGACACTCTCTCTCTTCATTAATTGTAATTCGCAATTACAATTAATGCGCCTGTTGTACTTTCACCACGCCCCCGTGCCCGCTGGACACGCCCCCGTGGTGGGCAATGGAAGCTTCTACTGGTTTGGCTTTTCTACTGCTTCTTGGGCACGGCCCCGTGTCCGCTGGACACGAGGCGTGTTCAGTCTTCTGTTTTCTCTTCTTTGCCTTGGGGGTGCCGTTGAGGGTCCGGGCAATCTACTTTTATTCCTTTTCTTGTATTTATGCTAGAATTAGTTGTCTTTTTGCTTCTTTTGTGATTTTGAGCTCATTTCATCCTGAAAATACAAAAGAAAGACAAAAACACTCTTTTTCCAACATTAGTACTTAAAAAGGGTTAGTTTTATGCCTTAATTGATGTGATTTATATGTTGCATTTTACACACATCAATAAACCATCTATTCGAGGTCCGTTTCAAGGTGTCGGAATGGTGGTAATACGGTTGTTGTTGTTGTTGTTGTTGTTTCTTATAGTGGTGATAGTTTGAATTTGTGCTCTCAGAGAGTGGGAGGTCTGTGTCTAGGTGGAATGACGGTGATGGTGATGGTGCTGGTAGTGCAGCTAGGGATGTTCCGAATGGTGATTTGAGGAGGACGTAGTCTATTTTGGTTGCTCAACATGAGATTAGTGACTCTGAGGTATAATTTGATACCTAATTTAGTTAATTTTATGTTGTTGCTGTGTTTGTAGACTGTTTACATGAGGTGTTAGTGAAATTAAGTGTGTTTGTTTAGTGCTTTTGGTTTATTTATTAAGAATAATAATGCTAATTATTAAGAGAATTTCAAACCCCAGAATGAACACCTGGTTTGCCGAGAGTTCTTTCCTTTCAAACATGAGATGGCTTGTGTTCTCTACAAGAGAAAACATTCATGTATATAGAAAAAGATGCCAAGAATGATAATTTGTCCCTTTCAAACATGAGGTTCTGTTTGTTGACGGTCTCCTTCACTCGATGGACCATGTAATTGTCTTCTCCGATTTAGTTTGGATGAGTTGTTGGTTGATTGTGTTCTTCCTTTGATGCTTTTAATTTTCGTGTTTTGTGGGTTTTTAGGTTAGATATTGATTATTATTGTTTATTTTTTGGTTTCGGTTCATGCTTGCTTTGTTTTTATGGGGTTCTTTTGATGAAGTGATGAAGAAGAAACTCTTTTTGGTTTGTGATGATAATCAACTCTTTTTGGTTTGTGATGATAATCTGTTAGTTCTTTTTGGCCAATAATATAACCAATTGTCCTGGCTAGGATGATGTGTTGTATGTGTCTGAGCCTATGCATCCCCTTTTGTTTGATGAAATTGGATGGTTGAAGGGTCCAAAGAGCACCCTTTTACCCCTGGGTTTGCTAAATTGTAACGAGGTGTGTGATAAACTGAATTCGTATAATCTAATGGAGCAATTTTGGATCTCAATGTAGTCTGATTTCTGGTAATTAGCGATGAGTTGATAATGGTTGCTATGAAGCGTCGTTTGGATGCCAGTTTGGTACTTTTAATGATATCAACGGATGAGTCTAATGGGTGTGATGCTGAGTTTCAATGACATATATAACTGAGCTCGCTTTCACCTGGTAGCCTCTCGGTATGCAGCCATGACTGATATGTAATATCTCATAGCTTGGCTTGGCATTCAAGTTGGTTTGGCCTCTGACACGAGCTCCCCTTGGTGTAAGCCAGTTTCAATGGTCAATGTTCTGATGGGCTAGCTTATGATGTAAAAAAGGTCCATCTATGGCCCCTCTCAAACCCTGTCAATTATTAATGATAAAAAAAAAATAAACAAACAAACAAACATACTTCCATAGCTAGAGGTGTACGTTTCAAATGCCCTCAAATCTGTTGACCTTTATTTGGCAAAATATAGTTTCTAGATGGGTGTTAAGGTAACTTGCCTCTTAAATCATCTTCCGAAATCATCTCAGAGATCTCAATGAATTTTGTCTAATATTACTTTTATATGTGCAGGTGGAGGTGCGGATGTTTGAAATTCGAATAAACATGATGAAGTTTATTATTTAAGTTTCTGTCTTTCTACTATGTGCTTTCATAGGTGCAATATCAAGTTTAAACCGTGGCGAAGCAAGGGCACACCAACTAGTTATATTAAAACCAGCCCTTGCCAGAGGTGAATTGCAGTTAATTCTAGTTCTATTTATAGAGAAAAAAGACATTTTGATAAAAATTCGTTACTTTCTCGTTCTTCTCTTTCAAACCTGTACCCATTTCCAAACCAAACGGCACCTAAAATTATTTGTTCTTATATATTAGGTGAATATTCGAAGAAAGATTAAAGAAGTTAATGGAAGAAATAAAACAAAGTGACGATATCATTCTTTTTATTGATGAGGTTCACACTTTAATTGGAGTTGGATGCAGAAGGTGCTATTGATGCTGCTAATATATTTAAACCAGCCCTTGCCAGAGGTGAATTGCAGAAGCAAACAACTTGTATTTGGAAATGAAGCACTTCTATAATTTTGGTATTTTTATAATTTTATTTTGGTACTAACCATTGCTTTAGGCTACATATATTCACTTTGTTTTTTTGAAGTTATTTAGTTTATCTCTTTTAATTGATGCATCTTACGCGGCAATGTTTTGGGGCTACAACACATGATCACACGTAACTGTTGCTTAAAACCAGAAAGTCAAAATAACAATTTTTTTAAACCAACTCGTTCTGACCCGAACCCGTTCGGGCCCTAACAAAAATAACATTTTTTTGACCCGAACCTGTTTTGAGCCAAACACGTTCCGACCCAAACCCGTTTTCACCCGAACAAAAATAATCTTTTTTTTTAATCGACCCATTTTGACCCGCAACCCAAACCCACACAACCCGACTTGTTTGACGGACTTAGTTCAGCGGAAACTATCATGACGATCCAGTTGGTTTCTTTCTCATGCTGAGGTGCAAATGAGGTCTGGGAGAATTCCAGTTTGGCAAAGTCCAGGGTACGTACTAATCTGTGTTGTATTTATGTTGGCATTTTTAAAAATGCTAATGATTTTATTCTGTTTTGTAGATATATTTCTATGTGATGACCCCACTGTTATGTGAAGAGTTGAATGACAGTGGGGGAGGTCGATATTGGAACAAGCAATCGCTGAAATTGAACACACAAAAGTGTTGGCCTATATAACTGCCCCGAAGAAGCTTTTTAATTGTTATTGGAATGGCTGGACTGGAGTGCTTGATTATTTATTTTTATAACATCATGTTTTCATGTTTCCATATAATTGCTCACGAGTTTGTTGGCATGCCAAGTTATGTAACATATCACCACTTTATGCTAGAGTTTGTTTATACACTCTCAATAGTAGTAGGGGTGTTCTTCGGGTTTTGGGTTTTGTAGGATAGAAATTTAACTTGATAACCAAACCATATAATTTTATGCTTTTTTTAAACTTATATGAAATATAGGTCGTAGGTGTCTAATTTTTGTTTTCGTTGTATTAATAGATATATTTAAATTGTTCCTATATTTTGAGTCTTTGGTCCTATGCAAGATTCAAAGAAATTATACATTTAATCCCTTCTTTTTGAAAATTTGGTTAAATTTCGGCTCGGTTGTGTTTTTGTTTTATAACTAGGTGTTGTCTCGCCCGCGTTGCGGGGCGATGGCCGAATAATTATTAACCAATTAAAAAGCAGTACCATAGTTTTGCCAGAAAGAAAAAGTAAAAAGAGGGTTAGACAGCTCCTTGACACGATTTTTAATTGAGGGCAAAATCATATTTTTATTTTTACTTGGGGGAAAATCAAATTTTTTTCCCGATGGTAAAATCTTAATTTTTAGCTCGGGGAAAACCATATTTTTATTTTGCACTGGGGGCAAAAAACGTAATTTTGAATTGAGGGTGATATCGTAATTTTGAACCGATGAGAAAATTGTAAATTTTAGCTGGGGACAAAAGCAAAATTTTATTTTGAACTGGGACAAAGACGTAATTTTAAACTGGGGGAAAAACCATAATTTTAAAATGGGTATAAAATAATAAACTGGTGTAAAATCGTAATTTTGAGGCGGGGAAAAACGAAATTTTATTTTGGGCAAAAATTTAATTTTGGCTGAGTGTAAAAGCGTATTTTTTTTTTTACCGAGGGCGAAATTGTATTTTAGGTTTAGCTGGGTGTAAAGTCATATTTTTATTTTGAACTGGGGAAATCATAATTTTGAACCGAGGGTAAAATGGTAATTTTGAGGTAGGGGAAAACCATATTTTTTTTAGCTAGGGGCAAAAAGTAATTTTAAACTGAGCGTGAAATAGTAATTTTGAACCGAGGGAAAATCGTAATTTTGAGCTGGGGCAAAGGCATAATTTTATTTTGAACTGGGGGCGAAGACATAATTTTAAACTGGGGGAAAAGCGTAATTTTAAAGCGGGTTTAAAATAAAAATCTGAGGGTAAAATCGTAATTTTTGAACCGATGGCGAAATTGTAATTTTGAGTTGCTGGCAAAAAGGTTATTATACTTTTTAGTTGGGAGGAAAGCGTAATTTTAAAGTGGGGGCAAAACCGTAATTTAAAAATGGATATAAAATAATAAAATGGTTGGTTCAATAAAAGAAGGGAGGCCGTCGATTTCGACCAATGGCAGGGAAACACTATTCCCTGCCATGATTTTTGTATATGTAAGATAATAATTCTTATAAACTATACACGTGGCTTTACACAGTACAAGAAAAGAAATATTTTTTATTATTTTCCCTCTCAGCTATTTCCCTATAAAATATCTTATTTTAAAGAGTGAATTTTAATGATTGTCCTTTATCTTTATACCTATTATCAGGCATTGTCCTTTATGTTTAAAATTGACGAGTTTTGTTCTTTATGTTTTCATATCATAAACGTTTTGTCCTTTTGGCCTAACTTAGTTAGTTTTTTCAGTTAAATTTGGTCATGTGCTTTGCACATGAGGGCTTTTTTGTCAATTTAAAGGTTGCAGAAGCTTTGAGCTGTAAATCTGTCATTGAACTTACCTTTAAATTGACAAAAATGCCCTCATATGCAAAGCACGTGACCAAATTTAACTGAAAAATCTAAATGAGTTATGCTTAAAGGACAAAACGTGTATGATATGAAAACATAAAGAACAAAACTCGTCAATTTTAAACAGAAAGGACAACGCCTTAAAATAGGTATAAAAATAAAGGACAATTCTTAAAATTCACTCTATTTTATAACTTCCCCTTGAATGGTAGTCTTAGTTTAAAAATTACATTATTTAAATGGTAAATTACGTTTTGAGTCCCTTTATTTTAGAGGTTTTAACTATTTGAGTCCAAAATCTGAATATTTAACGCCCTGAGTCTCTGCATCCACTTTTCTTAATCATTTAAGTCCAAATTTCTAACACCATCCACCAAGTCTGTTAACTATGAGGGTAATTTGGTCATTTGCACACAAAGTACAAGTCTTATATGCACATAAGTATAAGGAGCAAGTCTTTAATGCATAAAATTTTAATATATATCGCTAAAATGAAAACCACCTCTAGTTGTAAAAACCATAGGAACCACTTTCTAGCTTTTGGATCAACAAGATGGATGGATGAGATTAAAAGTAACAAAAATTAATATTAAATACATTTTGTCTTATTATGTGTTTAATATTTTGATCCAAAAGGGTATTTTAGTAAAATAACTCTTTTTTGTCTTTTTGCCTTTATTATTTTTTTATTACTTTTTTGTTTTATTATATTACTTTTTATTTTTATTATATTATTTTTTATTTTTTAAAAAGATTTTTTTATTAAAAACATTTTTAATTTCAAATTTTTTTAACAAAGACAATTTTTTTTTGCGCGTCGGTTTTTGCACGCCGTTTTTACGCCCGGCTTTTTAATGCATCGTTTTTTAATGGTTTGTTTTTTCACGCCGTTTTTTACGCTCGACTTTTTCAAGCGTCGTTTTTTAACGCGTCGTTTTTTAAGTCCCGTTTTAACACGGCGTTTTTTACGTCCCGTTTTTTTTTCGCGGCGTTTTTATGCGCCACATTCACGCCATTTGTTTAGGCGCCGTTTTATCACACGGTTGTTTTCGTTTTACAACTTACGTAGAAAAAGGTTTACGTTTTATATTTTACGTTTTACGTTAAAAAGTTTACGTTTTACGTTAAACCTTTTAAACTTTTTACGTTTTACATTAAACTTTTTACGTTTTACGTTAAACTTTTTACTTTTTACGTTTTACGTTTTACGTTTTACGTAAAACTTTTTACGTTTTACGAAAAACTTTTTACGTAGCACGTTTTTACGTAAAACTTTTTACGTTTTACGTTTTACCTTAAAACTTTTTACGTTTTACGTTTTACGAAAAACTTTTTACGTTTTACGTTTTACGTTTTTACGTAAAACTTTTTACGTTTTACGTTTTACTTTAAAACTTTTTACGTTTTACGTTTTTTACGTTTTACGGTTTTACGTTTTACGTTAAAAAGTTTACGGGTTAATTGTTTTTTACAAAAACTTCTTTACGCAAAAACGAACACACCCAGAAATCGCAAACTCGGGAGATGTCTCAGATATATCGTTATCATCATCAACTAGGGAGGGGGGGAATTAAAAACCAACAACATCAAAACAAAGTCTATCTCGAAAAAAAACAGGGTTTGGCTCAGATTAACCGATAATCAAAAGGCTGCAAAAGAGGGGTTGCAGGTTTAAAAACCTACCCTCCGTCGTCCTTGCCGCGCCATCGTCATCAAAATCGGCGTTTTTTTTCATCATCGCCGCCCACAGCCAACATATCAAAACCTACAGATTCAAAAGAACACAAATCAAAACCCACAAAACCCACCGCCACACCACCAAACCCACTGCCACACCACCACACCCACTGCCACATGTCACACCCCTTTCTCCGGCGGAAGCACGAGGTGTGATCATGAAAGGTTCTCATTGCATACGAAAGGTAAACATACTACATGCTTGTAAAAATAACTTCAAATACCACACATTTCATAATTTGAAAACATAATTAAGCGTTTACATCGCGAGGTAGCATAAAACATTGTCTTAAAAGTTTACAATTTTATTTAAAGATAAACATAAGCGACATCCACAAGCATGAGTAAAGCCGCGCGCACATCCACTTCTAGTTACCTGAAATACATTTGAGTTTTGGAAAAAAAAAACGTCAACATAATGTTGGTGTGAATTCATGCAGTTTTTGTATTGAACGTTAGTGTACTTTGTATGAAAAACATGGTATGTATCTTGTGAAAATCAAGTATTCATGTATAAATCAAGTGTTCATGTATGTATCAAGTTGCTAATGGGTTGCATGGCCATTAACATGTGACACGACATAGGAAGCAACCAAACCTTAGGCATTTTTCTAGTTGGCATATTATGAGACACAAAAGCACTACTTGGTACTCGTTCTCACCAAGAGTGTGGCTGCCCGACACCCGTTAGATCTAACCTTTTGTTCTGCGGTCTAGGTATATTGTTGACTAATGGTGCTTATGGTACCCTATTCGTGACACGATTTCTCGTATCATTTCTTGTATCATCATACCATTTATAAACATTGTAACATGTATTTCACCCCCAAAGTTACAAAACTGAAAACAGTTAAGAGAAAAGGGGGAGCATGAACTCACAACTTTGTGTTCCTTGCGTCGTAAACTTCACCAGATTTGCTTATAGTGCGTCGTGACCTAAACGTGTTTTATTATCGTTAGTTACTAGACTGGTATCGTACAAGCACAAGTCACTATCTTTTGTATATGTATTTGTTGTGTTAAAAATATTTTATATTTTTAACTATGTATCTTACTTATATTATTTTCTCAAAAATTAATATAAGTATCTTGTATTTTGCACTTTGCACTCGAATTATGTATCTTTGTTCAAAACTTCATTTTATGTCCATAACTTGTCCAAGTTATTTATTCTATCAACTAATATATTTTCACAAATATATTTTCTTGTATTTGTCTAAGTATGTTGTATGTGTATTTTTGTGTTTTTACTTCTCAAGAGTATTTGGTGTATTTTCAAGTCCTAACACACTTGTAGGATCGTGCGATTGACCCGAATGAGTCGTTCAGAGGAGTTTTACTTTGTTTCAGGTGCGGAAAACAAGAAACAAAGGTAGAAACAGCTTGCAATTCACTTTTAACACTGATTTGATTAATCTGACAGTGATTACAGTCAAATCTCACACCGGCAGCACTTCGGCATGGAAAACAAGGACTCTCTTCTTGATTTCGCTCCAAGTGACCTATTTATAGTCACTTGATTCCGCTCGTACTGACACAACGACATTTGGAGCGGAGTTAGAACAATGTGATTCCACTCGAAAGTGTCCACATGACATTTCGGGCGGAATTAGTCTCTAGGAGCGAAATCAGCTTTTAATACTTAAACTTTCCTATTTTCTCGAATAACGTGCCCTGATTTATACAATCTAATCTAAGACTCGATACAAGACGAAGTCGCGATGTATGCACCAATAGACTCCCCCTCAGATGTTGACGAGTCATCAGTGTCGAGTCTGACTGTGTCGTGTCTTCGCATCTTCAGTCTTGATCAGCCTCTGGGCTTCACTCTTTCACTTACAGCATCAACAGACTCCCCTTAACAATGTGCTGGCATTCCTTTAGTTCTTCATCATCATCTGCTTCAGGATCGTTGTCTGGTTTTCACACTTTGTCCATGATCGTTGCCTGGTTCAGACTTTGTTTACAGAATCGAAACCTGGCTCAAGCTCTATCCACAGAGTCTCAGGTATCTGAATCTGGCTCTCTAAAATATAAGCTTCACAGGATCGATCAACCTGGCTCACTATCACACAATTTTAATTCCAAGATCGTCATCTGGCTTTCTCCCAGCTCAGGATCTTTAAACCCGGCTCATACTTAATTTCTCACAGTAAATTTCTCATGTTTCAACTATAGAGACATGCACCAACACTGACTCTCCCTCAGATCAAACAAAGATTTTTCATTAAGAATCTTGATGAACCTATTGTAATATTATTTTTTGAAAACATTTTGATTTCAGACTCCCCCTCACCACATGATCATCATGTTTAGCACTCGAAATTTTGAAAATCAGCTTTCCAATATCAGTTGTCGAAAATCTTTTTGTATTTTTCAAAATTTATGCTAAAACACATCGAAAATCTTTTTGGATTTTGAAATGTAAAGAAATGCAGTAAAGAAATATTTACAGACAATATTTTTTTGTTAGTTTGTGTAAGAGGATCATATCAGTTTTTGAGACATATCATCAACACCGTTAAGCTTGATTTCATTTTAAGTTCTAAACAATTCACCTAGATTGTCAGTATATTTGTCCACTTAAATTTTCACACAATTTTCAACTGATCCGAGATACGATATTAATGTCTTAAGCACTTGAACTTATTCGTGTGTCCCACTACTTGAATATACTCTCGTATCCAGATCCCAATATTCAGTCTTACAGGTGAGTATACCATAGATGATATCTGTAAAGGGGTTAAATTGCGAGGGCCGTGAGAGCTCAGGTCGATACTTCCGTATACGCAAAGAGATGACGGCTTCGACTTTTGGTGTGTCCCATTTAGAGGATCTTTTGTTACAACAGCAATGACTATCAATTTTATTGTTTCATTAATTTGCTGAGGGCGGCGCTTTTTCAAGCTTTGCGGAAAGTATTATACGGGGACTAGGTCAGTGTTTCCATACAGCAAAAGTCCCTGGATAATACCCCAGATATCACTGAGTATAAAGACCTAGTATCTCAGAATAAGGGACCTTTCAAACAAGATTTCAGCGTTACCTATATATCCAAGAAGTTGTTACCCACAGAATAAGCAAATTTGAACTTTTAGGTTTATATCTTGTCACAATTTACTAATTGTGCAAAAACCTACTGGCATATCCACAGTGAGATTGTTTATCACATTTTTACATTCCAATTCTTTAGCATGTTGTGACAGTCCACTGATGTACTATCATTTCCTCTTTTTCACTACAAAACTCATTTTTGATTTTATAATGTTTTTGTATTTTTCAAATTTTCTAATGTTTTTTGGATTTTCTGAAATTTTTCTACTCCCCCTAAAATGCAAACACATTTAAAAGGAAATTTGAAAACAATCTAAGCTCTTGACCCAATTACAGAAAACTCAAAACAAACTGTACAGATAAAGTGACAACCGATATCGAATAGCATCAAATCGCCATCCACTTAGGCATAAACAATCAGAACTCTCCCTTTCAACAAACTATTTTCTTATTTAGATTTCAAAACACTTACGTTTGTTTTAATCAAAATGATTTTTCCGGAAAATAAGTTTGTTATAAACACTTGTAGGTTCACTTGTAAGATAGGGGTATGGTTCATCATATTGTTCACCAATCACTTGTAGTAGATCAAGTACAAATTAATGTCCCTGATTTACCGTATGCAAGTATGCACCCTCTGTAACAATTGTAAAAACACAAACACCTGTACCATGTGTAGGAAACAAACATCTACACACGATCATTTACCAATCAAGATGCCGATTCCTGCTTCTCACTTACCAACCTGGAAGCTCCGGTGTAGTCCTTCAACCTGTAAAAATTTCAACAATTTTTTAAATCTTTCACAAAAACACTTTACAAGAATGATGCCGATTCCTAATCCACGATTACAAACTTGGGATCTCCGGCATAGTCAGATGTTCAAGGGAAAAGAATTCCCACCCAAGTCTGACCAACCTTGGGTGTTTTTAGCTCTTTAAGCTCTTGTTCTGTTGGGTTATAAGTTGCTTTCTTTGAAGCGTAAAAGTCTTTAACCCCTTTTGCTTTCCCATCAAGCATTTTCCCAAAAATTTTCTTAATGTTTCCATTAAATGCTTTCTCGACATCAAATTCATTTTTCTCGGAGTAAAACTGATCCGAGATCTCAACCTTACCAACTTTTTGTTTAGCTTTCTCAAACTCCAGTGATGGAAAATCATCATCATTGACTGAATCTTTTACCTCAACTTGTGGCTCTTCTGGTTTTGTGGAACCAGAATCATCGCCGATTTTCTCATCAACCTGCTTAACAACCCACATTTGGTTGTTCTTTGCATTCTTTTTGTAAAAATTCTTTTTCGAACACTCACCAACCTCATAAGTTGAGTTTTTAAAAATTTTAAATTTTTCAGTTGGTGGCTCAACATCAACAACTTTCTCTTTTAGTTTCTCAGAAACTCCCTATTTTGCCTTGGCATTTTTCGGACAGTTCCATGCAATGTGACCAGCTTCATTGCATTTGAAATAGGTGCGAGTCTCTCTTGGATGAAACACTCCAGTTCCATTCTTTTTCTTCTCAGCAAGAAACTCCTGGTTTGATTGTTTCCAAAACGGTTTCGAAGATCGACAGGTAAAGAATATCGACAGGTAAAGAAGCTTCCAAGGAAGCACGTACCTATTGTTAAAGTCAAATGGGATGCCCGTAGAGGTCCCGAATTCACGTGGGAAGTTGAATCCATGATGAAAGAAAAATACCCTTATTTATTTCAGTAAATCTCGGGTCGAGATTTATTTTAAGGGGGTGAGGATGTAACACCTCGAAATTTTGTGTCCAATAATGTGTTGACACGTGTCATGAGTTACACGTGGCATTAAATATTAAATAAAGGACTAAAGTTGACAAACCTTGAAAGTATGTAAATTCGAGGGTTAAAAATGTCAACGAGGGGTAAATATACTGTATAGTAACCCTGAATGATGCTCGTACCTTCAAACGAATAAATCATGGATCGTACGGAGCAAAACGCGGAAGAAAGTGAGAGATTACGAACTACAGGGGTTAAATGTGTCAACATGTTTAATTTAAACCTCTGAGTGACCCTTTGACGAACCCGAGACTTTGTAACAGTAAAATACGCTCACTAGAATATACGATATAAATTCCGCGAAGTTCCGTTTTAAAACGAGAAAGTTATCATCAAATTCGTATGAGAGGGTTAAAAGCGTCAACAATAAAAGTTAAGGCTTTTCGGATAGTAATTAAACTAACCGAGGGCTTAACGGCACGGGTAAAAGTCACGAGGCCCTTATTCGTAAATAATCGAGGGCCAAATCGCAAAGTTACTCCTTCGAAACCGAAAGGTCAGGTTAATGATTACAAAAGATTTGAAAATCTTGGAAATCAAGCCCCAGGCGGGCCGCGTGAAGGAAACAAGCAAGCTAATGCGGGCCGCACGCCATATAAAGATCCGTTTACTGACTTAAGGATTCAGGCGGCTCGCGTCTGAGTTGCTTGATCCTTAAAGCGGGCCGCGTACGACCTCCAGATGCAGAAAGTTTGGACAGATGCAATGTTTGAGCTTGTAAACGATCATTGATGCATTAATTGAAGCATGAGCGCCCCCTACATGTCCCCTAGCACCCAGGGACACCTGCTGATCATCCATAAGCAATTATTGGGTGAGTTGTAATGATCTTATGCCAAAATTTTCACTATAAAAGGCAATGCATTGCACACATTTGAAACACACCTCAAACTTGCTTTCTTGATCATCTCTGGAGCTCTAAAGCATTCTTCTAACATCTCTAGTCGTGCACCAAGCTTCTGTAAGTATGCCTACCCTTTTGTGGCTTAGTTTTTGCTTAGTTTAGCTTAAAAGTCAATCCGTCGTAATTAACGATTGACTTTACGATAAATCACAAATGGTCCAGTGGTTTGTCGAATCAAAGATAGTTATATGTTGGTAATCATGTGGGCTTTAAACCCCTAAAAGGGCACCCTCTGATTCCCAATCTAACTAGTCCGAATGTCGAGTCAAACGTGCTTAGAAAAAGTCAACAGAAATGCTATTTTACGATTTTATGCATAATCAGTAATGTAGATGGTGAGTAACCTGTTTTAACACTCATATAACATGATAACAAGTATATTAACTCATCTAAGCTTGTTTGATCCGACCATTTACTATTTTGACCCGGTTCGGAGCCGAAAGTCGCAAAAACTTTGACTTTTGCTTTGACTTCAGTTCTGACCCGTTAAAGTATGTTTTAGATATACCTTAGGACTCTCTTAGGACCAGGTTACATGATGGTATAAACCTCTGTGACCGGTTCGTTGTGTGTCCGAGTCTATTACAGTTTTCCGTTAAATGCTTAAAGGTTGACCGTAACGCCGTTTTTAATTTAAAACGAGAATTTCGGACATGTGAAAGGACCATAACTGTGGTTATTGATTTCTAAGAATGTCCCTAAAATTTCACGTCAATCCGAGGTCCAGAATAGGAGTTATGCTAGATAGCGCAATTACGAAAACTTTAGTAATTAAATAGCGCAATTAGCATAACGCCTATCTAAACCCCGATTTCGACACCAAACCTTCTACACACTGATGTAAAATAATATTTTGGGATTTTTAACGATTTTTAATTATTTTTAACCTGCTCATAACCTACGGTTATGGCATCGGTTCGGTAATTACCGAATATACCCTTTTCGGACGTAACTTGAGTTCTACATAGTATTTTGACCCGATTCCAGTTGCTACTGATTTTAAATAATAAATAGAGTATTTTTAACTTTATAAACTGTTCGGCAAACTCAGAATTCCTGTAGAACTCAGAAACCTCTTTTATAATCTTTAAAATGACCAAAATACCCCTACGGGGCATAATATCGATTTAAACTCGTTACGGGCATTATGGAAGGTATCCTACTGATACCAAACCCCTTTAAGGCATATTGACTTAGGAAACTTGTGTAGGACTCCTTCGGATTTACCGTTACGCCTTTTGCGCGCACGGTTCGGCTTATGTAACTAGTTTACATAAACTAGCCGAAACGGGTCAAACCTTATTGTTTTGACCTCAAATCCAGAGTGTGGTCATATTACCCATATAAAACAAGTCTTCAAACTTGTTGGGTCCAAACCACATTCCATTCCCGGTTTTCACCTTTCACGCGATTAAACCATAGTTATCCTTTGAAACTGGCCGGTCTAAGCTAAGGCTAAATTAAAGACCCGTTAGGATTTTAATAGGTTATTATAAACCTTCGTTCCAGATTAGGAGCCCAGTAAAAGTACTTGCATTTGCTGTATTTGATTAATACTTTGCTCAGGTAAATACTCTTAACTTATTTACCTATACGGGCTTGGGATACGGTACTATAAAAGTAGCGCTTGGTTGGGTATGTAGTCATTTAAATCGGATTGTGATTAATGTATTTACATAACCCGCTTTGTTCTGTATTATTTGATGTATGGCCCTTGGGGTTAAATGACCATGTCCTGGATATCCTTGGCATCATTTTACGAAATGGCCACGACCTAAGCACGGGGTGTAGGCGTACACCTGACAGATGCATTATGTAAAAACTGGTAATCCACTAAAGGAATCTACCTTGTGGGCATTATACCGGTGGTGTGTCAGATAACTTAAACCTGCTCTTCTAACCGGTACTAATGGACGGCAAATAAGTAAATATGTATACAAGATTATATACAAATAATTGTCCCAAGTTATAAAGATATTTTTGCCGAAGTGCATTCAAATCAATTTACAAACTCTTTTCAAAACGAGTCAGTTGAGTTGTATTTACCAGTGTAAACTGACGTATTTTCCAAAAAGGTTAAGTGCAGGTGCTAGACGTAATAGGCTGGCTACTCCAGGCATCATTACTCAAGTCTCGCAAGCTCTAGATGCCAAAGTCTGTTGAACTATTGTTTCTGTTTTATTATCGATCCGCCTGTGGATCTTTTTACTCTCCGTTGTAATACTGGATATTACATATATTCGGATTGTAATATATTTTACCTTTTTGCTTCCGTTGTGCATTCATATAATTGTGTTGTTTGATTATTATGTTGCCAACCACGTCACGGTAATCCCCCACCGGGCCCACCGGTGAGACATGTGGAAATCGGGGTGTGACAGGTTGGTATCAGAGCCAACATTGAGTGAATTAAACACTATCCTTAAGTGTTAAATCTCAATGACACAATTGCACATACTTAAGTCTAGACAAAAACATAGGACAAATTCGAATTGTTATTCCAGTTGTCTTTTTATTGTTTATTGTGATTTAAAGTTTTGAAAGCAGGAAATATGCCACCAGCAAATAGAAGAGGAAGAGGAGGAAGAGGCAAGGGACCGATCACTCACAATGATCACGAGGCCGGACCTTCGAACATGCGAGCTCCTTCCAGTACAAGAAGTGAGGAACCACAAAGACGTAGAAGGAACCTCTTCGAACCTGCAAGACATTCCACCTCGCACAGTTCGACACCTTCATACCGTCACTCTTTTGGACCAAACTCAGAAAATGAACCCAATAACCCTCAACCATCATTTATACCCCTCCAGCGATCTGCTTCGCACCGTTCTTATGGCGATCCTTCTCCTTTCTTCGTAGGACAGTTTAACCCAGCGGATTATGTCCAAGAGCCAATAGGGTATAACCCTTTAGGACCAGAGGATCAGTTTTCTGAAGATAACGCAGTGGATATGGACGAGGATACAGATCCCGTCGAGCCTGCAAGGGGTACTCCCAACCATCCTATCGAGATCTCTGATGGGTCATCGTTTCATGGAACACCCTATCAAGGTCCCGACAGTTATCAGGCGAGGTTTGACCAATGTAATTGGTACTTCACACCTTCTCATCATTTCTCGCCTCATGACCAACAACAGCAACAGGATCCTTCTGAGGATTCGCGGTTCGTGGCAGTTACGCCACCGCCTCCACCGCCACCAGTTCAACCAGTAATTCCAGATCCGCCAAGACGTAGAAGATCAGGCGCGCGGATGTCCACCCGAGGAGGGGAATTCCATTTCAGCACCCCTCGCCACTCGAGTGCAAGTCACTTTCCGTCAGTGCCTAAAGAACCAAAGTTAGGGGAACCTTCGGGTCACCCTGCAGAGGTGAATTCTGCACCAGTTTCACCACCTCCGCCACCTTTCGGCTATGATAACCCTATACCAGCGTACGGCGGCTCCACCGCATACAATCCGTTTGAGCAGCCGACTCACACGCACTACAACTATAACTATGATGCTGATCCATACGTGGTAGCGGCTAATTACAATGCCCTCCATGGAACCTCTTGGAGACCAGATTACTCAGCTCATGGGTATCCAATACCTCCTAGACCTCCGGTTCAGCAACCGTCGCAGCAGCCACGTTTTTCTCCACCAGAGCAAGAAGAAATCCTACACCGTTTAAACCGTGTGGAACGAGACTTCGAACAAGAATGTAAGAGTAATCGTGGATTCCTCAAGGACCTAGCCAACCTACTAAAAGGGAGGAAGAAACGAGATCATTAGACTCCTTATTTATTATTGTATTTACTATTGCAATCAAGTCCCTGCGAGGACATTTGCCTTGAGTATTTTAGTCCCTGCGTGGACAATTGCATTTCAGTCCCTGCGTGGACTTATCTTTTTAGTCCCTGTGCGGACATCTATCTATGTATTTGGTCTCTACGTGGACTTGTTTTCCGTAAGCCTCTGCGTAGGTATTTGAGTATTTAAAAGTCCCGTTTAGGGCGGTGTGTAACCATTATCATGATTAATGGAATATATGTTATAAATTTCATTTTGATATTATATAGGAAATAAATCATTCTTTTTAATTAATCTGCCTAAATAAAGAATCTTAAGAGTGAAACCTAGCCAGGTGTCATTATAAGACCCGGCCAAGATGGTAAGACCTGATTAAAAGATTCAGATTCCCTGTTAACCTCTGTAAACATGTTAACGTTCTTGGCAGATGTGATTCGTTAAAATCGCACGCGTCATTCTTATATTAGAATCCTTCTAAGGATTCCAAAGCCCAAATTAATGATTTATAAATCATGGGTTAAGTCGTCAATGAAGATGATCATTTATTAAACATCCACTAGCGATGTAGTGCCTACGGGCCAAACTTATTAAACATCCATTAGCGATGTAGTGCCTACGGGCCAAACTTATTAAACATCCATTAGAGATGTAGTGCCTACGGGCCATATTTATTGTCATATAAGACAAAAGGCAGTGGTAGTCTATGACTCCCTGTCAGAAAAGGGTAAAAGGACTACGGTTCAAACCTTCATGCCTTGATTCTCTGTAATCCCGGCTAATATTATAAAAACGTCCTTGTGACTAGGCTTTTATGCCACTAACAATATTGTTGTAATTAGAATAAGTTATATTCAAATCCTAAATAAAAGTGAGTAACAAATTAACCAGATATGGTCTATAGTTACCATGGTTAATGAATTGCCATAAAAGACAATTCCATAAAAAACTCCTAAATAAAACTTTTTCATTATCTTCTGTAGCAGATTCAAGTTACAATGGCTGATCCCAATGAAGTGAATAGTCATCCGAAAGAAGATGAAAATGATAACGCCCAGATCCATTTAACGGGCGCGGAATTAAAAGCTCTTGTCGACGGTGCTGTTAAGGCAGCCTTGGATCGACAATACGAAGAGTACACCGAGTCCCGGAGCAGAACCATATCTAAACCACACTCAAAGCCGAAAACCCACTCAAAATCTCACAGCAAACCACCCTCGACTCCGTCTAAGCCCAAAAAGGACGACGATGAACACTCATCTAATGAAAACAGTGTACGTCCTAAAGAGGAAGTGTTTACTGATGCATCTCGCGCCAGGGGTTGCACCTACAAGTATTTCGTATCTTGCAAACCCTGAGACTTCACTGGGGAGAAGGGCGCGGTAGATTGTATGACATGGTTAGACGAGATGGACACCGTGGTGGACATCAGTGGTTGTGCAAAGAGAGGCGTGGTAAAGTTTGTTTCGCAATCATTCAAGGGCGAAGCCCTGGCTTGGTGGAGGTCGTTGGTTCAGGCCTCGGGGAAGACTGTTTTGTACAGCATGACGTGGGAGGAATTCATTTCTCTCATCAAGGAAAATTACTGCCCTCAACATGAGGTTGAAAAGATCGAGTCCGACTTCCTATCGTTGGTTATGACAAACCTTGACTGTCAAGCTTACCTCACGAGCTTCAACACGATGTCCCGGTTGGTTCCGTATCTGGTAACCCCGGAGCCAAAGAGAATAGCTCGTTTTATCGGTGGTTTAGCCCCCCGAGATAAAGGCAAGCGCAAAGGCCTCTCGGCCAGCTACCTTTAGATCTGTAGCTGACATATCTTTGTCCCTTACTCTGGATGCGGTCAGACAAAGATCGCTGAGGAACAAAGAAGCTGAGAAGAGAAAACGTGAAGACGATACTTCACGAAGATCGAGCAAGAAGCACCGTGGAAACGGTGACAGCAAGAAAGGGTCCGAGTCAAGGAGAGATGGGCAACAATCTGGTGAGAAGCCCAAGTGCAAGAATTGCAAGAGACATCACTTTGGAAAGTGTAGACTCGAATCAAACTCGCAGACTCAGTCAAAGTCATTTGCTTGCGGGATATGCAAGTCCAAGGACCACAAGACCTTGGATTGCAAAAAGCTAAAGGATGCAACTTGCTACAGTTGTAATGAGAAGGGGCACATTAGAACCAACTGCCCTAAAAACGCCAAGAAGCCTGAAGAGGCCAAGAAGACCAATGCAAGAGTCTTCAGGATGGATGCGAAAGAAGCTGTGCTAGACGATAACGTGATCACAGGTACTTTCCTTGTAAATAATGTCTTCGCAAGAGTACTTTTTGATTCAGGCGCTGATAAGTCTTTCGTAAATCATAAATTTTGCAAATTGCTGAATATGCCTGTCAAAACCTTAAATGTGAATTATGAGGTAGAGCTAGCAGATGGCACCATAGAAACCGTCTCCACTGTGTTAGATGGATGTGTGATATCCATTAAGAACCACTCTTTTCCTCTATCTCTACTTCCCTTTAAATTGGCCGGTTTTGACATAGTATTGGGTATGGACTGGTTATCTCACAACCAGGCCCAAATCGTCTGCAACAGAAAGCAAGTGGTGATAAAGACTCCGTCTGGTGAATCGCTTACCATTCGGGGAGATACCCAGTATGGATTGCCTGAGCAAGTGACTATGCTCAAGGCTTCAAAATGTTTAAAGAAGGGTTGTGTCATTTACATGGCACAAGTGATTATTGATGAGCCAAAACCGAAGATAGAAGACATCCCCGTCATTTCTGAATACCCAGAGGTTTTTCCTGAAGATCTACCAGGTTTGCCACCAGATAGGCAAGTGGAATTCAGGATTGATATCATCCCTGGAGCAGCACCTGTTGCTAGAGCACCTTACAGGTTAGCACCAACCGAAATGAAGGAATTAAGGACACAACTAGATGAACTGCTAGCTAAAGGTTTCATCAAACCTAGTTCGTCTCCCTGGGGATGTCACAACCTCAAAATCCACCTGCGGATAACACCCGCTTCGAGGGCGTGACTGACCAGGATCCAGCCACCCTGTTATACTGAATAATTAAAATTGATAACAAAAGTAATACTTACTAACCATAAGATTAGCAAATATCAAGTTCAGAGTTTAAGGTTTTAAGTTCAAACAGTTAATAAGTAGCGGAAGCATAAGTAAGGCAGTTTAAACAAAGTTCATAGTTCGAAATAAGGTAATACCCAACACAAGGGTGGACAGACACTACTCGTTCCCAAGCAACAAGCTCCATCGTCACGGGTTACCTGCAAAGCATGCAGTAAAGGGGTCAACAATAATGCTGAGTGAGTTCACTAGTTGTCCAGTTTTAGTTACCAAAAACTTGTTTCACTAGTTAATTTATCCGTTTATACATGCCATGGGGAGCTACCCCAAAAGTTAGCGACTAAACTGTTTTTCCAATACCGAACACTAGGTAACCGTTGCGTTTCCGCAGGATGCCCCGATGTCAATGTTCTATCATCATTGACGGATGCCTGAGTACATTAGTTCACGACCGATCCCAAACCAGGGCACGGTGTGAGGCTGGTAAACACCTAAATAGCGCTATCAACTAATAACCCGTTCGCCTGGCCCCGGCGACTAATCGGTATTATGTAGTAGGGACTTGAGTGATAGAGTTTCGTTTAGTGCCGTTAGTTGCAATCCGTATAAACAGTAATTAACCAAAGGTTTCCCAATGACAAGGGAAGGAAAAGTAAGTTTGTTCCCAGTAACTAGGGAAGGAATGTGAATGGTATCCCCTTTTACAAGGGGATAGGGTTGTTTTAGTCTCGTGTCCCAAACCACCGGGACGCATGCTTTCAAGTTGTGAACTCACCTTGGGTTGCTCGGTAGGTTTAGGTTACTTGTCAATCACGTTGGTCACCACGTCCTAACATGGTTACCGGTATAGGTCAGGTTCGGTGTACAAGCATTCACATAAAAAATCTATACACATAACTGGCACGTAGCATACATACAAGTAAACAGTCGTGGGGTTATTGGGCCGGCCTAAACATTTAAGCAGTCAACAGCAACACATAATCCAGTCAACAGATAGCCCAAGTTAAACACATTATGGCCCAATAACCGAAGTGGACAGCCCAGTCGCAACCAGAAGGTCTCGAGTCGCAACCGTGGTCTCGAGTTGTCACGTTGTGGTTGCGAGTCGCAACCGTCGTAGTCTCGAGTCGCATCGTGTGGTTTCGAGTTGTCACGCTTTGGTTGCGAGTCGCAACGGCGTGGTCTCGAGTTGTAATGCCGTGGTTGCGAGTCGCAACGGTGTGGTTGCGAGTCGGAAGCTGTCCCTTTCATGTACACGTGATGATGCAGATGTAACAGTCCAATTTGTACCAAGTAATCAGGCCCAAATCGGGCAACAGCCAATGAGGTTTCACAAACAACTTTGCCTAATCTGAATATTAGTAAACTTAGATCAAACTTTGCCATTTTTGAATCTTCAAACCACATTCAACAAGTTCATCCTATATTCATAGTTTTCTAGGGTTTTCACCTTAACAAAATCATACATTTTGGACCGAAAATCACCTATTTCTAACAAGATTATTATGCAAGAACAAGTAAAACATACACTTTATGACCTAGAACATAGTTTTGGTTGACTATAAGCATTCTTTAAACCACTATTCTATAGCCATTATGAACATGTTATCAAGCTTCATACATAAGGGTTTTCACATATAGTCAATCTTCACAAATCATACTAAAAGTCATGCATAACAATTTTAACTAACCATTTTCTAGTTTATAAACATTTTATTTATCAAACATTCAAAGCATCTTCCACAAAATAGGACACTAACCGGTTAGAAGAAGAAGCCGAAAACAAGGAAAGGAACCGAGAAAGTAGAGTGTCCGAATGATGATCTTGACCGAGTTTCTTGTCCGAAATCCTTGAGCTTGGACCGAGATTTTGGAGAAGGAAAGTGGTGTTTGTTGAGGGTTTTCTAGTTGAGAGAGAAGTAGGAGAAGTGTGTTTGTGTTTGGTAACTAAAGAATGAAGAATGAGGGGGAAGTTGGGATTATATACAAGGTTCAACATAGGCTAAGGGGTTTCGGCCCAAACCGGTTACGGCCCAAAGGCCCACTCGAGACCGAGTGGCCCACTCGCAACCGGGTGGTTGCGAGTCGTGGTCTCGACTCTCACACATATATATATATTACATACATATCACACATATCATGTAAAAGTCACGTTTCCATTTAATAATAATTATATATATACACAAAATATTACAAGGTGTTCGTTCGGAAAAACCTAGAGTGTCACATTATCCCCAAGTTTTAAGAACTTTCGTCCCGAAAGTTAAGGCAGCCACTGCCAAGCTAGCGTGTTTCAACGGGGTGTCACATCATCCCCCCGTTAGTTTGGAATTTCGTCCCGAAATTCGGTTGTAGCTTCAGCGCTGGGGTTTTCGTTTGGGAACAACTGGGGATACTTGGACTTCATCTGGTCCTCCCGCTCCCAGGTAAACTCTGGGCCGCGTCGTGAGTTCCAACGAACTCGCACAAGGGGTATCTGGCTACGTTTGAGGGTTTTGATCTCTCGATCCGTGATCTCAATCGGTTCCTCAGTAAAGTGTAGCTGTTCATCAATAGTGAGTTCCTTGAAAGGAATTATGAGTGTTTCATCTGACAGGCACTTCTTCAGATTAGACACGTGAAAAACATTGTGCACTGCACTCAGCTCTGCAGGCAGGTTCAATCTATAAGCGACCTTACCGATTTTCTCGGTAATTTCGAATGGTCCAACATATCGCGGGTTCAGCTTGCCTCGTTTACCGAAACGAACCACACCCTTCCAGGGTGAGACTTTAAGTAGAACCCGGTCCCCGACCTGGAATTCTAACGGTTTCCTACGCTTATCAGCGTAGTTTTTCTGACGGTCACGAGCTGCCGCCATGCGTTGCCTGATCTGGGAAATCTTTTCCGTTGTATCTACCACTAGTTCTGGGCCTGTGAGTTGACTATCACCGACTTCCGCCCAACAAAGAGGTGATCGGCATTTACGACCGTACAATGCCTCAAAAGGTGCCGCCTGAATGCTAGTGTGGTAGCTGTTATTGTAGGAGAATTCCACCAGCGGTAGATGCTTCTCCCAGTTCTTGCCAAAATCGATCACACATGCTCTAAGCATGTCTTCCAGGGTTTGGATGGTGCGTTCAGACTGCCCATCCGTTTGCGGGTGATAAGCGGTGCTCATGTCCAAACGTGAGCCAAAGGATTTGTGCATAGCTTGCCACAACTCGGAAGTAAAACGAGCGTCTCGGTCGGAAATAATAGAAGTTGGCACCCCGTGCCTGGAGACTACTTCCTTTAAGTAAATTTCTGCTAAGGTAGAAAACTTGTCTGTTTCCTTAATGGCCAGAAAGTGTGCAGACTTAGTCAATCGATCTACTATCACCCAAATAGTATCATTCCCGCGTTGAGATCTAGGTAGCCCTGTAACAAAATCCATGGAAATTTGCTCCCATTTCCACTTCGGGATTTCCGGTTGCTGGAGGAGGCCTGCTGGTTTCTGATACTCAGTTTTGACTCTTGCACAGGTCAAACATTTGCTAACGTAAGCTGCTATGTGGGCTTTCATGCCAGGCCACCAGTAAGTGGTCCTTAAGTCGTGGTACATCTTATCTGAACCAGGATGTACTGAGTAACGGGACTTATGGGCTTCGTCCATCACAAGCTCTCGTAGATCTCCGTAAAGTGGGACCCAAATGCGCCCTGCCACATAGTAGGCGCCGTCTTCTTTTTGTTCTAGTTGCTGCCTCGATCCTCGCAGGGACTCAGCCCTGATGTTTTCCGGTTTCAGGGCTTCAATCTGAGCATCGGATCTGGGTAGGGAGATTAGACTGGATGGTAAGTTGCAATGCTCGCACGCGCTTGGGCGTAGTGTCTTTCCGGCTGAGGGCGTCTGCCACAACATTGGCCTTGCCCGGATGATACTTGATGGCGCATTCATAATCATTCAGAAGTTCGACCCATCGACGTTGTCGCATGTTTAATTCCTTTTGCTTGAAGATATGCTCGAGACTCCTGTGATCGGTGTAAATGGTGCACTTGGTACCGTACAGGTAATGTCTCCATATCTTAAGCGCAAAGATCACTGCTCCTAGTTCCAAGTCGTGCGTAGTGTAGTTCCTTTCGTGCGTCTTAAGTTGTCGTGAGGCGTAGGCAATAACTTTTTCGCGTTGCATCAACACGCAACCGAGCCCATGAATGGACGCATCGCAGTAAACTACGAAGTCGTCAGTGCCTTCAGGCAACGAGAGAATAGGAGCACTACAGAGGTTATCCTTTAGTTTCTGAAACGCGGTTTCCTGAGCTTCACCCCACTTATAAACCATACCCTTCTGAGTGAGAGCCGTGAGAGGCTGAGCGATCTTTGAGAATCCCATGATAAATCTTCGATAGTATCCCGCTAGCCCTAAGAATTGGCGGACTTCAGTCGGAGTCTTAGGGGTAGGCCAATTCTTTATAGAGTCGATTTTTGCAGGGTCGACGTGAATCCCATCCTTGTTAACCACGTGCCCAAGGAAATGGACTTCTCGAAGCCAGAAGTCGCATTTCGAGAACTTGGCATACAGTTGCTCATTGCGAAGGAGTTCGAGGATAAGGCGTAGGTGCTGTTCATGCTCTTCCTGACTTTTCGAGTAGATCAAGATGTCGTCTATAAACACGATCACAAACTTGTCGAGGTAGGGTTTGCATACCCGGTTCATGAGATCCATGAACACTGCAGGGGCGTTGGTCATTCCGAAGGGCATAACGAGGAATTCATAATGACCATAACGAGTTCTGAATGCAGTTTTGGAGATGTCTTCATTACGGACCCTTAACTGATGATAGCCTGATCGCAGGTCAATCTTAGAGTAGTAGCTTGATCCTTGCAATTGATCGAATAGGTCATCGATTCGCGGGAGAGGGTAACGATTCTTGATGGTAACCTTGTTCAACTCACGATAGTCAATGCACATTCGGAACGTGCCATCCTTCTTCTTAACAAAGAGTACCGGTGCTCCCCAGGGTGACGAACTAGGGCGAATAAACCCTTTATCCAAAAGTTCCTGTAGTTGAGTAGAGAGTTCCTTCAATTCTGCGGGGGCTAGTCGATAAGGCGCACGAGCTATAGGCGCTGCTCCGGGAGCTAGCTCGATTTGGAATTCGACCTGACGGTGGGGAGGGAGTCCAGGTAGTTCCTCAGGAAATACCTCGGGATAGTCGCGTACTACCGGAAAATCTTCAATCCTCTTTTCCTTTTCCTGCGTGTTGGTGACAAGTGCTAAGATAGCGGTGTGCCCTTTTCGTAAATACTTCTGGGCCTTCAAGAAAGAGATAATACCGGAGATTTCTCCACCTTTGCCACCTTGTACAATGAGGGGTTTGCCAGAACGGCGAGGAATACGAACTGCTTTCTCTTGACAGAGGATCTCAGCGCGATGCTTGGATAACCAATCCATACCAATAACGACGTCGAAGCTTCCAAGAGTAACAGGGAAAAGGTCGATACTAAATGTCTGACCAGACAACTCTAGTTTGCAGCCCTTGACAACATGTGAGGCCTCGATGTTTCTACCATTAGCTAACTCGACGATATGAAGAGAACTTAGTAACGAAAGCGGACGCTTAAGCTTCTTACTAATACGTAGGGATACATAACTAGCATCGGCACCGGAATCAAATAACACAGAAACATAACGATCATCAAGTAGGAACTTACCCGCCACGACATTGGGGTCATTCCTTGCTTCACCAGCTCCAATCACGAAAGCCCTTCCTCTAGCACCATTCCCAGCATTGTTGTTTTGATTGTTGTTCCCAGCTCCCTGATTATTGTTGCGGTTCTGATTCAGTTCAGGGCAATCCTTCTTAAAGTGCCCTGTTGCCCCACATTTAAAACATGCTCGGTCGTTTCCCTGCTGCTGTTGCTGTTGAGGTTGTTGTTGATTCTGTCTTGCTGGGAACTGGCTTCTACAATCCTTGGCTTCGTGCCCCATCTTGTGGCATCGCTGACACTGGCCCTTGTTACATGCCCCATTATGGTGTCTGTTACACTTGTTGCACTTAGGGTAGCTTCCCCGGTAGCCACCCTGTTGCTGAGTGCCCTTGTTGTTGTCAGTTTTCCTTTGCTGTGCTGGGGCTTGAGTGGGGTTAGCATCCTTGCCCTGACTTCCTTCCCACTTACGCTTGTTGTCACTAGAAGTTCCGACAGTAGCACTGATCCTTTTGGGCAACCGGCCCTCTTCTACGGCCTGATCAGTAAGTTTGTGAGCAAGTCGAACAATCGGCTGAATGGTAGTGTGGTTGGCTGAAGTTACATGGCTTCGAATTTCTGGAGCCAAACCCTTGATGTACAGTTCGATTCTTCGATACATAGGTCGAGACATGTTTGGGCAAAGAGCAGCATAGTCATTAGACAGCTTGGTGTAGGTTTCAATCTCTGACCCAACCATCTTGAGCTCATAGTACTCATTCTCAAGCTTGTGGATGTCATCCCGGTGACAGTATTCCTCCTTAATCATGTCCTTGAAATCCTCCCACGCAGTAGCATTAGCAGTTTCCAACCCAAACATCTGAATTTGCGCCTTCCACCAAGAAAGCGCGTTTCCTTCAAGCGTAGCAGTAGCAAATTTCACCCAATTTGCAGGGGGACACTCACAGACAGCAAAGACAGCTTCAACTTTCTCAATCCAATGTAGAAGACCTATGGCACCCTCAGTGCCGTTGAAAGGGAGAGGCTTGCAATCCATGAAAGTTTTGAAAGTACACACGGGTGGTTGCGCAGGTGCATGCTGACCTGGTCGTGAGAAGCGAAGCGTATAGACTTAGAGGCGAAAAGACGATGTGACGGTAGGATCTAAACATCCTAAAACAACGAGCTTACCTATAGGGTGAGCTGCGAAAGCTGCAGCCACTGTGTTGAGTAGGTTAGTGAACTGAGCCTGAGTCATGTTGATGTTTCCCCTTCCACGTCCACTCATTGTCTTCATAACCAGAAAACACAGTATGAGTGTGATGTAGCGAGAACGAGATAGTAGAGAGAGATGTATCTATCTAACTAGGCACACTAGTACGTATAGCATAACAGGAAACAAAAGGTAAGCAAACAAGTAAGCACCGGTCCGAGCTATGAGGTCAAAAGTGTTGAGCCTTGCACTTGGAGTGTAGTGTCGTCGCGAGTCACGGGTTATAGTCTGGTTTTTCTCAAAAAGATTTTTCCCCTTTTTAAAACCAAGTTCACTATAACCAATGGCTCTGATACCAATCTGTCACAACCTCAAAATCCACCTGCGGATAACACCCGCTTCGAGGGCGTGACTGACCAGGATCCAGCCACCCTGTTATACTGAATAATTAAAATTGATAACAAAAGTAATACTTACTAACCATAAGATTAGCAAATATCAAGTTCAGAGTTTAAGGTTTTAAGTTCAAACAGTTAATAAGTAGCGGAAGCATAAGTAAGGCAGTTTAAACAAAGTTCATAGTTCGAAATAAGGTAACACCCAACACAAGGGTGGACAGACACTACTCGTTCCCAAGCAACAAGCTCCATCGTCACGGGTTACCTGCAAAGCATGCAGTAAAGGGGTCAACAATAATGCTGAGTGAGTTCACTAGTTGTCCAGTTTTAGTTACCAAAAACTTGTTTCACCAGTTAATTTATCCGTTTATACATGCCATGGGGAGCTACCCCAAAAGTTAGCGACTAAACTGTTTTTCCAATACCGAACACTAGGTAACCGTTGCGTTTCTGCAGGATGCCCCGATGTCAATGTTCTATCATCATTGACGGATGCCTGAGTACATTAGTTCACGACCGATCCCAAACCAGGGCACGGTGTGAGGCTGGTAAACACCTAAATAGCGCTATCAACTAATAACCCGTTCGCCTGGCCCCGGCGACTAATCGGTATTATGTAGTAGGGACTTGAGTGATAGAGTTTCGTTTAGTGCCGTTAGTTGCAATCCGTATAAACAGTAATTAACCAAAGGTTTCCCAATGACAAGGGAAGGAAAAGTAAGTTTGTTCCCAGTAACTAGGGAAGGAATGTGAATGGTATCCCCTTTTACAAGGGGATAGGGTTGTTTTAGTCTCGTGTCCCAAACCACCGGGACGCATGCTTTCAAGTTGTGAACTCACCTTGGGTTGCTCGGTAGGTTTAGGTTACTTGTCAATCACGTTGGTCACCACGTCCTAACATGGTTACCGGTATAGGTCAGGTTCGGTGTACAAGCATTCATATAAAAAATCTATACACATAACTGGCACGTAGCATACATACAAGTAAACAGTCGTGGGGTTATTGGGCCGGCCTAAACATTTAAGCAGTCAACAGCAACACATAATCCAGTCAACAGATAGCCCAAGTTAAACACATTATGGCCCAATAACCGAAGTGGACAGCCCAGTCGCAACCAGAAGGTCTCGAGTCGCAACCGTGGTCTCGAGTTGTCACGTTGTGGTTGCGAGTCGCAACCGTCGTAGTCTCGAGTCGCATCGTGTGGTTTCGAGTTGTCACGCTTTGGTTGCGAGTCGCAACGGCGTGGTCTCGAGTTGTAATGCCGTGGTTGCGAGTCGCAACGGTGTGGTTGCGAGTCGGAAGCTGTCCCTTTCATGTACACGTGATGATGCAGATGTAACAGTCCAATTTGTACCAAGTAATCAGGCCCAAATCGGGCAACAGCCAATGAGGTTTCACAAACAACTTTGCCTAATCTGAATATTAGTAAACTTAGATCAAACTTTGCCATTTTTGAATCTTCAAACCACATTCAACAAGTTCATCCTATATTCATAGTTTTCTAGGGTTTTCACCTTAACAAAATCATACATTTTGGACCGAAAATCACCTATTTCTAACAAGATTATTATGCAAGAACAAGTAAAACATACACTTTATGACCTAGAACATAGTTTTGGTTGACCATAAGCATTCTTTAAACCACTATTCTATAGCCATTATGAACATGTTATCAAGCTTCATACATAAGGGTTTTCACATATAGTCAATCTTCACAAATCATACTAAAAGTCATGCATAACAATTTTAACTAACCATTTTCTAGTTTATAAACATTTTATTTATCAAACATTCAAAGCATCTTCCACAAAATAGGACACTAACCGGTTAGAAGAAGAAGCCGAAAACAAGGAAAGGAACCGAGAAAGTAGAGTGTCCGAATGATGATCTTGACCGAGTTTCTTGTCCGAAATCCTTGAGCTTGGACCGAGATTTTGGAGAAGGAAAGTGGTGTTTGTTGAGGGTTTTCTAGTTGAGAGAGAAGTAGGAGAAGTGTGTTTGTGTTTGGTAACTAAAGAATGAAGAATGAGGGGGAAGTTGGGATTATATACAAGGTTCAACATAGGCTAAGGGGTTTCGGCCCAAACCGGTTACGGCCCAAAGGCCCACTCGAGACCGAGTGGCCCACTCGCAACCGGGTGGTTGCGAGTCGTGGTCTCGACTCTCACACATATATATATATTACATACATATCACACATATCATGTAAAAGTCACGTTTCCATTTAATAATAATTATATATATACACAAAATATTACAAGGTGTTCGTTCGGAAAAACCTAGAGTGTCACAGGGGAGCACCAGTCCTGTTTGTCAAGAAGAAGGACGGATCGATGCGTCTGTGCATCGATTATCGCGAGCTTAATAAAGTCACGATAAAGAATAGGTATCCTTTGCCGAGGATCGACGATTTGTTCGATCAGTTACAAGGGGCAAGTTATTTCTCGAAGATTGACTTAAGGTCAGGCTACCATCAACTGAAAGTCAGAGATGAAGACGTACATAAAACCGCATTTAGGACTCGTTATGGTCATTATGAGTTCCTAGTGATGCCTTTTGGGCTCACTAATGCACCGGCCGCGTTCATGGATCTAATGAATCGCGTTTGCAAGCCGTACTTAGACAAATTCGTCATCATTTTCATCGACGATATTCTTATCTACTCCAAGAACCGAGCTGACCATGAGAAACACCTTCGCTGTATTCTCAAACTCCTGCATCATGAGAAACTCTATGCCAAATTCTCTAAGTGCGAATTCTGGCTTCGTGAAGTCCAATTTCTAGGACATGTTGTCAGCGAGCGTGGTATCCAAGTGGATCCCGCTAAAGTGGAAGCTGTCATGAATTGGCAAGAGCCAAAGACGCCTACAGAGATTCGTAGTTTCCTGGGGTTAGCAGGATATTACAGGCGTTTCATTGAAAATTTTTCAAGGATTGCTGCGCCCCTAACTTCCTTGACCAAGAAGAAAGTAAAGTTCGTTTGGGGCCCTAAGCAGCAAGAGTCCTTTGATATTCTGAAGCAAAAGTTGAGCAACGCTCCTGTACTGACATTGCCTGAAGGTACCGAAGAGTTCGTAGTTTACTGCAATGCATCACACACTGGCATGGGGTGTGTGCTTATGCAGAAAGGCAAGGTTATTGCCTATGCTTCAAGACAGTTAAAGGTGCATGAAAAGAATTACACCACCCATGACTTGGAGTTGGGTGCTGTTGTGTTCGCACTAAAACTGTGGAGGCATTATCTGTATGGTATCAAGTTTGTGATCTATTCGGATCATAAGAGCCTTCAACATCTGTTTAATCAGAAGGAATTAAACATGAGGCAGCGCCGTTGGATGGAGACTTTAAATGATTATGATTGTGAAATCAGATATCATCCCGGCAAGGCGAATGTAGTCGCTGATGCCTTAAGTCGAAAGGAAAGGGTGAAACCCATCCGAATCAATGCCAAGAGCATTGAAGTGAAGAATAATTTGATTGAAAGGTTGTTAGTTGCACAGAGGGAAGCTGTGTTGGAAGCTAACTATCCTAAAGAAAAGCTAGGAGTAACTGAGGAGCAGTTAACTCTTAGCAAGGACGGAATTTTACGATTAAATGGACGAATATGGGTTCCAATTTACGGAGGACTACGAGATGTTATCCTCCAGGAAGCCCATAGTTCCAAATATTCTGTTCATCCTGGAGCTGATAAGATGTACCGGGATCTAAAGGCAAATTATTGATGGATAGGCTTGAAAAAGTCTGTAGCCGCATATGTAGCCAAATGCTTGACTTGTGCGCAAGTCAAAGCTGAGCATCAAAAGCCGTCAGGCTTGCTACAACAGCCTGAACTTCCCGAATGGAAGTGGGAATGTGTAACTATGGATTTTATTACCAAGTTACCCAAGACGAGGAAAGGAAATGATACAATATGGGTTATAGTTGATAGACTGACTAAGTCAGCACATTTCTTACCCATCAAGGAGACTTATAGCTCCGACATGTTAGCCCAGTTATACGTTGATAAGATTGTAGCCTTGCATGGCATACCTGTGTCTATTATCTCTGACAGAGATACTAGATACACGTCGCATTTTTGGAAAAGTTTCCAGCAATCTCTGGGCACACGTTTGAATTTTAGTACGGCTTACCTTCCTCAGACAGACGGTCAGAGTGAGCGTACTATTCAGATGTTGGAAGACATGCTACGTGCATGTGCGATCGATTTGGGTGGTAGTTGGGATAAGAACCTACCATTAATCGAATTCTCCTACAACAATAGCTACCATACCAGCATTAAGGTTGCACCCTTCGAGGCATTGTACGGTAGAAAGTGTAGATCGCCTGTTTGTTGGGCGGAAGTTGGAGATGTCCAATTATCAGGACCAGAGATAGTCTTCGAAACAACGGACAAGATTGTCCAGATTTGAGACCGTCTCAAGGCTGCCTGAGATAGGCAGAAAAGTTACGCAGATCCAAAGCGTAAAGATTTTCACTTTGAAGTAGGTGAAAAAGTGTTGCTTAAAGTATCACCCTGGAAGGGGGTGATGCGTTTCGGTAAGAAAGGAAAACTAAGCCCGAGATACATAGGACCCTTCGAGGTTATCGAACGTGTCGGGTCAGTTGCCTATAAGTTAAACTTACCGGAAGAGCTCAATGGAATTCACAAGGTGTTCCACATCTGCAATCTGAAGAAGTGCTTCGCTGATGAATCACTGGTAATACCACATACAGATGTGCACATAGATGGGAGCTCAAAATTTGTGGAAAAACCTGTGTCGATTGAAGATCGACAGGTAAAGAAGCTTCGAAGGAAGCACGTACCTATTGTTAAGGTCAAATGGGATGCCCGTAGAGGTCCCGAATTCATGTGGGAAGTTGAATCCACGATGAAAGAAAAATACCCTTATTTATTTCAGTAAATCTCGGGTCGAGATTTATTTTAAGGGGGTGAGGATGTAACACCTCGAAATTTTGTGTCCAATAATGTGTTGACACGTGTCATGAGTTACACGTGGCATTAAATATTAAATAAAGGACTAAAGTAGACAAACCTTGAAAGTATGTAAATTCAAGGGTTAAAAATGTCAACGAGGGGTAAATATAGTGTATAGTAACCCTGAATGATGCTCGTACCTTCAAACGAATAAATCATGGATCGTACGGAGCAAAACGCGGAAGAAAGTGAGAGATTACGAACTACAGGGGTTAAATGTGTCCACATGTTTAATTTAAACCTCTGAGTGACCCTTTGACGAACCCGAGACTTTGTAACAGTAAAATACGCTCACTAGAATATACGATATAAATTCCGCGAAGTTCCGTTTTAAAACGAGAAAGTTATGATCAAATTCGTATGAGAGGGGTTAAAAGCGTCAACAATAAAAGTTAAGGCTTTTCGGATAGTAATTAAACTAACTGAGGGCTTAACGACACGGGTAAAAGTCACGAGGCCCTTATTCGTAAATAATCGAGGGCCAAATCGCAAAGTTACCCCTTCGAAACCGAAAGGTCAGGTTAATGATTACAAAAGATTTGAAAATCTTGGAAATCAAGCCCCAGGCGGGCCGCGTGAAGGAAACAAGCAAGCTAATGCGGGCCGCGCGCCATATAAAGATCCGTTTACTGACTTAAGGATTCAGGCGGCCCGCGTCTGAGTTGCTTGATCCTTAAAGCGGGCCGCGTACGACCTCCAGATGCAGAAAGTTTGGACAGATGCAATGTTTGAGCTTGTAAACGATCATTGATGCATTAATTGAAGCATGAGCGCCCCCTACATGTCCCCTAGCACCCAGGACACCTGCTGATCATCCATAAGCAATTATAGGGTGAGTTGTAATGATCTTATGCAAAAATTTTCACTATAAAAGGCAATGCATTGCACACATTTGAAACACACCTCAAACTTGCTTTCTTGATCATCTCTGGAGCTCTAAAGCATTCTTCTAACATCTCTAGTCGTGCACCAAGCTTCTGTAAGTATGCCTACCCTTTTGTGGCTTAGTTTTTGCTTAGTTTAGCTTAAAAGTCAATCCGTCGTAATTAACGATTGACTTTACGATAAATCACAAATGGTCCAGTGGTTTTTCGAATCAAAGATAGTTATATGTTGGTAATCGTGTGGGCTTTAAACCCCTAAAAGGGCACCCTCTGATTCCCACTCTAACTAGTCCAAATGTCGAGTCAAACGTGCTTAGAAAAAATCAACAGAAATGCTATTTTACGATTTTATGCATAATCAGTAATGTAGATGGTGAGTAACCTGTTTTAACACTCATATAACATGATAACAAGTATATTAACTCATCTAAGCTTGTTTGATCCGACCATTTACTATTTTGACCCGGTTCGGAGCCGAAAGTCGCAAAACTTTGACTTTTGCTTTAACTTCAGTTCTGACCCGTTAAAGTATGTTTTAGATATGCCTTAGGACTCTCTTAGGATCAGGTTACATGATGGTATAAACCTCTGTGCCCGGTTCATTGTGTGTCCTAGTCTATTACACTTTTTCGTTAAATGCCTAAAGGTTGACCGTAACGCCCTTTTTAATTTAAAACGAGAATTTTGGACATGTGAAAGGACCATAACCGTGGTTGCTGATTTCTAAGCATGTCCCTAAAATTTTACGTCAATCCGAGGTCCAGAATAGGAGTTATGTTAAATAGCGCAATTACGAAAACTTTAGTAATTAAATAGCGCAATTAGCATAACGCCTATCTAAACCCAGATTTCGACACCAAACCTTCTTTTATAATCTTTAAAATGACCAAAATACCCCTACGGGGCATAATATGGATTTAAACTCGTTACGGGCATTATGGAAGGTATCCTACTGATACCACAACCCCTTTAAGGCATATTGACTTAGGAAACTTGTGTAGGACTCCTTCGGATTTACCGTTACGCCTTTTGCGCGCACGGTTCGGCTTATGTAACTAGTTTACATAAACTAGCCGAAACGGGTCAAACCTTATTGTTTTGACCTCAAAATCCAGAGTGTGGTCATATCACCCATATAAAACAAGTCTTCAAACTTGTTGGGTCCAAACCACATTCCATTCCCGGTTTTCGCCTTTCACGCGATTAAACCATAGTTATCCTTTGAAACTGACCGGTCTAAGCTAAGGCTAAATTAAAGACCCGTTAGGATTTTAATAGGTTATTATAAACCTTCGTTCCAGATTAGGAGCTCAGTAAAAGTACTTGCATTTGCTGTATTTGATTGATACTTTGCTCAGGTAAATACTCTTAACTTATTTACCTATACGGGGTTGGGATACGGTACTATAAAAGTACCGCTTGGTCGGGTATGTAATCATTTAAATCGGATTGTGATTAATGTATTTACATAACCCGCTTTGTTATGTATTATTTGATGTATGGCCCTTGGGGTTAAATGACCATGTCCTGGATATCCTTGGCATCATTTTACGAAATGGCCATGACCTAAGCACGGGGTGTAGGCGTACACCTGACAGATGCATTATGTAAAAACTGGTAATCCACTAAAGGAATCTACCTTGTGGGCATTGTACCGGTGGCGTGTCAGATAAATTAAAGCTGCTCTTCTAACTGGTACTAATGGACGGCAAATAAGTAAATCTGTATACAAGATTATATACAAATAATTGTCCCAAGTTATAAAGATATTTTTGCCGAAGTGCATTCAAATCAATTTACAAACTCTTTTCAAAGCGAGTCAGTTGAGTTGTATTTACCAGTGTAAACTGACGTATTTTCCAAAAAGGTTAAGTGCAGGTGCTAGACGTAATAGGCTGGCTACTCCAGGCATCATTACACAAGTCTCGCAAGCTCTAGATGCCAAAGTCTGTTGAACTATTGTTTCTGTTTTATTATCGATCCGCCTGTGGAACTTTCTACTCTCCGTTGTAATACTGGATATTACATATATTCGGATTGTAATATATTTTACCTTTTTGCTTCCGCTGTGCATTCATATAATTGTGTTGTTTGACTATTATGTTGCCAACCACGTCACGGTAATCCCCCACCAGGCCCACCGGTGAGACACGTGGAAATCGGGGTGTGACACAAAATCATTCAAAGTATAAACTACTTCGAATGTTTCATCATTCAAATTCGATTTTGATAAGAAAAACTCTTTAGTATAAGACCGTTTAACCGACGACTTTTGACTGTTGACTGATGAACTTGAACCTCCAGACTCAGACTTTGACTCAGACTCCTCACCAGTATCCAACACCTGATCGACCACCTTTTTGATTAACTCAGACTCATGATCAGTGTCAGACGATGTGAAAGTGACATCAATGTTTTCTGGTAATTCATCAGTTGTATCGGTTTTTAACTTTATATTGACTGCTTTTTCAAGTTGCTCCTCGTTTGGTTTCCTGGGAGAATAACCTTCCCATATCGGAGGTGGACACTTGTTATTAGGGCTGTAAACGAACCGAACGTTCAGCGAACAGTTCGTGAACCGTTCGACGGGAAGTTCGTTTGTGTTCGTTCGTTTAATAAACGAACGAACATGGACAAGAAATTTCGTTCGATTAGTTAATTGAACGAACATGAACAGAGGTCTCGTTCGTTCGATTGTGTTCGTGAACGTTCGGTAAGGTGTTTGTGAGCATTCGTTGATTTGCGTTCGTTTATGTTCGTATGTTTGTGTTTTAATTGAAGATCTTTGTACTTTCTTATATTTTATTTGTACTTTATATATTATTAAACTTTTATTTATTTTATTTCCCTAACAATTAAACTAGGAAACCCACTTTCACCTTGTTTATGCATCATTTCCCTTTCATTTCTCATTATTTACATCTACGAATACAATCGACCTCCGCTCCACAATAAGGGATTCAAGTTCGAGTACTACTCTCTAGGCCATCTATCTTTATCATTCGTCGCGTTCGCCAAATTTATTTTTGTTCGTTTGTGTTCGTGAACCGTTCGCGAACACGCTCATTTCCTTAATTCCTTAATGAACAAACACGAACATAAAATCTCGTTCGGTGAGTGTTCATGAACCGTTCGTGAACACATTTATTTCCTTAACAAACGAACACGAACAAGGCCTTGTTCGTGTTCGTTCGGTTCGTTTACAGCCCTACTTGTTATAGCTAACAGTCGGTTTCTTACTAGTATCTTTTTTCTTTGGCTTGTCATCTTTGAATGCTTCGAAACCTGCAACAGTCGGATAAATTCGATCAATGAGATAATCAGAACTAGAATAACTTTGCAATAAACGTCTGATCCTCTCATTTTTCTATTTTCTCTGTCTCCAACTCTTGTTTCCACTTAGCACTCTCTTCGATGTAGAAGTTGATAGCTTTCTGCTTTGTCATCATCACAGCATTCATCATTGTTAATGCTTGTTCTCTTTCAGAATTTGTCTTTTGAAGACCAGTTACAGTTCGATTCAAAACGTCATATGATTCCTTCACGTAATTGAGATTGAACAACAACTGCTCCTTCTTCTTTTCATACTCAGCTATCATCTCATCTTTTACTGCACATTCCTTGCATGGTTCTAAACACTTTGTGCGAGGTTTGATGACTTCAACAATCTTTTCAACTTCTATTATCTTCGCAACTTCGACAACTTTCTCTACTTCAGACACCTTTTCTGCTTCACCCTTTTGCTCAGTTTCAGTAATTTTCTTATCAGCGTTTTCAACTTCTTCTTTTTGAACAGTCTCATCCTTTTCAGCAACACTTTCAGTCTTCATTTTCTTTTGTTCTTTTGCAGCTTGTTTCTCTTTCAGCTTCTCCACTCGATCTGCAAAATAAAAAAGAAAACTTTCAGGAGAGAGATGAGATTTTGCAATATTAATGTGTTTCTCTTCTTCATCGTCACTACTATCATCAGTTGGTGACTGATCAAACTCAATTGATTTTTCAGACACATCATCCGAGGAACCAGAAACAGATGGTGTTTGATCAAAGACAACTTCTTTTTCTGAACTAGCATCACTTTGTGAACTTTCATTTGCACTCAATGAGCTTTCATCAGAAACAACAGACACTTCCTCCATATTCTTCACAATCTCACCAATGGATCTCATCCATGTGGCAAACATATCTGGTTCTCTAACGATCTTAGCAATGAATGCTTTAAATTCTCCTTTTTCATCAACAAACATATCCCAGCTGAAGCCTTCAGGTAATCTTTCATCATCCTGATTAACTAAACAGACTTTGCTTTCTGGTGATATGTAGTCATTCCAGTTAAAATCCACCAAACATGCTCTCTTAGAATCCTCGATTTCTCTACCATGAGCCACCTGCGGTTCTTGTAGTTGTTGCTGACCAACTTGCTGATAAATAGCTTTCTGGTAGTAATCATCTTTTCTTAATGGATTCTGAGCTCCACTAGCTTCCCTGTTCTTGCACTCCCTCTTGAAATGACCTTTCTCCCTGCATCGAAAACAAGTAACTTTAGATTTATCAAAACCTAAAGTAGAAACATGTGCATCAAGAAAGTCATTTCTCCCAGTAATAAGCTTGAATTTTTCAGCTTTCTAAGAACACTGGCTAGACACTATTTGATATCCATTAGTTCCATCTCTTTGGCGTCTATCTGATCATAATCCTCCTTTGTGAGCATAAGATTTCCGATCCGCCCTGCAACTAAACCTTCATAGGAGAGTAACACAGAACCAAGTAAAGCCATATGAACTTTTGCAGTTTCTTCAGAAAAACTTTGACCCTCTGGAAGATTCAAAGCTATGTTGCACTGGATCACATAACCATTTTCGTGCTTTGAGAATGAAAGCTTATAGTTGAATCTTTAGGGTTGACGCTTGGAAATGAAGAAAAACCACTGCTGCTCTTGGTTGAACTCTGATCAACTTTTTTTGTTGAATCCCCAGTACTGAATGCAGTCTGTATTTTCGGGCTTCTTTCAGCTTCCGGAACAGTGCCTTTGTAATACATTTTTACATCTTGTTGACCACTAGGACTATTCATTCTTGCAATCTTTTGCTGTTCCAAATCCTGACTCTCAATCTTCTCGATGAACTGAGAAATTGTTAACCCATCATACACCCCAGTATTCTTTAGAATCATCAAGTAAGTTCCCCACTCTTTTTGTGGTAACGCATCAGCTAACTTGTCTACCCACTCTTCTCGATCCTTTTTATACTCAGCATAGACATGGATCGCACTAAGTGACAGTATCGTTCAATGAGCTTCTTCGTATCTTCCCCGGGTAAACTTGTGAACAAATCAAACTCTTTCTTGAGCAATGCTTTCTTGCTTTTAATCATATGTTCACTTCCCTCAAACTTTACTTTAAGTGCATCCCAGATTGACTTTGAAGTTTTATCGTGCTGAAGTAATATGAAGATGTCTTCTTTTATAGCTTGTTGAAATAGACTGATCATCATTTTCTCGGCTTTGTACATATCCCGTTCTTGAACTGTAAACTCCGATATTTCTTTCTCAACGTATAGATCAGTACATGGTAATACATATTTCTTCAGAATGCACTCCCACGATCTAAGATGGTTAGCTTGAACCCAATTTTCGAATCTGTCTTTCCAACCATAATACTCCTCAATGCTCATTAGTTTCGGGGGTTTTGAGTAGTTCCTGTTTCGTTTTCCAAATTCATAGCTTGAGCAATGACAGCCGGAGTAGTCGGTGTAGCAAACGCATTGTAGAAATCGTATCCATGATTCGGTATCACGTTTTTCAAAAACAGTTACTTTCGAGCGAAATTAACCAATATGCAATTTCGAGCGAAATAGCAAACCAACTTCTGGAGCGGAATCACTAAATGATGTTTGGAGCGGAATCTGATAATTTGTTTGGAGCAGAATCACTAGTTTGGCAGCCTGGAGCGGAATCAACAAATAGTTTAAAGCGGAATCCCAAACACAGTACCCTGGAGCGGAATCAAACTGATACTTTGGACCGGAATCTCTGAAATTGCACCCTGGAGCGGAATCAGGAATGTATCTCGAGCAAAACCAGAAATGGTTCATTCGAGTGGAATCAGTTCGGGGTCTATTTTGGTCCATTTTTAGTCCGAATTTTATCGTGAAACTTTCAAGGGTTTGTCTATGTCCAATTTTAAACAGTCTGTGAAAATTTGATCCGATTTTGATCGTTAAATCTCGTTCTGTTGAAGAAAGAAAGGTGTAGAAGTAAGAAATCTCAATGAAATCCAGCTAATCTCTGGAGAACTCCTCCTCCTGAACTCTGATACCACTTGTAGGATCGTGCGACTGACCCGAATGAGTCGTTCAGAGGAGTTTTACTTTGTTTCAGGTGCGGAAAATAAGAAACAAAGGTAGAAACAGCTTGCAATTCACTTTTAACACTGATTTGATTAATCTAACAGTGATTACAGTCAAATCTCACACCGGCAGCACTTCGGCATGGAAAACAAGGACTCTCTTCTTGATTTCGCTCCAAGTGACCTATTTATAGTCACTTGATTCCGCTCGTACTGACACAACGACATTTGGAGCGGAATTAGAACAATGTGATTCCGCTCGAAAGTGTCCACATGACATTTCAGGCGAAATTAGTCTCTAGGAGCGAAATCAGCTTTTAATACTCTAAACTTTCCTATTTTCTCGAATAACGTGCCCTGATCTATACAATCTAATCTAAGACTCGATACAAGACGAAGTCGACAGATGTATGCACCAACAACACTAGCACGTATAATACATACTACATATACTTAGCACAAAATTTGGTGATAAAATAATATATATATTTTTCTCAAAAATATACATACTTAATGTCAATTATTAACCTTGACGAAATCATCGTTTCTTAACTCAAAACTTAGGGAAACCTTGGTAAATACCTTGGTATACATTTTTAGGAGATAAGTTCCTCAGTACTTATATTTTTCTTTCTAAGTGTTAAAATTTATAGAAATTTCGATAGAGTTTCCCCTAAAAATGGAGGTTTCCCATGTTTTCAAAACATGTGTTTGTTTTCTTTTAAAATCAACAACAATATCAACAACACAATCTTTATTTACCAAACTTGTCAAAACAAGCATATACCACAAACTTATAAACTTGAAAGTTTGTAAAAATATGTAGTAAGTTACTAACATGTTTAGTAGGTCTTGTTATCTTTAAAAATAAGTTTAGTTTCTTAAAAACTTTATTTTTAAAGGAAGTGCGTTTTCACATCTTCTAGTCTTATTTTCCAAAAATATTCCTTTGTGGGATTTTTTTTTTTTGTTACACAAGTGTTTATACACTTGTTTACTTACTAAAAATGATTTTAGTTCATACAAGATCCGGGTTTTTAACAATCTAGTATTTTCCACTTGGTTCTTTCGAAAAACCACTTGTAGATCTTTAGATCTACAAGTGTGTAACCTTATTTTCCAAGAAAAACTTCATTTTTTCAAATTCCAAGTTCATGGGTGGATGGTTTCATCATCCTTCATATTTCTAGCATTTACATCTTGCTAGTTCATGTTCTTAAATATGAACTAGTATGTCTAGATGATGATCCATCCTACTTCTACTAACAAACATCATCAAATAATCATAACTACACAAGATTCACATGATCTACCCATATATCTTTTCCTTATCCACCATTTATCACTTTATGTTCAAGACTTAGCTTATGTTCATTAGAGTTTTCATCATCTAATCATTCTATCATCTATTAACCACTAAATACAAGTTTTAGAGCACTTACTACTAGCACAAGGCTAGGGGAGTTCAAGAGGGTAAATGAAGTGCATAAAAGTAAATGAAGAAGGTCCTTCAAGATCCGCTTGCACCGAGCTTCGTTAGTGACCTCCTTACACCTTAGTATCATCTTAGAATGGATGGGTGTGGATTGAAAATGGAGGTGTGTGGGGGGGGGGGGGGAGCTTGGGCTGTAGCTATGGGGGTGAAGGAGAGGAGTTTTGTTGAATGTTGAAGGTGATGGGTAAAGTGTGAGGGTCTAGTGGTTTATGTTGGGTCAAATTAGAGAATGATGTTATCAATTAAGGCGACTTTAATTGGTGATTTTATTATTTGTACGATGTAGCGTGAGTTAGCGATGATAGTTATTATAGTTGTGCTTTTTAGCGAGCTTAGGTGGTTTTCCAAGCAAGAGGCGGCTTGCTTGGAGGACAAGGCTCAAGGGGCTATAAATAGTGAATTCAACCTCACTTGTGAGGGGTGCATTTGTGAGCCACCACCCCGGGGGAGCTCACCCGGGGTGGATGATTATCTTGTAATCCTTTATCACTGTCAATGAAACATTTCTATTCTTCAATCCTTAAAGTTTCTATCTTTCTTGTCGATTATCATTTGTTCTTGGCTCGAATCACCCGTCTCACTATTTTATACCGAACCGAGACTGAAACCGGATCGTTTCGGACCTATCATTTGGTATCAGAGCCTCGGTGGCTCGTTTCAGTTTTGGTTTGGTCGGGTCTTTACCGGAAAACCGCCGGAGACGTACAAGTAGCACAAATTCGTTGTTTTTGAAGCTGTTTCAGGAGCATATTGTTCTTAGTGTTCTTCCAGTGACTTTGTTCTTGGGGTATAGAGATGGAAACAGAGAAAGAAGTAAGAACGGAGAAGAGAATGAAGATGGTGTTCAGCGTTTTTGTTTGTTCATGATGTAATAGTGATGAAGAGGTGTTACGGTAAATGTTAGCTGATGATAGTGAGTTTGCTAATAGTTATGGGGTGATGGTGTTGTTTTCAATGGCTGGAAATGTTACCGGTGTTTCGATAGCTGGTAAACAACGAGAAGTGCATGGCCAGTTTCACACACACACACACACACATATATATATATATATATATAGGGTAAGGTTCATGCGAGAACCACCTTATTGCGAGAACCGCGAGAACCAATGTGAACACAACCTAAAATAGCTAAAAAAACCTAAAAAAACCCTAAAAAAACCTAACCCCCACCCCCCCCCAAAAACCTAAACCCCCCCCCCCCCAAAAAAAAAAAACCTAACCCCCCCCCCCCCCAAAAACCTAACCCCCACCCAAGCTAAATGCTAAAAACTAAAACCCTCAAAAAACCTAAAAAAAACCTAACCCCCCCCCCAAAAAAAAACCTAAACCCCCCTCCCCCACCCCCCAAAAACCTAAACCCCCCCACCCCCCTCCCCCCCCCCCCCCAAGCTAAAATGCTAAAAACTAAACCCACAAAAAACCTAAAAAATCTAAAAAACTCAAAAAAAAATCTAAATTTTTTTTTTTATTTTTTTACTATTTTTTATGTTCAAATCGCTACTTTTAGTAGCAAAAAAAATTTTTTTTTTAAAAATTTTTAAAAAAATTTTTTTTTGGATACTAAAAGTAGCTATTTTTATATAAAAATAGTAAAAATTAAAAAAAAAATTTGGGTGTTTTTTAGATTTTTTTTAGGTATTACTGTTTGTGTTCACACTGGTTCTCGCGGTTCTCGCAATAAAGGGTGGTTCCTAACGGATCTCTGTCCTATATATATATATATATATATGGTCGTCGGTGATGTTTCATGTGGACATGGTAGCGGCTGAAGTTGGTTATCGGCGGTTAGGGTGGTCGGAATTTGGCGGGTCTTAACCTGGTTATCGGAGCATTAGATCTGTTTGCCGGTGTTCTTGTTTTCTGGTTTTGGGTGGAAGCAAGTGAATGGTGGTGACGGCAAGGTGGTTGTACGGTGGGAATTGGTAGAGTGATGGCCGGATAGTGAGTGATTGAAGATCGAGATTTGATGGCGAGTTGCATGGTTGGTGACGGCGGAGCTAGGTGGTTGATGGTGGTAGCTCTTGGAGGTAGGTTTCATGACGGCTGGTAACATGGTGTTGCGGCTAGGGTTCAACAGATGCAACAGTGTATGGGCTTGGGCCCTCTAATGATTGGATGATAATTACTGCAAGAATTTTTTTGTCTGGGCCCACATGTGTAAATGCTGCTAATTTTGTTTGCTCGTATGGAATTTTGTTGGGTGGGCCTCATTTGTGATAGGATGCTTCCAGGTTAATGGATCGGGCGAACAAAATTATTAACTCAGTAGAGTTTTGGGATGAGGTGGTGGGTATAATTTGTTGGTTGTTGGTTTCCATGAACATAAAATTCTTTTGGCCTCAAGTGTCTTATTCCAATTTGCAGATTAAAAGGTATGAAATTAATTTAGACTATTCTAAATTGGTATTTAATTCTGGGCCCGCGTTTTGTTCGAGGTTGTTCGTTTCATTTGGAAATTATATATTTGGATGGGATATTCATGTGGGTTATTTATATTAATCAAAGTTCAAGTGGAATTCATTTTAGTTTTGTTCTAGAGCCACTTGAAAGTACCAGGTATGATATTTCTTTTGATTGGGTTTTTATAGTAGATTTTGCATTATTAAAAGGGGAATATGTTGGATTTTGTTTCTGGTGGTTATATGCTTGGGCTGTGATATTGAGGGTATGGATACATATGGGGCCTCTTACTACGCTATACAAGGTATTGGACTTAGGTTTGGTTTTTGGTGTGCATGGATTTGAAATATTTGTATGCTGTATGAGATCGGGTGGAAGCATAAAGCATGATTTTATGGTTTAGATTTTGGGCTAGGTTTTTAATCCATATATTTGAGCTCTGAGTACTTGAAGCCACATTTGTCATATGGGCCGGATCTTAAAAGTTCATTTGTGGGGCCTAGAGTATCGATCAGTTATGAGCCAGGGATTTTATGATATATATTTTGGGCCATTGATTCTTTATGGTATTGGGTGACTTTAGCGTTGGATCAGGAGCTAAACGCAATCTGACAGAATTGACGATCATCACAATGAAGCTAATTATTTAATATTTTTATTGGAGTTCGAATCCTATCATATGCCTATTACAATTTTATCTTTAATAAGATACGGGGCTTTGATTGACAAGATATAGGAGGGTCTACATTTGCGGGGGAAAACGACAATGAAGATTTTGGGTATTTAGCTGATTTGTGAAGATTCGAAGACGATGCCAGATTTATTTTTGAAGATCATTTGAAGAATTGATAGCATCATTCTCGGGGGAATATTGTTGGGTCAAATTAGAGAATGATGTTATCAATTAAGGCGACTTTAATTGGTGATTTTATTATTTGTATGATGTAGCGTGAGTTAGCGATGATAGTTATTATATTTGTGCTTTTTAGCGAGTTTAGGTGGTTTTCCAAGCAAGAGGCGGCTTGCTTGGAGGACAAGGCTCAAGGGGCTATAAATAGTGAATTCAACCTCACTTGTGAGGGGTGCATTTGTGAGCCACCACCCCGGGGGAGCTCAACCGGGGTGGATGATTATCTTGTAATCCTTTATCACTGTCAATGAAACATTTCTATTCTTCAATCCTTAAAGTTTCTATCTTTCTTGTCGATTATCATTTGTTCTTGGCTCAAATCACCCGTCTCACTATTTTATACCGAACCGAGACTGAAACCGGATCGTTTCGGACCTATCAATTTATAAAGAAGTTTCCAACAAGTCTTGAACTCTTGGTCCATATGTCTCCTAAGTACCACACAAGACCCATTAAATAATTTAAAGAAGATCAAAGGTGGGGGTACTTGTCCCCTAATCGGTCATGGGGGGGGGGTGCATTGGTTGGATTCTAATTTGCTAGTTACTTAAACTAGTTGGAAGTTTAGGTGATTTAGTTAGTGATTTAAGTGTGTTAAGTAATATATTGTGTGTTAGGGTGTTTGGGGACCCTAACTAGCTTAGAAAAATAAAAGTAATGCTTCTAGCATTATTTTGGTGTTCCGGGTGATGTCCGATTGTTCGGTTAGATACCGGTTCGTTAATGTGCTAAATTGCACCGTTTAGTGCCCTTTAAGTATTCTTTTGTAACCCTTTTAATTCCCGACCCTTGGGGAAGTATTCTAGATAATAAAACGTAATTTCTGCATTGTTTTATGTATCTAAAAGCTGATTTGAGCTGAATTTATTAAAATTCTACACTTAAAGTGCGTTTCGGGTGCTTTTTAGTGCTTATTTTAGCTTCTGGAATGTTTATATGTTAACCCTTGTATGTACTCGTGGGTTTTAATGTATTCTTGTCATTGGACCTACACCTAGGCCCTAATTCTAATGCCTGACTGCTTTCTGCAGTTCTGTTGACACATTGTGTCTTACCGGTGAGTTTACTAGTATTTCTGACGCAACGCTCTCGTTAATGCATAAAGCAATATTTGGTATTATAAAACGTGCATGGATTCACTTGTATTGTATGAAATCAGATAATGTTGACACTAAAGCACATAATTGCAGTCATTAAATAATAATTAAAGTGTATGGAAATTACCGGTTTAGTGCCAGTTGTCACAGTCTCCCCCCGTTAAAAGAATTTCGTCCCGAAATTCAGGCTGAGCCAACTCTCGCATGAGTCTTCTTGAACAGGTGGGGATACTTTTCTTTGAACTGGTCTTCACGATCCCACGTGTACTCGGGTCCGTGCTTAGAGTTCCAACGTACTTTGATAAGCTTAACACTACTCCTTCTGGTCTTGTTGACTTTCCAGTCGGTAACCTCAACGGGTTGTTCTGTAAATCGGAGGGTGTCGTCAATATGCACTTCATCCGCAGGGATGATCACGTTTTCTTGTGTTGGACCCTTCTTGAGGTTGGATACATGGAATGTATCATGTACTCCATTAAGCTCTTCCGGTAATTCCAACTTGTATGCTACGGTACCAATTCTTTCTAAGATCTTGAATGGTCCGATGTATCGTGGATTCAGCTTTCCACGTTTTCCGAATCGCACTACGCCCTTCCAGGGTGAGACTTTTAGCAAAACTTTGTCTCCCACCTCGAATTCTAATGGTTTACGTCTTCGATCAGCGTAGCTCTTTTGTCGATCTCGAGCCGCCTTAATGCGTTCTCGGATTTGCGTGATCTTGTCGGTTGTCTCTTGTACCAATTCAGGACCAACCATGCGTTTGTCTCCAGCGTCTGCCCAACATAAGGGCGATCGGCATTTGCGGCCATACAGAGCTTCGAACGGTGCAGCTTTTATGCTTGTATGATAACTATTATTGTAGGAAAACTCAACCAAAGGTAGGTGAGTATCCCAGCTGCCGCCTAGATCCATGATGCATGCGCGAAGCATATCTTCTAATGTTTATATAGTCCGTTCGCTCTGGCCGTCTATTTGTGGATGGAATGCTGTGCTTAGATCTAGCTGAGATTCAAAGGCTTCCTGAAAGGATCGCCAGATTCTTGAAACAAAGCGTCCATCTCTGTCTGAAATAATTGAGATTGGCACTCCATGACGCATCACAATTTCCATTAGGTATATCTCAGCAAGCTTTCCAGTGCTATCCTTCTCTCGGATTGGTAGGAAATGCGCAGACTTCGTTAGCCGATCGACTATCACCCATATCATATCGTGCCCTCTCGGGGTCTTGGGTAATTTCGTTATGAAGTCCATCGAGATTTGCTCCCACTTCCACATGGGTATCTCTGGTTGTTGTAATAGACCGGACGATTTCTGATATTCAGCCTTAACCTTAGCACAGGTTAGGCATTTTCCAACGTAGACAACAACATCGCTTTTAAGTCTTGATACATCTTATCCGATCCTGGGTGGATCGAGTATCTCGATTTATGCGCTTCATCAAGGATGACTTCTCGAATACCGCCATAGAGCGGAACCCATATACGCTTCTTAAAGTATAAGGCTCCCTCTTCATTTGGCACCATATTTTTCAACATACCTCGGAGGTATTCAGCTTTACGGTTTTCCATCTTAAGGGCTTCTTGTTGTGCGTCACGAATGCGTGAAGTGAGGTTCGTTCGAATAGTCATTTCCAATGCTCGAACCCTTAGGGTCTTAACCCTTTCTTTTCGACTCAAAGCGTCCGCTACCACGTTTGCCTTTCCAGGATGGTACTTAATCTCACAGTCATAATCATTTAGCAGCTCGACCCATCGCCGCTGGCGCATGTTCAGTTCCTTCTGATCAAGTATGTGTTGTAGACTTTTGTGATCCGTGAAGATTGTACATTGAGTACCATATAAATAATGCCGCCAGATCTTCAAGGCGAATACCACCGCGCCAAGTTCCAAGTCGTGCGTGGTATAGTTTCTTTCATGTACCTTCAGTTGTCTTGAAGCGTAAGCGATGACCTTCTGGCGTTGCATGAGCACGCAACCCAAACCTTGGCGCGAAGCGTCGCAGTATACCACGAAGTCTTCAGTGCCTTCGGGTAATGATAGTATTGGTGCATCGCATAGCTTGTTTTTGAGTAAGTGGAAGGCTTCTTCCTGCTTGTCACCCCAGTCGTACTTCTTGTCTTTCTGCGTAAGGGTCGTTAGCGGTTGAGCTATTTTTGAGAAATTCTCAATAAACCATCGATAATAGCCCGCTAAGCTCAAAAATTGCTGAACTTCAGTCTGGGTTTTGGGGGCTTCCCAATTCTTTATGGCTTCAATCTTGGATGGGTCTATGTGAATGCCCTTCTCATTCACAATGTGACCAAGAAATTGAACTTCGCGAATCCAGAATTCGCACTTTGAGAATTTTGCATAGAGTTTCTCTTTCTTCAGTAGCTCCAGTGTGGTTCTGAGGTGTTGCTCGTGCTCTTCTTTCGTCCGTGAGTAGATCAGGATATCATCGATAAATACAATCACGAACTTATCGAGATATGGTTGGTTCATCAGATCTATAAATACCGCTGGAGCGTTCGTTAGACCGAATGGCATCACAAGAAACTCGTAGTGCCCATAGCATGTTCTGAATGCAGTCTTTGGTACGCTTTCTTCTTGTATCCTTAGCTGATGGTATCCAGATCGAAGATCGATCTTGGAATAGTAGCTCGATCCTTGCAGCTGATGGAACAAGTCATCAATCCTCGGTAATCTATGCACATCCGCAGTGTTCCATCCTTCTTCTTTACGAACAATACCGGAGCTCCCCAAGGAGAGAAGCTCGGCCTTATGAATCCTTTATCCAGCAACTCCTGGAGTTGTGTTGATAATTCTTGCATCTCGGATGGTGCAAGCCGATAGGGTGCCTTGGCTACAGGAGCGGCTCCTGGAACTAAGTCTATACGGAATTCGACTTGTCGTTGCGAAGGTAGTCCTGGCAGATCTTCGGGAAAAACATCAGGGAATTCTTTTACCACAGGAATGTCTTCGAGCTTCGGCTCTACCACCTTCTTATCTACAACATGTGCCAGGAAAACGACACAACCTTTCCTTAAGCACTTCTGTGCCTTCATGCAACTGATGATCCTTAGAGGCGTATCTCGCTTTTCTCCATGTACGATGAGAGTTTCATCATTCGCCAAAGGGATGAGAATGATTTTCTCATGACAAATGACTTTAGCTTTGCTCTTGGACAACCAGTCCATTCCGACCACTACATCGAAGCTACCCAATTGAATAGGTAAGAGGTCGATGCTAAATCTTTGTTTGCCAAGTTCTAGTGTGCAACCTCTAACAACTTCGCCCGATTCAACAAGTTTACCATTGGCTAACTCTATAGAATAAGGGATATCTAATCTACTAATTCTATTCCAAGCATGCGTTTAAATTCCACAGACATGAAGCTATAATCAGCACCAGTGTCAAATAATATGGATGCAAAGTGATTGTTAACGAGAAACGTACCAGTGACCACATTAGGGTCCTCGCGTGCGTCCCTTGCTCCAATCAAAAATGCTCGAGCCTGAGTGTTGTTTCTCTTCGGGCAGTCTTTCATGAAATGCTCATTGCTTCCACAACTGAAGCATCCTTGGTTTCGTCCAACTTCATTCCCAACCCGGTTACCATTGCCATTACCGTTCCCACCGTTGTTTCTATTGTCAGTACTGTTGCGATTTCCATTTCCGTTCCTGTTTCCTTTTCCCCAACAGTCTTTCGTTTGATGACCCAACCTACCACATTTGTCGCACCTTGGCACGCGACAAGCTCCTTCGTGATGATACTTGCATTTTTGGCATTTAGGCAGGGTGCCTTGGTATCCTTTGGCTGTAGTATCATTTGCTGCTGCAAGGGTTCTTGCCTCTATAGGTGGGTTGGTGTCACGCTTCTTGTTGTTGAAACCCTTGTTGTTGCGAGTTGCTTGATTCAGGTTGGCATGTTTCCTTTTCTTGTCAACAGATGACTCAGCATGTGTCTCGTATTTTCTGTTGGGTTCAGTGATAGCTTCTTCATACGAACACAATCTTCAGTAAGGCTGACAGCCAGAGTTATAGCCTTGGTGATTGTTTGAGGTTTGGCCGAAGTTACCATGCCGCGAAATTCGGGCGCCAATCCCCAGATGTATCGTTCAACGCGCTTGAATTCCGGAGTCACCATGTAGGGAATCACCCTAGACAAATCATGGAACCTTCGAGTATACCCAGTGATGTCAGCACCTACCATAGTCAAGTGCAAGAACTCCGTCTCCAACCTTTGGAGTTCGGCATGAGAAAAATACTTCTCTCTCATCTTCTCTTTCAGTTCATCCCAAGTCATGTCGTACGCGGCATCATCACCCAGCGTTTGGACCTGCAAGTTCCACCAAGTCAGAGCTTCATCAACAAACAACCCAGTAGCAAAGGTGACTTGCTGATCCGCGGAACACTTGCTCATGCGGATAGTGGCTTCAGTCTTTTCCGTCCAGCGTATAAACGCCACTGCTCCTCCAGTGCCATCGTAGTTCAGTGGTTTGCAGTCGAGGAACTGCTTGAAGGTGCAGCCTATAATTAACCCAACCAACTCACATGTGAGCAATCGAAGAAATAATGAAACAATGACTGTTCATAATTTCTCCATGCTTAGCAAATTGTCTTAAGGTTACCTTGGGTTGCGTTTCCTCCAGACGAATCTCCATGTCCGTTACGCCTAGCATTGCTTGGTCCTCCACTGTCTTGAGTGCGGTTCGCTTCGTATTGGGCGATAGCAGCGGAGATCATTTCTTCCAGTAGAGCGTTTAGCTCTTCAGCAGTCTTTGGCAGTGGGGGAGGGTGTCACACCCCCAAAATCCACCTGCGGAGTATCACCGCTTGGGAGCGTGACTGACAAGGATCAAGCCACCAATCATATTGAACATGTAATTAATATGTAAAAGTAAATGCCATTCAATCCACCAATATGAAAGGTGTTCAAAATATAAGTATGTTATCACTGTTTAGCGGAAGCGTATAAATAAAACCCAACATAATTAAGTATGAAATGTCATAAGTGTTTAACAAGACAATCACGATCCAAACCCACAACGACCAGCACCTCCCTGTGCAAGCTCCATGTATCTAACGACCTGCAAGGCATGTAACAGAGGATCAACAACTAGTTGAGCGAGTTCACAGAAAGTAAATGCGTAACAGTAAGTTCGTTTGTAACATGTGGCTCTACTGGGCCGATAGTACGTTCTATTGGTGGGGCTTCCCATGTTGTATATCCACTAGACTATTCGTAACCATAAGTGTTCTTCACAACCGAGAACAGTAGTACGTACAAGCTTTACGTAGGTTTTACGTAAGTGTCCTTCTGTACCCGAGGACAGTGGTACGCGTGGGGTTTACGTAGGTTTTACGTAAGTGTCCTTCCTGACTCCGGAAGACAGTAGCATGTTAGTGTTTACGTAGGTTTTACGTAAGTGTCCTTCCTGACTCCGGAAGACAGTAGCATATTCCTGTTTACGTAGGTTTTACGTAAGTGTCCTGCTTAACCCGAGGACCATGGTAGATAGTCTAGTAACAGTGTATGTACGCGTAATAGTTCAATTCCATCATTCAACCCATTCCCTATCCCCGGGAATCCCATTCCTTGGTAAAGAGTGTGAACTCACCTTGGTTTGCTCGGTATGTTATTGCTTCTAGGGTTAATTAGATGTCTAAGTCTGTTACACACGACCTAAGTATATTGCACATAAATCCGATGTGAGTATTTTACTTTCAATTACGTTTACAACTCTTTGGTGTTCAAACAGTAACATACGGTAACGTATCACACAATAATATGCAGTATCATTCAGTAATACGTAGCATCATATCAGACAGTATCACATAATCGTATACAGTAGTGAACAGTAGCATGCAGTAGTATGTTGTTCTTCTCACGAAGTTCTGAACTTGGCACCAATATAAACTCAGTCTTTTCAAACGCTACGACAGTGAATCAGGTGTGCATATATTTTAAGCTCGGACAACGCATCATACATATGAAATTTGAACACATATACATCATTTCATCATACAAACCTTATTCAATAACAGCAAGTAGTGATCATTCTGTAGTCGACATATGTTTAAGCATGAAACATAATCTGCTATTAATTTACTATCATACCATTAACATGTCACAATTATCAATCATTTCACAATACAAGTTCGGACCACCTTATACTAGTTAAAACTCGGCCAAGGCTTTAAAGCCTAAAACTCAGACAAGTGGGTCACAAAGGTCAGACTTGGGAGGCCCATCACAAAACTCGGACCATGTAAAGGGGTGTCATGAAGCTCGGACAGGGGTAGGGGGTTTAAAACTCGGATGAGAGGTGTGGGGTGTTAAAAGTCGGACAAGAGGTTGTGATTAAAACTCGGACTACATGACAAAGCAAAGAACTCGGACCCTTGTGTTGCTTAAAGTTCGGACAAGGGGTGTGGTCACAAACTCGAACCCCATTTGTTTGTTTTAAAGCTCGGACCATTAGGTTACATGCAAAGGTCGGACCTTTATCATCTAATAAAGGTCGGACATCAATCCTTTCCTTTCACAAAATTCAGACAACCCTCAAAACATATAAAATTCGGACTAGGGTATCTATAAAACTCGGATCAAGCATGCCTTTGAAAAACTCAGACAACATATACTATATCATAAAGGTCGGACATGTAACAGGTCATAAAACTCTGACAGACAATCAAACATACGAATGTTCACTTCATAGAGATTGTATCAGTTACGTTTTAGTTCTCATACGATCGTGAAACCCTAATTACATACTTCTCGATGCAGAATCAATTAAATCTTAAATAGTTTGACAAAACAATCATCTAAATCAAGGATCTTAATTATCTAGCAATGATTACACATCAACATTCTTTCACAATAAATCTGAATCAATTAACAAAGAATAGCATAATATAAACTAGGGTTTTCATGAAACACACAATCAAGAATAAAAACAACAATCAATCATTAACAATTTACCTTGGATTGATTCTAGTTAGAGAATGTGGAATCAAAGCGCTGAGCGTCTTGTGTCAATGATGCTGGTGATGAGGATTGCCAGAGAAAGTGAATGTACGTGCTTGGATTTTTGTGAAAATGATTAGTGAACAAGGGATTAGGGTTAAGTATAATTTAGGTTTCACTAATAACTCTATATACCCTTAATTATTATATTTTACAATAGTGCACCATCTCAAACAATTTCACAGTTTCACCACCAAGTTTATACATTTGACAAATCTTTCACAATTAACACATAACCATGCACAATCACACAATACACTTCATTGTATCAAAGCGTAAACAATTCCATACCAATTAATTGTGCAAATTACTAACTACACAAACAATGAACGTGCAATAAATGCGAAGTAGGAATCTTGGAAATTCGAGTTGTCACATTATCCCCCACTTGAAAGAAATTTCGTCCCGAAATTTAGCATGCGGTTACTGAGGAAGCTAGGTGAGTTGTATCGTTTACCGGTTTTCCTGGGGTGTCACATCATCCCCCCGTTGATTTGGAATTTCGTCCCGAAATTCCGCAGTAGTAGCTTCAGTCTCAATAGTGGTTGCATTGATTCCGAATAACTGGGGGTACTTTTCTGTCATCTGGTCTTCGCGTTCCCAGGTGTACTCTGGGCCACGTTTGGAGTTCCAACGAACTCGGACAAGAGGGATTCTCTTGTGTTTGAGGACCTTAACATCCCGGTCCGTGATTTCTACAGGTTCCTCGACGAAGTGCAACTGCTCGTCGATAGTGAGTTCTTTCAATGGAATTATGAGGGTCTCATCTGACAGAGACTTCTTCAGATTCGACACGTGAAATACGTTGTGAACTGCACCGAGTTCAGCTGGTAGGTTTAGTCTGTAGGCTACTTTGCCTATTCTTTCTATGATCTCGAACGGTCCGACATACCGCGGATTTAGTTTGCCTCGTTTACCAAATCGAACCACACCCTTCCAGGGTGAGACTTTAAGTAAAACCCGGTCCCCGACCTGAAATTCCAATGGCTTCCTACGCTTATCCGCGTATCTTTTCTGACGGTCGCGTGCTGCCACCATGCGTTGTCGTATTTGTGCAATTCGTTCAGTAGCGTCAACTACCATTTCTGGACCTGTAATCTGACTATCCCCCACCTTTGCCCAACAAAGAGGTGACCGGCATTTACGTCCGTAAAATGCCTCGAATGGAGCGGCTTGTATGCTGGTGTGGTAACTGTTGTTGTACGAGAACTCCACTAACGGGAGATGTTTTTCCCAGATGTTGCCGAAATCGGTAACACATGCCCGAAGCATGTCTTCTAGAGTTTGAATCGTGCGCTCAGACTGCCCATCCGTCTGAGGGTGGTAAGCTGTGCTCATGTCTAATCGAGAGCCAAAAGCTTTGTGCATTGCTTGCCATAGTTCTAAAGTGAATCGTGCATCCCGATCCGAAATAATAGAGGTGGGCACCCCGTGCCTAGAAACAATTTCTTTCAAGTAGATGTCTGCTAATGTAGAGAACTTATCCGTTTCTTTGATAGCCAAGAAATGTGCAGACTTTGTGAGTCGATCTACGATCACCCAAATAGTATCATTCCCGCGCTGGGATCTAGGCAGGCCAGTGACAAAATCCATGGAAATTTTTTCCCATTTCCACTGTGGTATCCTGGATTGTTGTAGTAGGCCTGAGGGTTTCTGGTACTCTGTCTTGAATCTCGCACAAGTCAAACATTTGCCGACGTAAGTTGCAATGTGGGCCTTCATGCTAGGCTACCAATATGTAGTTCTGATGTCGTGATACATTTTATCCCAACCTGGATGTACCGAGTAGCGAGACTTATGAGCTTCATCCATCACAAGTTCTCGTAAACCGCCATATAGTGGGACCCAAATACGTCCTGTTACATAGTAGGCGCCGTCTTCCTTCTGTTCTAATCGTTGCCTTGAGTCGCGTAAGGCTTCAGCCCTGACGTTTTCTGGTTTCAATGCTTCCACCTGAGCATCTCGTATCTGTGCAGGAAGATCAGACTGAATAGTGAGCTGCAAAGCTCGTACACGCCTAGGTAGAGTGTCTTTTCGACTGAGAGCGTCAGCCACAACATTGGCTTTGCCTGGATGGTACTTGATCGCGCATTCGTAATCATTAAGTAACTCGACCCATCGTCGTTGACGCATGTTCAATTCCTTCTGCTTGAAGATATGCTCGAGACTCCTGTGATCGGTGTAAATAGTGCACTTGGTACCGTACAGGTAGTGTCGCCATATCTTAAGCGCGAAAACAACAGCTCCCAGCTCTAAATCGTGCGTCGTGTAGTTCCGTTCATGAACTTTGTGTTGCCGCGAAGCGTAGGCAATAACTTTATCCCGCTGCATCAATACACAACCAAGCCCCTGCATCAATGCGTCACAATAGACCACAAAATCATCCGTGCCCTCTGGCAATGAGAGAATAGGTGCGCTGCATAGTCTATCCTTCAGGTACTGAAAAGCAGTTTCTTGTGTATTACCCCAACGATAGGTGACACCTTTCTGTGTCAGCATAGTAAGTGGCTGTGCGATCTTCGAAAAGTCTTTAATAAATCGCCTGTAATACCCCGCCAAACCCAAGAATTGGCGTATTTCCGTTGGTGTACGAGGAGCTGGCCAATTCCTGATCGAATCTACCTTGGATGGATCGACATGAATCCCATCCCTGTTCACCACATGGCCTAGAAAGTGGACTTCACGAAGCCAGAAGTCGCATTTTGAAAATTTGGCGTACAGTTGTTCCTTTCGAAGAAGTTCCAAGATAAGACGTAAGTGCTACTCGTGTTCCTCCTGACTCTTAGAGTAGATCAGGATGTCGTCAATGAAAACGATGACGAACTTGTCTAGATAGGGTTTGCACACCCTGTTCATAAGATCCATGAAAACTGCAGGCGCATTCGTAAGCCCAAATGGCATGACTAGAAACTCGTAATGGCCGTAGCGAGTTCTGAATGCTGTCTTGGAGACGTCCTCATCCCGGACTCTCAGCTGATGATACCCTGACCTTAAATCAATCTTGGAATAGTAACTCGACCCTTGCAACTGGTCGAATAAGTCGTCAATGCGTGGAAGAGGATAACGGTTCTTCACTGTGACTTGTTCAGTTCGCGGGAGTCTATGCACCTCCTGGAAGTGCCATCCTTCTTTTTCCCAAATAGTACTGGAGCTCCCCAAGGCGAAGAGCATGGACGAATGAAGCCCTTATCCAAGAGCTCTTGTAGTTGCTTTGACAGTTCTTCCAGTTCAGTTGGAGCTAAACGATACGATGCGTGAGATATAGGTGCTATCCAAAACTATAGGAATGAGGTCGATAGGGAACGTCTGGCCAGCGAGGATAAGATTACAATCCTGAACTATGAATGGCCTCTAGACTTGTACCATAAGCTACCACTACGACAGGTTTGAAGTTCAAGGGAGTTGGTGTACGTTTTAACATTCGACTAACTTTCAAAGACATATAATTGGTATTCACACCCGAATCAAACAAGATAGTAACATAGAAGTCGTCGAGAAGAAACTTACCCATTATTATGTTAGGATCGTTCCTTGCGTCACCCTAACCAATCACGTACACGCGGACTCGGCGTCATTGTTTCCATGGTCGTGGTTCTGAGTCTGGTCCTTGTTTATTTGTGGGCAATGCCTCTTGTAGTGTTCTTTAGCATCACACTGAAAACATCCTTTAAAACTCTGTTGTTGCTGCTGATTCTGCGGAGGTTGAGGCGGTCGTTGTTGTTCTTGAGTTACAGGACGTGAGTTTCGACAATCCTTAACTTCATGACCAATCTTGAGACACCGCTGGCAACGACCCTTGTTGCACTGACCGCGGTGGTGTCTATTGCATCTGTTACACTTTGGATGATTACCTCGATATCCACTCTGCCCACGACTACTAGAAAACTGCTGTCTGGGGTTCTGGTAGTCATCTATCTTTTGCTGCTGCGCCAGAGGCTGGACCAAAATTAATTCCTTGCTCAGGTTTTCATCCCACTTGCGTTTGTTATCACTAGAAGCACATGCAGTATCAGTTTTAACACATTTCGGTAGTTTGTTTTGTTCTACAGCCTGGTCTGTGAGACGATGAGCAAGTCGAGTGACTTGCTGGATAGTGCCAAGATTAGCTGCGGTCACATGACTCTGAATTTCGGGCACCAGACCCTTGAGATACAGTTCGATGCGTTTGGTGGGAGTCTACCATAGTGGGACAAAATGTGGCTAATTCATTCGATCTCTTCGTATAAACTTCAATTTCAGACCCCACCATCTGTAGGTTGAGGAACTCTACCTCTAGTTTGTGGATGTCTTCTCGACTGCAAAACTCTTCCTTAATTAGGTCCTTGAACTCGTTCCAGGGAGTGGCATTAGCAGCTGCCAGTCCTAACATTTGAACCTGTGCTTCCCACCAGGTTAATGCAGCACCTTCGAGTGTTCCAGTAGCAAACTTTACCCTACGAGACTCAGGGCAATCACACACCTCAAAGTCAGTTTTGAGCCTTTCGAACCAGTGGAGGAGGCCTTCAACTCCCTCAGTTCCACTGAAGGTACTAGGTTGGCAATTCTTGAGATTTTTGAAGGTGCAAACAGGTGGCTGAGCGTGTTGACCTATTGTGTATAAGAATAGGACAAGGTTAAACACAAGAGTTGGTTTAGGAGTGTAGGATCTAAAGATCCTAGTTACGACTGCAGGGTATACCTCCTGCTTGTATGGCTGCAAGTGCCGCAGCAATTCGTTCGTTAATGAGAGCCGTCAACTGGGCTTGTGTCATGTTGATATGTCCGGCCATGATCTTCATAGCAAATGTAACGTAAGTGAGAGAGGTTCGCGAATAGTGCGATGACAGAAGAGTGTAAGCACATAGGTGTTCTCAAGCAATAGCAAGTAATGAGCAGTGTAATCTAAGCATACTACGAGCAAAGTTCTATGCAATTCTAGCAAGTAGGCAATAAATATAAACCTTATTACCTAGGATGTTGAGTCTTGCACGTGGAGCGAAGCGTCGTTGTGGATCGTTGAGAGCACAGTTTTGGTTATAGTCTGGTTTTAATAAAAACGTTTTCCCATATTAAAACCAAGTTCTCTATAACCAATGGCTCTGATACCAATCTGTCACACCCCCAAAATCCACCTGCGGAGTATCACCGCTTGGGAGCGTGACTGACCAGGATCAAGCCACCAATCATATTGAACATGTAATTAATATGTAAAAGTAAATGCCATTCAATCCACCAATATGAAAGGTGTTCAGAATATAAGTATGTTATCACTGTTTAGCGGAAGCGTATAAATAAAACCCAACATAATTAAGTATGAAATGTCATAAGTGTTTAACAAGACAATCACGATCCAAACCCACAACGACCAGCTCCTCCCTGTGAAAGCTCCATGTGTCTAACGACCTGCAAGGCATGTAACAGAGGATCAACAACTAGTTGAGCGAGTTCACAGAAAGTAAATGCGTAACAGTAAGTTCGTTTGTAACATGTGGCTCTACTGGGCCGATAGTACGTTCTATTGGTGGGGGCTTCCCATGTTGTATATCCACTAGACTATTCGTAACCATAAGTGTTTTTCACAACCGAGAACAGTAGTACGTACAAGCTTTACGTAGGTTTTACGTAAGTGTCCTTCTGTACCCGAGGACAGTGGTACGCGTGGGGTTTACGTAGGTTTTACGTAAGTGTCCTTCCTGACTCCGGAAGACAGTAGCATGTTATTGTTTACGTAGGTTTTACGTAAGTGTCCTTCCTGACTCCGGAAGACAGTAGCATATTCCTGTTTACGTAGGTTTTACGTAAGTGTCCTGCTTAACCCGAGGACCATGGTAGATAGTCTAGTAACCGTGTATGTACGCGTAATAGTTCAATTCCATCATTCAACCCATTCCCTATCCCCGGGAATCCCATTCCTTGGTAAAGAGTGTGAACTCACCTTGGTTTGCTCGGTATGTTATTGCTTCTAGGGTTAATTAGATGTCTAAGTCCGTTACACACGACCTAAGTATATTGCACATAAATCCGATGTGAGTATTTTACTTTCAATTACGTTTACAACTCTTTGGTGTTCAAACAGTAACATACGGTAACGTATCGCACAATAATATGCAGTATCATTCAGTAATACGTAGCATCATATCAGACAGTATCACATAATCGTATACAGTAGTGAACAGTAGCATGCAGTAGTATGTTGTTCTTCTCACGAAGTTCTGAACTTGGCACCAATATAAACTCAGTCTTTTCAAACGCTACGACAGTGAGTCAGGTGTGCATATATTTTAAGCTCGGACAACGCATCATACATATGAAATTTGAACACATATACATCATTTCGTCATACAAACCTTATTCAATAACAGCAAGTAGTGATCATTCTGTAGTCGACATATGTTTAAGCATGAAACATAATCTGCTATTAATTTACTATCATACCATTAACATGTCACGATTATCAATCATTTCACAATACAAGTTCGGACCACCTTATACTAGTTAAAACTCGGCCAAGGCTTTAAAGCCTAAAACTCGGACAAGTGGGTCACAAAGGTCAGACTTGGGAGGCCCATCACAAAACTCGGACCATGTAAAGGGGTGTCATGAAGCTCGGACAGGGGTAGGGGGTTTAAAACTCGGATGAGAGGTGTGGGGTGTTAAAAGTCGGACAAGAGGTTGTGATTAAAACTCGGACTACATGACAAAGCAAAGAACTCGGACCCTTGTGTTGCTTAAAGTTCGGACAAGGGGTGTGGTCACCTCGGACCCCATTTGTTTGTTTTAAAGCTCGGACCATTAGGTTACATGCAAAGGTCGGACCTTTATCATCTAATAAAGGTCGGACATCAATCCTTTCCTTTCACAAAATTCAGACAACCCTCAAAACATATAAAATTCGGACTAGGGTATCTGTAAAACTCGGATCAAGCATGCCTTTGAAAAACTCAGACAACATATACTATATCATAAAGGTCGGACATGTAACAGGTCATAAACTCTGACAGACAATCAAACATACGAATGTTCACTTCATAGAGATTGTATCAGTTACGTTTTAGTTCTCATACGATCGTGAAACCCTAATTACATACTTCTCGATGCAGAATCAATTAAATCTTCAATAGTTTGACAAAACAATCATCTAAATCAAGGATCTTAATTATCTAGCAATGATTACACAATCATCAACATTCTTTCACAATAAATCTGAATCAATTAACAAAGAATAGCATATGATAAACTAGGGTTTTCATGAAACACACAATCAAGAATAAAAACAACAATCAATCATTAACAATTTACCTTGGATTGATTCTAGTTAGAGAATGTGGAATCAAAGTGCTGAGTGTCTTGTGTCAATGATGATGGTGATGATGATTGCCAGAGAAAGTGAATGTACGTGCTTGGATTTTTGTGAAAATGATTAGTGAACAGGGGATTAGGGTTAAGTATAATTTAGGTTTCACTAATAACTCTATACACCCTTAATTATTATATTTTACAATAGTGCACCATCTCAAACAATTTCACAGTTTCACCACCAAGTTTATACATTTGACAAATCTTTCACAATTAACACATAACCATGCACAATCACACAATACACTTCATTGTATCAAAACGTAAACAATTCCATAGCAATTAATTGTGCAAATAATGAACTACACAAACAATGAACGTGCAATAAATGCGAAGTAGGAATCTTGGAAATTCGAGTTGTCACATTATCCCCCACTTGAAAGAAATTTCATCCCGAAATTTAGCATGCGGTTACTGAGGAAGCTAGGTGAGTTGTATCGTTTACCGGTTTTCCTGGGGTGTCACAGAGGGGGAGGTTGATCACGAGCGTTCACAGCTCTTCTTGGTGCCATGTTCTGACAGAACATAGCATAATAGGGTTAGACATTTGTTTGATATCGTCATACGAGACAGTAGTAGTATATATATATATATATATATACGCGGGCATATACCAATTAAGTGACATCAAACAATCCGCGCAATGCATAAATCAATTCATATAGCAACAAGCATGTATAGTTAGGTAAACACCTTACTTCACATTGGCGGTTCTTGTCTTTATACCCTAAGTCATTACTCCAAAGAGTGTACGTTTGACCTTTTCTTTTACTGGGGGAATTCATACACGACAAGACTTGCTGTGGTTTCTGTGCACTGAATTCCATAATTATGTATGCATCCATAATTACGTAATGCCTTGCACAGTCCGCACAGTTCGTTTTGTCCTCGTATCTCTTCCTTCAGTTAGGCCATTGATTCCAGGTAAAGTCATGTATACTAGCTGTATTCTACTTCTAGTATATGTATATGCTAATTATCACACATAATTGCAAGTAATTTCTAAGTTAATGACAAGTGCTACTCCTATGCACCCTAAGTATCGTAGTGCCTCTTCTTGACTCATGTAAACAGTTTCAGTTGGTGGATGTCGCGGGAAGTTTTATGCAATGAAAACTATTTGAAAAATTGTTTTCGTGAAAGGATCCTAGAGATTGTAGACTAGACTCGAGAAGGAATTCTGGTTCACTACAATCGCAGCTCTGATACCAATCTGTCACACCCCTTTCTGCGGCGGAAGCACGAGGTGTGATCAAGAAAGGTTCTCATTGCATACGAAAGGTAAACATACTACATGCTTGTAAAAATAACATCAAATACCAAACATTTCATAATTTGAAAACATAATTTAGCGTTTACATCACGAGGTAGCATAAAACATTGTCTTAAAAGTTTACAATTTTATTTAAAGATAAACATAAGCGACATCCACAAGCATGAGTAAAGCCGCGCGCACATCCACTTCTAGTTACCTGAAATATATGTGAGTTTTGGAAAAAAAAAAGGGTCAACATAATGTTGGTGTGAATTCCTGCAGTTTTTGTATTGAACGTTAGTGTACTTTGTATGAAAAACATGGTATGTATCTTGTGAAAATCAAGTATTCATGTATAAATCAAGTGTTCATGTATGTATCAAGTTGTTAATGGGTTGCAAGGCCATTAACATGTGACACGACATAGGAAGCAACCAAACCTTAGGCATTTTTCTAGTTGGCATATTATGAGACACAAAAGCACTACTTGGTACTCGTTCTCACCAAGAGTGTGGTTGCCCGACACCCGTTAGATCTAAAGCCCAAGAGGGTAAATGAAGTGGATAAAAGCAAATGAAGAAGGTCCTTCAAGATCCGCTTGCACCGAGCTTCGTTAGTGACCTCCTTACACCTTAATATCACCTTAGAATGGATGGGTGTGGATTGAAAATGGAGGTGTGTGTGGGGGGAACTTGGGCCGTAGCTATGGGGGTGAAGGAGAGGAGTTTTGTTGAATGTTGAAGGTGATGGGTAAAGTGTGAGGGTCTAGTGGTTTATAAAGAAGTTTCCAACAAGTCTTGAACTCTTGGTCCATATGTCTCCTAAGTACCACACAAGACCCATTAAATAATTTAAAGAAGATCAAAGGTGGGGGTACATGTCCCCTAATTGGTCATGGGGGGGGGTGCATTGGTTGGATTCTAACTTGCTAGTTACTTAAACTAGTTGGAAGTTTAGGTGATTTAGTTAGTGATTTAAGTGTGTTAAGTAATATATTGTGTGTTAGGGTGTTCGGGGACCCTAACTAGCTTAGAAAAATAAAAGTAATGCTTCTAGCATTATTTTGGTGTTCCGGGTGATGTCCGGTTGTTCGGTTAGATAGAGGTTCGTTAATGTGCTAAATTGCACCGTTTAGTGCCCTTTAAGTATTCTTTTGTAACCCTTTTAATTCCCGACCCTTGGGAAAGTATTCTAGATAATAAAACGTAATTTCTGCATGATTTTTATGTATTTAAAAGCTGATTTGAGCTGAATTTATTAAAATTCTGCAATTAAAATGCATTTCGGGTGCTTTTTAGTGCTTATTTTAGCTTCCGGAATGTTTATATGTTAACCCTTGTATGTACTCTGGGGTTTTAATGTATTCTTGTCGTTGGACCTACACCTAGGCCCTAATTCTAATGTCTGACTGCTTTCTGCAGTTCTGTTGACACATTGTGTCTTACCGGTGAGTTTACTAGTATTTCTGACGCAACGCTCTCATTAATGCATAAAGCAATATTTGGTAGTATAAAACGTGCATGGATTCACTTGTATTGTATGAAATCAGATAATGTTGACACTAAAGCACATAATTGCAGTCATTAAATAATAATTAAAGTGTACGGAAATTACCGGTTTAGTGCCAGTTGTCATAGTCTCCCCCCGTTAAAAGAATTTCGTCCCGAAATTCAGGCTGAGCCAACTCTCGCAGGAGTCTTCTTGAACAGGTGGGGATACTTTTCTTTGAACTGGTCTTCACGTTCCCACGTGTACTCGGGTCCGTGCTTAGAGTTCCAACGTACTTTGACAAGCTTGACACTACTCCTTCTGGTCTTGTTGACTTTCCAGTCGGTAACCTCAACGGGTTGTTCTGTAAATCGGAGGGTGTCGTCAATATGCACTTCATCCGCAGGGATGATCGCGTTTTCTTGTGTTTGACTCTTCTTGAGGTTGGATACATGGAACGTATCATGTACTCCATTAAGCTCTTCCGGTAATTCCAACTTGTATGTTACGATACCAATTCTTTCTAAGATCTTGAATGGTCCGATGTATCGTGGATTCAGCTTTCCAAGTTTTCCGAATCGCACTACGCCCTTCCAGGGTGAGACTTTTAGCAAAACTTTGTCTCCCACCTCGAATTCTAATGGTTTACGTCTTCGATCAGCGTAGCTCTTTTGTCGATCTCGAGCCGCCTTAATGCGTTCTCGGATCTGCGTGATCTTGTCGGTTGTCTCTTGTACCAATTCAGGACCAACCATGCGTTTGTCTCTAGCGTCTGCACAACATAAGGGCGATCGGCATTTGCGGCCATACAGAGCTTCGAACGGTGCAGCTTTTATGCTTGTATGATAACTGTTATTGTTGGAAAACTCAACCAAAGGTAGGTAAGTATCCCAGCTGCCGCCTAGATCCATGACGCATGCGCGAAGCATATCTTCTAATGTTTGTATATTCCGTTCGCTCTGGCCGTCTGTTTGTGGATGGAATTCTGTGCTTGGATCTAGCTGAGATCCAAAGGCTTCCTGAAAGGATCGCAAGATTCTTGAAACAAAGCGTCCATTTCTGTCTAAAATAATTGAGATTGGCACTCCATGATGCGTCACAATTTCCATTAGGTATATCTCAGCAAGCTTTCCAGTGCTATCCTTCTCTCGGATTGGTAGGAAATGTGCAGACTTCGTGCATGGATTCACTTGTATTGTATGAAATCAGATAATGTTGACACTAAAGCACATAATGCAGTCATTAAATAATAATTAAAGTGTACGGAAATTACCGGTTTAGTGCCAGTTGTCACTCCACACACCACCAAAACCACCGCCACACCACCAAACCCACTGCCACACCACCAAACCCACCGCACCCACCGCCACACCTCCGTTGTAACATCGTAAACCGACCACCACAAAAGAACAGATTCAAAACCCCTAGCATAGCAAAAACCCAACAGATTCAAGACACACAAAAATAAAAAACCCAACATTCCAAAATACCATCGGTATCATCATCATCATTCAAGAACACGTATCAAGAACACAGGCCAAAGAATCACTAGAAAAATCAACTAAATCCAGAATAATCAAGAACACATGCCAAAAAATACCAGAGAAATCAAGAACACAGGCATTAACTGTCGGGAGGAGACCAGGACCTCCGCCGCTCACGGCGGCGCTGCCGTCGGCCCGTTCAGAGCCAGTGGCGGTGACGGTGGGGGCGGCAGCCTGAGATGACGGTGGGGGCGGCAGCCTGAGAAACCCACTTTATGCACCACAAAACCCACCATTTCTACCATCTTTTTTTATCTTTTCTCCGGTTACCATAACTCTCCGACAACCTACACCGTCTCCGGCCACCACCACTCTCGGAACATGGCGGCGCTGTCGACGGTCCACCATTTCCTCTCCCATGCGTCTCTCTCTCTGGTCTTCCGTCTCGATCCTCAATCTCTCTCTCTTCGTCTTGTTGCCGGAAGAAACCAGGGTGTGGGTGTGGTGTGTGAACTGGAAACATGAGATGGGGGGTCGGGTGTGTGATTGTAGTTGTAAAAAGAGGACACAACAGTGGCCGGTATATGGCCGGCGCCGGTTGCTGGTCCCCTGGTTGCCATGATCGGACATAGCAGAGAAAGGGGGCTGGTTGGGTAGTAAATGATGGATGGATGACTTTGAAGGAGAAATGAAGAGAGAAGAAAGAGGCGGTATAAAAGATGGATGGATGACTTTTCTGGTGGCATTTAATGAAGAGAGAGAGTGATAGATTAGACATTTGGGGTAGAAGACCAAAACACCCTTTTAGTTGGCATAATATGATTGGTTGAAAGGGGTTCTCGCGGTTCTTACAACTGGAGGTGGTTTCTATTTTAGCGGCTCCCTATATATATATATATATATATATATATATATATATATATATATATATATATATATATATATATATATATAGGGGAAGGTTCATTGGGGAACACTTAAAAATTGGGGAACAGCGGGGAACCGGCTCAAACGAACTCCGATTGGACTCATTCCAGCGGCGTTGGAACCGGCTCGTCGAACCCTAACTAAGATCTTTTAACCCTAAACCCTAAATCCTAACTCCTAAACTCTAAACCCTAAAGCTAAAAAAATAAGGCTAAAACCTAAGATAAACCGTACAATCTAAGCTATAAACCCTAAAAACTAAACCCTAAAGGCTAAACCCTAAGCTAAACCCTAAAGCTAAACCCTAAAGCTAAACCCTAAACCCTAAAGCTAAACCCTAAACACTAAATCTAAACCCTAAAGCTAAACCCTAAAGCTAAACCCTAAAGAAAAACCCTAAAAGCCAAACCCTAATATATTTAGGGTTTAGGGGTTATGATTTACTCTTCAGGGTTAAAAGATCCTAGTTAGGGTTCGACGAGCCGGTTCCAACGCAACTGAAATGAGTCCAATCGGAGTTCGTTTGAGTCGGTTCCCCGCTGTTCCCCACTTTTTAAGTGTTCCCCAATGAACCTCACACTATATATATATATATATATATATATATATATATATATATATATACCCACCACCACCGTCTCAACCATCGTCTCACCTCTACCACCACCGGTGCCGCCCCACTGCCAACACCATCCCATTGTCGCCCCATCCAAACACCCACCACCAATGTCTCATCCCCACTGCCGAGAATCCTCCACCACCACCAACCCTTTTAACTTTCTCTCTCTAAACGAAACAACACAACATCAGTTCTGAAACATCTAAACCATCAGATTTGACAAATCTCAGCAATCCTAAACACAATCTCCTAATATTAATTCGGAACCACAAAAAACGGTAAGAAAGTCATGCATCTTATCGCTTTGGCTGTGGCTGTGGCGTGGATAATAGTCAATCATATATATTATTGGGCCTTACTAACTATGATAACTCTTAATGGGTCATTGTGGGCTTTCTCATATCACACAGGTCATAATAGGTTAGATCAAATTATATTGAGTCATACTATATCATAATGGATGATAGTAGTTCAAATATGTCTTAATGGGCCTCATTGGGCCTTAATAACTATGCCAGTTATTAAAGGATCATTATGGGCTTTTTCATATCACATTAGATCCTAAGGGGTTAGATTAGGCTGTAGTGAGTCATACTATATCATAATGAATAACCCTAAACCATATATGTATTAATGGACCCTATTAGGCCTTGGTAACTATAGTTGCTCTTAATGGATCATTATGGGATTTCTCATATCCCATTAGGTCCTAAGAGGCTAGATTAAGTTTTGAAGAGTCCTGTTACATTATAATGGTTAATAGTCAAATCATACATGTCTTAATGAGCCCCATTTAGCCTTAGTAACTATAATAGCTCTTAATAGATCATTTTGAGCTTTCTAATATCAAATAGGTTATAAAGGGTTATATCAAGTTGGAATTAGTCGTTATATAACATAATGAACAAAAATAAATTATATCGTATATGTCTAAATAGAACATATTGGATTTGCCAATGAGCTAGTGGTGGAGTGGTAAGGGAGAGACCTTGTGTTCCAAGTGACTCAAGTTCAATTCCTATCCCTAGCATTTAGTTTCTGCGGCACCTGGTGATGATGGGAGACTAGGCGAGTAGGCGGCGATCGCTAGTTCGATCCTTGAACTGAGCGGGTTTTACCTCACCGCACTGTCGTGCCTTCGGGCGAGTGTTCACGGGCTTCGGCCCTAGGTGAGGGTTTTTCCCGGTTCGGAAGGCGAGTGTATCCCGATGTGGTGAATTTCGCCAGTAGCCCATTTGGAGGATTCGTTGGCCGTTCAAAAAAAAAAAAACATATTAGATTTTAATAGTCTTGATGGTTTTTAGTGGAATGTTGTGGACCTGTCTTAATCAGCCGCATTGGACATTAATGAATAAGACGGCTGGTTGTACCAAATGATATTCTTCCTTTTATTTCTTAACATTGGAGTCGAATATTGAATCCTTCGATGCTACCCCTTTGGGGTTGATTAATCGTATATATTTTATCCATTCTAATTCAATAATTAACGTATCAATATTACTAACAACTCTAAATATTTTCATCTAAGATAATTTTTAAGTTGGAATCATTATTTATATTTTAAGACGAAAATATGTTGTATACATTATGTTTTATCTTGATTATCACTTTAGCAGGACATAATTTTTATTTTTAATTTTTACTGGTTGCTAAATGCACTCTCATTTTCTTAATTTTTACTGGTTGCACTCCCCTCTTAAACTTTTTAAATAAGTATAATCAAACCTTTTAAGTTGTATTTTTTTAATTGCATCTAATTTAAGTTTTTAAACATTTCAAAAAAGATAATTAAATCAGATAGCTAAAACTTATCTAAAATTTTATACGAATTGAATCTGTATCAATTATTGATCCCCAAAAAATTTAAAAAGTGCATTAACATGGTTTGTTTTGTGTTTTATTAAACTTCAACTGTAATGTAATTTGTTTTGGTTAAACACTTAAAACTTCATCTATTTTTTTCTTATATAATAATGATAACCTTGATGATGTATATGGCCTGAAACGATTGATTAGTCCATCACAACTGAATCTACACATGCTTTTTTCACGTGAATAGCTATTTTAGTTTAGTTAAACTTCATAATTTCTTTTTAAAAAAATTCACAGACTTTTGAGTGAATGTTTCTTTTCAAAATTTAGTTGTCAAACACATCCTATTTTTATATAAATAATATACAGCAACATGTAATATAAAAAATCTTTCACGTCAAATCAAATTGTTAAAAAGTATCAAAATCATCTGTGCAAAAAAAAAAAAAAACTTAAACAAAACAGTCAACAAATAATACAAAACAAAATCATCCGGGTGAAAGAGAAAGAAACTTAAACAAAACAATCAAGAATTAATTAATAAAAAACAAATAGGGAATGAAAAGAAAAAGAAACCGTAAACAATTGAACAAAACAATAATATATAAAAGGTAAAGGGTGGAATTTAAAAAATTTTAAAAATAATATTTTTAGAAAGGAAGGTATAAACAGTAAAAATGTAGCTGCATTTAGCCACACCCTTTTTATTAACTAACTATATTTCATTTCTTTCAACCCTTAAAATTATAATTCCCGCTAACTATTTCATCACTTTCATCCTCCCAAAATGTCTCGAACCCTAAAATTCCCACACTTTCACTTTGCCCGCTTCTCTCAAAATCCACCACTTTCACTTTGCCGCTTCTCTCAAAATCAATTCAAAATCCACGAGTTTCACTTTATCTCTTCTGCAAGTGTTAGATATCTCTTCAGTTGTTCTGCTTTGATTCAATTCCTTAGCCATCTCAATTTCTAGGGTTTCAAGATGACCAGATCTAGTCAGCCTCATAGAAGACGGTTCGATTTCTGCCGGACTCAAACCCTATCACATGTTCGTTACTTTGTATTGATAGGGTTTGGATCAAATTGCTTGAGTCTTGCAAATAATTTTATCGATTATTTGATAGATTGAAGGTAAAAAGGGCTTCCCAAAACCTCTGGGTAAACAAATTCGTTCTCACCTCCTTTAATTCCTCACCAGACATACCAAAAAGACGGGTCAAGCCGAGAATTAATGAACCAAATCGTGGGACTCATCTTAACCTTCAAAAACGTACAATGTCAGAAACTGCGAAAAATAAAATTTCGAAAAACGTAAGTGAAAAAAGCCACCGAGAAAGGTAACACGGACGTTTATCCTCTGGTCTTAGACCATGTGTAGTGGGGCATTATAGGGCAAAAAAAACGCCCCCTTCCCCATTACATAGGGCATTATAGGGCATTATTTTTGAAAAAAAATTGGTGGGGCATTATATATAAAACGCCTAACATGGTTTGTGAAATGGTTGACTGAGTTTGACCCACCAATGAGAAAATAGTTTGTTTTTTTTTTGTTTAATGATTGGAAGGGGCATTATCAGGCATTATTCCCACTACGCCACTTTTGCAATAACGCCCCATGCTGACTGGACTGCCACGTGTCGAATAATGCCCCATGGTAGAGGCATTATTTTGTTTAACCACTACACATGGTCTTAATGCAGTTGTTGCAAGACTCGACACAAATGTTGATATAATTTGTTTCTCGATTCTAGGTCGATTGTTGGCTGTTTTGCTTCTGGTGGTATGTGTTTCATTACTGATTTGACTTGAAAGTTTGATAGTCTGTTAGTTCTACTGTTAGTGTGTGATGATCTAGGCCCCATTTATTTATAGGTTAAGTACTGCTCTACTTGTGAAGTAAGTATATGGGAAGACAATAGGTAGCTTTCTTCCCAAAGTCCCTTGCGTCAGGTAACATTCTGATCGCTGGTTGGTTGGTTGCTTGTTTGATACAGTGAAGTGTGCAATTACATTTTTGCTAAGGATATTTGTTGGTTATAGTTCTTCAGCTTTCTTATTTTATACGCAGACTTTTGCAACTTCATATTCTATGGTTTAATTTCCCTAGTGTGTAAAGAAGTGGAATTATCATTTTTAAGCTATTTAAGTTGATCATGCATGCTACTACATACTAAAAAAGGCACAACTCCTTGCATATTTGGCTTCGTTGAGAAGCATAGATGGTTGAATGCATGTGCCCAACAATTGATAGAGAGGCTAATATATGGTGAAAATTGAACAAGCAAATTTGTCTTACATTCTGTCTCTCTATAACACCAACACTTGCATGCTCACTGACATTCTTTTCTTTTTCTCCTAACAGCCGAGGGTGTAGAGAATGGTCTTGAGTTCACCATAGTAAGACTTTTTAGTTGGATTGGCCCAATGATGGATTTCATTCTAGGAATTGATGGTCCCAGTGAGGGTGTTTCAAGGGTTATATATCCTTCCAGTTTCAGGGATTTAAGTTGCTTTAGTTTTACATCCAATTTCACAGAATGTTATTTTACTAATGATTTTTGCTTTCGTTGTACCCAAAACTTATTAAGAAGGGAACCTCTGAAGCTTGTGGATGGTGGTGAATCACAAAAAACCTTTATATACATACATCAAGGAAGCTATTGAAGCTGTTCTTTTGTTGATTGTATGTTAAATATTTTTTCTTTAACATATGGTCATTAGCGATGTTCATGGTCTAGTTTAGAGGTGCTAAACGGGTCGTATTCGCGGGTTGGCGGGCTCAACCTGACCCCAACCCGAACACGACCCGAACCAAACCCGAAAATCGGTTCGTACATATGAACCCGAACTTGACCCAAATACTCGCAGGCTGACCCGAACCCGACCCGTTCAACCCGTTTTTTTTTACTTTTTTTCAGCAAATTAATATATTAAAATTAACATCTACTACAAAAAAAAACACAAAATAGATAATAAAATTTCATTAAAATCATAAAATCTTATGTCAATTTCTATTTTTAAGTTATAAGTATAGCATAAAATACAAACCAAATTTAATTTATAACATAAAACGTATTGTAAAAAATATAATAATATAGAAATGGGTTAAACAGGTCAACCCGCCGACCTGACCGGGTTGACCCGAACCTGACCCGTTTAGCTAAACGGGTTGGTGGGTTTAACCTGAAACTGACCCGTGAATTTCGTGATAGGTTCGTGTCCTGTTTTCGGGTCGTGTAAGAAATTCACACCCCTAGTCTAGTTTGACTTGTTTAGAAGAAGATTAGGGTCGAACTGTACCTGGGGTTTTTAAGGACCAGTGGTTTGAACTGATTTCTTTTTTCAACCTCATTAGTTTGCATTAAAATAATAAAGATGATTAGTTCATGATTATAGTACATCCTGTAGGACAAATCTTGAAATGCAGAATCAAATGGCTTGGAATTTGGATGTAACAGGAGGAATCATTATAATTATAGTTTTATATGGTCTGACTGTTATTAAATAAGGCTGTAGTGGTTACTCTGTTGGCAATATGGTTACTTTCTCTAATAATTAAGTCTCATTTTTTTTGTATCCAACTTAACAAATAACCTAAACTGTTGTAAATCTAGGTTTTGTTACGCCAACCTATGTAGCATGGGGACTCCATTTATGTGGCCGTACCCGTACTTGTCGGGGACGGAAACACCATGGGTACTCGTCGGGGACGTTTCCTAAACGTTTCCAATGTCGGGGATGTATCTGGTAGAAGTATCCAGCCCGTTTCCATTTATTTTTAGGGTTTTTACCCTTTCAAATTCCACAACCGGCCTAAATAAATAGACCTATCATATTCGGCTTCTCTAATCTCTAAACTCTCAAGTCTCATCATCTCTAATTCTCTATCGATTGCCGATCTCTCACTAGATGATGAACCGGAATTTGAAAATAATTTGATTATTGATAATTAATTACCTTTGGAAGACGTAGTATTTTTGGAATTTGTTTAGTGTATTTTTATTTTTTTATATTTTTTATTGCCGTACCCGTATCTTGGAATTTTGAGTTTTGCCGTTCCTCGTTCCCGTATCGTCCCCGTACCCCGTACCCGTTCCCGTGCTACTTAGACGCCAACTATTTGGTAACATACTAAAGTGATACATTGTTCATATTTGTTTAGATTTTAGTTTATAGATAATCTTTAATTGGGATGACACAATTCTCCCATTTGATAGCATAATGCACTTCCTTGTACGCTGAGCTTGTTGACCCATAACCACATGAAGAGCATAAAAAAGGAAGCCTGTTGGACAGTCTCAAGTATTACTGCTGGAGAACACATCCAGGTAAAGAAATCTACAAACTGGGTTGTATATCGAATCGTATTCTATTTATAATAAGCTTTTCGCTTAGATTTCAAATTGAGAAAATACCCTTGAGTTGTGAAAACGAGCCGAGCCTTACATTACACGAGCTTGGCTCGTTACATCTTTCTTGAGCTCGAGCTCGGCTTGCTAGTAAAACTTAAAACTCGAGCTCAGCTTGAAAGCTCAATCTAAAATCTAAAACCAAGTATTTGTATGTTAAATATTTGTGTGTTAAAAGTAAATAAGTACATGAGCATGGGCTGGGTAAACTTGGGCCGGTTAATATGAGGTGGAGTTGAAGCCCGAAGATAGGTTAAACCCTAAAGTGTACTAAGCTCGATAAGGCTCGACGAGCCTAAATGAGCTAGCTACACATACAAGGCTCGAGCTCGGGTTGATATCTAATCTATCTTTATTTCAAGCTCGGGCTCGATAAGGCTCGGCTTGTTTGAGTTTTTTATTGATTCGATCTCGAGTAGCTCGTTAGCCACTCGGCTCGTTTTTCCCCTATTTGCTATGATGTTTTTTTTCTGGTAAGGCTCACTATAGCAAGCTCCAGATGTTTATTTCTACCCTTGACTTTAAACTTTTGACCCTATCGACCCATTCACGCATTCTTTTTATTGTTCTTACAGTTTGCTATGATGTTTTTTCAGCTCATGGATGCAAATTTTAGTCCAATGGCAGAGAGTATATGGACTTGAAGAAAATAACGTAGAGTATATGGACCGAAGAAAACAACCTAGAAATAGTTGCTGGTTTATGTGTATAGTCATTTCCTTTTGCAACTTTTGTAGATAGGTTTTGGTCAAGAATTTTATGTTTTTAATATTTCAGTTGAATACTTATGTATATGCATTATGAGATATATTTGGTTTTAGATTTTCTATTTGATGTTTAGTGTAGTTTTTATTTTATTGGAAAATGTAATTAAATGGGTGAATACACAAAAATGGTGACATAAAACAACAATATAGGTGTGAAAAAAGTTAAACAATAGCCACACTTAAAATTTAAAAATTTCATGTAGCTTTACATAAAATTTCATCAAATTATCGTGACTTTGTTCTTTTTGTGTGACGAAATGATTGTAAATGTCATGGAAAAAAAATATGTGTGACCAAAGATTAGATAACAGTCACACTTAAGATTACAAAAAAAAGTGTCTAAAAATATTTTTTAGCCACACTTACAATAAAGTTATGTGACTATATAATAGAAACAACCACACTTACAATTAATTCATGTGACTATATAATAGAAACGATTATAGTTATAGTAAATTCATGTGACCGTTGCTACTCTTTAGTCACACTTAAAATTACAAAATTTCGTGTGACTATAAAAAACTATAAGCCACACCGTAGTCATTTTGTTTCTTGTTTGTGTGACACAATCATAGAAAATGCCATAAGAAAAAAAAATATGTATGACCAAAGGTTAGAGAATAGCCACACTTAAAATTACAAAATTTCGTGTGGCTATAAATAACTATTAGCCACACCATAGTCACTTTGTTTCTTGTTTATGTGACAAAATGATAGAAAATAATATGTGTGACCAAAGGTTAGACAATAGTCACAATTAAAATTACAGAATTTAGTGTGACTATAAATTACCATTAGCCACACTATAGTCACTTTGCTTTTTTGTTTGTGTCTATATGATAGAAACAACCACACTTACACTAAATTAATGTGACTGTATAATAGAAACTACCACGCTTACAGTAATTCATGTGGCCGTTGCTACCCTTTAGCCACACTTATTGGACAAAATGCTTGATTACAACAACCCTTTTTGCCACACTTTTTTTAATTGATGTGGCTAAAACAAACTTTTTTGGTAATTCATGTGACTGTATAGTAGTAATGGTCACACTTAAAGTAAATACATGTGGTCGTTGCTATCCTTTAGCCACACTTAATAGAGGAAATGCTAGATTTTAACAAAAAAATGTTGGTACCCTTTTGTGACAACCCTCAAAATTTCATGTATCCGTACGATTTATTTATGTTAATTAAAGTGCTTGATGTCTGTGCTGAATTACTTAACTGCTTTCTGATTTCTGTGTCATACTTACATGTGCTTGTTAACATACTAGTCTTGTGCAGAAAAGTTACTGAATAGTCCTGTACGCTTTACTGAGTGTTGGAAATTAAAAGTGTTGCAAAAAGAAACATAAAAGACACTAAACAGAATAACTTAGCACTTTAATGTAACGGTACCTAACCGAACAACCAGACATTACCCGGAACACTAAAATATTGCAAAAAGCATTGTTTTCATTTTTCTGAACTAGTTATGGTTCCCGTACACCATAACACCCACTAAATATCTAGTAACTAACTCAAGTAAACATACACTTGATTTCTAACTAATAAGTAATCAACTAGTTATAATTTTGCAATTAACCCCCCTCCTAGCCTAATCGACCACATGCCTAAAGTGGTGGGATTTCTTTGAATTTTTAATTAAGATATGTATGTAGTCAAGGAAACATTTTATCCAAGGGATTATGTTGTAGTATGGATTATAAGAATGCAACATGGACCTAACTTCATTACTTACACACATCAAAGCACACCACAAAACTCTCTCTTCTACTCTATTGGTTCGGCCGAGATTAACAACCCCACAACCACCATCATCACTTCATCTTACATACATTCCACACATATACAAGGGTGTTAGAAGGTGCGCAAGGAAACTTGGAGCTTTCGGAAGTTCAAAGACCTTCCTCGTTCGCTATTAACCACCTCATTTCTTCTCTTGAACATCCCTAGCCTTGAGCTAGTGGTAAGAACATCCTACACTTCATATTTCATCTTATTTAGGTGCTTAAAGTAGGTTACATGATGATAAACCTAAAGAACACTAAGAAACTTGAACTTGAAACATGAACAAAAGCTTAAATCATGAAGAAACCATGTTATTTTAGTGTTGATATGCTTGTTGATTGTTGGTTGTTTGTAGAAATGATGTTGATCATCATGTAGTCTTGCTAGATCATGATTAAAAACATAATCTAGCAAGATGAGAGGATGAACATGTTGAAAGTTATGGATCATCCTCACGAAAAGCCATGAACTTGAATAAATATGATGTTTTCTTGTAAAATGATGAACAAGTAAGTTTAAAGTCTTGTAAATCTAAATGTTTCAAGTATGATTTACCAAGAAACCAAGTTAAAAATACAAGTTTACTAAATCTTGGTTCTTACATAAATAAACATCATTTTTGGGGATTAACAAAGTAAAGAAACACATGTGTAACAAGAAAAATACATGAAGAAGTATTTTTAGAAAATATGAACATAAGTTGTAAAGAATCATATTATTTGAAAATGGGGTTTTTAAAGAAGCAATCACACTTTAAAGGGTAACAAGACTTATTAAATACACTAGTAAGTTACTACACATTTTTATAAACTTTCAAGTTCATGATATAGAAATTAATGTTTGTTCTAACAAGATTAGTAAGTAAAAATTATATATTGTTGATTGATGATTGTTGAATAATTTTTGGAAAAGAAAATGATATGCTTAATAGCATGGACACCTCCGTTTACAAAGGAAACTCTGGCGAAATTTTCTAAAAATTTCAAAACTTAGAAAATATTTTTCTAAACAAGCGTTACAAGTATATTTTATAACTTGGGTTTCGAATATAAACTTCGCCATAATTTTTGTAACAAAATACAAAGTATCGGAGGTTGGTTTTGTAAATACAAACGGGTAAATATATATTTAGAATATATATCTTATATTATAACACTTGTGTGGGTACTAGTTTATTTTGTGAGATGGTCATATTATATTAGGGTAAAATCATATAACTTAACAAACTACCTTGACATTAAAATTGTGTGGTACGTGATAGAAGTAATGAGTAGATAAACCGTACGTAGGATACGTGTTATGCATGAGAATCTGATTGCTATCTGTACCTTATTAGGACATGCTTGATTTCCTGATTATTAGAGTAACTAATCTTACCGAGCAAACCAAGGTGAGTTCACACACTTTCTAAGACATGGGATTCCCGGTGGTTGGGAATGGGTTAAAAAAACATTAAAACGTAACCTACATATCCTCCTTGGTTAGGATATGTACCGCCATCCTCCATAGGTAGGATGCCAATATTAATCCTGCGTATTCTCCTTGGGTAGAATACGTACGTTCGTCCTCCTTGGGTAGGACAACAACCTTAAAACTTACTAGACAAAACTCTATCATGAAGTCCCTCATTTTATATCGACTTAATCGCCGAGGCCAATGGCGAGCGGGCCATTAGTTAATAGCGCTATTAGGTTTAACAAACCTCACACCGTGCCAGTCGGACGGGCCTGTACTAATGGACTATGGAAAACTGTCAGTGATGATAGACACTGATGTAGGGCACAACTTATTTTCGTTAGTAGTCGATATGGTACGGTCTAGTGGTTCACATGGGGAAACCCCCACTGATTATGGATATGGTTTGGGTAATAGAGAAGGAATTGGTTAACCTTACTTTCAACTATGGGGTAACTCCCACGGCAATTAAGCCAACGAAAGACAAACCATGTTTTCGGAAACAACTTAAAACTAAACAACCAACCGTGAACTCACTCAACTTTGTTGTTGACTCGTTGTTACATGCCTTACAGGTTGTTAGATGCTTATGGAGCTTGCACGAGGAGGAAGTCGTTGTGGGATATGGACTGATATGTCCCGTGCTTAATAATTAAACTTTATAAACTTATGGATCTTATGTTTTGGTCTTTAAACTTATGAACCATGAACTTATGATTTGGTCTTACGTTTTATGCTTCCGCTGTTAACTTAAAGTCGGTTACCTTCTTTAGGTCACCAATTATATTGTGGTTGGTTTTATTTACTTAATTACGTTATTCAATATGATTGGTGGCTCGATCCTGGTCATGTCACGCCTCCCAGCGGTGATACTCCGCATGGTGGATTTTGGGGGTGTGACAGATTGGTATCAGAGCCATTGGTTATAGTGAACTTGGTTTTAAAAAGGGAAAAGCTTTTTGACAAAACCAGACTATAACCTGTACAGTGCTCAACGATCCGCAATGACGCTTCGCTCCACGTGCAAGACTCGACACAATAGGTGGTATGATTTATGTTATATTGTCGGTTAGATAGTTCACACTTGTGACAACTCGAATTTCTAAGATTGATTTCATACGTATTACACGAGCATGTGTTTGACTAATTACTTAATTGCACATTTGATTGATATGAAAGTATATATATATATGTTTGATTGCTTGATTGTGCATAATTGTTTGATTGTGTATAAATGGGTTCCATATTGTGAAACTTGTACTGTATGTTAGCTAGTTAGTGTGAATCATGGCCCAACCTACGAAGGATGTTCCACGAAACATGATGCATGAATCGAAGGATGTCGAAACATATCTTTCGATTCGAAAGGTCATCCTTCGGATTGAAGGTCTCGAAACATATCCTTCGCGCTCGAAACATATCCTTCGATATGTTTCGGCCCAGTCTTTCAATTTGGGCCTTGGCCCACTGCCGATTTAATATAAATTGATTAGAGACTTTACGTGATAACATTTTTGATCGGCAAACCCTAGAACATTTTCACTTGTGACGGCAACCACAAACTTACGGAAATTCTGCTGATCAATTCCTTGTTTGCTACCCGATCGGTTAGTGTTAATTGCTAATTGTGACCTATTGATTTAATGATGATATTGTTGCATGTTTTGGATTATAAGATCGTATGCTTTGAATAATTCTGTGAGTAGTTAATCGGAATTATTGCTTATGACATGTTGAATATGTGCGATTCCATGATTCGATTTACGTTATGATAATTTGGACGATTGATTATGATTGTTAGATGATTTTATGATAGTAGGGTTCATAGCATGTTAATCGGTCACCAAGTCCTACGTTCGGATTGTTTGTACGATAACCGGTTATGTAATGTTGTGTTTGGCTTGCTTGCATGATAAAGCGGATTGTTGTAACCGAATTGCTAACTTGGTTAACTGGGTTGCGAATGGCTTAGGTTGCTGATAGCCGGATTAGTGTTCATGTAATTAAATTAGGGTTCTTGAGTGAAACCTTGTGATTATGCTTGTTTGATCCTGTTGACAATAACTGATTAGTGAAATTGTGTTAATGGATAAAACGTAACTGCCATGACCGAAAGATATCAATGGCTCGAACCATGGTAGTTTGACCGAACCATAATCTGATCGAACCATAGTTGACCGAAGGATACTGGTTGACCGACAGATAGTTGGACCGAAGGATAGTTTGGATCGAAAGATGTCATGGTCCGAAACATGACATTCGGTCCGAAGGATCATTGTGACACTTGTTTTCGAAAGATGATAGTATGAGACGAAGGATACTAGGGTTTTGAATAATGTTTGAACAGTGGAACATATGTTGATTTAATTGACATGCCATGCTTAGTGATGAACGTGCAATACTACGTGCCGTGCTGATATGCAAACTGACTGCTATGTGAACAATTAATTGCATGCGTATCATTTCGAACATGAACTGATTTGTTATACGTGCATACACTAGGACGTGATTAATTACTTGTGAGTGCATAACTTAGCATACCGAGCAAACCAAGGTGAGTTCACACTCCTACTAAGGCATGGGATTCCCGGGTTGTGGGAATGGGTTAAAGGTTATTATTGAAAGGAACGTACATATGCTTTACTAGACTATCACCTATCATGTCCTCGGATGTCAGGACGGTTACGTAGGTTGGGATAACACCTACGGGTTCACATGCCATTCTATCCTCGGTTACGAAGGATACGCACGTAAAACCTACGTGTACGCATTACTTACTTCTATCCTCAGGTTACGAAGGATACGTGCGTAAAACCTACGCACACTTTATACACACTTCTGTTCTCGGACGAAGAACAGGGATAATAATACGAACAGTCTAGTGGTCACTTAACATGGGAAGCCCCCACCAGCATAACTTACTATCGGCCCTGTAGAGCCACCTGTTACTTACTGTTACACATTTACTTACTGTGAACTCGCTCAACTAGTTTGTTGATCATACTGTTACATGCCTTGCAGATCGTTAGGTACTTGGAGCTTGCACACGGAGGAGCTGGTCGTTGTGGGGCTTGGATCGTGATCACCTTGTTAAACACTTTCGATGTTTGATACTTATTTGCTATGGGTTTTACAATAATACGCTTCCGCTAAACAATGTTAACTTACTTATGTTTTGGAAACACCTTTCATATGGAAATGGTTTGGATTATAATGTGTTTACTTTTACTTTATACAATGTTCTGTATGATTGGTGGCTTGATCCTGGTCAGTCACGCTCCCCAAGCGGTGATACTCCGCAGGTGGATTTTGGGGGTGTGACAGATTGGTATCAGAGCCATTGGTTATAGAGAACTTGGTTTTAATATGGGAAAAATGTTTTTATTAAAACCAGACTATAACCAGAACAGTGCTCTCAACGATCCACAACGACGCTTCGCTCCACGTGCAAGACTCAACTTCCTAGGTAATAAGGTTTATGTTTATTGCCTACATGCTAGAATTAGCATAGGACTTTGCTCGTAGTATGCTTACATTACTTGCTCACAACTTGACATTGCATGAGAATACTTATGTGCTTACACTCTTCTGTCATCGCACCATTCGCGAACCTTTCTCACTTATGTTGCCTTTGATGTGAAGATCAATGGCCGCACGAATTACCATGACTCAAGCCCAGCTAGAGGCTCTCGTTGCTGCGGCAGTTGCAGCCGCCCAAGCAGGTAGTATACCCTGCAGTATAGACACTAGGATCTTTAGATCCTACATTAATTCTCGTACTTAACTTTGCCCTATTCGTACACAATAGGTCAACCCGCTCAGCAGCAGCCTGGGTGCACCTTCAAGAATTTCATGGAATGTCGTCCCAGTTCGTTCAGTGGCACGGAGGGAGCAGTTGGACTCCTCCACTGGTTTGAGAAGCTCGAGTCGGTTTTTGAAATGTGTGAATGCCCTGAGGCTCGCAGGGTGAAGTTCGCCACTGGCACACTTGAAGGGATTGCGCTCACTTGGTGGAACGCACAAGTGCAGATCTTAGGGTTGGCAGCTGCTAACGCCACACCCTGGAATGAATTCAAAGAACTGATCAAGAGGGAATACTGCACTAGAGAAGACATTCACAAGCTAGAAGATGAGCTGTATAATCTGAAGATGGTTGGTTCGGAAATTGAAGCTTACACCAAGAGGTCAAATGAGTTGGCTGTGTTATGTCCAACTATGGTGGATCCTCCATACAAGCGAATTGAGTTGTATCTCAAAGGTTTGGCACCAGAAATACAGAGCCACGTTACCTCGGCTAACCTCAACAACATCCAGGAAATCCAGCGTCTCGCTCATCGCATCACAGATCAGGCAGTAGACCAGGGCAAACTGCCAAAGCGTATCAGTGCTACCGCTACTGCTACTACTACACTTGCCACTCCCAGCGAAAGTAAGAGAAAATGGGAGGGGGATTCTAGCAAGGGATCAGCATCAGTACAGTCACAGTCTCAGCAGCGAAAGACGGATAGTTACCAAAGTCCCAGTCAGCACTCATCGAGCAGCCACAGACAGGGAGGGTATCGAGGAAACCTTCCAAAGTGTAACAACTGCAACAGGCATCACAGCGGCCAGTGCAATAAGGGCCGTTGTCAAAGGTGTTTAAAGATGGGTCACGAGGCCAAAGATTGTAGAAGCGCTCGCCCTGCAAATCAGAATCAGCAGCCTCAGCAACCAGCTCCACAGAATCAGCAGAATCAGCAACAGGGCAACAAGGGGTGTTATAAGTGTGGGGCTGAAGGTCACTTCAAACGCGATTGCCCACAGTTGAACCAGAACCGCAACAACAACCATCAGGGCAACGGGAACCATAACAACAATAATGGGGGCAACAACAACAACAACAACAACAACAACAACGGCAATGAAGCTCGTGGTCGAGCATTTGTGTTGGGTCGAGGAGATGCAGTGAATGATCCTAACGTAGTTATGGGTAAGTTCCTTCTCGACGATATTTACGTTACTGTCTTATTTGATTCGGGTGCTGATACAAGTTATATGTCCATGAAAATGAGTAACTTATTAAAACGTACACCAACACCTCTAGACACTAAACACGTCGTAGAACTAGCAAATGGTAAAAGTATAGAAGCCGCTCATGTAGTCAAGGGTTGTAGCATTGTTTTAGCGGGTCAGACTTTCACGGTTGATCTTATACCCATAGTCTTGGGTAGCTTCGACGTCGTCATCGGCATGGATTGGTTATCTCAACATCACGCAGAGATCTTATGCAAGGAAAAAGTTATTCGTATTCCTCGCTCCAGTCAAGAACCTCTCGAAGTACAAGGTGACAAGAGTGGTGCTGTGGTTGGCATCATCTCTTACTTGAAGGCGCAGAAATGTTTACGAAAGGGGCATACTGCCATTCTGGCTCTCGTTACTGATGCATCAGCAAAGGAAAAGAAGCTGGAGGATATCCCAGTTGTACGTGACTTCCCTCAGGTGTTTCCTGAAGATTTACCAGGCTTACCGCCTCATCGTCAAGTCGAGTTTCAGATCGAATTGGCACCTGGAGCAGCGCCAATAGCCCGCGCACCATATCGTTTAGCTCCAACCGAACTGGAAGAACTGTCGAAACAGCTGCAAGAGCTCTTGGAAAAGGGCTTTATTCGTCCAAGCTCTTCGCCTTGGGGAGCTCCAGTGTTATTTGTGAAGAAGAAAGACGGTACGTTCAGGATGTGCATCGACTACCGTGAACTCAACAAGGTGACGGTGAAGAACCGTTATCCTCTTCCACGCATAGATGACTTATTCGACCAGTTGCAAGGGTCGTGTTACTATTCCAAGATTGATTTAAGGTCAGGGTATCATCAGCTGAGAGTCCGGGATGAGGACGTCTCCAAAACCGCTTTCAGAACTCGCTACGGTCATTACGAGTTTCTTGTCATGCCATTCGGGCTTACGAACGCACCTGCAGTCTTCATGGATCTTATGAACAGGGTGTGCAAACCGTATCTTGATAAGTTTGTTATCGTCTTCATCGACGACATTTTGATTTACTCCAAGAGTCAGGAGGAGCACGAGCAGCACTTACGTCTTATCTTGGAACTTCTTCGGAAGGAACAGCTGTACGCAAAGTTTTCAAAATGCGACTTCTGGCTTCGTGAAGTCCACTTCTTAGGTCATGTGGTGAACAAGGATGGGATTCATGTCGATCCATCCAAGGTTGATTCGATCAGAAACTGGCCAGCACCACGTACACCGACAGAAATACGCCAATTCTTGGGTTTGGCAGGTTACTACAGGCGATTTATTAAAGACTTCTCCAAGATCGCGCAACCACTCACTATGCTTACACAGAAAGGTGTCGTTTACAGATGGGGTAATACACAGGAGACCGCTTTTCAGTACTTAAAGGATAGGCTTTGCAGCGCGCCTATTCTCTCACTGCCCGAGGGCACGGATGACTTCGTGGTTTATTGTGACGCATCGATACAAGGGCTTGGTTGTGTATTGATGCAACGGGATAAAGTGATAGCCTACGCTTCTCGGCAACTCAAGGTTCATGAACGGAACTACACGACACACGATTTAGAGCTGGGAGCTGTTGTTTTCGCGCTTAAGATATGGCGACACTACCTGTACGGTACCAGGTGCACGATTTACACCGATCACAGGAGTCTCGAGCATATTCTTAAGCAAAAGGATTTGAATATGCGTCAACGAAGATGGGTTGAACTTCTGAACGACTACGAATGCGCCATCAAGTATCATCCAGGCAAGGCCAATGTTGTGGCTGATGCCCTCAGTCGGAAAGACACTCTACCTAAGCGCGTGCGAGCGCTACAGCTTACCATTCAGTCCAGTCTTCCTGCACAGATACGAGCAGCTCAGTTAGAAGCACTGAAACCCGAAAACGTCAAAGCTGAAGCCTTACGCGGTTCAAGGCAACGCATGGAACAAAAGGAAGACGGTGCTTACTATGTAACGGGGCGTATTTGGGTCCCACTTTATGGCGGTTTACGCGAACTTGTAATGGATGAAGCTCACAAGTCTCGCTATTCGGTACATCCAGGGTCGGATAAAATGTACCACGACATCAGCACTACTTATTGGTGGCCTAGTATGAAGGCTCACATCGCTACGTACGTTGGAAAATGCTTAACCTGTGCGAGAGTCAAGGTTGAGTATCAGAAACCAGCTGGTCTACTTCAGCAGCCCAAGATACCGCAGTGGAAATGGGAAGAAATTTCCATGGATTTCGTTACGGGCTTACCAAGATCTCAACGTGGGAACGATACAATATGGGTCATAGTTGATCGACTCACCAAGTCTGCACACTTCCTACCGATCAATGAAACGGATAAGTTCTCCACTCTCGCAGACGTTTATCTTAAAGAAGTTGTTTCGAGGCACGGAGTGCCCACCTCTATTATTTCGGATCGCGATGCACGATTCACGTCAGAGCTTTGGCAAGCGATGCACAAATCCTTCGGCTCACGATTAGACATGAGCACAGCATATCATCCTCAGACAGATGGGCAGTCTGAGCGAACTATTCAAACTCTAGAAGACATGCTTCGAGCGTGTGTTATCGATTTCGGCAACGGCTGGGAAAAGCACCTCCCTTTGGTGGAGTTCTCGTACAATAACAGTTACCATACCAGCATTCAAGCCGCTCCATTCGAGGCATTGTACGGACGTAAATGCCGGTCACCTCTCTGTTGGGCAGAGGTGGGGGATAGTCAGATTACGGGTCCAGATATTGTAGTGGACGCCACAGAAAAGATTGCACAGATACGGCAACGCATGGCGGCAGCACGCGATCGTCAGAAAGCCTACGCGGACAAGCGTAGAAAGCCGTTGGAATTTGAGGTCGGGGACCGGGTTTTATTGAAAGTTTCACCCTGGAAGGGTGTGGTACGTTTTGGTAAACGGGGCAAACTCAATCCACGGTACGTCGGACCGTTCGAGATCATTGAGAAGATTGGCAAGGTAGCCTACAGATTAAACCTACCTCCTGAACTCGGTGCAGTTCACAATGTATTTCATGTGTCGAATCTGAAGAAATGTCTTTCAGACGAAACCCTTATAGTTCCTTTTAAGGAACTCACTATCGACGAGCGGTTGCAGTTCGTCGAGGAACCAGTTGAAATCACGGACCGGGATGTTAAGGTCCTCAAACACAAGAGAATCCCTCTTGTTCGAGTTCGTTGGAACTCCCAGCGTGGTCCAGAGTATACCTGGGAACGCGAAGACCAGATAAAAGAAAAGTACCCCCAGCTATTCGAAACCAATGCATCCACTTCTGAGGCTGAAGCTACTACTACTGAATTTCGGGACGAAATTCCAAATCAACGGGGGGATGATGTGACACCCCAGGAAAACCGGTGAACTATGTAACTTGCCTAGTTACCTCAGTAAGTGCGTACCAAATTTCGGGACGAAATTTCTTTCAAGTTGGGGATAATGTGACAACTCGAATTTCTAAGATTGATTTCATACGTATTACACGAGCATGTGTTTGACTAATTACTTAATTGCACATTTGATTGATATGAAAGTATATATATATATGTTTGATTGCTTGATTGTGCATAATTGTTTGATTGTGTATAAATGGGTTCCATATTGTGAAACTTGTACTGTATGTTAGCTAGTTAGTGTGAATCATGGCCCAACCTACGAAGGATGTTCCACGAAACATGATGCATGAATCGAAGGATGTCGAAACATATCTTTCGATTCGAAAGGTCATCCTTCGGATTGAAGGTCTCGAAACATATCCTTCGCGCTCGAAACATATCCTTCGATATGTTTCGGCCCAGTCTTTCAATTTGGGCCTTGGCCCACTGCCGATTTAATATAAATTGATTAGAGACTTTACGTGATAACATTTTTGATCGGCAAACCCTAGAACATTTTCACTTGTGACGGCAACCACAAACTTACGGAAATTCTGCTGATCAATTCCTTGTTTGCTACCCGATCGGTTAGTGTTAATTGCTAATTGTGACCTATTGATTTAATGATGATATTGTTGCATGTTTTGGATTATAAGATCGTATGCTTTGAATAATTCTGTGAGTAGTTAATCGGAATTATTGCTTATGACATGTTGAATATGTGCGATTCCATGATTCGATTTACGTTATGATAATTTGGACGATTGATTATGATTGTTAGATGATTTTATGATAGTAGGGTTCATAGCATGTTAATCGGTCACCAAGTCCTACGTTCGGATTGTTTGTACGATAACCGGTTATGTAATGTTGTGTTTGGCTTGCTTGCATGATAAAGCGGATTGTTGTAACCGAATTGCTAACTTGGTTAACTGGGTTGCGAATGGCTTAGGTTGCTGATAGCCGGATTAGTGTTCATGTAATTAAATTAGGGTTCTTGAGTGAAACCTTGTGATTATGCTTGTTTGATCCTGTTGACAATAACTGATTAGTGAAATTGTGTTAATGGATAAAACGTAACTGCCATGACCGAAAGATATCAATGGCTCGAACCATGGTAGTTTGACCGAACCATAATCTGATCGAACCATAGTTGACCGAAGGATACTGGTTGACCGACAGATAGTTGGACCGAAGGATAGTTTGGATCGAAAGATGTCATGGTCCGAAACATGACATTCGGTCCGAAGGATCATTGTGACACTTGTTTTCGAAAGATGATAGTATGAGACGAAGGATACTAGGGTTTTGAATAATGTTTGAACAGTGGAACATATGTTGATTTAATTGACATGCCATGCTTAGTGATGAACGTGCAATACTACGTGCCGTGCTGATATGCAAACTGACTGCTATGTGAACAATTAATTGCATGCGTATCATTTCGAACATGAACTGATTTGTTATACGTGCATACACTAGGACGTGATTAATTACTTGTGAGTGCATAACTTAGCATACCGAGCAAACCAAGGTGAGTTCACACTCCTACTAAGGCATGGGATTCCCGGGTTGTGGGAATGGGTTAAAGGTTATTATTGAAAGGAACGTACATATGCTTTACTAGACTATCACCTATCATGTCCTCGGATGTCAGGACGGTTACGTAGGTTGGGATAACACCTACGGGTTCACATGCCATTCTATCCTCGGTTACGAAGGATACGCACGTAAAACCTACGTGTACGCATTACTTACTTCTATCCTCAGGTTACGAAGGATACGTGCGTAAAACCTACGCACACTTTATACACACTTCTGTTCTCGGACGAAGAACAGGGATAATAATACGAACAGTCTAGTGGTCACTTAACATGGGAAGCCCCCACCAGCATAACTTACTATCGGCCCTGTAGAGCCACCTGTTACTTACTGTTACACATTTACTTACTGTGAACTCGCTCAACTAGTTTGTTGATCATACTGTTACATGCCTTGCAGATCGTTAGGTACTTGGAGCTTGCACACGGAGGAGCTGGTCGTTGTGGGGCTTGGATCGTGATCACCTTGTTAAACACTTTCGATGTTTGATACTTATTTGCTATGGGTTTTACAATAATACGCTTCCGCTAAACAATGTTAACTTACTTATGTTTTGGAAACACCTTTCATATGGAAATGGTTTGGATTATAATGTGTTTACTTTTACTTTATACAATGTTCTGTATGATTGGTGGCTTGATCCTGGTCAGTCACGCTCCCCAAGCGGTGATACTCCGCAGGTGGATTTTGGGGGTGTGACAACACTGTGCATTAATTAACGTGATAATTGCTAATCGAACCTGGTGTGCTTACTCTCTACTGTCGTCCCACACTTATGCACTTTCGCGACACTTTTCTCACTTACGTTGCTTCGTTGTGAAGATCATGAACGGACGCGGAGGACGTATCAACCTAACTCAAGCCCAGCTGACGACTTTGATCAATGAACGAGTTGCTGAGGCACTCGCAGCAGCTCCAGCAGGAGGTATAACCTGCCATGTCAACCCATCTTAGGACGTTTAGATCCTACCTTCGCGAACCAACCCTTGTGCTTAACCTTGTCTTTTATTCTCGCGCCACAGGTCAACTTGCACAACCTCCCGTGTGCACGTTCAAAACATTCATGGATTGCCGACCTAGTACTTTCAGCGGCACAGAAGGAGCTGTAGGTCTTCTCCACTGGTTCGAGAAGCTTGAATCCGTTTTTGAGATGTGTGAATGCCCTGAAGATCGTAGGGTGAAATTTGCTACTGGAACGCTTGAAGGTGCTGCGTTAACCTGGTGGAAAGCACAGGTTCAGCTGCTAAGGCTGGCGGTTGCTAATGCCACCCCATGGAATGACTTCAAGGAACTGATCAAAGAGGAGTACTGTAGTCGTGACGACATCCACAAGCTAGAGGTGGAATTTTTCAATTTGAAGATGACGGGGTCTGAGATCGAGGCATACACAAAGAGGTCGAACGAACTAGCTATCTTGTGTCCTACAATGGTGGATCCTCCTATCAAGCGTATCGAGCTGTACCTTAAGGGTTTGGTGCTAGAAATTCAAAGCCACGTGACCTCAACTAATCTTGACACCATTCAGCAAATCATCCGGTTGGCTCATCGTCCCACTGATCAGGCAGTTGAGCAGAATAGGCTGCCCAAGCGTATTAGCGCTACTACTACTTCTGATGCTCCCAATGATAACAAGCGTAAGTGGGATGGAAATTCGGGCAAGGGTTCTATTTCAGTTCAGTCTCAGCAGCGAAAGACTGATGACCACCAGAGTCCTGGTCAGCAATCTTCTGGTAGTCAAGGATGTAGGATCGTTTTCGGACCCGAACGAGTCGATCATAAGAGTTTTTCTCAGTTTGAACGGTGGAAACAGACAAACTGAACTCAATTCAACAAGATTTACACTTTAAACTGTCGATTTGATTGATAAAATGACTTTTACAGCGTGACGACACTTCGGCAGCACTTCGTTGCAAAACCGGAAAACTGATTTGTGATTCCGCTCGAGATGTCCTATATATAGACGATCAGATTCCGCTTGAACATGTGCATGTTCATTTCAAGCGGAATCAGGACTAATAATTCAAGCGGAATCAGACTAATATCTCAAGCGGAATAAGGACATTTCTTATTTCGCTTGAAAGTGACTTTATGTCATTTCAAGCGGAATCACCCTATTATCCACTTTCTCGTTTTTCGTGCCCTGATCTAACTAACTCTATACAAGACTCGATACAAGACGAAGACGACAGATGGATGCACCAACAAACTCCCCCTCGGATGTTGACGGAGTCTTCAGTGTCGAGTCTTCACATCTTCAATCTTTATCAGTCTTTGGGCTTCTCTTTGAAGTATCTGACACTGTAAGTATCCTTCAAATCTTTCTCTCTTCTCATTCTATCACCAACAAACTCCCTTCCCTCGGATGTTGATTACTTAAATTCATCAGCATCAGCAATCTTAGGATCAGAACCTTGCTCTTTGACATTCAGACTCCCCCTCTCAGTAAGCTGGGATCGCAGTCTTTCTTTCACAGGTTCAAGATTGATGTCTGACTCATACTTTGCTCAGAATCGAAACCTTGCTTTATTCAATCACAGGCTTCTCAGGATCGATTAATCCAGCTATCAATCTTTTATCCCAATATCACCTAGCTCTTATCCTGCACAAGTCTCTACCCAAAAATAAATTTTCACTTTAAAAAATTTCCACTCTGCTCACCACTTATAGAGTAAATCTTAGAATGATTTAACATTTAGGCTCTCTGATGAATCACTTGCAGGAATATCCTTTTTCAAAAACATCTGATGACCACTTGTAAGATAGATTGTTAAAACTTTATAAACACAATCTTCCCAAACCTGCTCGTCATGTTTAGCACTTGAGATTTTGAAAATCAGCTCTTCAACACCAGTTGTTGAAAATCTTTTTGACTTTTTCAACTTTACCAATTTTCTTTTTGAAATTTTCAGCCCGAAGTGGTGGAAAATTCTCATCATCCATAGTCGGAACTGATTCTTCACCATTTTCCTCAACTTGTGGCTCCTCTGATTTTGTGGAATCAGATTCATAGCCAAAAGATAGCTCCTCTGATTTTGACCTATCAGAATCATCGCTAGTACTATCAACAGACTTTTTAACCACCTATTTCTGGTTGTCAGATTTAGCTCTTTTCTTGTAAAACCTGTTTGAACATTTACCAATTTCAAATTTTGAATTTTTGAATAATTTTGTTCTGTCAATTGGTGGTTTAAACTCAACCACTTTCTCTTTTAGTTTAGAAACTCCCTGTTTGTTTTGAATTGCCTGTGAACAATTCATAGCAATATGACCACTTTTTCCACACTTGAAATAGGTTCTAGTTTTCTTCTTCTGATCCACAATCTGCATTTCTTCTTGCTTCATTGCAAGGAACTCTCTGTTAGACTGCTTTCTGAATATCTTTTCTTCCTCTTCTTCAGAAGATGTACCTGAAACAAATGTCATCTTTGATTTAAAATCTCGAACATATTTTTCATTTTTCTGAAATTCTGTTGGAGTAAAACCTAAACCTTTCTTTTTGAAATTACCGTTATGGTTTGGTTTCTTTTGAAAACCAGAACCAGAACTGTAGCCTTTTTTCTTGTTTTCTCTTTGTTGAATTCTTGAGGTGTATTTTTTAGGTTTATCAGTAAGATTTAAATCTTTTATTTCAGAAATATTGATTTCTGTTAATTTGAAAACCTTTTTTATCATCTTAGTCTTGACACCTCTTATTGGAAATTCCTCATCAGAATATAATTTGTCCGAATCATTCAAAGTATATGCCACTTTAAACGTTTCATCATTCAAATTAGATTTTGATAACAAGAATTCTTTATCATAAACTCTTTTGCCCTGTTTTTCATTTTGACCTGGAGTGCTGGACTCAGACTTTGACTCTGACATAGACTTCGACTTTGACTCCTCAGTTTCATCATTATCTAACACATGATCCACTACTTTCTTCATCAATTGAGATTGTTGATCAGTGTCAGACGATGTAAACGTGACATCAATACTTTCTGGCAAATTGACTGAGGACTCTGACTCCCACTGTAAGTTTGTAGCCTTTTGAACTCTTTCAGAATTTGGATTTCTGGGCAAATATCCATTGTCCAGCGGAGGTGGACACTTGTTGTAACTGACACCTTGTTTTTTACCAGAATTCTTTTTGTCAGTATTTTTCTTTGTATCCTTCTTCTTTTCACTTTTCTTTTCACTTTTCTTTTCTGGAGCCTTTTCTTCAGAAACTTTTTGTTCTTCAGTTACTTCATCATCTTCAAATGCCTTCATGCCTTCAACAGTTGGATAAATCCTGTCAATGACATAAGAAGTACATGAGTAACTTTTCAACAAATGATTTACTCTTTCAGTTTCAATTCTTTGAAGTTTCAGTTTCTGTTCAAGAGCAGCACACTTCTCAATGTAGTTATTCACGACTTTTTGCTTTGTCATGAATGCTCCTTGAAGAGTTTTCATAGCAGTTGCCTGTTCTTCACTTGTTCATTGTACATGTTCATTGCTTTGTTCAACACATCGTAAGATTCCTTCAACCTGTTCATGTTGTTGATCAACTCACTGTTTTTCTTCTTCATGATCTCACAGGTTTCACAATTCACAGGAATCTCTTTTGCAATAACATCTTCACTAATTTTGAACTTTGGAACTTCTTTAACTTTTCTTTTCACCACCGGAGCTTCCTCATCATCACTACTAACCGGTGTTTCGATCTTTTTCTTTTTCTGCTTAACTTTCTCATCTTCACTGTCACTTTCTGTTGGTGGATAATGTCTAAAGCCTGCGTCTTAGTCTTAGTTAATCAATGTTATAGGGTCTAGTTTGGTTAATTATGTATTGTATAGGGGTTAAAGGTGCGGTTAGCCCGCGCCTTCACAGGAAGAACAAAAATAATCAAATTCGAAGGCTGTTACCACGGTCATGCGGACCCGTATCTAGTCAAAGCCGGTAGCGGGGTTGCTACTCTCGGGCTTCCGGACGTTAAAAGGTTTCGCTTATTTGGTCTGTTCACATAAGCGAAACTAATCCCTTATATATACCCCAAGTGTTCTCTCATTTGCACGTTGATGTCACAAGTGTAGCCGACCTGCTGACCTTGTATTTCATGAAAGTTGAATGAGAAAACGTTGTTAAAGTGTATTACTTCTGTTTCTACTCATTTCTTCTACAGTTTTGCTTTGATTCATGCCAAAAATGTATTTCCGCTACATTTTCGATAGGTGCTAGCTCCGATTGTCTCAAACGACGGTCAAACTCGGTCCTACAATTGGTATCAGAGCCAGTTGTGAGTTAGTTGACCCGAATCAAGGCGTTTTTCAAGCACATTGTGAGTTTCTGACATTTCTACCGGACAAAACGGACTGAGAATTGGACATATTGTGTAAAAGTACCTAATAACAAACCCTTGAAAAGCTCAGACCTTAAATCAGCTTAAAAGTGACCTAAAATGGCTCGAGAATAGGTTCCGCTTGTGTCACCCAAGAGGTTTCGCTTATTTGGACCTGAAAATCAAAGGTTTCGCTCAAAAGATTTCACTTATTGTGACAGTTCAGAAGGTTTCGCTTGTGGAAGTTCCGCTTATTGTGACATTTCAGAAGGTTTCGCTTATAAGTTCCGCTTCAAATTTCTTTGCTGAGGTTTCGCTTGAAGGGTTTCGCTTATTAGTCCTGAAGTAGTTCCGCTCTTGAGATCATTGTGTAGTTTCGCTTATTTGTACATCAATTGGTTTCGCTTATTGGGTTACTACAGGGTTTCGCTTATTTGAACAACTGAGTGTTTCGCTTATACGTACACTTAGTTTTTGGTTTCGCTTATTTGACCTGTGTTAGTGAAAAATCTGTGTTTTTGAGCAGTTAGTCCGTTTTATACGCGATCAAGTCTTGGAAACTTAGTCTGGGCTAAAGTTTTCTGTCAGATACAACCTGTTAATCAAAAAGTTCAACATTGTTCGAGATTTGTCACTAAAAATGGATAATTAAGATTTTTTCAACATGTTTGCGGGAAGTGGTGCGGCTATCCAAAGTCCAGCAAGTATCATACAGAATGTCAACATGGAAAATGAATTGGGAACAATGCAAAAGCCACCCAAACTGATGAGCTTAGATGAATATGCTGGATGGTCCGGAAGGTTTAAAAATTGGGTTCGGGCCAACCATTTCGAGCGTTGAATGAAAATCGAAAAGAAATACGTACCTCCAGTTGATGGGCTCGGGATGGTTAAACATATTGGAAGTCTTACAGATACTGAACAGACAGAGTTTAAAGCTGAAAAGAAAATGGTGAGCATCTTGCAGCAAGCCATTAACGAAGACATCCTCGTATTGCTACAACATGATGAAAGTTCTCAGTCAATCTGGCAAGCACTACAACTAAAGTTTAAAGGAAGTGTTTCTATGATCAAGAGCAAAAAGGCACTTATCAAGAAAGAATTCGATATTTTTATCGGGATCAAAGGAGAGCCAACAAAACAGTTAATCGAAAGATATTGCCACCTTGTAGTTGAAATGAAAAGATTAGAAATTGAAAAAACAAATGAAGAATGGATTGATAAACTTTGTGATGCACTTCCATATGATGAGTGGGGAACATATCTTATGATGCTGAAAAACAGTTCTGATTTTGTGAATCTCAATCTGAGTGCATTTATTGAAAAGATCGAAGCCCACGAGCTTGAGTTGTTGAAGATAAAGAAGATGAATTCTGCTAGCATGCAACAAGATGTATCTTTATACTACAAAGGAAGCCCTTCAGTTGCGAATCTTCAAAGTCCAAAGATACAAACAGGATTCAGTGCTGATAACACTTCAAATGCTACATCAAGTTCTCATCAATCAAGCAGTTCTACACCTTTCGCGAATTTTGAGCCGAATGTCAATGTTCAGGAACAGTCTTCGCCTCAAAGCTCTACCGGATCTAATCATCAGGAGTATGTTTCTGGAGTACAGTGTAATATCGCAGTGAACATCAAAAATGGAAATGAGATAACGGAAACTGCTGCGAAGCAACATATTGCACTACTCGCTTCCGTTCTCGAGGCATATGAAGGTCTAGTTGCGGGAAGAATTGGAAATCCGGACATGACAAAGGAGGACTATGACCAAATAGACCCCGAGGAGCTTGAACTGATTGACATTAAATGGGGTATGGCAAGCCTAGTTCGTCGTGCTCAAAGGTTCATGGAAATCACGGGAAGAAACAGTTTATCAGGTCCAGATCAGAAGTTGGGATTTGATAAGTCGAAAGTAACGTGTTTCAAGTGTAAAGAACGCGGTCATTTTAAACGAGAGTGTCCAAACCGTGAAGTCAACAATCACCAAAACCCGTTCACCAATGATTACTATCGACAGGCAATCTACCATCGACCGAATCAACAGCAAACTGTTCAAAGGCCACATATAGAAAATAAACCTGAAAAGGCATTGATTGTGAACCAAGATGATGAACAGGTAGCTGCAAGTTTTAGTTGGGATAAATATATCCCTGGGAGAGATGATCAGGCCATGATGGCAGAGGTTGTTGAGATTTCTGAGGTAGTGTCTGAACCGGAGATTGTTGATGAAGTTGTTTCTGAAGTTATTGAAGAGATTCCTACGGAAAATGTTATAGATGTTGAGGAAATAGCAGCTGAAGTATACTACTATCAATCACAACAGGAGGAGTTAGCTTATACTATGAAATCAATTATGTCTCCTAATGTGTTTGATTCATTTGCAGGTTATTTCGAGGAACCAAGAACCGGATCTTGTCCTAGATTTGAGGAGAAGAAAGAAGCCGTCGAAGAAGTGATTGACGTGTCTAAAGAGATGACCGGAGAAGTTCTGAAAGACATTGCAGACAAAGCTCTAATGGGAAAGCTTAAAGAGGTAGATTCAGAACCCAAGGAGTCACAGTCTGTCGATAAGGTGTCAGTTAACAGAGAAGAATCTGGAGTTCAGGAGGTCAAATCTGTCAAACAGTCTGTGTCTGAGTCAAAGCATGTCGGTAAAACTGATTGTGATGAAAAGATTGATGAAAAAGTTGTTCCAATCTCCGAAACGCCATGCCAACCTTGTTTACAACCGTGCGTGGAGTGTCTTGAAAAAGACACTAAGTATCGGGAATTGAAACATCATTCACATATGATTAAGTTTGATCTTGAACAATTGAAAGAAGCTTATGATACCTTAGCCAGATCAATTAAGATGATTCAAAAAGAAAGTGTCGAAAATGATAAAGCTACTAAATTGGCTAAAGCTACACTGTTTGATAAACAAAAGGAAGTCAATTATCATCTTGACACAATTGCGTCACTAAGAAAAGAACTTGAGTTAGCTAAGATAGAGAATGACAGGATTGACAAAAAGTTAATGAGCTATGTGGCTTCGTCTTATGTTTTGGAACAAATCGTCCCTCAACAGCCACATGCTACACCTGTTTTCAAGAGCGTTCCACCCCCAATGTGGAATCACTACACTCAGAAATATCCAGATGGGGTGGAAGCTGCTTTAAATCTTAAGCTGAAAACGATTGAGAGTGATTTACCTGACAGCATTGATATCACTTTCACTGCATCTGACACTGATAACGAATCTCAGGTTATCAAAAATGTTATCGATCAGGTGTTGGATGAGGAAAGTGAGAAATCTGAGAAGGCTCATTCTGAGAAGGCTGTCAGTGATTCTGAAGACGAAGGAAATTTCTTAGATCGATATGTACCGAAATCGGAAAAAAGTACGAATGATGATCCGATCATGGTGGTATACACTATGGTTGGAACTGACAAACTTTATTCCGACTTCGAGTACCCGCTTCAGAATGTCAAGATCAAAAATGTCGAAAAAGTGTTTAAACTGGTTGAATTGAACATTAACGAAATTAATAACAATGAATTCTTTTCGAAACTGAAAAAGTCGTTTGTTACTTCACGTCCCACAAGTTCGGAAAAGAAAGATGGGGTTGGTAAAGGTCAAAACAAGAAAAATCATCTTAAAAACAAAGGAATTGGGTTTGAAAATAAAATGGCTAAACAAGTGGTTAAGCCAAAAGGAAAGATAAATGATGTTTTTGTTGCTGGTCCTAGTACTGAGGTTGAAAAGGAGTATATTTTTAGTCAAAAAGCTGTGGATGATTTCAATGCAGCACAAAAGCTTAAAGAAGAAACGGTCAATACTAATTTTGTCGAGTATGATAAAAGGGTGTGCTATTGCTGCAATGAGATTGGACACATGGCAAAACAGTGTTAAAAAGTGTTTAAGAAACATGTTGTTGAAAAACCAATTCAAAAACATATGGTTGAGAAACCAAAGGTTGAAAAACCAAATGTTCAAAAACAAAATGTTCAAAAACAAATGGTTCAAAAATCTCGACCTAAATCACCAGTTGTTTCAAAAGGTAAAAAGGAAATGGTTTCTCCGATCCGTATTTTGAAAAGAGGTGAATCGTTGAAGTCGGAGGATAAGCCGAAATCGACTTTCAAGATTGGCGAATCCTCTAAGACTAGAAAGACTTCAAAACTTTACCCTAAGACGAAAATTTTTGAAAATCAGTCTTGGATCGTGAAATCGAAACCGTCGATTGAGGTCAAGAAGATGGAGAACGCTTTGAAAAATGATTCAAATCTTTTTAAAGATGATGTGGTTGATTTTGAAAATGAAGTAGATAAGTTTCTTGATGAATTTCCTCCAATAACTAACAAAGTTAAAACAATTGTGAAAGAAGAAGATTCAAATGTCACATTTGATTTTCCGAAATCAAATGAAAAGTGTGATGTTGTGTTCGGGAGTGTGTCGGAAGTAAAGAAATCATGGGCTTCATTGTTTGAATAAATTGTTTTCGTTGTTTGCAGGGGCTGCCCAAGTCAATTCTATCAAGATGGATCATGGATAGTGGAGCTTCATGACATATGACTGGGACTTTAGCTCTTCTTTATGATGTTAAGTTAATCAATGGAAGCTATGTTGGGTTTGCAGGGAATCAAGGAGGAAGAATAGTCGGTCAAGGAACGCTTACAAACGGAGTGATCTCATTTGACAAAGTGAACTATATCGTCGAGCTGGAAAACAACTTACTGAGTATATCACAGATTTGTGATAAAGATTTTAGTGTACATTTTACTATATCTGAATGTTTAGTGTTGAAACCAGGGTTTAAAATCCCTGATGAGTTGGTGTTGTTGCGCGCTTTGCGGATAAATGATCTTTATATTTTGGACATGAGTGTCGCAACGCCAACAACTCATCAAAAACAGTGTTTTGTCACTAAGTCTAAAGCTACTGAAAAGGAGTCCATAATGTGGCACCGGAAAGTGGGTCACATTCACGTGCGAAAAATGAATTTTTAAGTACATTACGATTTAGTTGAGGGTGTTAATGTGAAAAACTTTCACTTACTTGATGATTGTATTGCATGTAAAAAGGGAAAGCAGACTCGGAAGTCACATCCACTGAAGATGCTCAACACTATCAGGTTACCTCTTGAGAGATTGCACATGGATCTCTTCGGGCCTGTCAACGTCAAGAGCATTAGCGGAGATTTATATTGTTTCGTGGTGACAGACGACTTTACGAGGTTTTCATGGGTTGTGTGCTTAGAACGAAAAGATCAAACATTCGAGTCATTGATGATGCTTTTCAAGAAGATGGAAATGGTGTATAAACTGCCAATCCGGAGGATTTAGAGCGACAATGGAACGGAATTCAAGAACAACAAGATGTACGAGTTCTGTAACGAGAAGGGAATTCTTCATGAATTCAGTGCACCGTATACACCATAGCAAAATGGCGTAGCTGAACGAAAGAATCGGACCCTGATTGAAACAACACGTACGATGTTAGCCGATTCCAAGCTACCAATCTACTTCTGGAGTGAAGCAGTTTCAGCAACCTGTTACACTTTGAATAGAGTTCTCACTGTCAAGAAATACAAGAAGACTTGCTTTGAGCTGCTGCACCGTTACAAGCCAAATCTTGAGTTTTTAGAACCGTTTGGTTCGCCTTGCACGTTTATAGATGAAAATGGTAAATTTGGAGCAAAGGCTAATGAGGGTTTCTTTGTAGGTTACGCAAGCCCGCTGAAGAGGGTGTTCGTACCATGGCTGGGGAAAGTGATTAAAGTCCAACACGTGGATTGTCAGAAGCACACTCCATTGCTACAACTTCCCGGACAAAGATTCCTATTCGATTACGACAAACTCTGGGAGTCGTTTCAACTGCCTGTCGAGCCAAGTGATGAGGAACTAGCTTTTCTGCACCAGTATCAACAATATACTTCACAAGAGCCTGTGTCTTGTCCGCTAGAAGTTTCTCAACCCACCGTGGGTACTCACGACAATGAAGCTGGACCAAGTGGAACTACTCACGAACCACCAGAGGATCTAGCTCCATCATTTGACGTTTCTGACGACTCAGAGGAGGAACCCGCTCCTACCTTTGACGAGGAGCCAAATGATACTTCGCAGGATGCTGTGGATCAAATCGTTGATCTCGACATTTCGAATTTGGAATCGGAAGTAGTAGTGCCTGACACGGTTATGCCACGGACGTTGTCTTACCACCCTTCAGAACAGATCATTGGTGACCTACAAAGTGGTGTCAAGACCCGACATCAAATAGACCGAGCTCTTACTTGTTTTTACTCATCTATTGCTGATATGCAAAAAGAAGTCTCACTTAAATGTTTCATTTCGCAGATAGAGCCCAGAACCTACAAAGAGGCATTGACCGAAGATAGCTGGGTTAATGCAATGGAGGAGGAGCTGCAACAGTTCGAAAAGCTGGGCGTCTGGAGACTTGTCGATCTGCCTGAGAATCAGAAGTTGATCAAGACGAAATGGGTGTTTAAGTGTAAGCGTGATGACAGAGGTGTCGTGGTGAGAAACAAGGCACGACTTGTGGTGTGACAACTCGAGTTTCCAAGATTCCATTTTTGCACTATTGCACGTTAATTGTTTAGATTGTCCGATACACGACTTGTTTGTTTCACAACCGGACACGTTGTAATATGTTAAATCGTATTGTAGTTGGTATGTATACATGATGGGTGTTGAGTGTGTTATATATATATATATACTTGACGTGCATTATTTGTGTATGTTTAATATATGGTGATGTTAATTTATGTTTTATAAACAAAACAATAGAACCTTGGCCAATACCCTAAACCACCTGAAAACACCCCATGACCGAAAACACAAAGTCTTTTCGTCCACATGAGGCCAACGAAATCACAAGTGGGTTTTGGCCCAGTATCAATTAAATATAGGACTTGTTCTATTCCGTATACGCAATCGATAACGGAGAAAACCCTAATCATCTCTAATACTCTCTCGCTACCCTTGCAAGCCCGACGGCAGCCTTTCTCCGATTCGAAGCTAAAGTTTGTCTTGTTTGATCACTCTTGTGCGGTTAGTGGTTTACACGTTAGTTTGTTGTCAATTCTAGATATATATGGTTATGTTATAAGCATGTTCTTGACTGTGATTGGATCTAGTGATGTGATAATTTTATGATTTTATGTAAACGTTGATATCGATCTAGGGTTTTGGATGGTTTGTGTAAATTGGAATATATGTAACCTCGTTGCTGTTTGATGTGATCTCTGTTCTTGCTTAATTATCAAGTTAGGAAATCAATAAATGTTGCATGTCATAGTTGGTCCAATAACATCTTGAGGTGACTGATAATTGTCGGCCATAATTGGTATGGGATGATGTGATCAATCGTGTGTGTCTGTTAAGGAATAATCTGCAAAGTATTTATGGCTTTGGCCTCACATGGTTAGGGTTGTAGTTTGCAGCTGTTGTTGTGATGATGGATACCATTGATGATTTGTTGAATGATTTCGAGATGCTTGATCTTGTAACTATAACCGATGATTAGGATTATTGTAGGGTGTAACTGTTCGATGATGTAACCCAACGAAATCCCCACCTCAACGAAATCACCTTAGGGATTTCGTCGGCCCAAGTGTTTTCGGCCCAAGGTGATTTCGGCCACCTAGTGATTTCGTTGATTGCTTGTACAATGAACTTTGTTAAGTTAAGGATGTTAACTCTGATAGTGATTAACCTTGTTAACTTGTTATTCAGTTAAATCATTTACTTTGGTTAATTCCGTTAGTCTGCTAAAACTGTTAAACATTAACTCTGTTAGTTATCAACTCCGTTAGTTGTTAATTCAGTAAACATGTTAACTCTGTTAGACATGCAACATTGCTAGTGTGTGAATCATGTTAAGTGTGTTAACTTGGTGAAGTATGTTAACTGCCTGTTAATCCTGTCAAGCATGAATTGTACGATTTTGACTAACTGCATATATGAAATGTGATAACTGCTTAAACACACACTTCGTGACATAAATGACATACGAACTTGAACTGATTATATATATATATACGTGCATACTATAGGTCGTGATTGATTATTTGTGAGCGTGGGTATACTTTAGCATACCGAGCAAACCAAGGTGAGTTCACACTAGCTAAGGCATGGGATTCCCAGGGGGTTGGGAATGGGATTGAATAACTACTCGTACAACTATTACTATTAAACAAATTATTACTGTCCTCGGTTGAAGGGCACGTACGTAAAACCTACGTACAGTTATACTTACTACTGTCCTCGGATTTAAGGGCACGTACGTAAAGCCTACGTACACGATCTCAAGATCATCACCTCTATCAAAGGAAGTCCCTCAATTATCGACTTAATCGCCGAGGCCTAGGGCGAGCGGGGCATTAGTTAATAGCGCTATTAGGTTTAACAAACCTCACACCATGCCAGTCGGACGGGCGTGTACTAATGGACTATGGGCAAAGGGTCAATGCTGATAGACATTGACTTAGGCACCTCTTACATTTTCGTAGCAGTTGATACGCGTGGTCTAGTAACACATGGGAAGCCCCCACTAATCATCACACACAGGCCTGGATTGGCTGCGATACGGATTAATACGATACATGGTTTACAAAACGAACATACGATTCACGAAATGAACACGATAATCAAACAACCAACTGTGAACTCGCTCAACTTTGTTGTTGATTCGTTGCTACATGCCTTGCAGGTCATTAGGTACTCATGGAGCTTGCACAGGGAGGAACAGTCGTTGTGGGACATGGCAGTGTGTGCCATGCTTTAAACATTACTTTATTTCATACTTAACACATGCTATGGGTTTTACAATTATGCTTCCGCTAAACACTTAACTATGCTTTGGTTTTGGACACCTTTCATATTGTGGTTGAATTTTGTTTACTTATATGCTTGTTCAATATGATTGGTGGCTTGATCCTGGTCAGTCACGCCTCCAAGCGGTGATAATCCGCGCGTGGATTTTGGGGGTGTGACAGATTGGTATCAGAGCCATTGGTTATAGAGAACTCGGTTTTAATAAGGAGGAAATCGTTTTTATTAAAACCAGACTATAACCTGTACAGTGCTCCACGATCCACAACGACGCTTCGCTCCACGTGCAAGACTCAACATCCTAGGTAATATGGTATATGTTTTATTGCCTACATGCTAGATTACATAGAACTTTGCTCATGCTATGCTTAGATAAACGTAACAACTATTGCTTGAGAATACTTATGTGCTCACTCTTTTCTGTCATCGCACTATTCGCGAACCTCTTTTACTTATGTTACCTTTGCTATGAAGATCATGGCTGGACGTATTAACTTGACACAAGCCCAGTTGACGGCTCCCATTAACGAACAAGTTGCTGCGGCACTTGCAGCTGCACAAGCAGGAGGTCAACACGCTCAGCCACCTAATTGCACCTTCAGGAATTTCACGGATTGCCGACCTAGTACCTTCAGTGGTACTGAGGGAGTTGTAGGCCTCCTCCATTGGTTCGAGAGGCTCGAAACTGACTTTGAGGTGCGTGATTGCCCTGAGTCTCGTAGAGTAAAGTTTGCTGCTGGAACACTCGAAGGTGCTGCATTAATCTGGTGGGAAACACAGGTTCAAATGTTAGGGATGGCAGCTGCTAATGCCACCCCCTGGAACGAGTTCAAGGACCTAGTTAAGGAAGAGTTTTGTAGTCGGGAAGACATCCACAAACTAGAGGTGGAGTTTCTCAAATTACAGATGACGGGGTCTGAAATTGAGGTTTATACGAAGAGATCGAATGAATTAGCCACATTGTGTCCCACTATGGTAGACCCTCCCACTAAATGTATCGAGCTGTATCTCAAGGGTCTGGTGCCAGAAATTTAGAGTCATGTGATCGCAGCTAATCTTGGCACTATCCAACAAGTCACTCGGCTTGCTCATCGCCTCACAGACCAGGCAGTAGAACAAAACAAACTACCGAAATGTGTTAAAGCTGCTACAACTTGTGCTTCTAGTGACAACAAACGCAAGTGGGATGGGAACCTGGGTAAGGGGTCAACTCCGGTTCAGTATCAGGCGCAGCAGCGAAAGACAGATGACTACCAGAGCCCCAGTCAGCAGTCTTCTGGTAGTCACGGACAGAGGGGATATCGAGGAAATCATCCAAAGTGCAACAGATGCAATAGGCACCACAGCGGTCAGTGCAACAAGGGTCGTTGTCAGAGGTTTCTCAAGCTGGGTCATGCAGCCCAGGATTGCCGAAACTCACGTCCTGTAACCCAGGAACAACAACAGCAGCCTCAAGATCCACAGAATCAGCAGCAACAACAGAGTTTTAGAGGATGTTTTCAGTGTGATGCTAGAGATCACTACAAGAGACATTGTCCACATTTGAATCAGGACCAGACTCAGAACCACGACCATGGAAGCAGGAACAACAATGGAAACAGTGACGCCGGGGCCGCGTGCACGTGATTGGTCAGGGTGATGCAAGGGATGAACCTAACGTAATGATGGGTAAGTTTCTTCTTGACGAATTTTATGTTACTGTTTTGTTTGATCCGGGTGCGGATACCAGTTATGTGTCTTTGAAAGTTAGTCAAATGCTCAAGCGCACACCCACACTTTTGAACACTAAACATGTCGTAGAGTTAGCTAATGGTAAAAGTCTAGAGGCCACACACATAGTTCAGGGCTGTAATCTTATCCTCGCTGGTCAGACTTTCCCTATCGATCTTATTCCTATAACTCTGGGTAGTTTCGACATCGTCATTGGTATGGATTGGTTATCCCAACATCGAGCAAAGATCTTATGCAAGGAGAAGATTGTTTGTATACCCCGTTCTGGTAAAGAACCTCTCGAGGTTCAAGGCGACAAGAGTGGTGCCGTGGTTGGCATCATCTCCTTTCTGAAGACTCAGAAATGTTTGCGAAAGGGACACACTGCCATTTTGGCACTTGTTACAGACACATCAACGAAAGAGAAGAGATTAGAGGATATCCCAGTTGTACGCGATTTTCCTCAAGTGTTTCCTGAAGATTTACCTGGGCTACCGCCTCACCGCCAGGCCGAATTCCAGATTGAACTAGCTCCTGGAGCAGCACCAATAGCTCGCGCACCATATCGTTTAGCTCCAACTGAACTGGAGGAATTGTCCAAACAACTACAAGAACTCTTGGATAAGGGTTTTATTCGTCCTAGCTCTTCGCCTTGGGGAGCTCCAGTGTTATTTGTGAAGAAGAAAGACGGTACCTTCAGGTGACTGTGAAGAATCGCTATCCTCTTCCACGCATCGACGACTTGTTTGACCAGCTGCAAGGGTCGAGCTACTATTCAAAGATAGATTTGAAGTCAGGCTACCATCAACTGAGAGTCCGGGATGAGGACGTCTCCAAAACAGCGTTCAGAACACGCTACGGCCACTACGAGTTTCTGGTCATGCCATTCGGACTAACAAACGCGCCTGCAGTCTTCATGGATCTTATGAACAGGGTGTGCAAGCCCTACTTGGATAAGTTCGTTATTGTATTTATTGACGACATTTTGAATTACTCCGAGAGTCAGGAGGAACTCGAGCAGCATTTACGACTCATTTTGGAACTACTTCGAGCAGAACAGCTGTACGCCAAGTTTTCAAAATGCGACTTCTGGCTTCGTGAAGTCAACTTCCTAGGCCAAGTGGTAAACAAGGATGGGATTCATGAACTGGCCTGCACCTCGCACACCAACCAAAATACGCCAATTCTTGGGTTTGGCGGGTTATTACAGACGGTTCATCAAAGACTTCTCAAGGATTGCACAACCCCTCACCTCACTAACTCAGAAAGGCGTTATCTATCGTTGGGGTCATACACAGGAATCAGCATTTCAGCACTTAAAGGATAGACTTTGTAGCGCACCTATCCTCTCATTGCCTAAAGGCACTGATGATTTTGTAGTCTACTACGACGCATCCATTCACGGTCTTGGATGTGTGTTGATGCAACGGGATAAAGTCATTGCTTATGCTTCGCGCCAACTTAAGATTCACGAACGGAATTACACTACACACGATTTAGAGCTGGGAGCTATTGTTTTCGCGCTCAAGATATGGAGACATTACCTGTACGGTACCAAGTGCACCATCTACACCGATCACAGGAGTCTCGATGTAACACCCCCAAAATTCCACCTGCGGGAGCCCCGCGAGGCGTGTTACGCATCAGAGTTTGAGCCACCAATCACATTGAACCAATGATAAATACTTAATAAAACATACCATTAATTACCAATTGAAAATATCAAACATGATATGAATTCCCACAATGTTGTATAGCGGAAGCATGTAATAAATCGTTTAGCAATAGTTTCATGTTAATAATCAAAATCCATGTATCGTTTACAAGTCAATCCAAGGGTCTCGATCCATGACCATTCCAGCACTCCCAGATAGCAAGTCCATGTTCCAAACGTTAATGACCTACAAGCATGCAAACAAGTGTGTCAGACTACGCTGGTGAGTTCAAGGTTTTGTTAACGTGTTGAGTTACCAGATGTATGTTAATGCGATTCAATGTTGCGTTACGATGTTGCTCATGTTAGATACCCTAGGGAGTATGCCCATGTGTATCCGGGGAGTGGGTACCCCTTAACGACCGTTTGCTATGTTGCCATCGTTAGATACCCTAGGGAGTGTGCCCATATGTATCCGAGGAGTGTGCCTCTAACAACCATAGCCCTATCCAGATAATTAGTTCACGCCCGTCCTTACGGCCCGGTGTGAGGTTTCCCACCTAATAGCGCTATCAACTAATTACCCCCATTGCCCTCCAGGCAATAACCAAAACCGATTTAGTTGTTTACCCAATGTTTCCCTTCCAAATGTTTACCCGTTGTCCCAAACCACCGGGACGCATGCTTGAGAAAATGCAATGAACTCACCGGGGGTTGCTCGGTATGATACACGAAAAGGTTCAGTTAAGCTACAATGTGATCAACCACGTCCTAGCAGGTTTATCATACAAGTCAGGTTTGGTTCAAATAAAGCACGTACGGTTACACATAGTTAACATGCTACAACACGTATGGATCATGGCAACACTTAACAGTCAAATAACATCTTCAACTTGTGCGATTTAAAAGTCTAAGCCCAAAGATAGTCGGCCCATCAAAACAACAACCCAATCTATTTAAACGTAAAACTCTTGTGCGATTAAAACCAGTCTGGCCCAAACATTAAGTAAGCCCAACATGAATAAGTAATTAGCCTACACATCTACGGCCCAAAAACAAAACAACTTGTGCGATCCGGATGGGCTTGCCCGATCCGGTTGGGTTGTGCGATTGGGATTAGCCCAGCCTAATAAATAATATGCGGACCAGATAAACAAATGAATAAACATCTTGTGCGATCCAGCCAAGCTTGTACGACTGGTCAAGCTTGTGCGATCCGACAACCTTGTGCGACCGGGGTATCTTGTGCGACACGAAGCCTTGTGCGAGTGTGGGTTTCTTGTGCGTTCGAATCAGATTTGTGTGATCCGATTTTGCACAATTTGAACTTGTGTGATCGTTTGAACATTCCGGATAATATGTAAATCAGTTACACACATTTAGCAGTTTCCTATTTGAAATCAAACCATTAACATACTAACAATTTCCAATCAATTCGTTTGACCACATTATCAGTTTCCATACTTACCATGTATCAATTAACACAATCAAGGATTCTATCCAAACCTTTCATCGATCAAACAAGGTCATTAACATTAACCAAACACAGACAATAAGCATCACAGCAACATTATTTGATCCATTCATAAAATCATTAAGCCGTACACAACATATTACACAGCAACATACATGATTAACACACGACATCAGCAAGTATTCGGCATCTAGCATGAACCCTAACATATTAAGATCATCATCCAGTTCGGTTGTGTTGTTAATCATCACAAACTTAATTACTTATACCTCATCACAACAGCAAGATCATAGCAATCATCATATCACTTAACATATAGACATAGCAATATACAATAATAATGAGACTGACCGGATTTGATGCTAGAACAATGGTGATTCCGAATCAAGAGAGCTTCGAGGGAGATAGAGGAATGTGGTCGCCGGCTTAGAGGGAGAGAGGAGAAGACCGATCTAGGGTTGATGTGTGAAGATGTTTTGTAACCAAATGGGAGAACAACCCCTAAAGTGGGTGTTTGTTTGCGTAGAAAAGGAGTGGGCCGAACCCCCTCTTGGGCTGCCCGTATGGTCCGATTACAAGAGTGTGGCCCAGATGGGCTTGTGCGATTTGGGTTTATGTGTGTTGTGTGGTTCGGTTCAAGAAAGCACATGCATATTCACAGAACCTAACATGCATTAAATCAATTAATACAATTCACGTAACATTCATACAATCATTCACTTGCATAAGATCACATATCGTGCACATACGTTACGTCAGGGTACAAAGATCGGTTTGGAAATACGAGTTGTCACAGTATCCCCAACTAAAAAGAAATTTCGTCCCGAAATTTGGTACGCACTCACTGAGAAAGCTAGATAAGTTAAAGCTAGGTAAGTTATATCGTTTGCTGGTTTTCCTGGGGTGTCACATCCTCCCCAACTTGAAAGAAATTTCGTCCCGAAATTCACCAGTGATATCAAAAGTTGGTTCAATCCCTTGAACAATTGAGAACATTGAAGTTTTAACATATCTTTCCGTTCCTATGTGAACTTCAGTCCACGTATTGAAGTTTAACAAGCCCTCACGATTGTCATATGACTCATGCTAGCGAACCTTGACTTCTTAGCCCATGCTTTCGATAGATTCCCTGACATATACAACTGATCCGATGACCTCAAATTCCGGTGAGGGTATCACCAGGGTTTCATCAGGCAACCACTGCCTTAAACCTATGGCATACATACCATTACGATAGTTATCCCGTTTCATCAACTAGCCTGAGTTTGTGAGCCAAGTCACCGTTTGTTCCAGTAATCCGAATGTCTCACGCGTCGTAAAGTAAGCTTGCCATGTTTTCTATAGCATACCGCACCCCCCCAGGGTGATGCTTTCGATATGACACGTTTGCCTACAACAAACTCCCAGCGTTTCCTAAGCTAATCAGCTTTCCTAGCGCTCATGCGCTGCCATCAAACAATTTCCGATCTAAGCAATGTTCGAGAGTTTTGAGCTCAGGTCCTGGACCTGCGATTACGTTGTCAACTACATTAGTCCAACAAGGAGATTAGAGTTACTGTCCAGGTTATGCCTCAGCATGGGCTGTATGCATACTATCATGGTGCAGCTGCATTGGAGGTTCTCCCAAGATAAGTGTCCTTCCCAAACGTTTACTAAAGTCAGTTATGCAAATACTTACAACATGCCTTCGTGTGCTCAAATGGTTCGTCACTTTGCTCGATTGTCCTACAGTAATAAGCAATGTTCATGTCAAGACGTGAGTTAAAGGTGTGCGCCATGCCCGCCTTGCATTAGGTATAGCCCAATAGGTAATAGGAGTTGGCACCTCATGCCTATAATCCGTCACTTCCAGAGAAATTTTCACAAGCTGAGAAGACTCATCAGTTCCCTTGACTGCAAGGAGGTGCGCTGGCCACATTCAGCGATCAACGATTGTTACTGTTTGTGTTTCCATTTCGAGTTGTAAATAGACTAGTGGCAGCATTCATAGCAGTCTGCTCCCATCTTCCACATAGGTGTTGCCAGTTTCTTATACTTCGCCTTGACTTTTCCCAAAGTCAAAAGTCATACCCATACATTGTTAGACGGGTTTTCATGCCCAATCGTCAGTACAAGATTTACATGTCCAAACGGTTTTCTTTAAAATCCAGTTGAATAGAATTTTCGAAGCCGGTGTGTTTTGCTAACCACAACTTCCCTACCGTTGCTGTGAAGTGAGATTTATAGTTGTTCTATGAGTTAATGAATATCGTTCGTTTCACCAAGGTTGCTCTTCCATGCCCTGCATGGACTCAACTTGAAAATTCTCTCCCGTTAGTTCCCTAGTTTGTACAGAACGAGTTGTGTCAGGTGGGTTAGAGTCAATGGCGAGCTGCAAAGTCCATACACGTTCAGGTTCCACAGTCGTAGTCCACTCTGAAGTTCCATCCAACGATGCCATTTACTGATTTAGCTCTTTCGAAACCAGAGTACACGGAAGGCCTTTGTGATCGGTCTAAGTAACGCATTTGGTACCATCCAAGTAATGCCTTCGTGTAACTCCAAGGCCACGGTTTTCCACCACCAGTTGTGTGTCATGCAGTTCCTCTTTGTAATTCCATTACGTAAGTCGTTGCTCTCTCTCATGTTGCGTCAGTGTGACTAGGACTCTGATCTAAAACATAATGATCTACCCCTGTATTACCCATGCCCTTGGGTATAAATGAGGCTCAGTACCTTACTGAATTAGGATTCGAAAGCTGAAGAGACGTCCTCATGTTCTGTCTTTCGCGAACACGACACCCCGCTGTGCTAAAGGGATCTAAGCTATGCGACCTTCGAAATTCCTATGATAAATCAAGCGGAACCAAGAAATCGTTGTATCCTCGAAGGACTTTTAGTGTCGATCAGTTTCCAAAGAAAACGGGTCTTAGCGAGATTCACGTGCATTCCCACCTTGTTGTTTACATTACCCAAAAGGTACCTCTTGAATTCAGAAGCTACAATTATCAAGACTTCGCGTGATGTGACTCCTCCGTCAGGACCTCCCAAATAGGATAAAAAGTTGTCCATGTTGTTGCTTTCCCCCTGAAGAGGGTTCAAAATGTCACCCAATAGCACGATCGGCTCACATGATCTATGAGGCTGCTGGTGTGATGATCGCTCTAAAGGTCTTGGAGTGCAAAGTTGTATGGCCAAATTGCGTCTGGTAAGCTTTTTTTTAAGAACTTCCTGATAATAAGGCGCTCGTAAGTTAATCCTTGAATGAAAGCTCGTCTCTTGTAACTAGTCGATCGGTTTTCGATACATGGTCGCGGCAAACGGTTCTCAACTGTCGTCTCGATGGGTGCTCGGTAATTGGTACGTACACACAAAAAGGCTTATCTTCACGGACATAACTGGGACTTCCCAAAGTGAGAATTAGGTCCGACAAAACTCCTGTTCAACAGTTCTCGTAGTAGATTTTACAGTTCTTGCAACCCTCCTGGTGTAAGACGGTAAGAGTATGAGTATTCGGAGCTCCCTCTAATCGTGAGATCACTGAGTTTCTGACTAATAGTTGTGGTAGTAGACCTGAAAGCTCCTCCAATTGCACCTTGAGATGAGTCACAATAATCGGTGGGTCCTCGATCCTATCTTACTTAGTCTGATCATTAGGTATAGTTGCTAACACAGTGAGGTCCTCCTTCCATAGGCGCTTTCGAGGCTGTCATTACTGACATGATGCTGATCTTTTCACCACTCTGGTACTTTAGAGCATATAGTGACGCTAAATTTCTTCTCACAGGGTACGTCCGGGCGATATGTCCTACTAATCCACCAACACTAACTATTGCGCCGTAACTGCCAAGGATAGCAGAGGTAACACCGGTGTCGAATGTCTGTCCCCCGCAATATCGAGTTTGCATCCCAACTAACATATGCGGTTTCCGCTGTCCTGCCCTCAGCCGGTTTCATAACAGGTTTGGTTTCAAGAAGCATCAGGGTTAAACGGAATCGAGCCGAAGCGATTTGCTATCCATCCAAACTACCATGTTGTTATTGTCCTGTCGTCGCCCACGTCAATCCTAAATATCCTTTCGCGAGCACCACTGCCGGTGTTATTGTTACAATCACACGGATTTCTACCATACTGTCATCGCTCCCTTGGTGGTTGTCGTTTTGAATTATCAACTGCCATTACATGCCGTAGGCACCTTCATTTCCATACTGTAAGCTACTATTACAAGTACCTTGATGTCACGATAGTTGTTGCTTCTAATGTTGTTGCTCGAAACAGGACTCTACGATCCTTCACCAACGATGTCCATCTCTTCATATTTCGTGCTAAGTTCCAGGGTGCTACTCGTTGTGTTGGAAGTTACACAGTCCACATCCTGGCCGATTGTCATCGTTTGCGTTTCGACTGATTCATAAGAGTCGGCTCCCATAAGTTGCTGACTAGAATTAAGGAGTCGTTTGGAGTCAAATCGTTGATGTTCATTGTCAATAATTGGAGTCGTTCAAATGTTGAAGTCGGTAGAGTACTAAATTTACCCTTATGCCCATCGTTCTTACAAGTTGACTGGGTAAAACACGGTAGGTTTCCAGAGTGTCGCAGGTGTGACCGCCCTTCAGGGTCTGAGATGTGAGTATATTGAGTTCCAACAACAAAGAGGAGTGAGGGGGAAAGAAAAGGGTATAAACCAATCATGGTCGCTGCAACATCCACTCAGGGACGTTCGTACAAGCACCTAGCACTCTACTTAGTTCGCTAGGCGTTCAAAAGGGTCGTTCAAGTAATGCTCGATAACATTGCGATTTCAAAAAGGATTCAAAGAGAGGTGAGAAAGTCACATTTGAGTAGGAGACGATCACTGTTATGACTCCTATTAGTTTGTTACGTTTCACACTGATCAATTAACAGAGCGGAACCCCTCCTTCACTTGTTAAGTGTGACACCCCAGGAAAACCAGGAAAACCATGCAACTTGACTAGCTTCCTCAGTGAGTGCCATCAAATTTCGGGACGAAATTTCTTTCAACCCGACTCGAGACCATGTGGTCTCGAGTGAACAATAACTATTTGGCCGGTTTGGGCCTTTGGCCGGTTGGGCCATTTGGGCCGTAAACCCTCAACCGAAAGCCATTAAGGGTGCACCACTTGGAACTAGCATATATATATACCACCCTAGTTAACCTTGTCATTTTTGAACATTACACACACACACTCTTCTACCTTCTCTCCCACTAAAACTCTAGAAACACAAACACACCTCCAAGCTCTCGGATCCAATCGGTTGGCACAAGAACTCTCGGGTTTGGACTTTGGATCGACTCACACACGCACCTCACCAACCGGTTAGTATTTATGGTGTTTATGGATTGATGTTAGTTATGTTAAATGATAAAATGAATGAGATGATGTTTATTGTTAGTGTTTACATGATGTTCTTGATGTATATGATGATTCTAATGTGTACAATGTGATAATCGGTTAACATGTGTTGATTTCGGATATATAGCATGTAGAGTTATGATATTTGTGGCCATTGAAGCTTAAACCATTAGAAGTAAATGTTCATGAAATCGGACTAGTGTATGTTAATGACAAATCTTATTTAAGAATGTTTTGGCTAGCAAGATGAGTATTGATATCTAGTTTGGGATTATAACTCTTGCCCGAAAATGCATAATATGGTTGAATGAGAATTGTTTGTGTTATGAATATATGAAGAACTTGATGAATGTGTTTGAATATATGAAGAACAATTTGAATGATGGTTAAAGATGTGAAAACCCTTATGATTTTGATCCATTTTTACTAATAGCCTGATTAGGAAAACTTGTTAGTGAAATCCTATTGGTTGTTTCCTGATTTAGGCCTGATTACATAGTACCATTAGGCTGACTATATCTGAATCAACACGTGAACATGAAAACGACAGCATACGACTCGCAATCACACAGTTGCGACTCGCAACCACAGCGTGATGTGACAATTCGAAATCTAGAACCTTCGTTGTGTCTTGATGCAACCTACTTGTACGTTATGTGACTAGTTAACTGATTAAACTTAATGATAAACGTGAACCTTTTTATGTGATATGTGCTTTGTTATGTGTGCATTGTATATATATGTGTACGTGTTATATGTGAACCGAGAACCCAACACGAGACAACAAGGACCCGACTCGAGACCATGTGGTCTCGAGTGAACAATAACTATTTGGCCGGTTTGGGCCTTTGGCCGGTTGGGCCATTTGGGCCGTAAACCCTCAACCGAAACCCATTAAGGGTGCACCACTTGGAACTAGCATATATATATACCACCCTAGTTAACCTTGTCATTTTTGAACATTACACACACACACTCTTCTACCTTCTCTCCCACTAAAACTCTAGAAACACAAACACACCTCCAAGCTCTCGGATCCAATCGGTTGGCACAAGAACTCTCGGGTTTGGACTTTGGATCGACTCACACACGCACCTCACCAACCGGTTAGTATTTATGGTGTTTATGGATTGATGTTAGTTATGTTAAATGATAAAATGAATGAGATGATGTTTATTGTTAGTGTTTACATGATGTTCTTGATGTATATGATGATTCTAATGTGTACAATGTGATAATCGGTTAACATGTCTTGATTTCGGATATATAGCATGTAGAGTTATGATATTTGTGGCCATTGAAGCTTAAACCATTAGAAGTAAATGTTCATGAAATCGGACTAGTGTATGTTAATGACAAATCTTATTTAAGAATGTTTTGGCTAGCAAGATGAGTATTGATATCTAGTTTGGGATTATATCTCTTGCCCGAAAATGCATAATATGGTTGAATGAGAATTGTTTGTGTTATGAATATATGAAGAACTTGATGAATGTGTTTGAATATATGAAGAACAATTTGAATGATGGTTAAAGATGTGAAAACCCTTATGATTTTGATCCATTTTTACTAATAGCCTGATTAGGAAAACTTGTTAGTGAAATCCTATTGGTTGTTTCCTGATTTGGGCCTGATTACATAGTACCATTAGGCTGACTATATCTGAATCAACACGTGAACATGAAAACGACAGCATACGACTCGCAATCACACAGTTGCGACTCGCAACCACAGCGTGATGACTCGAGACCACGCGGTTGCGACTCGCAACCATAATAGGACAGGCCGAGACCACAGGTTGCGACACAGGTTACGAGTCCCGTTGTGACTCGAGACCTTAGCATGATCAGCCGAAACCACGGTTGCGACATAGGTTGCGACTCGCAACCACCTAAGATCAGCACAAACAACATGACTCGAGACCATGCTTGCGAGTCCGGTTGCGACTCGAGACCACACTTATTGGACTTGCTTAGTTACGGGCCTTAGTTAATGGGCCGGCCTTGTGGACTTCGGTGTTAACTGTTTTATACGTGTTTTGGGCTTAAGTAGTTGGACTGAACTTGTGGGCCAAATGTGCTACTGTTAATTGAAATACTGTGCACTGTTGTTAAACTGCCATGATAGAAACTGTATGCCGTAACTACTACTTGTACGTGCACTGCTTGGTTTGAATCTGATTATAAGTGGTATCCATGTTAGGACGTAATTGACTACTTGCGACTTGATTGATCTTTCTGTGACTAACTACCGAGCAAACCAAGGTGAGTTCACACCCTCTACAAAGCATGGGATTCCCTGGGTTGGGAACGGGGTTAAGGAACGTGGATTCCTCGTCCTCCTTGGGTAGGACGTCAGTGGTTCAGGAATGTGATTCCTCGTCCGGATGGACGGATAACACGTACTAGACTAAAACTCTATCACGAAGTCCCTCCTTTTTGTATCGACTAATCGCCGGGCCAATGGCGAGCGGGTCATTAGTTAGATAGCGCTATTTAGGTCTGACAAACCTCACACCGTGCCGCAGAGGACGGGCGTGAACTAATGGATCTGGGGCACGTCAATGATGATAGACATTGATGTTTTCAGGGCACATAAACATGACTACAGTCAGCAGTCGATATGGTAACGAGTCTAGTGTACGCATGGGGTAGCCCCCACGGCCGAAATGCCTGATAACTAACATGGGGTAGCCCCCACGGCCGAAATGCCTGATAACTATCATGGGGTAGCCCCCACGGCTGGATGCCAGAGTAACTGGGAATGAACATGTCACGTTTTTAAACTATGGGGTAACCCCCACGGCAGGATGCCAGTTAAAGTAAACTGTTTTCGAAACAACTAAAACGAACACCCAACTGTGAACTCACTCAACTAGTTGTTGACTCGTTACTACATGCTTTGCAGGACCGTAGGTACTCAGCTGGAGCTTGCATGGAGGAGAGTCGTTGTGGGACACGGATTGCTGCGTGTCGTGTTCTATTTAAAAACAATTGAACTTATGTTATAACTCTAACTTATGCTTCCGCTTGCAACTTAACTTGTTTGTTTTGAAACACCAATCATATTGGTTAAACTTTTATAACTGCTTATATGCTTGTTCAGTATGATTGGTGGCTGGATCCTGGTCAGTCACGCCTCCAAGCGGTAGTACTCCGCGGGTGGGATTTTGGGGGTGTGACAGATTGGTATCAGAGCCATTGGTTATAGTGAACTTGGTTTTAATAAAGGAGAAACGTTTTTGTTAAAACCAGACTATAACCGGTTTAGTGCTCAATGGTCCACAACGACACTTCACTCCACATGCAAGGCTCGACATTCTAGGTGATATGGTATGTGTATATTGTCTACTTGTTAGTTACGTAGTACATTGCTCATGGTATGCTTGATTAGTATAACTACTGTTGTTTGAACACGTGTGTGCTTACTCTGTCCTACTATCGTACTTTCACGAACCTCTCTCACACGTATTACTCTTATTATGAAGAATCATGTCTGGACGCGTTAACATGACACAAGCCCAGTTGACGGCTTTGATCAACGAACGAGTTGCCGCAGCGCTTGCAGCTGCAAACGCAGGAGGTATATCCTGCAGTCCGAAATTGTTCTAGGATCATTTGGATCCTACTCTCGTGAACCAACCTTTGTGTTAAACTCTGTCTTTCTTTCACCTACCTTAGGTCAATATGCTCAGGCACCGGTGTGCACTTTTAAGACCTTTATGGACTGTCGACCCACAACTTTTAGCGGAACTGAAGGAGCAGTAGGTCTCCTACACTGGTTTGAGAAACTGGAATCGGTGTTCGAAATGTGTGAATGCCCTGAAGCGCGCAGGGTAAAGTATGCTACTGGTACTCTCGAGGGTTTGGCCCTCACGTGGTGGAATGCTCAAGTGCAAATGCTGGGGTTGGTTGCTGCCAACGCCACCCCATGGGAAAATTTCAAGGAAATGATCAGGGAGGAATACTGCAGTCGTGACGACATTCACAAGCTGGAAGATGAGTTCTACAATCTCAAGATGACGGGGTCAGAGATTGAGGCATACACTAAGAGATCGCATGAACTTGCCTTGTTGTGTCCTACTATGGTGGACCCTCCGTATAAGCGAATTGAACTCTACCTCAAGGGCTTGGTGCCAGAGATCCAAAGTCATGTGACTTCAGCAAACTTGACTACTATCCAGCAGGTTGTTCAGTTGGCTCACCGTCTCACTGACCAAGCGGTGGAGCAAAACAAGTTACCAAAGCGCATAGGTGCTGCAACTACTTCTGGTACTTCTAGTGAGAACAAACGGAAATGGGATGGAACTTCAAGCAAGGGTTCAACTTCTGTGCAATCTCAGTCTCAGCAGAGAAAGACGGACGATCACAAGAGCCCCAGTCAGCAGTCGTCTGGTGGTCAAGGTCATGGTGGGTACAAGGGGAATCACCCCAAATGCAATCGTTGCAACCTACACCACAGTGGGCCATGCACCAGGGGCAACTGTCATCGGTGCAACAAGCCTGGTAATGTTGCAAAGGATTGCAGGAGCGCATACCCCGCCAATCAGAATCATCAGCAACCTCAGCAGAACCAGCGACAGCAGCAGGGTAACAACAAAGGGTGCTTTCAGTGTGGAGCTGAAGGCCACTTCAAGAAAGATTGTCCCCAACTGAACCAGAACAACAACAACAATCAGGGGAATGGTAACAATGGGAACCACAACAACAACAATGGTGCTAGGGGACGAGTGTTCGTGATTGGTCAAGGTGAAGCAAGGAATGATCCCAACGTGGTGACGGGTAAGTTCCTTCTCGACGACTTTTATGTTACAGTCTTATTTGATTCGGGTGCCGATACTAGCTATGTGTCACTAGAAGTTAGTAAGATGCTTAAGCGTATTCCAACACCCCTGAGCGACAAGCACACTGTAGAGCTAGCTAATGGTAAGAGCTTGGAAGCCTCACACGTAGTCAAGGGTTGCCAGCTTATTCTCGCTAACCAGACCTTCTCTATTGATCTTATTCCTATTGTCTTGGGTAGTTTCGACGTTGTCATTGGGATGGATTGGTTATCCCAACACCGAGCAGAGATTCTTTGCAACGAGAAGATCGTTCGTATTCCTAGTTCGGGTAGTGAACCACTCATGATTCGTGGCGACAAGAGAAGTGCTGTTGAGAACATCATCTCTCTTCTTAAGGCCCAGAAGTGCTTACGAAAGGGCCACACTGCGATTTTGGCTCTAGTTACTGATACCACAGAAAAGGAGAAGAAGCTAGAAGATTTTCCAGTTGTACGTGACTATCCTGAGTTATTCCCCGAGGAATTACCTGGTCTTCCGCCCCATCGCCAAGTCGAGTTTCAGATTGAACTAGCTCCTGGAGCTGCGCCTGTAGCCCGTGCACCTTATCGTTTAGCGCCATCAGAATTGGAAGAACTCTCCACGCAACTACAAGAACTCTTGGATAAGGGTTTTATTTGTCCTAGTTCATCGCCTTGGGGAGCCCCAGTACTATTTGTGAAAAAGAAGGACGGTACCTTCAGAATGTGTATCGACTATCGCGAACTCAACAAGGTGACTGTGAAGAATCGTTATCCTCTACCGCGCATTGACGATTTGTTCGACCAGCTACAGGGGTCAAGCTACTACTCGAAGATCGATCTGAGATCGGGATATCACCAGCTGAGAGTTCGGGAAGAAGATGTCTCTAAGACAGCCTTTAGGACTCGATATGGGCACTATGAGTTTCTGGTCATGCCGTTTGGGCTGACAAACGCACCGGCAGTTTTTATGGATTTGATGAATCGAGTGTGCAAGCCTTACCTGGACAAGTTTGTTATAGTCTTCATCGACGACATCCTGATCTATTCTAAGAGCAAAGAGGAGCACGAACAGCATCTACGACTTATTCTGGAACTCCTTCGGAAGGAACAGCTTTACGCAAAATTCTCGAAATGCGACTTCTGGCTTCGAGAGGTCCATTTCCTAGGACATGTGGTGAACAAGGATGGGATTCATGTTGATCCATCCAAAGTGGACGCTATTAAGAACTGGCCTGCGCCTCGCACACCAAAGGAAATTCGCCAATTCTTGGGATTGGCAGGTTACTACAGGAGATTCATTAAGGATTTTTCTAAGATCGCGCAGCCTCTCACCTTACTAACGCAGAAAGGCGTTGTCTATCATTGGGGAAATGCACAAGAGTTAGCTTTTCAGCACCTAAAGGATAGACTTTGTAGTGCACCTATCCTTTCACTACCAGAGGGCACAGAAGATTTTGTGGTTTACTGTGATGCATCAATTCAAGGTCTTGGTTGTGTATTGATGCAACGAGATAAAGTCATAGCCTACGCCTCACGACAACTCAAAGTTCACGAGAAGAACTACACTACGCATGATTTAGAGCTGGGAGCTGTTGTTTTCGCACTTAAGTTATGGCGGCATTACCTATACGGAACCAAGTGCGCCATCTACACCGACCACAGGAGCCTAGAGCACATATTCAAGCAGAAGGAACTGAATATGCGGCAACGACGATGGGTCGAGCTGCTAAATGACTATGAGTGCTCTATCAGGTATCACCCGGGCAAGGCCAATGTTGTGGCTGACGCCCTCAGTCGAAAGGACACTGCGCCTAAGCGCGTAAGAGCTCTACAACTCACGATCCATTCTAGTCTACCTTCGCAAATACGAGCTGCTCAGATAGAAGCACTGAAACCAGAGAACGTTAGAGCCGAAGCTCTACGCGGGTCAAGGCAACGCTTAGAACAGAAAGAAGACGGTGCTTACTACGTAACAGGACGCATTTGGGTCCCACTCTATGGCGACTTACGAGAACTTGTGATGGATGAAGCGCACAAATCCCGCTACTCGGTACACCCTGGTTCGGATAAGATGTACCACGATATTAAAACTACGTATTGGTGGCCTAGCATGAAGGCCCACATAGCAACTTACGTCAGCAAGTGTTTGACTTGTGCGCGAGTCAAGACGGAATATCAGAAACCCTCAGGCCTACTCCAACAACCAGAGATACCACAATGGAAATGGGAGCAAATTTCCATGGATTTCGTTACTGGCCTACCTAGATCACAGCGCGGGAACGATACTATCTGGGTGATCGTGGATCGACTCACAAAATCCGCACACTTTCTGGCAATTAAGGAGACGGATAAGTTCTCCACTTTAGCGGAAATATACCTCAAGGAAGTTGTTTCGAGGCACGGGGTGCCCACCTCTATCATCTCTGATCGAGATGCACGTTTTACTTCGGAACTGTGGCAAGCAATGCACAAGTCTTTTGGCTCACGTCTAGATATGAGCACGGCGTACCACCCACAGACGGACGGGCAGTCCGAGCGAACTATTCAGACCTTAGAAGACATGCTTCGTGCATGTGTAATCGACTTTGGCAATAGCTGGGAAAGACATCTGCCACCCGTGGAATTCTCGTATAATAACAGCTACCACACCAGCATTAAAGCTGCTCCGTTCGAGGCATTGTACGGACGTAAATGCCGGTCACCCCTCTGTTGGGCAGAGGTGGGGGATAGTCAAATCACTGGTCCAGAACATGTGGTAGACACTACTGAGCGGATTGCTCAAATACGACAACGCATGGCGGCCGCTCGAGACCGTCAGAAGGCCTACGCCGATAAGGGCAGGAAACCACTTGAGCTCCAGGTTGGGGAGCGGGTTCTACTCAAAGTTTCACCCTGGAAGGGTGTGGTTCGTTTTGGTAAACGAGGAAAACTCAACCCATGGTACGTTGGACCTTTCGAAATCCTTGAGAAAATAGGCAAGGTGGCCTACAGACTGAACTTACCAGCAGAACTCGGTGCAGTTCACAACGTTTTCCATGTGTCGAATCTGAAGAAGTGTCTGTCAGATGAGACCCACGTGGTTCCTCTGAAGGAACTCACGATCGACGAACAGTTGAAATTCGTCGAAGAACCAGTCGAAATCACGGACCGGGATGTTAAGGTCCTCAAGAGCACTAGAATACCTCTCGTTCGAGTTCGTTGGAACTCACGTCGCGGCCCAGAGTTCACCTGGGAGCGCGAAGATCGGATGAAACAAAAGTATCCCCAACTGTTTGAGAACAGTACAACCGCTACTGAGGCTGAAGCTACGGAATTTCGGGACGAAATTCCAGATCAACGGGGGGTGGATGTGACACCCCAGGAAAACCAGGAAAACCATGCAACTTGACTAGCTTCCTCAGTGAGTGCCATCAAATTTCGGGACGAAATTTCTTTCAACTTGGGGATGATGTGACAATTCGAAATCTAGAACCTTCGTTGTGTCTTGATGCAACCTACTTGTACGTTATGTGACTAGTTAACTGATTAAACTTAATGATAAACGTGAACCTTTTTATGTGATATGTGCTTTGTTATGTGTGCATTGTATATATATGTGTACGTGTTATATGTGAACCGAGAACCCAACACGAGACAACAAGGACCCGACTCGAGACCATGTGGTCTCGAGTGAACAATAACTATTTGGCCGGTTTGGGCCTTTGGCCGGTTGGGCCATTTGGGCCGTAAACCCTCAACCGAAACCCATTAAGGGTGCACCACTTGGAACTAGCATATATATATATACCACCCTAGTTAACCTTGTCATTTTTGAACATTACACACACACACTCTTCTACCTTCTCTCCCACTAAAACTCTAGAAACACAAACACACCTCCAAGCTCTCGGATCCAATCGGTTGGCACAAGAACTCTCGGGTTTGGACTTTGGATCGACTCACACACGCACCTCACCAACCGGTTAGTATTTATGGTGTTTATGGATTGATGTTAGTTATGTTAAATGATAAAATGAATGAGATGATGTTTATTGTTAGTGTTTACATGATGTTCTTGATGTATATGATGATTCTAATGTGTACAATGTGATAATCGGTTAACATGTCTTGATTTCGGATATATAGCATGTAGAGTTATGATATTTGTGGCCATTGAAGCTTAAACCATTAGAAGTAAATGTTCATGAAATCGGACTAGTGTATGTTAATGACAAATCTTATTTAAGAATGTTTTGGCTAGCAAGATGAGTATTGATATCTAGTTTGGGATTATAACTCTTGCCCGAAAATGCATAATATGGTTGAATGAGAATTGTTTGTGTTATGAATATATGAAGAACTTGATGAATGTGTTTGAATATATGAAGAACAATTTGAATGATGGTTAAAGATGTGAAAACCCTTATGATTTTGATCCATTTTTACTAATAGCCTGATTAGGAAAACTTGTTAGTGAAATCCTATTGGTTGTTTCCTGATTTGGGCCTGATTACATAGTACCATTAGGCTGACTATATCTGAATCAACACGTGAACATGAAAACGACAGCATACGACTCGCAATCACACAGTTGCGACTCGCAACCACAGCGTGATGACTCGAGACCACGCGGTTGCGACTCGCAACCATAACAGGACAGGCCGAGACCACAGGTTGCGACACAGGTTACGAGTCCCGTTGCGACTCGAGACCTTAGCATGATCAGCCGAAACCACGGTTGCGACATAGGTTGCGACTCGCAACCACCTAAGATCAGCACAAACAACATGACTCAAGACCATGCTTGCGAGTCCGGTTGCGACTCGAGACCACACTTATTGGACTTGCTTAGTTACGGGCCTTAGTTAATGGGCCGGCCTTGTGGACTTCGGTGTTAACTGTTTTATACGTGTTTTGGGCTTAAGTAGTTGGACTGAACTTGTGGGCCAAATGTGCTGCTGTTAATTGAAATACTGTGCACTGTTGTTAAACTGCCATGATAGAAACTGTATGCCGTAACTACTACTTGTACGTGCACTGCTTGGTTTGAATCTGATTATAAGTGGTATCCATGTTAGGACGTAATTGACTACTTGCGACTTGATTGATCTTTCTGTGACTAACTACCGAGCAAACCAAGGTGAGTTCACACCCTCTACAAAGCATGGGATTCCCTGGGTTGGGAACGGGGTTAAGGAACGTGGATTCCTCGTCCTCCTTGGGTAGGACGTCAGTGGTTCAGGAATGTGATTCCTCGTCCGGATGGACGGATAACACGTACTAGACTAAAACTCTATCACGAAGTCCCTCCTTTTTGTATCGACTAATCGCCGGGCCAATGGCGAGCGGGTCATTAGTTAGATAGCGCTATTTAGGTCTGACAAACCTCACACCGTGCCGCAGAGGACGGGCGTGAACTAATGGATCTGGGGCACGTCAATGATGATAGACATTGATGTTTTCAGGGCACATAAACATGACTACAGTCAGCAGTCGATATGGTAACGAGTCTAGTGTACGCATGGGGTAGCCCCCACGGCCGAAATGCCTGATAACTAACATGGGGTAGCCCCCACAGCCGAAATGCCTGATAACTATCATGGGGTAGCCCCCACGGCTGGATGCCAGAGTAACTGGGAATGAACATGTCACGTTTTTAAACTATGGGGTAACCCCCACGGCAGGATGCCAGTTAAAGTAAACTGTTTTCGAAACAACTAAAACGAACACCCAACTGTGAACTCACTCAACTAGTTGTTGACTCGTTACTACATGCTTTGCAGGACCGTAGGTACTCAGCTGGAGCTTGCATGGAGGAGAGTCGTTGTGGGATACGGATTGCTGCGTGTCGTGTTCTATTTAAAAACAATTGAACTTATGTTATAACTCTAACTTATGCTTCCGCTTGCAACTTAACTTGTTTGTTTTGAAACACCAATCATATTGGTTAAACTTTTATAACTGCTTATATGCTTGTTCAGTATGATTGGTGGCTGGATCCTGGTCAGTCACGCCTCCAAGCGGTAGTACTCCGCGGGTGGGATTTTGGGGGTGTGACATTAAGCCTCACTGGGACTCGCATGCACCCCACACTATTATTATGTGTGCACCCACAATAATATTGTGATTTGCATGCTCATCTCAGCTCCTCCTAACTCATGTCGAATGGTTCCCCCAACTCGAATAGCAAACACAGAGCATCACATAACTTAAGTCACGAATGTTTAGGGAATTACCACCCTATCAGTCATATAACACGTGCAAGGGATACGTAAGTTCATACTATCGTGTTTAATGTGCACCAGCATGCAATATCATATGTAAGTGTCCACTAGTTACGTAGTACAATGAGTATACGAAAGACTAACCTTGCAATCTGGAGCTGAGTTTCATGATCGATTTTCGAAGGTGTTCGGTTATAGTCTGGTTTTACAAAACGTTTTAAAACCTAGTTCACTATAACCAGTGGCTCTGATACCAACTGTAACACCCCCAAAATTCCACCTGCGGGAGCCCCGCGAGGCATGTTACGCATCAGAGTTTGAGCCACCAATCACATTGAACCAATGATAAATACTTAATAAAACATACCATTAATTACCAATTGAAAATATCAAACATGATATGAATTCCCACAATGTTGTATAGCGGAAGCATGTAATAAATCGTTTAGCAATAGTTTCATGTTAATAATCAAAATCCATGTATCGTTTACAAGTCAATCCAAGGGTCTCGATCCATGGCCACTCCAGCACTCCCAGATAGCAAGTCCATGTTCCAAACGTTAATGACCGACAAGCATGCAAACAAGTGTGTCAGACTACACTGGTGAGTTCAAGGTTTTGTTAACGTGTTGAGTTACCAGATGTATGTTAATGCGATTCAATGTTGCGTTACGATGTTGCTCATGTTAGATACCCTAGGGAGTATGCCCATGTGTATCCGGGGAGTGGGTACCCCTTAACGACCGTTTGCTATGTTGCCATCGTTAGATACCCTAGGGAGTGTGCCCATATGTATCCGAGGAGTGTGCCTCTAACAACCATAGCCCTATCCAGATAATTAGTTCACGCCCGTCCTTACGGCCCGGTGTGAGGTTTCCCACCTAATAGCGCTATCAACTAATTACCCCCATTGCCCTCCAGGCAATAACCAAAACCGATTTAGTTGTTTACCCAATGTTTCCCTTCCAAATGTTTACCCGTTGTCCCAAACCACCGGGACGCATGCTTGAGAAAATGCAATGAACTCACCTGGGGTTGCTCGGTATGATACACGAAAAGGTTCAGTTAAGCTACAATGTGATCAACCACGTCCTAGCAGGTTTATCATACAAGTCAGGTTTGGTTCAAATAAAGCACGTACGGTTACACATAGTTAACATGCTACAACACGTATGGATCATGGCAACACTTAACAGTCAAATAACATCTTCAACTTGTGCGATTTAAAAGTCTAAGCCCAAAGATAGTCGGCCCATCATAACAACAGCCCAATCTATTTAAACGTAAAACTCTTGTGCGATTAAAACCAGTCTGGCCTAAACATTAAGTAAGCCCAACATGAATAAGTAATTAGCCTACACATCTACGGCCCAAAAACAAAACAACTTGTGCGATCCGGATGGGCTTGCCCGATCCGGTTGGGTTGTGCGATTGGGATTAGCCCAGCCTAATAAATAATATGCGGCCCAGATAAACAAATGAATAAACATCTTGTGCGATCCAGCCAAGCTTGTACGACTGGTCAAGCTTGTGCGATCCGACAACCTTGTGCGACCGGGGTATCTTGTGCGACACGAAGCCTTGTGCGAGTGTGGGTTTCTTGTGCGTTCGAATCAGATTTGTGTGATCCGATTTTGCACAATTTGAACTTGTGTGATCGTTTGAACATTCCGGATATCATGTAAATCGGTTACACACATTTAGCAGTTTCCTATTTGAAATCAAACCATTAACATACTAACAATTTCCAATCAATTCGTTTGACCACATTATCAGTTTCCATACTTACCATGTATCAATTAACATAATCAAGGATTCTATCCAAACCTTTCATCGATCAAACAAGGTCATTAACATTAACCAAACGCAGACAATAAGCATCACAACAACATTATTTGATCCATTCATAAAATCATTAAGGCGTACACAACATATTACACAGCAGCATACATGATTAACACACGACATCAGCAAGTATTCGGCATCTAGCATGAACCCTAACATATTAAGATCATCATCCAGTTCGGTTGTGTTGTTAATCATCACAAACTTAATTACTTATACCTCATCACAACAGCAAGATCATAGCAATCATCATATCACTTAACACATAGACATAGCAATATACAATAATAATGAGACTGACCGGATTTGATGCTAGAACAATGGTGATTCCGAATCAAGAGAGCTTCGAGGGAGATAGAGGAATGTGGTCGCCGGCTTAGAGGGAGAGAGGAGAAGACCGATCTAGGGTTGATGTGTGAAGATGTTTTGTAACCAAATGGGAGAACAACCCCTAAAGTGGGTGTTTGTTTGCGTAGAAAAGGAGTGGGCCGAACCCCCTCTTGGGCTGCCCGTATGGTCCGATTACAAGAGTGTGGCCCAGATGGGCTTGTGCGATTTGGGTTTATGTGTGTTGTGTGGTTCGGTTCAAGAAAGCACATGCATATTCACAGAACCTAACATGCATTAAATCAATTAATACAATTCACGTAACATTCATACAATCATTCACTTGCATAAGATCACATATCGTGCACATACGTTACGTCAGGGTACAAAGATCGGTTTGGAAATACGAGTTGTCACAGTATCCCCAACTAAAAAGAAATTTCGTCCCGAAATTTGGTACGCACTCACTGAGAAAGCTAGATAAGTTAAAGCTAGGTAAGTTATATCGTTTGCTGGTTTTCCTGGGGTGTCACATCCTCCCCAACTTGAAAGAAATTTCGTCCCGAAATTCACCAGTGATATCAAAAGTTGGTTCAATCCCTTGAACAATTGAGAACATTGAAGTTTTAACATATCTTTCCGTTCCTATGTGAACTTCAGTCCACGTATTGAAGTTTAACAAGCCCTCACGATTGTCATATGACTCATGCTAGCGAACCTTGACTTCTTAGCCCATGCTTTCGATAGATTCCCTGACATATACAACTGATCCGATGACCTCAAATTCCGGTGAGGGTATCACCAGGGTTTCATCAGGCAACCACTGCCTTAAACCTATGGCATACATACCATTACGATAGTTATCCCGTTTCATCAACTAGCCTGAGTTTGTGAGCCAAGTCACCGTTTGTTCCAGTAATCCGAATGTCTCACGCGTCGTAAAGTAAGCTTGCCATGTTTTCTATAGCATACCGCACCCCCCAGGGTGATGCTTTCGATATGACACGTTTGCCTACAACAAACTCCCAGCGTTTCCTAAGCTAATCAGCTTTCCTAGCGCTCATGCGCTGCCATCAAACAATTTCCGATCTAAGCAATGTTCGAGAGTTTTGAGCTCAGGTCCTGGACCTGCGATTACGTTGTCAACTACATTAGTCCAACAAGGAGATTAGAGTTACTGTCCAGGTTATGCCTCAGCATGGGCTGTATGCATACTATCATGGTGCAGCTGCATTGGAGGTTCTCCCAAGATAAGTGTCCTTCCCAAACGTTTACTAAAGTCAGTTATGCAAATACTTACAACATGCCTTCGTGTGCTCAAATGGTTCGTCACTTTGCTCGATTGTCCTACAGTAATAAGCAATGTTCATGTCAAGACGTGAGTTAAAGGTGTGCGCCATGCCCGCCTTGCATTAGGTATAGCCCAATAGGTAATAGGAGTTGGCACCTCATGCCTATAATCCGTCACTTCCAGAGAAATTTTCACAAGCTGAGAAGACTCATCAGTTCCCTTGACTGCAAGGAGATGCGCTGGCCACATTCAGCGATCAACGATTGTTACTGTTTGTGTTTCCATTTCGAGTTGTAAATAGACTAGTGGCAGCATTCATAGCAGTCTGCTCCCATCTTCCACATAGGTGTTGCCAGTTTCTTATACTTCGCCTTGACTTTTCCCAAAGTCAAAAGTCATACCCATACATTGTTAGACGGGTTTTCATGCCCAATCGTCAGTACAAGATTTACATGTCCAAACGGTTTTCTTTAAAATCCAGTTGAATAGAATTTTCGAAGCCGGTGTGTTTTGCTAACCACAACTTCCCTACCGTTGCTGTGAAGTGAGATTTATAGTTGTTCTATGAGTTAATGAATATCGTTCGTTTCACCAAGGTTGCTCTTCCATGCCCTGCATGGACTCAACTTGAAAATTCTCTCCCGTTAGTTCCCTAGTTTGTACAGAACGAGTTGTGTCAGGTGGGTTAGAGTCAATGGCGAGCTGCAAAGTCCATACACGTTCAGGTTCCACAGTCGTAGTCCACTCTGAAGTTCCATCCAACGATGCCATTTACTGATTTAGCTCTTTCAAAACCAGAGTACACGGAAGGCCCTTGTGATCGGTCTAAGTAACGCATTTGGTACCATCCAAGTAATGCCTCCGTGTAACTCCAAGGCCACGGTTTTCCACCACCAGTTGTGTGTCATGCAGTTCCTCTTTGTAATTCCATTACGTAAGTCGTTGCTCTCTCTCATGTTGCGTCAGTGTGACTAGGACTCTGATCTAAAACATAATGATCTACCCCTGTATTACCCATGCCCTTGGGTATAAATGAGGCTCAGTACCTTACTGAATTAGGATTCGAAAGCTGAAGAGACGTCCTCATGTTCTGTCTTTCGCGAACACGGCACCCCGCTGTGATAAAGGGATCTAAGCTATGCGACCTTTGAAATTCCTATCATAAATCAAGCGGAACCAAGAAATCGTTGTATCCTCGAAGGACTTTTAGTGTCGATCAGTTTCCAAAGAAAACGGGTCTTAGCGAGATTCACGTGCATTCCCACCTTGTTGTTTACATTACCCAAAAGGTACCTCTCGAATTCAGAAGCTACAATTATCAAGACTTCGCGTGATGTGACTCCTCCGTCAGGACCTCCCAAATAGGATAAAAAGTTGTCCATGTTGTTGCTTTCCCCCTGAAGAGGGTTCAAAATGTCACCCAATAGCACGGTCGGCTCACATGATCTATGAGGCTGCTGGTGTGATGATCGCTCTAAAGGTCTTGGAGTGCAAAGTTGGATGGCCAAATTGCGTCTGGTAAGCTTTTTTTTAAGAACTTCCTGATAATAAGGCGCTCGTAAGTTAATCCTTGAATGAAAGCTCGTCTCTTGTAACTAGTCGATCGGTTTTCGATATATGGTCGCGGCAAACGGTTCTCAACTGTCGTCTCGATGGGTGCTCGGTAATTGGTACGTACACACAAAAAGGCTTATCTTCACGGACATAACTGGGACTTCCCAAAGTGAGAATTAGGTCCGACAAAACTCCTGTTCAACAGTTCTCGTAGTAGATTTTACAGTTCTTGCAACCCTCCTGGTGTAAGACGGTAAGAGTATGAGTATTCGGAGCTCCCTCTAATCGTGAGATCACTGAGTTTCTGACTAATAGTTGTGGTAGTAGACCTGAAAGCTCCTCCAATTGCACCTTGAGATGAGTCACAATAATCGGTGGGTCCTCGATCCTATCTTACTTAGTCTGATCATTAGGTATAGTTGCTAATACAGTGAGGTCCTCCTTCCATAGGCGCTTTCGAGGCTGTCATTACTGACATGATGCTGATCTTTTCACCACTCTGGTACTTTAGAGCATATAGTGACGCTAAATTTCTTCTCACAGGGTACGTCCGGGCGATATGTCCTACTAATCCACCAACACTAACTATTGCGCCGTAACTGCCAAGGATAGCAGAGGTAACACCGGTGTCGAATGTCTGTCCCCCGCAATATCGAGTTTGCATCCCAACTAACATATGCGGTTTCCGCTGTCCTGCCCTCAGCCGGTTTCATAACAGGTTTGGTTTCAAGAAGCATCAGGGTTAAACGGAATCGAGCCGAAGCGATTTGCTATCCATCCAAACTACCATGTTGTTATTGTCCTGTCGTCGCCCACGTCAATCCTAAATATCCTTTCGCGAGCACCACTGCCGGTGTTATTGTTACAATCACACGGATTTCTACCATACTGTCATGGCTCCCTTGGTGGTTGTCGTTTTGAATTGTCAACTGCCATTACATGCCGTAGGCACCTTCATTTCCATACTGTAAGCTACTATTACAAGTACCTTGATGTCACGATAGTTGTTGCTTCTAATGTTGTTGCTCGAAACAGGACTCTACGATCCTTCACCAACGATGTCCATCTCTTCATATTTCGTGCTAAGTTCCAGGGTGCTACTCGTTGTGTTGGAAGTTACACAGTCCACATCCTGGCCGATTGTCATCGTTTGCGTTTCGACTGATTCATAAGAGTCGGCTCCCATAAGTTGCTGACTAGAATTAAGGAGTCGTTTGGAGTCAAATCGTTGATGTTCATTGTCAATAATTGGAGTCGTTCAAATGTTGAAGTCGGTAGAGTACTAAATTTACCCTTATGCCCATCGTTCTTACAAGTTGACTGGGTAAAACACGGTAGGTTTCCAGAGTGTCGCAGGTGTGACCGCCCTTCAGGGTCTGAGATGTGAGTATATTGAGTTCCAACAACAAAGAGGAGTGAGGGGGAAAGAAAAGGGTATAAACCAATCATGGTCGCTGCAACATCCACTCAGGGACGTTCGTACAAGCACCTAGCACTCTACTTAGTTCGCTAGGCGTTCAAAAGGGTCGTTCAAGTAATGCTCGATAACATTGCGATTTCAAAAAGGATTCAAAGAGAGGTGAGAAAGTCACATTTGAGTAGGAGACGATCACTGTTATGACTCCTATTAGTTTGTTACGTTTCACACTGATTAATTAACAGAGCGGAACCCCTCCTTCACTTGTTAAGCCTCACTGGGACTCGCATGCACCCCACACTATTATTATGTGTGCACCCACAATAATATTGTGATTTGCATGCTCATCTCAGCTCCTCCTAACTCATGTCGAATGGTTCCCCCAACTCGAATAGCAAACACAGAGCATCACATAACTTAAGTCACGAATGTTTAGGGAATTACCACCCTATCAGTCATATAACACGTGCAAGGGATACGTAAGTTCATACTATCGTGTTTAATGTGCACCAGCATGCAATATCATATGTAAGTGTCCACTAGTTACGTAGTACAATGAGTATACGAAAGACTAACCTTGCAATCTGGAGCTGAGTGTCATGATCGATTTTCGAAGGTGTTCGGTTATAGTCTGGTTTTACAAAACGTTTTAAAACCTAGTTCACTATAACCAGTGGCTCTGATACCAACTGTAACACCCCCAAAATTCCACCTGCGGGAGCCCCGCGAGGCGTGTTACGCATCAGAGTTTGAGCCACCAATCACATTGAACCAATGATAAATACTTAATAAAACATACCATTAATTACCAATTGAAAATATCAAACATGATATGAATTCCCACAATGTTGTATAGCGGAAGCATGTAATAAATCGTTTAGCAATAGTTTCATGTTAATAATCAAAATCCATGTATCGTTTACAAGTCAATCCAAGGGTCTCGATCCATGACCACTCCAGCACTCCCAGATAGCAAGTCCATGTTCCAAACGTTAATGACATACAAGCATGCAAACAAGTGTGTCAGACTACGCTGGTGAGTTCAAGGTTTTGTTAACGTGTTGAGTTACCAGATGTATGTGAATGCGATTCAATGTTGCGTTACGATGTTGCTCATGTTAGATACCCTAGGGAGTATGCCCATGTGTATCCGGGGAGTGGGTACCCCTTAACGACCGTTTGCTATGTTGCCATCGTTAGATACCCTAGGGAGTGTGCCCATATGTATCCGAGGAGTGTGCCTCTAACAACCATAGCCCTATCCAGATAATTAGTTCACGCCCGTCCTTACGGCCCGGTGTGAGGTTTCCCACCTAATAGCGCTATCAACTAATTACCCCCATTGCCCTCCAGGCAATAACCAAAACCGATTTAGTTGTTTACCCAATGTTTCCCTTCCAAATGTTTACCCGTTGTCCCAAACCACCGGGACGCATGCTTGAGAAAATGCAATGAACTCACCTGGGGTTGCTCGGTATGATACACGAAAAGGTTCAGTTAAGCTACAATGTGATCAACCACGTCCTAGCAGGTTTATCATACAAGTCAGGTTTGGTTCAAATAAAGCACGTACGGTTACACATAGTTAACATGCTACAACACGTATGGATCATGGCAACACTTAACAGTCAAATAACATCTTCAACTTGTGCGATTTAAAAGTCTAAGCCCAAAGATAGTCGGCCCATCATAACAACAGCCCAATCTATTTAAACGTAAAACTCTTGTGCGATTAAAACCAGTCTGGCCTAAACATTAAGTAAGCCCAACATGAATAAGTAATTAGCCTACACATCTACGGCCCAAAAACAAAACAACTTGTGCGATCCGGATGGGCTTGCCCGATCCGGTTGGGTTGTGCGATTGGGATTAGCCCAGCCTAATAAATAATATGCGGCCCAGATAAACAAATGAATAAACATCTTGTGCGATCCAGCCAAGCTTGTACGACTGGTCAAGCTTGTGCGATCCGACAACCTTGTGCGACCGGGGTATCTTGTGCGACACGAAGCCTTGTGCGAGTGTGGGTTTCTTGTGCGTTCGAATCAGATTTGTGTGATCCGATTTTGCACAATTTGAACTTGTGTGATCGTTTGAACATTCCGGATATCATGTAAATCGGTTACACACATTTAGCAGTTTCCTATTTGAAATCAAACCATTAACATACTAACAATTTCCAATCAATTCGTTTGACCACATTATCAGTTTCCATACTTACCATGTATCAATTAACACAATCAAGGATTCTATCCAAACCTTTCATCGATCAAACAAGGTCATTAACATTAACCAAACGCAGACAATAAGCATCACAACAACATTATTTGATCCATTCATAAAATCATTAAGCCGTACACAACATATTACACAGCAACATACATGATTAACACACGACATCAGCAAGTATTCGGCATCTAGCATGAACCCTAACATATTAAGATCATCATCCAGTTCGGTTGTGTTGTTAATCATCACAAACTTAATTACTTATACCTCATCACAACAGCAAGATCATAGCAATCATCATATCACTTAACACATAGACATAGCAATATACAATAATAATGAGACTGACCGGATTTGATGCTAGAACAATGGTGATTCCGAATCAAGAGAGCTTCGAGGGAGATAGAGGAATGTGGTCGCCGGCTTAGAGGGAGAGAGGAGAAGACCGATCTAGGGTTGATGTGTGAAGATGTTTTGTAACCAAATGGGAGAACAACCCCTAAAGTGGGTGTTTGTTTGCGTAGAAAAGGAGTGGGCCGAACCCCCTCTTGGGCTGCCCGTATGGTCCGATTACAAGAGTGTGGCCCAGATGGGCTTGTGCGATTTGGGTTTATGTGTGTTGTGTGGTTCGGTTCAAGAAAGCACATGCATATTCACAGAACCTAACATGCATTAAATCAATTAATACAATTCACGTAACATTCATACAATCATTCACTTGCATAAGATCACATATGGTGCACATACGTTACGTCAGGGTACAAAGATCGGTTTGGAAATACGAGTTGTCACAGTATCCCCAACTAAAAAGAAATTTCGTCCCGAAATTTGGTACGCACTCACTGAGAAAGCTAGATAAGTTAAAGCTAGGTAAGTTATATCGTTTGCTGGTTTTCCTGGGGTGTCACATCCTCCCCAACTTGAAAGAAATTTCGTCCCGAAATTCACCAGTGATATCAAAAGTTGGTTCAATCCCTTGAACAATTGAGAACATTGAAGTTTTAACATATCTTTCCGTTCCTATGTGAACTTCAGTCCACGTATTGAAGTTTAACAAGCCCTCACGATTGTCATATGACTCATGCTAGCGAACCTTGACTTCTTAGCCCATGCTTTCGATAGATTCCCTAACATATACAACTGATCCGATGACCTCAAATTCCGGTGAGGGTATCACCAGGGTTTCATCAGGCAACCATTGCCTTAAACCTAAGGCATACATACCATTACGATAGTTATCCCGTTTCATCAACTAGCCTGAGTTTGTGAGCCAAGTCACCGTTTGTTCCAGTAATCCGAATGTCTCACGCGTCGTAAAGTAAGCTTGCCATGTTTTCTATAGCATACCGCACCCCCCAGGGTGATGCTTTCGATATGACACGTTTGCCTACAACAAACTCCCAGCGTTTCCTAAGCTAATCAGCTTTCCTAGCGCTCATGCGCTGCCATCAAACAATTTCCGATCTAAGCAATGTTCGAGAGTTTTGAGCTCAGGTCCTGGACCTGCGATTACGTTGTCAACTACATTAGTCCAACAAGGAGATTAGAGTTACTGTCCAGGTTATGCCTCAGCATGGGCTGTATGCATACTATCATGGTGCAGCTGCATTGGAGGTTCTCCCAAGATAAGTGTCCTTCCCAAATGTTTTCTAAAGTCAGTTATGCAAATACTTACAACATGCCTTCGTGTGCTCAAATGGTTCGTCACTTTGCTCGATTGTCCTACAGTAATAAGCAATGTTCATGTCAAGACGTGAGTTAAAGGTGTGCGCCATGCCCGCCTTGCATTAGGTATAGCCCAATAGGTAATAGGAGTTGGCACCTCATGCCTATAATCCGTCACTTCCAGAGAAATTTTCACAAGCTGAGAAGACTCATCAGTTCCCTTGACTGCAAGGAGGTGCGCTGGCCACATTCAGCGATCAACGATTGTTACTGTTTGTGTTTCCATTTCGAGTTGTAAATAGACTAGTGGCAGCATTCATAGCAGTCTGCTCCCATCTTCCACATAGGTGTTGCCAGTTTCTTATACTTCGCCTTGACTTTTCCCAAAGTCAAAAGTCATACCCATACATTGTTAGACGGGTTTTCATGCCCAATCGTCAGTACAAGATTTACATGTCCAAACGGTTTTCTTTAAAATCCAGTTGAATAGAATTTTCGAAGCCGGTGTGTTTTGCTAACCACAACTTCCCTACCGTTGCTGTGAAGTGAGATTTATAGTTGTTCTATGAGTTAATGAATATCGTTCGTTTCACCAAGGTTGCTCTTCCATGCCCTGCATGGACTCAACTTGAAAATTCTCTCCCGTTAGTTCCCTAGTTTGTACAGAACGAGTTGTGTCAGGTGGGTTAGAGTCAATGGCGAGCTGCAAAGTCCATACACGTTCAGGTTCCACAGTCGTAGTCCACTCTGAAGTTCCATCCAACGATGCCATTTACTGATTTAGCTCTTTCGAAACCAGAGTACACGGAAGGCCCTTGTGATCGGTCTAAGTAACGCATTTGGTACCATCCAAGTAATGCCTTCGTGTAACTCCAAGGCCACGGTTTTCCACCACCAGTTGTGTGTCATGCAGTTCCTCTTTGTAATTCCATTACGTAAGTCGTTGCTCTCTCTCATGTTGCGTCAGTGTGACTAGGACTCTGATCTAAAACATAATGATCTACCCCTGTATTACCCATGCCCTTGGGTATAAATGAGGCTCAGTACCTTACTGAATTAGGATTCGAAAGCTGAAGAGACGTCCTCATGTTCTGTCTTTCGCGAACACGGCACCCCGCTGTGCTAAAGGGATCTAAGCTATGCGACCTTCGAAATTCCTATAATAAATCAAGCGGAACCAAGAAATCGTTGTATCCTCGAAGGACTTTTAGTGTCGATCAGTTTCCAAAGAAAACGGGTCTTAGCGAGATTCACGTGCATTCCCACCTTGTTGTTTACATTACCCAAAAGGTACCTCTCGAATTCAGAAGCTACAATTATCAAGACTTCGCGTGATGTGACTCCTCCGTCAGGACCTCCCAAATAGGATAAAAAGTTGTCCATGTTGTTGCTTTCCCCCTGAAGAGGGTTCAAAATGTCACCCAATAGCACGGTCGGCTCACATGATCTATGAGGCTGCTGGTGTGATGATCGCTCTAAAGGTCTTGGAGTGCAAAGTTGTATGGCCAAATTGCGTCTGGTAAGCTTTTTTTTAAGAACTTCCTGATAATAAGGCGCTCGTAAGTTAATCCTTGAATGAAAGCTCGTCTCTTGTAACTAGTCGATCGGTTTTCGATACATGGTCGCGGCAAACGGTTCTCAACTGTCGTCTCGATGGGTGCTCGGTAATTGGTACGTACACACAAAAAGGCTTATCTTCACGGACATAATTGGGACTTCCCAAAGTGAGAATTAGGTCCGACAAAACTCCTGTTCAACAGTTCTCGTAGTAGATTTTACAGTTCTTGCAACCCTCCTGGTGTAAGACGGTAAGAGTATGAGTATTCGGAGCTCCCTCTAATCGTGAGATCACTGAGTTTCTGACTAATAGTTGTGGTAGTAGACCTGAAAGCTCCTCCAATTGCACCTTGAGATGAGTCACAATAATCGGTGGGTCCTCGATCCTATCTTACTTAGTCTGATCGTTAGGTATAGTTGCTAATACAGTGAGGTCCTCCTTCCATAGGCGCTTTCGAGGCTGTCATTACTGACATGATGCTGATCTTTTCACCACTCTGGTACTTTAGAGCATATAGTGACGCTAAATTTCTTCTCACAGGGTACGTCCGGGCGATATGTCCTACTAATCCACCAACACTAACTATTGCGCCGTAACTGCCAAGGATAGCAGAGGTAACACCGGTGTCGAATGTCTGTCCCCCGCAATATCGAGTTTGCATCCCAACTAACATATGCGGTTTCCGCTGTCCTGCCCTCAGCCGGTTTCATAACAGGTTTGGTTTCAAGAAGCATCAGGGTTAAACGGAATCGAGCCGAAGCGATTTGCTATCCATCCAAACTACCATGTTGTTATTGTCCTGTCGTCGCCCACGTCAATCCTAAATATCCTTTCGCGAGCACCACTGCCGGTGTTATTGTTACAATCACACGGATTTCTACCATACTGTCATCGCTCCCTTGGTGGTTGTCGTTTTGAATTATCAACTGCCATTACATGCCGTAGGCACCTTCATTTCCATACTGTAAGCTACTATTACAAGTACCTTGATGTCACGATAGTTGTTGCTTCTAATGTTGTTGCTCGAAACAGGACTCTACGATCCTTCACCAACGATGTCCATCTCTTCATATTTCGTGCTAAGTTCCAGGGTGCTACTCGTTGTGTTGGAAGTTACACAGTCCACATCCTGGCCGATTGTCACCGTTTGCGTTTCGACTGATTCATAAGAGTCGGCTCCCATAAGTTGCTGACTAGAATTAAGGAGTCGTTTGGAGTCAAATCGTTGATGTTCATTGTCAATAATTGGAGTCGTTCAAATGTTGAAGTCGGTAGAGTACTAAATTTACCCTTATGCCCATCGTTCTTACAAGTTGACTGGGTAAAACACGGTAGGTTTCCAGAGTGTCGCAGGTGTGACCGCCCTTCAGGGTCTGAGATGTGAGTATATTGAGTTCCAACAACAAAGAGGAGTGAGGGGGAAAGAAAAGGGTATAAACCAATCATGGTCGCTGCAACATCCACTCAGGGACGTTCGTACAAGCACCTAGCACTCTACTTAGTTCGCTAGGCGTTCAAAAGGGTCATTCAAGTAATGTTCGATAACATTGCGATTTCAAAAAGGATTCAAAGAGAGGTGAGAAAGTCACATTTGAGTAGGAGACGATCACTGTTATGACTCCTATTAGTTTGTTACGTTTCACACTGATCAATTAACAGAGCGGAACCCCTCCTTCACTTGTTAAGCCTCACTGGGACTCGCATGCACCCCACACTATTATTATGTGTGCACCCACAATAATATTGTGATTTGCATGCTCATCTCAGCTCCTCCTAACTCATGTCGAATGGTTCCCCCAACTCGAATAGCAAACACAGCGCATCACATAACTTAAGTCACGAATGTTTAGGGAATTGCCACCCTATCAGTCATATAACACGTGCAAGGGATACGTAAGTTCATACTATCGTGTTTAACGTGCACCAGCATGCAATATCATATGTAAGTGTCCACTAGTTACGTAGTACAATGAGTATACGAAAGACTAACCTTGCAATCTGGAGCTGAGTGTCATGATCGATTTTCGAAGGTGTTCGGTTATAGTCTGGTTTTACAAAACGTTTTAAAACCTAGTTCACTATAACCAGTGGCTCTGATACCAACTGTAACACCCCCAAAATTCCACCTGCGGGAGCCCCGCGAGGCGTGTTACGCATCAGAGTTTGAGCCACCAATCACATTGAACCAATGATAAATACTTAATAAAACATACCATTAATTACCAATTGAAAATATCAAACATGATATGAATTCCCACAATGTTGTATAGCGGAAGCATGTAATAAATCATTTAGCAATAGTTTCATGTTAATAATCAAAATCCATGTATCGTTTACAAGTCAATCCAAGGGTCTCGATCCATGACCACTCCAGCACTCCCAGATAGCAAGTCCATGTTCCAAACGTTAATGACCTACAAGCATGCAAACAAGTGTGTCAGACTACGCTGGTGAGTTCAAGGTTTTGTTAACGTGTTGAGTTACCAGATGTATGTTAATGCGATTCAATGTTGCGTTACGATGTTGCTCATGTTAGATACCCTAAGGAGTATGCCCATGTGTATCCGGGGAGTGGGTACCCCTTAACGACCGTTTGCTATGTTGCCATCGTTAGATACCCTAGGGAGTGTGCCCATATGTATCCGAGGAGTGTGCCTCTAACAACCATAGCCCTATCCAGATAATTAGTTCACGCCCGTCCTTACGGCCCGGTGTGAGGTTTCCCACCTAATAGCGCTATCAACTAATTACCCCCATTGCCCTCCAGGCAATAACCAAAACCGATTTAGTTGTTTACCCAATGTTTCCCTTCCAAATGTTTACCCGTTGTCCCAAACCACCGGGACGCATGCTTGAGAAAATGCAATGAACTCACCTGGGGTTGCTCGGTATGATACACGAAAAGGTTCAGTTAAGCTACAATGTGATCAACCACGTCCTAGCAGGTTTATCATACAAGTCAAGTTTGGTTCAAATAAAGCACGTACGGTTACACATAGTTAACATGCTACAACACGTATGGATCATGGCAACACTTAACAGTCAAATAACATCTTCAACTTGTGCGATTTAAAAGTCTAAGCCCAAAGATAGTCGGCCCATCATAACAACAGCCCAATCTATTTAAACGTAAAACTCTTGTGCGATTAAAACCAGTCTGGCCCAAACATTAAGTAAGCCCAACATGAATAAGTAATTAGCCTACACATCTACGGCCCAAAAACAAAACAACTTGTGCGATCCGGATGGGCTTGCCCGATCCGGTTGGGTTGTGCGATTGGGATTAGCCCAGCCTAATAAATAATATGCGGCCCAGATAAACAAATGAATAAACATCTTGTGTGATCCAGCCAAGCTTGTACGACTGGTCAAGCTTGTGCGATCCGACAACCTTGTGCGACCGGGGTATCTTGTGCGACACGAAGCCTTGTGCGAGTGTGGGTTTCTTGTGCGTTCGAATCAGATTTGTGTGATCCGATTTTGCACAATTTGAACTTGTGTGATCGTTTGAACATTCCGGATATCATGTAAATCGGTTACACACATTTAGCAGTTTCCTATTTGAAATCAAACCATTAACATACTAACAATTTCCAATCAATTCGTTTGACCACATTATCAGTTTCCATACTTACCATGTATCAATTAACACAATCAAGGATTCTATCCAAACCTTTCATCGATCAAACAAGGTCATTAACATTAACCAAACGCAGACAATAAGCATCACAGCAACATTATTTGATCCATTCATAAAATCATTAAGCCGTACACAACATATTACACAGCAACATACATGATTAACACACGACATCAGCAAGTATTCGGCATCTAGCATGAACCCTAACATATTAAGATCATCATCCAGTTCGGTTGTGTTGTTAATCATCACAAACTTAATTACTTATACCTCATCACAACAGCAAGATCATAGCAATCATCATATCACTTAACACATAGACATAGCAATATACAATAATAATGAGACTGACCGGATTTGATGCTAGAACAATGGTGATTCCGAATCAAGAGAGCTTCGAGGGAGATAGAGGAATGTGGTCGCCGGCTTAGAGGGAGAGAGGAGAAGACCGATCTAGGGTTGATGTGTGAAGATGTTTTGTAACCAAATGGGAGAACAACCCCTAAAGTGGGTGTTTGTTTGCGTAGAAAAGGAGTGGGCCGAACCCCCTCTTGGGCTGCCCGTATGGTCCGATTACAAGAGTGTGGCCCAGATGGGCTTGTGCGATTTGGGTTTATGTGTGTTGTGTGGTTCGGTTCAAGAAAGCACATGCATATTCACAGAACCTAACATGCATTAAATCAATTAATACAATTCACGTAACATTCATACAATCATTCACTTGCATAAGATCACATATCGTGCACATACGTTACGTCAGGGTACAAAGATCGGTTTGGAAATACGAGTTGTCACAGTATCCCCAACTAAAAAGAAATTTCGTCCCGAAATTTGGTACGCACTCACTGAGAAAGCTAGATAAGTTAAAGCTAGGTAAGTTATATCGTTTGCTGGTTTTCCTGGGGTGTCACATCCTCCCCAACTTGAAAGAAATTTCGTCCCGAAATTCACCAGTGATATCAAAAGTTGGTTCAATCCCTTGAACAATTGAGAACATTGAAGTTTTAACATATCTTTCCGTCAGGGCTGAAGCATTACGCGGCTCAAGACAACGGTTAGAACAAAAGGCAGACGGCGCCTACTATGTAACAGGACGCATTTGGGTCCCACTTTATGGCAACCTACGAGAGCTTGTGATGGATGAGGCACACAAGTCTCGCTACTCGATACATCCTGGTTTGGATAAGATGTACCACGACCTCAGAACTACCTACTGGTGGCCTAGCATGAAGGCCTACATAGCAACTTACGTCAGCAAGTGTCTGACTTGTGCGAGAGTCAAAGTCGAATTCCAGAAACCTTCAGGCCTACTCCAACAACCTGAGATACCACAATGGAAATGGGAACAAATTTCCATGGATTTTGTTACTGGCCTGCCTAGATCTCAGCGTGGTAACGATGCTATTTGGGTGATCGTGGATAGACTCGCAAAGTCTACACGCTTCTTGGCTATCAAAGAAACAGACAAGTTCTCTACTTTAGCAGACGTTTACTTGAAGGAAGTGGTTTCGAGGCGGTGCCCACCTCTATTATTTCAGATCGTGATGCACGTTTCACTTCAGAACTTTGGCAAGCGATGCACAAATCCTTCGGCTCACTATTAGACATGAGCACAGCTTATCACCCTCAGACGGATGGGCAGTCTGAGCGCACTATTCAAACTCTAGAAGACATGCTTCGTGCATGTGTAATCGATTTCGGCAACGGCTGGGAAAAAGCATCTCTCATTAGTGGAGTTCTCGTATAACAACAGTTACCACACCAGCATCCAAGCCGCTCCATTCGAGGCATTCTACGGGCGTAAATGCCGATCACCTCTTTGTTGGGCAGAGGTGGGTGATAGTCAGATCACAAGTCCAGAACTGGTAGTAGACACAACAGAAAAGATTGCTCAAATACGACAACGCATGGCGGCAGCTCATGACCGTCAGAAAACATACGCCGATAAAGATAGGAAACCACTCGAGTTTCAGGTTGGGGATCGAGTGCTACTCAAAGTTTCACCCTGGAAGGGTGTGGTTCGTTTTGGCAAACGAGGCAAGCTCAATCCGCGATATGTCGGACCATTCGAAATCATTGAGAAAATAGGCAAAGTGGCCTACAGACTGAACTTACCAGCTGAACTCAGTGCAGTTCACATTGTATTTCACGTGTCGAATCTGAAGAAGTGTCTGTCAGATGAGACCCTCATAGTTCCTTTGAAGGAGCTCACTATCGACGAACAGCTACGATTCGCTGAGGAACCTGTTGAAATCACGGACCGGGATGTTAAGGTCCTCAAAAACACTAGAATACCTCTTGTTCGAGTTCGTTGGAACTCCCGTCGTGGCCCAGAGTTCACCTGGGTACGAGAAGATCAAATGAAACTCAAGTATCCCCAGTTATTCGGAAACAGTGCAACCACTACTGAGGCTGAAGCTACTACAGAATTTCGGGACGAAATTCCAAATCAACGGGGGGATGATGTGACACCCCAGGAAAACCAGTAAACTACACAACACAACTAGCTTCCTCAGTAACCACGTGCTAAATTTCGGGACGGAATTTCTTTCAAGTTGGGGATAATGTGACAACTCGAGTTTCCAAGATTCCATTTTCGCACTATTGCACGTTAATTGTTTAGATTGTCTGATACACGACTTGTTTGTTTCACAACCGGACACGTTGTAATATGTTAAATCGTATTGTAGTTGGTATGTATACATGATGGGTGTTGAGTGTGTTTTATATATATATATATATACTTGATGTGCATTATTTGTGTATGTTTAATATATGGTGATGTTAATTTATGTTTTATAAACAAAACAATAGAACCTTGGCCAATACCCTAAACCACCTGAAAACACCCCATGACCGAAAACACAAAGTGTTTTCGTCCACATGAGGCCAACGAAATCACAAGTGGGTTTTGGCCCAGTATCAATTAAATATATGACTTGTTCTATTCCGTATACGAAATCGATAACGGAGAAAACCCTAATCATCTTATATACTCTCTCGCTACCCTTGCAAGCCCGACGGCAGCCTTTCTCCGATTCGAAGCTAAAGTTTGTCTTGTTTGATCACTCTTGTGCGGTTAGTGGTTTACACGTTAGTTTGTTGTCAATTCTAGATATATATGGTTATGTTATAAGCATGTTCTTGACTGTGATTGGATCTAGTGATGTGATAATTTTATGATTTTATGTAAACGTTGATATCGATCTAGGGTTTTGGATGGTTTGTGTAAATTGGAATATATGTAACCTCGTTGCTGTTTGATGTGATCTCTGTTCTTGCTTAATTATCAAGTTAGGAAATCAATAAATGTTGCATGTCATAGTTGGTCCAATAACATCTTGAGGTGACTGATAATTGTCGGCCATAATTGGTATGGGATGATGTGATCAATCGTGTGTGTCTGTTAAGGAATAATCTGCAAAGTATTTATGGCTTTGGCCTCACATGGTTAGGGTTGTAGTTTGCAGCTGTTGTTGTGATGATGGATACCATTGATGATTTGTTGAATGATTTCGAGATGCTTGATCTTGTAACTATAACCGATGATTAGGATTATTGTAGGGTGTAACTGTTCGATGATGTAACCCAACGAAATCCCCACCTCAACGAAATCACCTTAGGGATTTCGTCGGCCCAAGTGTTTTCGGCCCAAGGTGATTTCGGCCACCTAGTGATTTCGTTGATTGCTTGTACAATGAACTTTGTTAAGTTAAGGATGTTAACTCTGATAGTGATTAACCTTGTTAACTTGTTATTCAGTTAAATCATTTACTTTGGTTAATTCCGTTAGTCTGCTAAAACTGTTAAACATTAACTCTGTTAGTTATCAACTCCGTTAGTTGTTAATTAAGTAAACATGTTAACTCTGTTAGACATGCAACATTGCTAGTGTGTGAATCATGTTAAGTGTGTTAACTTGGTGAAGTATGTTAACTGCCTGTTAATCCTGTCAAGCATGAATTGTACGGTTTTGACTAACTGCATATATGAAATGTGATAACTGCTTAAACACACACTTCCTGACATAAATGACATACGAACTTGAACTGATTATATATATATATATACGTGCGTACTATAGGTCGTGATTGATTATTTGTCAGCGTGGGTATACTTTAGCATACCGAGCAAACCAAGGTGAGTTCACACTAGTTAAGGCATGGGATTCCCAGGGGGTTGGGAATGGGATTGAATAACTACTTGTACAACTATTACTGTTAAACAAATTATTACTGTCCTCGGTTGAAGGGCACGTACGTAAAACCTACGTACAGTTATACTTACTACTGTCCTCGGATTTAAGGGCACGTACGTAAAGCCTATGTACACGATCTCAAGACCATCACCTCTATCAAAGGAAGTCCCTCAATTATCGACTTAATCGCCGAGGCCTAGGGCGAGCGGGGCATTAGTTAATAGCGCTATTAGGTTTAACAAACCTCACACCGTGCCAGTCGGACGTGCGTGTACTAATGGACTATGGGCAAAGGGTCAATGCTGATAGACATTGACTTAGGGCACCTCTTACATTTTCGTAGCAGTCGATACGCGTGGTCTAGTAACACATGGGAAGCCCCCACTAATCATCGCACACAGGCCTGGATTGGCTGCGATACGGATTAATACGATACATGGTTTACAAAACGAACATACGATTCACGAAATGAACACGATAATCAAACAACCAACTGTGAACTCGCTCAACTTTGTTGTTGATTCGTTGCTACATGCCTTGCAGGTCATTAGGTACTCATGGAGCTTGCACAGGGAGGAATAGTCGTTGTGGGACATGGCAGTGTGTGCCATGGTTTAAACATTACTTTATTTCATACTTAACACATGCTATGGGTTTTGCAATTATGCTTCCGCTAAACACTTAACTATGCTTTGGTTTTGGACACCTTTCATATTGTGGTTGAATTTTGTTTACTTATATGCTTGTTCAATATGATTGGTGGCTTGATCCTGGTCAGTCACGCCTCCAAGCGGTGATACTCCGCGTGTGGATTTTGGGGGTGTGACATGTGGTTCAAGGCTTCAGTCAACAGGAAGGAATAGATTACGATGAAGTTTACGCACCGGTTGCAAGACTTGAAGCAATTCAAATTTTTCTAGCTTTTGCGTCTTGGAAAGATTTTAAAGTCTATCAACTTGACGTCAAATCTGCCTTCCTGTACGGCACAATCAGAGAAGAAGTGTATGTGGGGCAACCGCCGGGGTTCACAGATCCACAGCACAGAAACAAGGTGTATCTACTAGACAAAGCGCTATACAGACTTCACCAGGCCCCGAGAGCCTGGTACGAGACGCTTTCGACATACTTGCTGGACAACGGGTTCACTAGAGGCACAGTAGATAGCACTTTGTTCACCAAGGAAGAAGCAGGCCACTTGTTGATTGTGCAGATATATGTTGACGATATCATTTTTGGATCCACCAACGACGACCTGTGCAAAGAATTTGAAAAGGTTATGAAGAAGAAGTTCGAGATGAGTTCGATGGGGGAGATGAAGTTCTTCCTCGGGCTGCAGGTGGAACAAATGCCCGATGGAATCTTCATTCACCAGACGCAGTATGTAAAGGACGTGCTCGATAAGTTTGACATGACAGATTGCAGTCCTACATCCACCCCCCTCGCGCAGAATCATGGAATTTGTCCCGACGAGCAAGGTGTAAAGATGGACGAGACATTGTACCGATCAATCATCGGATCGTTGATGTATCTCACGGCTTCCCGTACAGACATCATGTACCCGACGTGTCTCTGCGCCAGATATCAGTCGAATCCGAAGCAGTCACATCTGACTATAGTGAAACGTATTTTACGGTATTTGAAGGGTTGCCCAAGCATCGGCTTGTGGTACCCTCGATCGGGTGACTTTATTTTTTCTGGTTTCGCTGATTCTGATTTTGGTAGCTGTAAACAGAATGCTAAGTCCACCACTGCTGGGTGCCAGTTCTTCGGAACTCGACTTGTCACCTGGCAGTGCAAGAAACAAACTGCAGTAGCGCTCTCACATGTGAGGTTGAGTATGTCTCAGCTTCTAGCTGTTGCTCGCAGATCCTTTGGATCCAACAGCAGATGCGCGACTTCGGTTTGCAATTCTTGGATACACCGATTTTCGTGGACAATGAAGCAGCTATTAATGTTACGAAAAATCCGGTTCACCATTCGAAAACTAAACACATTGAAATTCGTCATCACTTTATCCGTGATTGTCACGAGAAAAAGTTAATTCGGATTGAACACGTTAACACCGATGATCAGAAAGCGGATTTTTACACTAAACCATTCGACAAAAAGAGATTTTATTATCTTTTGAAATTAAACGGGATGAAGAATCTGCAATCTGGGAGGGTAATCGAATGTGAAGCCGAGTTGGGCGGCGATCTGACATGAACCTGTGTCGTGTTGTCAAATTTCTTTTGTACAGTTTTATTTTCTGCTTTTCGATAAAAACAAAAACACAAAAATATGTTTTAGTTTTAGGGGTAGAAATTCGCAGAAAAATACAAAAACATGATAAAATCGTAAAAAATACAAAAACAATAGAAAACCATAAAATCCAAAAACATTAGAAAATTTCAAAAAGAGTTGTGTAGAATAGGGGAAATGATAGTACATCAGCTAGACGGACACAGTACGCTAAAGATTTGTATTGTTTAAAATGCATTTAAGCAGTCTCGCTAAAGATGTGCTGATAGGTTTTTACAAAATTAGTAGATCAGTTTGGGATATAAACATAAAATTCACTTGCGTTTACATGGGGAACACCTCCAGGATATATAGGTAACCCCTGAAATCCTATTTGAAAGGTCCCGTATTATGAAATACTAGGTCTTTATGCTCAGTGATATCTGGGGTATTATCCCGGGACTTCTGCTGTATGGAAGTACTGACCTAGTCCCCGGATAATACTTTCTACAAAAGCTTTGAAATATAAGCTCGCCCTCAGCATGCTGATGAAACAATAAAATTGATAGTCGCTGCTGTTGAAAACAAAAGATCCTCTTAAGGGGACACACCTTAAAGCCGAAGCCGTCATCTCTCTGCGTATACGAAAGTATCGACCTGAGCTCTCACGGCCCTCGCAATTACCCCTAAACAGATATCAGCTGTGGTATACTCACCTGTAAGACTGAATACTAGGGTCTAGATATGGGAGTATATACTGAGGTGGGACACATGTAAATGTTTAAGTCCTAAAACACTAATTTAGTATCCCGAATAGATTGAAAATTTTGTGAGAATTTAAGAGGATCAATATATCAGCAATCTACGCGAATTGTTTAAAAGCTTAGTATGAAATAAATAGCTTAACGGTGCTCATGTCTGGTTGGCAGCTGATATGATCCCCTAACACACTCGCAAAAATATTGTGTGTACATAGTTTCAGTTTATCCAGTTAAAATCCAAAAAGATTTTCTTTTCTCATTTTATTTTTCGACAACCGATGTTGGGAATTGGAAGATCAAAGCCTAAGTGCAGAACATGTCAGTGTTTGATGAGGGATGGGTAAACTGGAGATTGCTATACAGTGATTGGTATATTGTTTGAAAGTTAAAATGTGTTTGATTGTTTGAAATGTTCAAAAGTTCATTCATTTGAACTGCTTTCAGAATGAAACGTCAGCAAACTTCATAAATATGATCATCCAAGGCCATTAACTTGGACTTGGTGGGTCAATCAGTTGTCCAAGGTCATTGACTTGGACTTGGTCAACTAAGTGTGATGGTGGTCAATCTGAAAAATGTCAAAAAGTTAAACTTTTGAAAACAAGTTAATAGTTTCGCTTATTTGTCACCCAAAACAAAGGTTTCGCTTTAATGGTTGTTTCAAGTGTTTCGCTTATAGCTTCAAAGGTGGTTCCGCTTATTTGTCAATGGACACAAAAGCGAAACCTCATCACCTATATAAAGTCAGAGGTTCCGCTTGTCTGTCACTTTTACCCTTTCGCTTATACGTCAAACTCTCTCCGGCGAATTTGAAGCGGAACCTATTCCGACCATTTTCAAGTGTTGTGCTGCCCGTTTTTCATCAGTTTCTGTTACGTAATTAGTGTATCAATCATGGGCAAGGTAAGTCTTCATTCAATTTGTTCGATTTCATACTTGATTTGATATGTCGGCACCTGTTATAGAACTGAACATAGATTTAGGCTTGTTTATGTGAAAGTGAATTGAAAATGATCATGTGCAGTCGATTTAGTGTATAGATCATGATGATGTGTGTTAATTGCTTCAAAATTGTTGTCTGGTGATGTTTGTTGATGTCCGAATGTTACGGTTGTAGATCTAGGGTATTTGTTAAGTCAAAAACTTAATCAGAATCAACCCCTAGTGTCGGTTTTGTCATGTTGATAGATTAAGGGCTTCAATTTTAGGATTTGATCAGTTTTGAAGGGTTTGTTGATGGTTTCGCTTAAACGGTCATATTCATATGTTTCGCTTATATGTCCATCAAGATGTTCCACTTGTATGTTCATCACAGTTCCGCTTGTATGTTCATATATATTCCGCTTGTATGTTCATATATGTTCCGCTTGTATGATCATCATAGTTCAACTTGTATATGTTCCGCTTGTATGTACATTTACATGTTCCGCTTATGAGTTCTTCATGTGTTTCGCTTTAATGGTCATTACATGTTTCGCTTGTATGGTCATTACATGTTCTGCTTATAAGTTCTTTATGTGTTTCGCTTATACATTCATCAAGATGTTTTGCTTATTGTGCACTTGTAAAATTTTAATGTTTGAAAAAAATTTCTAAGTGTCTGATTCAGTGTGTTTGTGATGTGCAGGTGTCTAATGTGGTATTTGATCCTCTTCACAACAGCTGTTGTGATTTGGATGTTCAAAAATATTTGGAACTTGTCAATTTCAGTGGTATATTGGAGTTCATGAGACGTATTCCCATTCAGAAGGCGTTGACTGATCAAAGACCAGTGTATAGATCTCATATTGAACGTTTCTAGAAGAATGCCAACTACGATGAGCAGAACAAAGTTATTTCTTCAGTTGTTGAAGTACATGGCAAGTTGGAGAAGATTCTGGTCACCGAAGCTCTAATTCGTGAAGTTGTTAACTTTCCTGATGAAGCAGATTCTCCAATGAGATTTCCAGAAAGAATGGTGAAGGGATGTATGTTGAGAATGGGATATCAGGGAGCGTTGAATACTGGAAATTATCTGAAGTCTAAATTCACTAAGCCTTACAAGTTTTTGATTCATTGTATTCTGATGTCATTGAGTCACACCAAAGGAGGTTATGATGCGATGCGTGACTACCAAATGAATATGGTGACTGCTTTGGTACTAAACAAGAAATATAATTTTTCACATATCGTATTTCATTACATGGCAGAGAACATTATATCAAAGGTCAGGTCTTGGACGTATCCGAGATTCGTACAAATGTTGATAGATCACGCGTATCATGAGATCGACAGAAACATAAAAGATGACTTATTGGTACAATCACATATGAACAAGATTACAATTACACAGCTTGTGAAGTATCACTCAAATCACCCTGAACCGAAAGTTGATGTTGCATTCTTTGGGGCTATAAAAGATGCTAACTATGCTGATCCAGATCCAGTTGAACACCAGAACTGGAGGAATGAAGCTGAGATGAAAGAAGCGGCATATGCTGAAGAGTTGAAAGTTCTTGCAGAGTTCAAAAACACAAAGAATGAGTGGTATGTGAAAGAAACTGGGAGAAGACGCAGAAAGGCGACTCCTATAGTTCAACATGGTGAAGGATCGTCATCAAAACCTAGAAAGAAGCAAAAGAAAGCAGCAACAATATCTTTGATTGATGAACCAGAAGAAGATAATCCGGTGGTTACTGCAGAAAAGGAACAAGTGGCAGCTACTGAAGATGATCCATTTAATACTGATGTATTGTTTGATACTGATGTTTTGGAAACAGGGCCAGAAATTGTTGCTAATGTTGAACAAGTTGTAAATGTTGAAAGTCAGAAAGAGAAAGAAAAGATTGTTGAAGACATTGAAGGAGATGATGTAGATAAGAGTACAACAAGTTCATCAAGTTCTTCAGATGATGGTATTGACGAGATTGAAAGTCGAAAAAGAATTCAAGAAGAGATAGAAAAAGAGAAGCTGTTAAGAAAGAGAAAGAGACAGGAAAAGGACGATGATGATGTTTATGTGCCTTCTCCAGAGCATGTCTCAGGATCACAATCTTCTCCAAGAGTTAGAAAGAAAGATGGAGGTCGAAAGAAAGTAGTTTCTCCAAAGATTGTCAAAGCTACTCCAAAGATCAAAGTATCAAAGACTGTGCTCAAAAAGAAGAAACAAACCAAGAAACCACCTACACCACCACATGAATCAACACCACCACAATCACCTATCCAACCACCACCCCGACAACCTACTCCACCACAACAATCCTCACCACCTAAACAACCAACTCCTCCAAGACAACCATCACCTATTCATCAAACACCACCACCACAACAACCTTTTGTTACCCCACAAGAAATATTTCAAACACCTCCACTCACCCAAATGCAACCTGGTTTGTCTAGCAAAGGTCTTTATACTCCACATGATAATCTTTTAGATGTTGGAGATTTTGATTTTGCCAACACTTCACAAGTCAGAAATGTTGAAAAGAAAGTTGAAGAAGTTGTTGCTGAGAACAAGAGGCTAGCAGCTGAAAACAAGAAAGTGTCTGACCGTGAAAAGAATCTAGAAATGAGAGTAAAGAAGCTGGAGATGGAAAACAAAGAGTTGGTGAAAAGGATTGACTCTGATCAATCAGAAATAGATATTTTGAAGGTTAAAATTGCTGAACTTGAAGAAGAGAAGACAAGACGTGATGAACAGAATGAATACTTCAAGTTAAAGAACAAAGAGCTTGAAGCAGCTAAAGCATTAAGAGATCACGAGTTCTATATGCTGAACAAAGTTGTTGAAAGCATGCTTGGAACATCGGTAGACCAAAAGTTTGAAGAGTTGCAGGTTGAAGAGCTAAGAGCTGAACGTTAAGCCAAAATAGACGAGCAAATGAAAGAAAAAGGCAAAGGAGTTGAAGGAAGTTCAGCTGTGACTGAAAGATCGATTGTTCCTTCAATGGTTGTTGATAATCCTGAGCCTATCACTGCAATATCTGGTTTGTTTGAGGAGGAAACACATCTTGAAGAGTTGATGGGTAACAGTGATGATGAAGATGATGAAGAGGAGGATGAAGAGGAAGATGAAAAAGATGAAAAAGTGTTTTCTGCAAGCAGTTATGGTTCTGATGATGATGACGACGATGCTGCAGGTGGTACAGGTTTGAAAGTTACAGAAGCTTCCACTGAGAAAACAATTGATGATTTGATGAATGATTCGGTAAATGAAGAATCAGGGGAAGCAAGTGGAAAGGGGGAGTCTAGTAAAACTCAGATCGTTGAACATACGGAAAAGTTAATCTTGGGATTAGATGTTTACAGAGAAATGATGCATACTGTGGATCTTGAGTTCAAGTTCGACTTTGAAGAAGATTTGGAGTCTTTTGATATCAATCAACAGCCTGAATACACGTATAAGTATGTTGAAGAGGCTGATAAGTACGACAGAGTTGAAATTGAAGACTGGACAGATGATGAGGATGTAGTTGAAGATACTTCTAAGTTTCCTACACTTATGGAGTTCTTTGCAGAGGAAAATAGAGAAGAATTAAGACAAAAAGTAGCTGAGGCGGTGAAAGATAAGAACTTCGAGAGCACTCAAAACGAAATGGAAAAGGAAGATAGATCGAAGTGGTTCAGAAAGAGTCACGAGAGAAAGTTTAAAAGACCTTTGAAGTATTATCAGCGTGATCGAAGCGTATCTCTTGGTGACATCATCAGTTGGGGTTTCTTACCTCAGGTGAATGCGTATGCAATTAGAAGAGAGTGCGGAGTACAATACTTTGAACGTTTATATGACATCATGTCATTACCTTGGTGGGATGTAGATGAGCTATCGAAGAATGATGTGGCTATGTGGGGTTACATCAAGTATGAGTCATTGAAAGAATTTCGTAAATGGAAGCCGCATCATCCAAAGCGTGTACAGAGGGTAGATCTAGATACCGGTGTTACAGAGACTATCCTTAACGTCAAACCTCCGAGAACAATGAAGACAATTCTAATGCCTCAGATGGAACAAGACTTTTATAAAGGGTTCATTGGTTGGGTTTATAGTTGTATTTCTACCGAAGCCATTATTACTTACAGAGCAAGAGGGGAGATTCGAGAGATACATGTTTATGATCCCATGTGGCTTGTAAATTGCTTTGCGAAAGATATAGAATGCCTTTTCATCAACAAGATTCACTATCAACCAGCAGATAGAGAACAAGCGCAACAGTTTCAACGTGTTGTTTCCCTTTGCTTTCAGAAAGGTATCAATTCTGAGAGTAAATGGAAATCATCTTGGTGGTCGCTTGATGAGAAGATGAAAAGGAAAGCCAAACGTGAACGTCAAAAACTTGAAGAAAAGAAAGGTACGTTTTTGAAGATGCAAGCCGAAGAAGAGAAAGTGAAGAAGAAAGAGAATGAACGAATAAGGATTGCGCTTAGTAGGACGCCGAAGCCAAGGGAAGAGTCGTTCAGAGCTGTTTGAAGACCCAAAAACAAGACGAAGACTGCGGCTGTATCCAAGGGGGAGTTTTTTGGTGCATAATGTCTAAAGCCTGCGTCTTAGTCTTAGTTAATCAATGTATAGGGTCTAGTTTGGTTAATTATGTATTGTATAGGGGTTAAAGGTGTAATTGTCGGGTTTTCGTGTAAAGGTTTCACTTATATGGACATGTCCATAAAAGCGAAACTATTTGTTAAAAGGTTTCGCTTATTTGGTCTGTTCACATAAGCGAAACTAATCCCTTATATATACCCCAAGTGTTTTCTCATTTTGCACGTTGATGTCAGAAGTGTAGCCGACCTGCTGACCTTGTATTTCATGAAAGTTGAATGAGAAAACGTTGTTAAAGTGTATTACTTCTGTTTCTACTCATTTCTTCTACAGTTTTGCTTTGACTCATGCCAAAAATGTATTTCCGCTACATTTTCGGTAGGTGCTAGCTCCGATTGTCTCAAACGCCGGTCAAACTCGGTCCTACACTTTCAGCCATCATTTTCAAATGATATCTCATTCTTTGTGCATAGTACTCAGTATCATCATCACTGTCTTCTTCAACTCTAGCAACAAAAGCTGTGTGAACTGGAGCTTTGTTAGGATCATAATCATCCCAATTGAAATTCTCCCAGCTAAACCCTTCAGGTAATTTTTCATCATCTTGATCAATCACACATGCTTTAGCTTCAGATGGAATATAATTATCCCAGTTGAACCCTGTTGATGACTTCTTCTCTTCTTGATTCACCACACATGCTCTTTTTGAAGAATCTTCAATCACATTTCTTCCATGTGCTGTTTGTGCCTGATGTTTTGCTGGTTGTTAAGCAACTTGATGGTAGATGGCCTTCCGATAGTAATCATTGTTGTTGAATGGATTTTGAGCTCCACTTGCTTCGCGATTAGTGCACTCTCTCTTGAAGTGTCCTTTTTCCCTGCAACGAAAACAAGTGACTTTAGATTTATCAAAACCTAAAGTCGAAACATTAGCCTCACGAAGATCATCTCTTCCTGTGATCTGCTTGAATTTCTCAGGTCTCCTCAACACGCTAGCCAAACACCATTTTATATCCATTAGCTCCATCTCCTCAGCATCGATCTGATCGTAATCCTCCTTAGTCAATATTGGATTCCCGATCCGACCTGCAACAAAACTACCATAAGATTCTAAAACAGTTCCCAATAAAGACACATGGCTTTTTGCTAATTCTTTAGAATATTCCTGATCATTTTCAAGATTCAATACAATGTTGCATTGAAGCTTCTTGCCATTTCTTGTTGCTGAAACATTTGGATCAAATGATGGAAATGATGAAAAACTTGTGTTGTTGGATGAACTTCCAGATGAGTTCTTTGCATTGAATGCAGTTTCAACTTTTGGTGACATGTTGGTTGTTTTATCATTCAACCCGGCTTTGTAGTACAAACTTATATCTTGTTCACCATCAAACACTTTCATTCTTGAAATCTTTATCTGTTCCATTTCTTGTGCTTCAAGCTTTTCAATAAACTTGCTCAGTGTTAGATTGTTGAAACCTTCTTTGTTTCTTAGCATCATCAAGTATGTACCCCAAGTTTCATGAGGTAATGCATCAGCAAGTTTCTCAATCAACTCTTCATTTTCTTTGATAATGCTAGCCCTCTTCATGTTCACCAATAAATTGCAGTATCCTTCAATTATCTGCTTTGTGCTTTCATTTTTCAAACCATGGAATAAATCAAGCTCTTTTTTCAGAAGTGATTTCTTGTTTTTGATCATCTCTTGGCTTCCAACAAACTTAGATCGCAATGCTTTCCAAATCAAATATGCACTCCCAGTGTGTTGTAGTAAAAGCATGATATACTCTTTGACTGCCTGTTGCAGTAAGCTAATCATCATCTTTTCGTTTTTGTATTTCTTTTTCTCCTCAGGACTAAGATCTTTGATAGGAACCACATCTTCGTCGTCATTAGTTGGTCTAACATATTTTGTTTCAATGCATTCCCAAGCATCTAAGTAATTAGCTTGCACCCAGTTCTCAAAACGTTCTTCCCAACTCTTATACTCCTCGATGTTCATGAGTTTGGGTGGTTTTTGCATAGTTCCCGTTTCATTTTCCAACATCGTCTGCTGAGCAACTGTGATCGGGGTAGCAAAGGCACTATAAAAATCCTCGTCCATGATTCGGATATCAAGAAATTCTTAAACTGTTTTTCAAGCGAAATAACACTCTTCAAGCTAGACCCTTTTCAAGCGGAACCACTAATTTGAAGCGGAATCAGTCAACATTTTTCAAGCGGAACCTTGGTTTGGAGCGGAATCAAACTGAATTTTTAAGCGAGATCTCTTTTTCAAGCGGAATACCACTTGTAGGATCGTTTTCGGACCCGAACGAGTCGATCCGAAGAAATTTTCTCAGTTTGAACGGCGGAAACAGATAAACTGAACTCAATTCAGCAAGATTTACACTTTAAACTGTCGATTTGATTGATAAAATGACTTTTACAGTGTGACGACACTTCGGCAGCACTTCGTTGCAAAACCGGAAAACTGATTTGTGATTCCGCTCGAGATGTCCTATATATAGACGATCAAATTCCGCTTGAACATGTGCATGTTCATTTCAAGCGGAATCAGGACTAATAATTCAAGCGGAATCAGACTAATATCTCAAGCGGAATAAGGACACTTCTGATTTCGCTTGAAAGTGACTTTATGTCATTTCAAGCGGAATCACCCCTAATATCCACTTTCTTGTTTTTCGTGCCCTGATCTAACTAACTCTATACAAGACTCGATACAAGACTCGATACAAGACGAAGACGACAGACGGATGCACCAACAAAGGACAGGGTGGATACCAAGGGAACCACCCCAAGTGCAACAGGTGCAACAAGCATCATAGCGGGCAGTGCCACAAGGGTCGTTGTCTGAGATGTAACAAGTTGGGTCATGAAGCCAAGGATTGCAGGAGCCCACGTCCTGCGAATCAGAATCGTCAACAACAATAACAAGCTCCCCAGAACCACCAGCAGCAGCAATAACAGGGCAATAAAGGATGCTTTCAGTGTGGCGCTGAAGGCCACTTTAAGAGGAACTGTCCTCAGCTGAACCAGAGTCAGAACAACAACAACCAAGGAAACGGGAACAACAATGGAGGCAACAATGGAGGCAACAACTGGGGTAACAATAATGGCAATGGCACCCAAGGTCGTGCCTTCATGATTGGTCAGGGTGATGCAAGGAACGATCCCAACGTTGTGATGGGTAAGTTTCTTCTAGACGACTTCTTTGTTACTGTTTTATTTGATTCGGGTGCCGATACTAGTTATGTGTCCTTAAAAGTTAGCCAAATGCTTAAGCGCACTCCAACACTTCTGAACACCAAACACACGGTAGAGCTAGCAAACGGTAAAAGTCTCGAGGCCACACACATAGTTAAGGGTTGTAGCCTCGTCTTAGTTGGTCAGACCTTCTCTATCGACCTTATTCCTATCGTTCTGGTTAGTTTCGATGTTGTTATTGGGATGGATTGGTTATCTCATCAGCAAGCGGAAATTCTTTACAACGAGAAGGTTGTCCGCATCCCTCGTTCTGGTAAAGAACCCCTCATAATTCGTGGCGACAAGAGTGGTGCTGTTGTGGGCATCATCTCTTTCCTTAAGGCCCAGAAGTGTTTACGAAAGGGCCACACTGCTATTCTAGCCCTCGTTTCTGATACATCCACGGAAGAAAGGAAGATAGAAGACATACCTATTGTACGTGATTTTACTGAGGTATTTCCTGAGGAATTACCTGGTCTTCTGCCTCATCGTCAAGTTGAATTTCAAATCGAGCTCGCTCCTGGAGCTGGAGCAGCGCCCATAGCTCGAGCACCTTATCGTCTAGCTCCATCAGAACTTGAAGAACTGTCCACGCAACTACAAGAACTCTTAGAAAAGGGTTTCATACGTCCTAGCTCTTCGCCTTGGGGAGCTCCAATGTTATTCGTGAAGAAGAAAGACGGTACCTTCAGAATGTGTATTGACTACCGTGAACTCAACAAGGTGACCGTGAAGAATCGTTATCCTCTTCCACGCATTGATGACTTATTCGACCAGTTGCAAGGGTCGAGTTTCTATTCCAAGATTGACCTAAGGTCAGGCTACCATCAACTGAGAGTCCGAGACGAGGATGTCCCTAAAACGGCATTTAGGACTCGTTATGGGCACTACGAATTTCTGGTTTTGCCTTTCGGATTGACGAATGCACCTGCGATCTTCATGGATATCATGAACCGAGTGTGCAAACCTTACCTGGATAAATTTGTCATAGTCTTCATCGACGACATCCTGATCTATTCTATGAGTCAGGAGGAACATGAGCAACACCTGAGGCTTATTCTGGAACTTCTTCGAAAGAGCAGTTGTATGCCAAGTTTTTGAAATGTGACTTCTGGCTTTGCGAAATCCACTTTCTAGGCCATGTGGTAAACAAGGATGGGATTCATGTGGATCCATCTAAGGTTGACTCGATCAAGAACTGGCCTACACCCCATACACCAACAGAAATCCGCCAATTCTTGGGTTTGGCAGGATATTACAGAAGGTTTATCAAGGATTTCTCAAAGATTGCGCAACCTCTCACTTCACTGACTCAGAAGGGTGTCACCTATCGTTGGGGTGATGCATAGGAGTCCGCATTTTCGCACTTAAAAACAGACTTTGTAGCGCACCTATCCTCTCTTTGCCTGAAGGCACAGATGATTTTGTGGTTTACTGCGACGCTTCCATCCAAGGACTTGGTTGCGTGTTGATGCAACGTGACAAGGTCATTGCCTATGCATCGCGCCAACTTAAAGTTCACGAAAGGAACTACACTACGCACGACTTGGAATTGGGAGCAGTTGTTTTCGCACTTAAGATATGGAGATATTACCTGTACGGTACCAAGTGCACCATTTACACCGATCACAGGAGTTTCGAGCATATCTTCAAGCAAAAGGAGTTGAACATGCGACAACGTCGATGGGTCGAGCTCTTGAATGATTACGAATGCGCGATCAAATACCATCCAGGCAAAGCCAATGTCGTGGCCGACGCCCTCAGTCGAAAGGATACTATACCTAAGCGTGTACGTGCGTTACAGCTTACCATTCACTCTAGCCTTCCCGCTCAAATACGAGATGCTCAGGTTGAAGCGTTGAAACCAGAAAACCTCAGGGTTGAGTCCTTACAAGGATCGAGGCAGCGGTTAGAACAAAAGGAAGACGGTGCCTACTATGTAACAGGGCGCATCTGGGTCCCACTTTACGGAAACTTACGCGAGCTTGTGATGGACGAAGTGCACATGTCTCGTTATTCAGTACATCCTGGTTCAGATAAGATGTACCACAATCTCAAGACTACGTATTGGTGGCCTGGTATGAAAGCCAACATAGCAATCTACGTTAGCAAATGTTTGACTTGTGCGAGAGTCAAGACCGAATATCAGAAACCATCCGGCCTACTTCAACAACCAGAGATACCTAAATGGAAATGGGAGCAAATTTCCATGGATTTCGTTACTGGCCTGCCTCTCTCAACGCGGAAATGATACCATTTGGGTGATCGTGGATCGACTGACTAAGTCTGCACATTTCCTGGCTATCAAGGAAACGGTTTTCTACTCTAGCAGACATCTACCTAAAGGAAGTAGTATCAAGGCACGGAGTGCCAACCTCCATTATTTGTGATTGTGACTCGCATTTTACATCTGAATTATGGCAAGCTATGCACAAGTCCTTTGGTTCTCGATTAGACATGAGCACAACATATCACCCACAGACGGATGGGCAATCTGAACGCACCATCCAGACCCTCGAAGACATGCTTCGGGCATGTGTAATCGACTTTGGCAATGGCTGGGAAAAACACCTCCCGTTAGTAGATCATATAACAACAGTTACCACACCAGTATCCAAGTCGCTCCGTTCGAGGCATTGTATGGACGGAAGTGCCGATCATCTCTTTGTTGGGCAGAGGTTGGCGACAGTCAAATCACAGGCCCAGAACTTGTAATAGATACAACCGAGAGGATTGCTCAGATACGACAACGAATTGCGGCAGCTCGTGACCGTCAGAAAAGCTATGCTGATAAGCGAAGGAAACCACTCGAGTTCCAGGTTGGGGATCGAGTGCTGCTCAAAGTCTCACCTTGGAAAGGTGTAGTTCGTTTTGGAAAACGAGGCAAACTCAATCCGCGTTATGTCGGACCATTCGAAATCATTGAGAAAATTGGCAAAGTCGCCTACAAACTGAATCTACCGGAAGAAATCAGCGGAGTTCACAATGTTTTCTACGTGTCAAATCTGAAGAATTGTCTGTCAGATGAAACCCTCATAGTTCCCTTAAAGGAACTCACTATCGACGACCAGCTGTGATTCGTCGAGGAACCAATAGAGATTACTGATCGAGATGTTAAGATTCTCAACCGAACCAGAATACCTCTTGTCCGAGTTCGCTGGAATTCTTATCGTGGCCCAGAGTATACCTGGGAACGAGAAGACCAAATGAAATTCAAGTATCCCCAGCTGTTTAGAAAAAGTGTAACCACTACTGAGACTGAAGCTACTGCAGAATTTCGGGACAAAATTCCAAACCAATGGGGGGATGATGTGACACCCCAGGAAAACCAGGAAACCACGCAACCTAACTAGCTTCCTCAGTAACCACACGCTGAATTTCGTGACGAAATTTTTTTAACAGGGGGAGAATGTGACAACCCTCAAAATTTCATGTATCCGTACGATTTATTTATGTTAATTAAACTGCTTGATGCCTGTGCTGAATTACTTAACTGCTTTCTGATTTCTGTGTCACACTTACATGTGCTTGTTAACATACTCGTCTTGTGCAGAAAAGTTACTGAATAGTCCTGTATGCTTTTCTGAGTGTTGGGAATTAAAAGTGTTGCAAAAAGAAACATAAAAGACACTAAACGAAATAACTTAGCACTTTAACGGAACGGTACCTAACCGAAAAACCGGACATTACCCGGAACACTAAAATATTGCAAAAAGCATTGTTTTTATTTTTCTGAACTAGTTATGGTTCCCATACACCATAACACCCACTAAATATCTAGTAACTAACTCAAGTAAACATACACCTGATTTCTAACTAATAAGTAATCAACTAGTTATAATTTTGCAATTAACCCCCCCTCCTAGCCTAATCGACCACATGCCTAAAGTGGTGGGATTTCTTTGAATTTTTAATTAAGATATGTATGTACTCAAGGAAACATTTTATCCAAGGGATTATGTTGTAGTATCGATTATAAGAATGCAACATGGACCTAACTTCATTACTTACACACATCAAAGCACACCACAAAACTCTCTCTTCTCCTCTCTTGGTTCGGCCGAGATCAACAACCCCACAACCACCATCATCACTTCATCTTACATACATTCCACACATATACAAGGGTGTTAGAAGGTGCACAAGGAAACTTGGAGCTTTCAGAAGTTCAAAGACCTTCCTCGTTCGCTATTAACCACCTCATTTCTTCTCTTGAACATCCCTAGCCTTGAGCTAGTGGTAAGAACATCCTATACTTCATATTTCATCTTATTTAGGTGGTTAAAGTAGGTTACATGATGATAAACTTAAAGAACACTAAGAAACTTGAACTTGAAACATGAACTTGAAACATGAACATAAGCTTAAATCATGAAGAAACCATGTTATTTTAGTGTTGATATGCTTGTTGATTGTTGGTTGTTTGTAGAAATGATGTTGATCATCACGTAGTCTTGCTAGATCATGATTAAAAACATAATCTAGCAAGATGAGAGGATGAACATGTTGAAAGTTATGGAGCATCCTCACGAAAAGTCATGAACTTGAATAAATATGATGTTTTCTTGTAAAACGATGAATAAGTAAGTTTAAAGTCTTGTAAATCTAAATGTTTCAAGTATGATTTACCAAGAAACCAAGTTAAAAATACAAGTTTACTAAATCTTGGTTCTTACATAAATAAACATCATTTTGGTGGTTAACAAAATAAAGAAACACATGTGTAACAAGAAAAATACATGAAGAAGTATTTTTAGAATATATGAACATAAGTTATAAAGAATCATATTCTTTAAAAATGGGGTTTTTAAAGAAGTAATCACACTTTAAAGGGTAACAAGACTTACTAAATACACTAGTAAGTTAATACACATTTTTATTAACTTTCAAGTTCATGATATAGAAATTAATGTTTGTTTTAACAAGATTAGTAAGTAAAAATTGTATATTGTTGATTGATGATTGTTGAATAATTTTTGGAAAAGAAAATGATATGCTTAATAGCATGGACACCTCCGTTTACAAAGGAAACTCTGGCGAAATTTTCTAAAAATTTCAACACTTAGAAAATATTTTTATAAACAAGCGTTACAAGTATATTTTATAACTCGGGAGAAAATATTTTTATAAACAAGCGTTACAAGTATATTTTATAACTTGGGTTTCGAATATAAACTTCACCATAATTTTTGTAACAAAATACAAAGTATCGGAGGTTGGTTTTGTAAATACAAACTGGTAAATATATATTTAGAATATATATCCTATACTAGAACACTTGTGTGGGTACTAGTTTATTTTGTGAGATAGTTAATATTATATTAGGGTAAAATCATATAACTTAACAAAGTACCTTGACATTAGAATTGTGTGGTACGTGATAGAAGTAATGAGTAGATAAACCGTACGTAGGATACGTGTTATGCATGAGAATCTGATTGCTATCTGTACCTTATTAGGACATGCTTGATTTCCTGATTATTAGAGTAACTAATCTAACCAAGCAAACCAAGGTGAGTTCACACACTTTCTAAGGCATGGGATTCCCGGTGGTTGGGAATGGGTTAAAAAAAAAAATTAAAACGTAACCTACATATCCTCCTTGGGTAGGATATGTACCGCCATCCTCCATAGGTAGGATGCCAATATTAATCCTGCGTATTCTCCTTGGGTAGAATACATACGTTCGTCCTCCTTGGGTAGGACAACAACCTTAAAACTTACTAGACAAAACTCTCATGAAGTCCCTCATTTTATATCGACTTAATCGCCGAGGCCAATGGCGAGCGGGTCATTAGTTGATAGCGCTATTAGGTTTAACAAACCTCACACTGTGCCAATCGGACGGGCGTGTACTAATGGACTATGGTAAACTATCAGTGATGATAGACACTGATGTAGGGCACAACTTATTTTCGTTAGTAGTCGATATGGTACGGTCTAGTGGTTCACATGGGGAAACCCCCACTGATTATGGATATGGTTTGGGTAATAAAGAAGGAATTGGTTAACCTTACTTTCAACTATGGGGTAACCGCCATGGCAATTAAGCCAACGAAAGACAAACCATGTTTTCGGAAACAACTTAAAACTAAACAACCAACCGTGAACTCACTCAACTTTGTTGTTGACTCGTTGTTACATGCCTTACAGGTCGTTAGATGCTTATGGAGCTTGCACGAGGAGGAAGTCATTGTGGGATATGGACTGATATGTCCCGTGCTTAATAATTAAACTTTATGAACTTATGGATCTTATGTTTTGGTCTTTAAACTTATGAACCATGAACTTATGATTTGGTCTTACGTTTTATGCTTCCGCTGTTAACTTAAAGTCGGTTACCTTCTTTAGGTCACCATTTATATTGTTGTTGATTTTATTTACTTAATTACGTTGTTCAATATGATTGGTGGCTCAATCCTGGTCATGTCACGCCTCCCAGCGGTGATACTCCGCATGGTGGATTTTGGGGGTGTGACACCTTTAGCCACACTTTTAAGTTTTACGACCACTAAAATGTGTGTGTGACCGTATGATACCTACGATGACTCGAGCTTTGGTCACACTTGACTTGAACAAAATATGTGTGGCGAAAGACATAAAGTCACACTTTTTTGTGTGGCTATATCCCTATTTTGGCGTAGTGCATCAACACACACCCACACATCCTCATTTTCATCCATCATTCAAGCAATCAAAGGTGTTACGAAGGTGCACAAAGGTGATCTAAGGAGGCTTGAAGCAAAAGAAGTGAAAGGACCTTCTTGAGGAGCTTTTATCCACTCATCTTCTTCTTCTTGTTCTTGCCACATCCCTAGCCACAAGAGCTAGTGGTAAGCTCCATAAACCATCTTTTACTTCATGTTATTAGTATGTACAAGTTACACCATCAAAGAACCTAAACTTTAAAAGATGGTAACATGAAGATCTAACATAATCTAAGTGAAAACAAGTTGTTTTGAAGTTGTTTGATGTATGTTATGAAGTTGTGAATGTTGAATCTTGTTTTTCTAGTTAGATCCATCATATGTAAGCTTGTTAGAAGCATAGATCTAACAAGTTTAAGCATGGATCTTGAAAGATCCATGGTGAAACTTGAAGATGAACTTAAAAGATGTTTATGTGAACATGAGAAATGGTTTTTAAAAAATTCACCGGGGTAACCCTTTACCAAAAAAAAAAAAAGAAAAAAGAAATGGTTTTAAAGAATGTTTTCATTATCTTGAAGTAACTAAACTTATGGATGGTTAAGTTGTGAAATAAAGTTTCATAAAAAGTTTACAAAAAGCCTAACAAGAAGCTTTTAAGAAATATTCAAGTTCATCCTAGAGTTTAACATGATGATTTTAGTGTATGTAACTTGTGAGATGATTGAAACTTGATTTTTGATGATGAAAAGAAAATAAACACATGTTTTGAAAACATGGGAAACCTTCATTTTTAGGGGAAACTATGTCAAAAATTTTATAAAATTTTGACACTTAGAAAAATATAAGTTTTGGTGAAACTTATTCCCCAAAAATTCATCCAAAAATATTTACCAAGGTTTCCTAATTTTTATACAAAATTTCAAGTCAAGAAATAAGGTTTTCTTCAAGGATAAAATCAATATTAAGTATGTATATTTTTAGAAAAATATATATATATTTAGTGGTCACCAAATTATGTGCTAAGTGTATACTATGTGTATTATATGTATTAGTGTATTAGGAACTTGAAAAATACACTAAATACTCCCAAGGAGTATAAATACCAAAATACACACAAAGATATACAAGGAAGTATTTATAAATATATATACAAAAGTTACCCATAAAAGGGGTATTTGGACAAGATACAAAATATATATTAACATAAATATATTCCTCACAATATATGGACTTGGACAAATATTTGGACATTTTGGACATAAATATACATTCTGGACAAACATATATAATTACTACCAAGTAATGAGAATTATACAAAAATTGGATAACTGACAAAAATTAGAAAGTATGACAAAAATGTATATATCATAAACTAACCTTAAAAATATATATTTTTAAGAAATATAATTCCAGAAAGTACTAAAAATCAAAGGATTGATTTTTGGCAAATAATGAAAAATACACAAGTATTTACATATAAATACAAGTATACTTTCCTAAGTATACTTATACAAAAATAATATTGAATATATTATTTAACAAATTACTTATATTTATTTTTGGAAAATAATATAAGTATCATATTTTGGATAAGTTAAAAATATATATTATTTTTAACATATATCGTTTTTCAAATACTACATATACAAATATATATTTTTGGGAATAAAATATATATATATATATATATATATATATATATATATATATATATATTTACAAGTGAAAAATACAAGTTCAATTTACAATAACGCGACGAACGGGCGAGACCCGACAATCAAGGGCACGACCCTCACTTATGACGAACTTATACCAAACAAACACCTAACTTAAGATGGTGACTTGTAGTTAGTAAGTTACAAGTCTAGTGATTAACGTATGTAGGACGTGTATAGGTTACGATGTCTACGGGACAAGCACCGGTGAAGTTTCGACGAAGAACACGCAAATTAGTGAGTTCATGTCCCCACTTTTAAACATTTTCTTGTTTTCTAAACTTTAGGGAAAATACATGTATTATGGTATGTAGAAACGAAACTAAGGAATGACATATAAATCATGTTATGAATAGGGTGAAACTTAGGCACCATTAATCAATGTATACATTTAGACCGGGGAGCGGAAGGTTAGATCTAATGGGTTTCAGGCAACCTCACTCTTGGCCTACTTCTACCAAAGAGCGCTTTTGTGTCTCAGTCAAGGTGACAAAAATGCCTAGGTTTGGAGGCTTCCGATGTCGTGACAAATGTTAATGTCCTCGCGAAACATTAGCGATCTTGATTTCCTTACATCTATAGAATACAGTTACAAATACGTTTTACAAAGTACATGCCATGTTTTCATACAACATTGCTTAAGCATTCTATACAAATCTGCATGAATTCACACCAACTTTTGTTGACGATTTTCAAAACTTAGATGTATTTCGGGAAGCAAAGTGGATGCACGCGCGGTCTCTTTGCTCAAGAATGTTGTTTATGTTTCAAGTTATTATGTGTCTATGCTCCGTTGCCACTTTTGATGGATTTGTTTGTTATATCCCGCCTCCTTGCGGACATATAGCGAACAAAACCTTGATCTTTGATTTGGAATGAAGTTGTAAACTTTTCAAACAATTATCTTTTATTATGATGTAAAATTTAAACTTAACTTTTGTTTTGAATGGTTGAACTATGAATGGCAATTTGGAGTGGTTTTATATTCATGTAGTATGTTTACTTATCGTATATAATGAGAAGCTTTCAGATCACACATCGTGCTTCTGCCTTTGAAAGGGGTGTGATAGGGGACACGACCCCATGGCCAAAGTGCTAGTAACAATGTTGAACAGAAAACTTACAGTATGGTGGACACGGGGGCGTGCTGGGTGAGCACGGCCCATGCCACCTTCTCAGCAGAATTTTTTTTACATCAGACAGTTAGTTGAGCACGGGGGCGTGCCTGGTGGATTTCAAGGTTAGTGGGAGAAGTACCAATCGCCGCTTACCATTACTCCGTTTACTCCTCTTGTACCCAATGCAACAACTGCAACTGCACCTGAAGCTACTGCACCAACTCCAAATTTACCTCCATAATCAGAACCCATTATTCCTCATAACGAAGGCACATCAAACGCTCAATACTAAGAAAACGCTGAACCCGATAATCAACTCAGTCGGTCATCTAGGCCCAAAATGTGACAACTGCCACTTTTCCGGTAACTTTCGTACACTTAAATTACTCATTTTTAGCTATACAGTTATGCGTTTTAAACATCCAAACTGCATATTTCATGACATACACTTAGAATACTCATGAAATACTTACTTATGATGCACATGATGCATTTTATTTGAATACATTTGAAACAGTTTAAACAATGAATCAAAACAACTAGAATAGCACCAAGTAGACTAGTATGCTGACAAAAACGCAGGATCCACAGAAACCATCTTAATGACATCTTTTGGACTCAGACGAAAGTCCAACATCTAATATACATTAAACCCTAACTAGGAATGCAAGGGTTTGGTTTAATACCTTCCCGGAGTCCGATAACACTAAAAACTGCCCGAAAAGCACTAAAAGTCACAATTGCAACACTTTTTCTACATAAATTCTGCAGAAATCAGCATTGTAAGTTATATGCAATGTACAAAAGTGTTGTTTAACCTAGAATTCATATTAGAATACCTTGGGGTATCATCTAAACCAAGAATCACGTCAATTCACACAACTTACACAAGCTTAGCGTTCAAATAACGACTAACGGAAACAACGCCAAATGAATATCCGAACGATATCTAATCTTTTTTTAGTGACCATCTAACATTATTTGGATCATTTTGGTCTAGTAATGGTCACTTAACACCTTGAAACAATTAAAACAATTAAACATCTAAAGCATTCCTTGAAATCTCCTAAAAATTCTAACACTTTTCAACAAAGAAACAAGTTCACAACATGGAGACCTGTAACACCCCAAAACTCGAATTATTAAATTCATTAGTATGTTACCATGTTTAATTAAAAGAAATACAATAACAAAGTTATTAAACTTGGTTAAATGCCTAACAAAACAATTAAGAGAATGAATTGGGTAAAATTATGATCAAGTAACAACTAGAAGGGGCAAGGTTGCCAAAAAGAGGAAACTTATATTTGATTAAAATTAAAACCCAAAACACACACTGGGTGTGTCTGTGGGTGTCGATATCACGACTAGGAGAAGAAGGAGAAGGGGTGAAACCCTAGTTCATAAAAATCTTCAAGTTGAAAGGGGAATTTGGCTAAAAACTAATGCATGGACTCAAATTCATGATCATCTAGTCTTGCTACACATGAGGTAAGTTGTAGAAGTTAATTTAGTGATTTATTATGAAGTGAATCCATGATCAATTCATGAATTTGTATGGAGTTAAGCATGTAGAGGTGTTAGAATCACCAAATAGATTATGTGTTATGAACAAGTCCAAGTAATTTGATGTCTTGACATGAAACCCACTTGGTGATGATGTAGATGATAACATGAGTGTATCATTCATGTGTAAATCATGTGCAAATTCGATTGATTATGTTATATGTGGTGTATTCTTGTTTGTTAGGTTGAAGTATAATATGAAATTTATTGATGTTTAGTTGTATGGATGAATGAATGCTAGGATAAGGAATGAAAGCATAAAAGGATTGTACATTAGGCTTAGATGGTAGTACGCACACAAGTTGTATGATGAAATGTCTAGGTGAAGTTAGAATGAGAGATATTTAGAAAAGATTTGGTGAAAACTAAATCTGTCCAGAAAGTTAAATCCAAATGTAATCGGTGATTGAGTTTGTGAAAACTGATGTTTATTGAGTTTGTGATGAACTCCCAGGAAAAACCTTTTAAACCCAACTGGAATTGCATTTTTTCGACGAAAAATTAACGTTTTATGAATTTTTCCATATCGAAGGTTCAGGCTGCGTTTTCTAGCAGAATTTGTAGCCCATTACGAATGTCATAACTCAATTTAGGAATTGAGTTTTGATCTCAAATGTTTACTGCAGGTAGCTTCAGGTGATTCCAAAAATATCCAACTGGAATTTCGTTAATCGGATAAACGAGTAATTTTAAATGAATTTTTCCGTAAGTTGTAATCAGAAGTGACGAATCTGATTGCAGCTTAGTAAATGAATTTTTTTTAAATTTTTGGTAGAGAATTAGACTCTAAAAATTTAACACAAGGATAAACCCTCCGAGGGGTATGTCACATTAAAAGATTGTAATTTTTCAAGCTCGTAAGTACAGTAAACGGACGTCCCAAAATAGCCCCTTTTCAGTGAATTGAGCTATACATGTTAGTGAATGATTGATTAATGAAAGTAATGTGACTAAGTGGTTATATGTTTACCGGATTGGAAGTGTGTATGATTGATAGTTGAGTTTTTAGAAAGTCAACAAGGTATGAATAATAAGGTTAGACTTCCTAACACTATTGTGAGAATAAGGAGATCATGTAAATATTTGCTAGATTAGCATATGACGTACATGACGGTAAGTTGAATTGGTTATGTTATGAATGATCTGATAATGGATCTATGCCATATGTATGTTAGTAGTTGCCCAATAAAAGTCAATGAGACATAGGAACAGAATGATTGATAAGATGAATGATCATGTATACTAACAATGTTGTAATAAAATGGAATCAAAGGATATGCATCGCGTTAGCAAGGAATCAAGCGAAGAAAGCTAACGAGTCAAGAGGAGACAAGGAAGTGAAAGCGAGAACTGACGCTCAAGGTAAGTGAATTTCGATTCAGTTCTTAGTAGGTATAATAAATTTTGATAATTATGAATATAGGATATCATGAAGGATTATGTAAAAATCGGAAGTATTAGGCTAAGTAATGCTCTAATTGGACGAAGGTTGTTAACTAAGCCGGAAGTAATTTGGTGGGATTGAACGGGTCGAATAATTTGTAATTGAATATTAAGTTGAAAGAATATAAGTTAAGGATTTCCTTAGTCCGGATCTTAGATTTTGAGTCCTTATGATACAAGACCAAATTACGGTCATGTGGGAAGAAACAGGAGGTTAAACGGGTAGTCGGGTTGAAAGATATGCATGTTTTTGTGCATTATATGCTTAAAATATTGAGCTGGGCAGATGCAGCTTAAGAAAAAAAAACTAACATTATGTCGAAACCGGTATGTCGCGCTACGCGACCGCAGGCAGGGAACAACGTCGCGCCACGCGACATAAGTCGCGAACCGCGACAAAGTGAGCTAAATCTCTCGCTGCCCGCGAGAGACCACTGAACTGGCAAAAATCTTTATTTTGTTTATTTTGGTCATGGAACTTGTTTTAATTGGTTTTCAAGGCCTCATAACTAATGTTTAAGATGGTTTTGATTATAAGTAAATGTTATAGGTCTCCGGATAGTATAGGTATGGATTTACCTTCGTGTTAGTGAAGGAAATCTATAGGTGAACGTGTTTAGGAACGAGTAAGTATGTATTTCAATATGTATAAAACTTATATTTTGGAAAGTTGTGAATATGACATGTTAATAAAAATATATGAGAATAAAAGTGGTAAGCAGGAACTCGTAGGTATGTATGCGTGGATGAATGTATGCATGTATATAGATGTATATGATTGTATGTACGTATGTAGAAATGCATGCATGTATGAATGTAAGTTGCTATGAATGTACGTAGGAATGGTTTCAATACGATTGAGTATTGACGATTACTAATGATATGCCTTGAGATTTGAAATGTAATGCAGGTATGAGATCGTCAGGTTCATGAGGAATAGAAGCCGAACTTGGACAAAGAATTTAACAGGATAATCGAATGAATCCAAGTTCATATTGTGGAGTGTTATAAGATTTTCAAATTATATAGTTTAATGTTATATGGTGATGTCAATGACTAACGGATAAGTTGTATATGATGTCCACAGGAATCACACGGATTTCCTCTACCACTAACGAAGATAAATGGGCGAAGATCGAGTTAAAAAGCAAGGAATGTACGGAAGAACGGTCACATTGTTTGAATTCTGTAACATTTTAAAGTATTAATTTAGGTGTAAATGTTGTGAATTACTTCTAGGAAACATATGAGATTTTGTAATTGAGCCTTCACGTAAGTAATGTCGTTAATAAAGAAAGAAAATTTAAGGCTCGTTTTTCCGCTGCATCGTTTTTAAGATGTTATGCGTTAGGGTGTTACAAGTTGGTATCAGAGCCCTGGTTTGAGGGAAATCAAGTATGAGGATGTAAATACTTGAACTCAAACCTGTGTACTCTTGTGACAAGGAACCCGTACAATCCAAGACTCGATCAAGATCTAAAGGTAGAAGTGCATGTAAGTATGTATTTAAGTATATATATGAAGAAAATTAACAGTATGTTATGTGTAAGGTAAGCATAGTTGTTTGGAGAGGATGATTCCTTAATGCGGTCTAGGATCGACACCAAGGCATGTAATAAGACAAAATGATCCCAGGTACATAGACTCAATATGTGGATACATGTAATGGTAAAACCTATCATCGGAAGGAAAATTTTAAATGAAAGATAATAATGGTATGGTAAAGAAGTTTTGAAAATGTTACACGTGCCGAAACCTAATTTTTCAGACATAAGGTGATGGTTACTCGAAGACACAAAACTAGTATGTGGATTGCGTCCCTGGGCAGTACGTAAGAAACATATGACGTTCGTGAGACCGTGGTAATTGTTGCAGGTATGTTCGGAAGAATTGGGTACTAGGTGGACGTGTAGGTGAAAAGAGTAGTAGGATTCTCAAGAAATTGAGAGTACTAAATACGAAAGAAAGTATGAATGATATGTTAGAATCTGCGAGACGGATTCGTAACATAGAAGGAATGAATGATATGAATTATATGTTGGAATCCGCGAGACAGATTCGAAACATAGAAGGAATGAAGGATACGTATGATATGTTAGAATCCGCGTGATAGATTCAAAACATAGAAGAAACGAAAAGTATAAATGATATGGTATAATCCAGGAGACAGATTCAAAACATAGAAAGGAATGAAAAAGTAGAATAAAAAGTTTGAATCCGCAAGAAATTACGGATCAAACAAGTAAGAACGAACGATAAGAATGAAAAGTCCGAATTCGTAAGTAAGTACGAACTAGACAAGTAAATTTTCTTTAAAGCGGATATTATCCAGGTTATGTTTTAAACCTCTATATATGTATATATATATATATAATGCTAGACAAAAAACCCTAAAAATTTTAGGAAACTCTGGAAACTCAAAGCTCCCGACTTTTTTTTTTTTGAAAAAAATAACTCATGTAATATACATGTTTTTAAGAGTTTTGGGCCAAAAAAAACAAAAAAGCGCCAAGTACTTTTAAAAAAAAAAAAATAAACAAGTTCCAGAAACTTCGGTGACTAACATGTGTTAGACAAAAAATGCTGAAAGTTGCTGAAATTTGTTTTTTTTTAAAAAAAAAACCTTCGGCGCTTTTTTGATTTTTTTGGCCCAAAACTCTTAAAAACATGTATATTACATGTGTTATTTTTTTCAAAAAAAAAAAAGTCGGGAGCTTTGAGTTTCCCAGGTTTCTTAAATTTTTAGGGTTTTCTATATAGCCCAACCCTATATATATATATATATATATATGCGAATACATGTATGCGAGAAATGGTTGAGAGGACAAATGAGTCATACGGGTCAAATGGTGATTTCCATTTGAACCCGGTATTTAATATTTTGATTTGTCAAGTTTTATACTTATAGTTGAGCATAATGTATGGGTATGCAATGTCACAAGTTGGAATGAAATAACCATTGCAAGGTACGGATAACGAGTCAATGGGTTTGACTCGCGACAGGTACGTATAAAAAGATTATACTTTTAATAGGAGCTTGTGGCTCGACTAGAGAGTGATGTGTCAGAATAAGATAACTAATACGTATATGTAAGGATGTATTTACAAATTAAACTTCCGAAAAGTCAAACAGAGTGAAATAAAAATTAAGAAGGCAAGTGATAGAAAAATTGAAAGAAATTTTTTGGTCCCCCTAAATAAGTGAGTATACCCGTTGAAAACGGTTGTTGTAGCAAAATTTAGTTGGAAGAAAGAAACTTTGAAACAAGTTACGTATTACACATATTACTAAATGACTCTTGAGGGTCAGAATGAGTGACGGGTTACGACGCAGACAGTAACTTAAGAGGGATGGGAAGGGTAGGTTTTGATAAGGATACTAAAATAATGTAAGGCAGTCTTTACAAGTATGCATGAATGGAAAAGAAGTACGAACGTGTACTTCGATACGTCTGCGAGAAGTAAGAAGTGCCAGTTTGACCTTGAAAAGTCAAACTGCAAAGGTTGACGAAATAATCAATAAAATGAAAAGATTGTATGTAAGAAATGGAATGTATGATATCTTTTAAGTATGTACGTAAGAAATTTGTGAAAGAGTCATAGGCGAACAAACACCATGTAGAATGCAATTATGAAAAGTTATGTGCTAACCGTTAATTTTACAGATAAGAATGATGAAATTCTTAGTAAGATGATAGTAATAAAGCTGAAGGAAGGATGCTCACGAGTGGGAGCATATTACGCGAATGAATGAGGCAAATTCTGGTACGGAAGGTACCTATAAAGAAGCGGATAAATCCGGCATATGGATCACTGATCTATGCAATGAAGGCGAGGTTAGTAAAATGTTTAATTTTTTATTAATAAGTAAGAATCTGTAAATTTATCTGTACGTGTGAACAAAATGAATGGTAGGATAGTTATGGTATGGTATGAAGTAATCGACTTGTAATGATCAGCACAAGAAAGTATGTATATCATTAAGAGGAAGATCTAAAGGCCTTAAATAAAAATTTGAACTGATTGGTTAAACGCACATATGATGCTCTTGCATGACATACCGGGTTAGTATAATGAAGTGATGCGAAATATTAAATATAAGGTTAGACATAAAGCTGTAAGTAGTTTAAGTGGCGGTAAAAATGTAGGTTAATGATTAATCCTCATGACAAGTATGGATAATGGGGGTATGAAAGAAATTAGGAGCAACGTTAGTAATAGAATGTAGTGGTTGCCCTAGATAAGCGGGAATGGAATAATAATAATAAGCATCCAGTGATAACGTCTAATTCAAATGAATGTTAGTAAAATTGAGAAAGTAAATGGTCCAAAGTATTGTGTATTAGCGAAAGTGCCTAGAAAGGTTGCTAAAATAGAACACCGAGTTAAAACCATAATAAGTATTCGTAGGGCTAATGCCAGAATGTAATATTTTCTTTATTATATGAGTGAGGCAGGGATAGTATGACCCACTACGAATGGTAAATGCATGAAAGTTCAACGCCTGATTTATAGGGTGAGAACAAGATATATACTTATGGTTGTAAGCAAATCCTACCTCTTATATAAGTCACAAGTGTTTTTGGAAAGTAATGAGCACTATGAATGAAAAGATGAATGGATTAGGGGTAGAATTGGCCAAGTAGGGATGAGGAAGGTTTCGGGGACGAAACCTTCTTTAAGGGGGATAGATTTGTAACACCCCAAAACTTGAATTATCAAATTCGTTAGTATGTTACCATGTTTAATTAAATGAAATACAATAACTAAGTTATTAAACTTGGTTAAATGCCTAACAAAACAATTAAGGGAATGAATTGGGCAAAATTGTGATCAAGTAACAACTAGAAGGGGCAAGGTTGCCAAAAAGGGGAAGCTTATATTTGATTAAAATTAAAACCCAAAACACACACTGGGTGTGTGTGGGTGTCGATATCACGACCAGGAGAAGAAGGAGAAGGGGTAAAACCCTAGTTCATAAAAATCTTCAAATTGAAAAGGGATTTTGGCTAAAAACTAATGCATGGACTCAAATTCATGATCATCTAGTCATGAATTTGTATGGAGTTAAGCATGTAGAGGTGTTAGAATCACCAAATAGATTATGTGTTATGAACAAGTTCAAGTAATTTGATGTCTTGACATGAAACCCACTTGGTGATGATGTAGATGATAACATGAGTGTATCATTCATGTCTAAATCATTTGCAAATTCGATTGATTATGTTATATGTGGAGAACTCTTGTTATTTAGGTTGAAGTATAATATGAAATTTATTGATGTTTAGTTGTATGGATGAATGAATGCAACGATAAGGAATGAAAACATAAAAGGATTGTACATTAGGCTTAGATGGTAGTACGCAGAAAAGGTGTATGATGAAATGTCTAGGTGAAGTTAGAATGAGAGATATTTAGAAAAGATTTGGTGAAAACTAAATCTGTCCAGAAAGTTACAGCCGAATGTAATCGGCTGTAACTGGGTCAAATCTTGCCAAAAACTGATGTTTATTGAGTTTTTGATGAACTCCCAGGAAAACCTTTCAAACCCAACTGAAATTGCATTTTTTCGATGAAAAATGAACGTTTTATGAATTTTTCCGTATCGAAGGTTCAGGATGCGTTTTCTGGCAGAATTTGCAGCCCATTACGAATGTCATAACTCAATTTAGGAATTGAGTTATGTTCTCAAATTTTTACTGTAGGTAGCTTCAGATGATTCCAAAAATCTCCAACTGGAATTTCGTGAATCGGAAAAACGAGGAATTTTAAATGAATTTTTCCGTAAGCTGCAGTCAGAAGTGACGAATCTGATTGCAGCTTAGTAAATGAATTTTTATAAATTTTTGGTAGAGAATTAGACTCTAAATTTAACACAAGGATAACCCCTCCGAGGGGCATGTCACATTAATAGATTGTAATTTTTGCAAGCTCGTAAGTACAGTAAACGGACGTCCCAAAATAGCATATTTTCAGTGAATTGAGCTATACATGTTAGTGAATGATTGATTAATGAAAGTAATGTGACTAAGTGAATATATGTTTACCGGATTGGAAGTGTGTATGATTGACAGTTGAGTTTTTAGAAAGTCAACAAGGTATGATTGATAAGGTTAGACTTCCTAACACTATTGTGAGAATAAGGAGATTATGTAAATATTTGCTAGATTTTCATATGACGTACATGACGGTAAGTTGAATTGGTTATGTTATGAATGATTTGATAATGGATCTATGCCATATGTATGTTAGTAGTTTCCCAATAAAAGTCGATGAGACATAGGAACAGAATGATTGATAAGATGAATGATCATGTATACTAACAATGTTGTAATAAAATGGAATGAAAGGACATGCATCGCGTTAGCAAGGAATCAAGCGAAGAAAGCTAACGAGTCAAGAGGAGATAAGGAAGTGAAAGCGAGAACGGACGCTCAAGGTAAGTGAATTTCGATTCACTTCTTAATAGATATAATAAATTTTGATAATTATGAATATGGGATATAATGAAGGATTATGTAAAAATTGGAAGTATTAAGCTAAGTAATGCTCTAATAGGACGAAGGTTGTTAACTAAGCCGGAAGTAATTTGGTGGGATTGAACGGGTCGAATAATTCGTAACTGAATGTTACGTCGAAAGAATATAAGTTAAGGATTTACTTAGTCTGCATCTTAGATTTTGAGTCCTTTTGATAGAAGACCAAATTACGGTCATGTGGGAAGAAATAGGAGGTTAAACGGGTAGTCGGTTTGAAAGATATGCATGTTTTTGTGCATTATATGTTGAAAATATTGAGCTGGGCAGATGCAGCTCAACAAAAAAAAACTAACATTATGTCAAAACCGGTATGTCGCGCTACGCGACCGCAAGCAGGGAACAACGTCGCGCCACGCGACATAAGTTGCGGCCCGCGACAAAGTGAGCTAAGTCTCTCGCGGCCCGCGAGAGACCACTGAACTGGCAAAAATCTTTATTTTGTTTGTTTTGGTCATGGAACTCGTTTTAATTGGTTTTCAATGCCTCATAACTAATGTTTAAGATGGTTTTGATTATAATTAAATGTTATGGGTCTCAGGATAGTATAGGTATGGATTTACCTTCGTGTTAGTGAAGGAAATCTATAGGTGAACGTGTTTAGGAACGAGTAAGTATGTATTTCAATATGTATAAAACTTATATTATGGAAAGTTGTGAATATGACATGTTAGTATAAATATATGAGAATAAAAGTGGTAAGCAGGAACTCGTAGGTATGTATGCGTGTATGAATGTATGCATGTATATAGATGTATATGATTGTATGTACGTATGTAGAAATGCATGCATGTATGAATCTAAGTTGCTATGAATGTACGTAGGAATGGTTTCAATACGATTGACTATTGACGATTACTAACGATGTGCCTTGAGATTTGAAATGTAATGCAGGTATGAGATCGTCAGGTTCATGAGGAACGGAAGCCGAACTTGGACAAAGAATTTAAAAGGATATTCGAATGAATCCAAGTTCATATTGTGGAGTGTTATAAGATTTTCAAATTATATAATTTAATGTTATATGGTGATGTCAATGACTAACGGAAAAGTTGTATATGATGTCCACAGGAATCACACGGATTTCCTCTACCACTAACGAAGATAAATGGGCGAAGATCGAGTTAAAAAGCAAGGAATGTACGGAAGAACGGTCACATAGTTTGAATTATGTAACATTTTAAACAATTAATTTAAGTGTAAATGTTGTGAATTACTTCTAGAAAACGTATGACATTTTGTAATTGAGCCTTCACGTAAGTAATGTCATTAATAAAGAAAGAAAATTTAAGGCTCGTTTTTCCGCTGCGTCGTTTTTAAGATGTTACGTGTTAGGGTGTTACAAGACCCCCTTGTGACAACTGACACTTTTACATGTGTTTCCGTACGATGTGAACAGTAATTTGTAAAGTTGTGCATGATGAACTTAAGATGTGAATGATTTCATGATTTACTTTCAAAGAACTCACAAATACATTACATGTTGCATGTTACTTATGATTGTTAAATGCAACTTGAAACATTTAAATTAGTGCACAGAACGAAACTAGCATAATGATCAGATAAACTAGTAGTACTGACGGGAGTTCAGTACTCAGACAGACATCATGTTAGGACACAGATTGAGTCCCAGGACCAATATTTACACTAGAATTCTATGTAGGAAAGTAAGGGTTATGAAACTGCCTTGTGAGTGACGATTAAGCACTAAAAAGTACCTGAAACACACTCTAAATGCATAATTCTGCAAAATTCAGCAAAAATCAGCATTTGAACTTTAAAATACAATGCATAAATAAGGTTTAAGTGTCCAGAATAACTTTGTAAAGTGTCGGGAATGAAAGTGTCCTAAAAAGTATTTCATAACACACTAAACTGCGCAATTTAGCACCTTAACGAACCAGTAACCAAACGAATAACCGGACGCTACCTGAAACACCAAAATTGAACTAGAAGCATTGTTTTAATGTTGCAAGACTAGTTATTAACACTAAACACCGAATTACTTCTCAAAACACCTAAACACATTAAACCCCTAACTAAGACACTTAAATCTTAACTAACATGTAACTAGTAGTTGAAACCAAACCAAGACCTTATGATTGTTAAATGCAACTTGAAACACTTAAATTAGTGCACAGAACGAAACTAGCACAATGATCAGATAAACTAGTAGTTGTCACATCCCGACCACGTAGAACATACAAAACGTGGCGGAAACGTCGGGGAGTGTTGTAACAGAATCAATTGTTTCAAATCCATGGCAAATGAAGTTTCGTTTTATAAATCAAACATGAAAGTTTACATTGTCTAAACAAGAATCAAAGTGTACATAACATAAATTAACTAGTTCTTGTCTCGTTTTAAGTCACTAAGGCACATGTCCGCCTAAGTATGTCTTGATAAGTCCTATGCATCATCTCCTGAAAACACATGTGAAAATAGGTACGTCAGCATAACAATGCCTGTGAGATACATTGGTTTTGTGAAAACGGAATTCATGACTTGAGTTTGAGAAAATGTTTAGTCATGAACCTCGTATTTTGCTTTGTCTTGTAAATCATTTGAAAAACGGTAAGATCAAATGATATGTATAAATAAGAGAACACTGTATGGTTAAACGGATAACCATGTAAAATGAGTTTGTAAAACAATGTCTCATGAAAAGTGTGTTATTTGTATAAAATGTCATATGTCTCAAATTGAAATGATTCAAATAACGCTACGATGTGTAATACCTGTTGGTGCACTTCATCTGCTGATTACGTCTTGTATCGAGTCAGAATCTTAGAACATTAGATCTGGGCACGTTATACGAGAAATTATGTAAATTGTATAGTTTTAGTTGTTGGGCCGCTTATAAGACCATTTGGAGTTTGGGTCGCTCGAGCGGACAAGCTGGTCCGCTCGAAGGACAAACAACATGAACCGCTCGAACAGCAATGTCCTGGACCGCTTATTGGAGATCATGTTGGGCCGCTCGTATGGCTTATAGGTTGGATCGCTTATATGAACCGCTTATTGGGCATGTCCAATAAGCGGTCCAAGAGGTCTATAAATACCTCTGGAGCGATTTCAGTTGTAACTTTTGTCCGAATCTCGTACCGAAGTGCTGCCGGATCGAGAACGTGCTGTAATTGTTATCATATCAATAGAAAAACAGTTAAAAGCAATATCTAGTCTATTTCTACCTTGTTTTCTTGTTTTCCGCACCTGAATTCAAGGAGAAAACCTCTGATTGACTCGTTCGGGTCTCCAAACGATCCTACAAGTGGTATCAGAGCTTCAGGAGGAGGAATTCTACAGGAAATAGCTGGAAATTGTTGGAAATTCTGTCTTCTACTCATTCTTTTTCAGATTCGAACATTTTCAACGGTCGATATTTGCTAAAAATCTCAGGGATTGTGCGCGATGGCATAGAGACAAACCCTTGAAAGTTTGAGATCAAAAATCAAAGTTTAAACAGGTCTGATTGGCTGGTCCGTTTTTTCGAACATATTTGGATTGCTTTTACTAACAGTTTCTGGACCGCTTTTCGGTCGATTGTGGATCGCTCATTCGGTCGATTATCTGTGGACCGCTCGAAATTCATCTTCTGGACCGCTTATCTGGTTTATCTGTGGACCGCTTATTCGAACAAGCACTTGGATCGTTTTTCTGGACAATCTTGGATCGCTTTTCTGAAATTGTCTTGGATCGCTTATTTGGTTTTTCTGGTTCGCTTTTCTGACATCATATTGGGCCGCTTTTGTGTCACTTTATATTCGTGAACCGCTTTTAAAGCTGTTGGTAGTGTTGTTTCAATATTCGAACATGGACGAGGATTTCTATAACGCGTTCGCTACACCAAGTACACCAATCACTGCTATTCAAACCACAATGCTTGAAAATGAAACCGGAACGATGCAAAAACCTCCCAAGTTAATGAGCATTGAGGAATTTCAACATTGGGAAGGTCGGTTTGAGAATTGGGTGCAAGCTAATTATCTTGATGCTTGGGAATGTGTCGAGACAAAGTATATCAGACCAATGAATGATGATGAAGAGCCAGTTCCAATCAAAGATCTTAGAGCAGATGAGAGGAAGAAGTACAAAAATGAGAAAATGATGCTAAGTCTTCTTCAACAGGCAGTGAAAGAAGATATCATGGTTCTGCTACAGCACAGTGGAACATCTTACTCAATCTGGAAAGCATTAAGTTCAAAATTTAAAGGAAGTGATGAAATGATTAAAAGCAAAAAGTCGCTTCTAAAGAAAGAGTTTGATCTGTTCCATCAGAGAAAGAATGAAAGCACAAAAGAGCTCATTGAACGATATTGCAATTTGCTTGCTAGTATGAAAAGATTAAGTATTCAGAAGAGCAATGAGGAGTTAATCGAAAAACTTGCTGATGCCTTGCCATATGAGAGTTGGGGAACATACTTGTTGATGCTTAGAAACAAAAAGGGTTTTAACAGTTTGACACTCAGCAAATTCATTGAAAAGATAGAAGCTTATGAAATGGAGCAGCGTAAAGTGATCAGAATGAGAGACTTCGATGGTGAACAAGATGTCGGGTTATATTACAAAGCTGGAGTTAATGAAAAATCATCGAATTCATCTCCAAAGATTGTGACAGGGATGAGTGCCAAGAGTGTATCTGAAAGCTCATCGTCTGGATCAAGCAGCAAAACCAACTTTACTCCATTTTCATCTTTTGATCCAAACATCTCAGCAACTAAGAATGGGAAAAAGTTACAGTGTAACATTGTACTGAATCTTGAGAATGATCAAGATTATTCTGAGGATATTGCCAAAAACCAAATGTCTTTATTAGGAATGGTTTTGGAATCTTATACTTGTTTTGTTGCAGGTCGTATCGGCAATCCAATGCTAA